>NC_066362.1:109312756-110736506 GCF_013377495.2 Cygnus atratus
TGTTCAAGTATTGTAAGAAAAATGTAGGCAATGAGCAGCAACCCTGTAGTTGGCATTTCCCCTCACGCCGATGTATTGGAGCACAAGGTCCAAGTCACTCTTCTGTCTGTGGGCACCAGTGACATCTGAGACCTGTGTATCTAACCCACCATGCTACCGAGCCCTTCTTTTCTGCTTGCTGACAGTAAAGAATCACAGAATAGCTCTGGGATTACTCTAGCAACAAAGATTTCAGGGAGCTCTGTACCAGCACTCACTGCTTTGCAGTCAGCACGGGAAGAGTTTATATCCGCAGTTGCTGCCCTGAATTGGAAGAGAGTAGAGTTACCTTGCAGGTGGGCACCTAAGCCAATTACCCCAAGCTGGAGGGTTTTCCCAGGCAGATCTCCTGCTGTTCCCACCCTTGATGAACCTCTTAAATTTCACTTGGACAGAATGAAAACAAGTCTTCAACTTAGTGGCAGGGACACTCGGCTTTCAACTGTTGATTCACTGTTTTTAGAAAATGGAAAGACAATTCATATTGCAGTCAGACTGAATAACCTGATAATTGAAGTGTTTTCCAACAAAATGTGGGAGAAGACAGAAGTCATACCAATTTCACACATTTTAGGCAAAGTACTTTCAAATAGCTAAGATATAGTTATATCTTGTTTACCTTCCTTGTAAATCTAACATCCCAAACATTTTTCCAGCCAAATTTATTCAACCAATTCAATACAGATTCACAACTATAAGAGGCCTTTTAAATTTATAGTTCAGAAATATTATTTCGAGCTCTTCATAATCAGAACTTGTTCTGTGGAGATGTAGTGAGCTCTACTTATATAAATAAGAAAACAGATAGAGGATATTATAACATGGACAAACACTTGTGTATTCTGAAGCTGTGAGAACGGTTCTCTACTGCTGATAAATTCAGGTGCCTCACCCCTGGACATAGAAGCATCAACCGGTTAGTTACAATGGATTTAGATCCAAAAATGTGTATGGTGGAAGAAAAGAGCAAAAGGTACTGAACCTCCTGACTTCCCCCTCTATGCTAAGAAGTAAATAAAGGATTCAGAGGACAAACATTTAGCATAAGACCTGCCCCATCTATTGAGGATTCATCCATAACACAACACGAGCAAAAGCATCCTGTGATCCTGTAGATTTCCATTCCTTGTTGTGTGTTTGGAAACAGGCGTGTAAACATAACTAAAAGCTCCACGCTCTCATGCTCCCTTTCTACCATCACACCCCCTTTCCACACTGAAAGTGTTTTCTTCTGCAATATGAGAAATAGGTTTCTCTCTTTTGTATTACACATGCAACAGCAGCTTTCACCAAACTACATACCTGAGTGACTGAATTAGACAAACTAAAGAAGCAAAAGGTCAGCTAACTACAGTGATTTTCAGGCATGTGCAACATATTGTTCTGGATTAAACTGTATTTTATTCACTCATTCTGTTCATGCAAAACAGACTTTTCCTTTTATGCTCGCTATCTGAGCAAGTAATGGTGGTAAAAAAATGACTTAAATAAGAAGAGATGCTAATAAATGGTGTGCTTAACTTCCTCAATCTCCGGTAAGAAGTAACTTGTGTGATCATCCTCTCTTGTCACATGACAGGTCTCTCTCGAGCCAGAGGGAGATGCAAAGCTTTTTTTTGGGCCTTTTTTTCTCCCAACATTATTACTACTCTAATATAGAAATCTCTGAAGTGCAAGGTCTGCACTCTGTCCTTTGAGACTCAGCAGAAGTCCTTAAAATGCTTAGTCTATTAAAGCTTATAATGAATGATTAATGATCTGAAAGCTGCTGATCTGAGGTGAAAGACTCAGCAGAATTTGCCCAATAACTTTTGCAGATTTATGTTCTGCATATTAGAAACCAGAACCGTCACTGTAAGTATTTCGCAAAAGCTCAGATTCCTTTGTGAAGTACACACAAACCACCACAAAACACACACAAAAAAAAGCAACTCAAGAAGCAAAGGTGAAGCTCTCTGCCGTTTTCCTTTTGCTCTAAAGTCCTAGCTTCTGTCTGCTCCTTCGATTTCTTTCATCTGATAGCACTACAGAAATAAATTTGCTTATTTATTTATTTTCATAAGACCATGCTACAGCTTTACCCAATTTTATGAAGTTTTTACTCAGATATAAAAGATCTGAATTTTCTACAGACTTTTCACTTTAGTCCAGGGCATAAGTGGTTTTCATTATGGGCATTCTAAGTTTAAAAAAACAGCACTCTGCACAGTGATAATTTGCACATTTATAAAGAATATTCAGACAAAAAGTATATCATTTTTTCTGTATCTTTTCAGCTCTTTACATAAAGGGTAGTCATTTAGAGATAAATATTTTCTTTTCAGGGTAAATATCATGCTCAAAGTAGTATGTATAGATGGAGATATGCAGTTTTCACCAAGGACCTTTAAATTTTTCCTGGTAACTTCTCAGATATGAGCAAGCCATGTGCAACTTTAACATTATTGATACACATACAGTTGTTATACTTGAACTTACATTTGTTCTTTAGTGCTCCAAATGACAACACATTAGGAGCTGTGTATGAACAAGGAGAGAGAAATTCTAAAGCCATTACAGTCCAAATAATACCTAGAAAAAAATAAAACATGCACAGCAGATGAAATGGGCTGTGAGACAGTGTTAGTTCCACAGTCAATGATGCAACACTCTTGAATATGGTAGCCCAAAGCTCCAACCTTCATAACAACTTCATATGTGTATTACCAAGAGGGCTACTATGCTACTGCTTTCTGAATTGAACTGCTTAGTACCCACCAACGTTTTTTGCAAAGACACATTTCTCAGGTATAGATTAAAAGGTCAAATTGATAAATAAATTACAAATAACAATGGAGGTTGAAATATGCAACATAGGGAAATGCTTTGTATTTCTTTCCTGTGGGCACCTGCTCCCCAGGAACACTTGCATGCTCCCCCAGTTCTCCCATCACAGGGGTTCTTGCCAGAGGCCTAAGCCACCCTGTGGCAACACTCTACACACTGTCAACAAAGATACATATTCAACAAGCCCTGCAGAGAGATTTGTAGATCCTGACCACTCCAAAGTCTTTCCTGAGGTAACAAAATCCAGGCAGCAAGGTTTCATGGTCAGAAAAACTGAGAAATCATTGAAATGGAATAGGAGACAATTGTATGGTTCAACCCAGGATAAAGGGGAAAGGACGAAACACATGACTATGAAACTTCCTTTTGGTTACCTAAGCTTGTCCTGAACTGCATTTAAATTGTCTCTGGTATACATGGTACATGACTGGCACCATATATATAAATACATAACAAGTTATTTTTATATAACACAGTCACACCATGTTGGCACTCAATATCCAAGATTCAAGTTCATACACATTCTTTGACAAATCCAACAAATGATGTAAACTTTATTCAGCTGTCAAAAACACAATTGATTATGGAGGAATATTGTCAAATGTAATCCCCCAATTGAGTAAGCATCCAGGTTATAAGTGGAAGGGCATTATCATCTTTACAAGCAAACTTGAAAGAAATTGGGAAAGCACTAAGTACCCTTGAGAGGTTCTCACAGACTTTTCGTAGCAGCAATTGTACAGCCAGTCTAATCATCACCTAGCCATGGGGTACATGCTTGTCCTCCCCCATACAATGCTCCTCTTTGCTGGCTTGAACAGTGGAAATAGAAGGCTTGACAAACAGCACAAGAGAAGCCTGTGATTTTGATTTCTGGCACCAGAAAGTTTGGTGCTACCAGGTGCCAGAGGGGAATCAGTCTACAGGGTTTAGAGATGTTTAATGCTCTGGTCATCTGCCATCATGGTTGTCCTCGACCTTGCTGAACAAGGCACCCTCTGTTAGCAGCCGTTTACTTACATAGAAATCAGGGAAAGGCAGTTGCACGAACATTAATCTCTTCACAAAAGCAATTTATGAAGTTTTCTTTCCCCTCCCATCCAGCATCTGCTCATGCCTGCCCTGCTGAACTTTAATGGCCTCTCCTAACATTCAAGGTTTTATTTTTAACCAGATTGCTGAAATTATTCAAATATGAGGAAGGGGACAAAAAAAGACACATACATACACACCAAATGTGGGGGAAAAAATAAATAAATAGGGAGACAGAGAAGATTGCTTTCTTTTTTCTTTTTTTTTTTCCTAATTCTGATAATTTCAGTGAACTGTTTTGCAGTGCATCCCCACAAGCAAACAAGTGGGTTGTAAGCAGGGTGTGGCACAAGCAGTCAGACTTAACCTTGCATCTGGCAAAAGGTCTGTATGATCACACCCTACATTCATATCAGACAATAGGTAACTCCCAGGGAACACCATACGCCTGCATATGGGCCCAGTGATTTTGCAGTCTTCAGGGTTAATTTCAGCAGGACTCCCAAGTAGGCATAGGAAGCTGCTACTGGGACAGTTTTGACACATAAGATAACAGAAGAATATGTCTGACTTCTCAAATAAAAAATACTGAAATTGTGACCAGAAAATCTGAAGGAAGTCCTGTTCTGATGTTTTGAGTTATGGATCATTTGTATATGTTTGGGAAAAAAAAATACATAGGTAAAATAAAACATCCCAGGGAAGGGGGGTGGGAGGTGGAGGGGATGGATGCTGATCCCCTACAGAGTCATAGAAATAAAAATAATATTTTGTCAGAAAAAAAAAATAAACTATTAGTTATATGAAGCATCGTGTTAACTTTTTTCATGGGTGTCTTGCGTCTCTGATTTTAACTCTTAACTTTTATTTCTGTCTCAAATCTCTCTGACCGTAATGTCTAAATCAGATCCAGGTTTGTGTAGATGTGCCAGGATAAAAATAGTAGAGCCAAATAGCTCTTCCATGGCCAAGATAACAGCCTGGTAAGTATCTAGCTGTGAGGACTTATGTTTAGGTCACACCACATTGGATCTGTGCACTCTTAAACTTCCATCACCTGGGTACACTGCAAAACCATTTCTTTCTTTGATTTGTAAGGCAGACTCTTGAGGACATTTTTCACATAAGGGATAACAGATCACTCTGGGCAACAAAATCCTGCTCAACCACCCAAAGAGACTGCCTCTTTTTGCCAAGTTCCAGATTTTTGGACACTTGTCAGCAGCTCAGAACATACATAAGCACATATGGTGAGTGTTACGGGACATTTTCTTAACCCAGGCACTCTTTAAGCTAAATAGCACTCACAGAGGAGATCTAGGCAAATTGTGATCGATCACCTGCACGCTTTCCTTACCTTCCTTCTGTCATCATTGCAGGATGTGCTTCAGATCAGCTGCCCTCCAGCCCACCTTTGGCTGAGATCGCCTGCCCTGCTGTTGTTTTCTTCCTCTCTGTCAAACAGGAATCTCCCAGCAAGCAAACCATGTCCCCTTGCTGCTCTGCTGGGAGATTTTCCATTCTCTGCTCTCTCCCTCTTCTGTGAATGAACCTGGCAAAAATAGTTTTCCCATTTAGGCACCCCCATCAGCATCCAGCTCTGATCACCTACAGCACAGTCCTACAGAGCTGAAAACTTGTGTTGGGCCCAGGCAGGGTGGGCGGCACATGACTCACACACTACATGAAAATTGCAATGCAAATTACAATTACAATAACTGGAACTCTC
Source organism: Cygnus atratus (assembly GCF_013377495.2). Classification (NCBI taxonomy): domain Eukaryota; kingdom Metazoa; phylum Chordata; class Aves; order Anseriformes; family Anatidae; genus Cygnus; species Cygnus atratus. Next base: position 109,318,383 of record NC_066362.1, read on the forward strand.
GGTTATAAAAAGGCTGCTGTCCTCTCACAAGTCTGAGTGCACACATGCCTGAGGATATTGTGATATGGGTCTGCAGAATTGGGTCAGATAGTTCAGTAAAATATTCATTACATGAGAAGGGGAACAAGGAAGACGAAAACTTGGCAAACACATATTATTCTAATTAAAAGCATTATCCAAATGCCTCTTAAACACAGACAGGCATCAAACACCTCTCTAAGAAGCCTGTTCTAGTGTCCAACCACCCTCTTGGTAGAGAAGTTCTTCAAGTCTAGTCTGAACCTCCCCTGATGCAGCTTTAAGCCTCTGCCATGCACCCTGTCACAAGATAGCAGGGAGAAAAGATGGGCACCTCCCTTTCCACTTCCCTGCCCCAGGAAGTTGTAGATAGCAATGAGGTCACTCCTCAACCTTCTTTTCTTCAAGCTTAACAAACACAGTATCTTCAGCTGCTGGACATAATTTCTACCTTTTTTACCAGTTTTGTTCCTTCCTCTGGATGCATTCAAAAATTTTCGAGCCCAGAACTGCACACAATGTTCCAGGTGAGGCTGCACCAATGCTAAATACAGTGGGAAAATCATCTCTTTTTTGATGGGTTGGTTGTGCTGTGTTTAATGCACTCCAGAATATGGTTTGCCCTGTTGGCTGCCAGTGCATGCTGCTAGGTAATATCTCCAGCAACTCCAGCAAACTACTTGCAGCATGCCAATTAGATTCTGACTCTCCTGTGAAGTAATAAAATATATCTTGCAACTTCTCATATGTTACAATATGGTGACATACATGTTTAATAGGCTCTTTTGTCCATCATGAAAGGAATTAAGCAATAGAGAGCATGAAATTTTGTCTCTGCTAAATATGATGTTAATTTAACATGATGCTTGTCAAATAGTGATTACAGAGCAGAAGCTCTGTAGGCAGGAAATTATAGTCTCTATGATAAAGAATTGTTGTTTTCTGTAAAATACCGTTAAGACTCAGCTATTGGTATCTGTGCTGTCTGGAATAGTACTAACAGGGAAACAGAAAGAGGCACTGAATTCACAGCTCTGAGAGGGGGAAAATAAGGTCTGATCACAGACTTTTACAGTCCTAGATATTTTGCTAGACCAGACACAAATACACAGCTAGGTCTTTCCCATCCTTCCCTTCCCGTCCTCCAATAAAATCTTCACAAACACATCTCTCTTTTTTTTTGTTTTTTGTTTTTTGTTTCTAGCATTGTACCCAGCTCTGTTAAAGACCTTTGTATAATCAAATACTTCACATTCCGTATTACATATTTATTCAAAAGTTTTTGAAATTTCACTTTGTTTTATTGCCTCCAGTGTTACTCCTTTAATACTTGCCCAAGCTGTCTGTCCACAATTACTACTTCCCTTCATTTATATTTGTCCAGGACAGTTATGGCCAAGATGTACTCAACATAGCATCTAAGAGCACCATACTCTAATGTTCCTAATCTAGTGTGCTAGACTATTCCATCATGTAAAGCAACCTAAAGAATATAAACTCAAGGAGTTGTTTGTAGGAACTGAGAGCAAACGAAGTACATCCTCTGTGCTGGCTGCAGAAAGAAAAGACACAACAGAGCTGTTCAGTAGTTGTAAGTCATTTGTGGATCCCTCTAGGCTGAAGGGATCCTTCCTTGGCTGCTTGAGATGGTGTCAGGGCAGCTTTGTGGCATAGGAATGACATAAAATGATCTAATGCTCCAGAGGGCTTCGTCCCAATGCATACAACAGAAAAGTAGGTCAGAAAGGAAATCTCGCTATTACAAACACTGCAGTGGCAGCAGTCCATTGTAGGAGGCTCAGAGTTTATGTAAGACAGTGGCCAGGCCTGCTTCACTCTGAGTTTCACAACCAGCAGAAGTCTTATGAGATAAATCCTTAGCTGCTTAGCACAAAAGCAGGAATCAACTTTGCTCTCAGAAGAGCAAATTTATCTTATCACCAATATTACAATTTTATGTTTGTAGTAATCTGAACAGTTTAATATGATTAAAGAGCATATAACAAGCCTTTTCTGTCCGTCATTCACAAAGGATTTTCTGAAATAGAGGCAATATCTTCGAGGCATGACCAAAAATGCAGTCAGTTGTTATTCTGGTGGCTCCCTTCTCTTCGGCTCTCCTCTTCTCTTTGGCTCTCTTCTCTTCTATTCCCAGTTATGACAGGGTTTCTACATGCTATCCCACGAGACCAAAGAGACCTTAAAAGGATGTAATCAACTCCCTGGTCTCTTTGAAAGAGATATAACTAATGGAAAGGGATGTCTCAGCAGTCTTCCCCAGCTCTCACAGGAAGGGTATGTTATCAGAAGTGTGACAAGAGAAAATTGTACCGTCCCCTCATTTTTGGCTATTAAAGGCCAAAAATAGGGGCAGAGAGATACGGAATACATTAGATATGTCACAGGTGGAGTCAGTCCAGTGACACTTAAATGGGAAGTAGTTAAGACTGTGCCTGATCCCATACAACAAATTATGTCAAAGTGTCTTAAAACAACTTTAATGTGCCTCTACTACCTTCATCTTTGCATCAGCGTATAGGGATAGAAGAACTGGGATCTTCTTCATGAGTACATGAAGAAGGTCATCTCTCCTACTTCTGGACTTACACTAATTAAATAAACAGATTGGATTTGGAGACTTTTAGTTTCAATCAGGAAACCAAAACCTTTATATTTAATGAACACTTGTCTTCTTCGCAGTGTGAATACTCTCTCACCAGGAATTCTGCCGCTGTCCTCGCTGACAGTGATTTTTTTTTTTTATCTTTACTTTTGATATGCTCCAGATACTAAGACCAACACCCGAGCTGATCTTCAAAGGCAGCAGCACATGCTTGGCAGTGGCAGTACCCAAATGCTAAAATGTATTTTGCAGTAACAGGAGCTTGACCACATCAGTAGGTAACCAGTTTGCTGGAAATGTTTCCCTTAAATTTAACAGCCTGCCTGGAAAAGGCTGATCAAACAAAATTGGTTCTCGTTCTCTAGTAAACATATCAGGTAAAACAACACAAGGAAATATATGCAACTTAAGAATGTCTCTAGTGGATCATGTGCACATTTATTTTGACATGAAGAAAGGAGAATATTTCATTCTGAATGCTTTGGATTGTGCATAAATTTACCCCAGGCCAGGAACAACAACAACACAAGAAAATCAGCCATGGCCTCAGATCCCTGGAGCAGCTCATTCCCTGTGTTCTGAGTTTACTTAGTGGAACAGCATGTTTTCTAACTCTCTGAGGCCTAACCTTTAAGTTTTAGCCCTCTGCTGACTGTAAATGACTTTGAATACAGGTGGGAATACTAACAGTAAGATTTTAATATCTTTCATTTGTCATAATGGACCATTAAAGCTAATGCCTATAAACACACAAACTGTGGGGTTACCAGGTTCATTCCAGAGTCAAATGCTGGTGTTAACAATTCCCTCCTAGACTATTAAAAAGGTAACCACATTTCTTTAAGTCTTTCTTGACCATGTATAATCGCTGGAAAAGTCAGGGCAATGGCCCCAGGGAACGAAATGGAGCAACATAAATAGACTTTTAGAAATGTTGTGTCCTATAAGAGATTAAGATAAGTGTTGCAAACTCTTAATTCATGCAAGCATTAGATGAGTATCAGAGACAAGAGTTTCAAGCAATTACCAAAAAAAAAAAAAAAAAAAAAAGGTTTAAACACTGAATCAAACTGCAATGTAAGGTGGTATAGTACTGGTCTCTGTCTGATGCTAACATCTCATCAGATAATTATCTTTCACACCTTTCTTTTGATTTTGATTTGTGAGAGCTAAACATATCCACACACTATATTGGATTCCTTCTTAGGTCCTCTCTAATGGGACTTTCATTAATGTTTTCTTTTTGTTATGCTTTCTTTGAGTGAGATTTTCGTGCTTTTGTACATAATTTTTTGAAGTTATGAAACAGTAAAAGATTTTTGAAGAATTGGCATTGTTATAGAACTTCGGTGAATATGTTTTGTAAACTCATAAATTTAAATACAGTGGGTCATAGCTTGGATCTGCATTACACTCAGTGTGCAAAAGCTCCAACAACAGAATTAAAATAGCATTTTACACATCTGATCTGTGTGTATACCACTCTGTTTTTTACTTATTAAAATCAACTTACACCCATGAATCTAAGAAAAATTTTCCATAGAAAGTCTTTTCGTAAATTTTCATTACTGTTGAGAAGTGACATAGTAAATCTTGCCTTAGCTTGTGAATGTTAGTAACTTGTTAGTGCTCATTGCATTCACCAAAGAGCTTTGTAATTATTTTCACAGACAATCTTTGAAATATCAGATTTGACAAAGAAGAAGCTTCAATTAAGTAAGGTCAAAAAATGTTGTACTAATAACATATTTGACAGACAGGGAAGAGACAAACAGCAAGACTCGGGAAGCAACTGTTCTTTCTTGTTTGACAGAGACTAAGACATCCTTGCCAAAGTATAGAGCCTCAGACAATAAGCCATTTAACCAATCAAGTAGTTTGGGTATCCTTTCACACAATTTAATCAGAGTATTAAAAAATCAGTCATCCTTTTTCAGTGGAAAAGATCAACAGAATCTGAGATGGTCTGAGTCAGCAAAATCAATATAGAGGCAGGGGAGCATAAAATACTGCTTTTACAGCTGGCACATAGACTTCAGCACTGTGAGCTCTGAAATTCCTCACATGCTGGTCAGTAAAGGAGTATATGTGTCATTTTCTATCTGAAAGCGTTTTTTTTTCTCATGGTGATTGCACTATAATGTATGCAGTGTATTCACTTGTTCATATAGCGAAATGTGGCCATCAGGGATCTCCAAAACACCAACTCTCTCCTTAGTGCTTCCTTTCATTCCAGAGCTCTGGAAAAGGAAATGAAAACTGTGTCTGACCTCTGTTAACGTCCAGTTTCAGATCTGGGTATAGCAAAGAAATGGGTGGTGTCTTTGCACTCAGAAGGCTGGCTATCTCAATAATCAAAGGCAGTGCACAACCAACCATGCTAATGAACCACTTGGCTTTTAACAAAGCATTGAAGGCAGGTAAGTGTGCTCAAAAGACTGTTATGTATTTCACAAGAAATTCCAGAGAACAGTAATACCATGTTCAATTCCTGCTCCCCTCTCCCTCCATGACACTTCACTTGTGGTTTGCCACAAAACACATTTTTGCCTCCCATTCTATTCAGAATAAATCATAAAAAGCTGCAGATTTCATGAGTCTGGAATACAGTTTTAGAGATTTTGATGTTATGGGGTCCTTGGTTTAGCAAGCCCTACTGACAAAATGCAGGACAAGCATTTAACTAAATATCTCTTTTAGGAAGTTATTTAATGTAAGTAAGACAGAGTTGGTACTTAATAGGGGAAAAAAAAAAAAAAAAAAAAAAAGATTAATTTTCCTCTCAGCTACAAGAACTGAGAACTTACACAAGTTGAAATGAAACTCCACCAAGGGATTAATACAAATTTATAACAGCAGAAAGGATCTAAGGAATCTGTGGGCAAATTTTTATACACCACATTTGCCCTTAACAAATGTGTGAATACCTTTGATCAGTAGCAGATACAACTGTGTTTTACTTAAGTAGGCATGGAAAATCTCATAATCCATAATACAGTACTCTGCATTGGCATGGGATACATAGGATAGCATCCCAGGGGATAACACCTGTTTACCACAGATCAGCTGATACAGAGTGACTTCAGTGTGGATTTTAGCACCATGTTCCTTCTTTCTTTCTATCTTTCCTTCTTTCTTTTTCTTTCTTTCTTTCTTTCTTTCTCTTTCTTTTCTTTCTTTCTTTCTTTCTTTCTTTCTTTCTTTCTTTCTTTTCTGCCTTCCTGCCTTTTTCTTTCTTTCTTCTTTTTTCTCTCTCTCTCTTTCTGTCTTTCTCTCTTTTTCTTTTTCTTTCTTTCTTTCTTTCTTTCTCTCTCTCTCTCTCTCTCTTTCTCTCTTTCTCTCTTTCTTTCTCTCTTTTTTTTCCTTTCCTATTAGAATCATTACCCACATTACCCAATGAAGCCAAAAATTATCCAAAAATCCTGCTCTTTTTTAGAACAGATCTGTGTTTAATAGAAATTTATCTTCAAGATACTTTCAAAATACCTTTTTGTTTTATTTTTCCACTAGAAGGGTGTATTACTGAGAGAGCTACACAGATGTCTTACATAATAACATATTGGATCTTTCCTAAGATCCAAGTATGGTTTAGATAAAGGTGTACTTTGCCTACTATGTGTTTGAGGAAAGTTGCCAATGAAAAATTGAGGTGATATTCTGAGAATAGTATTTCATTCTAAGAGCAGTAGCTGGACTTTGCAGAGTGACATAGCTATGTAAAGCACACACAGAAAGAAAAAATGACACAGAGGCACATTTTTTGAAAAATGTAACTTCTATTTTTCTACGATATCTAAGACTGCAATCAGAATTTCCAGGAACAGGTCATTCTCCTAAACTTCTAGTAACATCTTTAAATGAAAAGATTATATAAATCAACTCAGTTGCTGTGCTTTGGAAGCAATTATGTGGATGGCAGAGGTAAGAAAAACAAGGAAAAACTGAAATCTTTTATTTATGTCAACATACTTCTAGTATTTTTGTTTGTTTGTTTTGAAAAACAAAACAAAACAAAACAACAACAACAAAATACTTAGCATGCTCCTAAATGTAGTTAAGAGCAGAGAGTGACCTTTCCATTATAGCATCTAAGGGCACCACAGTGATTAATTTTATCCTCCCTTTTGCCTTTGAAGATGAGATAAATGAGTTGTTCAAGGTCAAATAAAAGTCTGTGGTTGAACTGGGAACAAAAATCAGATTTTTTGGTGTCTAGACCTCTGCTTTATCTCAGTAATAAATGCTGGTAGTGAGAGACAAAGAAAAAAAACTGTTCAGATGACAGTTAGTTACTTTCAGAGAGAGAAAACCAAGAGAAATGAGCAAATCATTTCTACAGGAGATGTTTCTAAAGTCAGTCATCCTGTTCCTAATTATTCCCTACTCTGGGAAAGACATAAATAAGGTTACACATCATTTTCATTTTTAATATTTATTTTAAAATTAAGTCCTTTCTGTACATTGATGAGCAATTCTTCACCATAGTTCTCTGGTTGTTCAAGTGAAATGACTGATCAGTTACTTTGAGGAAAATGGAAGCTATCATCATGTAAAATATGTAGAAAAAGTTGAAAAACTTTTTACTAAATTTCAGTGAAAAATCAGTATCTTGTGAGCAAATACATTTTTCTGAGAAGTAATTTTACTACTGCTTTTAACTTTTGATTCTAAAAGAAACTTATGGGCTATATTATTGTCCATTTGTCTCATTTTGACTTTTATGTAGTTTCTATAATTCTGATACTAGTGAAAAATATAATGAAAATAGTTTTTTTTTTTATTTTATTATTTCCAGGAAAGTCAAATAACTAGCTAATAAATAACAACAACAACAACAACGACAACAACAATAATAATAATAACTCTTCAAAACATACAAATTATAGAATAAATTATTGTTCTTCATATAAGTCTTAGATTTTCTTATTTTTAGCAATAAAATTTTAAATTTTAAGTCCTTGAGGAACTTCTCAAACATATATTATAATGCTTTTTTTCTAGTTATTAAGATTTTAATCCAAAGGCTAATCAGAAGCTAATCAAAATCAGTTCCTTAGCTTTGATGGATTTGACATCAGCCACCAAATCTTAATTTATTTCTAAGTACTACAGAATACATTTTATATACAAGTAGTTCTATATTAAGTATATAATTACATAATCAGGCAATCTCAAAATTGTGTGAAACCTGTTAAAAGCACCCACAATTAAGCTGAATGTGAAAGAGGTTTTCAATAAAATGTTGCATGACTCAATTGCTGCTTCTTAAGAAAATAATTTTCATTACAGCTGATATTACCAAATGAATGAAGTGTTTTCTCTTACCTGCGTATTTTATTAAGTTTATTTTGAAGATAAAAAACACATGTATCTCTGAGCTAAAAACAAACTTGCCAGGAGGCAACACTAACTTAAAAGATATGCAAAATGCAAGCAAGCATAACTCTGTCTGCTGCATTTGGATCTGCAATATCACAGACCCTCCAGGATGTTTGAGGTATTACACAGTAAAGTAGGATGCGCTTTTAAACTTTGTAACTAAAGTTCTTATATAGAAGGCTTAATAACATTAATATGACTGATTTGCATTGCAAAGCTGATAACAAATATAATCCATATGAGCTCATCATAGTAGAGCTTCAGTGGTTACCTCACTATTACCCCAGTAATATTTTAATCCTATTTCTTTGGTTTCTTCTTGTTTATTGACATATATGATTACAATGTGTAGGCCAAATTTCTGTAATCTTGTATTTAGTCCTAGAAACATCTCTGTTGAAGTATGTCCTTGAGTTATCTGGGATTTATGGTGTGAATTGACTAATAATCCATCCTATCAAATTATGTGTTTGTCTTCTAAAAATGGGCAAGGGAAACTACATTTTGAATGTGTTAAATAAATTGAATTTTATTTTGAAAGAGAAATTAGGTTATTGTTGCAGTCCTGGTTTCTGTAAGTCTGTATAAGTAAGTCTGACTTGGTGTGTCAAGCTATGAGTGGTACAAGTGTAATATGAAGTGAACTGGTTCCCATTTAGCTGGTATTAAAAAAAAATAATAAAAAATCAGACTTGCAAAAAAATGAAGTATTTAGTTTGCTTTTATTTTATTTTTATTTATTTTTCTGAAATGTAAGAGCCATGACAAAAATATTTTAAGAAAACTATCTGTTCTATGTCAGGGAGTTACTTTTTCTCCACTCTACAGACAGAATAATTCCCATCAGTCAGAAAGGATGAGCTTATTTCAGTTTAATTGTTTACAATGCTTGGTAATTGCTCGACTTCTTGACTGCTTTAAACAAATATTCTCACTTGGATTGTACTCTCTCGTCATCCATCTTTTCATCACCAGAAACAATTGAGACTAATTATTGCACCAGACTTCTCTATTGTCTATCTTGATTTCGACCCTAATTACCCAAATGAGACATTGTTTAGACACATCATGCTACATTGTTAAAATGGAGACTAAAGTGGCAATTTTACACTTTTCTTCTTAAAGTATGTTTAAAAAGTCAAAAAAAATGTAGGTATACTGGACCTAAAGCAGATCCTTTCTACTGTTTCAGCCCATGCATGTCACATCAGGTGTCACTTTTCACAGCAAATGATTCAGGCCTCTTCCCAGCAGTTGTAGCCACTCACAGCAGCAGGTTGAGAGCTGTCATGAGCCCCAAATATCAGACAATGAGCAGTAAGTATGCTTGAGTTCATCTCAATGACATTGGAAATAAAAATAAATAAACAGGCAACTGCAAAATTAATACGTTTTCATAGAAATATCAGAGCAAATTTTTTGACAATTTTAGTTCAGATTCTATTTCTTGAATATTTTCACAAAAGTGGATTTTATTTCATACTCAAGAAGTATGAGATTTATGTGGTTTCCAGTTTAATTTATTTACACAAGCATTCCATTGGCATCTATGTTCTTTGTGACAGCTTTCATATATAGTCTTGGTTTTACATTTTGTATCTATATGTCCTTTCAGAATATGCAATATTACTTCTACGAGTCAGCCATAGTTCTTCAGTTTTACATTACTCATATTAATAGTGAGAGTAAAGGTTTATGAGACAATATACTTGCCTGAAAATTTATTTTATTTTTTTTTTTTAAATCCAGATGTCAGCTATGTGTACCAGTGTTTCTGCAGTTGGAAAGAAAGGCTGCCATAAAAAAGAGCATAGAAGACAGCCCCGGGGGGTGGGGGGTGGGAATAATCTAATTTCTTTATTCCTGAAGAAAAATAATAATAATAACAATTTAGTACTTTAATTCAAAAAGTACTTCAAAATATCATTAAAGACCATGCATTACTACTTCTAGAAAATGTTCTTAATGAATGCAAATATAAAAAAGTTTTATAGTATAGCTTTCCAAAATAAATAATCTCTTGGGCTATGTGGGTGGTGAGACACTGGAACAGGTTGCTCAGAGAAGTTGTGGATGCCCCATCCCTGGAGGTATTCAAGGCCAGGCTGGACAACCTGATCTAGTGGATAGCATCCCTGTTCATGACAGGGGCATTGGAAATAGATGATCTTTAAGGTCTCTTCCAACCCAAACCATTTTATGATTCAATGAAGATAACTACAGTCAAAAAAAAAAAAAAAATCACAGTGTTGTAGAGGAAGGTTTTGGGACAGACGATTATTGTATCTGATAGCTTTGCTGCAGATTTTTCAATGGTTCCACAGAACATTTCATTTGTTCAACAGAACATTTAATGATGTACTCCTATGGAATAGTGTTATAAAATGTAATAAAGAACAAAACAATTGAGATCCATAAAAATGTCAAAGTACTCAAACAAACAAACAAACAAATCCTATAGTACCCAATACAAAGCAAAATTCCTTCTAGTGGAGAAACTGTTAGAATTATTCCAAATGTATATTGCTGGAAATCAATTGACCTTAATAGAGTAATAGCATTACAGAGAACAGAATTTGGCTGTCTTTGGATTTATTTTAATGCAAATTTTCTGCAGCAGAGCTGTACTTTTTATGTATTTTGGATTACATCATGTTTTACTCTCCACAAGCCAGCCTATGCTGCTTTGCAATTTTGGTGAGTTTTGTCACTGAAATTACTCAGGTAGTGAAATATCTTGCAAGAAGGTTTTCAAGCTTTAAGAAGCCAGTACAACATTCATAACATCTTTTTAACATGAAGGCTTTCAAGATATCTATGTAGTGCAGGAAATTCTTCACTGTAAGGGTGGTGAGGCACTGAAACAGGTTGCTCACAGAAGTTGTGGATGTCCCTGGGACATCACCTGATCTAGTGAGTGGCATATGAGTTGGGTCCCATGGCAGGAGAGTTGGAACTAGGTGATCTTTAAGGTCCCTTCCAACCCAAGCCATTCTATGATTGTATGAAGAAAATAAAGTTGCAGTCACCATACGCCCACACAGAATGATGCCGTGAATCCTGTGACAAAATATACTTAATGAGCTGCATCGCATAAAGTAACCTGCATCTCTGTTGTCTTCTCTTTGCCAACATTATCATCCTTCATGACCACTACAATTATAAGAACTAACACTACAATATCTGAACCACATAGAAAATATGCATTGATATTACTTACCTTGGTCTCACCTGAAATTATGCACTTATATTAAACCTATGAAAATGTATTTGTCACCATCTAATGGAAAGCAAAGTCTATACCATTCCTCACAGCAATCAATTCTGCAAAGTCACACTCCACATGTACAGTGTTGAGGTTGAAAGTCCTCATCAACTATACCAATAATATCAAAGGCGCAGAAAATACTTGCATAAGTGTAGACTGACAAACATTCCATTGAAAAGATGCTTATTTTTCCTGAAGTATTTTTCCATACATCTTGAGCTCCATCTCTTGATAGACAACATGTTTGCCCCTGTAAGTGCAAAAGTTCCTTCTCTGCTTCTCTTTGGAATATCAAACATATTGCAAAGATATTTAAATTCAGATTCATATAGATCAATCCTCACACTGGTTAGAAAAAGTTATTTCTTACTAAAAGTTATTTCTAATGAGATAGATATTAAGTAGAAATATTACTAACATTTCTACTTAAAAGTTATTACTAATGAGAACCATTAGTACACAGTTTCAAGTTTTTAAACAAGATACTAAGCATGACTGAACGTATTGTTTCAAAAGGATGAAAGTCAAAAAATAAGTGCATTTATGTATCCTGTTTCCAGCACCTTCCTTAGGATTTTGCCTCATGTTATGAGTGTTGTGACTTATTTCCTACGACGGGTATAAAAGAAATAGAAGACATGATGGTTCACTTATGCAAAGAAACATATTGGCAACTTCAGCTGTCATAAGCTTTACTTTAATGTGAATTATATTTACATGGTTCATGACAAGTGCAAGCACCTTATACAGTGCAAGAACAAAGTTTCCACTGAACATAAGACAGCTTCTGTTTGTGTAAGACCAGACCAAAAAGCTGGACACTTCCATTGCTCCAACACTGTCAGAAATCTCCCTTATTTTGTCACAGAGTTTACACTATAGTGACACTATAGACACCTCTGACACTTGCACAGAACAACCCAGTCAACTTTTAAACTCCCAAACCTTTTACCATTAATAAACTTATTTAACTCAGTTATAATAAGGATTTCTGATTTCACAGTATTTTCATGTGTTTATTGCTTCTACGCTGCAACTTATCCCTCAGGCACATTAGCTTGTGTCTATTTTAAATCAAGGTGAAGCTTCCTCTGATAACCAAAAATGTGTGTGCATATAGATTCAAACTCCGTATAATGTTGACGAGGACATGGTATTCGCCAGAGTCCCCTGTAGAATTCAACAAAGCTACACACTTTTGTACCTGCTGAGTGTGCAAATTTTCAACAAAACAAAACAAAACAAAACATTTAATGCTCAGTGTGGGGAAAACAAAAACAAACAAACACAACAACAAAACAACACAGCTACACAGATTTTTTTTTTTTGCTAGCCAAACGAAAAATAAAATCAGCCATGATATACTGAGAAACCTCTACAAAATCTTTGTCGTTAGGCCCTTTGAACAAAGTGATAGGGAAATACTCACTGAAGACCTGCTTCATTATGGAATTCCAGCAGTTGCAGTGCAATCATGTGATTTTAAGTCATGACCTGTATGTATAGACAACTCTTGTTTTATGATAATCAATTTTTTTTTCTGATTCCTTGTATAAGCACCACTTCTGCAAATAAATAGTTTAAATAACTTTTACTTTAAAATGGAACACTCTAAAAAGACATTTTAAACTATTTTAGTTAGAAGTTTTAGGTAATCGGTTTTCACAAAGAACTAGGGAAACCTTTAAATTCAGTAGGTTAGTCTGTAAGACTTAATTGATGGACATCCTCTTTGCACACGAGGAAGAGGAACAATGGAACAATATGCTAGAAGAGTCATACATGTTCATTAAGCAGATGAGAGAAATAAAAACATTTTGATTACAAATGAAAGCAAGAGGATTTATGCAATGGCCTGTATATATCTTATAGTTATTATTGAAATAAACCCTATCGAATTTAGTCAACTCTTAAACTGGTAAGGAGGAACACCTTTCTAACGACAATACTAATTTATTTTCTTTAAACATTTTATTTTCTCTATTAAAATCTGAGAAATTTCTCAGAGGAGAAATATTCTTCATATAATATATCATATATATATAGCTATTTTTTGTGTATATCAAAATGCATAAACTTGTTTTGGTTGAGAAAGAACGGATGGATCTTTAGAGGGAAAGTACCACATGACAATGGAAAACATGCCACGTTTGAAATCAGTCTCAATGCAATTTAGAAAAACAAATACCATCACCACCTCAGGCAAAGAACCACTAAAGACACAATAAGTATCTGAAACTAATTATAAAAAGAGGTCAGAGAAGTGATCAAATATAAATTTCCTTGGGAGGAAAACTGCTGCTGAGATATAAAGGCCTGTCTTTAAATGGGAACATTTTTTAAAAAATTCATTTGTCAAAGATTTCATCTTTCTTTTCCTAGCTTCAGTGCAGAGCATCCTTTCAAAAGATAATGGAGAGGCGAAGCCCAGCCCAGTGCTCCATATTAGCCTGCTCACCACCCTGCAGGCATCCATCCCAGCCTGGATGCCTCTATTGTTCTTGTCCTGGGGCAGGCTAACGTGCTCATTCCAATGAAGGCAGCGCACGCAGCAGGCATCACTCTCCGGTGACCCTCAGCTGGAGCATCCTTTATGGATGGGAGGGGACTTCCTCGCCTGGAAGGCCGTTGTGAAACGAACCTTTGTGAAGAGTAGTGTGAGCACTGAGGCAAACATTGCCTTAGGGATTGGCACCACCAACAAACTGCCTCACATAGCCTTTCAAATTCTATTCCTCCTCCAAATAGTATTGCTTCTGTCTTGCCTTCTTCTCCCCTGCTACTCTCTGTGCCCCTCATGTAGGCACTAATTTCTTGCTGAAATAGTGACACCTTCTGTTTTTACCCCTATCTGGCCAGATTAAGACTGGTAGTAGGGCATCAGCAGATGTTCAGCCTGGGAAGTTTTGATATCTTTTCCAAGGAGATGAGAGCGGAGATTCCTGCAGCACCTCCAAGGGCAGCAGCTGAGCAAAGAGGAGTGCTAACTTGTTGGAAGACTGCCTTGTCTTTGCAGTGCTGCAGAATGCACTGCAGGGATGACATGCTAGGACATCTTCAGCATGAGGACTTCTAGCTACTCATCTGCAGAGGATGTATGACAACAGTCACCTCCCTCAAAGGATAATCATTACATGAAAAGTTATGAGGCTCTCACAGTAAGGCTACACACGCAAAAGAGATAATACAGATGGGAACAGCTCGGAATATATAAGCTAAGAATACTTTTTTGCTCCAAAGAACAGACCTGAGGAGGGGTGAACACCTCAGGAGATTCTCTTCTGACTGCAGATGGTACGGCTCCTCTATGACACCATACTATCTGGATGGTAGTACCATGTGGATCCCGACACTTCCAGGTAGCAGAGTGGTAGGAGAACACAGGAGGGACAGAGCATTGTACAGATGAACAGCTTCACCATGAGTGGCAGAGATGGACAGAAGACTGAGAAAATGTTAGGGTACCACATGATTTCATGGAAAGCATGTGTCAAAGCCATTAGACTTATGATTTGGAGCTGTGCACAAACTGTGCACATTGAGCCTATTTAAATACATGACATTTTTACAATTCCCCTCAGTCTCTTTCCTATTGTTTTACAATTAGTTCTTGTTTTCCTGTCTTTAATTAAACTGTAAGCTGCTTAGGGCACCATCATGACTACTCCTATTTACTCCTATTTATACAATGTTTGGCACATGGACTTTGAGGCATTGCCAAATGTGGAGGAAAAAAAAAAAAAAAAAAGAAACATAAGACAGCAAAGTATTATGATGTAAGCTCTAACTTTCTAACTTAGAAGTCTATTCTTCTAGACTATATAATCTTTGGTTATTCAGCTCTGGAAAAGTAAAAGCAGAGAAACTAGTGGAAAAACATTCAATAGAGAAAAAATATAATAATGTATACACATGCCCAGAGAAATGGAAATATAAGCAGGCAAGAGCAACCACATTAAAAAGCCAAGTTTTGGATCAGTAATGCAGCACAATGTACGCAAGTGTCTTATAAAAGGAAGCCAAGTAATTACTATGTCTTAGAATAAAACAAAGATAAACAGTCCCTATGACTCTCTTCCTCTGGATTCTGCCAAGGAGCAGGTTGTCCTAAAGTTTAAGGAGCAGTATCTATTCTTCAGTGTATTTTGCATCTTCAGGAAGGGTACAAAACCTAGATCACTTGTAGATCTTCACTTCCTGGAGAAGACCCTCATCTAAAATTGACACAAAATTACATGAGCGAGATCAAGAAAAAACTTTTATTTTCTATATTGTTCCTAGGCTTTTTAATCAAGGGTATGGTTCTACTATAATCTGCTAAGAAGCGCTAATCAGAAGGCATCTTA
Organism: Cygnus atratus; assembly: GCF_013377495.2. Classification (NCBI taxonomy): domain Eukaryota; kingdom Metazoa; phylum Chordata; class Aves; order Anseriformes; family Anatidae; genus Cygnus; species Cygnus atratus. Next base: position 109,334,017 of record NC_066362.1, read on the forward strand.
TAGCAAGAAAATAGGCCTCCACATATTTTACCTTGTCAGATTTTATTGAAATATTTGAATTTTATTGAACTACTTGAATTTAAGTCACAATGAAAGAGACGAAAAAGCCCTTTATCTAGCTGGGCTCTCTTGCAGACGAGACTCTAAACTATTCCTTCAAACTCCTCTTAATTTCTTATAACTTGGATGATTTTTTTTTTACCTTTGTTTATACAAACCTTGTTTTCAGTCCATATTGAGTTCTGTAATCTCACCACTGCACAGTCAGTATTTTTATATTTTCACTGATCTTTCAAGAAGAGCACGAGGGTACCTGAAAAAAAAAACAGCGATATCAGTAACTACACATGAAAGGTCAAAAGAAGAAATACATGTAGCTGTGAGTGGGGGAGAGGGGAGGAGGGGCCCAGCTAGAGCCCAAATAGGCCATTGACATTGAAGGTTAAAGATGTTATGTAATCTTCCTTTCCCTAAAATTAAGATCTTTCAGCTAGGCAAAAAAACAGCACCTCATAACACAACATGTGCAAGTCTCCACATAGGCAGCTGTATGTGAACATTTTATACGTCTTAACCACTTTGATTTGTTTTGGAATATGTTACTACCCTTTCCGCTGAGTGACCTCATCACCCAGCCTTAGCAACTGCTGCTGCACTGACCGATGAACAGTGCAGAGACTGCAGGGTGAATCCAAGCATTTGACTAGGAGAGTAGAGAAAGATGACATGCTCCAGAAAAGCTTTTTCCTGGACCAAGAATGGATAGTTATGGCAAACAGATGGAGGGAATCAAATCCAAAACACAGTGTGTGACCTATCTCAGATAGAGTCTCCTTCTTGCATTTCATTTTGGCAAAATTCGAGTATCGCTTATGCCAACAGAATGTTCCTGAGCTGCAGATCTTGTCAGCAGGCTCCAAGTTACAGTCCTTCCTCTATCAAGACTAAATGGACAAAATAGTTCGGCAGTAAATATTGACCTCAGAGAAGCATATACAAAAAGTAACATAACATAAAAACAAATCAAAACAAAGAAGAACTGCTATTCCAGAGTCAAGGGAACCCATTTTTGCCTTTCAGCAATGTGACAGCCTTGGTTTCACATTGGCCAGAGCAGGCAGCTGTTTCAAGGCTCTTAAAATCCACAGATGTGAAAGAAAATGCACTCTGAAAAGGGCTGTGTTGTTAATCTCCCTAAATCAAAGACGGAAACAGGACTCCATTTCTCTGTTTGACAATGGCATGACAATACCCCAAGTGAAAAATGGAAGAGTCAGTCCCTGCTAACTCTGCAAAGGACTCAGAGCCACACAGAGATTTGCTAACAGAGGTATGGGTCAGAAAGTCTGGAACCGAGACAACCAGCACAACATCAGGAAGCTGAAAGACCCAGCCCATGTTTCTGAGAAGTCTTATATATTTACTACCTGTTCTCTTGAAAGGAGTCATCAGCCTTTAACTGGCTTCCAAAAATGAAAAATTGCACCTGGGGGAAAAAAACAGAAGGAAGGCAAAGAAGACTACAGACTAGCAAAATCTCAGACTGAAGTCGTCCTGTGTGGCCTGCTTTCTTTTGTGTAAGTCAGGAAGAGAAACCATCACACAGAAAAATGTCATTGATATTAATAGTTATGTGGAGAGTAACACAAAACATTCATAGTGAAGACATTTGAAATTTACAGTCATTGAGCGTGCCAGAAACTACCGCCCTTTTTGATCTGCTGTCACTACTTCTCATGACAGCATCCCTCAACCTGTTTCAGCAAAAGTAAACTGCGTTGCTTGAGAAGAAGCCCTTTGCCCGCCCAACTTATTTTGAATCAGCTTTGGGCACGATTGCACTGACAGCTATGCCAGCAGCCCAGAAAGGATTGCAACTTTTTTGGGGGGGGAGGAGAAGTGATAGCAAGCAGCTTAAGGAAACCTCTTCATCAAGGATGCATACTGATTCATAGCACATGTGACTGCAAGCAGAACCAACAATGTTTTTTCCTTTCCTGTTCCCTATTCAAAGAGCTGCACAGCTCTTTCGTTCTTATTTCTGTCTGTTTCTACCTGCATAGGGTCTGAATGCTTGTCTATCTCAGACATAAAGTAGGGACCTGAAGAACTGTTTTGCTTTGCTCTGAAAGCAGCTCTCATCTCAAGATATACCAATTCTCATCAGTCTGTTCTATTTACAGCTTTCTGCCATCCCCAGCCAGACACCCCTCTTAGTTCAGAGGGGTGTAACCAAAGGTGCAGACTTTTCTCTATAGCTTATTTTTGGTTTTGTTCAATGTTTACCTCATGTCAAATGTAATGACAGACACCAGAATAGGAAGCACACCCTACCTCTCCTCACATGCAACTGCTCTAGAGCACCTGTCCTCACAACAGTTTTGTCCCTGGCTGCCTTGGAGAGTTGTACCAGTTATAATCCTCAGGGCCTGGATGGGGATTAACCCAGCAGATGCATTCTGTGGGTACAAAGCCCTCCTCCAGAGTGTGGAGATGAGCGCCATTTGAACTTGCACACCTTCTGCTGCAGCAAGCTATGGTTGAGCTGTCATTAACATGGGGGACTACTTAAAGTGCCTATTTCTGAGTAAATGAAAAGCTTTTTCTGTGTTTCTTCTGTCTCTATTCAGGGAACTTCTGAGCCTGTGGAGGAGCCTTGGATTAGTCAAGGGGTGTTTTCTCTTTGTTTTAGATGACTCTTTGAGACTTCTGTTTGGTCTGTGTCCTTTCAGGAGTAGGGTGGTGCTTGAAAATGGGGTGGTCTCAGTCATTCTCAGAGACTTGGACATTAAGATCCTCCTAAATCCTCCTTTAGTCACTGTAAATTGCTGAAAGCTTCTCTGTGCTGGGGTCTGCTTCTGACTAGGTCTTTTTATTCTGTGAGAACAATGGGATTCAGATGTTGGGGAGGGCTTGAGGGACTACTGTAACACAAATAATACGTTAGTATGACATGCCACTTGGAGTGTGAAAAGCATAGTATAAAATCCCAACAGCTGCATTCCTTTGCTGTTCTGGCAAATAAAACTCAATTGCAAACACAGAAAGTGGATGCGTGTGCACCTGAAGCAAAATCATCTTTCAGCCTGAGAGAATTCTAGTGGAAACTGTTGTGCTGTGTGTGCCAAGTCTCAGTTGTGATTGTGGTGAGCTGCCTTTCCCACATACCTCCCCCAGGCAACAAAAGAATCAGATGCCAGGATTTTTGCTAGCTTGGCATTACACAAAAGGCCTGTGGGGTGGGTACAATGGAATTTAGGCTGGGCATGGAGGCAGGACACAGCAGCATGAGTCTCCAGCAAACAATAGCAACAGCAGGATCAAAACAGCAGGCAGAAAGCATATGCACAATTACCAACAGAAAATATCTGGAGCTACAAGGGCATTACATCCTTAGCCTTGTCCCCAAGCGGGATTCCACTGTTGCTATTGTAACCACTACTGAATCAGACATGTATTTCACACAGTGCAATGCATATTACCCCAAAAAGAAGGTGAAACTCATAGGGATTAACCTAAAGCAACAAATTCCAGTCTATTCCTTCAGGTTTACAGGGCATTAAACCAACCAATGTCCAGACTTCCATCGCATAACAGAGGCACAAGCATTAATGCACAGAAGCAGCAGAATAGAAATTCAGACCAGCTGCCAACAACAGAACCTGGTATACAAGAAAGCAGGGAAATATATGCAATCATACTTGAATAATAGGTGTCCAAATGAGAAACACTGGAGAAAAGAGTCATTTCATTTGCACAGAAACCTGCTAGCTTATTTTTGCCTTTTAGAGGCGGAGGACAAGGAGGGGATAAAAAATGTTTTCTGCTCACTGTCTTGATTCTACAAGACATAAACACATACGACAAGCTAGCTGAAAAACAGCTTATGTTGGAGGGGAAACTCACAGGAAAAAAGTTAATTTAAAAATATGAATCCCTTCATATATATATATATATGGCATAAAGGAGAAAAACACTTCTGGATCTAAAGTTTTGGAAGTGCACCTGCTTTGTGTGAGAAGTCATTCTCAGGTCTGGATTTTTGTCCCATCTTTATTGTATTGGCATTGAGGGAAGAGGGAGAGAGAAGGATCAGAATGAAAATATGGCAAGTAAAAATGGCACATTTCGTTTTTTCAAAACTATGAATAATTTTGTTGAAAAAGAAATGAAAAGGGTAGTGAAAAATAGATAAATGGTATATTGTACTGGAGGGGAAAACTCTGAATGATAATGTTCATCACAGCATTATCAGTGAACTTGAAGCATCTTCATATGGTTACTAGAATTTATTTTAAACCATTTTACCAATCCTAACACAGTCAGATAGCAGCATGCAGAAGTGCCTGCATCGTTTGTGATTTAGGCTGTGCTGGCATTCAACATGACAACAGAAGACCAAAAAGAAAAAAGAAAAAAAAAAAGTCTTATTATTGTAACTAGCCAAAATATTTTGTTAAAATCCTTTCTTCACTATGATTCTTTGGGCCTGAGTTCAGTGCTACAGACAGAAATAAAAGGTTTTACGCAGCTGATAATTTTCTATAATTGGCATTGCTTTTAGAGTTTAACCTCTGCCTGCTACATTCTCAGGCCATTTTCTAGTAGGCAATACATATGCTTCTGAAGTTAGAAAACAGCTAAAAAAACAACCTGAATAAATGGATCCTGTCGATAATGTGTAAATGACCAATAATTAGTCTTCAAGTACTACACAGAAGCTTGAAGTGGGAATTGAATGATATTTTATTTTTGAGGAGGCCTTCCAAATAAAAAGGTCTTCAGTATATATGAAAAATAACACATACAGATCCTTAAAAACATTTCCCACTCCTCACAGTAGAGCAGTTCAGGTCTGCCGGAATGGTACTTCCCAGCTTAAGAAGTGATAGACATAGAATAACTTTCAGTCAACTCACAGAAGAAAATTGTCAAGACTAAGGACAGAACACACTATACATTTCAGAAGGAGCTGCCAAGTTAGATTTTAGTTCTGGGCAGCCAGTGAGGAGATTTCCAAAACTGCTCATGCTATATTAAGCAAGAGTACCTGGACAGAAATCGAAAGCAAGTGTTAAAATCTCTTTGCAAATCCCATCTTTATGATTCGTACATGTTGGTTTCCTAATATGATCATGGGGACTAGGGCCTGTTAGCAAAACAGCCATGGCTTTCCACAGTTTTACCTGGCTTGCAAAGAGGTAAAATACCCCTATATAAAACCATGTGCAAACTCCTGACACAAATCAGATGGCAAATATCAGATTCTGGTTATAGAAGAGTAAACAAGAATTAGGCCATCAGTGTTTATTCACTCATTCGGCCCTAATGCAAAACTATCTTTCAGCAGGGTCTGGTATGAGAGCAATCACGAGAGATTTAGAGGCAGCTTAGTTCAATGCTCTACTGCCGAGACATGACAGTCTGCCAACAATGCTCTTTCCTATAAGCTTAATGGGCACAGTAGCAGAGCAGCAGTCACTGGTGGCAACTCACACACAATTCCTTAAGGTCCACCTGGCACTGGCTTTCTAAGATGGCCTCCAAGGCTCATCTTGTCAAATATTTTTTCATGTGTTTTAATGCCTGATGGCAAAAACAAAGGCTGAGAAAATACAAATAACTAACCAAAGTAGCCAGGAATCTTGGTCTGAATCATGGGAGTTTTGTTTGTAAGTTTTTGCTATAGAGTGTTAAGAAAACAAACAACCCTGTTTTATTAACAGTTTCTGTGATATTCCAGATGTCAGAAATTCATTCTTCAAAATCTGCTGAAACGTTAAAAGCTCTGTTTGATGAAGTATTGGGGTCAGTGCTAACTTGTTCCTACAGCCTCGAACAACAAGTGAAAAAAGCTCTCACTCAGATCTGATCTGCAGCGTGACTCATCGTGCCTTGACATTTCCCCAGCCGCTGGAAGCAAAAGCAGAGCGCAGGCTCATTCTTCAAGAGAGAAACTCAGCACATCGCTTTGGGAAGGCCGATGACCAGTTCTTTCTAGAGATTTTTTGTGCTGATACCGTGCTCCGGGTTATTCTCGTCAGCCAGCAGCCAGGGGCGGGTGGGAGAGCGGGAGCAGAGCTGCTCCAGGTTACAGAGTAAACAGAGGGTAAGCAGAGGGCTGACCGCTCTGCCTCGCCACCGGAGCCAGGCTGATTGCTGAAAACATTAGAGCAGGAGCCCTGGCAGCAGGCGGCTCTTCAGCCTCCAGGCCGCCATAAAACAGGAGCTCCTTTTTTCCACAAGAAGAAAAGACCAGTGTCTCTAAAGCAAGCACTTTACCACATGGTTCTTTTGGTGGAGAGAAAAAAGCCTGACACTGTACCTCAGAAAGGCGGGGGGGGGGGGGGGGGGGAGAGGAAAGCTGCTCTTTTTCTGTGCTTGTGTACAGCTTCCTTATTTGTTAGGGAAACAAATACAGGCAATATAAACAATACAACACAAACACATCAGACATGATTTATTAGTATTATATACTTGCTTTTCTAAGTTCTTCGTCACTGCTTTTTCTTGCTTTTTCTGCACAGCTGTGGCACCAAACTAACTTAAGGACTCTACTACATGAAGGTGCTACCTTTTCCAGCCCCAGATCTCAACGCATTTCATACAGAAAAGGCAGACTGCAAGTAAGGCTGGGCTGTTTCTCCACCACATGATACATGGGTACACCCAGCCTTCACCAAAGCCTCGCAGCTTTTTCTAACACTTTTTCATTAACATGCTGCTAATGATAAGCATCGACTCCATTTTACCTAAAGGGAAAGTGAGTCAGGAAGAGCTGGGCTGGTCAGTCTAAAGATAGAGATGGACCCAGCAATCTCTCAGGGTCCATTTTGGAGTGTGTTACACCTCTTACTGTGGCAGGTCCATGTTCGCTGTAAGAGGACTTACTGAAACATGAAAATACTTTAAGATATCCGAACAGAGTGACCTATAATATATACTGCCATCATGCAGCGATTGCAACCTATATTTACACAGCTAACGGTTTACTCTTTTTTTTTTTTTTAATTTTATTTCTGCTGTAACTGATAAAAAAAGGACACAGAATCTGTTGTTATCATCAGATAGCTGTTTCAGAATAATTCAAAAGAACTGGAATCCTTTTCCTCTATTTTAAAATTTTTTATATTTTCAAAATTATTTACTCTTTAAAATCTTAAATTCTCCATCTACAACATACCTGATTCTAGCAGAAGTGTCTTAATGTTACTATGGTTCTCAACCATATTTCTGCTGACATAACTGGAAATAGTGATATTGTAGTAGCAAACCACTCGAGCACTAAATGTCTGCCAGTGATTCCTACCTCCCCTTAATGTTGCAAACTCTGCAATGTTGTAAACTTGTTTTAAAAAAATATTTCTTTCTGTCTAGAACATCTTCCTACATGCTCAGAAACTGCCTTCAGCAGCTCTAAACATGCAAACTGAGATCTGTGCCTCTAAAAGCACACACCACTGCTTGAAGTAAATGTCTAGCTCCATTAGCTTCAAGAAGGAGAAAATTTATACCTCAGTAAATGTTCACATCCCAAAATGCAAGTGATCACAAAGTGAGTTAGACTATCTGAACTTGAGGTCTGCCTTAATATGTTGTGTTCTGATTTCTCATGATGTGACAGAGATTGTGTCAGGCAGAGTAGCTAGCTACAAAAGCCTTTTCTAGGTCCATCACATGAGGAACTGATGAGAGCTTTTGGGAGCTTAGGCCCTGGCTGCCCTCAAATTACAATGGCTACCACCCTGAGTTACACATGTCCCCATGGACATATGTAACTTGGGTTAAAAAATGCTCCTGCCAGAAGTATAGCTATAGCTGGAGCATCTAGTGGGGATGCACACAACAGTTCAGCAGCTGATGAACCACCCTTTCCGTCACTCATTCATGTTTTAAATTACTAACAGCATTTACCTCCTTTCTGGCAGTTTAATTCTCATATTCCAACGTGCTTTCAAAAAGTCAGTATTCCTATCTATAATGAGTTCATGGGAAGTGTTTTCTTAAAGTTCACAAACAGGGTTTACAGCAGAACAAGGAACCTGCTTTAGGTCTCCCAAATAAATGATGAGTGCTTTAACTGCTATTATAAAATCTTACTGGATTTAACCAGCCCAGTAACACATGGTCTGGCTCTCCTCTGCAGACACAGCTTAAAATATACACCAAGGAAGCAATGGGGGTTTGAATGGAGTTTGCAAAAGACTTATCGGGAAATATTTTGAGATTCAGATTTTCCTTCATACTCTTCAAAGAATTATGTTCAGTAATCTTACAGTGAAGCCAGACAGAGATTCAAGCTGGAGCAGCCAAAGCAGACATTTGGATAACAATGTTTTCATCAGTGTTTTGTACAGGTTTTGAAAGATACTATCTCTCCCATGCTGGTTGATTGCTTGCTCCAATCCCTCCTACACATCTCTCAATTTCTTCATTCCCCCATACCCAGCAAAACACTAAAATGAAATTGCTATCATTGTGCTCATAGGTAATATTTCTTCTCTTTGCTTTCTGTCCCATCTATTTAAAATCATAATCTCTTCGAGACAGAGGCTGTCTGTTTTTTTTTTGTGTTTGTAAATTATGTGACATAGGATACCTAAACTGAAGACAGGCCTTCAGGCACTAACAGATGAACTTTGGCACTTCTTGATGAAGTGATTAAATGCACCTACCTCACATTTCTGCCAGAGGTCACTGTCATCCTGGAGCAAAGGGAGATATGTGCTTGCTCTTCAGCCATCTCACTTCACTGCTCAGGCTATTACATTATACATCTACAACTGTCTATACAAGTTTGAGTGCCAAGCTGTGAATTGCAACAATTGAGGAAAAACAATTAAACTGTTCATCCATCCATATCTCATAAAAGATTTTCCTCAACTAAAGATCCATATTTCTCAGAATAAAAATATTATTACAGTGTGAGCATGTTTAGCACTTCAGAAGAAGAATTTACACAGAATAAGTTGCACAGCTCCTTAGTAAAGAAGTTTCCATCCTTCTGTAAGATCATTTTTAAAGGAGCTGCTGTAGAAACAGTAGAAATTTCTCTAAGGCTACAAGAGTGCTTGTATTGTATCCCTAATTCTACTGTCTCAAAGACATAAATAATTGAGTAAGTCACAAACATTTATAGATATTTCTTCAGTGGTCTAAAGCACATTTAGGCAAACTCAACTCCTGTGAGTTTGAGAGAGCTGGATTTCTAGTTGTGATATAAACACCTGTCATATAGCCTGTGATATCACACCTGTGATATATACACCTCTCACTCCAAAATACAACAAAAGAAATTTTTGACTTCAATTAAATAAGTAGGTAATATCACTTTTATTTATGTTCTCATGGAGTTTAATAGTTAAATATTTCACAGTAGATCAGGAATAAGACCTGGGGCACCTTTTTTGGCTTCTCAGGAACAGCAGACAGCTATTCCTTCCCTGGCTGCCACAGGCACTGGCCTGGCCCTGGCATCTAATTGAGACCGGGGCTGCTGGGCTTGCCTCTCACCCATGCATCCACACTGTCCTGTGAACTGGTCAAGAGAAAAGCAGCCCTGCCTACCATTATTCTTCATCACAAGTAGTTTCCAAAGTTTCTATCCTTGTGTCTTCCTCCCTAAATTATCCAGTCCAAGAAGAGAAAGTGTTTTTGCCAAGGGGGCAAAAAGGCTACCCAGAGCACAAGCAGCAGAGAAGGATCATACATTTGCATCCAGCATTCTTCTCTGAGCAAGAGCTGTGGTGTCACTGCAGAAGAGGTCATGGAGAGAAACCCAGAGATGAGTTTGGTCCACCAAGAGCTCTTGCTTTCTCCTCTCAGAGGCCCATTGTAAAAAAGGAAATGGGATCACAGAGATCAGAGGTTTCAGATCCAAGCAGTCCATAAAGATAAGTAATGTTCTCAATTCTCCCTTTATTCATTCACAAAGGCATGATAACCAGACAGAGCTGCACTATTGACACATGAGGGAAAAGGAAATTAGTAGGGAAATCCTGTGGCAACAGTTAGAAAAGGAGCTAAGGGAAAGCAAAACAAAATAAGACAAACTTTTATTTCTTTTTTTTTTATTTCTTTATTTCTGCTCAACCCCTCTTCTTTCTACCACACAGTTTCTACAGAGTTATATCCTTGAATTTACCAAGAATTATTCTCTGATTCCTATCTGCCCCTCTTAGTAGGCAATGAATTCCCCAGCCTCAAATCAGCTGTGAAGGTGACTCAAACTCAAACCATATAGTTGTATCCTACTAGGCCACGTTTATCTCCCAGATGTATGCACTGCCCATTTTACCTCTCAGTACAAGTCTATACACAGCTCCAGGCCTGCACCTTGTGCAGTCCTTCTCTTCCTCTGAAGCCAAAAAGGGTTTATAAGTTTTGCTGAGTATCAGTTCATAGGTTCTGCCTGTGGGATACAAGTTGAACAGCCCTGGATTTTGCTACTGAAAAGGACTGATACAGAAAATCAGTCTGAAGATTTTCTCTTTTTTTTTTTTTTGTTGCTGTTTTTGTAGTTCAGGATATCCCTTTATAAATTGTTCCCTCTATAAATCTGTAAGGGCATAGACCATGCAGATGTGTTTCCAATGTGATTTAAGAACACCTGTTTTATCACTGAAATAATATGGAAGGGTAAGCTTATCTATTCCATATTTTTAATTTGTTTTGGAAGCAAGGACTCATTTAATCAAACTAGAATTTTCTCCTTGCTTAATCTTTCTCTCTTTTTCCCTCAACATTTCCCAATCCACATTCCTCTGAAAGTGGAAAGGGCCCTAAGCAATGATATGTTTGAAGTTTACCTGGCAAGAAAGAAACTCTTGGACTGAAATGTGTGTCCACAGATAAGGTGGGAAATGAACAGTGTTATGTGTTACGAAATTCACAATTTTTACTACAGGACAGCTAGACTGCGTTATTTCAAATATTGGCTGAGCAGTATTTACTGATTGCTCTTAGATACAGCAAAAATATGTCACAATTTGGAGTTGCTTTTTATTTGCTTTACGTCAGTGAAATCTTCTTCCTCAACAAAAGAGTGTAGAAAAGTGTGCTCATTATAATAAAAAGTAGAAAGACTTGAAAAGCAAGGTATGAAAAGCTCTGAAACAAAGGCAAACTCATTATTTTTGACTTTTTGTTAACAACTTAGTTTCGGTAACTTCCACCAAACCTGAAATCATATATGAAGTGGTCATTATATCAAAAAAAAAAAAAAAAAAAAAGATTTTTAATTCCAAAGATGGCAGATACATTTTGATCTGCTGTAATACTAAAAAGTACATATAAGAAAAGGAGGTATGACACTTAATCATTTGCAACTGATTTATACTTACTAAAACTTTTTAAAAGTGAATATATTATGAATGATTATAAAGTTGAGCAAATTTGAAGATTAATGAAATATTCCAAACGTGTTACATTTCTTTTTAAAAGACTACATCATAATATCTCTTCTGTCAGTGTCTAGGTTATCTTCCATTTATGGTTTCATCCTATCTAGGCAGTCCCTTCCTGTCCTGCTTTTTGGCTCAGGATACTCCACTCCCTTTTGTTTGACCAGTAGGAAATTCACAACAGGAAGGCCCCACCTTCCCAAGACAAATCAGATGTGGTTTTTTTTATGACTCATTTTTTATAGATAACCTTGATTATATGACATGCATTTGATTTTTGTTTTAAAGAGATTTAGCTGAGTTTTGATGATTACTCTTTTCTTCTCTTAATTTGTATGTATACGTAGTACAGTTTCTCTTTCCTCCATTACATGAGTAACTTCAATTTCTCACAGTTACTAAAGAATGAAAAATTGTTTGATCTTTTTTCTCAGTCTTTTAATACAACAATGTTTTCTGAGGGAAATTTCAATTTTTCATGTACCTAATAGTTGATGCACATCTTGTTATCTGCTGGTTGAAAATCAGTGGGGATATGGAACTTCAGTTGGTTGCATACATGTAGACTTATAGACACAGAGCTTATATTTCTAGCATAAGTCAAGAGTCTGCAAATAAAACACAGAAACTACAGAAGATTTTTCAGCCCTTCTGAAGTAACATTTGAAAGCCAGGTGGAATACAGTACCATATTTCAAAAAGATACGCGATGCCTATCATGAGGCAACTAAATTAGCCTGTATCCAGACTGACACACAAATGATGTAAACTGCAGCCTAGAATTCCTCAAATTTGGTGAGTCCACTTGCTCGTTCCATCACCTCAGGCTATAAAAATGTGCTGTGTTTCCCCTTTGGTTTAAGAATTCACCCAGCAACAGTAATTAACATTATACAATTAAAAGTGTTTTAGTTATACCAAAAAAAAAAAAAAAAAAAGGAAACTTCACAGGAACTGCATGCAGTTTGGGATCCCAAATCCAGTCTTGATTGCATGTTGGTAAACATTCAAGAGAAAATGATGCAGGCTTATCTTTCAATTTTAATTTATTAAAGCAAAAGTGGGAAAGCTCTTTATAGCTTTCGCTGTGATACCTGAGATAAGAAAAGAACTTCAGAGATCAAATCCAGAGCAAAACTGTGTGTGGGAAAGAAAAGAAAAAAAGAAAAAAAATGGATTTTCAAAGTAGAAGTTAATATATGCCAACTTCTGGAAGCCTTACCTTCATTTTAAGTTTTTAATGGTAAAAGGAGATCATGCCTAAGATCAACTCATGTCTGCTGCAGCATAAATGCTACTGTATTAAAAATCTAAATGGTTTTAGACTATATACATAGTACATCAAGTCAACCTTTGATTGGGGAAAGAGTCTAAGGTTCTAAGGGCGGCACTGATTATCTCCAGGATTCTTCCTTGGCAGGAGTAGGGCTCACTCCCTGTTCCTCCATGCACCAGGAAAAACTCGTGCCAGCTTTTTAGATGGCTCAGCCTTGCTTCTACTTGCCTTGGCTTGTCTTCTCAGAAGGACTGCTTGTCCTGCCAGGGAAATTCCAGCTTCAGCTCCTGAAGAAGATGGCTGTCTCCCAAAAAGGCATGAAGCTCCAGCTTCTTGGTCTCACTAGAAGCAGGGTTAAGATTTATGCCTGGGATTTCATAGGTTATGCAGCTTTCTTTCTGTGCAGAGGGCTTCTTTTCAATGGTTGTCTTGATGGTAAAGATGATACCTGTGGACACCTTGGGGAATGGCTCCAGAAGAAGGGCATGGCCTACTGCCCTGGGGCAGAGATAAAAAATACTTCTTCTGTTCTATCTGTGGAAGTCGAGATTATTTTGGAATTTCCTGCTACAATGGCCAGGGCAGTGGGTGAGACCTAGGAAGTTTTTGGCAGGAATCACCTGGCTCTTTTTTTTTTTTTTTTTTCTCCTGCAGTCCTCACTGAGGCAATAGGGAACAGGCAGGGCAGAGATGCAGGAGGAGGAAGGAACCCCCTGCACATTCTCTGCCTGTCAGGGAGGGCAGGAACCTTTATTTGGCTGTCACATATCCTTAGGTCTGCACTTGTGAACAGTACAGGCTCTCCATATATCCTGACATACGATGAGTAAGAGAAGAAGACACAGATGTCCTTGTGAAGCTTTTTGGCCAATATTTACTCTAGACTGGGGGGAAGAGGAGATGTGGAAAGACTCTATATGTGGCTTGTCAATTAGTCAATAATTATGAAAACTACTTAATTCACAAATTGGACTAAAGAACCTCTGGAGGTTTATTCCAACCTAAATTATTCTATGTAACTGTGAATCTATGATATTATTTTCAGGTAGGTTTTCCAAAAAGCTATTCCAGTTACATTGCCTGAGTGACATCTGAAAGTTAGATTTTTCACATTCTCTCAAATATGGTTACAGTATACAAAGCTTGGCTTTACATCATTGCTTTATTACTCCTGGACCATCATCCTTGCCAGGAAATGATGAGACGAACTCTACTTTCAAGGTATGCAATGACATAAATTCATGGCATTTAGCTATATGTTTCTGTTGTTCATCCCCTGGTAATGAACCCCTTTTATAAATGTTCTTTGCATTTGCCTGTCCTGGACATAACACATCCACTGACATGCAATCTTAGTCATTATCCTGTTATCCTAAGACGATCACACTGGAGCTGGAAGGAGAAAATCTCCATGCAGAAAACTAATCCTGTGACATTTTCAATGTGACAAGAACCAGGACATGCTGTAATTCTAACCAGACAGTCTGTTATTGAAAGATACATGGTCCAATTTCTTGTCTAAATCTCCAGCATTTAATAGGGACCAGGACTTTTGGGTGCTAATCTAAGCCAAATTAAACTTTGCATACTTTGAGGCTTAACTATCATTACCATATTATGTACTTCTTCAATATTGTGTAACTCTTTCACTACTTCCTGTTTGTCATGTAATTTCTTCATTGCTGCTTTTTGATGAAAAACAATGCAAATGTTTTAAAAAAAAAAGGTAGAAGCAATGAATATTAGGCATCAGTTACACTTTAATATTTTAAATTTATCATATTTTTTTTATTGTTATAAGATTACTTCAGAAGAAAAAAAAATATAAAAATCTTCTGCCTGAAATCTATGGAAGGAGAAAAAATCTCATGTAGGGAACTCAGGGGGAACAGGAGACCACTGAAGAAGAAGAATAGTGCTGGTGTCTAAGAATAAAGACAACTGACTAACAGGGTAAATTTCCTCTGGTAACTTTGGAGACATTTATGTTTTAAAAAAAAACACTATTAAATTTTGAAATTAGAAGTTACGGTCAATAGGAAAACAATAATTTTTTTTAAAGGCATGATTGACCTGTCTGTGTTCAGCATGTTGGAACAAGGTCACTTTAATAATAATAATAATAATAATAGAAATATATTAATTTATGCCAGTCTGCCAGAAAAGTTGCCATTGATCTGTATATATTATACAGACCAAAGGCTCAGTAATACTGTTTCCTAACTATCTCCATCTGGATTACTGAGTTCTGAAATATATAGCAAAGATTTTCCCGTTTGGATCATGATTTTAACCAGAGCATAGATCATTATAAACCCCAGAATCGTTGAGCCAAGGGAGTTTGCATATTGCAAGAGTCCCACGGGTTATATTACTAAAGGTGTAAATCACAGATTGCTGTATACCAAGAAATGCCATGGGTTACGCTGACTAATACCAAATATTTAGGAAATAAAATGCTTTTGTGCATCCTCAATTCACATTTATAACAGCATTATTAGTGGAGTAGAATTTCCTCCTGAGAACAACTGAAAAGGTCCTTTTAACATGACCTCAGTGCTTGTCACTCTTACATTCATTGAGCACAAACAGCTAAAAGCAAATCTTATTCATCTCTCCAAGTTTGTTTCATTAAGATGCCATAGCACTGACAGCACCCTGAATACCTCCAAACACCCAAGACTTGGCTTTCTGGGCTCAGGGTTGAACCTAGAGACAATGCAGCTTGGGGCCTTGAAATGGAGAGGCAGAAGCAGCTTCAGCATTGGACTGCCCCTTCTTCACACAGGGCTTCTGGAATTGATCTGCCCTTGCCTGTTAGAAATGAGGTCCTGGCTGGGCCCATGGCCTGCAGTAATGCCTTGTGATAGCTGATCATAGTCATCATCCCTATCCCACCCCACCCCATTCCACCTTGTGGGGGCTGAGGGATGGGTCTGGTTAGGGAGGGAGAGCATAGCTCTGCGGGCCCCTCTCCAGCCTTCAGTCCAAAGACTGCACAGTCCAAGACAAGCACATTTAACTGAGCATTAAACAGATAAATTAAAAGTCATTGAATAAAGCAGTAATGATTTAATCTCTCCCTGAAAAGTGTCATCTCCTATCAAGCAGCACTTAACTCCAGCTCTAACCAGGACCCAAGGAAAACAGATTGCAAAACTGCATTCAGATGAGAAATCCCTGTCAGCCATGTTGAAGGTGCAAGCTGATAGTGACAATTAACGTTTTCCAGCCAAACACAAATACAATGGTGGAACATAAAAGAGGTTTATGAGAAGTACCAGACTGGCCCTGCTGGAAGCTCCATTCTTCAGTTTTTCCACAGGCTCGGTACAACATGGACAGCAGAAAGTAATTGGTGTTCTCGCTTCCCACCCTATGTGTTTTAAGCAACTGCTACATGGGGTGGAAAGTTTAGCTCTGTCTCGGTGCCCATTCTATGTTTGGTGTTTTGACTGAGGCTGCCGAGGAGCAGGTTGTGTGAGGTTACTTTATATAATATGTATTGGCATCCACTAGCAGCTGGAATCTGACCACCAAGTCCTATCACACGTGCCCACCAGCCCCCCAGACACACATGTAGCAGGCAGTACTGACTTGCAGTCACCACCAGCTTGGTCCAGATTTGATTAAGTGGCTTGAACTCTATCCACTACAAATCCCTGAGTCACCCCTTTCTGCAGTTAAAAAAAAATTCCAAGACGGAGATCCTTTTTGCTTGCCCGTGTGCTGAAGACTTGGACCTATGGATGAAAAGTTAAACAAATAGAATGCTGTATGTGTCACAATATTCATTTAATACATGCACACTACATAATTCATTTCATGTTGCCTCCTCTCCAGGTTTCAAGGAATTCCAGACTGAATTTATCTGCTCATCTGACATACAGCTGAGCATTCAACTTTTCAGTTCAGTTCCTTCATGCACATAAGAAACCTCTTAAAAGACCTAAACATCTTTTTGACATTAATTTTCATATTATGCACCTCAGTTTTAAATGTCTCTATATTTGTGTTTATTCATCAGGCCACTGAATCTTATGTGTAATAATTTCCAAGAAACACAGAAACACATTAGGCTTTTTTTTTTTTTTCAAACTGAGAGACATAAGACAGATATAGTACTACCAGAAACAACAAAACTTCCTGTTTAAGAAAACTATAATACAGACACAAATAATCACAAAGCAAGATTTTATATTTACATCATATGCTGTCATTTCTTGTAATCACTTTAAAGAGGCCACAACCTTTTTTCAGCCCTTAATCATTGTCTGTTAGACACCTAAATCACAAGATCCACAGTTAACAGAAACTCATTTCCTCTCTCACTAGTTTCAGACAAGCTAGTACTTCAGGACAGTGCTACCTACTGTATATGCAATTCTTATAAAACCATCTCTTTTAATTTTCTTTCTGTTTGGGGATCTAAGACGTGTGTGCTCGGAACAACAGTGACATTAATAAAAAGGTCAAATAAAAGTGCTTATATTGGGCCAACAAAGCTGGGATCAGAGCCAGACTTTTATAGGCTAGCTTTGGCATTAAGGTAGACATTCCACTATCCTGAAAGCCAGATGTACTTAGTTGCTTTCCTCATCACTACAATCAGAATTCTTTGATGATTCTGAAGCTAGAAAATTACTGTTTAACCAGTTGTTCAGTTCCTCCCTTATATTTATCCCAGGAATTGGAGAATGGTCTTCTTCTGTCCTTAGCTTTATTTCAGATCTGCATAAGCACTCATTTCTTCTAGCTCTGGAAGAGGAATAAAGTACTTTGCATGCAAAGAGAAAAAGAGCAGATGAGAAAATAACTTTGGCACCATGACTGATTTAGTAGTCTAAAAGAGGCTGTTGAGGAAAGTCAGGTCTAGGATAGGAAGAGATCCAAATGCTGAGTAGTCAGTGGAATCAGCAGATTGACCACAATAGTAACGAAAATATTGCTGCATCAATTCCTTCTCTATGGTTTTGACATTTTCTTGAACAAAACCTGGCATTAATCTTTCTACATATTTTTTTACTCCACTGCTAATATATTGATTTTGGTGGAAGGGTACCTATAGAATAAGGTATTACTTTGACTAAGTAACAGCATTGAATCTCTTTGTGAGAAGTTAAACCTGAACTGAGAATTAATGAGAAAGTGAAGTCAGTAACATGATGTCCAGAAAAAGACAAAGAATGAAACTTCAGCTCAAAGTGCCAAGATTCAGGGCCATACTAATGAAGCAGTTAGTTCCTTGCAGATAGTTCTGATAATAAAATCTAGATGAATATTTTCTGGTCTTCTTATAGTCCACATAAATTCATACTCATGTTGTCATTGGAATACCTTCTCCCTTCCTGAGAGATTTTCCAGGAGAAAGCAATGTGGTCCATAATTCAGGTTTTAAAGAACCAAACTACTGTATGCATAAAATAGCTGGAGCTTTGTCAATTTCATCCTCAGAGCTTGCTCTCCAGAGCCGAGCTGGCAACAGAAGTGGAAGGAGGTGTCAGAACCATTTGCTGCCTTTGGGACAAAAATGGTGATTCTAAGAATGTGGATTTCTTCTGTGTTTTCTGTCTTCTTGAGAGAAAAAAAAAAAAGAAAAAGTGTAATTATTTCACACTTGGGTACTACTCGTCACAAAAATTTAGGCATTATAGAGGTAATACCTAAGATAATTTGAAAAAAAGATATATACTTTACCTACACCTACCATAAGATATCAAAGTTATAGTGAAAAAAATACCCATTCATTGTAGTGCTTTCATTTTCTTTTGTTTTGTTTTCCCGTGAATTATACATTTCTCAATATTTATTTAAAAAAAAGAAAAAAAAGAAAAAAAAAAGAAAGAAAAAAACACCAAATTTAAGTTTCCTTTATACAAGTTTAAAACTTAAGCTGCTATATTGTTGTCAATGGAGCTGCATAGTGAGACTCATTTAAGAAGTGGCCAATCTACTTTAGAGATTATTTTAAATGAAGTTTCATTATTTTGGGATATTAAACTTAAATCTAACTGAAGGTGGAAAAGCTGTTTAGTGTAAGTACTTTTTAAAAATTCTCTTTTTTTTCCAAAAATGAAATATTACCACTATCCTAGTAACACTACTCAGCCTTGCTGAATATTGCCAGCGTGAATATTTCCATCAACTTCAATATTGTTTCTTGCAGTCTTATGCAGTATTGAGCCATAGGGAACTTTCCTTTTATTTTTTACAAATGGGATGTATCTTGGAAAACACTTGGGGAACTTCTAGGATAAAGAACACTCTTTCTCTAGAATTTGGATTTGAACCACCCAGAGAGAAGACAGAATTTCATTATGAGCTTTGATGAACTCAGGGCTTTTAGACTTTTCACTGGAGCCTTAATATCAAGCTAATTAGAGTGTGATATCTTCCCAATACTCTCAAGTCTTGAAGCTCCCATCCTGAAGCTCCAAACCTCCTACTTCAGCTTGACTTCTGGGGCTTTTAGGTTCTTCTCTCTCTGTCATACAGACTGATGAAGAGCTGGAAGCCACCAAGCTTTGTTTTACACTAAACAAAACGTTTCTGTTTCTGATTTTTTTTCTCCATTTTTTTTTTCCTCTGGATTTATGTGCTTGAAAAATTACTCCTTTTGTTCTAATACAGAGTGAATACATTTTTTTTTTTTCGGTGTGTCGGATTTCCCAAAGAGTATTTCCAGCAAGTAAAGTCCCATATCTGTTAATCCCTTTACTGCTGGCAACTAGCTCTTAATCTGATTAAGGAGAAAAAAATAATTTCCTCATAAACTAACTTCCAGGGGAAAGAAAGGATCCACAACTTTATCCATATTATACAGCTCCACTTTTGAAGAGTGCAATCCTGTATGCATTTAGGTCTGGACTAAAAGATTTCAGAGATGAAGCCCCTATTAAAATAAATAAATAAATAAACTTTTGATTTGCAAGTTCACGGAACAGATCTCCATTGGGATTCTTTTTAAATATGAAGTCATATCTGGGTTATGACTCCTTAAAGCTATCAGAACCAAAGACAATTTAATTCAATTACAATCATGTTATGAGAAGCCTAAAATCAGTCTCACTGTCAATGATTCATAGAATCACAGAATGGTTTGTGTTGGATGGGACCTTAAGGACCATATAATACACCCTCCTCCCTCCCCCCCCTCCGCTCCCCCAGCTTCCCCAGCATGGGCAGGAATACCTCCCACTAGACCAGGTTGCTCAAAGGCCCATCCAACCTGGCCTTGAACACTTCCAAGGATGGTGCATCCACAACTTCTCTGGTCAACCTGTTCCAGTGCCTCACCACCCTCGTAGTAAAGAACTTCTTCATAATGTCTAATCTAAATCTATGCTTTTTTAGTTTAAAACCATTCCCCCTACTCTCCCTGACAAAGAGTCCCTCCCCAACTTTCCTGTAGTCCCCTTTTAGGTATTGGAAAGTCTCCCCAGTCTCCCCAGAGCCTTCTCCAGGCTGAATAAACCCAACTCCTTCACCCTGTCTTTATAGGAGAGGTGCCCCATCTCTTTGATCATCTTTGTGGCCTTCCTCTAAACTCATTCTAATAGGTCCGTGTTCTTCTTGTGCTGGGGGACCCAGAGCTGAATGCAGAACTCCAGGGGGGGTCTCACAAGAGTAAAAGAGGAGAATCACCTCCCTCAACCTGCTGGCCATGCTTCATTTGATGCAGCCCAAGATATGGTTGCCCTTCTGGGCTGCAAGCGCACATTGCTGGCTCATGTTGTGCTTCTCATCCATCAACACCACCAATTCCTTCTCATCTGGGTTGCTCTCAACCCATTCTCTGCCCAGCCTGTATTTGTGCTTGGAATTGCCCTGGCCCAGGTGCAGAACCTTACGTTTGGCCTTGTTGAACTTCATGAAGTTCGCACAGGTACACCTCTCAACACTGTCAAGGTCAATTCTTTATATTTGATTATATTATATATATTCTTTATAATATGTATTATTATATATTTTATTATTAAACTATTAATATTGTTTTTTATATATAGCCTATAAAAACTGGAAAGATTAAGTTTGTGGTGGAAATGCTGATAGAATAGTATTTTAGTATAACTACTTACTTTTTTTTATTAATTTGGCAGTTTCATAAAAATCAGTGTTGTTAAGTTTTTTCTGAGCTCACACATACTCTTTAAATGTCATCATGTAATTTTCTGCTTTCCTTTTTTGTGTGTGTGTGTGTGAAATACAGTCCTTTTTATGTTACAGTTCTCCAGAAACAAAATATATTTGTTACTGAATAAAATAACATCACTTTAAAAATAACAACTGTGTTTTAAACTTATGTGGTTTAGGCAGTCTGGATAGAAACTATTGCAATCATATTTACAGACACAGACTCTTTTCTACAAAACACAAAGCTACTAGTAAAATATTCATTTATTCATTTATTTCTATGAATTATCAATGAATTATCAAAGTTGGTCCCCGCTTTTTACCTTATGGCAAAAGCCAATTTGAAAAATCTGCAAAATCTTCCTCAAAGCCACTGAAGATAAATAGTCAAGGAGTAGCAAGCTAACTGAGCTTAGTAAACTATAAGAAAGAATTGTTATGGGCCTTCTTTATATCCTGTAAAAGATGTCTTTATTTTGAATGAAGAGGTTGGCTGGCCATCATCAGAAGCAAGTAAGAGTCTAGTTAAACTAAAACACAGCTTCTCCATCTTTCAACCAGATGGACATTTACACAAGATTTTTCTCAGGCCATTCCTTTTCTAAGGGATAGCCCTATGAATGAACCAATAAATACTAGCCAAACAAGTATGTGAGGATGTTGACTTCTCCAGGTTTTGAAAAGGGAGATACCTGAACACTGGGATACAATACCTTGTAACACTTAATGATTAAATAAACTTAAGGAGAACAAAACAGATCCACTCAGAGCATGAGTAAGTCCTTCATATGCCAAAACAGTTCAGTTAACACATACGACATTATCACAGACAAATAGAAACTAAAAATAAATATTTGTAAAGTTTGCTTTTGCAAAATACAATGTATTTGTTTTTCATTTTGACATCAAAGAATAAATCATAATTTAAAATAGTCACATTCACTTTTGAAGTCCTTATTAAAATCAGACATTGTCCCAATGTGCATATCCTAGTTATGTAAGGATTTTATTTATTTATTTTTCTCTTGTAGCTATAAAAAGAATTCTTTCCACGTTTTAGATAAAATTCCTTTTCTGAAGGTTGACAGGTTGAAGGAGTTGAACATCAAAAGAAAATAAAGATGTTTTATTTGTGACTTATTCCAGTCAGTTTCCTTATTTGAATACTAAAGCTTTACTGGGCTTTCAGTACGACTATCGCCGGTTTGATAATAGTTAATAACAGAAAAAAAAAGTTAGAAGGAGGAGCAAATACATTTAAAAGAGTATGCAGAAGATGTTCCCAGAATCCTTTACATAGGTTGCTTTGGTGTCGCCTTTAAAAAAACTGCTTTTCTTATGGAAAGGTGTCAGAGTGTTTTTGTGTTTGGCAGCTACCTGCTTTGTCAGGATTTCTATCCTTCCAGGAACCTTGGAAGAAATAAAGTATTGTGTGCTGGAGGCAATGGTTGCCTGAGCCCAGTGAGGTGAGTGAGAGATTTGGTTGTGATGCAGCAGCTCTAAAGTTCCTCTGAATTCCTGCTTCTACTAATCCCAAATAAATCATAAGTTTGGCAAAAGGACTGGAATGTGAATGAAATAATTTGAAGGCAGGAATTTCTTCCAGCAAATATGAAATATTTCAGTATTCCCCAAGAAAGAGCTCTCTCACCGAAGGGAAGTCTGTACCAAGCAAGAGAACTCTGAGTGCTCCACGTGATATCTTGCTTGAAATAAGTCAAACGGAAAACAGTACTTGTTACAGAAATGTTATGTGCCATTTGATATTACAGCAGAAAGTTGCATCTTGTGATGCTCCTCCCATCAGGCAGGCCGAAAAGCAGAGGTAAAATCATTCTCTACTGACGTCAATGGGAGTCCTGCCACTGTCTGAGATCAGGGCCAAGAGTTCACTCCAGGATTTTTTTTCAGGTGATTTACCTTTTTTTTTTTTTTTTTTTTTTAATTTGACAACTTCACAGTTGAGAACCAACTTTGTTTTTTTTATATGTTGTATCAGAATATATTTCTGCTGTTTATGAATGTTTGAACATATGTCACAGTAAGATTTATAACATAATGGTGGGTGTTGAAATCGTACTACTGTGTGCTCTCTAGTATGTTATTTACCCTTCTAATTGTGGTTACTTCTATTTGTATTAGAGGGTGTCCTGTGGATTTGCTGGAGATTTGGCTCTTCATTTTGTGGTTCCTGGTCATCACCGACCTTTGAGTAAGAAATCCTCCCGTTCACACAGAGGTAATTTTTGGAGCCAAGGATAATGCTACTTCTGTTTGTTGAATCATAATGATATAGTTCAATTTCTATTTCTGAGAGCATAGGCTCTACTAGCCATAGTAAGGTACCAACAGTAACAAGTTTAGCATGGACTTCTAGATGTCCTACCTAAATGTCAAGGAACAAAAATACTCTTTCTCTTTACTTAATATACAAATAACTCATTTATACATTCTTTGGAGAAAGAATCAAATTACTGATAAAAGTCTGAGATCATCTGACATGAATGCATCCTTTTTTGTTTGTCACACCATGTTAATCTTATTAATTTGTAGACAGCTCATTGCATTATGGTATTTCATAAATATTTCAAAGTAAATGAATGAGTATTCCAGTAGAGTCTTCAGCTATCTAACAAACTGACTATAGTTTAGTGAAAGAATGTAATGTAGGAATAAACATGTTTCAGTGATGTGCTACAGTTCCTGGATTTCAAAAGTTCTCTTTTTTATTCAAATTTTGCTTTCAACTGAAATAGAATAATTGTGCACATGAATTCAAGGAGTTGGACTGAAAGTCCTCCTAGAATACCTATATTCATTGTTTTCCCCTTAGAAGGGTAAAAATGCATCATTTGGGATGTCTTCAATACATCCCACATACATAATAGGCAAATTCAAGTAACAAACAGGTTATTTTTAGAAAATATTAATTTGGATATTAAAAGAGTAGTATTCAACCTGATTGGTTAAAAAGGGAAATAAAGCAGACTGGGCATTACTTACTGTATAACCTTTCTTTCCATCCAGAAACTGAAGAGCTAGGAAATGCTAGCAGAATATGAAAAACATGTCTTATTCTGTTGAGTTAACATTGGCTTCACACCAGTGTTCTGCATAAAACAAGGGCAGTTGTCATTACTTCTTGGCTTAAGGCAATTTTGTCAGCTCAGCTCGACTGGTTTGAAGAACAAAACTCTTTCTGAACATCAATATCTTTATATATATATGTATATAGAAGAACTGATATCTATATTTTATACTCAGTTCAATATCCAAGAACTGGACACGAAAGCTTCATATATGAAAGGCAAATAGAACACAAAGACATTCCTCATACTTCTAGCAAAGGTCAATTTACCAATCTAATGAAAGATGTTTCATGCGATCCTGCACTGAGATAAATGTTAAATTTTCATGGTTTTAAATTATTTAGCAATGGTTAGGAGAGATTCTGCTAAAGAAACTACTTTTTTTTTTCTACTTTTTTTTTTCTTTTAATAATGTAAAAAAGCACTTATTTTATTATGCTAACGTTAAAAATTTTCCAGAGATCTAAGAAAATCTTAATGAGAAACTTTAAAGTCAGTTAAATATCTTATGAAGTATCATGTTGCTATTTTCTTTCATTTCTGGATAAAAATGAGAAAGGGATACAAACAGTACTGCAAAACAGATTATTCTCATGATTTTAAAAAGCCTAAAGGTAGCATAAGTAACTTTAAAAAAAAAGCATTTAAAAAGATTCTAATCAGTTGCCAGTGCTTACATGCTTAATTGCAGCTAGCATATGCTAGCACTTCAACTATAATTCAACAACTTGATATAAAGTACAATTAGTCAATGAAACAAACATAGGGTTTATTTTAGTGGATAAAGCATGTGGAATTTTATAATTCATTTCTACCTGTATCTGGCTTCCCAGAGATATTTTTTAAGTGACATAAAAATGTTCTGCTGTTCATGCAGGTAGAGAGTCACATTTAGGGAAGACAAGACAAAATATTCTCATAAATTCAAATTAATATTTTCATGAATACTACAATAATCTAGCAGTTTCCAGTGTAAAGCCACCAAATAAAACTGTTTGACTTCAAGAAATGAATTAAGATTGTATATCAGGAAGACAATAACTTGCTATTCTTCACACTGCCATTGTTGAGTCCTTTCCACAATAAGGTATTGAATTGCAAAAACAGCCATTAGGAGAGATGTTAAGATACCTCAGAAAAGTGATATATGTGTTTTTGAGATGGTTGGAAACTAGCTAAGAGACACCGTGTACAGTGAAAAGGATAGTAGGGTTCAATATGGGGGTGATATTATTTTCATTCCATAAACAGGTTTCTGAAAAGCATTGGTATTACTTTCAAACGAGGACAGGGAATATTTTGAGATTCTGCAATTGTTTCCGTATGATAAATATGGCTTCCTTCCTTCTAGGGATGCTCATACATGGTATGTGGAAGTACTTTCCCAAGTGCACTTGATTTATAAGAATACAAAAACTATCGAAACACTTACAGGGATCTTGGAGATTGTGAAATCACCAGATTCGAGCACTCCCCACCCCAAACAAAATTAAACAAAACAAAAACAAAATAAAATACATAAAATAAAATAAAATAAAATAAAATACAAGAAAATAACAGAAAATACAAGAAAATACCAAAAAATACCAGAAAATACAAGAAAAATCAAGAAAATACAAGAAACAGCATACAGGGGATGACAAATAATGCATATACAGTTTATAATTGCAGATAGAAATACTGCCTGAATTTACTGTTAGAGCTGTACATATCTATATTTCTATAGATAAAAAGACAAATGGATTAGATGAGTTAGTATCAGATTTCCAGATCTGAATCAATCTTAGTAAATGAGTAGTAAATGAGTGCAAATCAGACATCATTTTTTCATTTCTGTTTTGGATTAGACACAACAAAATGAAGACTATCTTATGATTCCTGGTCAAAAACAAATACAGAAGTTCATCCCAATTCATGGTACAATGACCAAAACTTAAAATGAATCTAAACTCACAATAATACAGAAAAAGGACAGCAGTTCAAAAGAGCAATTATTAAATTCTTAACTCCAAGATACTCACATACTACAGAGACTTGATTCTCTCTTTTTTTTTTCTTAGTTATCTGTATTTCTTTTTCCCATTAAAAACTAACATAGTCCACTTGTATTCTAAATAAATGATTTCCAAAAATAACTCCAAAAATTATTTAAAACTAAATGAAGGGTATACTAAAACATCTTGTATAGCATACAGCACACAGTACACTCAGCAAAGAGATGTTTTACATATATTTTTTGTGAAATTTGGCTTTTTTGGTACAAATAAAATTGGAAAATGATAGGCAGGGGAAACTGGAACTATGATTAAAATGGCACAAACTAATAACTGATATCAAAAATATTTTTCCAGAATTTAATTTAAGGTCAGTCATTATATTACTGATTTTTTTTTTCTTTCTTCTTCCGCTGGGGTGCTTTAAAAATGAAGCTTAATGCATTGACAAGTTGTATGCTATATGTGCACTAAATAATTTTGAAGTGAATTCAACTGTTAAGTTTCCATCTTTGACAAAATATTATACACTGCCATCTCCATACTGACTTGGATCCAGTCCTCAAAATGTCCTTGGCTTGAGAATGGCTTACAATAAAGTCTTGAGCCAAAACAGGCATTTTCTTGGCATGAAGTAGGACTGCCTCTGCCCATCCCAGAGAAAGTGTTGCAATAAACAGGGCTCAGTTCAACATTTATGTATAATTTTATACAATAAAAGCATTAGCTATTTACTCAATACTTTGTAAAAAGAAAAGAAAAGGTTAGTGTCTGATAGAAGAACTATTGAGGCCAGTGTGAGGGGGTGGTTTAAAAGACAGGTTGTGGGTGAAAGGAAGCAGTGATTGTGACTTCTGCTTAAAATACTAAGATTGTTCTGAGATAAAAATGTTGATAATTTTTGTCCTCTAATCAGACACCAAGACAAAACAAAACAAAACAGTGAACTTGAATTCTGTCAAAATAAAGATAAGTTATTTCTCTAGCTTAATTTATCCATTAAACAGCCATGCACTAAATAATGCCACAAATGTTTTCTGCCAGTTTCCAAGCAGACACAAAGTCTTGAGTTTTTTCAGTGTATTCATTTCTTGTTGAGATAGAAATAAGTGAATTGCCTTTTGTCTTATCAGGGAGCTACAGGCACTTATTTTTTATCTAGGTCTTCAGACAAAAATAAAATAATAGTAATAAAAACATCTCTGTCAAAAAGCTTAATTACTTTAAAAATGTGGAGGAATCCTGGAGTTTCTACTCTCACACAAAATGACTAAGGCACTGGATCAGTTTATAAACAGCAGTATTCTATATATGTTTCCTATTATAAAAAACTTTAAACAGTTCGGAACCCTTTACTGCAGGAAAAAATAAATGAAAGGCAAGAAACAAAGGCAAAAATGTATCACTTTGAAGTGAACTCAGCTTGGACTATTTCTGTAGTATTACATCACTGCTGGGAAACTACTGTTTCTAGTGGTCATTTACTGGAAAACTAAATGCATAGAATATGGAAGACATAAAAATTTAATAAACTGAATGTAAAATCAGTGAACTATGTTAAAGTTCTGAAGCATTTCAATTAAACTCAACTAATTTATATACAGAAACCAAAAGTGGTTTTGAGAAATATCTTTCTTGTCATGGTTACAGACGGGTTAAATACTTCCAAGAACTATCATTTACAGTTATTTGATTTACTCAATCTTTCATTTAATGTCATTAACATATGGTTAACCTCAAATATATTTAACACCAATTTTACAGCTTAAAATATATCTAGTGTTCCAACTCCGTTTATTTGTTTCAAAGCCCAAGCTGTGGGCCAAGAAATGGTTCCAGTGTGCTATTAAAATCAATGAGAATCTTCCATTGACTGCAGACAATATTGACTCAAGCCACCCATCCAGAGCCCCAGGTCTCAGGCAACCCAACTTAATTCTTGTGCATTAGACAGTCAGCGACTGGGCTCCCTGATAGGGCGTCATTTCTGTCCCCTGTAGAAAAGCATAATGTCAGAACAGAGGGCCTTTCCTGCCCTCAGTTTTGTAGGAAGACTGAATGGGCACATATGGCTAAAAAGTGCAGTCATTAATGACAGCTGTGCAGTGAAATGCAACACAGAAAAAAAAAAAAAAAAAAAAAAAGGCTTGTCATGATATGAATAAACACTGGCTTCAAGCCAGTAGTCTCCATACCACAAACTTCATCTGATCTTGTTTATTCCAGAAATACAGAAATAGAGGAAAGGGATAAATGGTCTTCCATATTACAGGTACTATATATATATATATATATATATATATATATAAAAAAATACTAATAAAAATGTATGTTCATTAGTACACTTTAAAATTTTTGCTTGAAGTCTATGATCTCCCATAGAACTTTTGGCCTATCATTCTTCTGATTTAGAATTGGCAGAGTGCTTAATGTCATGTCTTCTCTCAGCTTGTTGCAGTGATGTGTGCTTTTGTTTCAAAATTAATTAGTGAGTGCAGTCGAATAAGAAGTGTCAGCACCTGCTTAAACCTCCATTAGCTGCACAATTTCCTGAACAGTCAGTTCAGCCTATTGAAGGGTGACATGAAACCAGCAGTATAATATCAATGGTGTGAGAAAAGGATGGTGCTCACTACTCCTAGCATCACGATGGAGTAGTTCTGGCAAGTTCCAAAGGCAACTGCTACTGGGTGTGATCTGAGAGATTCAAATGACAGAAAAATGTTTATTCCAAGTAGGTATCCTTGATTTCATCCGATATTACTGTGTTGTAGAAATGTATGTTCATTCATGGAAACAAAGGTTATTGCACTGTTGAGTCCTAACATCATTTAGAAATCAGATTTTTTTCAGTTAAATGAAAGTGTAGTCATATTCTGCATAAACATAATTTAAAAAATAATATATTTTCTTGTTTGTGCTTGCTTGTCTCACACGCATATTTAAAACACATGTAGTGTTTGTATCCTTTTAAAATATATGTATATAAAATTTCCACATATAAATTTGTATCAGAAAGTTCAACACCTTATTCCAGCCAGTGGACTTTCTCACTGATGGGCATTTTCAGCAGTTTGCTGTATGTAGTTGTCGGAGAGAAGAAATATCTCTTTTCTACAGCAAATAATGCATGCCTAGCCAGCAAGGCATACCTCTGCCACAGCTATTTTCTCCCTTCTTCTCATTCACTGCCTAGAGTTCTCTCCACAAACCACTTTTGGTATGAACCATTCTTTCAGTCACTGGTGTTCGACTATAGGGATTATAGGGGGTGGTTAGAGGGGAATTATTACTAAAAAAAAAAAAAGCAAAAAAAAAAAACCATTTTTTTATTGTCTAGATGGACCCACTGTACAACTAATTTAAGCAAAATCAGACTCTTTCGTTGCAACTTTCCATCCTTATAGCTCCATTCACTGTGAACAAACTGTCCTTTTTTTTTTTCTTTTTTTTTTTTCTATTATAGTTGTTAACAATTTATAACCATTTCTGTATTATGATAGCTATCGGGTAGTTACTTAGGAGTTTCTCAGGAATAATAACCATCAGTGTCATGAGTGCTGTACACAATTTTTAAAGTTCTTTATAACAGATCTTCTATTCCATACACACAACAAAGGCAGGGAATATCTTTGAAGGTTTAACAAGGAACACTAAGTGAGTATGTTATCAGCATAGAATTTTCCTGAACCTCTAAGTGTAGACTAACTACAGCAGGTTATTTTACTGCTTGTGTGATTAATTATTTGGGAGTTAGCTCTTCCCCTGTAGAACATACTAATGAGGTAATATAATACATGTCCCAATATGGTACACTTTCACACACGTCAACGAATGTCTATTCTTCTGTAAAATACAAACTCCCATACTTACAACTTTATTAACTTGGAATGAGGTACAAGGCTTCCCTAGTCTATGCAACAGATCCCAACGCTAAAAAGCCCTAACTCAGCTAAGGTTTAGAAATGAGGAACCAGAAGAAATTATCACTGGCAACAAGTCAAGCACCAGGAATAACTACCAACCATGCAACCCATCTGGAAGGTCACACAGTACATCTTTTCCAGCCACCAGCTGTCAGAAAATGTCCAATAAACTTATGATTTGTAATGGAAAAGCAAAACCCAAAACTACCCTGGGCTACAGAAAGACAGTAGGAAAGATTAAGGCCATTATCACTGATTGTTATACTATGATTTACACTAGAAAATAACTATACATAGTAGAAAGACATATTATTATATACATTTTCAGCAAGAACATTTTTGTCTTTGTAGGGAACAGCCTCACTTACTTTGAAGGGAAATGACTCAAGAAAAGGATATAAACCGATCATAGCTACATCTTTCTGCCAAGTATACTGTTCTGCAGAGACCTGGATAGCTACTATATGCATTGTAGTTTAAAGCTGGTGTTAGTTTTCATACTTTTCCTGTGTATAAAGCAATTCTCGCATTTATTTATTTATTTATTTATTTTGGGTGGTGGTGGGTATGTGGTTGAGTAACATTCCTTGTTCTGGTCTAAATTCTTCATATTTTAAAATATTCTTTTAAAATCCTACAGATCTGGAGAAAAGCTGGAGATGTTCATCTGGAAGGCCTAGATATCAGAAAATCAAAACCTCAAGAAGTTTTAAATATCATGGGAATTTAGCCAATCTCATAATTTTGAAGGACTTGAGTAAATGCTGTAATAGTATAAGATAAAAGGACAAAAAATAAACTAAAATAATAATAAAAAAGAACAAAAACAGGCCAAAACACCAGCACTTTTGAGTTTTAGTATAAATAAATGATCATGAAATACAATGTAAAAACATGCCTGATTTCTTATGTTGAATTTGCCTGTAAGGCATATAATATTTGCTTCTGAACTGTGTATAGGTCTTCTCTGCACAATTAGGTCAGTCTAACCTCAGAACTTACTCCTAGGAGACTGCCAAATGTCACTGAAGGGTGCTCTCATTTTACTGGTCATTTATTAAAACTGAAACATTTTACAGAACAATTTAGCAATCTATCTCTGGAACTGCAGGTACAGAGCTGATAAACCCCCATGCTGGCTCTGAACAAAGAGTCTTTTTCAGCAGGGTCTCTTTCAACAGTACCTGGGAACAGGTGCTCAGGAAAATCATATAAGGAAGGAAAGAGTCGGACCTGAGTAAGACCTCCCTTGTTCTGACAGTCTGCATCTCTGTTCACAGGAGACACGAAGTAATGTGCTTTCTTTGTGATCCACTCTTTACTTTAAGCATCCTCAACGTTCATAAACTAATTACTTGCTGTGTAAAAATGTACTTCTTTTGCTTGTTTTAATACTTCTGTCTATCACTTGTTTTTATGGTATAAGCAATAGTGAATTCTTGTTCCTGACCCACCTTCTCAATGTCTTTGATTCCTTATACCTTTACATATTCTTCTCAGTTATGTTTTCCCTGGGCAGGAGACCTTTATTCAATTGCACCTTTGTCTGACAGAAACCATTGTACAAATTAATTTATTTAACCCTATCCAATATTTCAGACAGTTCTACTAATATGCCATGTAAAGATTTCACAATCTATTTTATCTTTGATTTTTCTGGAGAGGATTATTTTTTTAGTCATTTTTGCCATTTTCTACTCCTTTGTTTCTCAAAGAGAAATGCCAAGTTATACTCAAAAACAGATTGGCATTTCTATTGTTGCTTGCTCTTAGTCTGCTTTTCTGAAAAAAAATACTTTGTTTCTGGTCACTCCTTCGTATGTGTATCATCTAGTAGTTTTTCAGTCCTGTTCAAATGACACTTCGATCTGAGACAATCCCTTCAGTTCATCCATACAGCATGTGAATCACCGTAATTTACTCCATCCAGAAATATTTGTGACTATATTCATCCAGCTTATTTTCTACTCTCTTTTTTCCTTGAGTTCCTACTTATGCTTAGGACTAGAACAGTAAGCACAGGATAAATCATGAGATCTGTGAAAGGCTTCTGCACACAATGAATTTCACAATTAATTAAGACGCCAGGTTTAAATCTGCAGAACCCAAGTTCAGTGCCTAACCTCCAAGATCACTCCTCCTTACTTATACTAAAGAAGCTAAATAGTACACATGTACACTCCTTTGAGGTGAAATCTATCGCTAGCATTTCAATAGGTAAGATTCAAACATATAAATTCACTGTCAGTGTGGTGAATTTTTTCTTTACCCAGTAAAACGCAGATGAAACCTCTGCCCACAGTTAGACCTTGAAGTCTTTGCATAGCATTCACTTTTGCTTAAACCTCACTGATGACTGGGGAGTTAGTCCAGAAATATGTATGACGTCTTGCAACTTAGCATCTTGCAACTACACATGTGAAAAAGTATAATGTAAGAAATCCTGAATATAAGAAAATCTCATGAATCCATTAGTGTTCATAATACACTTGACAAAAAGCAGCTCCCGCCCACATCAAACAATAAAATAGAATATTAGATTTTCAATGTGTTTATATAAAATTTTATTTAAACCTGTATGGTCTTATTTACTATGACAATGTTTTAAAAATGAATATTTGATATAAATGATGGAATTGGAAATCTGGTGTTAAACAGGTAAGGAATTATTATTATTATTATTATTATTATTATTATTATTATTATTATTTTAAAGTACCAAATTCTTTCCAAACACTAAATAGGTGTTTTTCCCATTTTGTGATTGAGCAGGCTTATCCCTTCCAGAAGATCAATGATACATTTAACATTAGGTAGCAAGCAATGGTTTCCCACTAGCTATCAGATTTGTAAACTACTCATACTCCATAATCCTTTTTGGTTTGTAAAAGCTGACAATTTTTGTGGATGTACCTATTATGTGGCAACATAAATTAATGTTTGATAATATATATATTTTTTTTTACTTAGCATATTTTTAGCCATATTAGAGTTCACAGAACTAATCTAAATGCATATCCCTAAGCATCTGAATGGCTTCTTTCAAATCATTCTGTCCCATGAGGGTATTCTAAGTACTACTTTTCTCTTTTTTTTTTTTTTTTTTCCTACTGCAAATGTAAACATTTTTTACTTTGTTCAGCCACCTCTGAAGAAATAAAATTGACCCAAGGTGTCAAGTCTTCTCTCTTCCTTTTCCTGTTCTCTCCCTCTCCCATAAATTAAAGCAATGTTAAATAAATACTTTTCTGTGAATCATATTAGTATGGGTAGACCTCTGTCAACATTTCCTTATGCCTTCTTATGCAAGGTTTAAACATATACAAGAAAAGTCTACAAAAAATATCTTTGTCACTATTTCTATGAATTTACTGTTAGCTTCATTATTAGTTATGTTAATAGGTTATAACCAGAGTTCTAATCATATTTTTATTTTCCTAACCAGCCTCTCAATCTACTCAGTCAGTTAATCTATATGGTGTTCAGCCTTCTAAATCTGAATGTGAAAATCTATATTCAACTTTATTTACAATTCAGCCTTATAATACTATAACCTTATAATATAGCTGAATATAGCTTTATTATAGTAAGGCTGAATATAGCCTTATTGACTTGAGAAGAACAACATTCCTTCTAATTGCAATATGATGAAATAACAACTCAACGTTCTTTCTGTTGGTGTATCTTCAGCTAATTCCCCAGTGATTTGATATTAATCACAAAGACAAGAAAATACTGAATATGCAAACAGTAGTGATTTTATTTGTGTATACATACATACTCTTCACAAGGGAAACCATCAAACCACTTGTGCAAAAGAAATGAAAAGGAAAGGCAATACAAAATGGCAGTGCAAAATAAAAAGAACCAATAAATATGCCTGATTATTTTTCCTAATTTTAGGCTAAGACCATGTGAAAATCAGGCTTCTGGCTGTTCATTTTTCTGTTTGCTTCCATTGTTTAAATTGATGAATCATGTTTTCCTCAGCTCTTTTCTGTCTCTTCACAGTAGTGTTCTCCAGATTGCTCTGGCACCCCTTTTCTTCAGAGTAGAGAATTTGCTGGAGAAATATTTTCCATTCTATCCTGAATTATGGAGGTCTCATACATGTTGCAGAAGGCATACTGTTTTGTTGTTTGCTTGCTTGCTTGCTTTACTGTTTGCTTTCTATAGAAGATGTATTTCATCCACAAAATAATTTATACATTCTTTATGGTATCATGTTATTCAATATCTGGAAGTTCATTTATCTAATTGAATAACACTTTAGGAAGCGACTGCCTGATTCAAGGGTACTGCAGGTAGCATAAAGGACCTTCTGAGAGCAGCACCACTAGAATTTAATCATTCCTATAAAATAGGAAGACTGTGGTGAACCTCAATCCTGAAGCTGCTGGAGAAGTAGTTTATTAACTAAAGGACTATTTTGTTACCATCATTAGCTGACTGTGGTGATAGGAGGGGAGGGGAGGGCAGGGCAGGGATGAAGGGAAGGGAAGGGAAGGGAAGGGAAGGGAAGGGAAGGGAAGGGAAGGGAAGGGAAGGGAAGGGAAGGGAAGGGAAGGGAAGGGAAGGGAAGGGAAGGGAAGGGAAGGGAAGGGAAGGGAAGGGAAGGGAAGGGAAGGGAAGGGAAGGGAAGGGAAGGGAAGGGAAGGGAAGGGAAGGGAAGGGAAGGGAAGGGAAGGGAAGGGAAGGGAAGGGAAGGGAAGGGAAGGGAAGGGAAGGGAAGGAACCCTCCTTGAGGAGGGGTGTTGGACTAGGTCTCTGGAGGTCCCTTCCAACCTCAACCATTCTGTGAAGATAGGCAAGAAAGACCTCTAGATGCCTAAAACAAAGCAGCTTGTAGACTAAAAGCCAGTATTCTCTTATCATGATTGACTCCCACAGTAAGTAAAATGCCATGATTTATCCATGTTGGATCTCACCAAACTTTCCAGTGACTGTTCCTTTCGCCAATCAGTCCACCATGTCTCAAACAAGCACTGCTCATAGCTAGCTGATGTTGCAGACATTGCTCACTGCTCACATGGGCATATTGCACATTGCAGTCCCTGGCTGGATCCTTTACAGATCTTGCAGAGAGAACTCTGTCCCTTGCACAGATGCCTTGCTGCAGACAAATTTCAAACTTTTGCTCTTAGCACTGGACTGAGGTTTCCAAACACAGGTTAATAGAATTCTATTAACTTCAGAAAGTATTTTATTTTCCATTGTCATTTTCACAGAAATAGTTGGGTGTTTTCACTGAATTTTTTCTCCAGAAAGCAGATGGATCATTTCAAATAGTCTGGCCAAACAGAAAGTAAATGCAAACAGTTTATTAGAACAAAGTATTTGGAAACCTGGATGACAGCAAAGACTAACATTATCACCTACCTCATAAAGGTTGTAAAGGCAGCATATATTGTTTCATTAAAAGTGTTCTAAGTTTTTTTTGTTTGTTTGTTTTATTGCATATTTTTGATTATTGAAGAAAACTGACCAAGATCTCTGAAAGGAGTAAGAAGTATTTTGTAATGTCATGTTTATCTGCAAGTGCAATTCATTTAATAACAAATGTGCATCTTCTGCTTGGTACCAGCAGAAGTACTTTTTATGTAATGGTACAACTACATAGAAATTCTTTTAAAACCAGCTTGTTGAGCAAGACACTTCTGCTCTTTCAGAAGATATATACTTTTGTTGTAATCCTACATTGCATAAACCAAGGGGTACCTGCAAGAATAATGACAAGTTATCAAGATATAGCTGCAACTAGCAGAACATGCTTATTTATTTTTGGAGGTAAGCAAGGGATTCGTTCTTAGGAATCAGAGTTAAAACCAGTCCTCAAAAACCTTCAGTATGTTCTGATTTAAAAAATAAAAAATTATTTAAAAACTAATAATTAAAAAAATATGTTAAGAGAAGAAGTAGTAAATTATCCTATGGGAAAATAAAATTTGTGCAATGTATGGTTAATTAACTTGGAAATTATATTTCCTAATAAAAGACTCTGTACATTTGTTCAGTAAAGCATTGGCTTTCCAACTCTGGAACTTTTTGAGAAAGCTAAGTGTCAATACCTTCAGCAATTAGAAGGAAAGGCCTGCAATATTTTGAGTAACAGTATAACTGAGACTCAACAATCAAGTTTGTAGTATTGTCACCTTGTTGCATTCTGATTATCTCCTGGCGTTTACACAGTTCCAGGATTTCCATTTGCAGAAGGGCCAATCGTGTTTTCCAAAAGAACAAGAATATCAAGGAACAGAAACTTGCAACACCTTTTTTATTTGCACCTTCTCTGTCTATAGTATTTAATCAGCAAGTAGAACACCCTTTCTTTGTACAACCAGTTACTTTCATTACAAAATGTAATTATGCTACTTCTCCTGTGGACACAGACAAATCTGTAGACATAATACATAAGAGTAGATAAAGGCGTTTTAGCAATATATAGACAACGAGTAACTCTCAGAGAGTAGCTCTGCACAGCACCCCATTGCTTGCTCTGATATGCATCTCCTGCATCCATTGACAGGTCTGAAAAGCAATTTACCACTGAGAGAGAGCTGAGAATTTTCTTTACTGCTTCACATTGCAAAACACAAGCTATTTCATTCCTGAAATAGTTAAGCTCTTCATTTCTGTACTACTGCATATTATGATTTCAGGCTTGTAGAACACCAGCAAAGTGAATTGTGTGAAATCCCCAGTTCAGGTGTT
Source organism: Cygnus atratus (assembly GCF_013377495.2). Classification (NCBI taxonomy): domain Eukaryota; kingdom Metazoa; phylum Chordata; class Aves; order Anseriformes; family Anatidae; genus Cygnus; species Cygnus atratus. The sequence continues at coordinate 109,370,548 of NC_066362.1, forward strand.
AGTTAGCAGTCAGATATTTTGCAGGGACTCCCGGTGGAGACCTTTAAAACTGACCAGAGTGCTCCCTCTTCATAATAACTTCTTTTCAGAGCAAAGTCATGAAAGCTTCCTCACTACTCATCAAAGACGTGTTAGTGTTTACATTGGAACTGCTGTCTGGGACAAAGACCTGCTGACTGCTTCAACTCAGTGTGCAATGTGCTATGAAAACAGAGTTCAGAGTGTGAGGCCCAAGTGTGCTGTATAGATGAGTATTTTAGCCACAGTGAGTGGAAAGCTGGGATTGTCAGGTTGGGCCTGGGCTGTGGTGTCAGAGCTATATTAGCCACGATGAATCATTTTATATCAAGCAGAGCCTGCCATGGTCTCATGGAAGCTCACCTCTCATCCTAAAACTTTATTTCACACCGCACCAGGATCATGTAGTGGGAGGTGCAGTGAGGTACCCAGGAACAAGTGCCACAGCACAGTCTGTCTAGATTTGTCTTCAGAAAATCTGAGACTGAAAAAATCCTTGGTGGAAAATCTGCAAAAACATGGTACTATGACCTTGCATTCTTGGTATCCGCCAGTTCAATGGGTAGCCTAATCTTATACTCATGCCACTTTATTTCAACACCAAGAAACCAAAGAAAGTTGTGGAGAAGATAAATCTGCTCATTGTCATTAGATTTATCACCTTTCCTAATGACAACCAAAACAGACACTGAAAAATCCTAATATTTTCAACTCCTGTAGTTCAAGATAGTCTATTCTTTAAGACCATCTACCCTTAAATTTTGTGAAATTAATGACCAGTTCTATTATGCTTTGGCAACCTACAGTATATATTTTACTGTCTTTTGTTGAGCAGATTTCTGTATGTGTCTCTGTCATACCGTAGGTCAATTACAAACTCTTTCTTATATTCTTAATTTAAAAATCCCCTTAGCATTGAAGTCCTGTTCCCCTGCTTTTGTCAGCCCATGAAGAGAAGATTTTGTAATTATGTGGCAATTGAAAACATTTTGAAAGTTCAAGTTAACTCCCCAGAAGCCTGAAGCTCACTGCAGCTTTTGCAAAGAAACACTTTTTTTTTTTTTTTTTTTTTCCACTAGAATTACAAGGTTTGATGGCCTGTGTGCGTTTTTCCTTTCCTTTTTCATTCCATTCTTTTATTTAATAGTGACAACATGGAAAGAGGGGGAAAAAAAGGAGAAATAAATGAGACCTGGAAGTAGTAGCTGTTTTTTAGTAGAAGTTAAAAATAAATAAATTTAAAATATATTCTGGCTTTAATCAGCTATATGAGTAGCTTAAACAACATAATACTTTGACTTAATTCTCTTCATTACACAAAACCAGAGAACGTTTACTGTAGCTGTCTCATGGGGTGTTAGCACTGAGTATAGAATGGAGAAGAGACAAAGGGAAACAAGTAATGAGACACAGTATCTCTTATGTGCTATCCCAATGTAGCAACGCATTCTAGAAACACTATTTTTCTCAGTTTGTTTTCATAAAAAATTGTAACCTCTGTGTTTGAATGAGAATGCTTGGTTGAATAAGACCCAAGACTCACAGTGAAGCATAATGAAGACTGCCAAAATTTTAAGCAGTTGTAAATGAAGCCCATTAAGTATTCCTGCTATTGCCACCTAAAACAATAGATTGGCCAGGTTTTCTTGAAATGTGACCAAACTGTCTCAAAATTCAATGTGTTCTATCTGGCCCAAGCTGAAAATCAGTAATAATCTAAAATTAAATAGACCTTTGTCTGGACTTATTGCAAAATTTTTACAGTTCTGATGAATGGAATTGACTGCACAACAGAAAAATAAGCAGTGAAGGTTTACTGCCCACTAAGCATATGTTTCCCATTTTTTCATTTTCCATTCATAATTTATCTCTACATTATTATATAAAATATTTTACAGCTACACATCTAGTGGAAGTTGGAAACTATAGTTCTTTCAAAACCATCATGGGTCCTTACCTCTATTTACCCAGTCTGAAGCTTGCAGGCTGACTGAAGTCAAGAAAGATGCTGATAATCTCTGTTAGTTCACTCTACTTTCTCAATAATGTATTCACTGAGATCTAATCAGATGATGGTGAGGGAGCTGTGCTGCTCAGATCTAGGAATCAGAAGATTTTTACTGAGTAGATAGAAGGCTTTTTTCCTAACACAGTTTCTATGTGTCCCTCCTTCTCTAGAAATTCCACTCAACATGTCTGGTTTTTGCTTTGTTGTTACTGTTATTGTTTTGTTTCTTTTTCTTTTTTTTCTTTTTTTTTTTTTTCTCCTTGTAAATAACTGCTTGTTTCTTTTAAGTAAGAGACAAGTGCCTCCTAAATATGATTTAATGCATATACTCACAGCTTCAATTAGGAAGCAGATGTTTTACTCAGTTCTCAGCATAAGCTCTAGCTGTTGTCCAATCTCATCTACAGAAGGAAGAAATATTGAAGAGCTATGAATATTTCTATGAAGGATATTTTTGTGTGTTTCAAGTCACTAAATTAATTGAATAAAACCCATATAGTTCTTAAACACTTAAGCTCTTAAAGAGTTTTACTCTTACAGTTCTTAAAGGTAAAGCCCTCTTGACATGCCATTCCATAATATGTACCCATTTTGCTAGGGGGAAAAAAAATACTGCCTTGGATTTATTTGCTTATGTTTTATGACAAGATGAATATACTGAGGACAATATAAGTGAAAAACTAAATGAAGAATTTATTTTAATATTCACTGGCACATTACAAAGAGAAACAGAACAATGTGAACTTTCTTTACTATTGCTAAAAGTACTACCTGCAATACCAGCAATTCCCTGTTAGTAACTTTTAGTTGGAATTTCCAAAAGTACGGAGTGACTTATGGATGCAAATTTTAGGCTTGTAAGTAGCTTGGTTGATTTGTAAGGCTCACCACAAAGGCATAAAATATTGCACTTCTAGGACAGAGGTTGAAAACATCAAGCCAATTTGCCTCAATTAGCAGTAATTTATTCATCCACAAAAAAAAAAAAAAGTGGGATACTTATGTGGCCTTATCTACCTTCACGTGACTACAATATACGTCTAAGAGATATTATTTCATAACATTTGCATAGCTGTGAAGAACAAAGAATTATACAAAAGCTCTTCTCTGTGTGCCCTACATTATGCTCATGATAAATTGATGAAATATTATTACATAGTACTATGCTGTCTCTAATAAATTAGTATGTAAATTAAAATAATAGAGAAAATTTTCTTACTTTCCTAATTTTACCCTGGAAACCTTTTGTATTCATACTGAAAACTCTGCATGATCCAAAGCCCAAACAGATCTTAAAATTCTTGGATTTATTGCTGTCTTTTGTAGAAAACATAAAATGTTCAGGGCTTTTTTTCAGTACTTAAAGAGATGCAGTAGAACACGTAGAGCATCTGAGCAGTGGATGTATTGTTCTAGTTTTTTTCAGACTATAATACTAATTGTGTTTTAAACTCTGGTAACACAGTTCTAGTTTCTCATGGACTGTTCTTTTCCCTTTTTTTTTTTTCTTTTTTTTTTTTTTTTCTTACTACTCATTGTAGACACCAGGAAGAAAACTTGTGAATTGTTATTCATTCATCTTTTACACACCTGAAAAATGCAAAGAATGCAAACAGAGTTTACCCTTGTAACTACAGGTCATCACAATACTTCACAGAGCATTTTTTGAACCAAAAATAAGACATTGAGAAAATTCCATCTACTGATTATTAGCAAGGGAAACCACCAACCAGTATTTTCTTCCCTTGTAGGAGAAAAACAAACAAACAAACAAACAAACAAAAACAGAGTTTAAGGGAATACCTTGCCACAGTAGGGAAAAAAAAAGAAATTTAAGGTTTTTACTTTGTCTATTTGTACAGGAGTTTATGAAGAACTAGTAATCTTATAGAAAACTTGGATATATATTATCACTATTAAAACTTAATTTTACATCCCCTTTACAATTAAACAGAGAGTATGTTATGCATATTTTCTTTTAAAATATGAAAACATTGTTAGTTGTTTTGCAGAAAGCTTATTGAAAATATCTTTACACATGGACTTTAACATGATGACACCTGTGGCCACTTATGTTGCTTACATGAATGGATTCATAGCTTCATTCCATCTATTGAGAAAAACAAAAAAGAACAGAGAGTGAAATCAAAGTCTTACTGAAACCACAGTCAAAACTCTCCACCAGTTTGAAAAGGAGCAGTGTAAACTCTGTTCTTCCAACAGCTAGCTTGGTGTTTCTGTGGAATACAGTGTCAGTGACCACGAAGTTAGATCCAGAATGGGTTTTAGGCACTTGGAAAGGGACATGAATTTAAATCTAAAGTATCTTGTTAACTGCCTTACTTAGAAAATGAAATCCCAAGGTGCCTCAGATGACATCTTTAAAATCCTCTAGCCACAGGAAAATCCTGGTGATATTGCAGCATCTCAGTTGCAAAGCTGTTTCTGAACATCCCAGAGCATGGATCATATTTTAGCATGAACAGGCTCCAGAGATCAGGTGTTTCTTTTCCAAAGGCTTCAGCCTTGTAGATATTCTTAATATGTCTAAGTTATGACAATAGGATTCAGTGCAAAACTCAGTCATAGTTGCTTCTCTTTAAAAAAGGAGGTAGCCAAAGGAACTGGCATCACTGTGAAGTAAATGGTTGTGAATGAAGAAAATACTCCGGTTCAATCTAGAACAGAGAGCTGTTAGAAAGTATAAGTTAGGGAATGATTCCCTCTCTTTCCAAAATACAGAAGGAGAAAATATTCTTCTTTTAAACTTTAAACCTTTATTGAAGAATTAATTGCTTGAAAATACTAACATGCAGAATGAGTCATCTACTGTGTCTTTTGCTAGTTGTGTACCAACTGATATACCCACAGTGGAAAAACAAGTTTTTACTGTATATTTAAGAGGGAACTAGAACTATGGACTTTTGGGGAGGAGTTTTGCTGTGAAGGAAAGTCATGAGAAATTCAATAACATATGAGATAATCTCTGACTGACTATGATGAGTGAGGAATAGGAGATTCCACATATTGTCATTAATGTGCTAATATGCACATGACTTTTTTTTTTTTTTTTTTGAGTTCTGTGAGCCCAGGTATCATTGAATCATAGAATGGTTTGGGTTAGAAAGGCCCCCCAAGGATCATCCAGTTCCAATGCCCCTGTCATGGGCAGGGACACCTCCCACTAGAACAGGTTGTTCAAAATCCCATCCAACATGACCTTGAACACTTCCAGGGATGGGGTATCCACAACTTCTCTGGGCAACCTGTTCTAGTACCTCACTGCCCTCACAGTAAGGAATTTCTTCCTTATATCTAGTTTAAGTCTACCTTCTTTTAGTTTACAAACATTACTCCTTGTCCTAACACTGCGCTCCCTGACAAAGAGTCCGTCTCCTGCTTTCTTGTAGGCTCTCATTATCCCCTTTGGGTAGTGGAAGGCTGCAAGGTCTCCCTGGAGACTTCTCTTCTCCAGGCTGAAAAACCACAACTCTCAACCTCTCCAATTATGTGATATCTTCTTTCTAAATGGCAATGTGGGGTTTTGGTTTGCACTGAAGATGCTGAATAAAGGTATAATTAGACAAAATGGAAATCTATGTATAAAAGTGTACCTGCCCATGGCAGGGGGCTTGGAACCAGATGATCCTTGGGGGGCCCTTCCAACACAAACCATGCTATGATTCTATGAGTCTAAGATAACTGGGCTCACAGAACTGTTAAAATACATATATATATATAAGGAATATATTCCCATTTTTTTTGCTGAGAGAATTTAAGTCCTGGTTTCTAAAGGAATTATAACTGCATATGTAACGACTTTCAAAATTTTAAGTATAAATTATGAGTTGTCATTCTAGCAATGATTGTCTTAGAATCCCCCCAAAACAGTGTTGTTCTTAATTTTCTAATAATTTTTTATTACAATTTAGAAAAAGAAATATTGTTATAGATAAAGAACTCAGAAGAAAAATAATTCAGTGAAGTTTCGTTACTGAAAAGAAAGGATTTTTCCAAAACAGATCTATACTGCTTGGTAAATTAGACTTTTTGATACCTCAAAATGTGAGGTTTTAGATTTAGAATTTTAGTGCAAGACTTCAGCCATTTAGGTCTTGACATTTTCTTCTGATTTTTTCCCATTTTGTGACTTGATTTTCCACTTTTCCTTTGCAGGATTTGTTTTTAAGTAAATAAATAAATAAATAAAATATTCCCTTACATTTAAAGACAAGGAATTTGACATATAGGTTTCAAATTTTATTTTATTTTTTATCTTTTACATCGTTTGTTCTATGTATCTAAATAATACACATGATAAAACTCTTATAAACTCTTGTCCTAACAACAAATTTCTGAAAAGTATGGAATCATGGAACTGCTCAGGTTGGATAGGACCTCGAAAGATCATCTGGTCCAACCTTTCATGGAAAAGGGAACCTAGATGAGATAATCTAGCACTCTGAGCAGTCATATATTGAAAAACTCCTGTGATGGGGACTCACCCACTTCCATGGGGAGGTCGTTCCTGTGTTTGATTGTTCTTACTGTAAAAAAATATTTCTTATTTCAGGATGCAACCTCCCCTGGTATGACTTGTATCTACTGTCCCCTGTTTTCTCCATATATCTTTTTTTAGTTTGTCCTCCTCAGAGAAGATTTTCAAAAAAAGCAAAACCATTCATAGAAACAGGAAAACAAAGGAAAAATTAAAGACACAAAATAGAGGCCAAACCATGCTGAACTAACTTTTCAACAGGTACAAATACAAAACTAAGATTCCTAAGTATAAATAAATCCAGTTTGAACTTGTGTCTATGATCACAGAGAGTACTGAATTCAGTCAATGGAAACTTCAAGTGAGAGCACCACACCCCTTACCTATTGAAAGCAATCCAGGAAAAAAAAATTAAAAAAAATACAGCTTTTTGAGTTTTCCTAGTATAAAACATACCCTATTCCAAAAAAAATAAGAATAAATGTACCTAGATATTTGTCACAAACCTGCTTTTCTTCTTTTGTTCTGCATAATCAATAACATAACTCATAACGGGTCTTCCATCCACAAGTTTGGTGTTCACCAAAAAAAGTAACTGTTCTGGAGAGAAAACAATCTGATACAATATTAACAGTTTGGGACATATCCCATATCTGACACCTCTGTTTCTAGAACAAATGAAGAGTGTAAGAACAATATAGTCTATGGAAGGAAAGAAGAAATAGAATGCTGCTATGAACAAAAAGCAGCTTGCTTGTTCGGTTTCTACCTTTTTAATATGTGAGAGCCAAATAGAACATGGTATTGTATTTTGTATATATTATAAAACACATAGGTATGTAAAACTAAAATATAAATAAATAATAAATCATTTTCAATTTCAAACATTATGGGATAAAGTGTTTTTTTTTTTTTTAAATAAAGATTGATATTTTGAATTAATTTTTAGGACTTGTCTAAACACCTCAGTGCTTTCCACATACAAATTAAGGTATATATAATAGGATAGTCAGAGATGTTTTCCTTACGTACATAGAATTCATTTATCTGTTGATTTATCTGTTGATAAAAACAATGTATTTCACTTGTCTGCAGAGTTAAATATTAGCATTCCCTTCATTATTTTTTTTTTCCAGGTGAAATACAAAGTTTCAAAAAACAAACTTAACAAAGAAAACATCTTCTGGATGTTAGTATAGAAGAAGGTACCTAATGTTTGTTGACAAATGCAGTCTGATATGATTAACAGATATTAGGGTGGTGAGTCAGCACTTACTTTCAAGGTGCTTGGATATATGAGCTGAGGGCAAAAGTAAGGCTTTGCAGACACTAACAAAGAATGGCAAATCACTGGCCTCAGCTGTCCCGTTCTTAATCTTCAACCTTTCTTCCTTTCTTACTTTGGAAGGATATATTCTTCATTCCCACAGAAAACGGAGCCTTTTTTTTTTTTTTTTCCTTTTTTCCTAAATTTGGAACAGTGGGAAAAAAACAATCGACTAATATATATATATATATATGTTATATATATTATTATATATATATATAACAAAACTTAAAAAAAAAAGCCCACAAAAAAAAAAAAACAAATAATAAAAGGTTGGTTTAGCCATGAATATAGAGAGATTATGAATAAAAGAGCAAACATGGAAATAATGTTCTTCCTGCCATTGCTTTTTTTTCAGTCTATCTTTGTTCTCCATCAGTATATACTACCCAGATCTGCTAAAGAGATGCTTCCTTATGCTCCACAGGTTTCCTTGCTATTAGTTTGTCAGACAATGTCAGGAATTAAAAAGAGATCGAAGAACAAAGTTAAGAGAGGCAGGTGAAGTTTGCTTGTGGTACAGCTAAAATTTAGCTCATCTCTGACCACTACAGCTAGCCTTGACGTAAGTAACCATCATCCCCCTCAAATTCCAGGAAAACAGGAGGCTTTTTACATCATGTTTTTCACACAAGGGATCCCAGGGATAATGTGAGAAACCACAGAGATGAGCCACAAAATGGCAAGAATATTCTGCATTATTTTAAATATGCTAGTATCTTTTAATAAAATATGGAAAATCTTTAACTGCAATTATAAGTTACACTTTGAAAAAGTTCTATTATTCAATGCAGCTTTCACAAGAATAAAGTCATGCCAGAGCCAAGCCAGAAGGGTTTCCCTGGAAACATTTCTGCTTGAAGCTTTTATTGAAGCTTTTATTGGTTGCTGATGTAACATATTTTACTCTGTAGTCTGGGGAAAAAAAAAAAAAAAAAGATGAAAAGTAAAAACAATGTCAGAAAATATAACGTCTGTACTTCAGTGTATGTATTTCATCTTGTTATAGCAATCATGGGATTACAGGCCCTGGTCCCAATAGGATTTGTGTCATGATAGTAGTAGAGTTTATAATTTAGCTAATGATTAGCTTCAAGTTCTGTTATCTACACATAGTAATAAAAAGCTGGCCTGCATTGTTGATCTCTGGTTCACCTGCTTGTAGGAAAAAGATTTTATCAAGCTAAAACAAATTGCTAGTGTAGAAAAAGAGTAATCCTTCTTTCATTTTAAATTATGAATATTTCAGACAAAATATAAAATATGTTTTGGACTACTGCTTCTTTCTCAGAGGAAGGATATGAAACTTCCTGGCACAACCAGGGTATGGTTGTTTTTATTCCTCTCCTCTCCCCTCCTCTCCCCTCCTCTCCTCTCCTCTCCCCTCCCCTCCCCTCCCCTCCCCTCCCCTCCCCTCCCCTCCTCTCCTCTCCTCTCCTCTCCTCTCCTCTCCTCTCCTCTCCTCTCCTCTCCTCTCCTCTAGTCTCCTCTCTCCTCTCCTCTCCTCTCCTCTCCTCTCCTCTCCTCTCCTCTCCTCTCCTCTCCTCTCCTCTCCTCTCCTCTCCTCTCCTCGAGCCTCCTGGAGTCTCCTCTCCTCGAGTCTCCTCTCCTCTCCTCGAGTCTCCTCTCCTCGAGTCTCCTCTCCTTGAGTCTCCTCTCTTTTGGAAGCTTATATAAAACATTAATTAAAAGTGTTGGGTTTTTTTGTTTGTTTGGTTGGTTTTTGCTTGCTTTTTTTTATTATTATTATTATTTTGCAGTCACCTTGGCAACTGAATTCCATATTCATATTTTTTAGTGAGGGACATTTTTTACTATTGTGCATATGTATTTTTGCTCACCATTTCACCTGAATATAAACCTGGGAAGAGTCATCCACTCATGAATTCTGTTATTATAGGCCAGAGACCCTTATTCTACTCTGTAAAGTTGGTCTGGCCCAGACTACTTAATCCTCTCTACTTTTCAACATCAGATGACACACTTAAGACCAGAAGGTCAACAGCCACCAGAGTCACATGTCACAGGGAAGATCAAGAGCATCATCAGTATTGTAGGCCCTTGTGGTAGAAGAGAATTTAGTAGATAAATTCCTAGATAATTCAATTACACATTCACCATCTCAAAGCTTCTGTTGCTTGGTAGAGAAAATTGTTATTTAGCAGCTAAACCCAGGGAATGAGATCTATATGTTCTGGTTTTTATTATTTTTGTTCCAGTTTGCTGTATCTTCTTGCATACCATTGCATCCACTGTTTCCCACATCTGTGAAATAAGTGAAGCTGCACAGACTTCAGCTCAAACTTGTAGGAAAATTATAATCAGCCTTGCTTTGCTGCATATGTGCTAGCCAACAGCTGTGATTTCCTCAGATTTCCTATGTCTGTAAATTTTCTGAAACTGGAACTATTTTGATGTATCTAGTTATACATTCATTTTATCAGGCCACTGTATATAGTAACAAAGACAGATTAGGGGCTAGAGACTCTATGATGTTTCTCCTATATTAACAATCAGACATATTCAAGAGGAATATCAATAGATAACACTTTGAGATGCATTTAATTTACAATCCAGGTAAATGATTGCAGCTTCCATGGGCATGTTTAAACTAGCCCTGATCTCCCTGACCCAAACATGTACAACTGTATAGATGCAGCAAGTATACCATTAAATTCACTGAATACCTTTCCTAACTTGGACATATGCAATCAAAATTAAGGCCTGTGCTATCATAATCATTATGCCCTAAGTGTAATGCAAAGGCAGTTAAAGCTAACGCTGGCATGACCTGTAGTTACACCTCTGGAAAAAGTTCTAGACTTGTCAGAGGGAGATGAAGAGAGAGAAAAAGAGAGCTTCCCTTATCCTGAAGTTTCTGATCCCCTGTGAATAATCAAATCCAAAAAGAAAAGGGAGAAAAAAAATGCCTGCGCAACTGGACAACTACTTAGCCTCCCAGTCTATCATACTCTTTGAACTCTATATTACCTGCTTTAAAACTTTTGGATATTGGAAGCCATGATGTTGTTATTGTATACCTTGGCTCATACCCCTAAATACATTCTGGTTTTGGATGAGGACAATTGTTTTTTGAAACAAAAGTTTTCTTGTGTATCAGAACTAATTTGCATGAATTCCTAGCAGAAGAATATACAGTCCTGTAATGCACATAGTTATTGTCATTATTTTCTGTAATTGCACATGTAAGTATAGGCCAATTTTAAAGAGAAAATTTATTTCTACGGAATCAATGTTCTGCTTTTGTATTTAAACTGACAAATAATTCATTCACAGGGTTATACAATGAATAGTTTATACTTCATATAGCCTTAATTTTGAGAAACAATCTTCATATCAGCCTCAGTTTTACTCACCCACCATCTATACCTCTACGTTGTCGTCTTTTTTATTTTGGGGAACTATTTACGCAAAGAATAATGAGTAACTGAACAACAGTTTGAGAAAGAGCTGGTAATTTCAAATAAGTGTCACAGAACCTTAAATGTCTGTCATGAATCTTCTCACTTCGGGTCTATAAGGCCAGATTTTTCAAGGCTTTTAAGCACCTATATGAATATCCACTAGGATTAATTACCATTCACAGATAGATTCTGACTCCAGAAAAAAAAGGTTGAAGGGATTACATTTGTAAACATAAAGGGCATAGCTTATTCTTAAAAACAAAACAAAACCAAATCAGTACAGTTTTGCACAAATATCTATTCCCAGCTGAATGTGCTGAAAAGGCTATCTTCTCAAGATCACTGTTTAACAGAAAAAGAAAAAAAAAAAAGAAAAGAAAAAGAAAAGGAAAAAAAACACTACTGCATTATTATTTTTTATTAATAATACCAAGAATGCTGGAGCCACTGATCTTGAACACGTTCTCACTTTGCTCACTTGTGTGATTAAAGAAGCTGATCACAGATACCGTCCTTCCCACTCTCCTTTAGCACTTGTGTAATTTGCTCTGCACAGAGGTATTCTAGGACTGGATTCCGGTGGGAACCAATAGCTCACAGCTTGCAGACCTAAATGCCATCTCTTGCCTTTCAGATAGAAATACATGCTTGAACAGTGATGTGTAGGCATCCTCTCTGCAAATGTTTTAACAAAAGAATGCATGTTTAAATGATAGCCTGGGAAATAATTAAATGGTCTGATCTTTCAAGATGTTACTGCTATTTGAAAGTATTTATATGCATGACATTCCTGTCTAACAGCTGCTTCCTAAAAGTTGTTTTTCTTCATAATCACAAGCAGTAAATATTTGTGCAGAGATAGATAGTGAATGCATTGAGTTCCAAGCTGCTGGTAATACTGTTGATACACTTAGTGTATTATCTTTGTACATTATGATGTTCCTATTTCTTCAGGCTTCTTTCTCAGGGGTACAGAACATGAAGATACTCTTAAAATATCTTCTTATTGTTCCAAAGCTTTGGAACATTGTCACATAAAATATGTCACATTTCAGTTATTTATCATGCATTTTCGTATTTTCGGTCAATTTCTGGCAAACCTTACAAGCAAGAGCTGTAGAAAAATCATGGGGCTTCACTTCTTGAGCGTTATGGAAGACTGCAGTTACCTTTCATGTGACTAGGTTTTGATGAAAAGCGAATAGCACAGGAAAGACAGTTGTTCCAGTTTCACAAAACAGACAGGAAAGATGCATCTGCCCTTCATTCTTCAAATGTTTCTCCAAAAATAGTCCTGTACTAAGCGGGATTTTTAATTATATGCAACATTTGAAAAATACATATAGGACTCAGGAAAAAAAAAGATATTTCTTAAGGGTCCTATTCTTTAATAGAAAATATGGAAATAATTTACTTTAAGACAAGCCAACAGTCAGTATTATTTACAGTCTATATTCATAAAATTGAAGACATACTTTAACTTCTTTCAATGCAAAGAGGTTTAAACTTCACTTTAGACTAACTCTGAAAAGAGATGCCTCTGTGCATGTGAAAGAGTAGAGCCCTGCTATCAGTCCATAATTTGTAATTCAAGTTCTTTCCTAAAGATTAGATTCTTATACTGTAACAGGTGTCCAAAAGCAGTCTTGACATTGGAAAACAGAATATGACATACTGCAGACTTTTTACAGTATCTTATATATGTTTTAAAAACAACAGCTTTTAGAAATTATATTATTACATTGATTTGTCCAGTCTATATATTTCTTCTTGAGATAAATAAGTACAAACAGGGGAAGTTTTAATCTTCTGTATTGTCTCAATAGTAAAACAAACAAACAAAACAAAACAAACAAACAACAACAAAAACTAAGATAAATATACTAATTCTGAAATTTTAAAAGCTTGTTGTTTTAAAAGTAGGTCATGTAAGGCACAGAAAATGCCCTTCAGCAACTTAGACTGAACAATGCCAGAGCTTTTCTTCCTTTAATATAAATAGCTTGAAATAGTTCTGCTTAATCATAGAATTTTTAAATTCTATATTTTATTTCAAATCTTAAAAGACTGCTGTCTGCTTCCCATCTGCATTTGGCAATAGTTTCATACAATCAGACAGTATTTTCAATGTGATCATTCATCATGCTCAGAAGTGTGAAGTTAAAAGTCAAAGAAGAAGTAAAAACATATGTCACAAGAATAATAACTTGATAAAAACACTTTATTTTTTTTAAAAAGACAACTTCTAACAAGAATAATAATCACAGCATCTTTGTTTTACTGTTGATTTTGCTTGATTTTGTCTACCTCAGATTAAAATATTGCTTCTCAGAATTCGGTACAAAAAATAAAAGCAAGTATATGGAACCTGAAAGGAAAAGACAGCACCTTACTTTGGAAAAGTTGAAAGAATGGCAAAAACTTATTCCATATATCTTCAGATTCATAAGAAAAGTCCAAGCAAATAATAATGGTCACTTTAAATTGCTGTTTTTCATATAATCTCTATAATCTTCATGTCATAGTAATAACAGTTGGAGCTTTGGCATTGACTTCAGTGGAGCCAGGATTTTAGTCCATATCACACACCTGGCTAGGATGGAATGGGAAAATGATATTGAGTATTACATCTGTTGTGAGGTTTACACACAACTACCTATTATTACTACTTATTTTTTAAACCTATTGACTAATTCTATATTTAACAGAAGAACTTTTGGGAGTTCATACAATAATATCCCAACCATTGGGATTCTTACAACAAAAGGTTTCAACTGAAAAAATTTACCTTAACTCTCTTCACATCTGATGTAGACATTTTCACTTCACTGTGAACTATCTGAAAAATAAAATTACCCTTCAACTTGTTTCTTGTACATATCCAATCCTTTGATTTTACCTTAACAAATAAATACTGCAGTTGGGAAGGAAAGCATGTCTACTATCATTTTTACACAGAATAGTTAGACATGATCATGAAAACCTGAAGAAGAGCAGAGATTTGAAAACTGATGCAGTTTTCTGCAGCACCCTGCTGTTGAATATAGCAACAATTTTTGTGACAACCCTGTCTAAACAAGTTAAATGTATCACCATTGTATCATCTATGCTGAATACAGTTCCTGATAAAATTTTAAATAAATCTGTGATAAATTATGCATGTAATGATAGCATATTGGGAATTCCTGAAAAGGAGTTTATTCCTGCAATTTCATGAAATATCTGGTTGATATTCTGACTTGGATATGGAAAACGAAAGCTATATGTGTGTAGATAACACAGTAAGTTCGTCTCCATTTCTTTGTCTCCCATTTTCGCTCTCCCACTTTAATGCTGCTATGGTCAGGTACCTCTGTATTCTAACCCAGCAAATGCCCTTTTCCTCTATCCACTCCTTTCTTATAATTTTCTTCTTAAAATAGTCTCCTCTTTCTTCATTTAGTCATTGGTAACTACCAAAACACGTTATGCATTTTTGTACATGGACATTTCTGTTTCTAACTTTTTATTGCTAGGGCCCTGCTCGCCACATAGGCACACATATGTCTGGCTTTCAGTACCTGCGCTTGCCAAGCGCAAAGTGAATACAGAACCACAGAATCACCAAAAGGCTGAGGTTGGAAGGGACCACTGAAGACCATCTATTCCAACACCCCTACCAAGCAGGATCACCTAGAGCACATTGTGCAGGATGGCATCCAGGTGGGTTTTGAATATCTCAGAGAAGGAGATTCACAACCTTTCCAGGCAATCTGTCCCAGTGCTCTATCACCCTCACAGTAAGGAAATGCACTCTCATACTCAGCCAGAATCTCCTGTGCTTAAGTTTGTGCCCATTGCTACTCATCCTGTTGCTGGGCACAACTGAAAAGACCAGCTCCATCCTCTTGACACCCTCCCCTCAGATATTTATACACATTGATGAGGTCCCCCCTCAGTCTTCTCTTTTCCAGGCTAAACAGGCCCAGATCTCTCAGCCTGTCCTTGTACGACAGGTACTCCTGTTCTCTAATCATCTTTGTAGCCCTCCTCTGAACTCGCCCCAGTAGTTATATGTCCCTCTTGTACTGGGGAGCCCAGAACTGGACACAATACTCCAGGTATGGCTTCACCAGGGCTCAGCAGAGGGGGAGGATCACCTCCCTTGACCTGGTGGCAACACTCTTCCAAATGCACTCCAGGATACCGTCGGCCTTCTGGCCACAAGGACACATTGATACATACATGTCAATGGAGTTAACAATGAGCATAGATTTTTACAGCATCAGAACTCATGATTTCTAAAATGCAAACACATAAAAAATAAAAATAAAAATAAAAATAAAATAAAAATTTAAATATAAAAATAAAAATAAAAATCTGTTTTACATAACTGTGCTTACTCTTTGCTTCAAAATGAACACTTTCTAGAATAATCATTGGTGTTAGATACGTATTTAGATACACATGGAACTAGCAGTCAAATTTCAGTCAGGCTAGGTTAAAGATTTCTGCTTAAGTTGTTGAAGTGCAATATTCTCCAGTGTCAACAATGTACTTTTTAACTGTCGTAATCCTGTAAAATTTTTCTTAAAGGCTAACGCAGATTAGATAATTTTAGTCTCCTTTACAAATGGTGATTCATTAATTCATTTTTCTTCTGACAACTAGGTAATACTGTCCAGGTTTTCAGGAGAAAATCCAATTGGTTCCAAGTTTCAGAACAAATTATCATAAATACTTCTATCTTTTAAATTTATGGACATATGAGGCTAAGTCTAGAATAAATGTAAAGTTCCAAACATCCTGTACACAGTGGGATGACTTTCTCCTGAGAGTTGCTTAGTGAAACATTCTGAATATCTTCCATTATCTCTGAAATATAACAGATGATTTTTGTGATTTGATATGGCACAGTGGGATGGGGGAGAGAATCAGAAAAAAAAATAATAAAATAAAATTGAAAACTCACAGGTTGAGATAGGCAGTTTAATGGGACAGAAAAATAAGGCAAAATAATAATGATAATGATGATGATAAAATAATATACAAAGGAAGTGATGCACAGTGCCATTGCTCACCACCCCTGTCTGATTGCCTGCTAGATCCCAAGCAGCAACTACCACCTGAGTGGCCAACTACCCCAGTTTTTATTGTTGAGCATGATGTCATATGGCATGGGATATCCATATCCCTTTGGCCAGTTTGGGTCAGTTGTCCTGGTTCTGTCCCCTCCCAGCTCCTTGTGGACCTCCAGCCTCCTCTCTGGCAGGGCAGCATGAGAAGCTGAAAAGCCTGTAACTTACTATAAGCACTGCTCTGCAACAACTAAAATATTGGTGTGTACTTGGTCTGGGATGGAGTTAACTTTCCCTGCAGCAGCTCGCAGTGCTGTGCTCTGAACTTGTAGCTAGAACAGCATTGATATCACACCACTATTGTCTACTTCTGAGCAATACTGGCACAGCATCAGGACTCCCTCTAACCCCCCCCCAGAGTCAGCAGGCTGGGGATGGGCAAGAGGTGAGGAAGGAACATCACCAGGGCAGCTGACCTAAACCAACCAAAGGGACATTCCATACCATGTGATGTCACACTCAGCAATAAAAGATGGAAAAAGGAAGAAAAAGGGAGGGGTGGGCTCTTGTGAAAACGTCTGTCCTCCCGAACAACAATTACGTGCATTGAGGCCCTGCTTCAAGGACGTGGTCAAGCATCGCTCGTTGGTGGGAAGTAGAGAGCAATTTCTTTCCTCTGCACTTCCACACAGTCTTTGCATGTTTTTTTTTTGTTTGTTTTGTTTGATTGATTGCTTTTTCCCCTTTTCCCCTTTTCCTTTTCCCTTTAGTATTATTATTTAATAATAACTTTCTCTTAGTAATTATTTTTCCTTTAATTAAATTATCCTTATCTCCACCCATTAGTTTCTTTCCTTTTCTTCTTCCCTTCCTCTTCTGAGGAGGGGGAATGAGAGAGCGGTTGTGGTGGGGTTCAGCTGCCTAGCAAGGTAAAACCACCACAGTGTGTTATCAACATTATGCTCATCCTAAATCCAAAACACAGCAACCTACCAGCTACTAGGAAATATAAATAAATAAATAAATAACTCTATCCCAGCTGAAAACAGGAAAATGACTTGGCCATCTTGTATCACTATTATCAAAAATGTTGTCACATGAAACTATGAAATGCAACCTAATTCATCATTATAGCTGTAGAAAATATTCTAAATACACATATTTAAGGTTTCTAATTGAATTTCAATTGCTGATATTAGAAACTTCAGACTTTGGGTTGAACTTGTTCATATTGCCCTTACAGATTCTGGTTAGCAACATTTAAATCACAACCTCTCTAATTTGTTTTTTTATTATATCTATATTGAAACTTTATCTTATTTTAATGCCTAACAGCTAAAGCCAAATAATATTTTTAATAACTCATTACAATTTTCATGAACACTTGGGTAAATTTGAATTTAGGAAAGTGAATCATCTCTTGTTTCTAATTCATGAAGTATTTGAGTTCATCTCCAGGAAGCACTGAAATCCCCTTAGTCAGTGAACAAGTACTTTGGTTAAGTGTGGATTTTCAATCTAGCATAAGAATTTCAAGTTGTTTACACATGGACAATTTCAGTTGCAACCTGAGAGTGACTTTGAAGAAAACTCATTTTCATGCCAAAGACAATTCAAAAGCATTCTGGGTAAGCACCTCTAACAGGGTGGATGAGTTAATGTAGCTTAAACTTCTTTTTAACATCCTGAAAGAACATTATGGAAAGTAGGAAAACAACTTTAGTTCAGGAACAATCTAGAAAATATGTGCGATACTCCTATCATGTGTGTTAAAAAATGCATTTTGACTGACCCAGATAAACAACCTTCTGTTGTTTTTAGCTGTTTTCTCTAATGCCTTTTATTTTTGCGTTTAATGACATTTACTTAACTGTTTGTTAAATAAAATTTCAAGGTATTATGGCATCATCTATATAGTAGATTAGTGTCTGGGTATGCTACCAAGTTATCTACTTTAGACATCATTACCAAGAAGTTTACGTACTCATCATCATCCTTCAACCAACAAATTTATAACTTTTGAAAATGCTAGATTACAGCTGTAAATCCTGCAAACATCCTTGTTTAAACAAACTGACTTCACTGACTTCCACTGACTTCACTACTGAACTACATCTACACTGAAAGTTATTACAGATCCAGAAAAAACAGAGAGAAAACTTAATGCAAGTGAAACTCACATTATACAGTATTTTGTGAGGAACTTGCAATCATAGATCACTTGTGATTATCATTAGCTGAAAACTTTGCTTAGGAATAAAATTATTTTATATTGAATGAAATAGTCGTAAGGAAAAAATTGGATTGGATATCCAAACAACTTTAAAAAAAAAAAAAAAAGTGTCTCCTTTTAACATGAGCCATGCTTTTGAGATAATATTCCTTTTGTTCCCTTATTGTCATAAAATCCACACGGCCACAGCCCTGAAATTCTCTCTGTTGACTACACCAGTAGTATATGTCATTCTTCCTGGCAATTTAGTGCACCAGCTAGCTGAGCAGCCACTGGAATGGTGGCAATAGCAGTATTTCTTTCACCAAGCTGCTTCTTCAGAAAGTGGGAGGCCTGGGCTGTTAGCTGCCGGCAGACAAGGGGTACTACAGGCAATAGCCTCAAACTCAAGTAATTAATACAAGCAGTTTGCCAGCCAGTCAAAAAAAGGAAAAGCATCAGAAAGAAGAATGGTGCCAGATTAATTGCTAGAAGATTAAGTTGGGAGTGAGTAGGCCTAAGAGTGAGAGGCATAGAGATGTGGAAAGCAACTAGGTACTTTATGAACAAATTTAGATAGTCTGTTATGGAATAATGATAAATACACATGTAAGAACGCAAAGGAAGTCAGTTTGTTCAGACTCTGTATTACATACCCAGAGTCAGAAACTGACCCCAAACTATAAATCCTAAAAGATATGGAGAAGAGGGAACAGAGGGAAAACAAATGACAGAAATCCATGACCACTTTATGCTATCTGGTCAAATGACCCTAGTAGCCTCAAGAATGAGTATACCTCCTAGGGAAACAAACAAAAACAAAAATAAAAACAAACAAACAAACAAACAAAGTTTCTAGATTTAAATCAGTATTTTAAGTGTTATGTGCATAAATATTATTATTGTTAAGGGACACATAAATAATCCTTTAAAATATTTGTAGGGTCTTCAGTAACAGAATTTTTTTTCTCATTAATCTTTCCTACAATAGAAAAAAAAAAAAAAAAAAAGAAAAAGTGCCTCAATTTTGGAGCTAGTATTTTCTGTCAAATGATGTAGCATCTGCAACCTTTGCTAACAAGAGATTAACAGATCATTCTTCCTGATGTAGACTTCAAATAGAGATACAGTTTTACCCACGTTTTACTATTTAAAACAATCTGCAAATGTCTGTAACATGGGGAGAAATTGTTTAGTGTGTAAGACCCAGATGTTGAAAGCAAATGTCATGTCAGTTTCTGATTTCTCTTCCCCTTTATGTTTAATTTGCCCTGTCAGAAATATGTGTAGTTTTATTAAACTCTCTATCCAATACAGATACAATGTGTAGTCTGAGGTCAATGGCATCTCCCTATGTTTTGGTTTCAATTCTTTTTTGGCTACTTTGTCTTGTCTAGAACATGCATCAATAATTTATAAAATAGATTTTTTTTACTCTTTCTGCCCCAGATTCTGAAAAATTTCTACTTCACTTTATGCAAGCTTAGTAACTTCTTCACCAAAGAGATATGTATAGTATTTCTCAGTTCTCTGTTTTGAATTTAATGTTTAAACAAAGTATTTGAATATATATATATATGTATTTGTGTGTCTGTGTGTGTGTGTCTGTGTGTGTGTGTGTTTAACATCTATTAATATAACCTCATTTAGCATTTTTAACCTGAATGAAAAATTCAGCCAGGTTTCCAAATTCAGAATTGACAGGAATCCAGAAACTGCCTTGGAGAAGATGTGTATGTAGAACTCCAGTCAGAATACCAGAAAAGTTTTTTATTTTTTGCTTTGTTTTGTTTTTGTTTTTGTTTCCTGCGAAAGAAGACTTTAAAAATTAGTAGTTTTAGAGTCTGAATTAAATTGCAGAAAAGGCATTGTAACCCACATCGCTCTTCTGAAGTCTCAACCCCTGTATCCTAAAGTACCCTAAATACCTAAGTATCCCTGTACCCTAAATCACAAACTGGTTCCTTTCACATGAAGCTCTCCTAAATGGCACACATAACTAGGTGCAGGAGTCATTTATGAAGAAGAGGTTGCTGTCTTGACCATCTTATCTTCTTTCTCAGAAAGAAGGTCCTTATCTTCTTTCTCAGAAAGAAGGTCCTTTTCCCATTCTACACTGTGTAGATATTCTCTCTTTTCAGAAGGAAAATATTATGCCTCACTGAAGTCTGTGTGAAAGACGTGATTTCACTCTTATCTCAAAGTACTTCACACACTCACAGGGTACTACATGGAGACCCAAACGTCCTCTGACACAAAACCACTCATACGGAGGGCCATAGAAGGTTGTCTGTGACTTAAAACAAATCTCTTTACCTGATGCCTGGGATCTCCCTGTTTCCCAAAAGTGCTCATAACTGAGATGTTAATTCTTCTGTCTCCTGAACAAGCTAGGAGAAAATAACATAATAATAATAACAACAACAACAATAAAAAAGTATGAGGCAATACTTCCTTAGATTAAGATTTAACCATATACAAGAAGGAAGAAGAATAGACAGACTACACAAGCAGTAAATTATCTTCACAGTAATATCTTGGTCAAATTGGTTAGAGTGGGATGTGCAGTTTTCAAAACAGAGTACTATTAAATAAATCTGACAAACAAGGACAGAGTGAAGTCTTCCAAACCTATCAGATGGATAATTTGATAGGGAGAGTATTAATCTAAAACACACCTTTCTGTCTGTGAAAGATCTCATCATCTGTGGATCACCAGCACAGGTTACTCAAGAGTCCTGAAAAAAAAAAAAAAAAAAGAAATACTTAAAAAAGACAGCTTAAAGCACTCAGGTCAGGGCCACAAGATGTTAAAGTTCTGATCTGAGTTAAGTATCAGGAATGGGGAGGCCTGAGTTTAACAAGCAAAGGATGTAAATTAAAACACAGTCTGAGCACTTGAATATGATTGTGAGGAGGGCAGTGGCATGATGAAAGGCAGAGAAGAGCTGGGAAAAAAAGCCACTTCTCAAGATGTGGAGATCTAAAGATAATAAAATCTGGAGCTCTAAAATAAGATATACAAATATATATAACAAAATAACCTGACAGAAAGCAAATTAGGAAATATTCAGGCATAGATATAACAACTAAATCCAAGGAGTTAGTAAAACTGTGTAAAGTTCACTTACAGAAAATCACAAAGGACAACTCCGTTTCACAGCATGGAAATGATTCCTT
This sequence comes from Cygnus atratus, assembly GCF_013377495.2. Lineage (NCBI taxonomy): Eukaryota > Metazoa > Chordata > Aves > Anseriformes > Anatidae > Cygnus > Cygnus atratus. Next base: position 109,392,273 of record NC_066362.1, read on the forward strand.
TGGAATGCAGAGAAATATTTCCAATCATAATAGGACATAATATACATAATATAAATAATATACTATTAATATATATTAAAATAATAAAATATTAAATATTATATTTAAATAATATATTTAATATATTAAATATGTTAAAATATTAAAATATTAAAATAATATAAATAATAGACATAATATAAAACAGGGCTACAATTTAATACTTCAGATAGAAATACAATGATAATACTAATCACTCCTGTTTAATTTTGTTGTTTAATTTTGTTACATTAGGGAATATCTTTGCATTACAGTGTACAAAAAACAGACACAATCATTGTGTTCCCAAGAGCTTTAAACCTTTGTTTGTTTGTTTTGGTTTAGTTTTATAGCTATAACATTCTTTTACAGATTTATTTTTTTTTAAAGATAAGTAAAGAAAAGTAAAAAATTGTAACTGGTGTTCTGGTGCTACATCAGGAAATATTACACAACATGATATATCAGTGTATATTCATATAATATGAATTAATGTTTGTTTTTTGTTTTGTTTTGTTTTATATCCCCTGCCAAGATACAAGACACCTTTGGAAATGTGTATTGATAAAGTAGATTACCTTGGCCCTTACCCTGCCTCAACCACATATCCCTCAGCCCTGCCATGAACCTTATTTTTAATTATGATTAATATATATGGAACATGCAGAGCAAAATTATGCCCTGCAATGCAAGCGTAGGCCTCCCATAGAGTTCAATGGAAGCTGTGTGCATGTGTCAGAGGACAGAAATTGGCTCAATATGTTTAACAAAAATCATCTCTTCTGCCCTCTGCCTCCAGGCAGATTCCCATTTGTAACCCTAGTATCATCCACGATTAATAAGACACATGTGTTAAAAATGAAAACTCTCTTTCTCCCTATCGTCTCTGCACTGATTGCTAATAAATATGTTAATAATCAAAATCTTCTCCCCCTGCAATCTCCTTGCCAGTAGCAGGTTCCCAACACCTTAGAGCTCCCACCCTTAGAGCCATAAAAAAAATATATATCTAAAGTTAAAACCATCCTCTTCAGTTGTAGAAGTCTTTTGCCATCCATTTTTCATCTTCAGTTCCTAGAAATATTTTGGCAGCAGATATGACCCCTCCCCAGTGCATCTCTCAATCTAACTGCCACTTCTTTGAGCTAATTTTAACAGGCTGCTTCAAAGCAGGAACAAACCAAAGTGCTCAAGAGGTCAAGAGTTCCTTTGCTACATGAAGCTTGAACCCTCAGATAAGCACAGTGTGCAAGTACAAGGTAGCCGGGATAAAAGCTAAAGTGGCAAAAAAAAAAAAAAAAGTCATGCCCACCACTTTCTTGCCAACCTATGTATTTACCACGTGGAACATTTATCTCATGAGCTCATTAATGTGTTTTTTTTCAGCTGAGCAATAGGTTTTCTGTGATAGGTTCTTCTCTTCCAGCCCATTACTAACAGGTAAAATTTTGTCAATTCTATTCTTTTCTACAGTCACCATTGACAGCACAAATAGTGCTTAGCTAGCATCCTTGAACACCTGACTATTCTATGTTATATATTGAAAAAGAGACAAAGATGGCTATCATTATAAAAATACAGAAAATGCAACTATTTAGTTATGTCAGGTGGCTGGATTACCCAAAAGCAAATAGTAGTTATAATCTGTCCTTCATTCTGGAGAGAATAATAAAAAAAACAGGAATCAACGGCTTTCTCAGGTGCATAAAGTTAAAAGAACAACTTCACAAGTGTGAGGGTCTCAATGGATGTGACAAGAGGGAATGCTGAACAATAACCATTAAATTTACCACAGCCAATGAAAAGAAGACTATAGCAATAACTCAATACTTCGATTTGATATCACTCCAGAAATGCTCAACATTTTTATTTTTATTATTTTTTATTTTTTTAATAAAAGTGTGAATAAGAGGGGAGGTGGGTAGAGATTCCTCCACAACATTAGAAAGCTCTAATGTAACACCATTGCAGTAGGGTTCAAGGAGTGTATCCTGCAGCCTTTCCAGTAAAACTTGTGTTGGTATTCAGATAGTGCAGATACTCAGCAGTGTTAATTTTAATTGCAATAAAGGCTACTAAGACTTCATGTTTATCTTTACAGCCAGTACTCTGACCGTAGATTACACAGTTACTTAGTGTTAAAGCTGAGACAGCAAATGGAGGAATGACAGTATTGGTTTACTATGCTTTGGAAGGAGGAAAAGAAAGGAGTTTGGGGGAATCTCTGAAAGAAGATATCCAACTGTGCTTGAAAGACAATGAACAGGTCCATGCACTTCAGGAATTATGAATCCTGCTTCCAAGCAGACAAGTGTTTTCTGGTACGCTCCGGATTTGCATATCAAAACGCAAAAATGACCTATTAGAAGTCTGTCAAAAGGAAAAGAGAATTATGCCAGAGAAGTGGATTAGAGAAAATAATAAAGAGTGTGTGACAGCAACAGAAAGAGACATGTTTTGCTGTGGAAGAATAGGTTGTCTCCATAGGACTACTAAGATCCAGGAAGTAATGTCCTTGGAGAATGCCTGCAACTGCCTTTTAAAGGTAGTTTCCTTTAAACATTTTTTTTTTCAAATGAGTTTTATTTAATTGCAAAAGACATTTTGATTACTGACTACCCATCTTCCACTTTGTAGGGAAGAGAGTTGTAGGATGTGAATATGTTGTGGAGGACTGGAAGTTAAGATGGGACTGAAAGTTTAGATCAGTCTTAAAAATGAGAGAATTGGATGAGTCAGATAATCATTTCTGGTTTGGTATTTAATAATGAATATATTCCCTGAGAACAGGAAAAGTCATATGTGCATTCTGCCCATGGAAGAAAAACAAATGTGTATATCTCCTTGTAGACAAAATACATATAGAAGTTATGAGGGACCGAAAATTTTCTAGAGTATTTCAAGTCTTGTTTTAAATTCTATAGCAAAGATGCATAATTCTGTATCAGCTTTATTTTGTAAGAGGATTTAAAAACTAAATAGATTTTCTTAACCCTACTTCTTGCTTGGGATTCTGCAAAACCATCTGTCCCCCATACTTCCGAATACACCAGGGTGGACTGCAAAATGAGAAGTTAAGAACCTAGTCCAGAAGAACAACATTCATGGGCATTTTGGATGTCTCAAAGGAATCTATTGGAGCTGAGAATTTGGCCCAGTATACTGAGTGCAGACTCTTTGGAAGAGTTCCTGCTGGCTGTCACATACCATATAGCTGTTCAGAGCTGAAAGCTGCAACTATTAAAATACATTTCTAATGGTTGAACTTGCAAAATTTAGTAATATTAATAATAATGATCTTGTAAAGTAATGAAGAAAAAGTATATGATTTTCTAAAAATGGAAATATATTAAATAATCAATTATCATTTATTTATTTTTCCTAAGGAGAAAGTTACTTTTATCTGCTTTTCAGTAACGATATTAAATAGTCCTGTAATGTTTAGTACAGACAGCTATTTCAAACTAAAAATGACAATTTGCATTTACTGTGCAATCTATACACTCTCCAAGGAAAGATTCTCTCTTATTAAATGTAACATTTGGTTCAAGTTCCTGTAAGATTAAATTTTATTATTGCATTTTTTTTAAAAAACAACATGAGCCTTGTAACAATTAGAACTGATTATAATCAAGTTCAAGACAGGAAACATTTCCCATGACCTCCCCTGAAGTCTTTGAATGTCCTTTGTCTTACACTGATTCTCTTACATATGCTTGCCCTGGACTTTGCATTAGGATGACATTTAGGGTCAAACCAGTTTCATGATCATAGTTTTTGCAAGTTTTTATTATTATTATTGTTATTTTTTTTTTCTAAATGGGATTTTTTTCTTACTCTACCAGCCTAGTCAATGTCCCTTATTTAAGGTGTTATGGAAAAAAATGTACTCATCATATATGTTAGGCTATCAAATAAATACTTTACAAAATGATGTTAGTTGTAATAACTGTCTTCCTCAAGGTCAGTCTGTTGATTAGGCCATATGACTAATAGTTAGCAGTATTAGTTTGTCAGTCTAATGGAAATAGATTTCCCAACAAGCAGCATCTAGCTTAAATAAAATTGTAAGTGCACACTTAAAGGATATTGCAAGCTTCAGGAATGTTCATTTATTTTAAAAGACCTGAGGGAGTATTTATATACTCACTATTTCCACTCTGTCTTTTAAGAGTCCCTCGCCACTACCAGAAAGGGACACCCGCTGGAAACAAAAATCAAGGACAAAAATAACCACTGGTGTTTTCTGCTAAATTGTTGCTTGCCGCTGCTGGAATCTAATGTATGTGTTCATTTAATTCCTACAGCCATGCTCTTATATTCAGCATTGATATCTGCAAGGTTATTCATGGTATTCTACAGCAAAGTGCTCTGATGTGGATTCTTTATATTAGGAAACTTTTCAGTGCATTAGGTGAAGGGCTCTTGTTTAAAGTCCCAATAAAAGGCAGACGTCCTAACCACCATTATTCATCTATTTTCTATAAGACCGGCACCTAAAATGTTGCTTTTCCATTTTATGTTTATGTTTGCAATAATATTAGTTCCATTTCTAGATAAAGAAGAAAGCATTGTGTCAAGAAAATTATTCCTTACTTAGTGGAAAATAAATAATAATAATAAAAAAAAAACACTGGAGGGAGATGTGCAGGGAAAAGAACAGCTTCAATGTGTATGTTGTTGATCCAGAGGACAATTTCCAACATTTAGACCCTTGCTGTTAAAAAATAAACAGAACAAACAAACAAACAAAAAGTAAAATTCTAAGAACAATCAGATATCATCAAACATGTAACAACCAAACTAGAGTGTTTTGTTGATGTTTAAAACTATTTTGTAAACAGTTCACACATCCAGATTCTTATTGCATGGAGCACATGTGTTTTGGTGCATTTTGGGGAAATTAAATTATATAATACTTGTCACTCCAGCTTCAATTTGGTAATTAGGTACTTTACACAGAGATTGGGAATATCCATACATTTAACCCTGAGCTCAAGTGTAAGCACAGTTATGAGTCAGTCTTTATTAGAAAAGAGACAGATGAAGAAAGATAAATAAATTATTACACCAGGAAGTTAAAAAGTGTTTGAAGATTTTTTTTTTATATATATTTTTTTTACATACTTCATACAAAGTAGACACAGATATGAGAGCTCTTGATTTGCTTGCTTCTTCAGCAATCCTTTCATGATCAAGAATAGAGGTCATCATGAAATCATGAGCAAGATTAGAGGTGAATATTACAAAAGTGGAAGTTAGTGATAAGACGATATTCTACTAAAGGTAATGACTTTTCTCAGCTTATTGAAGTTCAGTACATTGTGTCCTAAATGAACAGATTTCCTTGAGGTAACTAGAAAGAAAATAAGGATATATATATATATTTGTTATTTTCCCCAGTGTGTACTAAGTGTTTCATAAAGTAAAAATAGCTAAAATATAATAAAGTACTTAACATACATCTTGAATAGAACTAACATGATGTTGTCCAAAATTCAGATTCTGATAATGTGGTCCACTGCCCCTCACAGAGCTAGACCTGTAGAGCTGAGATCCTCAAGACCTAATTGATGTATCAGTGGAGCATCTACCTGAACCCCTCTGGGGCCCTTCTCCAGCCAAACTGATCACCAGGATGTGTGCCTTTGAAGCACTCTTACCATGCACATCTTCCACCTGAGCTGGTCTACCTGGGAAGCCATCACCTTCTCTTAATCACAGCAAAAAAATGTAGTAGTACTCAGAAGTTCTGTCTTCTCTATACAGCAAGGAAAGTCTCACCCCCAAAGTAACACGAGACCCCACTTCCACCTCTACAGTGAGTATTTCAACCTTTGCCACCAGCTCTCCAAGACAACATCCCAGCAGGAGCCTCTGAGAGGCAAAGACTGCATGCTGGCCACTCCTGGGCAGCTCATGTATTTGGTAAGAATCAGATGTGGATGATTTACAGCAGCTTATTGTGGTGTGTGTGTATTCATATATGCATATGAATACATATACATATGTACATAGGTACATATGTATACATATGTACATATGTATAGACACATTTAATACTACACTTGTTACATATGAGGGGAAGAATAGAAAAGACTGAGAAGTGCTCAGTTTTCTGCTCAGTGCTCAGAAGTGCTCAGTTTGACCTCGGTGCCAGGGAAGCTCATGGAGCAGATTATCTTGAGGGTCATCACGCGGCACTTGCAGGGCAACCAGGCGATCAGGCCCAGTCAGCATGGGTTTATGAAAGGCAGGTCCTGCTTGACGAACCTGATCTCCTTCTATGACAAAGTGACGCGCTTGGTGGATGAGGGAAGGGCTGTGGATGTGGTTTACCTTGACCTCAGTAAGGCTTTTGACACCGTTCCCCACAACATTCTCCTCGAGAAACTGGCTGCTCGGGGCTTGGACTGGCGTACGCTTCGCTGGGTTAGAAACTGGCTGGATAGCCGGGCCCAGAGAGTTGTGGTGAATGGAGTCAAATCTGGTTGGAAGCTGGTCACAAGTGGTGTCCCCCAGGGCTCGGTACTGGGGCCGGTCCTCTTTAATATCTTTATCGATGACCTGGATGAGGGCGTCCAGTGCACCCTCAGTAAGTTTGCGGATGACACCAAGCTAAGTGCGTGTGTCGATCTGCTTGAGGGCAGGAAGGCTCTGCAGGAGGATCTGGATAGGCTGGAGCGATGGGCTGAGGTCAACTGTATGAAGTTCAACAAGGCCAAGTGCCGGGTCCTGCACCTGGGGTGCAACAACCCCAAGCAGAGCTACAGGCTGGGAGATGAGTGGCTGGAAAGCTGCCTGGTGGAGAAGGACCTGGGAGTATTGGTTGATAGTCGGCTGAATATGAGCCAGCAGTGTGCTCAGGTAGCCAAGAAGGCCAACAGCATCCTGGCCTGTATAAGAAGCAGTGTGGCCAGCAGGTCTAAGGAAGTGATTGTGCCCCTGTACTCGGCTCTGGTGAGGCTGCACCTCGAGTACTGTGTTCAGTTTTGGGCCCCTCGCTACAGGAAGGACGTGGAGGTGCTCGAGCGAGTCCAGAGAAGGGCGACCAAGCTGGTGAGGAGTCTGGAGAACAAGTCTTACGAGGAGCAGCTGAGGGAGCTGGGCTTGTTCAGCCTGGAGAAGAGGAGGCTCAGGGGAGACCTCATCGCTCTCTACAGTTACCTTAAAGGAGGCTGTAGCGAGGTGGGGGTTGGTCTATTCCTCCCACGTGCCTGGTGACAGGACGAGGGGGAATGGGCGAAAGTTGCGCCAGGGGAGTTTTAGGTTGGATGTTAGGAAGTACTTCTTTACCGAAAGGGTTATTAAGCATTGGAATGGGCTGACCAGGGAAGTGGTTGAGTCACCATCCCTGGAGGTCTTTAAAAGACGTTTAGATGTAGAGCTTAGCGATATGGTTTAGTGGAGTACTTATTGTTAGGTCGGAGGTTGGACTCGATGATCTTGAGGTCTCTTCCAACCTAGAAATCTGTGTCTGTGTCTGTGTCTGTGCTCTTTTGGGGAGGGATTGGAAAAAAAATCTGAGTTAGCAGGATTAAAAAGACATTTTAAATAAATAAGAAGGATTAAGGATTTCTCTCACTGCTTTAAAGAGTACTTGCACACTAGCTCTAAGTACATGGTTCCTGTTAGTCCCAGCAAAACACAAGATACAAACAAAGAAAAATTATAGCATAAAGCATTGAAGTGATTTAAACCAGTGACACCAAGTATGTACTGAGTCAGTACAATCCTATCACTAATGAACATGTTGCAAGTGGCTTCTGTTAGCTACAGGAACATTCCAGTTTTCATCCTGCTGATGGCTTCTCTGTGAAAGCAAAGGCTTTTCAAGTGTGAATGCACTTTAAGGTACTTTTACCTTGCCACAGTTACATTAAAACCTCTAAGGGTACCTAAAAAATCATATTCCAAGCCCTCTTTTTTCTCAGTTAATATAAAGTTTATTTAGCAAGTTTTAATTTAAAACCTGAAAGAGAGTAGTTTATCTACATAGAGCAGATTCATATTTATTCTTATCCAGGGAGTATACACCTGGAACATATCACTCACTCCTGCCTTTTCTGTTGCTGTTCCATACTGCAGGATGGGGCAGCTAGCTGAAAGTTTGATAACACAAGCCACAGTGGGAGAATCAGCTGAGGTATAGACACAAGTGCACCTTTAAATTCAGCTTTGGAAAAAAAAAATAATAAAAACTGTAGGATAGTTAAAAAAAATGTTAGAACACTACATATCTTTTTTTTTTTTTTTTTTCAACAATGATTCAGTAGAGAAAGTCCTCTGAAAATTTTTCTTAATATTTTCAAATGATATATAGCACAGTGGTAGTATACAATGGAAGAGAAATTATAGTTATCATTTCAGATGAGGTGTGTTGAAAGAACTAGGACTGATGCAAGTTGGCAGCCTTGGAGGTTGCTTTCTGATTACTACCATCTGTGTCAACTTCAGTATCCATTACAAGGAGGAAGAAGAAGTGCTTTCTTGAGTACGTGACCCTGTTTACGTGCAGACCTTAAATATCTGCAGCAGAGACTGGAAGTGTGCTCATTCCCCACTAAACATAGTGAGAGATTCCAGTGGCCAGATAACCATTCAGTTTATCAGCCTGTAAACAAAATTCAGTGATAATATTGTGCTTTTCTTCTTTTCCATAAGACTTTCCTCTGGATTTTTTTTTTCCTAACAACTGTCAAGATGGTGATGAAAAACAATCTCTTTGCCTTCTTGAACCTGATGTCTGTTGCAGCAGCAATCTTTTATAAAACCTAGTAGAGTAGTAGAGTAGTGCTTTAAGGTTTTTTGTTGTTGTTGTTGTTGTTGTTGTTGTTTTTTGGTTTGGTTTGGTTTTAACAACAAAACATTCATGCCAGATGAAAGTAAGTGAAGGAGAAACATTGCACCTAATATGTGAAACAGTTGGCTTATAAATTAATTTGGAAGCAGCCTGAATTATTTCAGGGAATTTAAGTGGACTGTAACCAACTGCAAGTTTAATGTCCAAAAGAATACTGCTGATACTGGATTTGTAAGAAGATGACATCATCTGAAGACTAAATGGGATGACTGGTAGTTTATATACATGAATGATAGTTTAACCTTTCAAACCAGAATGAAGCATAGAAAAATGTATTTAAGTGTGTATAGCAGAAAAAAAAAATGCTGCATTGCTTGCCAATATTGGAAATGAGGTTTTTATCTCACAGCCTTCAAAAAGTTGCATTCACCTCCTAAAATTTCAATCTTTATGTCATGTGAAATACACCTTGACAGCATAGATAATGTCCAAGCAAAGACTAGGTAAATGAGGAGCTGTGAGGTCTACTTGTCATATTTTTACATATATTTTGTTGTTGCTACACTGTTACTTGTCCTTTCTGTCTCTCTCAACATAATCTGTTGTAAAAAATCTCCAAAAGAGGGGTGATTGGATGCTTCTTTAACATAAGAAATACTGGTATCCCTAGAGAGCTACACAAAGAGCACTGAAATAAGGGGGTAAAGTAAGTTATTTTTATTTGAATTCCATTCCTGGGTAGCAGAGCAAATTTAATCCCTGTGAGTTCGCAACTGGTTTACTCCCAGTACAGAGTAATCTCTACAAATCACAGCCCCTAATGGGGAATAATTTTTGCCTATCATATCCAAATCATGTTTCCAACAGCAAGCCTTAATGGATGCTTCAGAGAAAGAAACAAAAAGTGGCAATCATAGAAGTGTCCCAGAGCATTACTACAGAAACCTGGGGGTTATTATTACAAATTAGACACAAGCCCAAAATTTCACTTTTAAAGACAGATTCTGAACTATTTTCCTGTCTTTGAAAATGGTCCCTACAGGTGAATACTGAAGTGGGTAACAATCAATGTAAGTATATTTTCATTTCCATCCACATGGCTGAAATACCTTTCCATATGTAACGTTCTTTTTTTTTCTTCAGGGTATAGTTTTCATTTACACTGATACCCTTAATTGGGGCATGTCAGCCCGTTCTTCTAGAGGCATTCCCAGGGAAAGAGCATGTGATCAGGCAGCAATAAGAATGTGACCACTGTAAATCACATTTCAAGGAAATACAGGTATTTTTAAAACAGTCAAGAATCTGCTTCTGAGTACAGTCAAGATAATTGGTAGGAATTATATAAGAAAATTCTGGTACTAAAGATACTAGTAAAGAGATTGTTATTGGATTGTCCAAATCATCTGTACATATTTTATTTTAAAGTTACTGTTGACTTTTGTGAATACTTGATGAAAAAGTGCCTGTCTATATAACAATATCTACACAGAAATCCAGATGAGCCACAGTTCTACTGAAACTGCAGTGGTTTAGATATAGTTGATGACAGGTGGCAACAACAAGTCATTGCCACATGCACTTCCTAAACAAGGTTCTGGACCTACCTTAGTAGTCCTTGTAGAATAAGTGTTTTCCCTTTGACTTCTAAAATCATCAATACACCAGTAGAAAAAGGAAGATTAGGGAACTGTGTGCCTGCTGCTGAATGGGGTGGTTGCCCTGGTGATGAAGCATACAGAGAAGGCAGAGTTACTGGATGCCTTCTTTGCTTCTGTCTAAACTGATAAGACATCTCAGACCCTAGAGATGAGAGGAAGTCTGGAGAAAGGAGGACTTTCCCTTGGTTGAGGAGGATTGGGTTAGATATCATTTAGGCAAACTTGGCACCTACAAATCCATTGGCCCCAACGAGATGCACCCATGACCGCTGAGGGAGCTGGTGAATGTTATTGCTAGGACACTCTCCATCATCTCTGAAAGGTCATGGAGAACAGGAGAGGTGCCTGAAGGCTGGAAGAAAGCCGACATTACTCCAGTGTTCAAAAAGGGCAAGAAAAAGGACCCAGGAAACTACAGGCCAGTCAGCCTCATCTCCATTCCTCCTAGGTAAATGAGGGGAGAGCAGTGGAAAATGGCTACCTTGTCTTCAGTAAGGCTTTTGACACTGTCTCCCATAACATCCTCATAGACAAGCTGGGGAAGCACAGGATAGATGAGTGGACAGTGAGGTGGATTGAGAATTGGCTGGATGGCAAAGCTCAGAGGGCTGTGCTCAGTGGCACAGTCTAGTTGGAGGCCTGTGGCTAGTGGTATCCCCTAGCGGTCCAGTCTTGTTCAATGTATTCATTAATTACATGTATGATGGAACAGAGTGCACTCCAGCAAGTTTGCTGACAACACAAAGCTCAGAGGAGTGGCTGATACACCAGAGGGCTGTGCTACCATTCAGAGGGACCTCAACAGGCCGGAGGGTTGGGCTGAGAGGAACCTCATGAAGTTCAGCAAAGTCAAGTGAGGGTCCTTCACCTTGGAACTAAAAACCCCAAGCACCAGTACAGATAGGGGGTTGACCTGCTGAAAAGCAGCTCCGTGGAGAAAGACCTGGGAGTCCTGGTGGACAGTGGGTTAACCATGAGCCAGCAGTGTGTCATCAAGATCATCAGCCCTTGTCATCAAGAAGGCCAATGGTATCCTGGTGTACATTCAGAAAAGCATTGCTAGCAGGTTGATGGAGGTGATCGTCCCCCCTCTACACTGCCTTGGTGAGGTCACCTGGAGTGTTGTGTTCAATCCTGGGCTCCCTAGTGCAAAAGAGTTCTGGAGCTATTGGATTGAGTCCAACGGAGGGCTACTGAGATGTTTATGGGACTGGAATATCTGTCATACAAGGAGAGGCTGAGAGATCTGGGCCTGTTTATCTTGGAGAAGACTGAGTGGGTCTTCTCAATGTGAATGCATATCTGAAGAGAAGGTGTCAAGAGGATGGGGACAGACTCTTTTCCATGGTGCCCAGTGACAGGACGACAACGGGCACAAATTGAAACACAGGAAGTTCCAGATGAATATGAGAAAACACTTCTTTATTTTGAGGGTGATAGAGCACTGAATCAGGCTGCCCAGAGATGTTGTGAATCACCTTCTCTGGAGATATTCAAAACCCACCTGGATGCCATCCTGCTCAATGTATTCTGGGTGAATCTGCTTGTTGGGGGGTTTGGACCAGATGATCTCCATAGGTCCCTTCCAACCTCAGCCATTCTGTGATTCTCTGAAAATCTGTGGTATTCCAACAGGGCCATTAATGAACTGGAATGATCACTGAAGATCAACTATTTATTTCTTTTTCTTTTTTTTTTTTTTTTTTACAAATGTTGCATTAGTATTAACTATTAGTACCTGAGGAAATATGAAAGAAATTAATATAAAGTACACATAAAATATCTGTTTAAGAAACGAGAAATATGAACTTTGAACCACACATCAGTTTCATCACTCAAAAATACATGCTTTGAAAAAATTTTAATATTTTTATTAAAAGTTTGTTTTCTTAGATGTCAGAAGTTTAACAGAATATGAAAAACAGATGAAATAATTTTGAAGAATGCAATTCTGAATTTGACAGTGAACTTTGTACTTTTCTAGTGTTTTACGGGTAGATTTCTTTGGCCAAATTAAGCCTATATGAGGTAGGAAAAATGAGATCCAAAGAAATTACATAAACACATTCATGGGGAAAAAAAAAAAGGAAAAAAAAAAAAGTTAAACCAGGAAATGTAAGCAAAAGAATTCTTCCAGTGGTCACCGGTGACCAGAGCCAAGAAGAATAAGGAACTGTGTATTTACTGTATTCTAACATACATTGCAAAAATGTTCATAACTTCATATATACACTTCAGACTATGCCTTTTACTAGAAATTTGACAAATTGCAACAAAACTGCAACTGAAAATAAGTATAGCTCCCACATACGCAGTCTTTTTTACATCCCCAGGCAGCGTGAAATTGTTAAAATAATTACAGTGATGGATTAAATAAGCATAAGAAGAGAATGCCAATTTACACATCTATATTATACTTTTTATTGGAGTAGCAATTCTATTCAACAAAGTTCCTTTATCTGATTCCTGGAACCAGCCTCTTGTAAAAGGGAATATTGGCTGCCAGTGAGTGTTTCTTTCTTTCAAAGTATCACTTTCCATTAAGTCTAAAACATCTATCTTAAGTGTCTTCGAATCTTCAAAAATCAAATGCAGTGAATGACATTACAAATAAAATTATATTGCTTCAACTCTATTGTCCAATATCCTATGATAATACTTTTTTGTTTTTGTTGTTTTATTTTCATTTAATTTCTGATTTTTTTTCTATAAAAACTTCTAAATAGCATTCCCCAGGATCACATAACATTTTTATCAGCATTTTGCCATCATAAATACTTTGAAGCTTTGCATGACTGAAACACTCTTAGAACAGGTGCTAGAATCTGTCTAATAAGGAAATGAGTTCTACTAAGGAAATAGAGTTCTCTTCTGATTTCAATGTCTTATTTAAAAAAAAAAATCCTTCTCATAACTTGTGTCTTATTATTATGTGTCAGGCATATCATAAATCTCAGCCTTTTCCTGACTTAAGGAAAAAGAAAAAGATAATATCTTCTTTTTGGAACAACAAGTGTTCAGAATGTGCTTGAAATTTAACAGAGCAACCATGCGTTCACACTGTTTCATTAACCTTAAACAATGGGAAAAAATGCCCAGAAATGAACATTTCATTAATAGGTGTGGTGATCTCTGGGAGGAAAAATGAAAAAACAGAATCATTTCCAGTTCTGTAAATCAGACTGACAGAAGCATGTCCTACCTCTGATAAAACTATTATCTCCATTGTCAGAGCATTTCAGGACACCTAAACAGTTTTTTTTTTCTTTTTTTTTTTTTTCCCCCCCAGGAACATCTGATGAGGTGTTTACTAGAAAAATTAGAAGCACCTTTCATGCTGTGCTTGCCCCAAGCACTTACACAGATCTAGTAACATACATTTGGCAAGAGTTTGTCCATGAGGGTTATCTATGTCTAGATATTCCTCACAGAAGGTCTTATAAATAGTTCTTAAAAAGTGTTCAAGTCTCATATCAGCACAGGTGTAAATTTCATCAACTTAGAGGTGTAAATTCCTTTTGAGAGACTATCCATTTCTCATACTTTCTGTTGGGGTTTTCACATTGTTTATGTAAAAGCAAAGATTGTCAGACTTCTTTTGATGGGGGAAGGAGTGGTCATGGGCAGGGAGTAGTAAAAAATGTCCATACAGAGAAGTAGCAAACAAGCAAGGGGAAAATTTTTCATAATTGTGCACTACATTAGTTTCATTATCCAAATTTTACAAGAATCTTTACAAAATCCATTTTTGTCACTCACAGATTCCTATTAACCCGTGTGATAATTACAGGGCATTTGTTTATGCTGATAACAATTCTATCATATATGTTTTTCCCATCATAAAAGAGGCTATTTTAGCTGCAGAAAATTAGTTATTCCCAGACAGGCAGTTAAGTTACATGTTTCCCCAACCAAAGTATACAGCAATCTAATTTGGTATCCATGCTAGTATGGGGATTCTACTTCTCTGAGGGAGGAATCTTAGTATACCACACAAATAAAAGTACCTGGGCTGGTACTCAAACATGCAGCTATGCAGACTTGTCTTGTGATACAGTCATAACCTAGCTTTGAAATAAATGCCTATTCTCCCCTTAAAACATTATAAGGGATAATCCATTGTTTTCATCATACATTGCGTAGGTAATGTCTAGAAATTTGAAACTGGAAAACCAAACGCTTACTTATCTTGGTCATAAAATAAAAAAAAAAAAATATGTTTACAGTTGGGAAACGTTCAAGCTGATAGACTGCTGCTCAGAGTTCCTATTATTTTAACCTAGAGAGAATATGAAAAAATACTTTGAATGGATTGTTCAAATGTTTTAATCACCTGCTGAATAAAGTCTACAAGGCAGTTTGATGTTGTCAAGGATCAATTAGCACTCTAGGTGATGAAACGAGAAACAGGTAACTGGGCTGGGTACATCAATTCAATAGATGAAAATTGTAAATCAGGCCAAGAAGTGGAAAGTCTGAAGTGAAACTAATCCATTCCAGTCCACCTGTCCATATTGCCACCAGCATCGCTTTGCACTGCAGGACTAAAATCAGCTTCAATGGGTGTCAGCTGGACTAATATTTGACTAAAACCACAGCTTCAGTTCACAAAGATCATTAAGCAGTCATAAAACAGAACAGAATCCACTTTTAAAGGCTTTTAAGAGTTGTTCTTTATTTTTATTTTATTTTTCCTCTCCCCACAGATTCATAATCTATATAACAAAGGAGAAATAATTTTGAAGCATATAGATTTTCTGTGCAGTAAAACAGAATCTCCTTAGACTTTATGTTGTTAAGTGTATTGTAAGGTCTCCAACAGTTTCCATACAGAGTCATCAGTAGTATCCATACTGAATTAAGACAGGTAAAGTCATGTTTTTTAACTAGAAAAGGGGACAGATTTTAGAAGGCTTAAAAGCAAGACATTCTCTATTTTAAGCTAGAAAGAGTTAATGGGATTTACTAGCCCATCACTGAAAAAAAAAAAAAAAAGTATTCTTGTCAAGGAAATAAAAGGTGGAGTGCTCATGCTGTTGCGTATCACTCAGTGATTACACCTCAGGAAGCATTATCTTGGCTGGTCTGGGCCACCCCACTTCCGATTGGCACTTCCTCTGCAACCTCCCACCCTTTCCCTGCTGTTTTATGTGGAACTTACTAGCTCCTGTGCTTTCCTTATTTAATTCTCCCTAAGGGTATCAGCAGATGATTGAAGTAAACAGTTTGCTCCTATTTCTAATGTACATTCACGCCAGAGAAAAGGCCCAAACCTTGGCTTCCTTCACAGAGGTTGCTCCATGACAGACTGCTAGTACAAAGAAATTGCAAAGAACCCTTTGGTAGTGCCAGAACTTTCCCTCATTTTTCAGGAGTCTTTGGCTATGGATACCCTGTACAAAGAAGTGTCTCTCCAGCTTTACCCCTGTATTTGCAGCTCACAAGCTGTTTTTAAGGTACAGCTAAGTGAAAAAAAATGTATCTTGAATACTGTTCTAGTGATTCAGTTACTAAAATGGCCTACAGGACTCATGCAGCTGGATGTAAATTCAAACAGGCCTGAGCCTATACCAAAGTATGCTGGTGGCAGAGTATGCCAGGATGATGAAGGTAGTGTTCCACCAGTTTTGTCCTCCCATCCAAATTTTGTACCATGTGGAATTCAACTGGACCTGCCCAAATTCTTTTTTTCATCAGCTGGTTGCAGCCTACAGCTTCTCAGATGAGTTCCAACAAATCCAAACCTGATTTTAAAGCAATTTTTGTTTTATATCAGTAATGGCATTCCTTATGTCCCTTGTGATATGACATAAACACCAATTACAACTTTAAACATCAGTACAGAGAGTTCACAGGTGGGTGTTTTTTGTTTGTTTGTTTTTAATTTGGTCATTCCTTTCAACTACTGATCTCTAGGATGAAGATGTAGTTTTAAGAAAAACAGCCTGGGTATATTATGGAATATGCTTAAATATGGCAACATATATATAGATATATGAGAAGAGTTGGACTTGATGATCCTTATGGGTCCCTTCCAACTTGGGATATTCTATGATTCTATGATATACATACAATAGTGCCTGCTGGCATTACATTGATGCTTCCTGTTGTTCGCGCTGCATCTACTAAAACATAGTGAAAATATAGTGATTCCTGAACAGAATGGAATTTACTGCAGTGATAAGATTATTTTCATGATGAACTCACAAATCATTACCAAACTCTCCTTGTTTCAAAGTGACATTTAACATATGTAAATGTTCTGTGGTTTACTATTTTTGTATTATGTTTGTGTCACTGTGTGCACACTTGTCACTACAGCCTAAGAGTTTTTATTTATAAGTACTATACTATCTCAGACAAAACACATTTTGTGAGCAAGTACCTCAAAGTTTTGAAAGGAATTTTTCCAAACAGATCTCTACTCTTGAGAAAATTAATGGGCAGTTCTTAATACATTCCATTAAACATCAATTGCATGGCTGTAAAATGACATCTAGTCTGATATGATTAATTTAGTGTTGTTCATCTTTGAATAATTCATTTAGAAAACATAGAATCAAGTCTGCTTTATTGTCCTAAATATAAGCCAAATACATCATCCATCCTTTCTCTAAAACTTAAGGTTGTCAGATGACATCAGACTGAGTGGGTAGGTTCAGTTTGCCAAGTCTTCTTTACGGAGGATGGCTACAACCTACATGCTGTTTTTATATCCACAAAGACAACCTCTCTCCCACAAGCCTGGCTAGAACTCAGTGAAGCATAAAGTTATGTCTGCTCAGATCTATTGTAGTCTAACAGTCTTTAATAATTCATTTTCCCAGTCATACTGTTCCCTAGGACACTATAAACCAAAAATATCAGTGGCTTCATGATTCAACTATAGGTGTAAAATCAGGGGAAAGAAGACCTGTGCCTATTCCAAGCTGCATCTCCTAAGTTTCTTCCATGTGTGTGCACATTAGATAATAAAAAGCCATCTTGCTTTATTTACTGCGGCCTGCTGTAAGCGTATCACACAGAGTTTTCTTACCGATAGATATGAAAAACATTTTTATCTATATGATGCAGCATTGAGGTTATGTGCAGTAAACCCTTCGTATCATGCCAAAGATCTAGAAGTGGATCAAATACAAAATATGGGGATTTAGATGTAGCCCTTTTTAATTAGGTACAAAGACTTGCATTGTTTAAGGAACTGAGCTTACCTTATTCTGACTTAATTGACCTGGGTTTGAAATGCTATCAAAGAACTTCTGTTACAAAAAAAAAAAAAAAGTGTTCACACAGTGCTGCACCCTTCCAGACAGAGCTGCCATAAAGAAAGGAAATTTATCTCAAAAGGGTTAGAGAGGAAGGGAGGGGGAAGCTTTTTTGTTTGGATCAGAGTGCACTTGCCTGGTTTTAAACAGCTTAACTTTGATCCAACCTTCAAAACCTCAGTGCATTTGCTTTTACAGTGTCTCTATTCCTCATCTTTAATACTAATTTACAATACAGGGCACCATGCCAATGAGAGGAGGAGAGCTCAGCACACAGTTTCAGTGTTTGGCCTTGGAAACTCAGACCTTTATCTCTCAGACTTCAACCTACTGAAAAAAGGTCTACTGAATTTTGAGCTGATAATCTGTAACATAACCAGAAAAATAAACACTCTGGCAGATAGCAGGAGAAGACTCCTGGTTTAAAGTCAACAGCACTAGTCCCCAGGAATTTGATCACACGGATACTAGGTAGTAATGAGACAGAAAAAGCACAACACACTGGTACTTCTCAGGCTTTGTAATGCAGAGGAAGAAGTCAATGTCCTGATGCAGGCTTTGAGGAAGGGCTTACAAAAGTATAAGTAGAAGTATGCCTGCAGTGAATTTAAACTGCCTGAAACTTCATTACTGTGCATTTGGAAACTGGACTTGTTCAAAATGTATATTTAGAAACTGGGAAATCTTATACATTTCCTGGCAGCGACGTCATCCTTTCTCTTGCTCATGAATATATTCCTCCAAATCCGGACATCGTGACTGTAAAACCTGTTGTGACCCTTTAATATTAATACCAGGAAAGATCATCATGTCAGAGAATTCCTGTTTGTCAGCTTGTTTGTTTTTGCTAGAGTGCTGTATTCTCAGCGCAGCTTCAAAGCCCTCACCAAAACAAACAAGCAAAAACAAAACCCCCTAATCTGAATGAATAATTAACCCCCATTGTTTTTACAGAATACCAATTTTCAGCACAAGGATTTTCAGTTAGTTGAAAATCATATTAAACTCCTTTTTTTTTTTCCCTTCTTCTTCTTAGATATGTGCAATCCCTTGATCGACCTTTCCCAGTTCATGTCATTAGTATTGCCACTTGTTGCATTAATGGCTGCAGCAGAAAAATTTTCATGCTAATGAAAGAAAATAAAGGCTTAAAATCTGCTGGAAAGGACAGTTCTTGATGAAAAATCATACTCATTGATCAAAATGGTATCTCTTTATTATCTCCTGTATCATAAGATCATAAATCTCTTCATTACCTGAAGCCAAATATGGTCAGGAAGCAAACGTAGACAGTCAGATACTGTACTGGCTTCAGCAGCATGGGCTGAGCCATTTTGAAACTACTGTTAGCAATGCACCTTGCAAGCTAACAGTTTTGCAGCCTCTAAGCACTCCAGCTTCTCCCTTTGAAATCCAGCTTTCGCATGAATAACTTCTGAAACACAGCATGCAGCTGCAGGACAGCAATCCAAAGTCTGTTTGACTGCTGTCAGTGCACTAGTGATGTAATTTGAATAAGCAAACAGGCTTTATGGGACTTATAAAAATCAGATCATAAAATATAAACTTACGTCCACTTAAGTGAGATTATTCCCCTATATGCTTTACAGCAGAGAAGGAAAGCCATATGTGTGTGTAAAAATTGTTGCATAAATAAAATCAATGACAACCCAGGCCTAAGGTTTTTGTTATAGGCAAATAATACATGACAGGCAATTTTTTTTCTCCGAATTCCTGACCTCCTTCTTGGAATGGGAAAAAAAAGACAAGAAATTTGCACATTGTACGATAATGACAGTCTTAGATGACAATTTCCTTTTTAATTTTTACTCAGTCATTTCAGAGAACAAAGCCATAGTTAATAACAGTTATTAAAAAGTCACATATGTGCATTTTACACACTCATCAGCAATCTATATACACTTCCTTACAGTTTATCCAGACTGTAACAGCGAGTCCTGTATCTGCTTAAAGGATATTACTATTAGATGCAGCACAGGAAAATTCTCTTGACAAATTCTATAAATAATTGAATCAGCTGTTCTTTTACCTGTATTATGTAGCAACTAATGTAACATACACTCTAGAAGCCATTGTTAATTTAGTGGGTTCCAAGAGACATGCTATGACAAATTGTCTGTTTAGCCCAGTCTACAGAAGGTTACTGTACCAGGAACTAAAACAAACATTGACAAACTGCACTGTCACACAACAACATTATGAAACACATAATAGCAAGTACCACAATGACTTTTTCATTTTCCATATCTGTGTATCCCACTGTTTCAGAGAGAAATTAAAGTGTTTTGTTGTTGTTGTTGTTGTTTTGTTTTGTTTTCTCAATGTTTGTGTGTTCTAAATGTTTAATGTAGGTCAGATTAAACTCTTAATAGTATATTTAACCAAGATACAGCTACTAAGCCTCCCTTTAAAATAGTCTCATTCCCTAAGCCAAGAGCCCTGGCTCAGTGCTCTCATTATAAATTTAAATTTCCAAAATTAGTAAGTGGTAAAGGTGAAAAAGGAAGGAAACACAACACACCCATGATTCTTTATTCATTGAGGGAGATCTAATGTTGGATGAGAAAACCAACAAACACTGTACACTTGGAGATGACTTGACTTATTTGGAGCTGACCTAACCGCTTCTATAAAACGCACAGAAAAGGCAATATTTATCAGATGCAAACCAAGCATTGCTCATGTTCCATAAGAAAAGATGTTCCTTCTTGGAAAGTAAGGAAAGCTGGTGACTTCATCTGATGAGGGACCTCCACCAGCTCTCTGCAGGGGCAGACTAGGAGAGCTGCACTGCAAGTACACCAGTTAGATTCCTCAGCTTTCTGGCAGACACCACAGCTACTAATTCACACTAACGGTAAAACTTCTCTAGGCAATCTTTTTCTTCCTACCATTGAAATATTTTACTATTTTTTCACTTAAGACAGCAGTTCCTTAGTAGTAGAAGAGAAGAATTCAAGCAAAAGGAAAACTATATGTTTTTCCTTTATATAATAATGATATACTCTGGGAAAAACTGGTGGGTGTGGTGGATGTGCTTTCCAATACAGAAATGAGATTTCCTAATTTGAAGTCCTTTATTCTTCCACAATTAATAGGTTTCATTAAAATAACAGGGGAAATCCACTGATTTCATACTTTCCTTACTGCTTGGCTAGATTCCTCTGCTTTTATCATGAGTAGCAATTCTCCACCAAAACCACCACCCACCTTCAGCCAATGAGTTTCTACATTACTACTGTAGGACTTGAGTGCTCTTTAACATGGAACTCACATCAGTTTACCCAGCTTAAAATAATATTTACTAGAGTTCAGTAATTGTAGTCAAAGAATATTTCTATTTCAGGTAGAAAAATACTATTTTTTCCTATTTATATTCAAGGGGAATTAAAAAAATAAAAACAAACAAAAAAAACTAGGTTCAGAACAAGCTAAGCCTTTGTCTAGGCTTTTGTCTGTAGGCACAAAAAAGCCTACGTTCAAAATTTTCGAGACTGCAAGGCATATCTATATTGTCAGAACTGGAGCTTAGCTCAGAGCAAAGAACAGGAGACAGCTCATAAAGGAACCGTTGTATGGGAAGCAGCAATATTATGTATTGAGGATTGACTGTTCTTTCAATTTTTTAATCAAGCTTTCTCTCAAAGAACTATGGTCAAATATCCAGGCTGGACTTTTTCCCTTAGAGGGCATCCTTCGCTTGATTTCCAACATACTAAATGCTTCTTTTATGGACACTTCATGCTTTGTTTTATTAATGAGATCACCTTCTCTTCTTCCCCTTCACCACCACCCCCATGCCTTGAATCAGACTACTTTTTTAAGTTACCAGGCAGATCTGTATTGCCATTTTATAATTTCTTAGGACTCTTTCTTAGCATGTAAACTAATGACTAAGTAGAGCTACATTTTTTTAAAGGTTAATATTTAGTATCTTCCCAAATTATTAGTTTTTTTTTTTAGATATGCCTGGGAGTTAAAAAAAGAAAAAATGGCAGAAGGAGCAAAGAGGGTATGGTTGCTCTTTTACTTTCCTGCAAGCATTTTTCATAAAACAAAAAAAGGGGGGGGGGACGACAAACAAAGTGGATAGGTACAAAGTGGATTACTACAGTTCTTTCTATTGGCTTATTTGAAACTGATTTTTAATCTCTACAAATATTTTATAAATCATGGGGCAAATTTTCTATATACAGGCTAATTATACTACATACATACTACCTGTATTCATTTGAAACCAGCACTTTCCACAAAGTAGAAACAATACTTTTTCAGTTAATACAGATTACCTTACTCTTTCTTTAGCTATAGACTGAGCAGAGAAAGCAAACTTTCAGTGACTGCTTTTTTAAAAGGATGTCCTTTAGAAGGCAGAAAGTCTATAAAACACCACAAGACACATCCATGATTAGAGCAAACCATAATCCTAGGCTTATTGACCATCATTGCCTAGGTCAAAATACTTAGTTAAGTATTCTTCGGTTTTATTGTTGTTTTCAGCTTTGATTTAAATCAGGCAAATAATTATGCTTTTATTATCAAGAGCAAGAAGACTTAATTTAGGTATAAGAATATTTGTAATTATCTTATGAAAATTAACAATGGCAGCTACATGTAACTTCTTAACACTTATAATTTTAATTGATATTCTTCAAAAATTTGGCAATAGAAGTACAAAAGAATTCAGAAGAGTTCATCTGCAGGACGGCTAGAATGGGCCAGGCTCCCTGCCTGATAAACAGATTGTGCCTGGGAACTGGTATTACTCACTTAACATGGCTTTGTTTAAAAGCCATTCCCCAGCATCCCCAACCCCAAGAATGGGGTCCTTCCAGCAGGGTGAAAGAGGATGTTATTGCACTTTTTCATTTAAGCATATGTTTAATTTCATCATAGTCAGCAAAATACTTAGGCACATGCTGTGCTTTTTCTTTCTTTCTTTTTTTTTTGTGTCCTCTATTACCTTAATTTTCCATAGTGTTGAGTTTATTTTAAGAAAATGTGACATTTACACATGCCCTTATAGGCCTTAGAGTTTATTTAAGTCAGAAAACATGTTTTAGTTTTGTGACTCTTATTATTTTATACAGCACAAATTTTAGATGAAAGTACAGTCCTGTCAAAAAAAAAAAAAAAAGAAAAGAATCTGTCCTGTAAGTGAAAAACAAAACAGCAACAACAACAACAAATCAAATAAATTAACAAATAAACAAAAAACAACAACAAAAACAATACTTGCATGATTCTTTCTGCAGAGCAAGGTTTGCAGGAGATAATAGTTTTTACTAGGCCATTATAGCTGGAATAAAAAAAATAAACAAGCTTTTAAGCATGCACTTCCTTCCTCAGTTGTGAGACAGGAGCAGGAATCTTGCCAGGTAAAAGGAATTGTTCAGTTGAATTTCATTAAGTCAAACATTTGGATGGTCTGAAAAACTATCTAATCCTTTAGAAGCTAAAGAATGTCCTATGTTTTTTTTGTGAATGCGGCAGTAGTCGCAGCCCTTCTACACTCTGGGAGCGGGCTCTGCAGCCAGCAGTGAGCTGCCAGGGAGGTCAGCAAAAAAAAAAAAGGGTAGCACCAAGGCCTTCCTTGTGCATCCCAGAGGCTAAGCTTTCTTAAAGCATGCCAGTCTCTGCACATAGCCCATTCTCTCCTCTTTTTTTTTTTTTTTTAAAGGTGACAATGTGGTTTTTTTTCCCCCATTCCACTGGAAAGCTACATTTTCTGTTTTATTTTGAACATTTTATAATAATTTTAAAAAGATGTACATAGGGCCAATTGATGTGCATAAAATAATCTTCCCTCCTTGCCTCCCCTTGAAAAACAAGCATGAGTCTTCACTGACTTCACTAATGACCGAGCATTAGGCCAACATGGCTCCCCTGGAACTGGCAAGCTAACCATAAGGAGCAGATTTTTAGGGAGCTGCTGCTAATTTCATGTGTCTTAAACTGTAACTGTTATCTGATTCAGCTAAAGTAAAAAATGGTGCAAATGGACAGTAGGAAATGTTTGTTTTCACTAGAGCAGGAATAAGACGAAGTATGTTTGTTCCTTAATAAAGCAACATGGCTATTGACTGAGTGCAGCTCACTTGGACGATTCAAATTAATCACCAGGTATTCAGGCCTTGATTGTTCATAGCTCAGTTACAGAAACACAGGCAGAAACTATTCTGAGAGCTTGTGTGCAACACTACTTCTTTACTTGCAAGTATGTATTCACAGCAGCTTTTCTACTTGAAAGAAAAATGCTCTAAAATAGCTCAAAAATGTGAATTTAAAGACACAAAAGTTCAAATAAAAGTTGTTAATCCTATTTTGTTGTGGTTATTGTTTTCAAAAGGGCAAACAGGGACAAGAAATTAGGAGTCTGGGATATGGAACAGAGGAGGGAGAAGCAGCCAATGAGAGCAGGAAACTGAGTGAGGGGTTATTCAAACATAGAAGAATTTGTAACCGTGATGTACATTTTTCTTAGAGCTGAAATAAGATGCAGGACTCCTGAATCTCAGCATGCCTTTATTATCAGCATATATTAATGAAACTCACTAAGAAAAGGCACAGTTCATTATTTCCCTTTAAGGTCTATGCTCACATCTGTTTTAAACAGTAAAGATAAAAAGCACAGTTTCCTATTCTAGATCTGGAGCTGCAAAATGATTAGAAGACCCCCATAAATGTGCATACTTTCAAGAAGCTTATCAACAGTTATGGAATGAACCCTTCTTCTTCTTCTTCTTTTTTTTTTTTTTCCTTTTTTACTCCAACTGTACTAGTGTTTCTTCAAATATTTATTTATGTAGGTTAAATATATAACCAAGTGCACTGTATAATAATGGTATGATACATATGATACTGTTTACATATTCTTGTAGTTACTATGTGACTTGCAGTTCAAAATACTGCAGGTTTCAAAAAAGGCTACTACCTCTAGTCCTCTATGAGTAGTCATTAACAAAACAAAACAAAAACAAAACAAAACAAAAGGATAATTTAATATTGAGGCTACATTTTTGTTTTCAAATATATAATCTACTTTTTTCCAATTTTATTTTTACATTCATAGACTATAAATAATAAGGTACATTTGTTACTTTTACTTGTTTCTGCCAAAGGTATTATAGAGGGGGTTGACAATTAAAGTTAGATCATAAGAGAAGGAAATAGCATGCAATCTCTTTTCTTAGGACAGAGAGATCCTTTGACAGAGTTTGACTTTGCAAGAATATAAGAGCTATTTTCATTCAAGAAATGATTGACTTATCCAATTCATGTTGCATGTATCAACTGGAAACAATTACCTTTTGAAAGAGGAAGGTTTCAATTTTAGAATGAGTGAGCACCATCTGTAATTTAGTGCCTTCAGGCTGCCTTAACTAAAAAGTTCAATAAGTTAAAGCCAGGAAAAGGGAAGAAAGAAAAAAAAAAATAAAGGAACTTCAAATGTTTCCAGCAAAAATGAGTCTTTTAGTCTTTCGTTTGCCCACAGATGATTATCCTCGTGAGATGGTTGTAAGTAGTGCTTCTTTTTTTTAACCATTTTCAGAGTTTGTTTGAAGTGTCAGTGCTACACCATTGTGAGGATGTAGTCCAGATGTCATCATTTTGAAGTTCAGGACGATGATGGATTATCCTCAACCCTGTTTATAAACAGAGTGCAAATGTTGAACCAGTGTAAGAGCCCTGCTTGCCCTTCATATTAGAAATAAACAAATAAGTTTTGTGGTTTTTTTTTTTTCATTCAGAAGAGAGTTCTAGAAATTCCATTAAAAATCATTTTAAATCAGAAAAAAGTCACAAGCATTCATACAGAAACATTAGCTTTTTGATCTTCATATGAAGCATTTCAGCAACAGTCAAATTGCAAAACACATCAGCTCTGTTATAAAAAATATCTCAAAATGGGTTCTTATCTGACTTTTATCCCAAGTAAAGCATATAAGCATATTGTTGGTCCACAAAGCAGGTCTGGAGATATTGAGAAATGTCTTTCTGATATGGTTTTCAATCATATTGTTTAGGACAGAATTGGAAATACTGTTTTCATACACACATGTTTTTGAAGTATCTTAACACTTCTAATCACCTCCAAAGCCACCACACTTGAAGTTCAAAATGGTGATGGATTATCATCCTATAGGTTGACATAAAGACACAGATATTGCTTACCAATTACCGTCACAGGCAAGACAGACTAAAATTAAATGTATTAATCAAATATTTATCAATAGTCAGAAATAAAGACAAAGCAGCACCTTCCCTCACCCTCACTGCTCTCTGCTGTGCAGTGTCCTCTCTTCTCCAGGCTGCCTCCGAGGCGCCACCATCTTGGCTGTGGGGCCCAGCTCTGTCTTGGAGTGGGGCCTTTGGAGCCAGCTGGGGCCAGCTGAGGCCGGCATGGGGCAGCCCCAACATCACCTTATACAATGCCCAGCAGTCATCATCCTCGTTGTACTACATTCTGCCAATAGGGAAAGATAATTAATATCTTCAGGCAAATGAGCTAAAGCTTTTATTGTATGAAAGCAGCCTTTGAATTCAAAGGTATATTTAATCCTTTCATTAAGAGTATCTGAGAACAGACTATTGAATGAACACAGTCCTGATAACACCACTTAAAGCAGGGAACATTACAGGGAAAACACTATCAGAAAGTTTTCAAAGGCATTTTGAATTTTAAAAAGTGTTGAAAGTGTAGGGATGATCTGTTACATTATGTCTTTTTTCTATCTGCCAGGAAATGTGAAACAGTGACCTAAACAGGCCACTACTAATGCTCTAAAGTGCACACATGTGGCTGAGACTTTATTCTTTAATGATATTTTTTAATAATTTTTTACTTCTTTCATCTAGATTTGCTCTTCCCCTCAGTTCAACAATAGTCAGACATGGACCATGTGTATAGTTTACTTGTGAGTCTATATGGGAAGCAGTCCACAAAGACAACCTGTTACATAGTATGTAGCTATTCAAAATAATTTAATGGAATAAATGGTTCATTAAAAAGTTTCATAAGACTATTGCAAAGTTATTCTCATTTACTTAAGCACTCACAATTCTTTATAGCAAATGAATAACTTCAAATTAAAAAAAAAAAAAGTGCTGTCATATGTCTGATATATCTCATAGCATTCGTTATCACAATTTTTAGGGCTACAGTTCTTTGTCCTGAAATAGGCTAATTCAGAAATCTTTACTGTACTAGCGGGTGTAGAAAAAGACCCCATTCAAAACTATTGGTTGAATATGGCTTTTAAGCATGTCACTATGTAAGATGTGTATAACATAATTGTTAAATGCATTTTGCTGAAATGTGTTTCTGTAAGCAAGCAAACAGATAACAGTTTTACCAAATGTCACCCATCATGGACCAATACAAAAAGTAAATTTTCTGCTTGAAGTCCAGTGCAGAGCAGCCTGTGGTCAGTATCACACAGTTGGCTCTTCTACTCATAATTCTCATGGGAAAACTGTTAGGTAAATCCTACCTGTAAACCTCTGTAGCACTCTTCAAGCAACCTCATTATACCAGTGTATTCCCGTAATACTGCAGACTGCAGATCCAGCTCTGTGAGGTAGACGAGAAAGATCACAAGCTGTCAATGGAAGTATTTTTTATGGTAAGGTGACATCAGTTGTAGCTTCTGTAGTGGAGTTCAATGTTAAGTATAATAAAAACATTTTCAAATGCCTGACTGCATTGCAACTTACTTAAACCATGACTAAACATTTTGAAATTTAAAAATAAAATAAGGAATGTTACAGGTTTTCCCAAATGAAATAGCCAGGGGAAAAAAAAAAAAAAAAAGTGTGGGACAGAATGTTATACTGATACATAACATTTTTAGTGCACTGTGAATAATCCAAGAATACTAAGTAAGAAAATAACTCTAGCAGTAATACTGGATGTGTCTCACATGTCTATTAAATCTTTTGAAGCAGTCAGCTAGCACAGGCTTGAACAGGTGAAGGCAGACCTGAATTGTCACGAAGTCTCCACCATGGCCTTTCATTAAAAGCTTTGACAGAATCATCTACCATAAGCATATAATTAGTTTGGGGAATTTGTGACCTTCACAACATGTTGTAGCAAACAGTGTTAAAGATTCAAAGGTTTAGATTTGTAAAGGATGGGTCCATCAGTAGCTAGTGAGTATTTTGCTAAATGCAATTTCTGATGCATAAAGGTCTTACACTATCAGCTGTTTAACATGGAGCTGTTTAACAATTCCAGACATGAAATACTCTCTGTGCACCTGGCTTACACATACACTTTCTTAGGCATTTGGTAGTAACCAGTGCTGAAGATATGACACTGAACTAGACAGACCTTTAGTCTGACCCAGGACTGAGCTCTTATGTAAGCTTCAATTTTTGTCTACACAATTTCCTTTTCTCCGCCCTCTTCTCCTCTGCATTATTAGTCCATATCCTTTGCAATTCCATTTGTTTTTGAGTTATGTAAAATGTTTTCACCACTCACTGCTATTAGTTATCACTTGAGTGCACAATTCTGTTCCAGGCCACAAACTCTTCAGAGAAAACAGACTCTCCAAGGGTGATGCTATTTCCTTGATGTCACTGCACTGGAGAGGGGAAAATGGCCAAGATATCCTTTGAAGCTATCCTGTACAATCAGGATGCTTTACTTCCAGTTGTTTTGTTTCTGTTTGTTCTGTGCAACTAATGTACGAGAACATAGGCAAGTCTGCAGTCCTCAGTATTTTCTTTTAAAGTACACCACACTTATTCAAATCAGTCAATTTTTATTTTATTTTATTTTTTGTAGGTACTGGACTTGCTGTTGCTGTTAGGAATCTTGCTATTCTTAAGAACTCATATTTTAATAGGGATTAGATAATCAAAACACAAAAGGAATTTATAGTAAGAATAAGGACATGAATAACCCTCTCTCTGTCTTTTAAAGTCAGTGGATTAATTGCATGCCTCCTAATTTACTCAGGTTCCCAGAAGGCCCAGGTTACAGTTCACAGTAAGAATAGTAAAGCACAACTAAATTGCAAAGATATTAAATTGATGTCAAAAATGTGATGTCCATGTTTTTCTTTTTGGAGAATTAATTTGACAAGATCAACTTTAACACACTTTAAAAATAGTGCCACCAAAAGAACTCCTCACAGAAATTAATCTAGGGATATTATTCAGGAGCAGAAAATACCTTTTAGACCCTTCTTTTACCTGTGATTGCTGCTTAAGCTCAATTTGTCAATCAGCGTATTCCAAAAGATTTTTAAGCTATATTTTTAAATCTAAGAAAAAAAATACTTTTTGTGACTTTAAAATTATTTGATCTGCCTTATAACTTTTAATTGTAGTTCATGGTTTATGAACTTACAACAAAAGAGCATAAGTACATTGGAAGACAAGCTGTCATTCAGCCAGTTTTTCCTTCTGCTTAAGATGTGGTCAGTTTCAGCTTTCTATATCACTTGCTAAAATAAACCCTGCCAATTTACCTTGCTAAATTGATCTTTCCTTTTTCTAAGGGATGGATTAGAGAGATTGAAGTTATGGCTTCATTAAACTTTCTGCTGATTAAATGTTCACAGAAGAAGAGAAAAATAGAAACCATAAAGTAGAAACCCTTGTTCCCATTTTGACCTCTGTCACAGATTAATCAGGATGAGCCTCATTATCCCTACAGTTAGGGGGTAGCCTGATTTACCACTCTAACAAAAAGTTGAATAATCAGTCATGCACATATTTTGAGAAACTTAGTTGTCACTAACAATAGTAATCTACCTTCCTGAAACGAACGTCACCTTCTACCTTAGTTTCCTTGGACCTATTCTCTTGGTCTACAATATTCACAGCTATTAATATAAAAAATAGTTTTACAATAAAGGAACAGAGGAAACAATATCTTTTCTCTACCACAAAATGTGAAGCTATGAAGAGGACTATGGAAGAGATCTACAGCCAATCCTCTGCTCAATATGCTTCACCTGAAGATAATTTTTTGAGTAGGTTACATATAACAATGTCACAGGCCACCAGTGAGCAGACACAAAGAGAAATTCAAAACTAGATATTATCTTGCTATATCTCTTTTCCCCTCAGTCTCACTCTCACTAACTCTTCGCAGATTCAATTATAGCTTCCTTCATTTTCAAAAGGCATTAGCATCAGCCTCTCAGCTTCACAAGGCAATAGCCCAGAAGGGACCTAAGCACACTCTCCTCTCTGACCAGCAATTTTGAAAGCTTTTTTCCACCACTGTGGAAAGCTTCCTCACACCTTGTCTTTGTATGTTAGGCCATCCACCCTGTCATAAAACCTTTTTTTTTTCCCTAAGTTGTTATCTCTTTCCCATTTTGACTGAAGTTCACCACTGGGTTTCTTTTGTTTTGTTTTGGGGGGAAGAGTTGGGAGGAAATGGAAGTTGAGGTGCTGAGAGATGGTTGCACTGAGCCCTTAGCAAATGACTAAACTCACCTAATCACATGAGGAAAAATCAGCTGACCTCCAAACCTCAGCGAAAATTGGTTCATCCAGGAACAGTAATTAAAGTGCATTTGATACAACTGTCTAAAACAGCTGTGCAATTATACTATTTTTTCTAAAATGCAAATCTTACTTAGAGTCACTACATATGCCTAAATTATTGGGGGTGGTTGTTGTCTCATTTTGTAGAGCTGATAACTTTTCCTCAGTCATCTAGGGAAACTAGAGAATTTCACTTAAAATTCCTTTGTAACCTTCCCTGTTGTTTTGTATTAATTCATATCTCAATTTAATCTAACTTTCTCTGTCTTTCCCCTTCCTATTCAGTGTTCTTATAGGCACTGCACCCGGAAACTAGTTTATATTCAGAACACAACCTATAAATCTATTCTACAGGCACAATTCCATACTCCCTATGATGCAGAGTTTCTGGAGAGAGGTGAGCTATCTCTGATGGACTCAGCACTTCACAGGGGTAAGTTCCACACAGGTTTTCTTTCTGTTTCTGTGGCATTTCTTTCCATTCGGTGGCATCTAATGCCCCTCTTGCAATGGTAAAGGGCTCGGGAAACCAAAATGTTTTCTGAATTCAGTACTAGCGTTAAGCACTTCAGGGTTCATTTCTGCAATGCTAAATGCCACTAAGTATATCTCTACATCTGCCCTTTACTGTCTTGTTGAAATCCCTATATGAAAAAAAAAATCTATTGAACTGATTTTATTTTGGCAAAAGATGATGATGGATTGATATGAAATATCATATAAGAGGTAGATAATTGTTATCTCAGGTGTAGAGCCACAATTAGATATTAACGGAGAGGTCACAGTGTAGGTAAAAAATATAAATAAATATGTATTAGCTAAAAAAAAAAAATATTAAGGAAAGCGTGTGTGCTTTTCTTTTCTCAATCTTCTTAGATTTATTGGAAAGCCTATTGTAAAGGGAGTTTATTTTGTTATAATCAGTAGTGAAATTAATGCTATCAAGCATCATTTTAGGTACTTAGGTAGCATCATTTGCTATGTAAAGAATGATTTGGAGTCCATTAGAATGATCTGAATAGTTGGAAGATATAAACAGAACAAGACAATGCCACTTCACCTTTAAAAGGTTTTAATTAACTTTCTACAACATAATCTAATAAGTAAAGTGAAAATGAAAGTTAATGGAAATATTTTATTCTCTTGAAACTTTGTAGAGATCTTATCTCTTACTCATTACAAAAGATGATTATTGGGTTTAAAGTAATATTTCAAAGAAATGGGTATGGGAATTGTGTTTGTGTGAAGAAGTGGAACGACAAGGCAGGCATGTGAGGCTAAAATACCTGTCTGAACATGTTCAGATCACAGTGGTTTAACAGTTCTTTTCCAGAATTTGAAATGCATGTAAACATAGGGCAAAACAGGAACTGATGAATATATTACTAAGTCTATTAAGTCTATGCATTGTACTTACCTGAGTCTATATGCATGTTGCATTCCTCCTTGGCTGTGAAAGTTGTAATAAGACAGAATATTGTACAAATATTTGAATCTCTGCACTAAGTTTCCTCCCACCTTTTCTTCATGTACAAAGGTGACCAAGGTCTCACATTGTCAGGGGAGTATAAATTTTTATGCATAAAGACAGAAAATTAAATCCGGTCTGAGCAGAATTAAGGTTCATTGCTGCTTGCTAGTCACAGACAGTATGGATAGCATGCAAAAAGGGTTCAAAAGATGGATAATGTGTAGACACATGCTTATATATTGTATATAATATTGTACATGTTGTACATATTGTATATCTATTGTACATGTATATATATTAAGATCTGGAATTCATTGACTTTTACCTCAAAAATATCTTCACATTAGTAAAGGCTTTCTATTCTAAATTCTTGCAGAGAAGGAATGCGTTAAAGCATGGCTCTGACTCACACTCTCCTAAGACAGAGCTGCTGATAGCATAAGGTATCATTGCCTCCTCAAGACTTAGCAGGCCTGTCAAGATCCAGACAAGGATGTGATGAGTTCTGCCACTCCAGGTCTGGCTGTATTGGCACAGAACACTGTCCTGACCATGTGTGTCCAGCCAGGCAAAGCCAGGTTTTCTTTTCGTTCATGCTGTATGTTCACCTGGAAAACAGCTCTAATCCAACCTGTTCAAATCGCATGAGGGATTCCACCATCTACATTTTACCTCCTATCTGACACTTTTACATCCTCATGTGTTAGTGCAAACCCATCCTCATCCGTGGTGTAAATGAAGCATTCTCCAGCAGAAGAGCTTAGGGGGTAGAAGTGCCTTAAATAAACACAAGAAGAATCAGTCTGGAGTAACTGAACTATGCAGTTACAGAAGCACTCAGGACTTTTTCTCCATCTCAGCAGTTGCCTTCCTAAAACTGAGTTAGGAGAAGCTCTGATTCTATAAGGAGTTTTTAGATGATCAGCTTAGTGTTATCAAATGTATAAATTTATACAAAACAAAGAACGCCGCAATAGCCCTATTGATCATAGTTTGGTCTGATACTAATTCAACTGAAGCAGCACGTTTCTGATGTATGTGCATACCTCTTGCAGAGAAGCCGTGTCTCTAGGATCAACTCTCACCTGGCACAAGAGCAGAGTAGGGAAGATTATTTGAACTGTGATCTTGCCTCATCCACAAACTTGATATGTTAACAGGAATTATCTTGTTAGAGGAGCAGGACAAAGTCATAAATCTTGCCTTGGAGAACAAACTACGTGCCTGAGGAAGACTTTGTGACCTATCGTTCTGCCCTTAGGGATCCCATGTTTGGTCAAAACATCTACTCTGAACAGATGCCTGCATGTTATAGTATTTTTCCCCACCCTGTTTCTTGAACCTTTTGATAGGCTTTTTTTTTTTTTTTAACAAAAGATTTTAGGATGGAAAGGATGAGGGAGGGTATAATTTTTTTTTTTGTAAATTTGTAAATTCAGAGCAGCTTTAATTTCAATGCATTTGACAAAGAAGCTATGTTCCAGTAAATGTAATAGTAAATATAATACACAACTTGAAAAAGTCAGTGTTTCTTTTCCCCGGGTGTAATGAGCCTTTTTTTTTTTTTTCTTTCCCCACAGTTTATGTGAATTAACATAATACACACTTCTGGAGCTGCTAATCCATGTTTGATTGCCAGGTCTGAACAAGTATATTGCTGTGGAATTCAAGTGTCCGATGTTTATGAGCGAACTACATATATCTTTTTAAGCTGTAATTTCTCACAAGAATTCTTACATGTTGGTGTGCAATAAAGAAGTTTCTGCACTGAATTTTCCTACTCCCCACCTTTAATCCATTAAAACCCAGTGGCAGTCATTACGTATGCACATCAGATACTGTAGAGAATAAAATTTAAATCTCCTAAATGCTTTCCTCTTCTGTCTTAAATTTGAATGACAAATAATCACTCCACACTCAAGCAGTTAGACTGCATGATAAGTCTGGAAATTACAGAAAAAAATATGACTTAGGTTTCTTCTGCTGCTTTTGCTCTTTATGATCAGATTATTCTAAGTTGTCAAACTGCTATGTTAACATATGGCAGATTCTTTTAACACATTTTTCTGTAAAGTAATCTCCTCCCAAATTACAATACTTATACATGGTTATAAAGAAGTTTCTGCTTAAGTTTCTGAATCTTGGTAAAAGTTGTGCTTTTATTCACATTAACAAACTCTCTCAGTTCAGTACCTACCATTCACCTAATATTTCCTACCACAGAAAAGATGAAACTACAGTTCTATCATCATCCATTAACCAAGCTACCTTTCTCATTTGTAATGCTTTCTAATATTGTTGAAGAAGAAAATATTACCCTTTGCCAGTGAACTCCCAAAGTTTATTCTGCTATAAACAATATTTAAAAATTGGAAAGTTCCCACTTCTTTTTTATTATTTATTTATTTATATTTTTTAGTATGAGAATTCATAAAGTATGGCTGAGTAAGCTCTAGTTTCCCAGTTAAGCTCCAATCTTGCACCACCTCATTTACTTCTACACAGGCCAAGTGATGTCAGTGGGAAACAGACCAAACACAAGAGTTGGTCTTTATAAATTCTAATCTGGGATTGAAGCTGCTATTTTACTTATAGTTTTAAAAATTTGCATATACTATTTTTCCACTCCAGTGTAAGTAAGAACTCAATCACAATGCATAAAACAAACTTGAAGCTTGAAATGTAGAACCTTCCATACACTATAGACCTGCTGAGACTGATATAAGAATATGTCAACTAGTAATTTCTGCCTCTAATTCTACTCTTCCTTCTGCCCCAATTTCATTTTATTATGTATTTTAATAGAGTATTTCATTTTGAATTTTGGAGACTCTGTTGGTTAAATATATTTCTGTTGGCTTATTCCAATATGTGTTTCATTACAAATGCTGACGTTATATAAAGTATGAGAAACAAAAAATACTGTAAAAAAAATTATTGATATTTACATTACTTCTAATCCTTTAGAATTTGCTGTCTTCTTGACTAGTCACATGCTGCATGGATGCTTCTTTCTCTTCCGTAATTGGACATGGTCAGTCCACATTCTGACAATAATACTCTAAAGGGGATTAAGAAAACTCAACCTGTTTTAAGAAGTTTTGCTCTGACATACATGCATAGTGTATTTGTTCCATACACTCACAGCCATAACTGGCCAAAGCAGTCGAAGAATCTCTTTAATAGATCTTTTATGATCTACCTATATGAATTTTAATGGAAGTTTTGTTCATTTGTTTGTTTTTAAGAATAATCATGCATAAGAACTCATATTTAATTTATATTATAATTATATATATTTCTATAGAAATACAACATTGTTGATATTAATAGAGGCTTCTATATCTGTAATTTTAACTGTAAGGGTCTCAATCCTAGCACTAGTAAGGGGCTCTGTGTGGAAGTAGAAGACAAAATGAAGACAAAAAAAATAGGTAAAGTACAAAAAATATATGTTATTTGTAATCTAAGTATTATCAGATGCTTATGCCTAATGAGTATAAATTCATCTTTATTTAGTAGACTTACCTATGGCATTTATCCACTGCTGAGAGTCTGACTATTGTACTGCTGCACTCTTCCATCATGGAACTCAATTAAATCCAAAATCCATACAAGAAGACATTCTCAAGTTTCATTTTATATCAACTTATCATTACAGAATTTGCTTAAACAAAGCAAGCTGAAGTTCTGAGTTCTGCTCAACTACAAGATACCTCATTAGCCCAATGAGAAAGGATTGGAAGAAGAGACAAGACCACTGGCAATGTGTGCAGTTAGCTATTACATCATGTTGTCATGCTTGCAGAGCAGCTGAGAGTAAGATAAAAGCTGCTGGTAAAATGGATGAGGTGAACTAAATGTCCATAGAAAGCAGATATAATCCTTCACCTCTGTGACTGTGATAGACCTAATATGGGCCATAAATCATGTGTATGAGATACATTCATAAGGGAAATCCTTTGTTGATGAATCTAATAGATGGATTAATTAGCAGCAAGTGAACTGGTGAGGTGAATGAAATGCCTCTAAAAAAAAAGTTACAAATCAGTGATAGAGTAACCCTTTGAACTGCTGTTCTCCTTATAATAGAGAACAGCTGCTCCTGCCAAGGATCAAAAAGTAGTTTGCTGTCAGATTAAACAATGTCAAGACATAGTTGCAGTTCAGAGTAAGATGAATGGCAGGTGCTGAAAAGGTAGAGATTTGCCATAAACAATGGGTTTTAATAGCATTCTTTGTTCAAAGGTGAAGTAAAGAGGAAGAGTTAAACGTTGACAGAAAGCAGAGAACAGTCTCCTAAAGTTTATTTTGTGTGGTATCTCTCAGAGTCTCATCAGAAATTATGAGTACTAACAGTAAGGCTCCTTATACATATGTAACATTGAAAAACTTGCAGACATAAAGGTTCTACCTATATACATAGCACTAGAGGATATAAACACGATTACTTAATGGATTCTGTGTCCTCCACATGCTGGTGCTGTAAAGAAATACAGACTGGAAATTGAGACTGGAACTAAGTAGATTAAGTGATTCTCATGTGATAGATGACATCTGTGCATATGGCAAGAACTAATGTTTTCAGGAGCCAGTTTCAGAGAAGGAACAAGTACACTTTTGATCTCATATTATCTTCTGTGGATAGTTGCCCCAGAACAGTGTCCTAGATTTATCAGGGGAGGTTCCAGTTGACTGGCGGCTAGCAAACGTGACGCCCATCTACAAGAAGGGCCGGAGGGTAGACCCAGGGAGCTATAGGCCTGTTAGTTTGACCTCGGTGCCAGGGAAGCTCATGGAGCAGATTATCTTGAGGGTCATCACGCGGCACTTGCAGGGCAACCAGGCGATCAGGCCCAGTCAGCATGGGTTTATGAAAGGTAGGTCCTGCTTGACGAACCTGATCTCCTTCTATGACCAAGTGACGCGCTTGGTGGATGAGGGGAAGGCTGTGGATGTGGTCTACCTTGACTTCAGTAAGGCTTTTGACACCGTTTCCCACAACATTCTCCTCGAGAAACTGGCTGCTCGGGGCTTGGACTGGCGTATGCTTTGTTGGGTTAAAAACTGGCTGGATGGCCGGGCCCAAAGAGTCGTGGTGAATGGAGCCAAATCCAGTTGGAGGCCGGTTACTAGTGGAGTCCCCCAGGGCTCAGTGCTGGGGCCGGTCCTCTTTAATATCTTTATCGATGACCTGGATGAGGGGATCGAGTGCACCCTCAGTAAGTTTGCAGATGACACCAAGCTAAGTGCGTGTGTCGATCTGCTCGAGGGAAAGAAGGCTCTGCAGGAAGATCTGGATAGGCTGGAGCGATGGGCTGAGGTCAACTGCATGAAGTTCAACAAGGCCAAGTGCTGGGTCCTGCACCTGGGGCGCAACAACCCCAAGCAGCGCTACAGGCTGGGAGATGAGTGGCTGGAAATCTGCCTGGCGGAGAAGGACCTGGGAGTATTGGTTGATAGTCGGCTGAATATGAGCCAGCAGTGTGCTCAGGTGGCCAAGAAGGCCAACAGCATCCTGGCTTGCATAAGAAGCAGTGTGGCCAGCAGGTCTAAGGAGGTGATTGTGCCCCTGTACTTGGCTCTGGTGAGGCTGCACCTCGAGTACTGTGTTCAGTTTTGGGCCCCTCGCTACAAGAAGGACATGGAGGTGCTCGAGCGAGTCCAGAGAAGGGCAACGAAGCTGGTGAGGAGTCTGGAGAACAAGTCTTACGAGGAGCGGCTGAGGGAGCTGGGGTTGTTTAGCCTGGAGAAGAGGAGGCTCAGGGGAGACCTCATCGCTCTCTATAGGTACCTTAAAGGAGGCTGTAGAGAGGTGGGGGTTGGTCTATTCTCCCACGTGCCTGGTGACAGGACGAGGGGGAATGGGCTAAAGTTGCACCAGGGGAGGTTTAGGTTGGATATTAGGAAGAACTTCTTTACTGAAAGGGTTGTTAGGCATTGGAATGGGCTGCCCAGGGAGGTGGTTGAGTCGCCATCCCTGGAGGTCTTTAAAAGACGTTTAGATGTAGCCCTTAGTGATATGGTTTAGTGGAGGACTTGTTAGTGTTAGGGCAGAGGTTGGACTAGGTGATCTTGGAGGTCTCTTCCAACCTAGACGATTCTGTGATTCTGTGATAGATGAGGCAGTGGACTGACAGTGGACAACAGGAGGAGTGTGACACAACATAAGGTCCATGCCATTGGTTTACACCTCAGCATCATGGGCAGCTTCACCCATTTGCACCTCACTGACCACCCACATTGCGTGCATGCCATGACTCCATCAGAGGTGTTGGTATAAGCATCCATTCCCAGCACCATCCCTCAGCTTCTGACATGCATCTGACATAAAGAGAGACCAATTGCCCCCTGCTGGTTGGTGTTGATGTATTTGAGGACAAGTATATGACTTCCACCTCAGGGTCATTTCATCCTATGAGATGTTGTAGTGGTTTTACTTGGGTGGGCAGCCAAGCTCCACCACAGCCACTCTCTCACTCCCCCTCCTCAAAGGGAAAGGGGGAGAAAATACAATGCAAAGGGCTCAAGGTTTGAGATAAGGATGGGGAGATTGCATAACAATTATTGTGACAGGCAAAACAGACTCAGAGTAGAAAGATTAGTAGCCTATTACTAACAAGCTAGAGAAGTGAAAAACAAAGGAAAGAAAACAAAAACACCTCCTCCGCATCCACCCTCTTCCACCTTCTCCTGAGCAGCGCAAGGGAATAGGAAATGGGGGTTGTGGTCAGTCTATAGCATTTTGTCTCCACCACTCCTTCTTAGTCAGAATTTTTTAAGAAAAAAAATATGAACTAAAAAATTTCCTACTTGATAACATCCCACAAAAACTAATTGTATTGTTCAGCTAAATAAAAATAAAAATACTTAGATTGGTGGTCCAACATTCTCTCTCTCTACAATAAGTTAAAAGATAAGTTTCATAAGGATAGTATATAGAGCTCATTTATACTGTGAAGAGTCTTCAGGAATTCATCTGATTTGCACCACCATTGTCAATCCTACAATTTGAGCCTAACATTTTAAACCATGTGTTAAGAATCCTTGGATCAGCATTGTTGCCATAGGCTAGTCTTAATAGTCATAGGAGTATAGGAGTATACATCCAGTATAAGATGTTAGCTTATTAGTTAAATCTTTCAACTTCAGTTCAAGTTATTTCAGTGAAAAAAAAAAATAAAAATAACAGCAGTGGGGGGATTTTACTGTAGCTAACAAAAATAACAGCAGTTTTCCTTCAAAGGAAAAAATATTGGAGCTTTGCCTTAAGAAAGCCAGTTGTACCCACTATAGACACTGCAGCTGCATTACTAGGAAATTGCTCATGGGAGGCTGGAACAGCATGGAAATCAGTATTCATTCTTTTGATGAATGTAAGCCTGATCACAAAAGATATCTGATGTTCAAACCTCCTCCAAAAAAGCAAAAAATCCAAGAACAAAAGTTTTCCACATCACTTCATCCATATGTTTGTGAATATATATATATGTGCACACATATATTTCCCTTATTTTCTGTGAATATAAACAAAGTTTAAAAGATAAAATGACTTGTCTGCATTCATGTCATGAGTCACTATCAGAAAGAGGATTATTACATGAGATGTCCACACTTCTGGGCTTCTACACTGAATGCCAGTAGGACTTTGGTCTGTCACCTTAGAACAAATTCAATCTGTCTCCAGTGACTTGCTTGGAGTTCTGTGCGTTGTACAAATACAGATGACAAGAATCAGTATCCTGTATTCCCCCATCTACCTGCATGTTTATATTCTGTATTTTCACTCTTAAAAGTCAGGGGTTTCTGGAAACTGCCAACACTTAACAGCAACATTTTGATAAAGAGCTGTATGTTATTCCTTTAAATCAGTGCAATAAATAAAGACTTGATTGATAACTACTCAGCAGGAAATAAAAAAAAAAAAGTATATAAGAATGTCTTCTAAATAAAGGAAAATATACATTTTAAATATAAAGGAATAGGAAACGTACTGACTGCTTCCAAGTTTTGATGTCTAAGCTGATGCCTTCTTATGTGTAATAGCTATATCCTTCATGATTTAGAGAGACTAGCTTTGGAGAAAGTTTTCAGTATGCCTAAAGAGTGGCACTCTCTGAGCTGGGAAATTGTATGTCTGTTGTATTTTCCAGGCTAAATATTTTTTCAAAACTAGAGGAAAATCTACTGTAGCCTCTCTTTTCAAAATGCTCTGTTCATAAGTAAACTCTATCCAGTCTCATTTCTCTCTCTCTTAAAAGTACGCAAATTCTGCCATCCTTACTTAGGATAAAGTGCAGCTTACTTCATTAACAGTGCCAGTTAGTTTCCATAGAGTCAAATACAATACAAGTAAGACAGATTATATTGCCTGTCCTCAGCTGCACTTTCTTCTTCAACATTTTTTCCTCTTTTTAAATGCAAGGTGTGAATGCAAAACAATTGCTGAATGGGCTATTTTGTATCCTAACAAAATATAACTAGTGACAGTTGAGTTTTATGGTATAAAAGGAAAATAAATAAAAGAAGCATGCAATACTTGGAATGGAAGGGACTATAGAGAGACAGAGAAAGGAAATTACCCTTTTGGGATCTACCAAGTGGACTGTTTCACTATAAGTATTTCATAATATTACTGGGGAGAAAGAAAATTTCATTCTTCCAGACGTTTTACTGGCATCTTATCTTTCCAATGAAATTTTAATAACAAATGTAGTTCCTTCAATATGCTCCAGACAATTCCAAGGACACCTCATTTTTATTTTGAATGTAAGTGTGTTTTAACGAGATTTTTAATATAACTCCTTATGGGAAACAGCGAGGAAGAACAGTTCAGATTGTAAATTTAAATTATTGTCTCATCATCAACTTTGATGCAATGACAACAATTTACATCAGCTGATATTTGCATCTGTGTTATTTATTATTCCATTCTATGTGGTTGGGAAAAGGGAATACTTCCCAATTGACTGATTTTTTTTAGTAGCCTCCATTGTATATACTTTTTTCTAGGTTTCCAAAAATCTTCAGATTTAGCTGCCAAAAATTGAAGCCAAGCTGAAATTATAATCAGCCACTGT
Source organism: Cygnus atratus (assembly GCF_013377495.2). Taxonomy (NCBI): domain Eukaryota; kingdom Metazoa; phylum Chordata; class Aves; order Anseriformes; family Anatidae; genus Cygnus; species Cygnus atratus. Next base: position 109,433,105 of record NC_066362.1, read on the forward strand.
TCCAAGTCTAGCTCCATTTCAATGTCGCCTTAAGAAAAGATAAATAAAACAACTAAAAACAGAGCTGAGATGACTAAGATGAAGGATTAAGAGCAAGAGTGCCAACCATGGATACCAACCGTAACAATATTTAGACATAAATTAGAGACTTCTCTCACTTCTACCCGGTTAAAAAGTAGTCAGTGTTTTCTGAAATGCTCATTTGATGCTGTGATGAAACAGTTATATAAACACTGATGATAACTGAGCAGTTAGAAGTGCAAAAATATTACCAATACAATAAGATTTCTGAAATATTTTTGAACTTTATTGTACAGTCACACTGGTTACAGGATCTTACTTTTGTCACTGCCACATATGACACTCCTACCATCCATTCCATCTCAAGTTCCACTGTGTCATTTATACAGGTGGTAGTTAGTCATAGCAAATAATTAATCATGAAGATTTTTACTCCCAATATTTTTTTTTTCTAATTTCCCTTATGCACAATGGAGCTAAGTTAAAACAAACTAAACAACCTCCATTAACATTATATATGCTGAAGACTAGTCAGTGTTCATAAAGAAACACTCAAGTTCAAACACGGATGCCTGTTTTCAATGTGTTGTTAGTACGTTGTCATTTAGAGATCTTCTTGCCTCCAAACAGCAAGAGTCAAGTTTCTGCTGGATTTGTTAATAAATATATTGAATACTAACAAGGTAAAAACCCATTAGCCAGGAGAAATTTGTAAATTTAATCTACGACATAAAAAATATTCCTGTATTAACCCAATATTCCATGTCCCATAAGGATGAACAGTTCAGTCATGTAACCAATAAAAACTGTACTGTGAGAAAGTTAAACTTCAAGAAAATTTGTAATTGATGTCTCACCATCTCATCCAGGAAAGGGACATAGGTTAGATGACTGTAATCGATGAGTATATTAAATAAAACAATTCCTTTATAATATGTACTTACTAGAGTAGACGGGTTTCATTTTAGGACTGAGAGTTTCCTTTCAAGAAAAGATATCTATAGCATTTTGCATAGCCAGACCACCATGTATTCACTTACTACTTCCTACCAGCTATAAATTAGCTTCATAATAGACACAGTTCATAATCATTTTGAAGAATTTTGCTGAAAATTGCAAAAACATTACTTTCTGTTCTGAACCTTTTATAGTTCTCCTATGAAGTAGGAGAGTCAAAGCAAAATAAAGAAGCATTATAAGATATAAACATATCAGTAAAATGATCTCTCCTTTTTTAATACAGATTTCCTTCTGAGAATTCAGTACCTGTTTCTGGTTCTAAGCCAAATTTCTGTCATCATGAATGCTATTGAGAAAAGCTGCTGAAGGCAAGAGAGATATTAAATATCTAGAGCTTTGATTATATGGACATTTCCACTTGAGATGGTTCAAAATATTTGTAGCTATGGGGTGGAATGCTGTTATAGATTAAAAGCTGATTAAGTCATATGAAAAACAGAGTACAAATAAGTATCCAGTTTTCAGAATGGAAGGAGTTTAGAATGGAAGTGTTCCAAGCTTAAGTACAGGAACAAATGTCATTTGGTATGCTAACACGGACTGAAAAAATAAATAAATAAATAAATACATGAACAACATCATGAAAATACTTACTAATAAAACCACACAGAGTAGCTTAAAGAGGAGTCTAAGAAAGGGCAATAAATACTACTAACTGGGTGATATGGTGAACCTTGTGAAAAGTTTAAACTTTTTAAATATTAATGAAATGCATTTAATGTTTCAGTTAGAAAATAGTCTAAAACACCAGGGGGGACCAAAGTAAAACAATCAGCTTTCTCCATAACAACTGGGAGTAAAAGCAAGATACTAATTTTTGTGTAAAAAATAAAAATAAAGAAGGAAATTATCAAATGCTCTACTGATATTTGTTGTCTTTTGTTTGTTTGTTTCTATTTTTCCTTAAAATAATTTGTCTTGAACACCTCCAGTGTGCACAATAGGAATAAAAAGGGATCAGGTGGGATCATCGTTGGGGGTTTTTGAATACTCTCTCTGTCTAAATGCATTGTGGGTGGTTGGATCATGTATATGTTTAGGGGTGGAGCGATATGTTCTCTTCTCTGTAACACAGTTTAAAGCTATTACAATTCTTTACCATAGTATTTAAAAATGTGCTTTATACAACATTTTGCAATACAAAAATAGCTAATACAAATGTAAAAGACAATTTGCATGAACCTATGACTACTTGGAAAAAATAGAGGGAAGTAAAAAGAGGTGTAATCAAAGAAAGACAGAGACAATGTTTTCAAAACCAAAACTAAAAGCCAAACTGGTTTTCCTTTTAGATCTTTGCAGTTGCACAAGACAATTGATAATTGATTATAACTGATAATTGATTTCTGTAATGAAAGTACCTTTTTTGGAACTGAGAATACTTTGGTTATAAGAATATTTTCAACAGCATCAAACTTAAAAATTATCCAATAAATATTTCCTATGTGCCAATTTTCACTGTCACTAAGTATCAGATGTCACTGCCACAATAGTATCATAACAGATTGCACTGGCATCATCCTGTGCCAAAAAGCCAATGGAGATATGAGCAACAGAGGAAAACTACGGTTAGTTACTACCTGACAACAATCTTCTGAAAAATCAGACAAAATAGCAAAACTCCACAAGACATATTGAACTGCTGATAAATATTTTCCTATCTCTTGGCCAATTCTAAATTGAGAGATTTGTGTTTTGATATCAGACAAACACAGGGTTATGTAGTTTTAAATTTCAGTTATTAGTTACACGGATGGGAGATGTTCTGATTTATTGAAATTTGACAAAACTAGACACCTGCTTAGAATTCCTGTATCTGTCGCTAATATATTTCATCACTATGGTTGCAAAAACAAATACCAACCAGTGAAATGTGGTTAACTGAAATACAACTATTGAGAAATAGAATGACACACTGTCTGAATCAGATTAGCCACCAAAGTATTTGAGCAAAAGTGGATTAAACTGGATGAACTGATGGAGTTTACTGTCTTAACTGTTGTAGCAATACGTATTTTCTTCTAAATCTAAATTGCAGGACCTGTGAGCAGCTACTGCTTCCTTGAAAGGGAATACAGTCCTGCCGCTTGCTTACTGCACATCAGAGGAGTATTGCCACATCAGACCCTGTAATGAGATGTCCCCTGCAAACTTCATTACCATAGGAAGAAAACCTAGACATATGGGCACAAAGTGAGCCCCAGTTTTATGAAATTCATCTGTTCTTCACATTTGTCTTCCACAGAATTAGATGATCTTTTAGGTCCCTTCCAACCCAAACCATTCTGATTCTATGATTCCTCTTCATTTTCTCTTAGTCTATTTTCTATTAAGTGTATCCCTTAAAACTTAAAGCTTACATGGTCAACAATTAAACTAATCTGCAATTAAAACTGATAAACAGAAATGCAGTGTTTTTAGATGTTACACATTTGGAGACAGTGAAGTGTTGTTGAATCTTTTCTGATTTATGTATCTTCTATTTTTTTTCCATTGAAGGAAGGGACACAGTATAACAAATTTAATCTACTGACAATAGACTCTTGTTCCTTATTCACGGGTGGGCCACAGGTTGAAAACTACTGATTCTGCTACAGAATCTTATTTTTGCATAACAGATTACCGTGTAATTTACAATTAAATTGAGGAACACACTGCACCTGCAGTGCTTGACAGGCGTTTCACCATTGACTGCAGTTTTATGAAGAGTCAGATGTTTTCTTTTGGGGGCAAATCATTCAGAAGGAATCAAGGAAAGTTAAGTCTGAATAACATGTATGTTTTGAGTCTGCTCCAAAGCACACTGAGTGTCAGGAGTATTTGCCCACATATTCCTCTACTGGCAAAGATAACTTTTATAAGAAGCAGCCATTTTAATGACTCAGAGTATAAATGGATAGCATGAGGTCATAAAGGTATTTCCTTTCCCTCCCCTGCAGAACTATCACTCTTGCTTTGCATAGCACTACATATTTAGACCCGGACAGACCGCTTACAGAGGTATGGTGATATTTACCTACAGTATAGTGATATAACCTACAGTGGCAGAACTCAGTCATACATGGGTAGTTATTATAATTATATCTCTATCTTTCTGTAAATACTTAGGTATGCAACACTACCAGAAGCAATAAACCAATTTACATGGATCACTGAGTTGTTCCAGCATGTCCATTCTTACTTTATATTCTTACTTACAGTTATCAGCCAAGAAAGCCATCACTGTCATACATAATTTCTAACTGATGTTCTCCTCACATGATTTTGCACAAATCATTTCCTCAGAACCTTTCATATAGTTCACCATATTATTCTGAAATAAACTGTGATTAGCTATTTTCTGAATAATGGATTGTTATCCTGCTAAGTGCATTCTAGCTGAGGCAACCCATGCCTAGCCAAGCCTGACCAGTGCTTTTACAATGCAATTGGCTGCAATCTGCATTTATTAGGTATTTCAGAACATCACTCAGCAACTGAGATGCTACCCTACTGAAGTCACTGTTCACTGGACATGCAATCAATACACCAGAAGACTTCATCTGTGGTCTGAACACTACTCCTAATGCTCTGATCATGTGTGCAAGGGAACTTCTCCAACTGGCAGGTGCATTGCACAGATGAGAATCTCATAAACATACCGTAGCATAGGAATTTAGCAACTTTGTTTTTTGGTCTAGTGGACATCAAGCTCTCTTGTTCACCACAAATGTCTATCAAGGCTACAAGGGCTTCCTGACTGCAAAGGTTTTAAACTACCTCTCAGTATTGGCTATGCTGTTCAAAAAATTTCTCAATAAATTAATTCATGAATGACCAGAATTTAAGTCTCAGCAAATCACATGAAAAGGACAATCTCTTTCATAAAATAGTTGCTGACTCCTTTTCCAAAATGATAATTAGATCTATCAACAACTCAAGATGCAACTTAGAGTGAGCACAGAAATCTCACATTGTCTGTTTACTAACACCAAACATGTTGTACAGCCCAGAGAGATTATAAAAGGATCCTGAACTACTAAAGTGAATCCTAATGCCCTCCTTTGAGCTCATAATAGCTAGATAACATACAATATGTTCATGGTTGTGTAATATAAACAAATAAATTTGTACTTTCTCTTGTAAATGGAATTTCTGTACATTAATGCAAAGGGTAATTGAAGTTGCCTCAGACATTTTAAAAGGAAAAAAATACAAGTAGCAGTAAAACAGGTTATTTTATTTACCTTAGATAAACCCTCATGTTCCAACATAATCAAAACAAATACCTTCAATGGAAGTAACTAAAAGGAGGATTTAAAAGAAATGTTCAATACTGCTTTTCAGAACAGGAGATTGTTTCTTCTCTTTTCACAGATTTAGTTGTACTCCAATAACAAAAGGTTTAAGGAAAGGTTGGACGTGGTGCTTAGGGACATGGTTTAGTGGGTGATATTGGTGGTAGGGGGTCTTTTCCAACCTTATCTTGGAGGTCTTTTCCAGCCTTAATGATTCTATGATCACCGGTAAAATGTATCCTTTGAGGAGCCTTTCTGAATGATAGAATTTGAAAAGCAATACTTTATTATTTCTAAATAAAACTGAATACTCCCCAGTGTTTGTTCAAGACAAATCGAAACAAGCTTTAAGCAGGAATTACAATAAGCACCATTGTCAGCAATGGGTCTAAAAGGTCAAATCTTAATTTAAACATTAAACAGTATATCAAAATGTCAATATTTATTTCTGTATCACAGGAGATGCAAAAGCAGAAACAAGACATACGTAGTATTCCATTCATAGTGAGATATGTAATTATTTTGTTTATGCGTTAGTTGATAAGGTAAAATTTAAGACTGGAAAACTCAAAGAATCAAAGCCTTAGAGAATAAGGGACCTGTATGAAATTTCAAAGAGAATCAGAAATCCTAGCTGAAACCAGAACGACTGATAATATTGACATGTCATTCATGGAAAATGATGAGTAACATCATTTATTATCAATTCCCCAAATTGGTTATGTTCTGTACCTTACAGGATGAGTCTGATTGATAAGCTATGTCATTGGAAGTATGACATATAAATTCTATATACTCTTTATGTGGACTCATGTCTTCCTTTAATGACTTACAATCTCAGCCACAGCAGGTATTTATGCCACCAAACTTTTACCCAGCAGAGTTTCTTTGTTAAATTTTGTTTTGTTTTGTTTCTTATTCTGGTATTATTTTACCACCAAATAAGCAACAATAATCAATATGCTAAAATTGTATAATGAGAATTCTGGATGTACCTAAGTACAACTTTTTGATTTATGAGACAATTATTTAATTATCTGAGAACGTATTTTATTACTATTTTCATTGAAATAGTACTTAGGGATCCTATCTAGAACAAGACTTCATTGTGCTAAGAAATCTACATGCAAAGTCAGAAATCAAGCTGAAGTTAAATGGTGTATAGTTTATAGACCCAATCATAACAACAGTGTTCATTACAGAATGAAAATCTTCATTATTTTTTCCTTTATAATTATTTTTTTTATTAACAGGGCACTACCAGATTACAGTGCACTGCTTGAATTTTATATATATATATATATATATATATATCAAAATCACAGACTTTTTTTTAATGAAGAAAACTCTTGTAGTGTATTACTTTCCAGCTTTATACTAGACTCATACAATCATCATAAGCTGAAAGTAATTACAAAGATCCTGTAATAGTTATTGAACACTTAACAATTGAATAACTGAGGTGAATAACTGAATAACAGTAGTTATTATTCAATAACAATTTTGGAAAAAGTGTACTGAAGTCCAGGTTAAAATGCAAAGTTAATCAACATAAGATTTCAGAGAAAAGCATGAAAAACTATGTTTAGTTTAAACTTATGCAACGTACTGGAACCAATAAAATTACTGTCTTTTTAAATGTTGTTCATGTGCTTGTGTGTTTTTCTGGATCTGTGCCTAGATCAGAATGCTTATGAACTTTCCCTTTGGAATTTCTTCTTTTAAAATAAATGATATTTTAATAAGAGAAAGAAATAGAAATGAAGAATGATTTTACCTCAGCATGTGACAATGGCTAGACAAATTCTGTTGTCTTGTGCCCAAATTTTAAAATTATGTTGGATAACAATAAATTAAATAAGTAAATTAAAGCAACAGCCTGAAACCCACAAATGGAAATTGAGGGTTGGAGAAGATGTCTTGCAATGAGAAAGTTAGAAATTCACTATATTATAAACAGGAAGAGGACTTGCAGTGTATGAGCATGTGAAAAAATTACTACATGTTCTGAAAAGCTCTTTAATCCAGTGAGGAAAGGTCTAATTAAAACCAGTAGCTGTGTGCTGAAGCCAGACATTGAAACTGAGGCAAGAAAAAATCTCAGTAGTGAGAAAACTTCAAATAAAGAGATGGCAGTTTCTCTGTTTTTTAATGACGTCAGACCAAGACTAGATTTCACTAGGCACTCAACGTGATGTAATGGCATACTTAAGTGAAACTTAATGAATTGTGGTATTAAAAAAAATAGAAAAATAAATAAATAAAAGCTTCAATCCTACAGTCTATGATTTAAAATATTCAAACAACATACTGAAATGAAACCCTGAGTTTCTGTTTTTTGTAAATTGGCATATTCCAACACTGTTGCAATGAATTTTATAAATGAAATTAAAGAATCTATGGGTTGCACTGAAAAATAGATAGGATCTTTTTTGAACCTCTGTCTGAATCTAGTATTTAAAAAGTGGGGGAAAGAAAAGTGATGTAATTTCTTAGGACATGTAACTGAGCCTTTCCCTCCTCAGGCTGCATCTGAATGCTGTGAATGTCAGTTTTCTCAGATTATGTCAACCTCTCAACCAAATACCATTGCCATGTAGTAATGAATGGACAGGTTTTTAGGCTGTAGTATGAGATCACAGTTTTCTCCTAACTTTAAAATTGCTATAAATTACCCACTAGCACCAAGACTGTTTTTTCAGTAGATTCATCCTTAAAGAATGTCCAAGAGCTATAAATAACATTTAACCACTTCATGACTGAAGTGGTGGAATGAGAGCCAGAAGTAAGAAGCCAAATGCTTTCACTGTACATCCTAGGCATTCCTTTCTATAAAATAGTCTTCATCTACTTTAAAATTTAAGGCACATGGGCTCAAAGGCATACCAGTAAAAATCCAGTGTGAGTACAACATCCACTGGTAGATCAGCAATTTGTGGAAAATTTCAGCCCAAATTTTACAATGTTTTAATGGACAGAAGTGTCTTGACTTTGACAGACATTTATCCTTTTATATCAGAAGAGAAGCTATCCATAAAGTATCATAAGGTTTTTGATATGAATATGAACACACTGTCTCTTTTGGCCTTTGATGTCCTACCAGAAGACATGAGAACCCCCAGCATTCCCACAGTTCACTGCAGTGGCAACTAGCTGTAGTAATTATTGGTCACTTTGCAGTTATTGACAGATTTTGCTCAGTAGCTGAAATTGGAAGGACCAAATACCTCAACTGTTTAAGGTCAAATGGGTTGACTTTCACTGAGAAGAGTTAATGCACACTTCAGCGTCTTAGCTGACTGTTTCAGAGAGATGGTGACCTCTTGCAAGATGATGCTCAATCCCCTTAACTGCCACCAACCAAGAGACTGCATGCTCATAAGCTCAGAGTTCACGGAGATGATGGATAAAACAAGCCCATATAAGACTAGCTACGTTCATGATGTTGTATCTACAAGGTATACATTAGCAAGTATTCTGAGGTTCAAGATTAGTACCCTCTTGCCATTTATTTACAGGATTTACAGGATTTACAGAATTACAGGAGTGCCAGGGGGCTCAGTATGAGCATGCTTGTGTTGATTAGGCACTCAACCAACACCTAGCAAGGAACAGTCCCTGGACAGAAGAGTTTACACTCTGAATGAAAACAGCAACAGAACAGAGGCAGACAGGGAAGTGAGAAGGATCTAAGTCATTTACATAAACCAACTCCAGAACGAGTTAGCAAGTACCTAAAAGAAAAATAAATAAATAAATAAAAAATTACAGTCTCTGAAATTAAACAAGTCAGGTACAACCCAAAATAGATTATACCAATGTTCCGCACTTTGAGTAGACTTGAGATCTAGATCTAGATGATGGCTATTTTTTCTTCAGAAAAAAAAACCAGTCTGCATACAAAAACAATATAAATAATGCATCCCTGCAATCCTTCAGAAAAACAACAAACACCTCCTTGAAAACCACACAAAATATAATAATAATAAATAATAATAATAATAACAGCCAAATCTTTTGAAAGGATAGACAAAACTGGGATGCAATTTCCTTTAATGGGAAGGAAAAAAAAATATAGTTCAATCATACCTAAATGCATAACAAATACAGCCCCTTACAGTATCCCTTGTTTTTGACTGTGTCACACTGTGTGCACAGCTCTAGATTGAAGCAGACTCCTGACACAGATCTGTGATGGGATATGAAGGTTACTATTAGTGAGAGGCTTTTCTTAAGTAGATGAATATAGGATAATTTTTAAATTAATATTTATTTATTTATTTATTAGGTCTTGAATTTAGTCTGATATAGATAGAATAAATTTAACTGTTCCATAACTGCATGTTTTTATCTCTTTTTTGTTTTGTTTCTTTTAGGGTATTATACAAATATATTTCTTTTTTCTGAAAGAAAACTCTTTGTGAAAAGAGATGTTTCAGTGCACCCACAACTTGCACTGAACACTCATGTAAGTCAAGATAATTTTTAATTGCTTTACTTTTTTCTTTTTTTTTGCCATTGCTTTAAAAACTTAAATACTGTATGCCAAAAAAAAAAAAAAAAAAGATCAGCTAAACAGTTTTTCTTATAAAGAGACAACAACCTTAACCATGGCATGGTGACCATTTGGTCATAAATCATGTATTCACACACACCTCCCTTACAACATACCCGCAATATCTTTTCACACAGTTTGTGTGAAGCTTTATATATACATATACAAACAGAGAGCACACATACAAAACAAAACTTACAGATGCTGCAGTTTTTCATGGAAATATACCATGTTACCAAGATAAGCTAAGAGTTCTGGTTTCTTGTAAAAATGTTGGAAACAGCTTTTTTGCCTGACCACCATGGAAAAAGATCCAACTGAGGTGTTGCAGTTTCAATTTTGTTGTATTTCTTTTTTTGGCTTTCTGAAGTGAGGGAACAGGTTTAAATAAACATTTTGATTTGGGCTCTGCAAGGACTTAGAAAGGGGTAGTGTATGAACACTGACGTATTTGGACTTTACGTAAAGATATTTTGCCATTTTTGAAGCCAGATCTAACCTTTGTATCAACAAATCATACACAAAAACTTCAGTCTAAGCCTCAAGGTAAGAAAACATATACTTAAAGGGATCCTTTGTATTTGGTTTTAAAAATACACTCATTTACAAGCAGATTTTGAATGTCTGCCACCAACTAAGAAAATAACCTTTTCATTTATTTTTAATTTTCTTAAAGATGGGTCTCTTTTAGCAATCTATAATAATCATATAGTACATAAAATAACTTACAATCACATGTATTATAGGGTCTGACTGAAATCCACAAAAGCACTTACAGTTAAGCACAGGCTTAATCTCCATTTGAAGGCCTTCAGGGTATTTATGCTGTATTTAATGTTAAAAGAAAAAAAAAAAAAAGGCAAACAAATAAGCAAATAGGATGTAACTTAGATACCCAGTATTTCCACTCACAGGAGGTTAATTCAAGATAACATTGTTCAATGCACTTTTTATTACAGGGACTTCTGAAGATGATTTTTTTTTTCCTTCTTTAAGACTATTAAGTAGCAGTCCTATGGAAACTGAAGGAGCTCAGGTGCCCTAACACCATCATGAATTTCTCAATATCACAGTATTCTGATTCCACCCTTATGATGATAAAATAGTAATTTTAAAATTATTTCTAATTGTGCGCCATCCAGTGTCTGTATGCTTTCTTCAGTTATTCCTTTCGCCACCCTCACCGTTCATTGTTACTTCAAAGACTATTGCCCTTTTCTTATTGTGAGACCTAAGGACCGTAACTCTGTGAGATCAATATACTTAGCAGGGGAAGATTTGACCATCTTTTTTTTTGTTGTTTTTCTACATAGAATTTGGGATTGTTTCATCATAATGGGTAAAAAACAACTATTTAGGGGGGAAAAAAGGAAGTTATAAATCAAGTCCTGTCTTTTGCTTGTGGAAGAACATCTTAATTTATTTTTCAGTAAACATTCTACTCTCAAGAAACAAAAATATCTACAGAAAAACTGAATGAAAATTAAATGCTTTTTAATCATTCATATTTATCCTCTGGACTTTTTATTCATTTTCTCACCTACTGAATACTGAAATACACATCTATGTGTAACGGCAAGACCACATAATAGAACCCACCTTCTCTGACTTGCTGCAGAGCAGAAGTTCTCAGGACCATTGCTTGGAAAAAATGGATTTGAAAAAAGCTAGCTGAAAGGCAAGAATAAGAATACACAATTCAAGAAATACCCCTACAGTTGGAAACATGACTATGTTAATATTCCCTTTGTCTAGCATCAGATGTGGTTTCACAGCTTCAATCCTGGATTACATTTGTCTCTGGAAAAATGGATTTCATTATTCCTAGATTTATATAACTTCTATCTCTTCAAGGCAGTGCTGGCAGCAATGTGGTGAGCTTGCATTTGAAACTCTTGTCATCGACTATCAAGTATTCTGTAATTTATTAGATGGCTTTCTGTGGATTTTAGGATACAAGTCCAAAACCTAGGAAAGTCTATGGAAAAAAATCCATTCAATTTCATAAGCTCCTTTTGACTGAGCTCTAACATAGAATATTCTCTAAGAAGAAATGGGCAAAAACTGCACACTTAATGAAAAGGAAGTTGTAGTCTTCAAATCTGCCCATGCCCCTTGGCCAGAGAGGGCTTGAGGTATGGTGAAATCACCTTTTGAGAGGGAGAAGGAGTACAGGCTAATGAAGTAGCATCACTGATCTGCTTTTATATGCACTGTCATTTTGAGTGAGAATTGTGACTTACATTTCTGCTGGGAAAAAAAAAAAGTGTGTTATTGTTGAGTAGAAGTGGACTAGATTTTGCAAACTGGAAGATTTGAACCAGGAGCTGTGTGGAAGCTAGGGTTTCAAAGGGGTGAGGACATTTGTATCATATTTGAACAATTGTATTAATTTGAATATTGTTTTGTTCACATATGCATGAACAAATGTATGACGACCTTGATGAGGGAATTGTGTCCTCCCTCAGCAAGTACGCCGATGATACAAAGCTGGCAGGAGTAACTGACATGCCAGAAGGCTGTGCTGCCATTCAGTGAGACCTGGACAGGCTGGAGAGTTGGGCAGGAAGAAACCAGATGAGGCTTAACAAAAGCAAGTGTAGAGTCCTGCACCTGGGAAGGAATAACTGCATGTATCAGTACAGGCTAGGGGATGACCTGCTGGAGAGGAGCTCTGAGAAGGACCTGGGGGTCCTGGTGGACAAAAAGTTGACCATGAGCCAGCAGTGTGCCCTGATGGCCAAGAAGGCCAATGGGATCCTGGTGTGCATTAAAAGGAGCGTGGCCAGCAGGTCAAGGGAGGTGATCCTCCACCTCTACTCTGCCCTGGTCAGGCCTCACCTGGAGTACTGTGTCCAGTTCTGGGCTCCCCGGTACAAAAAAGACAGGGATCTCCTGGAAAGAGTCCAGTGGAGGGCCACAAAGATGAAACAGGGCCTCGAGCATCTCCCCTATGATGAATGGCTGAGAGACCTGGGTCTGTTCATTCTTGAGAAAAGAAGACTGAGAGGGGATCTTATCAATGTTTATAAATACCTGAAGTGTGGGAGACAGAGGAATTTGGCCAACCTGTTTTCAGTGGTCTGTGGGGACAGGACAAGGGGCAATGGCCACAAGATGGAGCACAGGAAGTTCCGCACCAACATGCGAAAGAACTTCTTCACAGTGATGGTGACAGAGCACTGTAACAGGCTGCCCAGGGAGGTTGTGGAGTCTCCTTGTCTGGAGATATTCAAGGCCTGCCTGGACGCCTACCTGGGCAACCTGCTCTAGGGAACCTGCTTTGGCAGGGGGGTTGGACCCAATGATCTCTTGAGGTCCCTTCCAACCCCTACAATTCTGTGATTCTGTAAAATGCATCAGTACAATAGATTACTATGTAGTTGAATAGGTGGCCTAATTTTCCATGCCAAATACAGAAAGCTTGCAAAGGCAAGGAGAATAAAACTGAATAGAGAGGGAAAGATCTCAGAGTTGAAAAACAAACAAACAAAGCAAACGAACAAACAAAATAAACAAAAACATGAAGTCTTTATTATTATTATTATTATTATTATTATTATTATTATTATTATTATTATTATAGGATTAATAAAATGTTTTCCAAATCAATGGAAAAGAGTTCGTAATCATCTCTCTATCCATGGAAGTTGGAAAGTTTTAAAGTTATGCTAGGCCAAATAAGTGATTTCATGAAAAATGAAAGCATGGAAATAAATACAATTTTGTCTAAGTGCTACAGATGAATATAAAATACAGAAAATTCATGTCATAATTAAATATATATATATTTTAGTGAGCCTGACTGTGCTGAAAAAAAAAGTCTGAGTTTTTTAAATCGAAAGTCTTTTCCACCAAAGTCTTGGCTGACCAAAATTTTCCTGAGAAGAACTAACCCTAGGGAAAAAATTATTGAAAAAAGAGCCTGACTTCTCTGAGTAAAAGTGATGCTTCAGAGTAAAACCTGAATACGTCAGATGCTCTCAAGAGCAAAGGTTTGTTACTTTGGAAATACCATTAAGAGGCCTTACATACAGTCTAGACTGGGTTCCTCACACCCCATGGTCCTTGAGGTTGGGATTCCCCAGCAGAAGATATTTTTGCTCAAGCTGAATCCTTAGAAAAAAATCCTAAAAAGGGAGAGTTAAAAGAAGCTATGATAGAGTCATTTAAAAGATGCATGAGAAACTCTCTTTAGTTGAATATTTAGAAAATAGCAGTATGCACATGAGGACTGTATTTAAGAAAAAAATTTGCATTTTCCATTAGCAGAGTGGCTAAAATACTTTGGAAGACAATTTCATTCACAACCTTAGATTGGCTCAAGTTCTGCATTTAGCTTCCAAGCAAAACTTCCATTGATTTCAACGCATTAGAACAAGAGGAGTGGCCAATTTCTCTGCCCCTCTGAGATGCATAGAAAAATCTTCATACAGCCTGCAGTCACAAAATATTTACCATCTCATTCAAGGAAGCAAGTGAAGGCTTCTGTCTGGGAATGGTCCATAATTTGGCTATGGCTATTGTTCTTTAGCTCCATAGCAAGCTAAGGTTCATCATTCAGCTAGTTCCAGAAACTGTGTCTACACTGTTAGGTCACTGAATCTGTGTGTGCATCATCATGCCATGAGGCCACTTTCATTCTTTCCTTCCTTCCTTGCTTGCTTCTTGGCTTCTTTGTTTTCTCCCTATTTCCTTCTCTGTCTTTTGGAGGGGAGAACACAGGAAGAGAAGGAGCCAAATGTAGGAGTCCTCTGATGAGGACAATGAGGGAGCCAGATCTGTGGAACGCACTGTGAGATGCATACAGCTCATAGTACAGGTGGAGACATTTGTGAATTTCCTTTCAAATTAAGGAATGGCGATAACCCAGAAGCAATTTTGTGAGACTGGCTGCACAGGTCCCTTTCTAGCTGAATTGTGTTGGCCATACAGGTAAGCCAGGCTTGAAGGTAAAATGAAAACAGCTCAAGATCCACACTTTGGCAGTCTGTACCCTAGGTCTTTAAATGTAGAAATACACTACTGCAATAACATCTTTAGAGTTTTACAACAATATCCTGCACCTAAACTAGTCAGTGGAGAGCCTATAGAGAGTTTCTGTAGAAAGGCACATGATTCATCTCACTTGAATATATGCTTAAAATAGGTCAGATCAAGAAGTCCCCGCTCCATTCCTCTGACCAAAAAAAATAAAAATAAAAAAAAGTTCAGTGTCACCAGCTCTGCTGCATGTCTCCTGTGCTGTAACAGCTTGTTCACAGCCAGCAGCACAAGGACTGGTCTGCTGCACTTCATACAACGTTGCCCTTAACTCACACCTGGACAAAACTCAGGCTACCTGTATGGTGCTTACACAAGTCTTGGACACTCACTATTTTAATGTTTTGACAGGTACCACTGTGGTTTGTTTACAGATTTCATAAGGAGAATAGCATTTGCACATTGTATCTGAAAAGTTCAAATTGACTGTTAACACGCAATTTTGTAGCTTTGTACCGGCAATACATAGATTAAAAACCAAAATTGGAGATCAAACATTCTCAAAACAAATGTTCTGTAATAGAAGGGTTTAAATGGTCATATGTAACAAACACTGATATAAAGCTGAAATAGTGGTTGTCATCAAATAGTGACTGTATAACTCTAATTTACAGCTTTAGTGTTAAACTTGCATAAATTTTTTTTTTCTTGTATTATACTAATTAAACAGTCAAATCTTACCCTGTCATAATGGCTGACAACACACCTGCTGAAGATGATGTAAATCTTTTAATTGACTCTTGAAGACTTGGTTAAAATGTCAGGCTCACTTTTCTAGTTTCAATCCCTCTCCTATGCAGGGTAAACAACCCAGAGACAGTATTTCATAGATCTTTCTAAAACCATTGGGATCACTAATGTTTTGATATAATCTGTCTAACATATTCCTTTATGGTTTAATCTGAATGTAGCACTAACTTGTGAACTACAGGCCAGAAACCTCCAGTTTTCAAGAGCTCTTGAATGACTTCTCCAATGACTTCCATTTTTAGTGTTGTATTTCTAATGAGCCAAATTCTCAGTTTACTGCAGGTCTCTATTAAGGGACACATTTCTATATATAGATGCAGGCTATTTTCACTGTGTGCAGCCTGTTTTCATGAGACAGTATTAAAACTCTGTTCTACAAACCAGAATTACACAATATTTGATAACTTCAGAAGTACTTAGGTGATAAAGCAGCTTGAAGTGTGACTAAATTAATATTAGTTGGTACATGCAAGTCTTTGTATCTATCCTGAGTACAGGCCTAGTCCCCTTTCTCTACTGTTTTGCACAGTAAAACCACAGGTCATCTGAATTGCTGGTGCGTGATTTTTAAAGTTTTCATGGAAGCTACCATGCATTTCAAGGCAGTTATCTGGCAATTATTCTGTTACTCTTCAATGAAAATAAATAAACAAATGAATAAAAACAACAAGAAGAAATAGCAACAACAACAAAACAACCAGTCTTTTGCTTGTTTTCAAATAAATCTTACTGATATTTTTCTTACGCTGTCATGCAATAGGTTTTAATATATATTTCTTAAAATGTAAAGTGTTTAAATACAATTTGAGACTTTACTGTTAGAGTGTAATTGCACTCACCCTCACGTTTAGAAAAGTGAGCCAGTGATTGCAACATGCAGTTGTGTCCTGTAAAAGTGTTTACAGTGTGTTTTGAGAAGCTTCTGCATTAATGAAGAGGGTTTTAATAATTAAGGCTTTGCTCCTCAGAATAAGAACAGATCTGCAAAGTTAAGTGTCACCATTCAGAGATTATGCAATTAGAAGCATAAAGCAAAATGAAGCCAATACGGTACTTGAAGAATACTAAAACTCACCACTGCAAGACTTTTCCTCCTTCTACAGTGAAATCTTTCAGTAATTGCATTACTGTCCAGTTTAAGGGTTTGCCTCATAAAAGTAACGTAATTGTTAATTAACATGAGAACATAACACACTTCTTTCCTCAAGAGAACAAAATTTTGCTAATGCAGAAATGTTTCTGATCTAGAGAAAGCCTTTATCAGCATTCTGTGCCTCCCCTCACCTGCATGCTGCCAGGGTAGCTTCCCAGTCGCACTGTTACAAGCCTTGTCCAGCTTGCCAACTGCACATCCAAACTCATCCTGTTCCCTAACAGTTTACAGTAAAGTTTGCAATCACTTGACCTTTTCCCAGCCACACTTGACGACAAACACAGTATTATTTACACCATGATTTGTTCAGACTGCGTTTCTTTAGACAGAGCCTGTTTTCCTCCATGAGTGATTATTTTACTGCATGAAACCACAGTAATATCAATCATTTACAGGACAAGGGATGTGGACAGGCCAGAGCATTCCAACTTCTCTTTCAGTAAAAAGTGGAGTTTCTTCTCATTTCTTGTTCAAGAAGATTCATTGTATGGCATACAGCACCATAGAAGTGCAATAATTTGTGCTCCAGACATACAGGAACAAAAGGCCAAAAAGAAAAAGAATACCACTATCAACTTATGAAAGGGGAACTGGAGTTCTCTCATATGATTATGACTTCTGTTTTTGGCAATCATCCTGTTAGTGGTTAATAAAAAGCAGCCTCTCTTTCTGGCAATCCCATTCAATACTCTGTTTATGCCCTGATAATGATAGTTTGTAGTATATTATTAACAAAATACATATTTTAAATGCAGTTGTGGATTCCCTCAGTATACCCCTTTTTGACAGAGCAGGCATACGGACTTTTGGAAGACATGAACAGAATCAAGACCTAACTGCTTTAGTGGATGCACAAATTTCTAACAGTTTGTCCAGCAGTCTGAAGACTTACATGTTGTCTGAGGCCTCCTTTTTGCATTCAAAAATGCGTGTGCTCACACAATCCACCCTGAGTTCAGAGCACAGCTACCCGAAAAGAGAAAAACTGGGTGTAATAATTGAGAATGGAACACCATTTTTAATGAAAACAGCATGGTAAATTTCATATTGTACTTTGCTTATGACTCAGTCAGCTGATATTTCAAGGGTGAGCAAGAAGCGCACAGTGAAGATGCAACACAGACGTACACACATACATATGACTTCATACTTCATCCTCAGATAAACACACTGCACACAGCCTGTGACCATCTGTCAGGGCTCAGTACTCCAGCGTTTCTGAGGTTTTAAGGCAGGATTCGCAATAGCCAGCAAAAGTGATTAACATGTTCAGTGTGCTGTTTCTTTATCTGAAGAAGGCAAAAATTCCTGGAAAAGATGTAATCTGTCATTGTCAAGGAAAATATGCCGTGAGAGGATATCAGTAAGAAGGGTTCCATTGCTTGGCACCTCTTTGCTTTTATGGGTTTGCTTTGGCAGAGAAGGATGGCACTCAAGGAACTTTAATCCCTTTTAAGAAAAATGTTATTTTTAGAACAAACAAAGCTGGATGCAATTCTTGCCCAGATGAGCTTACAAGGTTAATACTGCTTCATGCGTGTTTAATGTTTCGTACTTCCAGACTATAAAGCAGTTTGGCAGCATGACTAAATGGCATTACTCCATTTTGCTAATGAAGAAATTAACCCATAGTGATTACTGAGAGCAAAAGTAATAGAAACTGCTTAGAAATCTTATTTTTTTGTTTTTAATATTAAAGAGCGTTTGATCCAAAAAAATGCTGAAATATTAGTGAAATGAAGCATTAAATAGAGATACACAAGATAATACTGTCTGCATTAGGTCCCAAACCCACAGTGGGATGGCTGTATTGGGGCAGCAGTACACCCATGCTGTGTGAGAAGGAAGAATTACATTAACCCACCAAAGCTTGAATTCAACTATTTTGACCTCAGGCCCAAGTCAATAGCTGTGCACAGCACAACACCGTGCTGTATAGAAAACCTGACTTACACTGGGAAAATGTGAAGGGTCTCTGAGTTTGTCCCTCCGCAGCATCATCCTGTGCTGCAACAGTGATTGCAGATGGAGACTGGTGCACAAGAAAGCCCAGGTTTTCAGGTTTCAGTGGTGCCATACAGATTTCAGGGGTAGAGATGGTACTTGAAATGTGAGACAGAAGCAGAAGGGATGAACTTTGCTGGTGCATTTCAACCCCTACAGAAACAGCTGTTCTTAGCTGGGTTGCAGGCCACTGTGGAAAGAAGCAAGATGTTTGCAAGCTGCCTCCCAGCATGGAAGCATTGTCATTTTGGACCAAAGAACCAGTTCAGTTTTCCATAAACAAAAAATGGGTCACCCCCTGCACATCTTAGTTTTGTCTGAGGTATGTAAGTCTGTCCCCAGGCTGAAAGAGAAAATTAACTCTTCTTAGTCAGTTAAATTTCTAGGTGGTACAGCAAATGTCTTGTCACTGTATAAAGGGGCTTCCTTCCTCTTTTCTCTGACTGTACAGTCTTTATGTACTCTCTCCAGAAGATCTTAATAAATATTTGCACAATATTCACAGAAAAGAATAGAGCAACTGTTGTGCAGATGTCACTGGTAGCACAAAGGTTATTTCAGATTAAATCACTGACTGAAAACAGACCAGGAGCCACCACTTCTAAGGCCAGTATCTACTGGCACCTCTACTCCTCTACTCTCAAATGGAAAACCATCACTTAGACTCATATTTTACAAGTCAGACACACACTTACGGGGTTTTCAGAGCAAGATTTTTATTATTATTATAATTTTGGTTTAAATATCCATATCCATATTTTCTTCTGAACAAGCAAACTATATTGGAGAGCATCCCCCTATGAATCTGCATTGGCAATCTCACCTGCAGGATAGGTTACGGTTTCATCTGCAGCTCTGTGAGGCATTTGCTGACTTTTTTAGGTGAGCTATTCTCCACCTTAAACTCTATTTACATTTTTCATAACACTGGTTTTGATGAGTATTACCCAGGATTGAGTAGGAAAAAAACAGCTCTAGGTGTGTTCTTTTTGTTTTATTCAGCAATGCGTATTTTCCACTTCCTGATGGAGAATCCTAACTGTAGTCTATCTCTCCCAGCTGCATCTTTATTGTAGGAAAGGCAAAGGAATCTTGATATAGATGATGCTCTGTTTGTGTTAATGGTAGCTATTTTGATGGACTGACACAAAGGAGTTATGACTTTATGCTGATTAATCTGTCCTTTAACTGAAAGAGGACTTAGGTCTACTGGCTTAAAGGGAGAGAGCCCAGTGCACTCTCAACAGAAAGACCAACAGAGACCAGGGGATACTTCAAAATAACATAGGCTCTTATGCTTGTGAAAGAAGAAAGAGCATATGCAATGAACCATTCAGACTATAATCTTCAGTTTCATGCTATCACTGCTATAGATTCAAACACTACTCAAATAAATTCAAATTTATTTTAAAGTGAAGTAGCTAATTACTAATGTCCGATGAAAATGCCTATTTGAATGAGATTATATGGATTGCTTCTAAATCTGGAAACATACAGACACTGTTATTCATTCTACAAATATGTACGAATGACTGCACAAACCTCTACACAAAGAGGTTAATGTATAAAGACAGGAATCAAAAATGGCAAAATGTGAATTCAACATGTTCTACGAACTGTCCCACAGCTGAAAATTTTGGCTATCATCTTGCTTTCTTATTTCATTGTATTCCAACCTGATGAGATATTCTCTAAGTGCTGTCTAAGAAAAGACATTTTTCAGCTGGACATCATTCATTTAAGACTTCCTGATAGCTTCTGTGTCATTTCTCAGCATAATTCTGAGAACCTCAATGCTATGATGTTTTTCTATTTTACAGTTATATTGAGATGAGGCTATATTAATGATATAGCTGTTTTTTGGTTTGGTTTGGTTTGTTTTTTTCCTCTGAAATGTGCATTTTTTATGACAAATATTAGCTTCTAAATATATATATTTTTTTTTTCCTGGAAAGTGTCTGAATTACTTGGGATGAAGTGTTCTGGTGTCACAAGTGAACACCCAAGGTCGTTGTTCAGGTAGTTGAATAGCACACGTTGTCACGGAGAATTTAGTTTCTCGGCATATGACCATGAAAACAACATGAGCAGCCTTAAAGAAAACAATGGACACAGTTGTATGGGTACGATAAATCAAGGAAATAAGCATTTTCAGAATCTTAAAGACAGACACTGAAATATATATTTCAAGTGCATGCCATTGAACAAATTAGAACCACAAAGACATTAAATTTAAGTAATGTGAGTAGATTTCCTATCCAGCAGTTGGAGAAAATCAGTGAAAGAATTTCCCATTGTATCTACACCTGCACTTCTTACAAAAAAGTACAGCTAACCACTATATTCCAGAGACCAGAGTGGTTATATACCATATAACTACTATATAACGAGAGAAGCAGCAGCAACCCCACTGTCTTAAACAACACTAAGGAATCTGTTCGGCCAATTAACTAGCCTAATTTCAGGTGGTGTGCTTAAGAGGTAACTTTACCAAATCAAATATGAGGCTTTAAACACACTTTACCTATACTATTTATAAAATGACCTGGACAACATGCAGGCATGACATCCTTCTTCATAGAAAGGACCATTTTGTAGCAGTAAAAAAAAAAAAAAAAAAAAATCATCAAAGAAAAGAATAAGAGGATTAAAAGGTAAATGAAAACCCAAGAAAATAACCCTTCTGTGTGCAACTACTTGCCTGAGTGCTGTGACCTACAGCTCCTTCAGAGGATTTGTGCTCAGAGGCAGGTCTGTATTACTAGCCAACCATTCACTTCACGAAGATGTTATTTCCACTGAGACAAAGAAGTATATACATTAGCAACAAATGATCTTGAATGAAACTCTTAAAAGTGAATATTATTTCAGTAGGTTACACTGAAATACAAATATTAATTTACTGTTTCATTTTTTTTTCTTTTTCTTTTCTTTTTGGAACATTGACAGTAATCTTCAATGGTCATGACAGAGTTCAGAGTAAAGATTGCTTGCTGTAAGATAGTTATTCCTTCCCAAACCAACAAGATTACTTCTTTATCCCTACTGCCTCCTCAACTGTAATTAGAGAAGCAGGAACTTCATACCATAGCAGTTGAACTAAACTACCACAAATCTTTTAATTGAAAGTAAATGATGGAAAGATAGCAAATGAGCAAGAAAAACTGAAAAACACAGCTTCCTTATGTCCCTACACAGTACCTATCAATCCACACATCATCAGTAAACACAGCAGTATTAATTACATTTATAAATTCCATTTATATGGAATACTGAGCCCTTGAAGAGAGGGTTGAAGTCTTGACTTGTATCCTATTGCCAAAAACTTTCTTCACTTAAAGGGTGAGGGGGATTGATAAGTGCCTCAGGAAGGCCTTGATTGCTCCTGAGTGGCAGGCAGAGAATAACGTCACCTGTCAACGCCATTTTCCATTTTACAAGAGCCGAGCATCATCTTCTACACCTGGTGGGTAGCTCCTCGTGGCAAGTGACAGTTGCACGGTGCTCTTGGGGCTCTGCCAGAGCCCCGGGCGCTAGAAGGAAAGAGCCACTGCCACCTTATGTCCCTCCATGGAGTGCTTCTGCCAAGCACATATGGGATCCAGAGGTCAGGACACCGTGCCATGTGCTTTGAATACATGTGGCACTTCCCAGAGGAAGCCTGCTTTATCCAGACCAGCCTCCCCTCTGACTAGTTTGCAATAAGCCCATTAGTCAACAAGATAGAAGTGTTGCCCCTTCTTGCCTCAGGGGATGGGTCATATAACCCAAAAGCTGTTTATGGTGTAGTTCCAGCCTCTGTTTGCTATGGCCTCTCTTCCCTTGGAGGAAAGCACTGAAAACAGCCACACACTGTCTTCACATGTTTTCTGCTTTGTAAATATTATATGTATAGATATATACTTCATATACATAACTATATTAAAATAAACATTAAGATTGCCTCAAAAAATATTGGATCATTTCTTTGGAAATATTCTTTTTTCTAAGGTGATTTTTTATGTATATATGCATACATATGTATATACACACATATATCTTTATATTAAAATGCTTTTAAATCACAACTGCCTATATTAAACAGTATTGTATGAATCAGACTGCAGCCTGTGTCAGATTTTAGTATTCCCCAAGTTTCATGGCATAATTATTATTTTATAATTAACATGACACTAGAAAATGGAGTTGTATTGTTTTGTTTTGTTTAACTTGTATTTTTAAACTTAAGCCACTTCTTTGGCCCTCCTAATTATTATGTTTTGAAGTTAGCCAGCTCTATCTCTGATCTTTTAAAATTACTTGTATGTGTGTTCTTATTCCCTTTTTCATTCACTAATCCTTTAGATTTAATTAAAAGATTTATTTATTTAGCCTTAAAGTAGCCAAAGACAATAATTGTTTCTATGCTGTTTGCATTAGGGAAACGACTTATGCCACTGCCACAAAAGGTTTAATTTTATGGAAAAAAAAAAAAAAGAAATAAAAATAAAAAAAACTAAATATATAAACATTAAACAATTCAAATAACTACTGTAGCAAAAACAAACCAAAATGAAGCACATGATTCATAACTCATAAGGCAAAAAGAGACCACTGCAGTGACTTAGATTGGTCTCCTGTATGACACAGCTCAAGGGGCATTCCCAAATTAAATCTAGTTGGAATAAGTATAAAAATATTACACTTTAATAGAAAATTCTAGTGATGAAAAATTCACTACAACCCATGTCAGGGTGGTCCAGTGATTAATTGCCTTCACTGTGAAAACCCATGACTCATTTCTGCACCGATTTTATCTATGGTTGACCTCAGCATAAAATGTAAAATAAAAATCTTCAGTCACAGGCATCTAAAAAAAGCAAGAGGTGATTGCTTTTTGTGGAAATAATTGATATACACTGCTTCATCCTGCAGAATCTGATATAATTTTAAAGTATTCTACTAAAATGTGCAAAAAGATGTGAATTTGGAGATTAAGTTTTTTTTGTTCTGCTTTGTAAGTGCTCTTTTTGTGGTCAACAGCTTTACCACAGTTATGCTTAACACACTGCATTTGCTGTCTCAAAGCCGCGGATGCAACCTTAGATGTCCCTGTAAGACATACCTGCAGGCGTACACAGTAGCTGCGAGTAACCCTGATGTCCCCATTCATATAGTCCTCTTTCCAGCAAGAAGGAACCATGACACCAGAGCCACATCTCCTCTGTAACAGAAGCAAAAAAGCCATGCAGCAATGCATCACCCATAGGTGCTGCCATGCAGCCACCCTGCTTCTGTCCCTGCCTGCTGGGGACAGCATGTGGGGTGACGGAAGGAGGATGTGTGCTTCTAGGGGCAGCCTGTGCTGCTGCCCACCCTATCCCAATTACCAGTGGTAAGTGCAATCAGTCCTTCAGACTGGCTTTCTCATTAGCACCATGTTAAAGCTGAGCGCTGCCACAGGATGAGTTCAAACTACAGAATTAGCCCGTTAGTCCACAGGTTGTCCTATCCTTTGTATTGGTATCTTTTATTGAAAATGAATAAATCATAGCAGACTGGTAAGGGAGTACTGTACCCCTTCAGAGATGAGATGTCCACTCAAATTTCACAATTAAAATAACTCTGATACAATTAGACCGTAATTTATATCACTTAGAATTGGAAACTCATCTCTAAAGTCATTATGGAAGTACAGTGTTGAGGTAATACACAACAATAATACACTGTGACATTGTTATTGAAAACTCATATTTTATATGCATGAAGAAATACCTAATTCAAAATATATGCATTAGTTTTCTAGTCTGCAAATTTAAGATGCATCTTTTTGAAAGTGCTAGTACTCTGACGCTATACAAATCTAATTTGTGATGTGATCTGATTGGGTCTCATAAAATCATGTGGGTAAATGCACAGTGGCTCCAGTGTATCTGTAATCCTTAATGTTGAAAGACATTAAATGTATAGACTTTGATCTGAAACATTTGAGAGCTTGTTACACACAGAACATTCTCAATCCTATATCTTAATAAAAAAGTATTTAATGTTCTAACTGCTGTAAATGATAACGGAACGGTAAAGAATCTTTACATTTCACTGTCAAAACAAAATTAGTAGTAGTAATAGTAGTAGCAGCAGTAGTAGTAGTAGTAGGAGTAGTCATAGTAATAGTAATAATAATAATAACATAACAACAACACTATTACTATTATTAAATGCTAGGACTCTTTGTCAGAACAGCCTGACTTTTCAAGCATCACTTTAACTTTTAAATATGACCAATATTCTTATAACAAGCATGTAATTAATTGCTTTCATACACTGGAGCACCTAAAAAAGGTACAGGCTGAACACTTTGGCTTCTAAAGCTTAAGCTTCACTCTAAGTAAAGCAAAAATGCTCTTTTATTATTATTATTATTTCAGTAACACTTCATTATCGTCAATATAAGTAAAATAACATTGTCTTTGGTTGCCTAGAAACCTTCCCTTTGACCTGCAGACCTGATGTTACACCAGTGAAAACGGAAACTTTGCCCCCCGTTTCCGCCAGAGCCCCTCGCAGCAGCAGCAGCCGTGAAATGGCTGCGTCGCTTCCTGCGGGCGCAGAAGGGCCTCTAGCGGCCAAGTCCTAACCCCGGGGAGGAGGTGGTGCCACTGTTCGGTGGCGCAGGGAAAAAACGAGAAATTCGGCAGTGCTTGGATATACTTCTCCCTCGTTTAGATGCACAGCTTGTGCATACCTGCAGCGCAGGAAATTGAGCTGTTTTTTACGCTAGATTCGATCTAGATAAATCTTTGCTCCAAGGGCAGCTCTCCCATACTACAATTACATATCAAGTGAGATCTCAAATTCCTGCACCTTTTAATACTCACTGCATAAACAGTAAAAATACCTAGAAGAGCCATTCAGGGAAATTCCATTTCACAGTGTGCAAAAGAAAACTTTTTGTTCAAATCTCGCTGTGTTCTTTTACAGTTATACCCTAAACAGAAGTCCAGTATATTTTTTATCAGTATGGACAAAGAATTTGCTGAAGATTTTTTTTTTTTTCCCCCTAAGGAACAACCGTCACAATGGGTAATTTTAAAATAAACCTTTTTATGCTTTATTTTTTACAAATTTACCTTAAAAAATGTGAGTGGAGTTTGAGCAAGGACAGTGCTACCCTCCTAAACACACTAGCAGCGTGTAGGAGTAAATCACAGGAATTTGATTATTCAGCTTACTTCAGTGGCTATAGAACTTTGAAGCCTAGAGAGGACAAACCTGACACCGAAAGTCTCAGTTTTTTGACAGCAGATCATTTCAGCAGCAGGATACAATGTGCTTATTACATTGCCCTAAATGCTTGTGATACCTGCCCAGCACCAGAAGGCCACTTGTTTTCTGCCAGGTTTCCAAAACTCTTGGGGTTCCTTCCAACAATTTGTACAATGCTGTTACACCACTGAAGTATTTACAGGTGGAATCAATGGCTCAAATGCAGGTGCTGCTACATGGATTCATACCATTGACATTCCATTCAATTAAGCTATTTTTCTCCATTTAAATAAAGCTGGCATTTTCTTTTCAGCTTGCACCTTATATTACGCATTGCCTTATTTCTCATCAGTCTGCCAGAGAATTAACACCAGCCTTGGTGAAAGTGGGCAAAGCTTTAAAAATATGTTTGACTCTATGGTGAGGAGCATCCTTAGTTCTCATACATCTACATGAGTATTATCCTACTGATACATTGTTCTTAATGCCAGCACCTGTCAGGACTGAACCTTCTAGTTGTGCTTGGTGCCTAATGCACAAGGAATATGAATATAGTAAAATAAAACAGCCTTCTACCCCCTGATTGTAGTATGTTGGGAGTAGTGGTTTTACTTGAAATAGAAAATAAATAAATAAATAAATAAATAAATAAGATTTTATTTTTTTTTAACTGCCCATGGTAGTATGATTTATTTTGTATAGATTAATGAAGCAATTCAGGAACAATTTACTGATCTGAGATAGTTTTCCCAATAATCATACACTCCTGGTGTATATGTCAATCAGCTTAAAATTGCCCAGGCCACCTTAAATAAAGAACACCCACAGAACCGGGAGTAACTCATGTACGTTTAAAAATTACAGAAAAAACACTTCACAGTCTTTCACTGACATCCAGTGGTCAAACACAGAGGTTTTTGTGGGAAGCAGAAGAAACGCTGCAGTGAACAATCACAGGCTCAAGACAGCTCAGCGGAGAGCATTTATCTTGCTGTACAAACAGTTGTTTGCTTAACAGGATAAGAGTACATATGAAACTTTAAGTTATGCTTGCAAAATCAGCAGGTCAAGTTCTGTGCTTAGCTCCACTTGCACAATAGCTGGTGGAGTCAGTAGGAATCACACACATAACCAGGGGAAGACTCTAGTCCTAGGAGAGGATGTGGTTTTTCCAGGCTCGCTCCTTTTTTCTTGGCCTGCACTACCAGGAATTAACAACCCTCCACTAAAAAGGATACAGAAAACCCTGAAACAAAAACAGAAAAAAAGAAACAACTTTTTTTTTTCTTTTGTTTCTGTTTTGTTTGTGTGATTATTGTTCAAAGTTTCTGACTAGCTTTTGTTTATATACTGCAGAACCACACTTCCATTTAAGAATGCCGTTGCTGGCCTTTTCCTGCATGGTAAAGTACGATAGCGCTGATCAGCTCAGATTCTGTCTTGTGCAAACATGACAGCTGCCTCTGATATTAAACAGAGCTGGACATTAACACACCAACAAATGTGAGTTATTCTGACCCCCCAGCTCATCCCTGAGCTCCTGCTAAACAATCGGCCTCAAACGTCCCTCAGCTGTGGCTTTCCTCAGAGGGCCAGCACTGGGTAGGTTGGTCCATCCCCAGGTGCCATCACGCAGCTGGTGACGGGCAACCAGCTTGATGGGGGAGAAAGGAGAGGGAGCAAGAGTTTCCCTTCCTCCCTGAAATCTCTGCAGGAGGGCTACTACACAAAACAGAGAGCTCCCCCAGGCAAACACAGCCAAGCACAATGTTAACTGTATGTTCTGTGCAGAGATGTAACATCAGCAACATGTCATCTTATCTATTGACAGCTCTGGCCAATAGGCAACAAAAACGTGTGGGGTGTCAGACTCTGATGCCAAAGCCTCTGAAATGCACCTTTGATGAAACTGTCTGGTGAAAAGATAACCAAGATAGTCTCCTGTCTGTACAGAGACCCAATGAATGATGGGTAGACACACAGAATGATATTGAAGAACAGTAGAGCTAAATAAATAAACAAAACAAACAAACAAAAAAGACAACAATAAACTATTATCAGTTCCTGTTGTAAAAACAGAGCTTTGGTCCTCACCACAGTTGAATCCTTATGTTTAACTTCAGCTTGAAATTGCAAAAGCAGTTGCTTAATCACTTAGCACACTTTGCAAGGGGCCCCCCTCTTTTACGTTATTCCTCATGCTTTCAGTTCCATTATTGCCACTGGATGTTACTATCAACAGGACGGGACAGGAAAAGTAGGCAGGTACACGGGGATGAGGTACATCCACAGGACTCTGGGAACAGAGCTGGCTGCTGTCCCTGCCACTAAGGGCAGTTACGTGTGACAAGTTAGTTTAGGAATCAAGGTCAGCTTCATTCAGTAGCAGTGATGGCTGCTCCTAACACTCCTCCAGCAGCAACAGGACCTGTGAGCCTGACTTTCCAGGTCTCATTTTCTTCCTGTTTTCCCCTTCCCCACTGCTTCCTATTCCATGAGAAGCACGATTCTGAATTTTTGTCTTTGTATAACAACATTTATTTTCGCCTCTGTTACTGACAAGCCTTGTGCCAGTGTGACAATACCCTGTCACAGTTCCTCAAGACAGCAAGAGCAAGAGGCATCAGAAAGTAGAGGTGACAACATCTGCAGCAGATGTGAACTTGGCAATCACTCAGTCATGCTGCCAGCAGGCTGGGAACCAGCACACAGATACAGCAATATGTGAATCAACTGACAAAAGTCAGTTCTCCTATTTTTTTTTAATGAAATGGTAGACCAGCAAAACCACTTTGCACTTGAAGTGTTTTGTCTTCAGACTATCCTGTTAAATGTTAATTTTATGGTGCCTGTTACATGAAGAAACAAGAAGGCAAAGTTATAATGCAAATAGAGCAACCACATTGCTCTGTTACTAACACAGTATGTTATATATACTTATCCTTAGTGTCTCTTTCCAGAATAAAGATCACATAAGTCAGTTTTGGCTTGAACTCCAAATAGGGAACATTGTGGATTCCAAAAACTTTCTATTGCATCAGAAATGGAAGTGGCACCACTTCTAATGACGTCAAACACAGATTCATATGGCAAATCTCTGCTGAGATTTCTCTTCCTGCTTCTCTAGCCAAACTACAATATACATACATGAAGAAAAGACTGAACAGAGGACTGATAGCATAGCACATAAATTATGAAAGTTTAATGCAACTTGATTTACCATTTATGCTCTTGCTTTAACATTTGATATATTTTAGGACTCAGGACTCCTGTTGTAGTTTTCAATAATGAAGCAATGTATACTAAGGCCTGCTTCCCATTAGTGACTGTTTTACTGAACTAAAAGATCAAAACCAGCATCAGGTTTTGCTTTCAGGCATTTGAGACTGCTATAATTCATCACTTGCCCATCTCCATTTGAAGCAGGCACACATCATCTAAGGACTGGGAACTGTTAGAATAAATTATATATTCTTCAAAACACATAAGTGAATTTATATTCAGTGTGCAACTGCTAGACATAAAGACTTCCTTTAACAGAGCAGGAGATAGTGACCATCATCCTTCTACATCCTTCACTGTGTTATTTTTTTGTGCTTAAAGGATCTACATGCTTTCATCTAACTACAAGTGGTAGACTTTTAGCAGCTTTGTTGAGACTGTGTACAAAACTGAGGTGT
Organism: Cygnus atratus; assembly: GCF_013377495.2. Taxonomy (NCBI): domain Eukaryota; kingdom Metazoa; phylum Chordata; class Aves; order Anseriformes; family Anatidae; genus Cygnus; species Cygnus atratus. The sequence continues at coordinate 109,462,853 of NC_066362.1, forward strand.
AAAGGAGATGCCTTTGCAACAAAATCTCTACCACAGCTAAAATATTTGAAATCAACCAAAGATGCAGCAGTATAATTTTACCAAAAAGATTCTAAAAGGAAGGTGGATTTATTATTATTTCAATGAGAAAGATATTGGATGGTGTTTGGGTTATTTATGTGGTATTTCTATATAAGTAAGGAAAGATTGTTGAGAAAAGGTGCACAGAAAAAAGTCATATCAGTTTTGCTAGAGTGTTTTTAACAGGGTTCATAAAAGAAAACTCCTGAAATACCAAGAGTTGCATTTGTATTTAAATGTTGAAAGATGGAGGTAGATTTATATTTAGGTGTTTTGTTTGTATGTTTGTTTGTTTGTTTTTAAATCTCACTGCCTATTTATGTCTTACAGAGCCTAGGAACAAAGAGTCAGATGTTATGGGTTTGGATGTAGGAGTTATAGAGAAAGTTCCTCAGGTTTTCCTTATGGAAGGAGTCAGAGATACTCTTTTCCAGAAAACTGTGCTTCAAATTTATTCATAAGCTTTAAAAATTCCAGCCATTATTTTCTGCTACACTACTAAAATGTCTCTGAAGAGGTAAACCAAACCAGTTTCTTCTCCTGTTCCTGTTCTCATTATGTTCTGAAATATTAAATATTCTATTTTCTTGTGTTGCTTAGATTGACGTAAGGTTCAGTCTTTCCAACTGCATCTCAGAACACAGAGAAAACCTTTTTTTTTTTTTTTTCCCTGAAATGAAAACCTTCAGCATTGCTCACTTGTTTGTCTTGCCCTTTATAAAAGACTAATGAGATAAGTGAGTGATGTAGTTTGGCTGCTGTTCAGCCAAACTCAGGGACAGAGAGAGAGAGAGAGAGGGAGACAGAGAGAGGGAGAGAGAGGGAGGGAGAGAGAGAGGGAGAGAGAGAGAAAGAGAGAAAGTGTTCCCAAATGAAAGGAGGAGAAAGTGCTCTTACATTGTACAAATAATCATCATTAGTCTTTTTTTTCCAATCAGCAGCTGAATCCAAAAGCTGTTTTATCCAGGAAATCCTGGAATAATGAGCCTCTTTCACACTTTCTTTTGACAAATCAAATTTCATGTAAATAATTATGGTCATCTTCAAGAAAATGAGGCCTGTAAGAGAGGTGTTGCTGTTCTATAGGATAGGTCCCAACATCCCAGCTCTCTCAGTCTGTACTTTCAGGTGAAGTTAGAGAAAAACTTCACCTGCATCCTCAGAAATGTCATTGAGAAGCTGTAACAATCTTTCAGTGAATATTTTTCTTACTTCCTTTGTATCCAGAGTTAGTTAACCTGCATGATGGCTCACAAGCATCCCCTGTTAACCACTGTCATGACAACTACCGATTTCAGTGGCACACATTCCATTTTGCTCACATACTTTTGAGGCTGGTATTCTCAAGTATTCTCACTTTAGAAGCTACATGGGCAAAATTACTAAGGAAGAAAGACTTCATACAAAGCTATTGTGTTATAAGTCTAAAGCACAGACACATTTTGGCAAGCCAAGTGTTCCAGCTTGCTATCTAAGTAGGCCACATTTTAAAAGATTATCTTGAATATTTACAAAGGGCATCTAGATATAAGTGAATAAACTCCAATTTCTGGAAGAAAAAAAAAGAAAAAAAAAAAACACGCAATGCTGACCACATAAATTTGGAATATGGCCAAAGACCTAAATGTCATGTTGCTCTCACTAGTCTGTAACCATCTGACCTTTATGAATGCTGGGACAGCATAACCTTAGCAAGTCAATGGAGCTCTGCCAGTTCCTAACATATCTGGCCCGTAGAATACTTTTATTCTCTCACAACCACTGCAAAATTCAAGAACTTACTCCATGTGATTTGACAAGAGGGAGGAAAAAATAAACATTTAAATTTTCAGAGCATCAAATCAAAGTACTCTTCAGACTGGAATTCAACACGAGTGTTTGATCTGGACAAATCTAGGCTGTGCATGAGGTCACACTGTAAAGACTTGCAGCACATTTTTGAGCCCAATCATTCTAAAGAAACCTAAATAAGTATAATTCACAGGTTCCTGTGTGGCCCATCTTTTTTCATTGCCAATCAGATGAAGTCTTTAGATCTGGCCATAGGGGACATTAACATCAGGGTGCCAAAGAACATGTTTGAAGGAAACATATCCCTGTGCTGTACAGAACTGCATGCACTCAATGAACTGTTATCCAGTAAACATCTGTTTATCTTTCACCCATCCTTTGTGAGTCACTTATTCCTGGTCTCTATGAACTAATCTCTATAATCACATTTCTTTAAATCTCATTCAAAATACTGGAAGTGTTTATATTGCTTATGTGAGCAGTAACAGGACATAATCAAATCTACTAAAGGGTTCATCTGCAGCCTGGTTTGAGCTGGAACAGGAGACCACCAAGAAAAAAGCCAGAATCCTTCAGGAAGCAATGTATATGATTTGATAGCTTAGCTGTGTCTCACTTTTACTGATATCTCTCTCTGGAAGCTTGGCCTAAGAGAACAAGAAGTTAAAATAGTAATATCTATCTTGTGTTACACTGCCTCCTAATGTGGAGTGGTGCGGCTGAAAAGGGAAGCATGAATTTCAGCTCCTTAATAGCAATGTTTGGACTCTGAGCTGTTTCATTACTCTGAGTACATGAGAGCTTCTTGATTTTCTTGCATAGCTGTTAGCCTGTAGCTAATTAGCACTAACACAAGTCAAACTCAATTTTAGTCCTGGTATGTATTGCTCTGCATAGCTGACCTGCAAAATAGGCTTCTAAATCCCAATATATGTTTTATAAATCATGACAATTCTGTGGAGTTAATTTTTATTTGCATAGTATTTCAAACAATATACATAAACATTTGTAAATTATATGGAGGAATGTCATGTTGTACACTCTTTAACTATCCAATAGATGAAATGCCACAGAAAAATTCTGGTCTACATGATGCTAAGGACAGAAGACTAAAAATATACAATGAGATCAATAATTGGTTTCTGAAGACTTTCCAGCGAGGATGTTAAGAGAGAGTACTAGAGAAAATAATTTCCATATCTGAACTCTCAGAAAGAAGTTGTGAATTCCTGTCATCATTTTAATTTGGCAACTTAAAATTCCAAAACGCTAATGGAAGAAGCTGGAAAGTGAAACATTCCCTTCCATATTGATCACTTGAGACATTATCCGCCCTGCATTAACCATTTATTACAGAGTATGGGACACTTCTAACTCATACTCTACAGGATACAGAGTCTCAGAGTTTTCTACTAATTAAGAAGAATAACAGAGAAAAAAATCACCCAAATGATAAAAGCCAGGTCACAAGAAATAGATACTGAGGGAGAAATGGGGCAAATGCTGTTCTGAGTAATACCACTATTTGAAGCTTGGAAAATCCACTAGATTTTGTTGGAGGTACACAGATCTCAGCATTTGGGAAAAGTTGGGAGTATTTCTTCATTAAATATCATTGTTATTTATTATTATACATAATCATATTTTGCACAAATCCAGAGTGTAGGATATAAACTGCTTAATGAAAAGTGGGAAATTAATCATATGAAGTTCTTCTACTGGACCTCCAAACAGCAGTTGATTTCTAGTTCCAGTCAGAAGTTTTGTGAGGGAATAAAACAAAACAAAATAAAACACTATACAGTATACTGAACTGTAATTAAGTTTTCAGAATGCCCCGAGAAATTCAGTCTACAGCTGTTTTTAATTTAACATAATCTTAATCAGGTTGTCAGTCCATCTTCATATGATGCCAGTAGTGAATTTGGGTTCAACTCCTCTATTGTATTTGAAATGGTTTCTAATGGCACTCATGTATCCAAGTTGGGATGATGCAGACTAAATGGGTGACTTTTACATAGGTGATAACCTGGCTGACTTTTCAATCTCAAAGGATGACAGCTGGAGGCCAGTGAACTCTGATTGGAGGCCAGTTATCAGTGGAGTTCCTCCAGGACTTTTTCTTGGGATCCACCTTATTTAATATATCTATCAGTGACCTGAAGGAGAAGATGGAGCACACACTTACCAAGTCTAGGACAACACCAAACCAGAAAATGCAACTGATAGGCCTAATGAAAGGGATGCTACTTAGAAGCACTACAGGAACGGGCCAAGAGGAACATCATGAAATTCAACAACAGGAAGTGTGAATTCCTGCACCTGGGATGGATTGACAGTGCAGCCAGTGCAGCCAGGTAAAGTCTGCAGATAGAATGACTGAATAGCTTAGCTCTGCTGAGAAGAACCTGAGGGTCCTGCACACACTCTGTGTCCTGGATGTGTTGAAGACTAGCAGCTGGGCTGTTTCAACAAGACCACAGCTAGGAGATTGAGGGAATAATTATTGGATTCACCAGGATTCAAAAGAAAGGCACAAAAAAAGAAAAAAAAAGAGCAAGGTCAGGGAGGACCACCAAGATAGTCAAAGACTGAAGCTCTTTCCCTGTGAAGGGAAGCTGGGGGGGTTGTCCTGGAGAAGAGATGGATTTGTATCTACAGGATAAAACCAGGCTTATTACTTATTACCAGGCTTATTACCTTGGCTTCTGTACCCTCACTATCATAATCACTATGTTATTGAATTCGTATGATTGATGATTCAAATTTTAAACAATAATTTACTCTGTTTACTCAAAATAATATATGTATTTAATATATACATATATTACTTTTTATATATGATATATAGAACTCCTCCGTACTAATGACTGAAATATCTCCAAAATCACAAAGTCACATCAGCCTCCAAGTATTTGGGTACTTTAGCGTGATATACAGACAAATCCCACTAAAACCAAAGGAATTATTTGTATGTCATTGCTGTCACATACACAGCATTTCAAGAACTAGTACTTAATCAGTTATCAATACTTTCCTTCTAGCTGTAAAAACGTATGCACTTCAAATGGAGTGATTACTCACTGCTGTGGGAGGAAAGTTTAGGAGGTATGATCAAACATTTCCTGAATTTGATTGAACAACAACAACAACAGAAGTGTGATTCTCTTCATATGAAACAAACATGGCAGCCCTCCACAGAAAACACATCTTATGCGAAAGGGATAATTTAATGTGCTTGCCAGTAGGTCTCTTTCTTTAAAGAAAGAAAAAAATCTGCTTTTTTCCACATATTTTCTCTTCAAAATTCCATATTTCATATGGTCTAGACAGACAAAATAAATATATAAAAAGACTCACAAAAGAGAAGCCAGAACTTAGAAGATACCCCTTTGTCTGGTGAGAGATCAGTGGCAACGGTTTCAGGCTTGGTGGTACTCTTGGTTTTTAATAGCATGACTCCAATAAATATTTTGCAACAACAGGATCATCATAGATGACCTGCAACTGAACACATATTTCCATAAGATTTGGAAATAATCTGGTAAAAACCTGTATTACGCTTCCTTTATCACTTGACTCAGATGAAAAAATGGGATAAGCATGTCTATTTTTATAACCTCCCTGTGCAAGAGGTACGGCTTAAACTAGGTGGAAGCAAGCATGAGCTTTCATGAGGATTCAGAGAGGTAGGCTTGTGCTCTTGCTGAAGACATTTTAGCTGAGATGTGTTTATTGTTGTCAAGGTAGGTATATGAAATTTAATTTTGAAAAGTAATTCTTGCATTGTTTAAACTGAACTATCAGTTAAACAAAAAGTCTTTAAAAATCTTAAAGCCACTGCAAAAAGGGCTCATCAAAGAAAATGTAGCAACTGTCAGAAAACTTCAGATAATTTTTATTTTTTATTAGACAAAATGTGGTAGGAAACCCTATGTGAGAGCAGTACTTTCTACTGCTCACTATGCTTTTTTGTTCAAAAATGTAAAGAATGCCTTAGACCTTAACCGCAGTAATGTTTGCCTTCCATATTTACTTTTATTTTAAGCTACACACAAATAAACTACTAAATAAATATCCTAAAAGCATTACTTTACTCCTTACTAGCTACTTAACTTTTATCTTTAACCTATCTGCAAAGTTATAGTCACTTGTTTTCATAATACAGTATAAAGCAGAGCATAAAGTACCATGCTTAAATTTTCAGCATTTAATAGTTATGACATATTTTTTCAGTACACTCTGAAAATACAGAACACAAAAAGTTCAAGTGACAATATATATATTGTTAAGTAAACAACAAAGTAAGCTTTTATTCAGTTTTATATTATTTTAATATAAGACTATGCTTATTTAGAAACTAGGAAATGTCTCAGGTGGTTGCATAAATTTGAAGTGAGAATCAACAAAACAAAAGATTTAATGCAAGGTTACAGTTAATTTAAGATTGATTTTTTGTTGCCAGTTTTCTTCAGTTATTGTACTTTCTCTTCCAAATGTTCCCTCTTTTTTTTTTTTTTTTCCCCAGTAGAAACATTTTTGTATTCGTCTCTGCCAGAACACTTGCAGTTCTTCCTACAAGCCAATATATTTTGTTCTTCTGAGTTTCTTCTTCTTTGCTTTGAGGCTTCTCTCATTGTCTTTGTCTATATTAGCTGTAATTTCAGATCTGCAGTGCAATTCTGTAAGAAACCCCCTGATTGCCTCCTTTTACCACATGCTGATTTGGCTTACAGTGCAGTTTTGTTGTGCGTCATTACTTCCAGAGTAAAAATAAGGGGGTAATGCTCTGTGCTGACATTGTAGCTGGACATGAAGTGCTGTTTTGAAGCCAGTCTCCTAAATACTACCTGTTACCATCCTTTGGTTCCAGTTGCAGAGGGTCTGTAGAGCACATGAATTGTATTCCTTTCAGATGAAAAGAATTGGGAAGATGTGCTCCAGGAACACATCACATAACTTTATCTACTAACAGGCATTTAGTTTATAGGACCAGCTCAGCGCTAAGACAGAGTAACTACCACACACTGATAGAGATAATATAGGATTAATCCAGCTGATTGATCTGTGGATAGGCTCCTACAGGACTGCTGTATTTGCTGACATAGGTAAGGCCTAGATCTAGAAGATCTGTTCCATGTCTTGAGCAAACATGTTGTAAACTCAGATGTAAAACTTCAAAACAATAATTGGTCTTTTAGGCAGCTCCAAAACATCTGTGTAGGGGGAACAATAGCTCAAAGAGAATAGACTCAATCAGATCCAATCTATAACATGAGATATGTACAGTGCAAATGTAGGGGATGGCCCTCAGCTTCACAGATCATTCTGTGATCTACTGATCTGCTCCTATAGCTGTGAAGTACTTGCTAGCACAGACATGTCCCATGCCCTTCTAGCACTTCACAATTCCTTGTGCTACTGGCTGTTAACTAGCTTCAGGATACCTTTTCTTTGCAGGATTGTCTTTAATAAGCTACACTTGTGCCTAATGGCCCCCAATCCCAAATGAGCAAAACGGCAAATGAGAATGAGCTATGATATGTCCCCTTAACAGTAAATGGGAGAAAACAATGAGATGTTTTCCTATAGTGGTACAGCCACAGCTGAAGTTACAAGTTTGTATAGCACCCTGCTTTGAGTATTCCTGTTGCATAGTCTTTCAGTAAAATTCACTCCCTTTGGAAGTTATTTTATCTTGTTTGCTTGCTACAGCTAAAGACTAGTAGCTGTTAGGGCATGATAGGAAGTAAAAGTATTTAGTTACTGTCAATCAGGTTTTATATCTATTTGTTTTCCTTTTTATTTACTTCATTTCCTCATTTTGTTTTTCTAGACATTTTTCATTTTAGCAATCACTTATGTGACATAGCCTGCTGTGAATTATTTGTGCATGAATGGTTTTGATTTCTTTCTAAAATGTCTGCTTGAACTCTTGCTACAGAAATACTGAATAAAACAGAGTAAATAATTCTTGCTATTTAAGGTGCAAGGGAATGACAAAGGGTATAAGGAGGGAGCAAAATTGAGTCTATCCACACTCTCCACTCTGATCTGCCAGCTGTGATAGACAGCCAGCCTTCCCCAAAGGCTAACACACATCACTTTCAAAGTAGAGGCAGACTCTACCACTTAAGCCTCACCACTAACTTAAGATATTACCAGCAAAATAAGGAATATATTATCATCCCACAGTTCCCTGACATGCCAAGGACAGACAATCTTTGTTTAAAACATCTATACAAGTACTCACTTTCTAGTACAATTTGTTCTCAAAGTCTTACCAACACCCAGGGGGACCAGCAAAACCTGTGATCACAAAGTACATTGGCGGAGTTTATGGTGTGTCTACCTACTACTGCTTCAAGTTAACTCTAAATTCCTCCAGCAGAGAAACCAATGGTATCCTGTCCTGGTCTGCAGAGTCACTGTTCTTGCTAACAAATTAATTTGTCATGCTAACAAACTTATTACTTTTGCTAAGAGAAACCTGGCAGTGATTTATATGTATTATTAGGAATACTTTTATTAATTTGATAGCAATAGCAACAACAGCAAGGCTAATATTTGTGTTGGCAGTAAACTGTTCAGTCAAGGACTGGGCATCATTATGCACAACACAAAACAGGCTCCTAGTCAGCCATATGACTGAAAGCTTTAAAAAACAAAATCATCAAAAAGTCATGTAGATTATTCAGTCTCACCCAGGGCCAAATACTGAACACCTGCAGCTTGAGTCAGGGGGGCTAGCAAGACTGAGCCTGTCCCATCATTTAGGGGACAGACAGGAACACACTGGAAAAAATCTTCATCCTAGCTATTATGGAGAGTCCTAAAGACTGGAGCAGTGTACAGCCTCACTGCACTGCTAACAAATCCTGAAGCAAACAATTGCCACATCTCCATATGCTACATCTCCACGTGCCGTATATCTGTATGCTACATTTCCTTATGTCACATCTTCCATATGATATGTAAAATGAGGCTTTCTAGCACCTCTTGACATATTAGATATGGAGCTATTTGCTAAGACCCATTTCATACTTGACATAATCCTTCCTTCCTTAAAATTAATATCCTGTAAATTTTAAAAATAAATCTTCTTCCTTTCCTCCCCTCCCCTCCCCTCCCCTCCCCTTCCCCTTCCCCTTTCCCTCCCCTCCCCTCCTCTCCTCCCCTTCCCCTCCCTTCTCCTCCCCTCCCCTCCCCTCCCCTCCCCTTCCCTTCCCTTCCATTTCTTCTTTTGTCTTATTCTTTCCTTCAGTTCCTCATCATTACAACCCCTCTCCCCGTCCCTTCCCAGAAAATAAAACTCACTTCCCTTCTGTCTCATTATCCCTGATCTGAATGCCACCAACACCACTCTTTCTTCTCACACTTTGTGAATGCGCAGTGAGCCTGGTCAGAGACAACAGTCTGCATTCTCTAGCACCAAAGCTGAATTCAGGTTGGAAAAGATGTATTAAAGGTTATAAGGGAAGTCTCCTGAACCTCTTGTGTTGGGTAAGTAGGTTAAGAGCTGAGCTAATATGAATGGGGAAAACATTGCCAAAAAGTTCCAGGATGGTCAAAAAAATCACATTCTTTTTAGTGAATTTACTATTTACTGTTGCAATTTAGTCTAATTTATACTATGCCTCCATTTTAAGTCTCAGCAAGTCAGAACAGCCCTAAAGCACACACACGCTATGAACAGGCATCAGCATGAACAAACATGACTATATGCACAAACATACAAGCATGTCAAAATGGAAAAGCCTGCCTTTTCCCATCACCCAAAGGCTCCATTGCCCCCCTTCTGTACTGATGTGTTCTCCACCGTTCTCCCTCACAAATTGCCCACTGATGTAATAAAAAGGGACAAAACAGACCCCAGCCTGCTCCAACCTACTCTGTGCTTCCCTGTTCAATGGGGCTGGCACTCCGGGACAGGTCCAGGGAGTAAGGATGCCACAAACCTAGGACACAGAGCAGGCACCACACCAGCACTCATAGGAAAGAGCAGGGTAAATGCTAGGACACAGGACACAGTTAGATATTGCTTGCTGAGAAGACAGAAAAAGTCAATTTGTGTCTTGGTGAAAGAGTCATAACAAGGTCTCTCCATCCACACCATCATGTGAAAGGTTGGATCCATATGCCCAGTCTTTAAAATATTGCACATGCACAGCCTGAAACACTGCATGGGTACTCTGAGACCCTGCAGAGGGTACTTAACTTCAGGTACTATAATGTAGATGCTCAACTTTGTGCATAGCTTACAATAAATAAGGTGAAAATTATGCCTGAGTGTAGTCAAGGCACGGTGTGTAGCAAACTATTAAAGAAGCCATCTCAAATTCATAGAGGTATTATTGTCTGTAACAGAAGTGTATAAAGTATTCTCTAGTTCTTATCATCTGTTATAAACATTTCAGTTGTTTCCAAACATTTTTCATTGCATAACTGGTCACATTAATGTAAAATTTTCCAAATGAAAAAGGTTCATAAGTAGTTTTCAGGAACATTAGGTGAAGCTGCCCAGTTCCATGATCCCAGCAATATCTGAAGAGCCAATTAAAGGATGCATTTCAGGAAAGGTATGCATATCCTTCAGGGTACTGCAAAAGTTTACAGTGTGGTGGAAATGCCCATGACAGATAATAGATTTCAACTCATTTGATCAAAGGATCTTTGGAAAAAAAAAAAAAAAACACAGAATGAAGTTATTAAAGAAAGGTAAGTACTCTTTATTACACCTCTTTCAGCACACTGACTTGGAAAATGTAGGCATTTAGACAAAATGGTCTTGTATTTTCTTGTCCAGTGTTTGTTTCATGTGATCACTTGTGGGGCAGGTGCAGAGAACATCTCATTTTACACATGTTCTTGCATAAGAGCTTTGGCCTTGGAGCACCTGTTAGGGCCGGTTTAAGTTCTTTCTCCTGGACACAGACTCTCTCAGCTGTTAGTAATTAGAAAAAACAAAGCAGAACTACCACATGGATGCAGGCCCTGAGAGATGAGAATGCCAAAGAAAGCAGCACAGATTTTATAAGGATGCATGTCATATTTTTTCCCTTGGCAGTACAACCTTAGAACACCAGCGTGAACGCCAGCTACCCCAGTGTCGAGAAAACAGAAAAGTGTTAGAGGTTTTTTAAACTTTGATCAGAAAGGAGAGCACCTAGAGGCAAGACAATTCTGTAGAGCAACCGGGTTTATAAATATGGTTTTAGAGAAATTCTATCGGAAAAGATGTGTTTAAAAATTTTGATTGAAGCAGGGTAGTTTTCTAAAAACTTTGCAAACGGAAGACTTGCACTAGCATTTGTTTTAGTTATTATTGCTCTTGCAGGTTGTCTCATCAAGCTAGTCTTTATTTGTAGCCTTAAAATGCTTTAGAAACCATTTTTAGCTTATGAAATTAAAGCATCTGTAGAGGATTATGTATTTCAATACATATTAAATGGTTTCTACACTACAGAGATGTCATCTGTATGCAACCTGAAGATTTACTGACTAAAGCACATTTTCTCTGGCAACATATACGAAACTTTACATTTGGCTTTTATCACTAAGTTTCAATCCAATTAGAATCTATTTCAATGGAAAAAATGTGCTGATCTTAACAGGAAAAGAGTCAATTGATTAGTTATTCTGAGCCACAAAAAATAAATTTAATGAGACCAGTAATAGAGCACATTATACACAAAATATCTAAAAGTCAGCAAGAGATTATCTTAAGTTACTTCTGTCACCTATAAATTTCCTCCCAGATAATTTCATGGAGGGACATGCATTAGCATGTGACTTTTTAAACTAAAAGAGAAGTTGGTGTTTAATAAATCAAATGTAAAAGTTAAAATAAGTTAGAAAAAGGAAGATTAATAATGCCGTTCTGAGAATCTATTTATAAATTCTATTTGTATTGAGATCACTGAAGATATTAACATGATTTCAAATAAGAAAATTGGTAATGTCTATTTTTAGTTTTCAGATGGAATCACATTCAAATATTTGGTAAAATTGTAAGCACCACCTTTGAACAGCATGTCCTTTTAGAGAGCTTCTGGAGTCATCTTTTGTTTTTCCACTCCAAGAGGGTTAATTAGAAATGGTTAAAGAGAAAAGGATGACTTCTGGTATGCGGGATTTAGGTGGTCTCCTTCAAAAGACATTAATAAATAAAAAAAAAAATCACCTTGTACTCCACCCATTATTTTCTACTGTCATCGACATAAAAACACCATCAAACTGCTGTGTCTGCTGATGAATTTCCCCACCAGATAACAGACAAGCACATAGTATTCTGTGCTTACTTTCTGTGACCCAGTTTTTCAGGGACCTCAGGCATTTTATACGCTAGCGGTGGTCTACTGTACACTCTTTAGAAAGCCATAGTAGCAGCACAGCCCTCAAAGGTTGTTGAATATCATACATTAATTAATCTGTTTTAGTGTTCAATTGGTCCCACTAGTCCTATGCCAGTTTTTCCCTCTCAATCTCAAACTATCTGTGGGATGAGTTCCCTCACACACACAGACTTAGCCAAAAGGTTGCACTGTCAGTTCAAAACCATATAGCTGTGGAAAAAAAAAATGAAAGAAATGATCAGTGTTACCATTTCGTGATGATAAATAATTTAATATTGATATTTTAACTAGATAAATTATAAACCCACCACAGATAAAACTTGCAACTTCAGGACAAGGCAAGAAATCCTGGTTAATGAACAGGGATGATAAAAAAGCTGTAGAATACTTATATTATTATAGTACTATAACATATTTAAATCAAGTCCTGGCTGATGAGTGAATAATGAGACATCAGTGGAATCACTGCCTTTAGATGATGCTCAACAGCTGGCAAAATAGGATTTCACCTGGAAGGTCCAGCACAGTCAGGAAGCTGGTGTTAGGATATGGTGCTGTGTTTTTCTGGCACCAGCTTTTTTTTTTGTGATTCCTGTTTGCTTCACCTCTCTGACCATGGAGTATTTAATGCCTGAGGTATAGCAGCAAGAGAATGAGGCAGCAATGGCAGACGGGAGGGGAGCATGGAAGTGATGTTGTTAAAGTCATCCACCATGTCACTACTAAAGGCTGTCTGTCAAAAGCCAGCAAAAGCTGGCAAAGGGTACTTTTCCTTTAGAGATCATTTGTAAAGATTTCAAGAAATCTTTGTTTTGACTACTGCTGCAGAGGAAGAAAAGAAAACAGAAATAAACACTAAAAGCAACTTGACTTAACAAGGTGAAAGTAAGCAAGGGCATGGAGAAAGGCTAGAAGCCTGATAACCTTATCACTTGCACAGCATGGTCAGATCTAATCCTTTTCTAAAACAAACACTGGAAAGAGATGAAAGAGCTGATATATCTCTAAAGGTTTAGCAGGTCTAGAGACAGAAAGCAGCTTTCTACATGGGAATAATATAAACAAAGGAGATTAAGAGTTTACAATAGCTCTTTGAGAGAAGGTAACAATCCCCCAGTTGGCACTACATTAAAATGATTTTAATCATTCTAATGGGGGAGATGGATGTTTGAGAAAGAAAAATTCCATAATTATACTTTTAAGAGAAGAATTATTCTGCTTTTCTTAAGTAAAAAGCGTCTGTTAAAAATTTTTTAAACATGTGAAAAAGGGATAGTTGGTCCAGTCTACAATACAGACTATGAGAATCATTCCAGTTTGTTGAAAGAAGAAATGGAGGAGGGAAGACAGATAGAAATTTCTGCTTGAGTACAGCTTGAGTGTTTTGTTTTTGTTTTTGTTTTTGTTTTTCCCATGGAGTCTGTTTTTTGTTGGTGGTGGTTTTTGTTTCTTTGTTTGTTTTGATTTTTAAATTTATTATTATTATTATTTTACAAAGATGTAAAGGAGTGTTTTGTTTGATCACCACTTATCAACCAGTAGGAGAGTATTTTATGAAAACCCCATCCCAAATATTTTCACCTGCTGTTCACAATACCAGTCTTAGGGGCAAAAGGTCTTGCCTTTACCAGTTGCTATTCTTTCACTGTCCAATGAAATTAAAGATCCAGTCTTGTAACTGGATGTAATGACTTGTAATATCTTGTAACTGTCTCACACAGGCTTTTTTCTACTAGAAGACACACAAACATAGCGATGTAGGTAGAGGCAGAGTATAAAGGGACAGAAGATAAATCCCTATGGAAGACCTGACATTTTGTGTCCTGAGAATTAAGAGTAGTATGAGTCTCAGCCCCTACCACCAGAATCAATCCATAGGTGTGATTGCTAAATCGCTACTTTCTTCAAATATGCTGTAGCATGATGTGGCATTTCAAAGACACAATAAAAACAGAAATGCAAAGACCAGCAAAATGACCTGTGAGGCTCAGCTACATGCTGCTTCTTCTCACAGACCCCTCTCCTCTCCTGTTCTAGAAATTGTTTTTTTTCTTTCTGCTGTCTCCTGGATAGTGGCCAACTTGTAGGTCCTCAGATTCAACAACTGGGGCCCTTTTGTTTTAGGGCAATCACTAACATTGCCTAGCTTGCTCTCTTCAATAAAACAGAAGTGCTTAGACCAACAAGGTTGTGGACCACCTAGCCTCAGACCTAGTCATACATATGTTTATATTTCAGTTTCCTTTTCTCTTTGGTGGAATATTAAATTCAGAATCTTCTGCCTTCATAAGAGATAGATGCTGAGAGTCACAGTCCAGAAATGTCCAATGGTTCATTGAAGCAAAGTCATTCAATAATCGCTTTGAGTTTTAAAAGCAGTTAATCACACTTGTGATAAAACTTTGTTATTACTACAGATTGACTTGGAATCTTGTAGCACAAAATAACAAACACAAACATCTGAGCAACAGATAATTCCCTTCAGCCCTGGTATATATGAGAAGGACTCATAACTGACAGTAGCACATCCTTATGCTTTGGAGCATAAGTTTCTGAAGGTCATAAGGGCATCAGAAACCTGTCAAAGGGGAGTTTAGAGCCTCGTGTTTCTGCTAGACACACAACAGAGAGCTTTATCACAGCGTGCTACTGCTCTCAAAGAAGTCAGATTCTACTGTGCAGTCCTGTGCATTTTGAAAAGATGTTTATTTCAACCATTTCAGTTTGTTATTTCTATATAACTGGACTCTCTGAAAGAAAATACTCAGCAAGATCCAAGCAAGTTCTTGTTTTCCTTCCTGTTTCTTCCTCCATCTTTCTCACTATAGCCTTTCATTCTGCATTCACTATTTACTGCTCTGTGCACAAAGGTGAGTAAATGACTCCAATATCCCATGTCTAGCTTTATCTCCTAAACACAGTAACATTCTGAGTCAGGAGCCAGGCCTGGCCAACAGTTTGATACCTTGCAGGTTGATGGTGTTATCAGAACTAAATAATGTTGCTTGCTAGCCTAATAAAAAAAAAAATATAAAAAAATTGATGGATGAAAATGGATGGAAAACACACCCACAGATACAGATTGTAAACATATATTTTCTGTCTGGATCTAAAGGTGAGTGACTAAATGGTATTGCAGATGTACCGAAGTATGGATCTTGGGAAAGTGGCCTGACCATGTCTCAACCATCTATCAGGACAAGTCTTGGAGTCACACCATCACCCCACACAGACTAGTTTTGCCTGGAAGAAAACCCCATTGTGTTTCTGGGAGGAAGCCGTAGTGCACCTTAGCCTTCAGGGCACCTGCTAGGTGCACCCTTTCAGCCCTCAGCCACCTTGCTAGCACCTTCCAACTCCATCAGTACAGGAGAAGATGTACATTCCCAGAGCCATCAAGACAGCTTTTCTCAGGAGTACTTTATCTTTTTGATGAAGTCATGAACATGCTGTCGTGTCATTGCTCTGCTGCTGATTTTGCTTGAAAACCAGAGATTCACACAGACACCAGGGCAGCACTACTACAACAGCTCTAAGGAAGAGCTGGTACTACAACTTTATGGCCAAGATTGTATCTCCTGCTTCCAAAGAGTTTCTGTGCTGGTGGCATGATAATGATTTCAATATTTGCTTAAATTTGCTTAAATAACTTCACCAAGAAAAAGATAAAGCAAGAAAAAGGCAAAACTTTTCTAAATGCATAACAGATGCACCAGTGCATGACGGGATGAATGCAGAACAGACTTGGACCTGTCATCACGCTCCTCACAGTCACATTCTTCCTGCAGCTCATGTGGCCTACACCTGCGATATACTGGCAACGAGGCATGAGAGGCTCCCAGGTTCAAAGCAAAGTCTCATACCTTTGTTCCTGCCTGCAAGCTTTTTTACTTTTAACCTTCTCCCTCCCTGTCATCAGTGTTTTATTTTGCATGTAGCAGCTCTGACTATATACCAAGACGTTTGGATTTATTTTTGTGTGTGTTTCTTTCTTTTTTTGTTATTTATTTTTAGCGTAGAGGATACTCATCAAAGCAAAGTATAGATAGTAGAGCTAAAAGTTACATAAAAAGTCACAAATAATGAATGCTAAATATGTTTAAACATAAGGACTCTTGTCAGTCTCTGAATATTTGCTGCAGTGCATGAATATAGATTTTTCTTTAACATGTTATGAAAAATCAGCACTTTATTCTCACTTTACATTTTTTCCTCCAGCAATACCAAAGGGTTCTTCAATCAGAATCAGTAACGGTTAGGAGTAAGGGTCAATAATCCATCTCTAGGGTGTTTTAAATGGGGAGAGGAGTGTAAACTGGTGGCACAGTAAGTGAGGGTTAGGTCTTCATTTATCAAAGGCTGCAAAATGGCATGGATACAGAGAGACCTGTCATTGCTAGAATCTGAAAAAGTATATCATTTGCATTAATAGCCCTTGCTCATACAAGAAGGACTTTCTATGAAGATTGATGTTCAAAAGCCATAGGTCCCAATGACCTAGGGAAAAAGAGAACATAATAAACAAATATAATAATAATAATAATAATAATAATAATAATAATAAACAAAGAGGAAATGGCAAGGCTACAACACTCTTTAGGTTTGTAAACTAGTCTAAATAAATTTATTTGACTTAAGAATTCCCATCCTTTCTTTTTCCAGCTACCTGTAGTTAAACATGCCAATGTGTAACTGGAAGTTAAAGTGTAAGTGAAAAATATCTATACTTGCTCTGATGCTTTTACATCTGCACAGCACTCCTAGAAATAAAGTCCATATATAGCTACAACAGTATTCTGTACATTTAGGTGCATCTTAGTGTACATATTTCTGCTCTTAAATGTTTCTAACAGCTCTCTCTGACACACACACTGCTGCACATTAGGACAAATGATTCCCAGACAAAGTAGCCAAAAAATTGTGTACTATACAGTTTTTGTGCTTTTAGGAATCCTGCAGTTTATTAGCATCCTGAAGTGAAGACATTGGACAGTCTTTACTCTTGATTTTTGGAAAGTGGCTTTAAAAACATTCTTAAAACAAACAAACAAAATATTATATAATGTTGTGACAGTTTGCGATCTGATTTTGTCTGTTCTGTACCAGTTCTGTAATTTACCTCAAGCCTTCTAGCATGAGCTGGTATATGACATGTCAGGGCCAGAATTCATAGCGACTAAAAAAAATTCTTAAAGTAAGATAGGAGCTTGTTGAAAAACAGTGGCCAGCTTTGTTACAAAGCACGAAGTTTTCGTCGGTATTGAACAGAAAGTTATTTGTTAATAGCAGTTTTATGAATCTCTTGGAGGCTTTTCTTTATCTATATTTAGACTTAGCTCCCCTCAAAACCCTTTTATTTATCTTCTTTCAGGTGATGGAACTAATATGAACTTCACAGTTTGCTTATTTCACTTTACTCATATTTTAGTATTCAGTTCCATACAAAGAATGCTAACACTGAAGAACCTAAAAAAGAAAAAAGCTGCACAGAACTGACTCATTTAAGATGAAGTTAGTATGGTTTCTCCCTCCCCACTAGATCTTAGTTATCTGCCCTTTTTCTGCCTCAGGCTAAAATGAAAATGACCATCCTGCTTTTAATCCCAGCATTTAACATAGTTTGTAGTTCTGCAAAACCAGATAACAACTCCAGAAAGCACTTAGAGCTAAAAGTGAAAACTGAAGTATGTCCAACTGTCTACAAGTATGACCTGTCTTCTAGAAGTGCAGCCCAGCCACAAAGGGTCTATGAGCAGGTCACCGACACAATCTACACTGAAGTCAAGACTGCCCTCAGCTGTGATGGGACAAAAATCAAGACCATGATTCTGTTGCCTCAAAATGTCCCACGGACCCAGGAAAAAAAAAAAAAAAAAACAAAAAACAAAACTCTAAGGCGTGGTAATGTGCAAGGTAGGGAGAGGAAAATCCCCCAGAGAAAAGATAGAAGTTTTCATTTCTCCCTATGATGTCAGTGATAAGAAATGATCCTATCATGCCCTCATTAGCCACCTCTTTCCCAAGTGCCATGAAGGAAGAAAAAGATTTTGAAGTATCCCTGATAAGATTACACCAGATCCAGGAGAAAGTCCCACAAGACCCTATTGCCACTTTTAGTTTTACCTCATCTCTTGTTTTTCCTCTAGGGTATCAAACCCAGATGACATCAAGGATTTTGAAGTTTCCTTGGGTTTTGCAACATGATGTGCATATTCTCACTGTGCATCATGAAAATCCCATTAATTTCAGTGAATTATTTTTTCCAATTATTCATTTTCCAAAAATCATTCCAAAATTAAAAAAAAATATATAATGCCACAATGGCATTTTAATGACTTAGTAAAGCTGGCAAAGATCTTGGAAATGCAAAACTTGCTTAGTTTAGACCATTTTTGTAAAGTTAGAAGAGACTTGATGGTGAAGTTCTTAAACAGTTAGCATTTCCTCTGTCTTTTAAAATCAAGAATCCATTTTTGATTTTAAAATTATTCTTTCAAATTATAACTTACACCAGAACAATGAAAAGAAACTTTGAAAACTTAAAAATGAAGCTCTAAAAAGTAATTGATGAAATTACTTCTGAAAAATCTTGTCATATAGAAAAACTGATTATTTTTAGACAGACTACAAATGATCATGGTTCTTTTCAGGGAGAAAAAAAAAATAAGCAGCTAAAGGTAATTCTTGTTTGTTTTCAGGACAACTACAGTTTATATGTTTTCAATTTTCCAGATAATTTCAGATTTTCTGTAGCATCTGGATGTGGCCTACATTCCAGTTAAGAAGCTGATGAAATTTTTGTTGGTGGCAATTAGAGTTTAGTCAGATGGAAATCTTTACAGAGGACACTGAGATGTTGCTTAAAAATTTACATTAATTCAATGTATTCTTTCACAGAAAAAAATGTGGAAAGTAGCAATGAAAAATATGAGAAAAGACAATGGCATTCATGTAATACTGAAGAGATTCAAATTACAGTGAGTATGTATATTTTCATACATTTTTACATAGCACTTTATCTGAATGAGAAGGCATATATTAATAGAAAGATTATTTTCCCTGGCTTACATTGGCATTCTCAATAACTTATTCATCACAATTAAGTAAAAATTATGAACATGTGGAAAACTTGTCAAACAGTTCTAAACAATGTTTTCTAAATAATCACAAAGAGGTCATCTGTTGTTTTTTTTTTTGTCTTTTTGTTTGTTTGTTTGTTTGTTTTGTTGTTTTTCTCCAGAACATTCAACAAGTCCTCTTTGTCAGTAAATGATGTAGGTACCTACATCAATAATTTCTGGTAAATACATGATGGGTGAAGTCATTTAAAGAGCCATTCTAGAAGCCAAACTAGTCTGGAGGTGGGGATTTATTTGACATAATGTCTCCATATGAACTGTTCTAGTAGTAAGTGATACTAAATCCTTTGATCTAGCTTCCAAAAATAAATAATAACTCATATCAGTATTCATGTACTTCATTATATGCAAATAACAACTGCAAGAGAGAGATTCTCATTTTCAGCATCAGTGTGAAATACTTGCCATGAGAATATCACTACTTTTGTAATAACCATGTCATGATCAGCAAGTTTGCTTTGAAGAATCAAGTATAATAGACAAAGTAATCATAACGATTTTTAAAAGTATAAGTTTTCTGAAGAAAAATAAATTAATAAATAAATACGTGTATGAGTAAAGTAAATACAGTTGGAGATAGTCTAAGAATACTGTCCTTTGGACACACAAGAACTACAAGTATTAGTGAGCTAAACATTTTTACATACATATACATTTTGTACCTGCATGCATGCCCATTCATCTAAGATGATGCCTCGAAAAATTTTTAAAGCTGAATGACTTTGAGGAGTAAATTATATTTCCAATGATGGGACAGAGAAACAGAGGTTCATTCATGATGGGACAGAGAAACAGAGGTTCATTCAGACAGTAAATACTTAATTCATGTTTCTGTTTATAAGACCTGAAGGAAAACTGGTCAAAAAAAATGGAAGCTTCAATTCAAATTTAACTTGAGGGGACAGGTAATACGAGGTAAATGCTAGCTGACAAAATTTCCCTAAATTAAATTCTACACAGTGATTTGGGGGAATGGTCAAACATTCTCTTAGGTAATGCATTCAATTAGGAAAAGACATATATTTTTTTCTACTCTTATTTTCTCCTAATTCCTATGGCTGTATGAAGTAGTTTCTCTTACACAAGATTTTAAAGCTGTTTTATATCTGTCTACCAGCTGAGGTTTCCAGGACATCTTCTCCATGCTATGGATAACAGGAGCAGTTTCCTGCTTACACAATGGCAAGAGGCTGGATGGGGAATTTCCATCCCTGTCAGCAATGACAGTAACTTCACAGTGCTGTATGCCAGCCCATACAGCAGCTGAACTGGGAGTTCTGGCTGTTGTTTCATTCACAATGTGTTCTTGTTACCCAATTATACTTGTAACATTTCTGTTTATTATTTTTGTAATCTTTGACTCTGTCGTTTATTAGTGTCTCTATTTATTCTGTGCAACTAAGGATACAAAGGTATCCTTAGGAGACAGGAGACAGCTCAGGAGACAGAAAACTAAAGTCCTGTAAACTATATATACCTCATACAGTTTATGATAAATAAATTTGAGTTATACTGTGTTTCTGGTGCAGAGTAGCACAGCATATAGTATGGTGATCACTTAGATGATGCAATTCCCAGTTATTCTGAGAACTGTATGTAGTACTGAAATGCTCACCTGGGTAAGCTGTAGCATTGCAGCTTCAGGTCTACAGCTTAAAGTTGCTCAGAAATTGATTTAATTACATGCCCTTTTCTTTGCACAGTTTAAAACTTAACAAACAAACAAACAACTTTATTTTCATTGTTTGACAGAATTGAAATCTGAAACATACTAGTAATTTTAAACTTCACAACTGACAGACTATGTCTGAGGCTTACAGCCTCTACAGCGAGCCTTTAAGAAGCAGATAAAATCTAAAGTATGTGTTTAAGGTAGAAAAAATTCAAATACATCCTCAACTAGCTCTCAAATGCCTAATTACAATTTTAATGTCAATTTTGTTAGAGAGTTACTTCTTTTTCACCTTTAGATTGTACTATTGAAAGTTCCATTTTCTCAATGCAAATAATGAATTGTCATACAAAAAGCTCATAGTATCCTTCAATCTTCCATAATAATAAGCCAAAGCAATAGGAAGATTTTTCTAAGTTGGGTTTCCTAAGGCCAAGCATTCTTCTATGAGGTAAGATAGTAAAACAGAAGAGAATTTGGCTCTAAAATGAAGTTTATTCATTTCCTCTTACTGTCAGATAGAAGTTCCTTTGGAAAGTCTTGTACAAAATAAGTACTCTCTTGAAATATTAAAATGCCTTGGAATAAAATCAATTGGATCATGAGTTACTCTATTTTACTCTGATAAAAAGTAGAGGTGCTATTTCCTATTAGTGTGTAACTGTTAATATCATATATCAAGTTGTATTGCTTTTTAACTGGTATTGGAGTGTGTTTTTTTTTTCCTGCTTTTGAGTATTTGGTATTATTACCACTGCATTATGACACTGTTACTCTTCATATATATATATATATATATATACATATGTTACTCTTCATATATACATATATGTGTATATATATATATGTGTATATACATATAGGTGTGTATATATATATATGCGCACAGGCATAAGCTAAAGATCAGGCTCATCCTTCAGTCCTCATTTTCAACATTTACATATTGACCTGACCTTTGGCTCAATTTTAGAATGAGTTACTTGTCTAGTAAGGAAACTCAGGTTTATAGTAACCTTCTCCATTAATTACATGAATAAAATTGCCCAAACTCAGTTGCCTACCAACACAGGGCAACTTGTTCTGTGAATTCAGTGATGCAGTATTAGAAGAGTGAAAAAAGTGTTAGGAAAGTACCGCTGTAAGCAACAAGACACAGAGGTGATTTTGACACCCGTGAAGCCTCTCTCTTAATCAACATGAATTAGAAACAATCTATACAAATTTGGTAATATGCTAAATGATAACAACACTGAACTCCTAACTATGTTTCACAGAAGGCTAACATACCCTGATTGTACACAGATACTGTGTATAGGCAGAGAAGAAAGTGAGATAGAGCATTTCTTCCAGGGCTGATGCAGTCTTATTGTGGTTGTAGTTTTAATCCTCAAGGGGAATAAATACTTCCAATACAATCAGGCTTCATGTATGCTTGGCTTATAAAACAAGATTTCTTTGCCCAATTCCAGAGAGTAAAATGATAAAAAGGACAGGTAACATAAAACCTGCATGCCATATAATAAACTCCAAATTCAAGATACATGAAAGCATGTAAGAAAGAAACAATATTTGACGTGTCTTTACAGCTCTGATGCCTGCTGTTATATGATAGTCACATACTTCTGGTGATAGTTTCTCTTTTCTCCTATGCACATGTGGAATATCACTTGCCATTAGAGATGGTGAACATCTTTTCAAACTTTTGACTAAAATTCACGTCATATTCTCTACACGTACCTTTGCAGCCACTCTCTGACCACCTTTATTACATGCAGAGAAAGATCCCCCTTTATTACATGCTGAGGAAGCACACACAGGGAATAGCCAAAGACAAAGACATCTGAACACCAGAGACTCACCCCTATCCTACATGCGTACATAAGGAGGATTGAGCACTTTACCTCTAAAATAACTAACAGTTCAAAAGCACACCTTAAAGACAGTATTTTTTTTTCCAGTTTCTCTCTCTTCCTTCTCATTACCACCCTTTATTTCACCTCCTTCCCTTCATAGCTCCCTCTCTATTATTTTCGTATCTACAAGGTAAAATAATTTGGAGGACTGCAATCACAATATTGTACTTCCAGTTATATATAAAACACTTGGATATCTTCTAGCAAAACCTTCCATGCTTCATTTTATCACCTGTGAAAAACACCATTACAAGACTCACACTAGATAACTTGTGGAAGAAAATTTGGCATTTGACTTTCCAAACGAGGAGGTAAGCCAACTTACAATATTAAACACACATGGCATGTTAATAGTAACAACAGATAATCTAGCTGTACAAAAAAGCATAGCATGAAGTGCAAATAGAATTTAAGTCTTTACTAGTAAATTCGTAATCCAAGCTTAACTAAGGAAAAAAATGTAAGTCATACCCTACAGTTATTATTAAACTTTATTATATTATTAAATATTTTTATACATGACTAAAACTCTCACTAAACATAACATTGATGTGATAATAAAATTCATAAAAACTTTGCTCCTTTTTTCCCTGATTGGTTTCCATATACTTTTCTCACCGATCTCTTTTTATTTATCCTGCAGTAGTGACATGGACATAAATGAAAAAATCCCAAACACCTGTTGTTTTTATAATGTATTTTAAATTAATTTTCATTTGCCTTCTGAAAAACATCCTGGAAACATGTAGGTGCTGAAATCCAGATATTTGGCACACAGCTGAATCAGATGCAGGTGCAAATTAGCAGTGTGTATTTTCCTAAAATGAGTATTTACTTTCTTATAATTGCAAACAGCTTAGTCTTAATAAAGAAACATTCACTCTTCTGAGTGGATATTTATTTACATTTAAAACTGGAACTTGAAACTTGAGGGCTTTACTAATTTAAAAGAACTCAAAGATTTTTTGAAAGCCTGGCTTTTGGTCCTTAGACCACATGAGTGCTTGACCATACTTCTTTACTGGAGATTCTCTTTTAGCTTTCCTGGTCGTGGCTTTGATGGCCTGAGCCCTTCCAAGAGTTGCTTATGGCCAGAGACCACAAAGCACATGCCATGTGGAGACTTTTGGTCACAGGTAGCAGGCAGCAGCAGGGATGTCCCAGGTAATATATCATCCCGCTGGACAGGAAGCCTGCTCCTAACCAGGGCAGGTTAGCCAGCACTGTCAGTTTTCCTTCCCTAATTCCATACCGAGCTCCCCAATAGCCTCAGCACCATCAGAGCTCCAGAGCTGGGGAGTCACCAGCAACTGAAAGGCCTCACAGGATACTCTTGAGTAGCATAAAATATAAAGCTACTTGAGTAGCATAAAATATAAAGCTACTTTTCTTTGTGGATAAGGCATATTAAGCAAATTGTGCAAGAATCTGAAACATGCTCTTGCGTTATGAGAACTTTGAAGTGGCAGCACAGATACTGAACATCAACTAAAACATCAGGAAATAGAGTCATAAAAAAAAAAAAAAGATAAAGAAAATATCTGGTACTAACAGTACTAGTCTTCAGTGGTATCCTACCTATTAAAAATCTGATGTCAGTTGGTGTGGACAAAGTGAACTACAAAATTTGTGTTTGTTTCTATTTGAGACAAACATGTCTTGAACTAAATGAAAAGCTGCAAAGCTGACATACAAAGATTATCACTGATGATAACACAAGCACTCAGAAACATCACTGCTTGTCTGAGACATGAGAAGGAGCAGAAAGGATGATCAGTAAAACTACAGCAGGAAAGTACAACTGCACTTCTTGGCAGTGCTTTTCAAGTTTCACTGTACTACAACCTGGTTCTGTTACAATAGAAAATGTCAGTTTTTTCCTTCCTATCTAGCAACAAACCTGTGCAATTAGTTTTAAAAGAAATAGAACACTAGTAAGAAAAACTGTTGAATGGGGTACATACAAAGAAAGCAATATAACACATGCTTGAAATTAGCTTTTTACAGCATTTATCAATAAAAGAAAGTCTAAACAATACAAGAGTAGATAAGAAAACAGAAAAAAAAATATATAAGCATACCCACAATTATGGACTTTGTTCTTGAAATAAAAATTCCTGAATTAGGGGTAAACCAGGTACTTGTACTCCAGGTAGCTTTGAGACCAACTGATACTCAGTTCCTTGCTCTAGAATGCAAGATGCCCAGGAAAGATTTATCTTCTAATTTACCATTCCCATTTCCCTCTCATACAAGCAGGAACACTGTAACACATACTTGCAAACAAGCAAGGAAGAGAATAAGAGGGCTCTGAGCAAAGAATGTGAATTCTGTGCTTCTGCAGTAGGTAGGTACCTGTGTATATATAAAGAGAATAATGCGCACCAGGTGGAGCTTGCCATTACAGCCAGGGCAGAGATCACTGACCTTCTTACTGGGCACAACCAAGTGGGGCAGGCATGGGGCAGTCACACCCCTGCAGGTCCTGCAGGCATGGGGTAGCCACTGAGGACTCTAAGAACACAGGACAGCCCATGAGTTTATTGAGTTTTCCTTGCCTTGCCTTTGTGTCCAATGAACTAAACTAAACTTGATAGGACAAGGGGGAATGGTTTTAAACCAAAAGAGGGTAGATTTAGATTAGATATAAGGAAGAAATTCTTCACTCGGAGGGTGGTGAGGCACTGGAACGGATTGCTCAGAGAAGCTGTGGATGCCCCATCACTGGAGGTGTTCAAGGCCAGGCTGGACA
Organism: Cygnus atratus; assembly: GCF_013377495.2. NCBI lineage: Eukaryota > Metazoa > Chordata > Aves > Anseriformes > Anatidae > Cygnus > Cygnus atratus. The sequence continues at coordinate 109,488,535 of NC_066362.1, forward strand.
AGGCCCTAGGCAACCTAATCTAGTGGGTGGCATGCCAGACCATGCTGGGTGGGGCAGGGGTGTGGGATGGGGGGGATTCCATGATACCTAATGCAAAACCAGACTGTTTACCAGTAGTGTGAACCTATGATCGATATTAAATATTGACCGATATTGATATACAATAGTTGTTAAAGGAAGTCACATTTCTGATTCTTAACAATATTAAAGCCTACCAATCTTGAGTTAAAGTCACAAGTTCTCTTATTTTTCTGCCATTTTCAAAAAAAAAAAAAAAAGTCAGAAGCTATTTGGATGATGTCTGGTTTGTCTATAAAGTAGAAAACTACACTGTCAAATGAACCAGAAGTTCTTACAAAAATTTATTACTAGATAAACAAGGCTGGGGATAACTTGTGAGTTTCAGAATCACAATACGGTGGATTTTTTTTCAAGCAATTTGAGGCACTCAAGAATCAGCAGGACTTTACAAATCATATCAGAAATTGAACTGTGAATTAATTCAGAACACATTACCATTGGAATAAAAAACTTTAAAATTTTAAATTAGCCCCCATCTGGAAATTTAACACCACTTAAACATTCATACTTGAGCAGCAAAAAGATCCTTATTTAATGGCAATATAGCTTAAGTTCATAATTCTATATATCATCAATAAAAGAGGAACAAAAATGTAATTTAACTGGACTACTTCCCTTAAATGTTATATGTACTAAAGTGATTCAGTTTTTACGTAGAGCAAGAATAACACCTCTTCATGTCTGACCTTTTCAGTCTGAACAACTTAATTTAAAATCCTATTTTAAAAAGTGCATTTATCCTTCTGCCCTTTGGGTAGAATTCACACAGAATAAGTCACCATTCTTCCACTGTACTTTGTTTCACAGATATGCTTTGGGGAAGGGCACTCCTGACATTGCCTTGGCACATGAGGCAACAAGGCACAGACAATGGCTGTTAGAACCAGACTTTGGCATCCTGGTTCTGTAAACACCACCAGCAGCATTTCATAGATGAGTGGCCTTGTTAGCTTGTATTTTAGGAAACCATATTGTAGGTCCTTACGAATAGGAAGAGCTGTTTGAAGCAATAAGGATTTCCTTCATCCGCCACTTAGAAGTTACAAAGACTGATCTGAAGGCCACAGAAAGGAAGAGGATGCAATTTTATTGGAAAGAGACCACAGAAAGATAAAATCCCAGATTAAAACAATCAGATTAAGATTTCGGTCACCTGACAAACTAATATTAAATTATTGGCAGCTAATTTTTCACATAACTCTTTTTGTTTTTCATGACTTAATGTTCAGTCTCTGAAATGACATTAAAAGGAAGAACACATTATTCAAATAACAATTATTAAAATTAATAACATTATTCAAATTATAATTTTTCAAGTGCCATTGGAAAAGGAAAAAAAAAATCAATGACAGGACAAAAAAAAAAAAAGCATAATGGAAAGTGAGGTAAGGCACACTACATATGCATACAGACCTGGCTCTGTCTACCCTCCTGTACCTGCCTCAGGCAACTGCAGCTCATGAGTGACTTCTACAGTTTTCTTCCCTCTTTCAGCTTGCACTTTGCTCACATGGCATGGCCCTGAAGACAAAATCTATACGTGAAATCCCTGAAGTTATTAAAGTACTGCTGTATGAGGGACATTTTCTTTTGTTGGATACATTTTTTTTTCTAAAATCACATATAAACGTTTAATTTTTAACATAGAGAAGACTTGGAAAAAAATAAAAAATAAAATTATTTTTCCATTAAATAGTATACACTAATTTTACATTGTAAACATTAATGAAGACTTACTCTGTTATACAGAGACCACAGAAAAGAAGGATTGACATATAAAAATATTCTGAAGTAAAGGTCAAGGATAGTGTCCCTTCTATAACTGACTGAATATACACTTTAAATTCCTGAAGCCATATAACCACTGGAGTGGATCTTCCTCAATAGCTTAAATTTACTATCCACCTGAAGAGGAATTATTTTGTTATTTATTGATCATCCACTGTCTTATGTAGGTTGATAATTGGTATGTATAACAAAGCAGCTTCCTTGTACTATTCATTACATTGCCAGCATATTGGATGGGTTTCTCAGCCAATGTGAAAGCCACAGTTCATTCTAAATGAGGTGTAATCAATTGAAATTTGTCATTATTTATAATATCTGGAGTGTTCAGGACTACAAGAATAAATCTGTTTCTAGATAACAGTGTGTGTAAGGCACCACAGTGACTAATGTGGGCATAGTCCTGATGTCACTAAAGCAGGTCCAAGACTTCACTCAGCCCTTGTTTTCCTCTAGTCACCTTTTTACACTTGGCCAACTCAACAGAGGTGCTGTACTTCATATCGGTGGAATTTGATTAAAATATAAACACCTAATGTGGTATCTAAATATCCATTTCTAGTACCTAATTGCCAAAATCACTCTGTTGGACTAAGCAGTTTTGAATGCTTACCTAATAGTGTTTCTCTTCCAGTGTTTTTCTCTGCTTACACAACAAAACACGTTACTGATTTTTGTCTGTGTCTAAACCATAATTCCTCTTTAGGAATATGTTCCCTTTGCTTAACTAGATGCTGTTAAGTAGAAACACTGTAAGGTTATTATGAACATTTAGAGTTTTTATTTGCTGTAGAGTTAGCACCTCAACTGTAGGTTTGCAAGGCTCATTGTTGTTGATAAGGGAGAGGTTATGCTACGTAGCTGGTGTAAAGTAAGAATAATTGTCACAAATATCCAAAGTTTTAGCCTTTGAATGTGGTCAGAATGAAGCAGATCTTTTCAGAAGCTTGAGCAGTTAAATTAATCAAATGACCACAGATTTTATATATAAGACCCCCTCTTTTTGACAAATCTGATTCTTCAATGCTTTATTACTGGAGTGCTCATTTGTTGGCTTTTTCTTGCTTCTGTTTTTGCTGTTTCCCCATTCTGTATGCACAACATCTAGTACCTATCCTGCCATTCACTCTTCCTAAATTCATAGTGCTCTGCCCTGCCCTTAAAATATTATTAATAGCAGCTGGAAGTTTCATGGCAAGCCACAATGAATCCTCAATGGATTCCAAAAATCAGCTGTGAGAAGACAACGCATTCCTTGCAGCTGCCTAGGCTGCCTAATAATAAAAAATGCTATATATTTGTGGGAAATGGACAGAGATTTAAACCCCATTTTCAGTAAGCACTTCAGATAGCAGCAAGCTTTGGTTGTAACCAGTCAGTAGCCTAAATGGTTCACATCCCTTTAGTTTCTGAATATCCATATCCCATTACTTATTCTCTATGATAAGTAAAAACTCGCTTTGTTAGTGAGTTCATTTCTGTATGTTACTTGCCAAATTTAATAATAATGAACCTGTGTAATGTGTATTTTGTGAGTTTAGTGATTATGTTCACAGTAGCTGTTTCATTTTCCCATAAAAGTGAATAAGATATAATACAGTACAATACAGTACAATACAATAGTTCAGTTTAAAATACAAAGACCATCTAGTCCAACTGCCTGACCAGCTCAGGGCTAACCAAAAGTTAAAGCACGTTACTGAGGGCATTGCCCTAATGCCTCTTGAACACAGACAGGTATGGGGACATCAAACACCCCTATAGGAAGCCTGTTCCAGTGTTTGACCACCCTCACGGTAAAGAAATATTTCCTAATGTCCAGGCTGAACCTCCCCTGGAACAGCTTTGTGCCATTCCCACATGTCCTGCCATCGGTGACCAGGGAGCAGAGGCCAGCACCTCCCTCTCCACTTTCCCTCCTCAGGGAGTTGCAGAGCAATGAGGTCACCTCTCAGCCTCCTCTTCTCCAGGCTGGACAACCCAAGTGTCCTCAGCCTCTCCTCGCAGGACATGCCTTCCAGCCCTTCTACCAGCTTCGTTGCCCTCCTCTGGATGCTTTCAAGGACCTTAACATCTTTTTTATATTGTGGAGCCCAGAACTATACACAATATTCAGGGTGAGGCCAACACTAGTTGGCTAGATAGTAGGACAATCACCTCTTTTGACCTGCTGGCTGTGCTGTGCTTAATGCACCCCAAAATGCAGTTTGCCTTCCTGGCTTCCAAGACACATTGCTGGCTCATGTTAATCCTGCTGTCAACAGTTCTCTTTAAAAATCTTTATACTGAAAAATAGAATGACAGTGCTTTCGATTAAATGAGCCAGATCTTCAGCTACAGAAGGATAACTTTATTTCACTCCAGTGGGAGAAAGTTGTTCAAAAGCCAATTCCCCTGACCTAGAGGATCTTCCCTGACTTCATCTCTCCTGTTGGACTTTTCCACTTTGTAATTAAACATTCACTGGGTAAGAGGGAAATAAAGAATAAAGAAGAAAGGAAAAAATAAGCCCTTTGTAGAGGTTCCAGTTTTCTGGTCCAAGGAATATTTAATTATTTAGACAAAGTGGAACTACTTCTCTGGAGAGGCTGAGAGAGTTCCATGGTGTTTCAGTCCAATAGAAAAAAATTGACAGAGGAAACCCAGTGTATAAATCTCAGTAAGGGAAGAGGTACCTGCTTAGCTGTTTCAAACAACATAAATAAAATTATATTTACTAAGTGAGTTGAGAAGGAAAAGTTGATTAGAAAGTTCATTGTCCTTATTCAGATGTTTCACATTTCTTTAGAGTTATTACTCTATTCTTAAATTAGTCAGGTAGCCATTAGGGAAGGAAAGCTTTAATGTGCTTATTTTTGTAACATATATGGTATGTTTGTTGTGATGACTTGTCTTAAATTATTACACAAAATTTTCTAACCTTTAGCAAAGACTGAGAAGGATGCATCCTGAAAAGAAAAGGACGATATTTCTCACAGGAGAGAGATTTTTAAGGAAGGGTGATTAAGTAGTTATGTTACATACAGTGTGTACCTTTACCAGTGACATGTGCTGAATCCAGCTGATAGGTCAAATACACAAGTAAAGTTTTAATGAAAACAGATGCCCACAGGATCCTAGAGCAGCTGCATCTGCCCATTGCTTCATGTGTAGAACATCTTCCCATTGCTTCGCAGTGCTGCACTCCCCCACTTCCAAGAAACTAGGGGCCTCTTAAAACAAGGTTGAAAGGAGAACGTCTTGCTAGTCAGCTGGCAACATATCTACATTTTTAAGCTAGCCTGGATACAGCAGAGGAGAGCTTAGATTTTGCTATGTGACTGACCTCTCTTAGCCAAGTTCATAGCAGTGAGAGCTATCAAATATGACAGACTCTTGGCAAGCATTTGCGTGCATTTGGCCAGAACCTCTTCTAAGCCCAGCTGGGATCAATTAAACTAAATAATAGTTCTTGCAATAACTAGTTCCTACCACACTCTTCAGAAATTGCTTAGTGTTCAAATGTAAATACTGTTAAGTTCATACCTTGCTTACCCTTCCCCCATTGTGCAGAAACTGTGACAGAAGTTCAAACCTAAGATTTTTAAAGCAAGCTTTTAAAGATTGGATAAGAAAGAAACATAATATGTACAGGCATGCATTCTTGTCTTCTTATTTGCCATGAAGAATTCTGTTCTGTTCTTGTAATATCCCAAATACATATTAATATATATACATATTAATCTCATTAAATGTATATCTCATTAAAAGGAGTATCTCATTAAATGTTTAGTAAAATGAGTTTAGCTAAACTCTTCTCAAATCCTGCCTTCCACTTTTGAAGTATTTGATCAAAAAAGCATGTGTTGTGCTATAACTCAAGCATTTCCAGGGCCTGATAATACATTAGGACAAGATTTTTTCTAAGTTTTTCTTAGTGATTTTACTACTGTATGGAACTTTGCTGTAAGCAACATGAATAAACAGTCTCATCTTTTAAATGAAGGAAAACAATGTAATTGGAGCAAATGCATGAATGTTTTTCATTGTAACTGAAAAGCCAAATTATTTTCCATTCAAGTAAACACAGAATCATTAAAAGTTAATTTTTATAATCCAGTAATCTCCAGATCTTTCCTGAGAGGAGCACATGATAAAGTTATGCATCCAAACAGGTAGTTACTCTGAAGCCAAACAGTATTTGCACAATTGCAAAGTACCTGATCATTCTATCAATTACAGAGAAATACAGTTCTGTACCTAAATAAAAAGAAATTAATTGCATTTTTTTATTGTTATTATTTTTTGAATAAATGTCATGTAGCTTTACATGGTAGATTTACAAAACATAATGTAACACTAAGAAAGCACTTGTTCTGCTAGGCACTTGAACTCTGTTAGCCTGCTCAGCTGCTTAAAGGCCCTTGATGAATGGAAGCCAAGATTTTTATGATCCTGTGAAATGTCCAGTGTTACCTTGGAAGAGTACACTATTTTGTCACTAGATTCCTTAGGTAATGACTTTCCCCACCAAGTATTCTCCCCTTATTTGAAGAGCTGCAATAGCCTGTCCAGCCTAGGCTCTGTCTGCAATATTCTGCTAACCTAACAGACGAGCTTGCAGAGGTTCTGCAAGCCTTCAGATTTTAAACACTATTAAATTTTGCAAGGATAAGTCATGAAAATTATGGCTTACTTTAAATAAGCAGTATGAATAGCAGAAAACTTGTAACTCCACTTGACTTAAAAACAATTCCTAAGGTGAAGAGTCAGAGAATGGCTGAAGGCACCAAGATAACCAGTTAAGTCTTCCTCTGAGAAAAGATCAGTAAACATGGCATTGCAGGTCCAAAATGTATTATTTTTACATAATCTTGGAGAATATGCTCATTTCTCTAGGAAAAGGGGAAGGTTTTTTTATAGTTATCAATACTACCAATTCAAGTATGATCTGCAAGCATAGCTGAAATTCTTATCCACCACTGGCAGTACACATTGCCCATCTTAACCTGCACCAGCAAAATGACATAAGCAGCTTATCATTTTGCTCTCAGGATTACACAGTCCATCAGCAAACCTCTTTTGCTACAAGTGTAATTGATGGCCTCATCTGGTTTTAATGCTCCATAGCACGACAAGCCATGTTTATTTTCAGAATCCTAACCTGAACTGGAAACAATGCTTTTCAAAGCATCAGCCATAAAGAGGTACAAACGTACTGCACTGCATGGTGCTGTAAAATCTCCAGCGCACAAGTAATCATACTAGTCTCCATTGATCTTACAAGAGAGATGAGGCTTTGGTCAGAGCACAGAAGAGCATCCCAGTGGTGGTCAGCTTCCACCATGATCATCCTGAAGGCCCAATGCATGAAAGAGCAGCAAGGCGCAAGCAGGCTGGTTAACATAAACTGATTTCTGATGTACCTAATGTCTATAAGAGCTGTCAGATGATAGCCCATATGGGGATCCTCACCTCTATGGCTGGACTCTTTTACAGGAAGATCACAAAGACCTGCTGCCATCTGACCTCTGCTGATAGCTGCTCCAACAGACAAGAGGGATCATATGTGCTACAGGAGACAAACAGAGACATTATGTGTATAGTGTCTTTATCTATAAATGGACTTGCTTTACTTGGATTTGCAAAGCTACCAGAGACATGGGAGATGAAGGAAAGGGTGAATAATAAGGGCATTGTAGCTTTCATTCTGGGGGAGGTCCCCGGACTCATATATAAACCCAAACCTGACAATAGTTCAAGAAGAAAGCTTACAGGATGGAATTTAGAAAATTTCTTCTACCTCTGGCTGCTCTGGGGGATTTCACAGCAAGAGGTAGTCTTTGAGACCAATAACAATACCATTCAATGGGTGAGGATTAAGCATTGGAAGTGTTTGCCAGTACATACTTTATTTTCTGTAGGAGAGAAGTTAATCCCTAATATAAGCACATTTTAGTGATATTATTCCTCCTACCATAGCCTCTCCACCATTTTAGTTTGAAAAATTGTTTAAAACATAACATTCCTTCATAAAGTAAATCCTTATTCCAGTAAACTTTCAAATGTAGAACATACCAAGCAAAGGTACAGCTACCCTTTTAAGGGGAAACCTCCAAGATGACCTTGTAAGATAACCTCCTGGCTAGGAACCAAGAGATCTGACAGTAACTAACAAATCCAACTCATTATTTTATATATATAACTATCAACTTCCATTTATAACATCTCATCTCTACACCAAACAGCCCTCATGCTTTAAAGTATCAGTTCTCTGTTTCTGAATGATTCCCAAAGGGACTACCTCAAAGACAGAGTAGTTCCCCGGGAAAAAGAAAAAAAAAATAATAATAAAAAAATCACAGCCCAGCAGTATTTTCCCAATATTTTCCAGTGTATGTCTGGCAACCTTCTAACTCTGTATTCAGTCTGCATTCTGGGAAGCACTTCTATGAGACTCACAGTTGAGGAAGAGAGGCATACAGATAACAGAGTGAACATTTCTGCTGAAAATCCCAGAGCAGCTGCCAGCCTGTCCTGTAGGTGCTGAATAGCTATGCTGTCCAGAGGACTACGGGCATGGGAGCAAGAGAACAAGACCAGATTTATAAACTAATGGACTCTCACAGTTGGACTGAGCTTTTCTGTGTCTCCTGCAGAATATGGGTTGATCAAGAAAAGAGAAGTGCAATAACTGAGAGTGGATACAAAATAAGCTGAGATGGAGGATGCTGAAAGTCTTTCAGTGTTAGGAAAAGTATGACAGTCTTTAAGAAACAGGGCTGGATGAACAAATAGACATACAAGTGACATGGGATAAAACAAAAGCATATGAGCTTAGAACAATGAAACACAGATATAAGATAGCCAAACAGCTTACTCAACTTTCTAAAGCATTTAATAGGATATTATTATGGTACAGCCAGAACCATGATGAGGGAAGAGATCAGATTCTGTTATAAATTACCACTGACCATACAGTGTAACTGACTTACTCCAGATTTTCACCAGTGTAGCTGATTCAAAACATAGGAGAGTGTGGGGAGGGGGGTGGGGTGGGGGAAAATGGGAGAGGAATTAATCAAGGGATATGTAGTACGTCATCTGTGTTTCACCAACACATTAGCCAATAATGAGAAATCAGGAAGATAGATGGACAAAAAAAAGGGGCCAAAGCAATGTGGCAATATATAATAAGAATGAAAAGAGAAGGGAGAGCAGTAAGGGCAGGCTCTACAGCTAAAGGGAGAGCATGGTTTGGCCACGTGCTGCTGCTTGCTTGCTATGTCAGGCCTTGTCCCACCAGCCAGGTGCGAGGTGGCTTCAACTGCACCTACCAGGGAGAGGCTGCTGGGAGATGGGGTGAGAAGTAAGTGGCAGAAATAGCAAGAAAAGGAGTAGGCGACATTCCCCCCACCCCCAGCATTGTTGGGAGGTGCAGTGGGAAGTTGGTGGGGACATATCAAGAGGCCCTTTCCCCCTCCACCTGGGACGTCTCCCCACATATTGCTCTGGGTCTACCTTCTCCTTGCTTTCCCCCAGGATGGTACCACTCAGAAGTAACTTTCTTGACAGCAAACAATAAAAGGAAATGGAATTGTTAAAACCATAGCAAAGGTTGTAGAGAACAAAACAAATCTAGATCAGTTGTCAACTTATTGTAACCAGAACCAGAATGCAGTACATTACCTGAGGGAGCATCCAGTATCACTCTCTGACATAGGAAATGCATCTTGCGAGAGAGATGGGCTGGGAGAAGACAGTATGGTTTTACCTGCTGTGCACTGGTCAGTCACATACAGCAGCAAAATTACCAGTAATGGCTGAAAGGAGTCAAAGTTTTACACAAAGAAAAGCAGATGAGGAAAAAGAAATCTGTACTTTTGGCTAGGGGGTTGATCACTGAAACAGGACTTCAAATAGTTGCAGCTTTGAGAAGAATATAAGATTTGTCCTCAAAGAAAGAGCAGCAAAATAACAAAATGGGTGAGAACCTGAAAAAGTGGGTTTAATGCTACAGAAACTAGAATGATGTTTTGTTATTGTTTTTTCTTTTACATTTAAAGAAACTCAGAACGAACTCAGTAGGCTCTGTAACTTAACAGATCCTCTCCCCAGAGCACTATGCACCTTTGAGATCACAGAACCCTTTTTCTCTCCATGCACCCTTTCTTCTGGCCTTGCTGTCAGCCAAGCAGCTTGGCATGGGCCTCTGCAACAGCACTATATAGTCTGTAGGAAGAAACTTTTGTCTCTTTAAGCTATTATATTCTCCCTGCAGCCCCTCAGGTTTGTGCTCAAACACATGCAAACATGCACAAACTCTTCTCCCTCTTCCCACTCCCCCCACTAAGTACTTATCCTATCCTCAGACCTTTCTCATCCAGATCCAGAGTGCAGCCTGTAAAATGCAAGCCAGGCAGCTTGACAGCTGTGCTATCTGCTGACTTTGGAGGAAAGTAGCACACAATGCAAAACTGCTATATACAAAAAAAAAAAAAAAAAAAAAAAAGCTCATCTTTTACAGTCATTAACAGAGAAAAGGTTAAAGTTGGTTTGTTATGGAAGATCAGATATCACAGATATCAGCAATATGTGGAAAGAAGCTCAAAAATATTTACTAATTAATAACATGTGTGTTAATTTATGTTCTAGCTCTTAGCTCTTTTCTAATAAAAGAGCCACGTTGCATCACCAAGAAAAAGTAGCTTTTATAATCTCAGTGGGTATTATTATATATTTGCTTATAAAATGTTGCTTACAAATTAATTTATTGATTTTGGTATTTAGGCTATTAAGGTGGAACGTATAAGTCCTGAAGAAGCGAATTCTGTCTAAGTCAACTCTTAATAGATGGATTGAAGTGTATGGGACAGAAAGAAGAGAAACAGAAGATATATCAAGAAAAGAAAGGTCTATATTATTCTATTAAACTTTCTGTATGTAACAACCTGATGATGTATTATAATCTACCATTCAATTCCTATGATGTGTTTTTCTTTAAACAGGAACCAGCAGACCCAATGCCAAAATACCTTACTGAATAGCTAAGCGTAGTGTAATGCAGCACATTAAAAGCAGTCTGGTGAAAAGAAGCAGGTTCTGTATGTATGAAAGCTATGTTCTGAAATTTCATTAAAGCCTATTAAATGTATACTAGATTGAAAAATATGTTTTAAACTCAAAATCACAGCATATATTTGTTGAAAAGGAAGCAGCAATACTAGATTCAGTGAAAGCAAACGTATCGGTCCCTGTTGTATGATCTACAGCTGGGGCTTGGAGCGTCTGCGTGACTGCCTTCACTTTCATCTGTGCATGCTGAGAGTGGAAATTGTTACCAAATCAGAAGCGTCTTGGCAGTGAACGTGAAAACTCCGTGGTAATTTACTTTTTCTCCAGGCTCAGGAATCCACAATACTCATACTATTCCTTCCTCACAAATCCATCAATCCTTCCACTGTCCACCCATGGGCTTAATACTTCAAAAACACCCACATTTGTTCTCTGTTTCCTTTCAACTACCTGTTCATCCAACAGGGGCATATGTTTTAGCAGGGAATTTTGAAAGTAGTTTTCCAGTTGCCATTGGTGGGGTTGAGTAGTGTCCTCAAGTCCTTTAAAATGTACTTGAGAACCCACCAGTGGAAGGAGTGCAAGGGGGGGGGGGGGGGGGGGGGGGCGCAGAGAGAGACAAAGGGCTGTGGACAAAAGGTCTTTGACTCTTTTGCAAGAGCTGCTCAGGGTATTTCTTCTTCGGGTGCCAGTGACTCCATAGTACATCTCCCATATGCTGTCAGACATATTGACAGGTGAGACAAAAATCGTTTCATAGCAGCTGCTCTAGTTACCAGAAGAATGAGTATACTCAGGAAGGTGGAAAGTTCTAACATGCAATCAGGGATTTTTGTGTAAACTGTTTGTGTTTTTTTTTATTTTTTGTTTGTTTGTTTGTTTTGTTTGTTTTGTTTTGTTTTGTTTGTTTGTTTTTAAGGTGAAAGCCCTATTTTTTCCCATTTTTCCTAAAGTTCAGCTAGCCCCTGCCTTTGATTCATGCAAATTCCTGATAGGGACACAAACCAGGACAAAACTTTGGAGATGGAGTCTTTGCAAAATAGAGTATACATATATACCTGCAGAGAGAGGAGCAGAGAGGTTATACAGCAGGTTTTGAGCCTGCTGTGGAATGGAACACATTCCTTTCAGTCTTCATAACCAGTCTGGGTAAGTTATGGTTGCCAGGGTGCTACTGACCAGTACACCTTACCTATCTTTCAGGGCTCAGCAGCCCAGTGCTGCACTTAGTTATGCTCACAGTGACCTGATTAGAACCAGCTTTCCATCACCTGGCTGAAAATGTGGTCAGAGTGAGAAATGACTGCAGAGTTGCCCATGGCACTATGCTCACAGACATTACAGAAAGTTTGGTAGTAATGAGGAGCCATTAGGAATAGAGTCTATCAGAAGAGTCATTACCCCCTTTGCAAACATGATACAATACATCTCAGTTATTTTCCTTTTTTGTCATGGGTATGATAAAAATGTACCTTTTTTCATGATACATGACACCTGTCATCTATAATTACAACAAAATAATCACTGTGCTACACACATATCTTCCCTTTGAGAGGATAGGTACTTATGATAGCTATTAAATATATCACTTGAAAATCACAGCAATGAGACCATACTACTGGCTATGTAGTTCTACCCTACAAATTAGGATAGAACAGAAGAAGCATACACTGGGGTATGAAAGAAAGATTTCTTATTGTGATCTTCAGCAATTCAAAGAACATTAAATCTAAAAGTATAACACGAAAAGTGTAAGTCACTCTGGCTACATCCAAGAAGGGAACACAAAGCAGAGTTATATGAGTCTAGAGCTGGAGCTCTGTGACTGTCGGAATATATCTAAGAAAAACTTAGAGGGACAGAGTTTCTCTTCCTTCCACAGAGATTGTTTCATGTATTTTCAGCAACATTTTATTCTACAGTAAAGTGTAGTAATTGTTAATGCTCTGATGTTCCAGACAAATAAATAATTTCATAAGAAAGTTCACAGTTAATTTTATAATATGGTGGGAAAAAAAAATAGTGATTCTTGTACCAAAGATGTCTGAATGCTAAATAAGCCAGACTTTTAAAACATGTTCCAATATTTGTTAAATCCAGTGAAAATGTGACTCTTTTTTTTCCAGATGTGCTGAGCTGAGAATTCAGCTTGAAATCTGTAGTGAAAAAATGAACAGAATTTTGTTTAAATATCTGGCTCTCATTTAAGACTGTGTTCAATTCTGTTTCTTATCCAGAATAGGTGGATTCCTTGAAGAGTAAAATATATTATATTGATATATTAACTTCTGGGTGTTCTAGAATTAAAAAATGTGACATTTATAAATGTATTTAATCATGTGTGCTGTATGACTTTAGCTGTTATCTTGGCTAGTGAAGTCAGTAAATTAAAGATGAGACTCACTGTTTTATACATTTTATTCCAGATAAGTTCTTTTATTATTGTTAATATTACCTATGGATGTTTCACTTGTTTCACTAGCCTTGAGTATTTTCCTCTTTTCACTAAAAAGATGCAATAATATTATTGCACTGATGGCCTCCTGGAATCCCTGAACTTTTCCAGAACCACAAACCTGGCTATCAAAACATAGCCACAAGTGCTCCTTGGTGAGCAATAAACTATTCCCAGCATCAGCACTGGATCCAAACTTTTATAGACAATTACAGGATCAAATAGTTACAAGGAACAAGATATTTTCAAAGACTGGCTGTGGCTACCTCTGTCTGTGAATACCTTCTAAAGATATACCTATTTCTGAGAAAACACATGCATCTGAACAATTAAACATCATTAGGAATAAGTTGCAGACTCGTTTTTGAAACCCAGAGTAAACAAATCATGCCAAAGCCATCCATGGCACTAAGCAAACTCCTTCTTTCCTTTATTTAATATCTACTCTTGCACTCCATTTCCTTAATATTTAACACTTGAATTAAATATTTACTCCCTTATGGAAGAGTCTGAGATATATTATTTTCACAAAACACAGCTTTTTTCTTTGATTTAAAACAAAATTCAAAAACAAACAAACAAATATAAATTTAAACCTCTTATTGCATTTTCTTTTCCTCTTCAGAAAGTAAACAAAAAGAGCTAAGCAATGGAAGATATTTTCCATGTGGCACTGTCCAGCTCTTTAGCAAGTTTGTCAGACAAATTTTGACCCAGCATTTTGTGTACGTTCATGTTGCTGCTGGACACAGCAAGTTACACCCTGAATCCACTGAGATGCCGTTTTTCCTTGACTTCTCTTCCATCTGAAAAATCTTTGCAATTTCCATGGTAATTATGAGTGAAATCTTCACAGATTAGATTGGTGGGTGTTTCTCTATCTTTCTTACATAATTCAGAAATACCACTTCAGCAACCTGTTCTAATCTAAGTCTTACATTGTGCCTGTCACCACGGTATTTATAGCTTGGCATCACTCAGACCTTTTGGATCTGTAGGAAGGATTATTTCTTTCTGTGTAGAAAGAGAGTTGGGTAAATATATTTTTTGCAGCAGAAAGGTCAACAACAGAAAAGTTCTGGTGGACTTGGGTGACAAAGACTTTTCATAAGTTCAGGTCATGCTGCCCACATATTTTGGCTAAAAAGCATGGGGAGAGATTTTCAGAAGTAATGAATCATTTTCCTTGGCCAAAATGTTTCATCTTGGCCTTACCCAAAAGGTTTCTTTTTCACATTAGTCTCCAACAAACAACTCCAAATGTATTCAAAGGTGTGGTGTTCAATCTCCATGCATATTCACCAACTTCCTCAACAGGCAGGACTTACAAACAGTCTGAATTGTCCTGTAGCACAGTGCAAAAGCCCTGCTGCAGTGAGTCCAAGATTTCTTTCCTTATCTCACAGGTGCCGAAGGGAACTGCATATCAGAGTGACTCTGACTCTCCAGCGCAGGCTTCCACGTCAGGCGCTGTTACCTTTTCTGATAACATGTACAACAGCATCGGGTGCTCCTGGGGGCTGGCCCAAGGCTGTGAAAGGTGCTCTTGCAAAACAAAACTCTGTGCACTGCACGTCTTGCACTGCCATATGCAAAAAGCCCTTCTCCAACTTGCGTGCCTTATCATCGACACTAAGCAGAGGGCAAAGTGCACCTCCTCTCTCTTATCTGCCAGACCACAAAGCTGGTCAAGGCACTTGATACTGCCCATGTGAGAGAGGAGAGAGTGAAATGACTGAGGCTAGATATCCTGCCCAGGGCATTGCAGAATGAAAGCCGTAAGCCAGACCAACGGGGACGGTACCGGAGCTTTTACTGAATTAAAACAGGAGTGGAATGACCTAAGCACTGAAATTACAACTGTATAAGCAATAGTAAGACAGCTGTCTGGTGGTATCCATTAATTAGTCAGTGTTTTAAATATCTAGGCAATAAATGCATGCACTGTGCAAAGCATTACCACTTTTAGAAATGAGGTTGGGTGAGAGTGGAAAACACCTTTTTCAGAAGATTTCTCTTCATTATCTAAAATCCATGAAAGGATATAACATCTGAAACTCATGAACAAAGGTTAATCCCTGACAATCGTAAATGGAGGGTTTCAGGTTCTCCTTTTTCTTTACCAGGCCATGAGGACTCTGATTTAAAGGCAAAAACTGCAGTTAATGATGACCAAACCTGAGGTGCTGCCCGCAATGACACATGTACAGTTCTTGTTACTTTCACACAAAGAAATGTGAGATTTTGGAGCAGGTTATTTTAAAATGAAATGATATCATAGCTTTTGAGGTATGAAAGTTTCCTACCATTTGTCAGTTTAATAAACTGAAGACTTTAATAGAGATCTTTTAACAACACATGCTGTACTCTGAAGGTGTGAATATTTCCTAACTAGCCAAGTTTACATATGGCTCACACAGGAAACATAGCTTTCTTTGTACCCTGACAGTGAAATTTAGTTATAACTTAGTAGTATTAATAAAAAGTAATCTTTAGGACATCTGCTCTCCACACTGAAAAGCTTGGTTTGTGCTTAAGAAGAAAAGTAAGTGCTTTAAACTAGGCTTCTAATTCCTCATTTAGGCAATGAGGAATTCTTCAAAGATCCAAAGTGTCCACAAAACTTAAGACAGTTTGCTGGCTATCTCATACTAGTGAAAGGCAAACCATTTTCTTTGGAAGCCTAAATGTAAAATTGAAACCCAATTTTAGGTTGTATTAAGGGTAATTATATTAAGGGTAAGAATGATCTTCTTGGTAGTAAAAAGGAAGTATTATGAAGAGAAAGCAATATCAAAAAAAAAAAAAAGTATCAGTTAAACCTTCCAAATCCATAATTTAAGAAAAGATTCCATCTATGTTCATAGATCTGTTAGTGCACATTTCATCTAATGCACTAATAGCCAATATGCTATATAAATTATTGATTATTAACTGCAATACTTCTTCCCTATTACAACTCAAACTCTTGCTGTGTAGCTGGTAGATACCCACAAAGGGAGAAAACACTGGAATTTGACCACAATTTTAAATGTATGTAGAAAACTGCAGATACGAAACTTAACACTTTCCCACTACAAATAAACTCAAGCCTTTATTTATTGAAGCCATTTTTGCCTTTGACCTATTATACACAGTGTACTGCTGTAGCATGAAGATGTCCAGAAGGGCTTTATCACGCTGCACTAAAATACACATAAAGTTATCAACAGTTTTTAAAAAATAAAGGACAGAAGTAAAGAAATGCTGCTGTCTCCATTTCTCTAGTGGAAAACTAAGGTACAGAGAGAGTTTTGTGTGTGTACAAAGTGGTTTGCACAGATATTACACTGTTAACAGCAGCTCTGCTCTGCATGAGTACTCTTCTCACTGACCCCTTCAGCACCTTCTCTACATTTATGCTTCATCACAAATGAAAAAAGAACAAATCAAAATCCGGAGGCCAGGCCTGAAAAATGTCAATCCAGGAACATCCAAAGTAGAAGCTTCAAATGGTAGCTTTTTGATCCAACTTAACAGCTATTGCTAAAAATGGTAACAACTTTTTTGTAGGGTGGACAAGGAGGCACAACAGTATGATTTATTAGCACTTATGCTATACAGTTAAAAATATATAATTTTATTAATTTTCTTAGTTTTATTATGTAAATCACTTAAGATATATAACCTATTTTTTTCAGACCACACCAACACCAAGAAGACATTTCAAAATTTTACAGAGTAATCAGGCTGGAATCTATGAGTTATCAACAAAATGCCAGCTAAAACAAATCCATTAACTTTAAAATACACTTTGTATTTAGGAAAGCAAACCAAGTGCCTCTGAAAAAAAAATAAATCAGTTTACAATCAGAGTTCCCTATGGTGAAACTGAACTTTCATTTCAATTCTCTTGGAAATTTGGAATCTATCAACATTAACAAAATGATTAAGCCAATTTACTTTTTTTTTTTTTTCCTGGACAAGTGCTGCAGCTAACACACCCCTGGTTATGCTCACACTGTGACCAGTAAGTGGGTAAGCAGAAACAGCAACCACAAGTAGTTTTTTACTTTCATTTTGGTCTCTCTCAGTCACCAAATCTTGAAAAAACTACTGTTCAAATTAATTGGTATCTGCACTTGGAGATATTTAGGCAGCTAAATTCTTATAAGACATGTCCATCTACCACTCTCAGGGAGATGCTGGCAGTAGAAAATAACACTGATGAACACACTGGATGGTGGAAATTTGTCTCAGATCAGGAGGTGAATGGCAATGGAGATACAGCCAAGTGTTAAAGTACCTGGGATTTGCTTTACAGGAAGTGCCATGTAGTTGAAATTTAAAGTAAACTAAAAAAAGCATCTAGTTCTGCTGTGAGATTTTAGATCTGTACAGCACCTCTAATACCTGTGAGTGGGTTATACTAAATGCAGTGTGCTTAGAAAATATGTATTTGTCTAGAGACTTTTTGGGAAACAATTAAAAAAGAAAATTTAAGAGCTTAACAGCTCCTCCTGTTGCCGTTATCCAACATTATGAGTTTGTTTCATCCCACATTTATCTAGGCTACTAAGTGATTATCCAGGTTAAACTGAAGTTTCAAAGATGCTTTTAACCATGTTTGGTGTCTCTGAACATTGTGTGCATGTCAGGTCTAATTTTCATATACCTGGTAGTGACTGCAGTTGGAGATGACTAGTCTTTCAGTGCAGGCCTTAACAAGGGAGGGAGACTGGTGCTGGAATAGAGGGATCAACGTAGCTGTCACCACAGCTTGGCTCCCCCTCACAGCCTCTCCCCTGTTTTATTCCATTGCCCACAACCATGGGAAAGAAAGAGCCATCTCATACTCTGGCTGGCAGTACAGGGGTAAAAACAGTGATCTTGGGGTGGGAGAAGTAGCAGTGAATGCCCTCTAGTAGGGCTGCCACACCATGAACAAGGTGACAAGCACCTACTGCTCCAGGCACTGTGTTTTAAAATGTAAAATGTTGTTAGTAGTGACTGTGTTTTGTGTGGGACCGTCACTACAAATGAGGTGTATCCAGAGGATATCTGTTCAGCCAGGTTCCTCCTCAACATGCCCTGCAGTCCTGTTCAAATGTCCATCACAGGAACCACCAGCTTAATGAAGGAGGCACTGGGGTTAGATGGGCAGATGGAAGGGGAAGTGCAACTTTGGGGTCTTATATCCCCTTAAGACTCATTTAAGGTATACAAATCATCTTTTAAAGTTTTACATGCTAGAGTTTCATATTTAACAGTTCTCTTGCTATATTTCTAAAAGAAATATGAGCCTTGTTTGAAAAGGGAGAGATTTCAGATATACCAGGGAAGGACTTGCTTTTCAAACATCTTAAAGACAGCTGTGCCGTCCAAGCAGAGGCTTTGGCAGAAGTCTGAGTGCGGTGGTAATACTGCCCAATCCAGACTTTTTTTCTTTAGTGGAAAATGATGGAAAGTCCCGCTTTAACAGGATTCAGACACTGACTCTTGGAAACAGGCTTTGGTAACCAAAATAAAAAGGATCTCAGAGACTTTAATGGCCTCCTTCACTCAAGCCAGGCCAAGTGTTTGCATGTAATAATTGAGGCTATCAGTTTACTTTACATAGTGGATCTAAATCTGCTCTACAGTACGCTCACAAAACCCCCTTGGCTTCACTGTCTGTAGCTGGAATTGGGTGCAAGGTATTTGTGAAAAATGAAAGACAGTGATGTTAACTGAAGTAATATTGTCATTATGGTTAGAAGATGAGGTGGCAGCTGATAATCCTCACATCCTGGAGCCAACATAGTGTTTATAGATGTCAATAAAATCACTGTGACCTCAGATAACTGACAAGGTCCCCCATGTAGCTGAATAAGCTACATACAAAAAGTCTACATCTATCCCCAGCTTTTCCCATGAAATCACCAACGAGCTTCCTAAGAGATGAGCAGTCTTCACACAAGGCCTAATGTGTCCTACGAGATAAACTCAGAATTTCACCCAGGGAAGTTTGGATCTTGACACCCATCATTTTAGCAAATGTCTCTATTGCCTCTATTGCTGTGTTATAAATTTAAAAATATTTGAATTTTCTAGCTAACAGAAAATATGCAAATTTTTATTAGAACAGATGTTTCATATTATTTTTAAAGAGAAATATTATAAATCAAGCATGTACCACACTTACAGCAAACTGGAGCACTGAATGCATTGGTCTATAAAAAAGGGTAAAGGGGCTGCAGCATTGTGGTCTTGTGAGAAGTGTCCTTCATCTGGACCCTCACCTCCAAAAAGCCCTCAGATCACCAAGATCTGTTTTGTTAAAGAACTCCACGCACTACACTTAAAACACACCTTCAAATTATTTCTGAATTAAGGTACATATGCATATAAAAACAAATTAAAGTACATATGCATATAATTTTCCAGCTTCACTTACTCTGTTTGGCCTCACTTATTTAGCTCCCAAATGTAGAAGGACTACCACTGGATCCAGGAAAAGAAGTTGACCATGAAATCTACTGGAACATAAGAAGTCCCTCTGTCCATTAACACAAAGGGCATGGAACACACAAAAAACAGACTTCAATGTATACTTTCGTTCCAACCATAAACAGTTGGCTGTTGAACTAATGGTATATCTCCTTATGAATTTACTAATTTTATATAACATTCCTTTGAAAATTGTGGAGCATCAGTATGTTGTGTAATGGAAATTTGGTAAATGGGAGGCTTGTCTAAGTCTGTGGTGGCTAACTGGTTAAACTAAAATGGAGATAGCTCTTTTAAGCTGCAGAAGAAGAAAGGAACAATTGTGGAAGAATATTACATTCTTATCAGAATAGCTTTTTTTCCACAAAAAGCACCAGACGCTTTATACCTCTGATATGTAGGCCTGGATTTCTGCATGGCCTGGAGCCTGGCAGCATGATTCACTTACTGGATTACCACAAAATAAAATGCACTGTTTTGTGTTAAGTGTGTGGTAACTACATGGTAGATATACTGGAAACCATTATTGCTATTACACAGTAACTTGTAGTATTGGTACAATATTGCTCTATAAGATAATAGCAGGGGGCAAAGAGCTGCCTTGTGAGGAGGCTTGGAGAAATACAGCAGTCTTACTGGTTGCTGAAGTTTGTCATTATCACTCTATCGGCACTGAATCAATACCATTGCCAGCCAGGTAATTACACCATTTTATTTTCAAATACTCTAATAGCAAAAGAAGGTCATAAAATATTTAAAAATTAAACCTTGCTCAAAAAGTCATCATGAGGCATAAAAAATGCTAATGTTCTGATTTAAATCTCAGTCTCCCATGATCTGCCTGAGAACACTTGGCCTCTTGCTAAGTTTAAAAGTGCATCAAGGAGGCTTTGTTCACACTGAGCACAGTCCATGTGCTGGCATCAGGGAACTTGGTGAAGTTTAACCAGCAAATGATTATTAAAAGGAACAGGAAAATAAGCATGGAAAAAGAGGGAAACAGCAAAAGTAGAGGGGACTCTGTCTTTGTCTATCGTAAAACAGTGATCAAATGATTTGTGTGGAATTACACTGCATCGCCTTCAACAGTCCACTGGATTTAACCACTTTCATTCAGGACTGGTTAGATCTGTGGAAGCCTGACAGCTTAATCTGCTGTTCTTACAACTACTGTTAAAAGGATCTCTTTCTCAAGTTAATAACTCAGCTTTTAAAAACAGAAATAAAATGTTTATCTTTACTAAAGCACGAAAATGGAACTTATGCAATATTACGATTCCATTTTAGCCAAACAAGGACTTTGAAATAAGGCAGTGTATACCCATCACAAAAGTCAACACTAGATTTTTAAAGGAGCTGGCTTGTAAAACAGGAAGGGAATTTCCATCCTGAAGAGAATTACATCATTTTGACAATTGTTACTGCACTGGAACAACATAAGCTCTTTCCCTATCCCTCTCTCCCACCCACTTCTCTCTGTGTTTAATGTAAATGCTTTCAAATACTTCAACCAGAAGAAGAAGAAGAAAAAAAATTTATTTTCATGCATTCAGTGTTGAGCTACATCTTCTGGTGCAGTGCCATGTGGACTTTGCTGCTTCGGTGCTTCATATTCCCATTCTCATTCATAAAAGGGGCACATGATGGAGAAGTGGGATGATACTGATCAAAGGAGTCTCCTGGTCATTGGCCAAACTCTTCCACTGACAGAAATGCGGTTGTACATCTTAGCAAAATGGTTGTTTCTAATACACTTTTCACACAAAACTTCAGCTTACCCCATGGAGTCCTACTGTGACCAATGAATTTAATTATGCTGAGGTTCACCTGCATTTAGGTTTCCTAAAGGCTAGTCTTCTAGCCTCACTCTGTAATCAGTGCAAAGATATGGTTATCTTCACAGAGTGGTTTAGTTACACTAAAGACAGATTAAAATGTCAGATGTAAAAGGCCAGGATCTGGTCCAGAGACATAGTTATGCACTGTGCTATCTTCAATACAGAGGTCATAAACTTAGTACTGTAACTTGTAAAAACAGCCCTATTACATGTAGTACATGATGATATGAACTGGCATCACAGAGAAGTCATAGCAGGAATTTCTATGATACTGCTAAAATAAATGCACTTGTCCCTCAATATTTCTAAGGTCTCATGAAAACAGAAACTATTTCAACGTGGCCTGGGACAAATTGTTTCCCACAGTCTGCCTTGCGTGCAGCTCTGCAGAAGACACACACAGCACGTTTCAGAGAGAACGCAGGCTCTCAGTACTGCCAATTGCATTGCTTGGCCCTCTGCAATCAGAGAGAATCAGACTTCTCCAGAGGATAGTTCAGGAAAACTAGCCCGCTAGCTAAAAAGCTGATGTGGAATCTTTATTCAATATATAAACATTAATATGGTTAGTAGCTTAGAAAAGACACAACAGCCATTTGAAAATTATTTAGAAAAAGAGTATTCCAAATAGAAACTGCTTTGACTTAGAACATGGACATGCTGATTTACACCAGAGAAAGGTCCTTTCCTGTAGGAAGAAGGATGGTCGTAACAAATGCAACTTTTCTTACACAATACCTGTTGAGACCTATTAAAGTGCTTCACAAGAATGAGTTTTGTAAAATAAGAGGTTTACAATTACTTGCATGGCTACTTGATGAGGTTTTTCCAAAAGGAAGTATAAACAGGATGTGTAGATTAAACCCTAATAACAAAAGATAGTGTTTTCTTAGCTTGTAAGGACGGGAGTGCAATGCAAGCAGCCCAGATTAGGTTACTTATTATTATACAAGCAAAGGTCTAATAAAAAAAGCTGGAAAAATAAATATATTAAATTATTCCTCAGAAAGGTTTCATTTGTGTTTTTATGGCCTACCAAATCACTCCCACTGTGAAATTAAATTAAAAAAAAAAAAGTAACATGCTGAAGGAGCTATCAAAGTTTCCCAAATTAACACCTAATTAATTAACACCTTCTCTCTCATCCTCCTGCTGTGCAATTCAATCACATTTCTTTTACATAAACTTTAGTTCAGTCATTTAGTTTGCCTAACCTTGCAAATAAGTGAATAGCTCTGGACAGGCATTTTTTCCTCCAGTCCTCTCAGAACATAATTCCACTCTCCCTGTCATGGTATTTCTCTGAATTTTTTGTCACTGATTAACAGAAAAAGAAGCAGAAAACACTATTATAAGAGCAATGATTAAAAAAAAAAATACAGATACCTTTCCTGACATTTTGGGACTTTTTGTTTTTTATTCTTTTTGCCCCACCTCCACTCTCCCCTTTGGTGATGGCAACACAGGGTTTGCATAACTTCGTTTTCTTCTTGTTAGAAGAGAATATGAATGCACATGCACGTCCACTGCAAAGTATCAAATATCCACCTGTTCACATAGCAACAATAAAATGACTCACAAAACCATACAACTACTTCTTGATGCTAAGTAGGTAAAGTAAATCATGACTTATCTCTGCACTCCAAGTAGGGGAGTAAATTTGATTCCACATCAAGACATATCCAGGCACCAAGATGCATAATCTCTTGAGTAAATTACCAGAATTAAGTTTTAAAATCAGATTCCTCCTTTGTCCACATTGTCCACAAAATTCAAATCACTGATTGTTTAAAAAAAAAAAAAAAGGTCGTTTTTGGTTTTCTGCCTGTAGTGGACTGTGGTTAAAAGAGCCCTTTTTCCTCCTTATCTTCTGCTCCTATGATGCCAGCAAACATATATCCTCTCAGCCTTTGTTCACCCAGCTGGGCTGAACAAATAGCTACATGATGGGGACAGACTCTTGAAGGATATGGGGGGTCCAGAGCAAAACCATAATCTGATACCCCCACTACCATCAGCATGGTCTGTGCAATTTGTTCCTATACTGCAGTCCATGTAGCCACAAGAACCCAACACAACATTTAAGCTAAACAGCCCCATCAAGGTCTCTGCATTTTATTTTACCATGAAGTATAGCTATTATTCTTTCTCTTAATTAGCCCTTCTGGGTACCCAATGCAGCACGAATTTGTTTCCCTTGAACATTACTGGAGCCTGTCACCAATACTTTCCCCAGAAGTACCAATACTTCCTGGTGGTTTTTGGAATATTTCCTCCTATCTCTTATAAAGAATTTACATCCTTGGGCAGTTTTTAAAGGATACATCACATTAGTGATGTATCAACAATCAACAACTGGGTATGATTTAGGCAATTCTTATGAACTGCTAGGAAGTGCCTAATTATCACAGGGAAAAGTGACAGTCATCTGTCACCACCTGTCTCATGACAGAAAGGGAAACATCTTCATTTACTGAGCAGAAACATTGAGAGGACCGTAGTCTAAAAAACATAGCAGATGAAGTTGTTAGCATGTTAGGAGAACAATGTGCTGGAGCACCTCAAGTGTGTTAAATAAGGAGTCAAAATCTGAGCAAAGCCAGCTAGGGATGCCTAAAGACATGAGCAGTTCTCCCGACTCAAACACTCAGAACTGAATTTCAGTGTATAGGTCCTATACCAAAGACATTGGGTGCTTACACAGGTGAACATGTAAGCAGTTACTACACCCCAACATCTGAGTGCATCTGCAGTTCTTCTTTCAAAGAGAGATGGGGGAACTACTGCACAGAATGAAATGCTAAAGAAGATTGTGGGGTGAGCCATACAGCCCTGTGGATGCTGGATTTAATCCTGCCTCTTTCTGCGGATACCATTTGAAAGTTTAAAATATATTTGCTGAGATTGCATACAATCTTCAAGTTTGTACAAGCATTTGGTTGGTATTATTATTCCTCATTTGTGGTCTAACTTACAGAATAATTAAATAAATAAATGTCGGTCATGCTTTAATTAATGCCAGCCTTTCTTGGACAAAAAAGTTGCCTTGATGAGTTGCTTTGATTAAATATAACTAATTTAGCTTTCAGACAAATTTCACTGTATTTTACATATTCTATTACAGTGTACAGAGAAATGTAAATGATCTGTACAGAAAAATGTAAATTCCTATTACTTATTGAAGTTAAACAAAACTTGAACATTTCTAGTAAGATTCCTTCTTCCAGAGTGAACAATGATTGTCTCATGCAAATTAAAAAACAGAGGTCTGTCTTTTGCATATACACTTGCATAAAACATTAAATATATTTTTTTCAATGGATAATATTTTTGTAAAATAAGAGAACTAAATAACTTGCCAAGTGAAGCAGATATATTTTTCATGCATAAGAGGTAATGGCTCAACCAAAATAGCATCTTTCTTATTTTCAACAGAGAAGAAAATGTTTTACTCAAACATTTATGTAACTACCAAAAATTTTGTGGTTAGAGAGAGCTACTGTATAGTTGTCATTCATTTCATCAGCCTAGACTAAATATTTTAGAAATCCATGCTGCTATTTACATTTAAGCAAATTCCCCCTTGGTCTAACCTGGTTAATGAATTTCCTTTGTGAGATGTCTATAATATACAAAGAAGGAAAAGCCTAAATTAAAGTTAAAAAAACAAAACAAAATGAACATACTTGGAACAAATCAACCACTAAAATTACACTATCCTCTTGTTCTGTGACATCCATACCCATGTTCTCCAGACTTTCCAAAATACAGCTATTAAAACCAACTCTCTTCTGTGTCTCTGACACATCTGTACCTCATGTTATCAGACAGAATAGCTCACACACTATGAAAAGTACTAATAACTCGGTGACTTTTGCCTGGGATGAAAGTGTATATGGTCAAAATTTGCATGAGTAGATTAATGCAAGCACTGGTTTTAAATAGCAATGAAAAAAAATGCACACAAAAACTGAAAAAATTCCACTTGAATCACTTTTGCTTTAGATCATTTGTTATTCAATATCCCAAGATTAATATAGCTAGTAGTCTCTGTGCATTGAGAAACGACATCAGGACTGCACGGGTGAAGGAAAGAGAAGAGATTGTGATGCTCACTTTGAAAAGGCTTTCCATGGAAGCAACTCCGTCATAAAGTGATATGCTGGAAAGATGTTGGAAACATTATACCTGGAAAGAATATATAATATAATACCAACAACACGGTAGCTTTAAAGACAAAAAGGTTAAAAAATGGACAAATCTTATTTTGATAAAAACTTTAGAATTTAGGAGAGGATTGATGTTACCAAAGCAACAAATGACACATCTAAAGCATAGGCACAATTTTGTAATCAGAGACAATGACTATGTAACACCTCTTTAGTAAAAAGTACAAGGAGGAGGTAAAGCTAATACCATGAGTGGTATGATTCGAGATTTATGAGAAAAACCCATCTGTTTTGACGATTTATGTAGATTTTTTTTTCTTAATGATCAGTAACATTTTCTATTTCATATCTTTGCTGACCTCATGACATGAGTGATGATTCAATCTGAGTGCACCGGCATGAAATTCCTTGAAAGAGTGAAAATAAGAACACCTTCAATACAGAGTAAGAAGACAATGCAGCCCTTTCTAGCCCCTCCTTTTTCAGCCCTCAGGAGCTGGTAAAGTTTTCTGTGACTGCATCTTTCTTCTCCTTCCTTCCTCAAGGAAATTTTTTCTGCTTGGACAGAAATGGGAGTCAAAAAAAAAAAAAAAAAGAATCTTAGAATCATATAGAATCATAGAACAGTTTGGGTTGGAAGAGACCTAAAAGATCATTGAGTTCCAACCTCCCTGCCATGGTCAGGGATGCCACCCACTAGATTAGAATCTTGAGTGAACTGGTCAAAAATTCTAAAATCTCAGACAGTATGATCAGAAGTGTGTAAACGTCTGTCCTTGCTCTGTTTATTTTACTAAAACAAAAGTAGTCTCATTGACCTTCAGCAGGCTAGAAGATCATGTGTTATAATTGTTTTAATGCTCACAATTTGCATACACTTTATGTGGTAAACAGCATGTCAATAGTTTAAGTGAACACTTTGTCCTTTTTACAATAGCCTAATGTAGTGGGCCCTGCTTTGAGTGGGGAGCTGGGCTAGAAAATATCCAGAGATCCCTGACAACCTGAATTGTTTTATGGTTCTATTATTCCTTATAAACTAATAAATAAATAAATAAAATTAAAAAAAAAAAGCAGAGAAATATATTTATTTTGATCTTGATATCTGACCAAGGATAAGGTACCAATTCAGTATTTCAGTGGTACATTTCATGTAAGGCTATCTCCAGATTTTCTTGTTTCTATTATATTCACTGACACATTATAGAATAAGGTAAAATTGTGCATTAGTTAAGATATAAAGAGATCCAAATCCACACTGTGAACCATTTCCATATACAGTTTAGATCTATGCTATTGTGTTGAGTGAAAGCCTTATTTGCATGGACACAAGTTTTGTTATGTAATTTTGCATTGTTTCCCTGCGTTCTTGTGGGGTGAGAGTCCTGTCATGGAGTGAGCAAAAAAATACGAGCAAGAGTAAGATAGATACAGCATTAAGAGGATTAGAAGTCTCTTCAGGCAGGTAGGTTGTATACAAAGACTAAAAAGGTTTTCTTTTATTTATTTATTTATTTATTTATTCTGGAATTACTGTAGAAAGATTGTTAAAAGGAATTACTAGTAGGAGGAACAAATCTGAATGAATAAGAAGTCTCCATTTGTTAAACAAGTTCCAAACAATATTTTGGATGCATATTCCAGTGCTGTGGAAAAGAAATGAAGATGATACAGAGGAATCATTTGCTTCAGAGGAACATAGGTAATTGAGAGAGAGGGTAGGAAAACAAGTGATTCATGGAGATAGCAAGCATGAAAAATGTTTATACATGGGAAGGAAATAGAAGCAGATGAAAAAAGCAAGAAAAAAAAGTATTGTGGACTGGTATGCTAGGGGATTATAATATCAAATTTTTTTAGATGGCTGAAAAGGAAGGAAAATAATTAATTGTGAAGTCCACAACAAATTAGACAAGATAAGGAAGAAAATAAACACCACTACCAAAAAAAAAAAACACGACCACCACTGCCAAAAAAAAATAAAAATAAAAATAAATAATAATAATAAAATAAGGGAATGACCAAAATTATTGCAAAATTTCATTCTGACAGTAAGAAGTCAACATGAGAATTGTAATATAAAAAGTGTTTATGTGCAATTTATACTGTCTGTGTACATAATTGCAAGAGACTACTTGCATTTACAGAATCACAAAATGACTGAGATTGGAAGGGACCTCTAGAGGTCATATGGTCCAACCTCACTTCTCAAGCAGGATCACTAGCAGCAGGTTGCCCAGGACCATGTCCGGATGGCATTTGAATATTTCCAAGGATGAAGTCTCCTCGACACTTCCAGGAAACTTGTTCAGTGCTCAGTCACTCTCACAGTAAAAAAGTGTTTCCTACTGTTCAGATGGAGCCTTCAGTGTTTCAGTTTGTGCCCACTGCTTCTTTTCCTGTCACTGGGCACCACTGAAAAGAGCCTGGCTCCATCTTCTTCACACTTTCTCTTCCATATGCTGAACAGTCCAGCACCCCCCAGCCTTTCCTCATAGAAGAGATGCTCCAGTGCCTAAATGATCTTTGTGGCCCTTCACTGGACTCTCTCCAGTATGTCCAAGTCTCTCTTGTGCACTCCATGTGTCCTCACCAATGCTGAGTAGAGGTGAAGGATTACTTTTCTTGACCTGCTGGCAATACTTTGCTTAATTCAGCCCATGATATGGTTAACCTTCTTTGCAGCAAGGGCATGTTGCCAGCTCTTGACCCACTTGCCTTTCACAAGGACCCTCAGGTCCTCCTCTAACAAACTGCTTTCCAGACGAGTAGCCCCTACCATATACTGGTACATGTGTTTGGTCTTTCCCAAAATGCAGGACTTTACTTTTTTCCTTGTTGAACTTCATGAGGTTCCTGTAAACATTTTTCTCCAGCCTGTAAAGGTCCCTCTGGGTGGCAGCATGGCCCTCTGGCATATCAGCCACTCCTCCCAGTTTGGTGTCATCTGCAAACTTGCTGAGGGTGCATTCTGCCCCATCATCCAAATCATTAATGAAGATGTTAAACATGACTGTACCCGGTATTGACCCCCACCACTAGTTATTCTCCTCCAGCTAGACTTTGTTCCATTAATCACACTCCTCTGGACCCAGCTGTTCAGCAAGATTTCCATCCACCTCACTGTCTGCTCATCCAGCCCACACTTCAAGAGTTTCTATGAGAATTTTATGGGAGACAGCATCTAAAGCCTTACTGACGTCAAGGTAGATGATATCCACTGCTCTCCCTTCATTTACCAAGCCAGGAATTTCTTTGTAGAAGGTTATCAGGTTGATCAAGCATGACTTGTCCTTGCTGAATCCATGTTGACTACTGTTACTTTCTTGTCATTTGTGTGCCTGGAAATGATTCCTAGGATTAACTGCCACATCACCTTCTCAGGGGTCAAGGTAAGTCTGACCAGCTTGTTTTTCCCTGGGTCATCCTTTCCCCTTTTGAAGATAGAAATAATATTTGCTTTCTTCCAATCTTCAGGCACCTCTCTCAATCACCATGATCCAAAGATTCCCAAGTGTCCTCCCAATGACATTTGCCAGCTCCTTCAGTACTCATGGATACATTCCATCAGAGTTGATGAATTTGCATATACCCAGATTTCTTTTATACCTTTTTAAACAAATCCACATGAAAAATATGATTTTTTATTCTGCAAGAGGTAGTGTGATTTACTTTTTCATTCTAGAACAAGAAAGACCTGTTTGAAACTTTTGTGACTTTTTTAACTCAAAAACTCTTTGTAGTCTCACATATCTCATAGGAACTGTTCTTTAGGTTAATGATACTCAAACTCTTAGCAGTCTGTAATCCAAGGCCTTGTTTTCGTACGGTAGACCTGTGTAATCTTGGCATGGTTTTACTGAGAAAATTGTTGTTTAAGGTGTGAGAACAAGTGAACTAAAAGCCATGCAAGATAAGCAAAATGAAAACCTAGACGTGGAGTAGTTGTTGAGATCATGATAGCTGTTTACTGGTTCAAGAGGAGAAATGCTGGCATAAGAAGGTCTAAAACCTCGAGTGGGAAAAAAGAAGCAGAGGATGGAAGAGGCAATTCTCCACCTCTGTGGATCAGCCTTCCACTGCCAATTTATCAGTGTCTCTCATCAGGGAGCTGAGCATGCTAGTGCTCAGCATAGTAGCTGAAGAGCACACATAGCTGCTCTGAATATTATTCAATAAATAGTAGCTTAACACAGTAAAAGAGGCTTAAACACACCAGTCCCAGAGGATGTCTACAAAATCCTTATCTAGAGTCAGCTCCCTTGACATGAATTTTCTCCATGATGCTGCAGGTGGATTTTAGGAGGTGAAGCTTCTCAAAGCAAGGAAATACATTCTATGGGGGAAAATAGCAGAATCTTATATTCTTTTCATACTGTATAGCACAATGAGGAGATGCAGGCAAATGTCAAACTGACTCACTTTCGGTTTGGGTAGACAGATCAATAGATCTAAATATCTTTTTTCAAATTTCTCACTTTTCAATATTTCAAAATCTTCCCAAAATTTCCATTAAAGCAATAATAAAATTTAAATTTTCACACACAGAAATAGATTTTTACAGATACTGCATGTTTTATGAGGATAAATTCATGGAAAATATCAGGTTAAATTTCAGTTTCAACTCCATAGATTAAGAATAGAAGTGGTTCTTTCAGTAAATAGATAGTGCATCAATACACCTTGCAGACAATGTAAAGTAATTCAAAAGTAGCTGTGGTATTATTCCACTAATAATGTGACTAACAATAATCAAGTATTGATGTCATTGCACTAATTGAAACCTTCATTTAACTAAGTAGAACAGATTTCACAGCATTAAAATATATGAATGTATGTTTATGTATATATGTAAATTCAAATTACATTTTATACACACTTCTCTATTCCTATGCCACTTGATATTCAGCTGGCATAACTGAGTGTAACACCATGCAATACTTTTTTTTTTTAGTTAACCTGTATCAGTTAAAAATGGCTAGCAATCTGGCCTACTGAATGATCATTGATACTATTCTGCAAAGCATTTTAGCTTCGTTTACTCCATATAAAGTGTTAATTTATTTTCTAGGTCTATGCAGTATCAAGAGGAAAATGCATGACAGCTGATTTTGAACTACAAAGCACAAAACCACGTAAGAAACAACAATTCTTCCAAAAGTGACTCTCTTTTTCTTCTCATGATGATATTGACAAAAAAAAAATCAGGAAGTAGAGAGAAAGTTATTGAGCCGTAACAATGTTACAGCTGAGAGAGATTTAACATGACCCAATTAATTTTATTTATCTTAACAAAGAATTGTGCTTGTTAACTTATTTTAAAAACAGTACTGAAGTCAGTCATGAGAGTTTTGTATAACTACCGCACTGTTCTGTACAGCTGCTGTATGAGACTGAAAGTATGCCATATAAGTTTATCTCTCTGATGCCAAGCCAGCCTTTCATCTGCACAGGCAAGAGGTAGCAGCAGATCAGCTTTGGTTCCCATCACCTTCAGACAATGTCTCCTGTAGCCCAAAACTTTCCTGCTGGGGGAACCTGTATCCTGTGGTTTCCTGCATGCAATAGGCTAGACTGGCAAAATCCCAGTACAGATGGAACCCCAACCAGCCGCATCAGCAGCATGCAGACAGGCAAGCACCTCACAGCCATGGGATGCCACTAGGAAGTATTTCTCCTTCACAGAGCTCCATGACATAATGATACAAATCCACCCTGCAAAAAGAACAGACAAGTTGTTTTGTAAGGCTGAAATGAGTAGGCACAGCTAGTGTAAAAAATAATTTATTGCTGAACCTGTCATACGGCATTTTATGAGCCATTACCTCAGAAGGATTTTATTGTGGTTCTGGGAAATGAGGAACTGGGGTTTGTAAGCTGCTCAGAGCTGCAGGTGAAACACTGCCTTCAATAGGTAGATTCATGAAAGTCCAAACCAAAGGATAGCTCACTAAAACATAACTTGCTAAACTAGTAGATTAGCCTTTATATAGGTAAAGCAGTGCCCCAGGGAAACCCAAATGCTCTTTCGTTTTCTGTAAATAAATTGCAATATTTGCATTAAACTTTTTCCTGAATATAGCTTTCCTGTACTTGTGAAAAATAGTCACTTGTTATTACAAGAAAGAAATAATGAAGACTCACTGGTAGCTTTTTTTTTTTTAACTCAGGAGAAATCTTAAATATCAAATACTTCCTCATTAAATCTTATTCATAGCCCTGGTTGATGGGCTGAATAAGTCTGAAGAGTAAAATGATCTCAATGCACAAAGCGTAATACAATCTCACATTATTGGTATTTACAGTACAGACTCGGATGACTCATGTAACCAGTTCACATACCTGGCACTAAGTTTTGCTCACAGAAGATGCCAGGTAGGGGGAAAAGCTGTTTCTCCCAGCTGGTGTTATACTGAAGCAGCAATGAACCTCTAGAGAATCCCTTCCTAGGGATAGGGACAATTGGTAGGACAAAATAATTTCTAAATTTTAAAGAGAAATCTCTTTTTGTCCCACTCAGTGAAGGGGAGAGGTGGTGGTCCTTGCTACCCCATACATTGACTCTGACCTTCTCTTAGGTCAACGGGGTGATACATTCTCCTCTGTGATCAGCCTTGGAGCCAGAGACATTTAATGGAGTTGCCATGTGGGGCAGTTCTGTGGAGGGAGAGTTGGATCAGTGCTGAGGCAACACAAAAATATTATCAGTAAACCTTTCTACGTGGTCTGCTGCCTTACTGATAGATAGCAGATAGCATCAAAAGCAAAAGCTGGAAAATTTCCATGATAACTGCAAAAGATACCTTTGGTGTGTCAGGTCTTCTCCCTGACAAATTCAAAGGTCCTCCTCCAAAGAATGGAGGTACCAAAGTGTTATTTTCACACTACTAGAAGAGTTTCTGTTCCTTTGATATATGAAATGGTTAAACCTCTGCTGTCAAAACATTCAGCCTAAGGCAAAGAACAATCATGGAAAATTTCAACCCAACCCGTTAATGTTTGGCAAAGCCATAACCAGCTTATAACAGAGGCTTGTAATTAGAGCGGGTTGGAACATTCTCAACTAAATGAAATTTCATAGAAATATGCTGTTTCATCCAAGCCAAGACATTTTTCAGAGGCATATCTGTTTCCACAAAGTTTTTGTTGGGAAAGCTGAGAGAGAAAGCATGCTCACCCACTATATGTTGAAGATTAGGTCACTAGTTTGGGATGTGAGAGAGTAAAGTTTAAGGCCTGACTCACAGTGGCCTGCAACAAAAACCTGTGCTCTTCTTCAGAAAGAGTAGGTACAGAGCATCTGAAATGCCAAAGTATTGCCTTGGCTGGGTTACCTACAAGAAATGACAAATCAAGAAAAACGTTTTGATTATGACACTCAAGAGATTTCATGTCTTCAAGTGCCACACACAAGCATTGTAAATTAACCTAAAAAGGAGTTTCCATCTTCCAGATGTCTGTGTTCTAACAGGGAACATTAGAGAACATTTAAACATTTAAAGTTCCAACTATATTGACTCCAAATAAAATTATCAAATATGATTCCTTTCACATCAGAATACTTAGCAATAACCCTCTTAACAGACTGAGAAATAATATGTCAGTGTACTCACAAAAGCTTTGTACACAATTTATTATGCAAGGTGTCAATATTAGGCCAAGGCCCAGTCAAGGCTCTCACAGGCCTCATATGTTCTGGAAAGGGAAGGTGGAAGAGCTCTTGTATGTCTTTAAAGTAGCATCTATTCGCAAAACACAAGCAAATCAGCTTCTCTCTGTACACGACTCCCTAAACTCTGCCACAGAACAGAACATACTGGCTGGGTATACATAGAAAAACAGAAGGAGACACAGTTCTGAGGGCTGCAAACATAGAGAGGAAACAAACCCTGCAAACTCTTATCAGTAAGCACCACTCCACTAGAATCAAACTTGTACGGACCAATAGATACCTAAAAAGATGGCATTCCATTAAATACTGTGTAAGAAAGGACGAATATTGCCAGGTGAAAAATCATTACATTTTTGTACTTATGTTTTTCACATTTTAGACATGTATGGGAATTATGGAATAATAAGACAAAATATGTTTGCAATTAAAATGTATTTTATATTGCTGTAGGTCCTCCCACTGGTTGCAGTGAGGTTTACGGCCTACAAGTCTTGTTCAAATAAAGAAGGAGAGATCAGAAATTTTAATTTCCAAAGTTGTAAGCAGAAAGTCATTTCACTCTTGAGTTGAACTGACATAAACCTTTGCTTTTGTGGGACTACTGCAACGTCTCTAGCACTTGCACTTTTTTCCTAAAATATTATGTTAGGTGCACAACTGTTTTTTTGAAAATTATCCAAAGGTTTTCTGACAGAAATGTTGGACATATAGCATTAACTGCCCAACTAAGCTATTGCTCATGTCAGCATGAATGAGTCATGTGATACAGAAGACTGGGATCATACTTAGATAATTTCTTGTAAAGCTTTATGCTAGTATATTTTTTGTAAAAACATATTTTCTCACTTAGAAATACTGGGTTCTCTATCTTTGTTTTAATTCTTAGCGTATCATTCTCAAAAACATTTCATTTCTGTTATTCATTCAATTTATTTAAAAACAGCAATCAAAACAACAAATGTTCATTTCAAAGCAGCAAATAGCTGCTGTAGTACTCAAAATCTGTACTGTTCTAAAACCACTGTGATTTGTGGCAATGTCTTCCCTGAACAAGAGAGACTTCAAAGTGGCCAAGATCTGAAGTTTCTTGTTAAAGTTTTGTGAGGTGGAGTTGGACTACGTAAAATATTTTTCCAGAGATTGAGGGTTGTTGGCAGATAGAAAGAGTACAGGAACAATGTTAATGAAAAATAAATTTTCTTAGCAATTGCGAGGAAAAAAATGCCTAGTTGTCCATTAACTCTTATGTTACCAGAGTCAGTACAAAAAGAAAGGCAGTCATTATCACTTGACATTAACCAATAAACAGACAGTTGTTACTGAAAATAATCCAAGTCTAGAACAGAACAGGACAGAATATAGAACAGAATAGAACAGAACAGAACAGAACAGAATAGAAGGTGAGGCTGCACCAACACTAAATGTAGTGGGAGACTCACCCCTTTTGACCAGCTGGCTGTGCTGCGTTTCATGCACCCCAAAATGCAGTTTGTCCTCCTGGCTGCAGGGCAGACTGCTGGCTCATGCTGAGCCTGCTATTGACCAGCACCCCCAGATCCCTTTCTGCTGAGCTGCTCCCTAGCCACTCCTTTCCCAGTCTTGTGTCCAACATTATTTCATCCCAGTTACAGAACCCATTTTCCTTTGTTGAACTTCAAGACATTGCTGATTGTCCAATTCTCCAAGGTATCTAGATCTCTTTGTAAGGTCTCTTATCCCTCCAGAGATTCAACAGCACCTCCCAGTTTGGTATAAGCAAACTCACTCAGGATACATTCAACTCCTGCATCCATGTCATTGATAAAAATGTTGAACAGGACCAACCCTAGAATCTCAGTTCTGTGGAAATCCAGACTGGTTGTTTGGGGTTTAAAATTGATTTTACTTTGTTTTTAATATTTATCAAGGACTTGCTTTGGCATAGCCTTCATTACTTCAACTGCTGTGGTATCAGGATATACAAAAGTGGATGAGGAGAAAAACAAACAAACAAACAAATAATAATAATAAAACACAGAAATGATAAACTGTCATACTTCCTGATAATCATTTTTAAAGTAATCTCAGTACTAGTGCACACTAAAAATATCCAAATCCTATACATTTATTTCTCCACTAATCTCAGGTTATTCTACTGTCAGTGTTTGAGTTGCACATTATTTCTAAATATTCCCAAAGTTGTGTGAAACAATGTCATATTTAAATGTAGTTTTTTACATAGATGAATTGAAGCCATATTCCGTCTCACAAAGCAGTATTCAAAACTATTCAAAAAATACTTGGTGTTCTGCATTGTAAAGGAGTATATTACTGACAATATTACAGGAATAACATTTAATACTTTATTCCACAGTATTTTCAAAAGTTTTAAAACAGTCTGTAGCACTAGAAGAGTCAAAATAACTCCCCAACATAACAGAACACCTTCCATCCTTTAACTCACTGCACCTTTATCCCTCCGATAGTCCTAAATATAAAAACACTACAAGAGGATGCTGGACCTTGATTATACATGCTCAGCCTGGCCTAGAAACTGACTGATTCCTTAGCTGCAGTGACTCTGATAATTTGAATTCAGAATTTTGCCACATGAAGGGAAGATATTAAAAGGGAATTAATACTTTTGATTTGTCCCAAAAAGATTATTTATACTGAGGAAAAAATTTACTAACTTGGAATGGCAGAGCAAGTCCAACAATTTTTATTTTTTTATTTATTACTTTACTTCTCTGAGATGTTAACAGAAAACAAATCATTCATTTAATGTGCAGGTTAGTAACCTTTCACACTTCCATTAGACCTGAAAGCATTTTATTTTCTCATTTTTAAGGTCCATGTACCTTCACAAAATTAAAACATAGTAAAGAGCAATTCAGTCTCCTAAAGGCTTTGGGAAACCACAAACTTTCCAGAAAGAAAATATTTTCATAAAAGTTTTCAAATTTTAACATGCAGAATCCGATTGGTGTGGTTTGCTTTCCATTAATGGCTGGTACTTCTTAAAACCTGGGAACTATGGGCATAAACTAAAGACTGGTGCTGAGCTAATGACTTCGCTGGGTTTTGTGGTAATTCCACTATCTCAGGCTGTACCTTAATGCAGTCATCCAAACAGGCCAAAGATGCATGGACATCCCTGCTGCTGACACTTTTCTGGTTTTCAAATACTTCCCTTTGCAATGTTAACGATAAATTTTAACATAGATTTTGCAATTTAAAAACTGTATTATTTTCCATATGATTAAAGGCAAGAAATATAAATGTGAACGCTTATGTAGTGACTAGAAGAAATATAAGTTTTTATAAGTCTTAAGTATTATTTGTATGATTTAAATGATCCAAAGTGTTCTCAGCTGCTTCTCAATAAAACCTTAATTTACTGCCTTAATTTTTTTTTTACCAGATACTTTGAACTTTCTGTCAAAAAAAGAGGTGAAAACTTCTTTTGCATACTGAGAACATGCATTAAAAAATTATGATATTTTTAACAGGAGCAAGCATTTATTAAAGTCTACCCTGGCTTTTGAAAGTAAGACAACTTCAGACACAGGAAAGAGGTGTATATGATAAGTTGTTATTTCCGGGCTGTTTTGAAAACATTAAAAAAAGGGGGCTAAACCTATTTTACATGCCAATTTTAATTAACCTAATTTCCAGAAGAAATTTGACCACTGATGAAGCAAAACATAACCTTCAGGAAAACTCTAAGTATCACACATTTAAAATTCTTTATGGCACAGTAATTTACTAATTTCAATACTTTATGAACTGCTTTTTTTGTCAAAAGCTTTTTACAGTTTGCACTGAACATTTTGAGGACCTGTCTCAATTCTAATTGTAAAGTGTTAATATTGGCTTGAGCAAAATTAATAAAATAACTCTTACTCCCCAATCTTAATCTTCCAGCATATTCTGCCAAATGCTTAGAGGAGAATTTAAAAGTAATTCACAGTGGTCACAAACACTCAAGTAACTTCATATTCCACTGAAAACTTACCTATATTATATCACAAGATATATATATCACAAGATATTATATCACATTTTCCTGACAGTAATACCCTAGTCAGATCACTGTGAGTCTATTTCTAACTTGGCCATTTAACATTTTTCCATTTTACTAGCCTCCTTCTTTACCTAAGTAGATGGCTATCTACATTATTTGTAGAGTATTGATTTTCCTGATTTTTTTTTTTTAAGTAAAAGCAGAATTCAGTAATGCCTTTGATCACAGAACAGAATCATAGAATGGCTTGGGTTGAGAGGGACCTTAAAGACCATCTAGTTCCAACCTCACAAAGGAAAGCATAAATGGAAATGATTGAGCGCAATCACTGTGATCTAGACAAACCATGGGGAAATTGAGAAAACAGCAGAGAAAATTAGTATTGAATATGCAAAAGGATGTACCTTGGAAAAGCTGGCTGGCAAGTGGATAACAAATCAATTAGTGGCAGCCAAACATGGAGTGGTGTAGAAAGCTGTGTGTGGAAGTGCAAAAGTAACGGTTGTGGATAGGAGGAGAGGTCCAGCTAGACCAGAGCAAGTCATTATCTGTTAAAAAGAGAGAAAGAGAGAATGGAGCAGTCAAGATGTTAATCTCTAACATGCAGGAAGTATAAAAAGAACATAAACACTCTTCTGAGTTTTCTGTGGTTTTGTTGTTGTTGTTTTGGAGGGTAGGGCAGCAAGTGGGGTGGGGGTCATTGCTATTATTTTTTTTCTCAGAAATTCTTGTATGAGGTTAGAAACAGAATGGACTAGAACAACTTTCTCACCAGGGAGATGCCTCTCTATCTCTCTCTCACTTTTAGTTTTGTACAGATCTTACATATAAAACTAAAAAGACAACTCCTCTTTGCGTACAGTGTTTCAAAGAATTTGCACTCCCAGAATTACAATAATTTATATTACAAGATATGGTAAAAATCATTTTACAGTAACTACAGCTGCAATGTGTTAGGCATAGATTTACACTATAAATTTTCCCAATCAGTTTGTCAAAGTTTTATCTCAGAGGTGTATAACTATTTCATCTATAAT
The DNA here is from genome assembly GCF_013377495.2 of Cygnus atratus. Lineage (NCBI taxonomy): Eukaryota > Metazoa > Chordata > Aves > Anseriformes > Anatidae > Cygnus > Cygnus atratus. Next base: position 109,527,100 of record NC_066362.1, read on the forward strand.
TTTCATTTTTTTTCCTTTCTAGTTTTGGTGTACTTAGTAATTTTCTAGATTATTCCATAAACATTCTTCATTGAAATATTAGTGAAAGGCAAAGTGAGAATTTATTCCTATATGTTGTACATTCTTGCTATGATATAGAGAGGAGTTTGAAGATACATGACATGTTTTGTATTTTACTATCCTACTTGTTCTTTTTAAATTTTTACATTTTTTTACATACATTTGGTCTTAAAATCTTATCCTGTTATTCAACACCTTCTCTTGCTTAAAAAGTGGTTTTGGGTGTAAAATCTTGTCCTTAACAAAAGCAGAATCGATAGCAATTGAGTGGGATGAGGACTCTGCTCTGGTGATTTTTTTATGATGATGATACCAGTGCCCCTTTCATTTTGCAATCCAGCTTTACAGCCTAGCTGATAGACATATATATTGTTCCTTCATCCTTGCGAACCGAGGGTCAGTCAGTCTATGAAATTTTCAGTTGTATACCTTCAGCTGAAACATCTAAGGGAAAAAGTGGCCAAGCCTGCAGAGTGATGGAGCTGCATGTGGAGACACCAGACGCAGTTGCAGCAGCATCTTGAGCATCAGACCATTCCCAGAGCAGCTGGACAAAAGGAGTTATTTTCTGGGAGTTATCATCTTCCTTCTTCGGAGGAAGCAGAAACCATACAGTGGACAAGTAAGGACACATCTCCCTGTAAACAGCCCCTACTGTGAATAACCATTTCACTATGTGATTTGAATCACAGATTTCTCTGGATAGGGACTGTTTCTTACCAGATATCTGAAAACAGCCTAACACAGTAGGACTCTAATCTTGTTTGGGGTCTCTAAGCAGAAACCTACTGCCAAAAAAAATAGCTGATTATTAATCTTCCCCTGCATAATTTTAACTGGCTATGAGAATATGCAGTTTAGATTAACAAAACAAAGATCTTTTTGCATTGGGTTTATGTGTCAAAATTTTTTGGTATCAGTGTGGGTACAGGGGTGGCTTTTGTGAGAAGGGTCCAGAAACTGCCCTTAGTTAGATAAGAGTCAGATCCAGACAGCTCCTAACAGGACCTGCTGCTGGCCAAATCTGAAACAATGAGCAGTGTTGGCTGCACCTCTGTGAGAGCAGATTTAAGCACAACAGCAGCTGGGAGAGAGGAGTGAGAAAATGTAGAGAGAAATAATTCTGCAGACACCGAGGTCAGTGAAGAAGGAGGGGAGGAGGTGCTCCAGGCCCCTGAACAGAAATTCACCGGCAGCCCATGGAGAGGAGCGCAAGGTGGAGCAGGAGGTCAGGTGGGAGCTGCCAACTTTGGGGACCCATGCTGGAGCAGTTTGCTCCTAACAGATGGACCCCATGGTATGGACCCATGTTGGAGAAGTACTTGAAGAGGTGCTGCCTGTGGGAAGCCCATGCAGGATCAGTTTGGGAAGGATGGCATCCCGTGGAAGGGACCCCACATGGAGCAGGGGCAGAGAGTGACCATGAAGGAGTGGTGGAGATGAAGTGTTAGCAACTGACTGCAGCCCCCATTCCCTGTTCCCCTATGCCACTCAGGGGGAAGAGGTAGAAGAGGGTGGATGGGGAGGAAGGTGTTTTTAGTTTGCTTTTAGTTTCTCACTGTTCAAGATAGTTAGTAATAAGAAATACATTATATTAATCTACCTACATTGAGTCTGTTTTGCTTGTGACAGTAATTTGTGAGTGACCTCCCTGTACTTATCTCAGTCCTTGAGCCCTTTTCGTTGTATTTTCTCCCCCTTTCATTTTGAGGAGGGGATTTGAGAGAGCAGTTGTGGGGGAGTATAGCTGCCCATCAGGGTGAAACCACCACAATTCTCTTTTTAGTCTTTTGATTTTTCTTTGCACTCGTGTGCCTAAATAATTCAAAACTTAAGTGCCTACTCTTATTTCTTACTGCAAATGACATCTGTTCCTTATGAATTCACTGAGTCGCATGCATGATATTTACTATGCCTGGATATTTTCCTTTGAAACATGCACTAACTAAAGATGAACTCTTATTCTGAAATTTGACAAAAGTTTTGATCAGTAACAAAGTTAAACCAAAAGGTCTGTATTGGGCAAGATTTGAACTCACAGTTTGGGAAAAAAAAAACTTCATAATGAGTTTTTTGACTGGAAACATTGATCTAAACAGAGCAGAAGGAATATGAAGATACTGTACTGAAGTGTCAGAGCCAGTTCATCCAAGAATAAGGTAAAGCTGCTTTCACTGCATATTTTTCAGAGCATTCTTTATGTGTTGGTTCTTTTATCAGGTTTTCCAAGCCAAACATGCAAAAAGAAACAAAATACACACTCACAAAACACAGCTCTTTCCCTCTCCCCCTAAAAATGTGTAGTTTTGATCCAATAACTTATAAGTTATACATTACTTGTTCAGAACACAGAGAGAATACAATCATAAGAAAAATTGCTAAAGAGCCTGCCACCAATGCAGAAACAAGTTTATTGCTCTGATAACATATAATCCAGGGTGGTCTATTGTTGCCAGCTTAAGGATTTGGATCTGCAATTCAAAGCCACCATACAGGCCTTGATCTGCTGTGAAAACCCCAGAGCCCTTCAGCAGCACCCACAGTGGCTGCATTCATCCTCCTGCCCATGCTGTATAAGGTCACTGGATGTCCCCAAGGGGATACTGTGAGGCAGCTGGCAGAGACATGCTGACACAGACAATGTTCTGAGACATCAAGGAGTTCAGGGGAAAACACATCCCACCAGCAGAAGAGTTTCTGCCATCATGACAGCATGGGGCTGCAGCCAACGTGTGCAAAAGGAGCTGACTTAAAATGAGATTTCCTCTCAGTTACTTAAGATTGTCTCTCCATAGGACCTTACCTACTCCTGTGAAGACTTTGTTCCTCTCACATTGAAACACAACTGTGAATTGGTTTTAGCCAAAAGAGGTTTAGATGAACCCTGTGTGAGAAGAAGTTACTTCACAAGTCTAAAACTGACAAAAATGCTTTTTTACAATTTGAACTGGAAATAAATGCAACTGAAAGAATGAATCTCTTTTTATCTTCTTTTCTCTTCTCCCTTTCTAACTCCAACGACTGGAAGCAGAAAAAGGTCTCAGCAGTAGATGTCCACTGCCCTGGACCTCAGTACTCTGAGGACTCATTTCACTGAATGCTGACTTTATCCTCCCTCCACTTCTTCCACCGTTTTCAAATGCAAGATTTTTTGTGTTTGATGTTTACACTGAAAAGTTACTGTCTATTTTTCTCTCATGCCCACACCAATTTCTCTTTTTTTTCAGTGAAAAAGCCCACAATAGAATATTTAAGATAACTTGGTTAATCCATATATCATAATATGACACTAGCATAAAGGTATTTATGCTAAACATCTTTCTTTTCTTCCTTACACGTATCTGATTGCCATACCTAGCTGTCCCTGTAGCCAGCTATCTAATTCAATTTACCAGCAAGTGGTTCTGTGCACCTTCTCTGTCAACACTGTATGTTTTTCACAGATTCTTTTCCATGGGGAATATGGGAAATTGATGCATCATAAAGCTGGAAAAGCACACAACATCACATTCTATCAATAAACCTAGCCAACCTTCTTCTCGGATTCCTTCTTTTTCCTCTGTTCATTTTCTTTGTAGACTTCAGTGTAGGGCTGTGGTGATTAGGCTTAAGAAAAAAAAAAAAGAGAAAGAAAAAGACTTTTTGCTCATTTAACCATTTTCTTTTTGCATTTCTTTGTAAAGAAGATATATGAAGGTAAGTGAAGGTAAGAAGTCTTTAGTCTTATTTTTGGTTAGTTAATACCAGAGTCCTGGAACATGTAAGCACAAAAGTGGCCCAGACAGAGCTAGTGAGAAGACTTGATGTTCATTAACTTAACACTGGAAATTAACTGTGCTTCACTGTAGTGTTACCATATCTCTGTAGGAGGTATGGGAAGTAAATGAGCTGTGCTTTTTTAAAATGAACTATTTCAAGGATATTCTGATAAGCAATGATACTTAAATACTGAAAGTTAATCTTTTAAGAAAAGCATGGTACAAACTTCATTACAATATAATATTAATGGACAACATTAAGGCTATCTCTGATAACTGCTTTACAACAAACCACACATGAAACATCATTACCCCTTACACAATCAAATAGGAAACCTTGGGGGGAAATAAATATATAATGGAGACAGAGACACTAAAGTCTGGTGTGGTCTCAACCTCCAGATCCGAAGGACACTAACCCTTTCATTAAACCACACCACAGTAAGGAAAGTGATATGAGATACAAACCCGTGCAAGAGCAAATATTGTATTGCAAGAAAACTTGTGCTGATAAAAGCTCTTATACAGCTACAGTCACATCAGAACAGACAAAACAATTTTCATGAATGAGATATTTTAGAGTAATTTGAATTTAATGGGCCAGGGAACTAAGTTCTGCTGAACATTTTTTTTCCCCCTTCAGTTTTACATTTGGGGCTGCAGTTAACTTAGAGAAAGGACAGAGAGAGTAGAAAGAAAACAGCACACTCACACCACTCAGTGTGCTGTCTGGCATGAGTGATGTAGAGAAGAGTGGCAGTTTCTTAATGGCCAGTACCTGTATAAAGTGTTGAGATGGTGTTTCAGTTCATATGTATTACATCTTGCTAGATTTGGATTTGGCATAATGAAAATGAATTCATGCATATAATATTTTTGCTATTTATATCAAGCAAAACTGAAAATTATGTTTGTGGAGTACCTTCTGGAGAGTGGTAGAGCTCTCCCCTTGTCCATGCTATTTCCATTGGAAGCAAAGATGTTACCTGTGGGCAATAGGCAGAGTGAAATAGCAGGACTAGATACATTTTTTTTTAATTTTTTTCTCAACCATCGGCCAGAATATATGTCTGGATGCAGGATGAGAGCTCAGACTCAACCACAAGATACCACAGTTTTAATTTAATGCTAGCATTCCTTGGGATGACCAAAGGAGGACAAGGCTCCTGTATAAACAGACAGCTTCTGGCTGGATTGTAACATAGGTGGTAAAAAGGTTATATCTAACAGAAATAGAAAGAATTTGCTACTAACTTGTTTCTTGTGGGTCTTTGAAGATAATATTTAAAGTCTATTAAAAAAAAAAATCTTGTATTTTCATGGCAGTTTATAACAATTTCTATTCTTCACATTGGGGCTGAGTTAAAAACAGCAGACATAAAAGAACATAATGGAAGGAAGGAAGGAAGGAAGGAAGGAAGGAAGGAAGGAAGGAAGGAAGGAAGGCCAGAATTTACTGGTGTGAACTTTTCATAGGAGTTCCTGTTGTATTTTAGTTCTTACAGTTTTTTGTATATATGAAACCATGATGCTTAACACAAAAAATGATAACATTTCACATCTATATATCACATGAGGTAGTGGAGCTAGTTTCTTCAGCTATTTTCAAGATTCCCTTTCTACATTCTAAGGGAAAGTCAAGTCTTAATATTTGAAAACTGAGGAGTGTTTGATAAGCCATGGGTCTTTAGAAGATAATATCCAATTCCATAATTATTGCCTGCAGGAACAGTCATTTCTAGACAAGATACGCTTCCCGCCATCCACTGCTATAAAAAAAGGGCCTTTTTTATAGCACACTACAAATTAGTAAATTTAAAATTATATTGCAGGAGGATTGTCAGTTCTTTTCTGAGGCAAATATGTTTTTGTGGCCACCTTTAGTGAGGTAAACATATACATAAGAAGCTGAAATCTATTATCTGAATCGATGGCTTCAATATAAATAAACTGAATTAGGGAGTTGAGTTTAACCAAAAGATTAGCAACATAAATAACGTCACCTCCTAATATGATGGTGTGAAACAAGACTGAATTTTCTCATGATGCTTGCCTTTAAAAAATAAAATAAAAAATAATAAATAACAATATAACAGTATAGTTGCATGAATGCATGGCTTAAAAAAGCCAAGTAGTTATATGAAAAGTTGACATTCCATTTAATTTTGTAGAGTTAATGCCAACTTTAATAAAAATGCGTTTTCCACTAAAGCTGTGCTAAAGATATTTTTAATGAGAATTTACCAAAGCAGCACAGAGTAGCATTCCTTAAAAACAAGCACTTCCTTATCTGTTCTGTTTGGGAACATTTTTAGTTTTTAGTTTAATTATTCATATTTTTGCAATAATTTTCTATGGTACTTTGCCAAGTAGGTCAGTTTCATTACATGGCTCATCACAGACTTTATGGTGAGTATTTAATTTACTTGGTCAGTGTTTAAGATTTCTTTTTTGTTCTGTAATGAGGGACTATCCATTGAATGACATTATCTCACAATGATTTCAGAAATACACACACACAAGACATTCTCTGTGGCTTTTCAGATGACAACATTTCATGTAAGAGCCAAGCTTTTCCTCTTCTCTGTGGGAGTAAGATAACAGGTACGATAGCAGAACACTCCTCTTTCACAGAAGACATATGCTTCCCTCTCTTGTGTTCATGAGAGGGATGAAAGTAATGACCAGAGATGGAGACCTTAGAGATATGCCTTGTTATCCAAAATGGGAATCTCTCTCTTCCACAGATAGGCATTACATGGATGTTTAGCTACTGCTGGCTAGCACGTACTTTGCAGGTCCATATATTTTTATTTATCTATTTACTTATTTATTTATTTTTGAGATGAAACAACAGAAGTACATCTTACAGGAAATCTTTGTTACTTCACAGAACTATCTACTCTTATGTCAGTTAAACACATCTCACCAGGCTTCTTTCTTTGTTCTCATTCTCACTTCCTGCATAGTCTCACTCATCTACTGTCTCTTTTATACAACTGACAGTCTTCATTACCACACTTCTCTGAATTGATTCATGTTGGCATCAGTTTTCATGGACCACCCATTACTATCTCATCAAGGCACACTGATTTGTTTTTGGAGTCCCACAGGCCACAAATGTCTAAGAGTTATTAGTTATTCTATTTCCAGAGAAGATGAAAAGTATAATTTTGTTGGCAGCCACCTGTCACCTTAGAATTGTGAAAACTGCAAACATTTTTTTTGATTTTAAGATCCCACATTTTAACGATGGCCTATTGCAAACTCCGTTTTCCTTTACAATTATTTATATGTCAATTTTCCACAATTTATTCTTTACTTGGCACTCTCTATTCCCACTACCTGGCATGGAGAACTCCATGTCACATAATATCATCATATAACCTCGTTCCATGGGCACTTCCAGCTTTATATTTAATAGATTTATCTTTTCATTCTGTCTGCTTTTATGTTGTTGCAAGAAAAGTACTGTAGAAATGAGACATTATCCTTGAATAATTTTGCAATTTACTCAAGACCTGAATGTTACTAAAATATTAGTACAAATTCTTCTGAAACAAATTTCAGTAGTATTAATAGTAAATATGAAAATAAATGCACTGCTTCAAGAAACAGGATAGCTGCAAAAGATGAAGAGTTGTTCTAACATTTAGATATCCAACTTGTAATTTTTATGACAAGAGAGAAAAATCTATCATCTAAATCAATCTGGTGGTGTAATGAAGTGACCAGTCTCATTCATTTCAAATTCATTAATTAGATGATATTTAGTAGTAAATTGCTAGTGCTTGGAGGTTTAATATTTTCAGTAATATTCAGCAAGGGTGCTTCAAATACAGCTACTTTTATTTACTTATTTTCCCAGCAACCCTAATACTTTTAACTTTTGGAGAGAGTATAACACCATATTTTCTCTGTTGGTGGGGAGGAAGGACAATTGACTTAGAAAATCTCATTTACATGATACTGACATATCAAACGTACTCTTTATTGATGCCATAAAACAGCTGGCATCTTGGATGTATGTGGCTTTTGTAATGCTGGAAAATAGTTATAGATTGCCCATCTAATTGTAGTCATAACGTTGTTCGAAATTTCCAGCAGTTGATAGGACCTTCTTTTTGTGTAGCTAGTAGAAAGAGGCATGACAATAAACTCCAACCACAATGAAAAATGTATACAGAGAGCAGCAGATAAATGTAAGTTTGTTTATTGTGAGATGTCTGTGTTTGTTAAAATCATCACGTTTTTAATCAAACTCTGAATTTATACAAGTATTTATAATAAATAAATAAATAAATAAAAACCTCTGGAAGATATGACTGCAAGACATACCCGCAAAATTATACAGTAAGCAATGACATGCTTACTTATGGGGTGAAATCCAGCTGGCAACCGGTCACCAGTGGTGTTCCCCAGGGGTCAGTGTTGGGGCCCATCCTCTTTAATATCTTTATTGATGATTAGGATGAGGGAATTGAGTGCACCCTCAGTAAGTTTGCAGATGACAACCACTTGGGGGGTAGTGTTGATCTGCTGGAGGGTAGGAAGGCCCTGCAGAGGGACCTGGACAGGTTGGATCAATCAGCAGAGGCCAATGGGATGAGGTTCAACATGGCTAAGTGCTGGGTCTTGCACTTTTATCACAACAACCCCATGCAGCAATACTGGCCTGGGGGAGAGTGGCTCAAAAGCTGTGTAGAGGAAAAGGATCTGGGGATGCTGACTGATGCTTGCCTGAACATGACCAGCAGTGTGCCCAGGTAGCCAAGAAGGCCAACGGCATCCTGGCTTGTATCAGGAATAGTGTAACCAGCAGGAGCAGGGAGGTGATCGTCCCCCTGTACTCTGCTCTGTCAGGCCACATCTCAAGGACTGTGTTCAGTTTTAGGCCCCTCAGTACAAGAAAGACATCGAGGCCCTGGAGTGTGTCCAGAGAAGGACTGTGAAGCTGGTGAAGGGTCTGGAACACAAGTTCTGTGAGGAGCAGCAGAGGGAACTGGGTTTGTTTAGTCTGGAGAAGAGGAGGTTCAGGGGAGACCTTATTGCTCTCTACAACTAACTGAAACGAAGTGGTGGGGAGCTGGGGGTCTGCCTCTTCTCGCAGATAAGGATAGGACAAGAGGTGAGACAAGTGATAGGACAAGAGAGAATAGCCTCAACTTGCACCAAGGGAGGTTGAATTTGGAAATTAGGAGAAATTTATTCTCAGAAAGAGTGATCGGGCATTGGAACGGGTTGCCCAGGGAGGTGATGGAGTCAGTCACTGGGGATGTTTAAGGAAAGGTTGGACTTGGTGCTTAGGGACATGATTGAGTGGGTGATGTTGGTGATAGGGGGATGGTTGATCCAGATGATCTTGGAGGTCTTTTCCAACCTTAATGATTCTAATGACCTTAGTATTAAAGGAAATACTCTCTACAGAAGAAAAATGGGAAGTAAAATCAAAGTAACAATTTGAAATACTGTCCATGGCCACATTTGACAAAAGCCATTATTAACTATGACAGAACTCTGGAATGGTGACAGCAGTTAAAATGGTAGTCTGTGTGACTGTCATGCAGTATCTAAGCCTTATCCAGGAAACACAGTAGAAAAACCTCATCTTTTGCACTGATGTTTTAATTATTTCCTGCTTTCAAGCTTTTAGCAAAAGTAATGAATTCCAATACAGTTTCTGCTGGTCTGGCTGTAAGCTGAATCTCATTTATTTAAAATGGAAAGCCTGAGAGCGCAGCAAAGATTTACATATTTTTATCATGTGATTTGATTTTTTGCAGAGAAATATTTCTTGTCAGACAAACCATATTTCTTCCTTTGTCTGTTTCAGAAGGCCACTGAGTTTTGTTCCTTTCAATGCATTCCCTATATTAACATTATTATTCTTCACAAAATATGTTCTTCAATGGAAGTTGTATAAAATCACAGCATCTTAAGCTTAAGATGTGCGCACTGAAACTGGGTTTACATGCCTTTACAGAGAGAAACACCCTGCTCCACCATTACCAAAAACCCCAAAGAGTTTCAGAGTATGATTCCCCAGACATGCTTTTAGAACAAACCATACATAATTAATATTATTCCTATTATTGACCTGCAAGTGGCAATTTGAGCATGAAATAATAGGAAAACATATTTCCAGAAATATCTCTGATCATAGAACAGCTCAGGTCGGAAGGGACCTTAAAGATCATCTAGTTCCAAACCCCCACCATAGGCAGAGATTAAAAACATTCCTTATAAACATATTTATTCTACATATCCTCAGACAAATCAGTGAGAGAGATAGTGAGTAAGACAGCACATTGGTTAGCAAATTGAAATATTTTGCATGAGTACATGCCAATCCTTTCAGAATTTCAGTCTTTTATCCAGATCTATTCAAAATCTTTCACTAATACTGAATAAATCTTTCCATTCTTCTTCATACAGTTCTAATAATGCAAGATTTGTAATTTTCCTTAAAATATTTTCCAGTTCGTTTTCCTTCAAAGGCCTCCTTAATATACGACTTGTACAGCAACACATAAGATTCTGAGTTTTTGTTAGGACTTAATTATGACTTGTTACTAGTCATCAGTCAGTCTAGCCATTCACATTACCATTGTAGCCTCTGCAAGCACATTAAAAAAAAAAAAAAAAAAGTCCTCTCCTACAGCATGTCCAAGGGTCTAATCAAGCTCTCTTTTCTGTTTTTTTTTTTTTTCATCATCAATAACAATAAAACACAGCTTACAAGTCCTTCTCTCAGTCAGATGATGCTAGTCACCAATGCCATGAAACTAATAAATTGTCATTATCTTTTGAGAATCTCAGTGGTGATGGGATATAGGTTTCTTCGTGGCTCTGAACTTTATTGAACAGCCTTTGAGAGTCTCAGCTCATAAGTCAGTAGCAGCAATATTGCAATACCATTGCTACTTCACAGTGTCTGGGTGTGGAGTCCTTCAGACGCTCTCCACCCACTCAGCATATTGGCTGCTTTTTGAACAGATATTTCCATGTCTGGCAGGAGACTGACCTGGGTTCTTTTTTTGACTTGTTTTTCATCTCGATGTATGAGGAACAGACTGTGATCCTGGAGCTGTCATTCAGCCTTAAAATGTGTTTCAAGCAGTAAAAAACATGGAAGCAGAAGCTTCCCATTCGTCATTTATTACACAGACTGAATCCTAGCTGGCTGCCTTGGAACCCCATGATATACAGAGATTCCTAAGGAAATGGAAACCTCTGATGACATAGAAAAGTTTGCTGGCACTGATGTGTGTATGTGATAGGCACCTGGGCCTTCAGTGAAGTGCTTTGAAAATGCTTTTAATATGACAAACCTGGCAAAATCCCTTTGAAATGACACTGTTTCACTAACTCTGGGGCCTTCTGAGTGTTACTTGCGATGTGCTTAACTTGAAGTACCACAGAATAGAAAATTTTCAGATATCTGGAAGGAAGCAGTTTTCCTGCTCACACTTTCCACTGGGCTAACCTTGCCCAGGGAAATCTGTCTTGAGGGTTGATCTGCAGATAAAATAAAGTCTTTTCTTACAGCTTTAAAATACTTAAAACTTTTTGTCTTTTTTTTTTTTTTTTTTTCTGTACGACAACACAATGTTTGTGGAGATTTTACAGGGGACAGGAAGGAGGTACGAGACACTCCCACTTCAAAATATTCTGTGATTTAGGTATCATGACACACAAAGTCCACACAAAGAAACAAATCCACAGAGATATCATTAATCTATGACACAACTCAGCTATAACCACCATAAACTATGGCACAATTTTGCCTGGTCAATATTTTCTGCAGGCACATCTTATGCAAAATCCTGTTTATTCAAAGGAAAATGTGTATGTTAAAAGATCATTTCAGCTTTCTCTTTTAATGAACTGAAGTTACCTTATAAGATCAAAGATACAGAAAGGATTGGCAAGGGGCAATTTATAACCGTTACAGACAAAATGAGGATAATTAGGTTCCACTAGCCTTTTGACATCTTGATTGTCTAACCACAGTATTTGCAAAGCCTTTGGAAAGAATACAGGTTTTCTGGGGTAGACCATCAGAAGTGGTTCCACACAAAACTCAGGGCAAGGGACATGAAGTTCAATCTAAAAATGAATTGCCTGTTACCATGAGGCTCTAGTTTTCATGTCAAGTAATTAAGGATTCAACAAAGAACTACGTTTACAATACAAAATTTCTGAAGAACATTTTTCAGAAGAGCAGTTCAGTGTGGTTGTCATTAAAGAACAGAATTTGCTTTGCATGATACCTAGTCTATTCATTTTATGTTTTTATATTTTTCTTTATATTTCTATATATTTTCTTCAATCTGAAGGTAAAAATCAGATTTTTAAAAAAATAAATAGAATGTTAATCAGGAAACAATGATTTAATGCAATACTATCTAATAATGATGCATGCAATGTGTCCCATGACATGCCACATACTTTGACACAAGATATCTAAAACGTCATGACTTGTGAAACTCCTTGACGTTGTTAACTCAACTACACTGTATAGATCTCAACATGCTATTGTCTCTTAAAATCAAACATAGCTATTGTGTTATTAAAAAAAAAAAAAAAGACTATTTCCATTCTTTTTCAGTACACAGTTCACAAGACTTCAAATTAGAAAACCTGAATTATAAAGCTATTCTATTTGTCCATAAACAAAATTAAGAAAAAAATATTTTCTGCAAATAGCAAACATTTTAAGTGGAATCAAAGTTATCCTTACCATTGTCTCAAGGATGTTATAATTTTCAATAAAATTCTGGATTTTGTTAATGATGTTTTTCAAAGCCACCTCCCCTAGATGGTCTTTTAAGACAACTTTCATGATACAATGAATGATGTCAGAAAACTAGCTTTATGCTTGTTATTATTTTAATCTTAGGGAAAGCTGTTTCCACAAGATAAGAAAAAAAATCACATTTCTGGAAAAAAAAACAAAAGAACTTTACATATATACATTTCCTTTATTTTATTTCTGAAAACAGTGATGGCTGATAACAAATTTCTTTTCAGAGTTTTTGCAGGGACCTCCAGTGTCTAAAAGTTATTATTATTTTTTTTTTTGCTATGGCTTCTAGATTATGTCACTTTCATACTTTTCCTACCTGTCAAAGAGTGAGTCTCTTTAATTTGTAACCTTTTGTGTAGTTTATCACTTGACAGCAAACTCACAGGAGTGCCTGTTCCTGATTTCCTTTGCCGTATCTCCCCTTCAATTACATCTATGAATGGTTCCAGGAGAAGACAGGGTAAACCTGCACCACTCTAAAAAAAAATAAAAAATAAAAATCAACAACCCACCAAAAAAACAACAACAACAACAACAACTAACAACAAAAAATCTGTTCATACAAGAAAAAAACACTGGTTATTCAGATAAAATAAGAAGAAATTTGAAAGGCAGTGCAAAATGCTGTTTAGTTTTCTCTCTTCCCATTGGTAGAAGTGCTCTCTTGAGTGCCAGAAAATGAATCTAGTTTCATGTTCTACCCTTGTTTCTCTCCTGAGAGAAAAACACTGCTTAAAGTTCATTTGCTACCCCCTCTCTGGGTTTTAAAATCAAGTTAAGTATAGGCTTTAAACACAAGTTAAGTCCGTGCTTCAGACAAGTCCAAAAGAGGCCCCAAATGAAAGACTTATTTGGTGCATTGACTTTGTCCTCTACAGTGGTAAACTGCACCCTGGCTCATAACTCGCAGTCATCTGAGTTACCTTTTAGGTTTAGGGTTTGTATCTTACGGAGGAGTCATGTGGCTAAATTCAGATTTCTAAGACCCTCTTGGCAATCACTAAAGTTAACTCAGGCCTTAGGTGTTCCTGAAGCCTGATCCTTTATGTCCTAAGGTAGGCACCTACAACAATTTTGGCTTTGTGCCTCAGGAATATTTTTGTTTTTTTCAGCTGACACTAAAGACAGTCCAAGGTGAGCCTCTCCAGGGTAGATATCTAAAGCTACAGGAGATTAATCCCTCCCCTTAACATAACATGGCATTCCCATATGAGGGAAGAAAATTGCACAGGAAAAAAAGCTCAGTATATAGCTGAGCAGAAAATACTACACAGGAAATAATTCATATATGGTAGTTCGATCAGACTACTGTGCTGTTCATAGGTTCAGTGCTTTCCTCCACTGGAGCATGTTTAAGGGGCTGAAAAACAACCTTTGTCCTGTGAGACAGAGTAACTCATGCCGACACACTATGTGATCTAATGACATAACTTCTGCTGCTAACATGACCTGCTGAAATAGCTGAATTAGCCATGTCATCGGGACAGGTGATGTGTTATATACGTATTGCATAACATCATCATGTCATACAAAGTGGCATCATGCCAATTCACAAAGTTAGAGATGTGGCAGAACTGACCTTTAGCGTAATCCCAGTGTGTTAGGAAAACATTGAGCCAGAAATGCTACAAAAACCTCAGTAAGGCACTGATGTTGGACATGAGCACTTACACAAACCTGTGCCTGCATCTAATCCAGTCCTGACAAAATATTTAGCAGTATTCTCTGGACATTTCTGTCTTGACAGCCAGGTAAATTCAAGCCAGAAATACAAAAGATGCCCCTGAGCAAGGGAGAAACACAAAAATTAGCATTAGCCAACAAAACAGACCTAGAGATACCCTGTCAATAGAACTGATAAGAAGTATTCCCTTCTGTGGCAAATCTAAGGGGAATTCCAGGAAAGATAGAAATTGGTCACAAGAGGTTGTGGTGAAGCAGGGAAGCTGGCCCAGATGGGTTGCTGTACACAGACAGTGCTTGTGCTCCATAGGTTCAGAGCACAGCGAAGGTTAGGGGTTGAAACACAGGATGAAGGTGTGGATCACCTCAGCCTCCTGCACTTTGCTGTCTCCCATACACTCTGAGGAGTATTGCTTTAGGTAAGGCAATATCCATACTGCATTGATGAAGTGTGACAGTAAGGTGTGGACAAGTTTACCTTGCATTAACCTGCACACATACTAGCTGACATGTGCCATGCTCTGAGCCCATCTGGTAAAGTCCTGGGCAGCTGATGGCCATGCTTGTGATAACCATACTGCTACTGTCAATCAGGCTAATTAATTTAAAGCTAGCTTACATGTGCTTTTATGATTACAGTCACACCTCTTCAAACTTAGACTTCGTATTCTGCTAAGAAAAATAAATAATGCTAGAGCTTCCATCTGTTTTTGCATGGAAACATCTGGCAAAGTACTGTTGTTTCTCAGAAACTACCCCCTTATCCTTATCTGTGTTCACTTAATCTACTGTTGTGTGTGGTTTTGTTTTGTTTTGTTTTGTTTTTTAAATTCCGTTTTCATTTCTAATAATTCTGGTGTCAGTTTGTCAGATATGTTAGTTCTGTCATTAACCAAATATGCAACATAGCTTGTCCAAAACCAGTAGATTCCATCAGTATCATTTGCAGAGCTGTCAGTTTGGTTTGGTGTACTTATCTCCCCTTCATTCCCTGATGTTGGCTGAAGTCACACAGAGGATACTTAATTAACCAAAATGATTGTGGGAGTGAACGTTTTCATAATGTATATAAGGAACAAAATGTTACAAGTCAGTTTCCATCCTCTAATACTTGGCACACACTTAGTCCAACTCAACACTTTTAGAAACATAAAGAAAGCCATAGGTTCAAAGAGAGAAACAGAATGGTAACCCAGAGTCATGTCCTGAAGAAAGGTAAGATTTTTATTTGTGACACTCATAACGGACAAAAGCACTCAAGACAGTTCTAACCTAAGGTCTTCACCTGTTTCTATTAATTGCTTTTATACAGATGTGGTCAGTGATCTGGTCCTCTGTACTGTATGCAGGATGAGGAGATGGAGTGCAGGAGGATGAATTACTTCAAAGTTTTGCCCCTCCAGAACCCAACATGTCTTCAGCATTGAGAAGAAATGGATTTGGCATACGACATTAAATAAATTCTGAATAAATTCAGAACATGAGTCTAGGGAAGTGAAGAATAAGGAATCTACCCATGACAACCACTTCCAGCATCAAGGAGAGGTATGAACGTGGAGATCCAGTCACCTCAGAGTCTGTAGGATTGAC
Organism: Cygnus atratus; assembly: GCF_013377495.2. NCBI lineage: Eukaryota > Metazoa > Chordata > Aves > Anseriformes > Anatidae > Cygnus > Cygnus atratus. The sequence continues at coordinate 109,543,000 of NC_066362.1, forward strand.
AGAAAGGGGCACCTCTGTTACAGCCCTGTTTGGACCCTGTTTGAGAAGAGCCCTTTGCTACCAACTGACTCTCAGTGGTGTTCAAGGAGGCTGCATCTCACAAGTTTGCATTTGAGACGTATCGAGCTGATGGTGCAAACAGGCTGTCCTGTGTCTGAGGTGTCCAGCCAGAAGCCAGGTGTGTGATGGCCCCATTCTGGGAGGTAATCTGATACCTCATGGGATATCCAGCTAAAGGAGCTACGCGGGACTAGCTCCCTTTCCAAATGCACGTAGCCCTAAGCTATTAGTAAAAGCTCAAGAAGAAACTAGTTCTTCTTGTGTGTAGTGTAAATCAACAGGGGAAGGTCTAAAACTATCTGTAACACAATTTATGCTCTCACAGTCTTTCATCTTTTTAGTTCCCTAAGGTAATGGAGTAATTGCAGATAATTATTTCAGAGATTATTATCTAATTCATACTGTGAATCTACATGACAGATATTATTCATTTAGCCAACAAGCAAAGCTATTTTTAATTCCTATCTAGTCTTAGTTCAACCTTTCAAAATAAAATAGCTCACTACTGATTCCACAATTCTTTGTGCAACTGGCAAGGTATTGTAGAACCTTATGCAGATAAAATGCCTATGCTTAGCAAAATTATGAATATGTTTTTGTAAATTTGATCTCCAAATTAACTTTAAATCTTAATGAATATGTTCACTCTGAGGCTTTAGAATTAAGAAAACATTTCATCTGTGAGTCTTGGAGGCAGAAGTACTGTTATATTTACCTATGTTTTTTCTATTTCTATCTTAGTCAAACAGATCATTTAGGTCATTCTCATAATGTGTCTTCTCACTTTTTCCTATTTAAAAAAAAAAAATAATAATAGAAATTTTGATCTAGAACTGAAACCACTTTAAAAATTATGTTATAACTTTCTTCATGGCTCCAAATCCCAACTGAGTGATATTACATGCTTACTAAATATAAAGAATAATTGAATCAGTTTTAAGAACATTTTAATTATTTATCTGATAGCTATTTTGGACGCTTCTGAAATTTTTACTTAGACCTCTTAAAATGTTCCTAACTTTTCTTTTTCCAATTATATTTTTTTGTTGTTGCAAAACAATTCCTTCCTTTAATGGGTATAAAAAATACCTTCAAGTTTCCCTTTGTATCTCAGCTATAAAATTGTGTAAGAATTAAAATAGCCACACCCAATAAGGAAAAGCAAATCTTACAGAACTATGAATAGAGACATAGGCATATTATTTCTTTATTAGTTTATATATATATGTATTATTATCTATATTAGAAGCTCTCAGAAATGTAAAATAAAAACAATGTAGTAAATCCATTTATTCTCCCATAGTTTTCAAACTGATCTATAATCATCAATGAATGTTCTTTCCCAGAACAAAAAGATCACCCAGAGTTCCAACAGCAAAATAATAAATAATGCATGAAGTGCAAGCAAGATTTGATATTGAAAATGAAAGTACATTACCTCCAGAATTACACACTTGCTAATACTTCAGATGACAGAACCAGGGCTTAGCATGTCTTTTTATTCTTATTCAGCTACCTTCAGCTACCCAAATTCTAGGTTATGCTAGACTTTGACCTTCAGGTTTAGCTACATTCACAGCTAAATGAAAACACAATATTGCCACCACAGTAGTGAAACTGAGGTGAAAAACACTGTCGTTTTTCCCTGTTTCTATCCACATACTAACCCAACCGTTGAAAAATGTGAAAATTAATAAATGTAATTTTGTTATTTCTTTTTATACTTCCTGCTTATATTTAAAAGTTGACTTTACTGCAAGATAAGGTTTGGAGTGCTCCCAGACAGACCTTTATGAACTGAAAAAACATTATAAGTAATGAGAACATTTATAAAGCAAATGTCTGACAGAAATGCCTGTTCTCCTCATTTACAATATTCCAGATAATTTGGACTGACAGTCACTTTTAAATACTGCTATTTTTCATTTCTTGGGCTGCTTATTCACTTTTTCCCCAATCACTTAGTGAGGAGAATATTATTCAGATTGAGAACAGTCTTTGTCATATCTGGTTATAGTAGTCAATCTCAAACACGCTAAATTCATGTAGTAAGACTCCCACTGGCTTCAATTACTTTTGAATACACCCTGCTCAGGTCACTGACCTTGCTAGGTTCACACACACAAGAACATGGCAATTCCTTGTGGTGGCTGCCTTCCTGACCGTATATGAAGATATGACAGTCCACATGGTGAGGCCAGTCAAGTGTGCAGTGTAGAGGGAGCTGGGATTCTGTCTCTGCTATTTGTCTTTTTCTTTCATATCTTATTCTGAGAAGTCATTGGGATGGCAGCTCTGTATTCCCCATAACACAAGAATAACTTCTGGAAGACAGAAAAACTCTGTGTGTGTCTTTGTGATGTAAATCATCTCTAACACTTCCATAGAGTAACAAAATATATAAAACTTGTTTATACAACTTTCTAGCCATGTTCTAGGCTTTGTGGTTGAATTTTGTATCTTGTTTTTTTTTTTTTTTTTTTTTTTTTTTTTCTCATTTAAATTTTATCCTTTTCTTAAAGCTGGATGAAAGTAGTGTTTCAATTTCAATGAAGATCCGAGAAGCATCTGGCAGGTTGATTGCAAAAGTAAGTTTTTGCAACATTGATGTGTATTTGGTAATACTATTAAAAACACTTACTGATATTAACATGATTTATAAAGTAGTAAATTAAACATTCAGTAAATAGATATGTAAGATATAAACTGGGAAAGTTACCTCAGTCTGCTCTCTTTATAGCACAAGTAGCGTAACACTGGAGTGGACAGGACTTTACGGGCTTTACATACTGAAAGTAGAGCAAGGTGCTTTGCTGTCACAGATTATTGAATACCAAACAAAGCTTCAGTTTAGGTGAATTAAAAATTCAATACACTGTGCTCAGATGTTGTGGTTCACTAAAGTTAAGAGTTTCCTGGCTTTCCACTCTACTGAACTCATATTTCCGACGCATACAAACATGTGTCAGCCCACCCTTCTTCCCAGTCTCATTTATTTACCAAAGTCAGCAAAATCCAAATAAGTGACTTTCTGGCATCTCGCCATTTCCTTGAGGGATGCATCTCGCTTGTGCAAATGAAAGCCCTGTCATCTGAAGCAAGGAGCTACAGCCCAAGAGGCTGCAAGTTTCAGCAGGCAAGTCTCCATCTTGGACTCTACAAGACAGATATTTATTTTATTGTAGCTTCTCCACACAGTGTTGTAATGGTCTCACATTCTACAAGAGCACAGTTCTTGTTTCTCCACTAATTTACCTTCCTCCTCTTCTCCGGATTTTTTTTCCTAGTCATGCTGACCTTAATATGTGAAGAGAGTTACAGATCTCTTGCGATAACTTTTGCTAATTTCACATCCGAAGCTCAGTGAGCAAACACAACAGCACTGCTCTCTTCACATAAAAGCCATTTCAGACCATGCTGTTTGTGTCATTGACTTCAGCAATTGGATAAAATGGAAATGCTCACCAAGGACTTCCCAGAGCCTGTGATAGCCTTCTCAGAGTTAGGCAGCCACTCACACATGCTCTGACCTCCCCTCCAGCCATGCACATGATAACATCTATTTGAGGAGGGGATGCCAACACCTCAAGGGAAACCACTCCTTTTCTCCTTTCTCCACTGAGGAAGCCTAGACAAGATGCCTGACATTCACATACCAATGACTGGACAAAGGAAGCCTACTGGCTCCTCTGCTTCCTCCCAGGGGACACCACCATATGTTATATGCATGATAGCCAAATCCCCATGCTCAGCACCAGCAAGCATGGGTTGACCTGCACTGCCAGGTGCCACTAATTAAACACATGGAGCCCCTTATGCAAGAAGAAAAGCCAGGGAAAGCCTAACAAAGGAATGGAGAAACACTCTGAGTGAGGGAAACAGAGTGGAGGAAGATCACACAGGTTCACACACAGCTGCTGAGGGCTCAGCCCTGGGTCATTGCATGGGTTGTTACCTCCTGCTCATTGAGCAGGTTCAGCATGCAAAAAGTATACTTGGGGTTCACACAGCACATGCAATGGGTGCAGAAGCCAACGTATAATGGGGAAGAAACAAAAGAAAACACAACTATGCAGAGGAGGGAACTCCAGGAATGGAAACCAAAGACCGACACTTTCAGAATTTTGTTTGGGCTGTTGTAATGGCTGAACACTAGTGACTGGGTTTGAAGGGTAGATGGAGTGAAAGAGCTGGGAACAAGAGTGACTGTCATCTGTGAGATCGTCATTGCTGCTGAGGCAGGAATATGCTGTGTCCTGTATGTGCCTGACATGGTCTAATGTACCAGGAGACACAACAAGTGAAGCTTGAGCTTGAGCAATACCAGCAGAATAGCAACACCAGGCCAAAGAAGTAGATGAGGGCGATGTGAATCAGCTAGTCTTGGCCCAGTGGACACCAAAAATACCCTGGATTTGAATCATAAAAATGAGACAAACACCATTAATTAGAAAAGATGTAACACCTGCTTTTAATGATACAGGCCTTTAGACTAGTTCTCAGGGGAGGAAGTTCCTGCTGAAATCTTCTGGTACTTGAAGACAATGTGCTTCTTATTAGGATAACAGAGAATCTGCATTAGGGTCCCCAGAAACTCTGGAAATCTGTTCCTCTGTGGCAGATGTGTATGCCCTGTTGAGCTTTTATATCAGCATCACAGGCTTTCCTTACTTGTCCTAGCACACTAGCAGGGAGTCTGTAGGACCACATAACATGCAACCGTATAGATACAGTTGAAGCAAGAAAACAAGATATGTCTGCAACAAGCTGTCCTCAGATTTGTTTTTATCCTAGGCCAGAACATATCCATGCTAGAAAATTAAATTTAAAATAATAAATAAATAAATAAATAATAAAATCTCAGCTCAGTGCAGACATAAAAATGATTTGGGACAAGCTTGGAGCTCTTCAGCATCCTATCCTACTTTGGACTTTGAGGGAGCAGCAGAGGCTGTGCAGAAGGCACCAGTAACACATTTAGTCACTCATGGATTAAAATTACTTGCAGATGTAATTTACCAAACTGTCAGTTTAGATTAAGAAACATGGAATTCTCTCTTGTGCATGTATTGCATAAGTCATGCCCTTAAAATCATAGAATCACAGAATGGTTTGGATTGGAAAGGACCTTAAAAACTATCCAGTTCTAACCTCCCTGTCATGGGCAGAGACACCTCCAAATAGATCAGTTTGCTCAAAACCCCATCCAACCTGGCCTTGAACACTTCCAGAGATGGGACATCAGCAGTTTCTCCGGGCAGCCTGTGCAAGTGCCTCTCCACTCTTCATAGTAAAGAATTTCTTCTTTATATCTAATCTAAATCTACCCTCTTCTAGTTTAAAGTCCTAGTCCTTCGCTAGTTTAAACCCTTTACTCCTTGTCCTATCACTACACTCCTTAACAAAGAGTCCCATCTTTCTTGTACCTTTAGGTACTAGAAGACCTCTATAAGGTCTCCCTGTGGCCTTCTCTTCTCTAGACTGAACAACCCCAACTCTCTCAGCCTGTCTTCACAGGAGAGGTGCTCCAGCCCACCGGTCATCTTCATGGCCCTCCTCTGGAATCATTCGAATAGGTCCGTGTCCTTCTTGTGATGGGAGCGCCAGAGCTGAACACAGTACTCTAGGTGATAAAATACCAAAGAACATGAGTGTGTTACTGCTCCACATTAGCTGCAGGAATTTGTTCCTTGCTTATAAAACTATCAACTCCACTGATGTCCACTAAATGACTAAGTAAAATGCATTCACTTGTTAGAGCAAATACTTTTTATTAACATTATAGCTGAATATCTTGTAAGTAGAATTTGATTGCATGTTTTTTTTTGGTTTGGTTTTGTTTTGTTTTTTCTAATATATATTCTGGTCAGCACCCATAACTACTTGCAAATCACATTTGTGGCAAATAATTAGCTTTTTACTGTGTTTACTTGATTATGATTACAGTTGGATGGGATATTGACACATGATTTTCATTGTAATGTTATTTTCTTCCATTTCAAGAGAGAAATCATTTAAAGAAAAAAGTATTTTCTTTTAGTTTTTATTATTTTGCCATTTGTATCTTTTTTTTCAGCTTGAAACATGTTTCACAGTACATCTTTGGATTCATTGTCTGATAAACTGTCCACATTATTGTTCTTGTGGAAAAAAACAATTCAGTTAAAGTTTTATGAGTACATTTGCAATTTTTTTTTGTTTTGTTTTGTTTAAACAACATAGAAGTAAGCATGTAAGGACATGCTGGGGCTGCAGTGACAAGAAATATAAACAATTTATTTTCCCATCAGTTACTTAAAGCCTTCTTGCTGTTTTATATGTTTCCCACTTTATGTTAACTTTGCTTATCAATACAGAGGCTATTAAATGAATTCATTCTTCAGCTCATCATTTACTCATTGGAATTTACAAGTAGCAGTGAATTGGCATGAAAAGTTTAAATAGCATCCACATATGCTCTATGTCTCTTCATATGAATTCAATAGCATTCATACATGTGGTATCTGTAAGAGATATTTCACCTAATGTTTTGTTTTAATTAATTTTGTGAATGTCTTTTACAGTTTATAGAATGTTCCTGTCTGGAAAGCATGCATAAATAAGAAGTAGCAATGAAATTACATAACAACGTCTAGAAGAAAGAAATCTGGATTTAGTATTCTTTAGTGAACAAATATTTCCTACAATTCATCTTTTTTCTTATACTGCTTTTCATAATTATTCTAGGGCCAAGATTTTAACACTGTGAATTTTCAGGTTGTTCTGAACTTCTGAACTTTGTGCTTCCAGGTAAGTAACTACTGAGTTTCAGCTTTCGAGTGCTTAATAGTTTTTGAAGTCAATTCAATTTTTAGGTAATCTATGCAAGGATTAGAAGACCTTAAACTTACATTTAATTTTTTTCTTGAGCTTTGTAAATTCTATAGGCAAGGGAACATCTCTCAGCTCCCCATACAGGATGGTGCTTACTGGCACTATTTCAGAAAACCCCACACAAAATCAAAACAGTACAAAGAGTTCTGGTTACATATTCAACCATTAGCTGTATAAGTTATTATAAACAGCATACATTAGGCTGAGTTTGCTTGACTTTTATTTATAAAGCATTTGGGTCTATTTTTCTCTCTCTCTCTCTCAAAAAAAAAAAAAAAAAAAAAAAGCAATTAGTTGAAGGAAGCAGTCCAAATGATGAGAAAATGTATACTATGAATAAGGCTCTGGGACTTTCTGAAACATTCTCAGTCTCCCACAGCAAAAAAGGCATTTCATCAAAACAGAAAGATCTGTAAACCATGCCCATTTCTAGAAGTTTTAACAGAGAAATTCGTTTCTTCCTCTCAAATTTGGTGCTCAGCATGCTCACAATTATGTTTCTTTTCTACTTGCATATATGTATCAGGGCAGTGCCTTTAAAACCTATGAAACCTCTATATAAATTATATCCTCCATGTGTTAAAAAAAAACAATTCAGTTATGAGAAGCAGACAGTTTTCATTTTAGGCTAAAATGCTTAGAAAATATTTTGTCTCTAATTTCTTTCTACTATCAATGGACAGAGCGATATTTTTCGAAGTACTTGAAGATACACTCCTGAATCAACTCTCCTTTTAAAGAAGCTTTTCTCTCTCCACTGACTATGGCTTACCTCTAGCTCCTTACTACTGAAATGTTGAAAGATTTCCTTTTCTTTCCATTTTAGAGTGAAAAAAAAAAAACCTGTGAAACTTCTAAATGCCTCACAAATGGAATTGTTGTTTCAGGACATTCCTGGGAGTTCAGATGTTTATAAGTATCTTATCCAGTGGTTCCAAATGTCTTGACCTTGGGCTAGAAACCTCAGGAAAACACATTTTCCCAGTAGTTCTTTTGGTTCTCCTGATTCTCTTCTCATTCTCCTGTTTGCATTTAGATAAGAAAAAGATGAAGATAAGTCTGATTTCAGAGAAGTGGTAGCTCTATTTCCTTTATCTGGTCTAAGGTGAATGTTCTAATTCTTAAGTGGTTGGGGTGATAAGAACAGAAATAGAACAAGTTGGTGGAGAGAAGTGGCTCACTGTCTATATGTTTCTAGTAGAAAGTGCAAGGTTATGAGCACAACCATGTGAACCCATCAAGAGGAAATATACTGCCTCTTTGCATTTCAAAATGATGCACAATCATTGTCCTCAAATCAAAGTGCATCAGAGTAGACCAGGTTCAAAGGTAATGCCCAAATCCAGTGTAAAAATTACAGAATGATATACTTTAATTACAACTCCCAAATATTGTAATGTGACTTTCCATCCTAACGCCAGAAAAATAATGGAGAAATTAGAGTATGGAGGACATCATTCTCTATTTTCTAAGTTCCACTTAGACATATTTAAACACCCATCTAACTTTAACCTGACTTCATAATTATTTTCCGAGCTTTTACCCTAAAGCAGCTTAGGTAATAAGGTATGTGTCAACAGCTCCACTCCCTTAGTACCCAGAAATTCAAAGAGCAGATGAAAAGACTTACACTTATTTCAGTTGAAGAATTTAAAATATTTTGGGAACTCCCAGATGTGTGATGACAATACAGCTGGATTACTAGTAGTATCTCAAGGAATTCCCATGAGTATATGGCCTAATGATTTTAAGGGTGAAGTGAGAAGACCCTAAAGCATTAACAGCTGCATTGGTAAATTTGCTATCTTAGTAAAACCTGAGCTACTGAATTGCACAGTGCATGCATGTGTGTGCATGTGTACATAATTTGATGTCTCTCTGTATAAATATATAGAGATAGATATACGTGATTTTTGTATTCTTATGCAGACACACACATACATATACAAGATAATGTATGCATATACATACATATATATCTGAAAATTATTTTAATCTAAAGAGTTTTTCTCATCTTAGATGACATTACTGATAAAGAACAGTCTAATGATTCTATAACAGGTCTGCGTAAAAGTTTGAGCCAGAAAAAAACACTGGTTTCATTTTATACAGTTTTGCTTTTGATTTTAGGAAGCTTTTTGGGATAGGAATCATGTCATCTTCTATGTTTTATTTCTGTATAAACACTTCTGAACACAAGGCCAAATTTTAAACAAATGCAAGGCTTAAGTATTCTGGTGGAGGGCATGAATTTTCAGCTGATGGAAGGACACACACAGGAAGCAGAACCTACACTGATATTCAGATCAAGCCCATCTAGGCCATTATCTCTTGCTATGAGACTAGAATCGCAGTTTCAAAAGTCCAAAGCATGCTAAGTAACCATGTACACATGTACGTGTATATCATCTTCCACATGGAACAGGCAAAGAGCAAGCATATAGCCAATGACCATATACTACCTGAGAAGTACTAACTCAGAAATTATCACACTTCATTAGCTTGCAACCACCTGACCGTTCCTTAATGTTATTGACTTCTGTACTGTATTTGAAATAATATCAATATAAATAATTGCTGAAAGTGTGCAGGCTCTTTTTTTTTCTTTTTTTTCCTTTTTTTTTTTTCTGTCAAAGAGAGCTAAATTTGAAGCAAAATCACTCTCCACAGCTTAATATATCTAGGAATCATTCATCAGAAAAATAAAATGGAAAAAATGTATAATACAATGCAGTCCTGAGAAATTCCAGATGTCTTTCTTCATCAGTTCAAAGTATTTTAAGTGTGTTTTTCTCAGATGCTGTGTACAGATAAATCAGTGTATTTAATTATGACAAATTGCTTATAGAATGGTATCATTTTTTGACATATAATAACATATGCTTGTAGAATATTCATACATCAAGACACATGAGTAATATTTCATACAACTGCTTCATATACCACAAAAAGAAATTGCAAAAACACTAGTTTGAGGTGTTCTTATTTATAATACATCTTATGCCAAAATATTTCAGTTTTTCTTAGTTTGATAGTAGCTCTTGAAGGAGATGGAAGTTGCTAAAACAACATGGAAGACAGGCACTTATGATCATAGATCATGCATTTTTCTAATGCCTTAAAGACAGAAAGGCATTGAAAACAACACAAATTTTTCATGTGATCCACTTTGGAAGTAATCAAAGTTTTCTTACTTTCAATGCATAAATAGTTGCATTTTTATATTTGACTGATGGACAATACAAGGCATTCAGACTTTCTCATTCAGATTTAAATTCCAATTTTAATCACTCAGAGTTGGAAACATAGTTTGTTGCACAAACATCTGGTGACAGTGACTGGAAAGAAATGAGGGGAAAATGAAAAAGTACATGAATCTTAAAGAGTTCAGAGAAAACCTACTGAATCACATTACTTTTAAAATTAAATTTTGCTTTGTGCTGAAAGAAATCAAGAGGTACTTTCTAGCTGTAAACAACTATGATTCCAAAACAGCAAAGAAGTCCTGAAATTTGGTATGTGTTTGTACCAGAGGGTCATATTTACAGAGTGTTCTGCCATTTCAGCGTTCTTACAGACTCATTGTGAAATTCCTACCACGCTTCACACATAAGTGTCACATTTACTTTGCTCACTTCAGCAATAATGTGTGACCTTCTTTCCACTAACTATCTAGACCACCATCACGAGACCCCAGTAAATGGAAAACCTGCATTCAGGGTTTTAGTCTTTCTTGATTATGGCATTATTCATGGCAAATCACAGTCTGTTCCTTCAGAGGGTGGCACAGAAGCCCTCAGTATTAGACATATTGACAGCTTCTATGGATAGTAGGTGAAGTCCTTTCAGTGAACGTGTTTTCTGGCTAAATATGTATTTGGATACCAAGTTTTTCCTTTTTCTCTAGCATGCCATCAGCACACTGACAAACAACAGATGATTACATTTTTGACATCAAATCAAAAAAAAAAAAAAAAGAGTATAACAGTATCAAAACCTGAAACTCTCAGTATCTCAATATCATGTTTCATCAATAAAGTATTGATTAGAGCACTAACAAATATCCAGTGGAGCTTAAAGGCAAAAATATTTAAGGAAGTGCATCAACAACAATAATAATTACCAACAAATCATAATCAGCATCAAAATTCCTACAAAAACTTATTATCTACATCTTTAGAAAATCTAGAGGCCACAAATCAAGCTTTACAATTTTACTTTACAACCTGAGTATCTCTTTATAGGGACTGTCACTACAACTTTTTTTTTTTTCCTAATTATAACAATAATTAAATGAATGAGTAACAAATTTTAAAGGTGATTCAATTCTCTAAAACTATTCTCCTTTGAGACAGGATTCTAACAAAACAAAATAATTTATTGCATTCCCAACTGCATAAGTTGTCAATATTTGAATAACATTATCAGTCAGAAGGAATAAGGATAGTCTCTGTTAGTGTCCTGTAATTATATTAATCACAGAATTAGTCTGTGCTTCCTCATCTATCAGTCCCTAGGACTTCCATTTGAAGCAAGCTATTTTCACAGCTGTTATAGTAGGACAATATTTTTTCCTCCATTATGACAGCAGTGATAGCAATTCTGTATTGCTGAACTGGGCCAGTTCAACAGATTATATTGCCTCTGTCAACTACCAGCTCCCAAAGAGTGAAGCTATACGGTTAACTGAAGTCATAGGTATACAGTCAATGGTTATGTGCACCATATATTTTTCATAATTAAATATAAACGTGAGAGTACAGACCAAAAATCAACCACTTTATGTTAATCTTAAAAAATGATGATAGAAGAATAATTGGTTTTGTTTCAACAGTGAGGCTGCATATTAAAAATTCAGTTTAGCTCCAGTCTCATTGTGTAAACCTCGTGTAACATAGTAACATACCTTTCTTTTCTACTCACAGAAATTCCAAAAAGTCAATATCTTACCTGACAAAATTACGTTTGTTTCTATTTTCTATTTGTTTCTATAATCTTTTTTTTTTTTTTTTTAAATCACCATTTAAAAATATAGATAAATTAGTGGTAGTTTATGGTTTAGTATTGCCAAAAGACATACTCAGAAAATCCATTTTTCTGCTTTGCATATTTTTTCTGCATTAACAATCAAACTTTTACTGCTGGTTGGGTTTATCTAAAGCTATTTTTAAAATATTTTTCCTCCTACTTATGAAAAAATGATGCTATTGTTGGCCAGAGCATTTGCTGGTAAGATACATGCTCACATCATCATAAAACATATGACTGGTAGATTATGTGCTAGTGAAAGAAGATATGGTGTTTAAGTATAAAATTTAACTGTTGAGTGTTGTAAGAAACAATCAGATCATAATAGTATTTTAAATTCAAGGAGTTTGAGATCACCAATTAGGCTTTTACTGTTAAAGGACATGAGGATCATAATTCTCATTTTAATACTTTGTTTAACCCCATGCTTCATCACTGTGAAATTAGAGGGGAAAAATGATGATTAGGAAATGCTTGTTTATAAAATGTTGACTGCATTTCTCTATTTCAGCATTATTTCACTGATGAAGTGTATTCCTTAACTGGAATACTAGTTCCCTCTCTGTCAACTACAACAAACAAAAACAATAGAAAGCAGAATATCAACCAACAAAGTGCAAAATAAATGAAGCCAAAACTGTTTGTTGTTGTTGTTGTTGTTGTTGTTGTTGTTTTTTCTACGACTAGTAAAAAGTCTTGGAAGAAAAAAAAAAAAAAAGAAAAAAAAGGCTATAAAGCTGCACTAAAAGTACTTAAAACTTCCTTTAAAACATATTGAGGTAGCTAGAGGTGTCTGTAAACAGTTAAAGCAATTTGTCCTCTGGAGGACATAAGGCTGCAAAGAGCTCGGCACACCCATTGACAGCAGATGGGCCCACTTTTAGCATTGTGATTATTATCTTCTTCACAGAGAGCATTCTGAAGATCTGAGCCCTGGTAAGTCACAGACAAACATGCCACCAGCTGCAGAGGCCAGAGCCGTTCTGCTTGCAGCGCCAGAAGAACCATCCCATGGAGAGAACTGGTGGGGTCCCAGGCTGTGCCCACCACCCTCACACCAGACTGCTGGGCTGATCTCCCTGTGGCCAGACTTCCCCCTCTATCCATGCACAAAAACAAGTGACAGATCAGGAAGTCTGCTTTTGCATGCTAACAGACATATCTTAAACATTAACAACAGTTCAAGACTCATTTCACAACTACTATGTTTTTAATACTCCCCAAGAACTCTATACGCACGCACACACATACACATACTGTACATGACAAGAAACACAAAGTTTGCTTTGCTGACAAGCACAATTTGTCATTTGTGAAAGTCTGTCCATGTAAAGCTGCCAGAAGTTTAACAAAATTTTATGTATTCATTTGAACTCTATGTTCCTCTAGCCTTTGTTGGACAAAAAACATGGCCAATACTACGCACTCCAGCTGTAGGAATTTTTATTCTCAAAATATATGGGAGGATGACTAAATGGTTAGTTATACACAACACAGAGAACTGAACAAAGAGGACCACAGGTTTTACATGTTTAATAAAACTGTACAGCATGCATAATTTATAGCAGCTTTGAACTGTAAGCATAGCACACTGAAAGGTAAGGCTGTCTGAAGGTACCAGCCACTTAGCACACACTCCCCCTCCTTTGCAAAGACAAAGCTATTTTCAACAGGAGTAGGCATTTTTGAACATCCTGGTTTCCTTCACATGTTCCTCCTCTTGCTTGGCCTCAAACAGCAGCACCCCTTCAGCACATCCTTAATATTATCCCATAATACTAACTGTTAGTTCATAAGACCATCAGTATTAAAATAAACTGCTTAAACATCTGCTTAAGGCCCATTTATTAAGAAAGGAAAGAAGACTTGGGAGCATACATAAGTGTTTTCTGAAGTAAAGGCCATAGATCAAGAGCTGTAACCTCAGAGAACTAGAGAGTTTTCTTTCTTCCATTATAGGAATGAGAAAAATAAATAAATAAATAAATAAACAAACAAACAAAAAAAAAGAAAAAAAAAGAAAAAAAAAAAAGAAATCAAGGTACTATAAACCAAATAAGCTAATCCAGACTGGTTTCAGCTTCCCTTCTCCACTTTTTCTCCCACCCCTCATTTTTGAAGTTTGGTGTTAAATTTCCAAGAATTGGACAAGAGATTCTGAAAGGTTTGTTTTATCTGGAGAATGATGCAATTAATATGATGGACTAAATGCCACTGGACCATACAGGTGTCTGAAGAAGTAAATTTAAGACATTGTAAAATGCCCAGTAGCTATTTAGTTTATTTATTTATTTAATTATCTCTTTTTATGTTATGCATTTTGCTTCTATGTATTAATATCTGTATAACATTTTTATTGCATTTACACTTTATTGCACTGATATTGCATCATTATCATTTACTTCTTGGAGAGTTCTGGGAGTTTGTGGTCAGTGCAGTCACTCCTCCCTGCCTAAAGTACTCTCTTCAGCTGCTATAAATCCTGGAGCTGGCAAAGTGGCTAGCAAATAAGCTCCTCTGTAATAAGAAAGATGACAAATGGAAGGAGAGAGAGCCACAGGAGCAACAGGGAGATGCATCTTCTAAATGCGCAGTAAAAAAGCTGGGATACCTCCAGGTGATTTTTGTACTTCCTAAGCTAATGGATAACCAACTGACTGGAAAGAACTGGGCATAATGTGTGGAACAAACTACTTCAGTCCCATTTCCAAACCTCTTCCTGCCCTTTGGCTGCCAGCAGTAGCACTGCTCTCTTCAGTCCATACTGACCTGAAAGCTGTGGTACGGAAGTACACCACTCTCTATCATGCACCTATCCTGCTGCTCTCTGTGGGAATAGCACATCTGCAAGGAGATGTTCAAAAGTTGGGATGGAGACTCCCCATTTCTGGTGACTTGTTTACCATATTCACTGAATGAACACTACACCAGTCACCTCCACACAAACCCCTAGTACGGGTTCAACATTAAAAAATCTTTCAAGGACAGTTAAGCATTGCTCAGACACTCTGCTACCTTTGTATTAACAACATGATATGATGGCAGCTGATGGTTGTGACAGTTGTGCGCTTTGCCCCCAATCAAAAAATAGTCATAAAATCATAGAATCATAGAATCACTAAGGTTGGAAAACACCTCCAAGATCATCTGGTCCAACCATACCCTAACTACCAATTTTACCTGATAAACCATGTCCCTAAATAGCACATCCAACCTTTCCTTAAAGACCTCCAGGGACGGTGACACCACCCCTTCCCTGGGCAACCTGTTCCAGTGCCCAATCACTCTTTCTGAGAAGAAATTTCTCCTAATTTCAAACCTGAACCTCCCCTGATGCAACTTGAGGCCATTCCCTCTTGTCCTATCACTAGTTATCTGAGAGAAGAGGTTGACCCCCAGCTCCCCACACCTTCCTTTAAGGTTCCTGTAGAGAGCAATGAAGTCTCCCCTGAGCCTCCTCTTCTCCAGACTAAACAGCCCCAGTTCCCTCAGCTGCTGCTCACAGGACTTGTGTTCCAGGCCCTTCACCAGCTTTGTAGTCCTTCTCTGGACACACTCCAGGGCCTTGATGTCTTTCTTGTTATGAGAGGCCCAAAACTGAATGCAGTACTCAAGGTGTAGCCTCACCAGAGCTGAAAACAAGGGGACGATCACCTCCCTGGTCCTGCTGGCTACACCATTCTTGATATAAAACTTAGTCAACTTAGTCAATACCACATTTTCCTCTCATCAGTAAGCTTTGCTATGATCTAGCACACTGAGGATATGGTGAGTAGGTGGGTTGCACTGTCCATGCTTGAAAACCCTGTAGGAAGCAGAGGGACACAGAAAAGACCCCTGACCAAATATCCACTATGGGATCAATGTGTCCAGTCCCTGACATCAGAAACATAGACTGTAGCCAAGCCTTTCAAGATTACTTGGTGATAACCCATCTCTATGGTCATTGCTGCTGTCTGAGCTCTGATGGTTCATTTAAATGCAAGACAGCTGAGAAAAAGGAGTCTTCCTAAACAGCAGCAAAAAAAAAACAAGGTAAATTCTCTGCAGCTGAGCCATGATAGACAGGAACAAGAGCAAGTCCTCTTGGATAACACCTTAAAGTTTATCCTTCTCAGCCCAATTCATACTATTCCAATCTGAGTGCTTTGCCCTAAGGACACATGGTAGCAGTATAGAAGGACGGATTCAACAATGCAGAGAAGACAAAACAGAAAGAAAAAGAATTCTCGAAAGCCTAAGAAGAAAATGCTACTTGCATATTGCATATCAGTGGTGCTCCTAAGATAGGAAAAGATTTTAATGAACTTTGAACATCTGATTTCTTCCAGCATTATGGAAACAAAGTTGTCATTCATTCTACAGTCCCCATCATATCCAACACTGGAAAAAAATCTGTAGAAAGGTACAAAATGAAAGCAATTAAATTTCCAGTTATCACAATATTTTCTCAAATATTTCCCTCTGATAAGCCAAAAAGATTCAGTTAAAACAGGAACTGGTTCCAAAAAGCAGAGATGCCAGCACTACTAATTTAAACCAAAGCAGGGATAAATTTAGCATTAAAAGTTTTCAGTGAACACTTTCTGTATAGAGAAGTATATCCTGAGTAATGGTTTAAAGTTAATGAGCACTGTACCAGTCACCTCCATTCAAATACTTAGCAAGTATTCAACATTGTAAACTGTTTCAAGGACAGTTGAGTATCGCTATTATAACTACCTCATTGGAGTAACAGTCTGTATGATGCCTACCTCCTCTGAACCCTGATCTCAAGGCACTGATCTGTGCCTTGTCACACTACTCTCAGTAACATCTACTTCTCACAGTTATCGGTAAAACATTTACTGACTCAGATATTTCTGAATTGTATTCTAATGCAAGATTTACAGAATGAAACACCTACAAGACAGGGCCCCAGAAGGAGTCCCAGCTGGCTGGAGGATTTACAATAAATACACATTCCTTTAAGCAAGAGCAATCAACTTTCTTGCCCCTGGGCCAGATACTCATATCTGTATGTGTCTGAGAGCCAGAAGACTCACTCCATAGGCTTTAAAGAACCAAGGATAAATTGCTGGGAATGTGATCCTCTGGAGGGAACACCACTAGTTTCATCATTGGACTAAGACTTGGCTGTGCTGGCTATGCAGCAGAGACTCAGGGTCATTTGTCACTGTCAGGTTCAGCCTTGCCTGCTGATTCATTGTCTTCCTTGGCCAGGAGTCCTGGTCACCTAATAGCTTTGCAAATCAGCACGGCTTTGCACTGGCATACCAGTCACGCAGACCTGCTGTAAGAACCACACTACTGCTGCTTGCAAACCATGTTGAAATCACAGGCTTCCTCCACTTTTAAGAGATTGTACCTGTCAGAATGCTAATAATTTAACACTTGCATGGAGTGTCATTCCTTCAGGAAATTACTTTAAAAAAATACTAATGGGCAGTGTGAGAGAGCACGATAAGAATTGCATATTAGACACTTATTGCATTATATACTACCCATCTGCCTAGTATTTTGAAGCTTTCAGGGCATACAGTTTAAACCTGTCATGACAGTATCAAAAAAAAAAAAAATTAAACACAAAGCAGTTCATATTTTTACAATAGAACAAACTTTTCTGACTGCTTTAATGTACTGTTTCAAATATGTCCTGGCCAGAATACCATTTGGTAAATAAGAAAAAGAAAAGACATTGTAAAACTTCTGGCAGTTTATGTTCCTTTCTCAGAACTGCAGTTCTCTCCTGTAGACCTGCTTCCTACTTCCTTGCACAGTCACCTTGCTTGTATACTCTCTAAAGTACAAGAGCAGAGAGAAAATTTAGAAACATGAATAAGTGGAAAATTATAAACTGTTAAAATGATTTTTTTTCTATAAACAATCTGTGAAATTAAGTGCAACAGGATAAATAAAAGCTAAGAAATTATTGCATGTGAATTATGATCAATAAGTATGAAAAATAATTATGACATTGAGTAAGTAGAAAATAGTGCAAAAGATTAAATAAACAATTGTGCTACAGAACAGGAAGAGGAGTGGATGATGGGGTCTGGCAGAAGGAAAAGATAAACCCTAAGGCAGAAGAAGGAAAGGAGGGGAGAAAGGGGTAAAATGGGATAGTAAAAGGGGAAAGGGGAACATTCGATGCCCTTCCTGTAATGAAGGAGACAAGGCAAATGGAGAGAAGGAGGGAATATGCTTTGTTTGGATCATCTAGCATATGCCTGCAAACTGCACATGATACCAGTCTAGACTGTGAAGAGGTGCACACATTACATAGCACTGAGGAACCTGACTGAGGACTTCTCAAATTCAATAACCCATCCACTTCAACATTAGCAGTGCTGTGTTCCTCCATGCAGGAGCTTGCTGTTCCACTGACATCCTTATTTTTTCTTGTTGTATATGTATTTTATGTATTTCTATATCTTATATAACCAATTTATAAAAGAAGTTACATCCTTCTATAGTAAATGCTTTTTTCTTACTAGAGTATCACTATGGTATCTTTTGGTACTAGAGTATCATTTGGTATCACTTTGAAAAAAAAAAAAAAAGGAAATAACACTAAAATATCATAAGAATTTGGATGATATTAACACCAAACAACTGAACAAATAACAGAATGACAACTCATTATTCTAATCAATAGGGTTAATTTACTATGTTTCTGTGAACTGTAACAGCTAAAGAAAGCTAAACAAAAATGAACAGGGACTACATGCTGTGCAGTGAAGTATTAACTACTTCAGCCTGTTCCAGGCTGTTTAACTATGCTTCATTAACCTGACCATTTATGTCATCAGGGGTGGGTCAAAGTCCCAGAATTTACCTGCAGAATTCTGGAAACCCACAATAACTCTGTCGTATATTTAATCTCTACTACTGTCCTAAAATACATTCATCTTTACAAACAGATTTCAGAACACAAAAAGAAAGGGCACTCCATTGATGTACAATCTCAAACATATTTAAACGAGTAAAATAAGCACACAGTATGGCATCTTGCCTTGCATATTTGTCTTCTGTACACTTTTGTGTCCTAACTGATTTTTCATGAGTCCTAACTGATTGCTTTCTGACAAGGAACAAATTGAGTACTGCCAGTGACCACAGTTTGACATATAGAAAAATGAAGCTTTTAATCTCTAGGATTAAAATGCAGTCCCAATGAAGCATGTAATATATTTGATTCTCTGCATGTTTTCAACACATAGAGTTTCCCTGGATTCACAGACAAAGCAGGAGGAAATATGTGCCATTGCATAAGTGGTTCATACACCAAACATACCTCACCACCAATAAAAGCAGCACTCAGTAGAGAAATATAGAAAATTTAAAGTGAAAGAGCATTCTTTTTCTGTAATAATTAACAATAATTAATTTCCTCACTTTTGAGTGAGAAAAAAAATATTTATTTTTATTTTTTTAAAATGTATAGAAAAATGCAGAATCATCAAGAACAAGAGAGCCCATTATTGCATATAGCTCTTGCCTATCTTCAGATGAACTATAGTCATGTGATTTTGGCCAGAAGTCACAAAATTACTGGTTACAATTTTTCTAAATCCTTTTTACTGTTAAGACAAGATAGTCTCAGTGTCACCCTTTTTGTCAGCACAGCATGAATACTCCAGTCTTCAAGAAGGGCAAGAAGGAAACTGCAGGCCAATCAACCTCACCTCCAACCCTGGAAAGGTGATGGAGCAGCTCATCTTTGAGGCCACTTCTAAGGATATGGAGGAAAAGGAGGTGATCAGGAGCATTCAACAGGAATTCATAAAGGAGAAGTCATGTTTAACCAGCCTGAGAGCCTTCTATAATTAGATGACTGGATGGATGGATGAGGGGAGAGCAGTGGATGTTGTCTACCTTAACTTCAGCAAGGCTTTCAACACTGTCTCCCATAACATCTTCCTGGGCAAGCTCTGGATGTGTGGGATCCAAGAGTGGACAGTAGGGTAGATCGAGAACTGGCTGGATGGCAAAGCTCGGAGGGTTGTGCTCAATAGTGCTGAGTCTCGTTGGAGGCCTCTGGCTAGTGGTGCCCCCCAGGGGTCAGTTCTGGGTCCATTGCTATTCAACTTATTCATCAATGACCTGGGTGAAGGGACAGAGTGCACCCTCAGCATGTCTCTGGACAATACAAAGCTTGGCAGAGTGGCTGACACACCAGAGGCCTGTGTGGCCATTCAGAGGGACCTGGACAGGCTGGAGAGTTGGGTGGAGAGGAACCTCATGAGGTTCAACAAGGGCAAGTACAGGGTCCTGCACATGGGGAGGAACAACCCCAGGCACCAATACAGGTTGGGGGCTGACCTGCTGGAGAGCAGTTCTGTGGAGAGGGGCCTGGGGGCTGTGGTGGACAGCAGGTTAACCATGAGCCAGCAGCATGCCCTTGTGGCCAAGAAGGTCAATGGGATCCTAGCCTGCATCAAGAGGAGTGTGGACAGCAGATCGAGAGGTGATCCTCCCCCTCTACTCAGCTCTGGTGAGGCCACACCTGGAATATTGGGTGCAATTCTGGGCTCCCCAGTACAAGAGGGATGTAGAACTTCTAGAGAGGGTCCAGTGTACAGCCATGAAGATGACTAAGAGATTGGAGCATCAGCCTTATGAGGAAAGACTAAGCGAGCTGGGCTTGTTTAGCCTAGAGAAAAGGAGATTGAGAGGGGATCTTACCAACCTCTATGAATACCTGAGGTAACAATGTAAAGTGTCCAATGTAAAGTGGCCAAACTCTTCTCAGTGGAGGCCAGTGATAAGACACGGGGTAATGGGTATAAATTGAACCATGGGAGGTTTCATCACCATATGAGGAAGAACTTCTTTACGGTTCACATGACAAAGCACTGGAACAGGCTGCCCAGAGAGCTTGTGGAGTCTCCTTCTTTGGAGATACTCAAAATCCGTCAGGATACAATCCTGTGTAACATGCTCTAGGTGACCCTGCTTGAGCAGCGGGGGTTGGAGTAGATGATCTCTGGAGTTCCCTTCCAACCTCAGTCATTTTGTGATTGATTCTGTGATTTTATACTTCAGTTGATAAGAAAAAGCAGGAAGACCAGGTAGGTCTGGCATGTATTACAGGTTAGTGTCTATCATTATTTCAGAGATTGCCCAGAGAGCTGCAGCACACAACCTAAAATCCCAGCTTTTCTGGCCTGTTCTGAATGCTAGGTCATCCCGTTCATCTGAACTGACATTAGCTTAGCCCCCTCTGTGGGTGTCCCATGGGATGTGTCCATCTTATCTAATGTTAGAGCTCCAGATGTTAGGCAGTAGTACAGGCTCCTTTACAGCAGGAGAAAGGAGAAAGAAAGTATCTCCCACAGCAGATATTTATCTTCCAATGGGATGAATTAATAGTTGTATGTGTTTTTTTCTCTGTCTGGTTGTTGACTACAGTGGAGGCCTAGGTGAGGAGCAGAAGAGTAGCTGTGGCAGTGCTGGTTTAAGGATTCAGACTCAGCAAAATCTGTAGTTAGAGGCAATACCTTTTATTAGACCACTTTTTCAAAACACAGTGTGAAGTGAGATGGACCTCCTCAAGTGTGCTTGACAGCAAAAGAGAAGGGATCACATCCTGCTAACAGGTGATATAAATCACTCCCATACATGCACACACACCAGTTTCAAGGCACACAACTATATAGACATACAGCTCTCAGTTGGTCTGGGTTTGTATGTCAAGTTTTGTAGATTTTCTATTATCTCGGCAGATTTTCTATCATTTACCAATTGCTTCAGCTCAGCCAGTGCTTGGAGTCTTTACACTTTTCTGTAATGCAGACAAATTTTACCAATGTTTCATGGAAATTTTGTAAGACAGCTTCTCTGGGTGACCTTATTAACCTTACAATAACACATTAATACATATCTTGTATAATTTATTGCCTCCTGTGCACATAACAAAGCACTGCTAGTGTACACTTTTTAATGTGCAGTCTGGATGTGCATTTAGTGGAGAAAGCAAATTTGAAGACTCGATTTCTGAAATCAAAGCAAAAAGTTTACTTCCATGATGACAATAGAATACATCAAAACCCGTTTTTGTAAGTTTCATATTGTAGCCTCTGACAAAATTGTGTTGAACTAGCACTCAGACACTGCAGAAATATTTCAGACATCTGTGAGTGCCTTAAGAAAACAATATCTTTACTGCTACTTTGTACTTTTTACATTGCTTACATATTAAGTGAAAGTTAGAACTAATAGCTTCAGGGTCAAGAAACTGGAATGGAAAATGCCTGACGATAAAGATACATGTCAGTGAGCATTGGGTCATTGTCTTCTAGTTTGGGATGGCCTTCTAGAAGAAAAAATTGTAACATCATTTGCATGAATGTTCATGTCAGCTCCTTGCCACTGAAGAATCCAAGAGGTCATTTAAACTATGGTTTGATATAAGGTTTAGAAAAACGTCCTATTAAAAGTAGGGAAGTACTCACTGCTTGTAATCACAGACTTGCCCATTTAGACATCTTGCTCTCTTCACAAAAATTATTCAATCATGAGAGAATGTTTTCAAAACCCTTGTAAAAACTATGCTAGTGTGTGTCAATGATGAAAACTTTTCTCTACCTCCTTCACTTTCCTATACCTAAGGTGGGGAAAAACATTTGCCAATGCTAACATAAGAATTATATGCAAAATTTAAGATGGCAGGAGACAAAAATTTTTAGCTGTATTATCAGTAATTTTACTGAGTATACCTCTGTTTCAAAGACCTAGTCTGAGGCAGGGTGGAGTATGTGTTAAAAACAGGGGAAAACGAATACTGTTTCACTACTTTTTCATTTAGTCTAAAAAGATATACATTTTACATTAAGTATTTCTAGAATATTCTTTGCTGGTTTAATCTGATGTTTGAGAAGAATGGAGTTGCCTTGTTCTCAGACTGTCTGTGTGGAGGTTGCCAACTGAAAGGGCCATTTTTAAAAACACGTCAATCAATTTATAGGGCTAAACATCTGTGACACTTACTAGTTTAACAAATGTTTTCTTACTTAAAGAAAAAGAAAAAAGGTCTTTTATTTATATGGTCTTTTACTTTAAAAAAAGAAAATATATATATGAAGGCAATAACTCATCTGATAAAGTAGACTCATACCAGACACCAGTACTTTGTGGGTGGCTAGAGATGAAGACCGTGAATATACCGGAATTATGAAGACATATGGTTTGACTTATAATTATTTATATGACCTTATGACCTTATATGACCTATATGACTTTATATGACCTTATAATTATTTATGTGTGTAATGGTTATGTTGGTCAATTTTTTTGTCTTCATTATATTGATATACAATATTGATATCATTTGATTCATATTGATCATTTGAATCATATTGATTCATTATATTGATATACAATATTGATACATAATATCTTACAGAAATCATTTTCAGGAATTTTTGCATCTTTAACAAAGAGACTTGTGC
Source organism: Cygnus atratus (assembly GCF_013377495.2). NCBI lineage: Eukaryota > Metazoa > Chordata > Aves > Anseriformes > Anatidae > Cygnus > Cygnus atratus. Next base: position 109,566,414 of record NC_066362.1, read on the forward strand.
AATCATGACTGCTGGCAAAGGTTACTCACTGACTGATTCCATGAGTAAGACCCACATTAACATCTGAGTTCTTAATTTCATTAAAGAAAACCCCTTTGGCTTTCCACATTTCTCTTCTAAACGTCTAATTCAAGGTAACCTTTTAAAAGAAAATGGAACCTTTTGTTCTTCTTCCAGCTCTCATACTTTCAAAAGTCGACTACCTGCTGGCACATTTGCTTTGATTTAATAGCTTAAATTTATTCCACCTGCTTATCTTTCTTTCTCTCTTTCTTTCTTTCTTTCTTTTTTTTTTTTTTTTTTTTTTAAGCTTACAAAACCACACAAATTGTGCAGAAACTGCATAAGACATTCCAAAGACTCTTCCTCTCCCTGCTTACATTTTCTTTGGTTCACAGCAAGGGAAAGGTATTATTATTTCTATTAGAAAACACAACATTTTGGTGAACCTACTGTGGTTAGGAGAAGAAAAATCTTAAACGATGTAAATGTAACAATAAATAAATAAATAAATATTTTTTAATTACATTAATGGCACTTCATATAAAAATGTAGATATTAATGTTTTCCAAGCTATTGTGATATCATATATGTATATATTCATGTCTTTTCTATTTCCATGTGTTAACAAAATAGAATTTCCCTAAGCATTAGGGGAGGCTGAGTCTTGGGTGAAGTGCCCTTTCATTCTGCTGGAGTTTTGGCTGATAAGTAGCTCTGTAAGAAATAAGACTGTATATGAAAGAAGGCCAATGTCTTTGGATGGGTAAATTAAGAGCAAAACATTAAGTTTTCAGCTATGTATAAGTGTCACACTCATAGTGTGAGTTTGTGCTTTTAGAACTGCTGTTAAATGTATACATTTTTGATTTTATGATATGATTCTACTAAGGCTCTTCTCTCAAGAAACAGAGATATTCTATTACTTCCTTAGTCCTACGGATTGCTGTGTAACCTCTGCCCTCACATATTTCAGCTCATCCTTCCCTTCACTGAGGTGTCCAAAGAATTTCTAAGGTTAACTGGACAAGGACTTTATAAATTCAAAGAATTTTTAGTTCTAACACCAACACCATACCATACCATAACAAAATCTTCACGACTGTTATCTGATTAAAACATGTTGAAAAAGAAAACAAAAAAGAAAGAAACCAGAGGAAATAGATTTGTAGAATATAAAAAGTAGAAGTTTATTATTATGCCAAATGAAAGAACTAATATATCAAATTATAGAATAATTTTCCTTAATCTGTGAAATTCTACTTAGCCCTTACTTCAAACCTCCCATTTTTTTCTAGAAATAATTTGCTGCTACATGTGTTTTTTTATGGCTGAATCCTTTTTTACAACCTTTGATATGATTTCAGACTTCATCTTTATTCTGCTCCCCTTCCAATAAAAAGAAAAAACATTTTCAAAAGAAGCATAATCTCTAATAGAAATATGTTTCCTTTTTTTTTTTTTTCAGTGAAATAGTCATCTTTCCTTCCCATTATGATTTTATTTTTCTTTCGTTTTCTCAAAACCGTTGAAGACATAAAATGTTTATGATCCTTTATACATCTAAAATGTTTTACAATTAAAATGTTTTATATCAAGAAGAGAAGAGAAGAGAAGAGAAGGGAAGGGAAGGGAAGGGAAGGGAAGGGAAGGGAAGGGAAGGGAAGGGAAGGGAAGGGAAGGGAAGGGAAGGGAAGGGAAGGGAAGGGAAGAAAAAAGAAAAGAAAAGAAAAGAAAAGAAAAGAAAAGAAAAGAAAAGAAAAGAAAAGAAAAGAAAAGAAAAGAAAAGAAAAGAAAAGAAAAGAAAAGAAAAGAAAAGAAAAGAAAAGAAAAGAAAAGAAAAAAGAAAAGAAAAGAAAAAAGAAAAGAAGGAAAGGAAAGGAAAGGAAAGGAAAGGAAAGGAAAGGAAAGGAAAGGAAAGGAAAGGAAAGGAAAGGAAAGGAAAGGAAAGGAAAGGAAAGGAAAGGAAAGGAAAGGAAAGGAAAGGAAAGGAAAGGAAAGGAAAGGAAAGGAAAGGAAAGGAAAGGAAAGGAAAGGAAAGGAAAGGAAAGGAAAGGGAAAAGAAAAGAAAAAAAGAGCTCTGATAATAAAATTTTTGTGGAATGAATGAAAAACTTGCTGAAGTAGAAGCAAACCCAAGTGCTATTAGAGCACTGGTGATTATGTCTCTGTTATCTTGCGAGGTTCAAGGCTTCATTGTACAGTCCTAACACATGCAAGCAAAGTCTTAGAAGAGTGAAAAAACCTCACACCTCCCATACTAAAGTTCGGCTAGATGTCACAGGTCTATTAATAGAGCTCTTAAAACCTAGTGAGGGTCTCTGTACTATCGAAGGCACTGTTGTCAGAGTTGACAAGGTCAGCTAAAACTCCCGTGTGAATACAGTGACTGAAAATGCAAGAGCCAAATTCCTCTAGACACATCTAAGGTATCCAGGCATGAGAAAGTGATAAAAAAGACACAAAACCCATCTTATCTCCTTCAAACCTGAAAACACCCTTTGAAAGTTTTTTTCACCTTGTTGTGCTCCTTTTCATTTGACCATTAGCCAAATCGTTCAATAATCTCAACAGCTCCTATTTGGGGTGAGGGAATTTACGTCATCTCTTTCCCAAGAGGAAATGAGATCCCTGTAGGTTGCTAACATGCCTTCTAGAGCTGATGATTGGGTCACATATAACAAATTTATAAACCTTATTCTGTTTTCTCCCTTTCCTCATTTAAACTCTTGACTAAATTTACAGTGTTTTCTTTGAGTAATAATAAACATCTGTGACAGTGTAGAGGCCAAAATAAATTCAGTCAAGGAAATTCTATGTATGTACAATAAACAAGTTTTATTCACAGGTTTAGGTTTCCTATTAAAAGGAGTACAAAATGTCTTCCTGTCTGGTTTTATGTGCTATTACATACATTTCTGAAAGTAATGTATGTAATACCAAAGGGTTTGCCATATTCTTAAGACGGTTTTTCGCTCATATTCTCCTGGAATGAAAAGCAGTTGTGCAGCTTTCAAGTCATAACAAGGGGATCAATGCTTATTGTGTGAAATGTTTTCCTTTACTGTCATGATGAAAACCAGCCGGTGCTGGTAGGTAACCCACTGTAAGCAATTCAGTCATCAACCATTATCTAGGGCAAGTCTTGACCTGGCCTCAGACAAAACCCTTATTGTTCCCTTTGTTGTTCCTCTCTGTCTCCCTCCCTATGTTTAGTTATGATATGCAAATTGTACATGAAAAGAAAACTCCAAGGTAATTCATTCCTTTCCAGCTGCAACAGCTGGCGCTGGCAAAAAGTCATGAAAAATTGATGTTCTGATCGAGCCTTTTTGATTATACTACTTTTGCAACATAATGTGGATATACGAAGTGAGCAGTGGTTTGTATGCCTATTTCATTTCTTCAGAAGCACATGTATTCTTTTCTTTAATGTTTCTAAACATCCCAGTGATAGTTAGCTGTGAAAAACACATTACACTTTTAATGTGACTACAAAAAGGTATTTCTCATGTGCTGCATTGCAGTATCTAAGAGACCCAGGCACTTGTACAACATTTTAGGTAAAGTCACTGAGAGTTCAAATAAACCATTTGTTCTTAAAACACTTATTGCTATTTCTACCTATTGCCAATAAATTGATTGGAAACCATCTTATTACAATATGAAAACAGAAGGAAGGAAGGAAGGAAGGAAGGAAGGAAGGGAGGGAGGGAGGGAGGAAGAAAAAGAAAGAAGGACAACAACAACAAAAAAGAAACAGATGTATCCTACAGTATCAATTTTTAACTGTCATAATTTAACAAAATTCAGATAATCATTAAAAAAATGTGTACACTTCTAGAAGATATAGCTGAAAAATTGCTAGATTTAGATTAGATATAAGGAATGATGAGAGTGGTGAGGCACTAGAACAGGTTGCCAGAGAAGTTGATGACCCAACAGTGGAAGTGTTCAAGGTCTGGTTGGATGGGTCTTTGAGCACCCTTTGAACATCTAATGAAAGATGTCCTTAGATATGACTGGGGGGTTGGACTACATGATCTTTAGGGTCTCTTCCAGCCCAAACCATTCTATGATTCTATGATATATTTTCCATGAAAAAATATATTACCACTCTTTCCATCGAGATTCAGAAATTTTAAAACCTTACAGGAGCAGAAAAATATACTGTGTGTTGCTCCAGAAGTAATGTTGTCTCTAAGGACTAATGATTTAATGTTATAAGCAATGATTACCTCTACATAATCAGATTTGGAACACAGATGGTAGGGTTATGCAAATTTCCATGGAAACATGGCTAAATACAAGCTAGAAATTTAACTGATTACTGGTACCTAATGACCAGGTCAGAGATTTAGTTGACCCAAGCAAAGATTTCAGGAATGCAGGACCATCCCACCCTTGAAAACTACTACACCCTTTTGTAGTGGAGGGGCTTAGTCAAGAACTGTTTGACAAAGAGTTGCCAGCGGTGAAATTACAGACCCTAATTCACATAAGTGCTATACTCCAGTTGGTTCCAGCAGCCATAGTAGTCAGCAGCCATATCATCCAAATCATCACAAATGCATTAACTTTTTTAAAACAGTCCAGTATTCTTCAGAAATGCTTCACCATGACATTCTCTTAACACTTAGAAATCCTACCCAAGGTTTCTCTGATAAGTATAACCTCTCTATGCACATCAGCAAAGAGCTCTTTCCTGCTGCTTTGCCCTCAGTCTTTGCCAAGGTTTTGCTCGTCAAGGAGTTATGTTGACAAATGTGATACAAACAAGAGATTCCATGTGTTTTCCTCATTACTTATAGAAAGCTCTTCATTTTATCCTGGGTGTCAAATTATCCACATTCAGAATCCTACTTTTTCTGATATGTGATTTCAGACTTGGCAATGAAAGACCAGACAGAGCAAAGCAGTAAAGGTCATTCATAATAAAATTTGGGATCTTGTCTAACCAGTGTCAGCTAGCAAAAAGCAAAATCTAGCTGATTTGTATGGATCTTAGAGGAAAATATGGGAAAATCTCTTTGTTTGTTTGTTTTGCTGCTAAGTCCTATAGTAAGTATTGCTTGAAATTGTTCTCAAATTCTATGAGAGTATTGGAAAAAAAAAAAAAAAAAAAAAACGGTTGCTTTCTTGTGAGTCCTAATCTGCATTAACATTAAGAGGCTACAAACACAAGCATGCAAAGAAGTATTATAGGAAAAGACAGCTTCTGTGCCTTTATGATTATGATTATGACTATGACATATAACCTACAATCTACATGGACAAGAAAGAAATTGGAAAACTAGCAGTTATGGAAAATAACCTGGAAGAAATATTTCAAGTTATCCAACTTCAGCTACCTGTCCATAAAAATACTTGGGGTGTTTTAGTCTATACAAACGGCATAAAGAAATTACTTCCAGAGAGTGTTTGGTTTTGGCTTTTCTTTTTCAAATATTATTAAAAAAAAAAAAAAATCAGCTGTGATGTGCTGAAAAAGGTCCCCTGGCATAAAGCCAGCATTGACTGTTCACTGGAGTTACTAAAAAAGTGATTACACAAGAGAGAGAAACAAAGTGGAGGACTCTAACTCTGTTTCAGTACTGGTTGGTTTTCAGACAAACAAATTAAAAGATATCATTCTACCCTGTGTTTGCAGGAAGACATGTGTGGATTATGTAAAATATAAAATCCACATGTCCCAGAATATGAGCCAACTTGCCCCCAAGTGGTTGGAGACAACCTGTTTATTTGAAGGAAAAATTTGTAGGAGAAAATGGGGACTTTCTTTATGTTTAAAGCCTCTTAATGTTACAGCTGAGATCATTAAAAGGAAAAAAAAAAAAAAAAAAGAGTATCCTTTCCATCTGACTGGTGCTACTAGTCACTGCAGTGCTGGCAAGTGCTAGAAGAGCTAGAGAGAAGAGCCTCATCAATATTCATAACAAACACTAAATAATAATAATAATAATGTGTTTTGTTTTGTTTTGTTTTTCTGTCTTTCATACTACTTATTATCCACAACCACTTTATCTTAAGCTTGGCTTGATAGCCACCTGCTGTGAACCTATTTCTACCTGTAGTCTGGGTCAAAGTCCTTTGCTAAGGGCATAAATAAATCATTGCCTTTACTCCAGTGGAACCTACCATAACAGTGAGAACTGATTTTCAGGAGATTGACATGGATGACACAAGGTAGCTTCATTTTGTCTATAGAACACTGAACAAACAGGCAAAATAAGACCAAAATTAAAGATTTTGTAACACTGGAAGTAAAATAATGTATCTGTTGCAATGCAACTTCACTAAATGAATTTCAGGGATCTGCAATTAAACACTAGAAATAAGTATAGCCCTACCGTTTTACACTTCAGATTTGATGTATGAATTGACTGAATTGAGAAGGAGAGTTTAATAAAATCATGAGTTCCTGCTCTATAGATAGGCATTTTCTTTTTGACATAAGTCATTACTGATCTACTACAGGACGCTAAAGTGACTTCTAACTAATTAACACAGGAAAATATTTCTTTCACAAACACACATAAACATCTCTACTGAGTAATTACATGAGTCTCAGAAAGCACTTTGTATGTAGCACCACTGCAATGTATCAATGCTTTGGAAAACATTTTTCTTAGGCTGAAGGATTTAAAAAACCAAAACTATGCTTCAGCATAACACACAGTTCAAAATAGTTATTAATCAGACATGAATTGAAGAAAAAAATCTCAACAAAAAAATACATTTGTTTCATGGAACTGCCAAGAAGCAACAGAACACTAAAATTTTATGACAGAGAAATTTATTTGTAGAATTAAGAATGTGAAATTAAGAGCTCCAACAGAAACTTTAGTTTCAGTGAATACTCATTTGCTGTTACAAACTTTTGAATAAGATTGACACTGAAACCTGAGCTTAAAAAACAACAGCAACAAAACAAACATAACACAAAACAACACAGATCTAAAATGTTCATGCTATATTCTTTTTGAAATTCAGAGAGGCAGATAAATAATAATTTAGTTAAAAACCACCCTCAAACACCTAAATTAAAACTGCTCCAGATTAGACTTTAAATATCACGATTAAATAAAAGATTACCCTCCCCCACCAAAAAATAAATTCAGGACTACATTGTCTACTATTAATTTCTCCATAATTCCAGTTATGATTTTTTCCTAAAAAATCTGAATGCCAAAAGTCATACAATCCCTTCATCTCCCTTTTGCTCCTGAGTTCAAAGTTAGCTGGAAGTGAAAGAAGTAAATAAGTGAAAGAAGTAAATAACCTGAACATTTGCCTCCCGCCTTGAATACTACCTTCCAAATTCTGTTTTATTTCAATTTAATTTCCTAGTTCTTATCAAATAATAAAAAAAAAAGCTTTATTGCCTCTGCTACCTTTTCAAAGTTACAGATGCAAATTTTGCATGAATATGTTATTTGCAGAGATCACTGTAATTTAAAACCTGTCGCATTTTTACAGCATTCTCACCATCATCACAGACTTAAGAAATCCCATCCTTTCTCTACATAAATAAAAAGGTAGTAGAAGAATGTTTGGTCTTAACTACCTCCCCATGCAGGTTTTATCAGATCTGTCACACCTGTGCCAAAAATCTAGAGTTCAATCAAATTGATCCTAGTGTTCAACTCAATTTAAACACCATTAAGTATTTTGAACAATGCAAACTCGTTTCTGCCTACAGCTTTTTCTGCTCATTTTGACATCAAAATAAAAATACTTATTCTGAAATTTTCATAATTCTAGCCTTGCCCACGGGTACCATAGAGATATTTACAGTTCTGAGGACTTCCATAGTTTACAGAACTGCTGCGCATCTGCATATAAAATCAAATACAAAAGAGTCTAGCGTTTAAAATGATAATTTTCTATACTTAGGTAATTTCTATGCTTTCCTGAGGTTTTGACGTGCACAGTGAAGGTAATAACTTAAATGGTGCAAAGTGGTCTCTTACTTTAGTATTTTCCAGCTATGGAGAAATATACATATGTGTGTGTGTTTGTAACATTAAAGAAAAAGACGAAAAAATAAAAATTTCAGATTCGGTTAGATATACACTTTTTGCTACCTAAATTTAAAATTTTGGACCTGATGACTTGAAAAAAAAAAAAAAAAAAAAAGTCAAGCAAAGGTCATTGAAAATAAGTCGCACAGCTCTATAGAATCTTTCCTTCTAAAAGCTATTGCTTATCCAATACAATAATGTTTAAAGTGTAATAGTTAAATTTTACAGTTATCTTAGTTTGCCACTAATAACAAAAGCAAGAACTACAAAACCTAATTAAAACTAGATTAATTTCTCATTTCATTTATATGCAAAATAATAATATATAAAATAAAATATAAAATAATAAAATAATTTAAAAATAAAATAAAATAAGATATAAAATAATGAAATAATTTAAAAATAAAATAAAATAATAAAATAAAATAAAATATAAAATAAAATAAAATAAAATAATAGAATAGAATAGAATAGAATAGAATAAAATAAAATAAAATAAAATAAAATAAAATAAAATAAATAAAAAACTTTACAAGGTTAAGTGTGTTCTAAAAGCCCACCCAATAAAACAGAAGAGATTTCATGTTATTCACTATAATTTTACCTAGCTGGGGTCTAGTGGCAAGAGACATATGGAAGTATATATGTGTCATGGGTGTTTGACATGTGGCTACCTTGAAAGTAATGTTTTCCAGGCCCCTAGAACTGAAACTAACAGTTTAGCCTTTTTTTTTGCATTACAGGGCTACGTGTTGGGAATGACATTAGGCTGTGATGACTCCAGAAAGTCTCAGAGAAAGGGGACAAGTTTTCCACCATACCCATAAGGTTCTCTTAGTGTTCCACAAAGATGCACAGGCTGAAAATGCTAATATTTCATAGTGGAACAAGAGTTGCTGGAATTTCAGGGGGTTGAGAATGAAATAGGTTTTAAGTGGTAATGTGCCAAATACCCCCTGGGGCACTTTGCTGAAGTTCATGGAATTTTGTGGTTTTCCTTGCAGTTTGCTTAAATAAGAGTAAATTAGAACCATGGCTCCTCTGAAGAAATTTGGCATTACAAGATATGTAATGAAAGTTATATTATGTACTTTAAACTCTCTATGGTGGGTAGGCTTTTAATTTTTGATAACTTGGCTCAGTGTTCATTAGCATGCCACTGGGTATTTTTATTGGGCACGTCTCTGCAGCTCTTCTGAAATAACATGCATGTAGATTTTTATTAGAAAAAATAGAGAGAAGTAGTTGAATGATGGCATTTCAAATACTCTGAAGACATTGCATGACACAGTCAATGGAAACAATAATAGTCTTATGGTTACAGCATTAGTTTGGGTTCTTGGAACTGTTCCATGAACTTCCTGTGTGGCTCTGAAGAAATCATTGATGCTCTGGACTCTAGTTCCCATTAGTAAAGTAAGAATTATACTCCCCTTTTCAACCTTCGCTCTTTTGACTATTCATGTGCTTCCAAAGAATACAACTGGGGAAAAAAAAAAAAAAAAAATCCCTTGGTAGCCAAGGCTCTTTAGATATAAAGAAATATCCCCATACCAGATTGGCAAAGGGTGAGAAAGAAGAATGAAATATCAAGTTTTTCATGGGAAGGAACACAGACAGGAACTGACAACTTGATCCTCAAAAATCTTCAGGTTAAATCTTCAGTTTTATAGTATATTCAGTTTATCATAAAATGGTTGCAAATATCACTTAGTGGATGAATTTTGGTGGTATGTTTAACATCAACCCAGGAATAATGGTCCACTCCTGAAAGTAAGACCTGTGGATTCAGAGTCAAAGAAAGACAGGACAACCTATCTGAATTAGGGTTGAATGGCAGGATAATTTCTAAAAGATTTTTTTTCATTTCAGAATACTGTTGAACTTCCTGCTTCTGAATAGGCAGCAAAGCTGAAGTGATGAAATATTATGGGAAAATCCATTATTTCAGTATTTCTGGCCTGACCAGAATCCAAAAAGACCAGAATAGTCAAAATTTCTTCTTTCCAGATTTGTGACTCTGCAAATTCAGAATACAAGATTTGTGTAACTATCAGGGTCCAAGTTCTGAGAAGTGCTAAGCACATACAAATCCCCCTCAAGTTAATGGGAGTTACAGGTGTCCCCAGCAATAGCTACAGAGAAGATATCACCACAATTGAGGTTTGCCGGCTCAGAACTTTGTCCAAATTTGACTGAAACTCTAAACTCTTTGCAACAATTTTGTTGCTAATTCAAACTCCAGCTTTTACTTAGCTTTTGTATCCTTCATTAAGAACTTCTGTTTCCTAGCTACAAAATTGGCAACTCAGTGAGCAAATTATCCTCTTTTCCACATTTCAGTATTCTGGAAAGCACTGCACGTTTAGCACTGAGCTTTGCCACAACATCTACTAAAGTCTCTGGAAAGAATGCCACTTGACTTCGTATGCAAGCCGACAGATTTTTATGGACTAGATGACTAGATCCTGAGCTGCTGAAAATTCACATCTCTTTATTAACAATAACGCTAGCTGAGTATCTGGCCCTCTGTTGCACCTTGATTTTTCATCTTATGTGCCACATATCCTCAAGTTTAGCAGAATTTGCCAAACAGGACCATCATTTTCAGAATGGGCATTTTTGCCTTGATACTTTACACATTAAGAACAACTTCTTGAGTATTAATCATAAATGACTTTCAGAAAAAAATATATTTGTCTTAAACTAATACCTCTGTAGACACTGAAAAGCTCTGTTCTTCTTTCCAGTTCTTTGCACTTGAGAGACATACACGTCTGTCAGAATTTAAACACTGGAAGGATTTTGTTTCCTTAATTCAATAAAATTATTTCATTGATACATATATGGACCTTCTTATTTCTCAATAGAAATACACATAAGGATCTTTCCTTCTAAATAGAATGGAAAAGAAAAAAAAAAAGCCAAATGTACATTATTACAGTTAGCATGAATTTTCCAAATTGTTGCATAATGCCATGCATAACAATACAATAGAACTGGAAGTTACTTACATTTACAGGGACAACAGTTGTAATACTTTATATGTAACAGACCTGAAACAACTGTTAATGTATTCACTGTCTATAATATTTTGGGTTTTTCTTTGGGGCAAGTGAACTTCAAAACATTCAGTGATTTGGATCAGGATGTCGTTTTGTTGAATGCAATCACGCAGCATATGCAGGTCAACCGGCGGATCAGGCCCAGTCAGCATGGGTTCATGAAAGGAAAGTCCTGCTTGACCAACCTCATCTCCTTCTATGACTGGGTGACTCACCTGGTAGATGAGGCTGTTGATGTAATCTACCTAGATTGCAGCAAGGTCTTTGACACAGTCTCCCATAGAATTCTCCTGGAGAAGCTGGCAGCCCATGGCTTGGACAGGTATACGCTTTGCTGAGTTAAAAACTGGCTGGACAGCCAGGCCCAGAGAGTAGTGGTGAATGGAGTGAAATCCAGCTGGTGACCGGTCACCGGTGGTGTTCCCCGAGGGTTGCTGTTGGGGCCCATTCTCTTTAATATCTTTATTGATGACTTGGATGAGGGAATTGAGTGCACCCTCAGTAAGTTTGCAGATGACACCAAGCTGGGGGGTAGTGTTGATCTGCCGGAGGGTAGGAAGGCTCTGCAGAGGGACCTGGACAGGATGGGTTGTTGGGCAGAAGCCAATGGGATGTCATTCAACATGGCTAAGTGCCAGTTCCTGCACTTTGGCCACAACAGCCCCATTCAGCACTACAGGCTTGAGGCAGGAACAGGTTGCCCAGGGAAGTGGTGGAGTCGCCATCTCTGGGGGTGCTTAAGGAAAGGTTGGAGTTGGTGCTTAGGGACATGGTTTAGTAGGTGACATTGGTAGTAGGGGAATGGTTGGACCAGATGATCTTGGAGTTCTTTTCCAACCCTAATAATTCTATGATTCTACACTTTAGTAGTATTTACTGCATGGCTGAACAGTCCTGGTGAAAAATCTGGCCTAGAAGAAAGATAATGTTTTTCATATTTTCTCTGTATTTCCTATTTTTTAACGTTAGCACAGGAAGTAGAGCAATACTGCATGAAATACAATCTTGGAAGCATTTTCAGCATATCCCAAGTCATTAAGACTTGTTCAACTGCAGTAAATACTAACATTTAATATCTAATAAAAGGTAGCAGTACCTAAAGTTGAAATAATCTGACCATGCTAAGGTGACTTACAGTTTTCATTTCCAGTTTTATGCTGTTCTAATTCAGGTTTTCACCACAAATGCCATGAGAATTCTCTATATTCCATAAAAAGAAATGTGTAGTGATAAACATTAATATAAATTATTTTCATTATTTATAGGTGTAGTAGTCTCAACTGTGACAGGTTCAGAACAGTAAAAATTCTCACATTATAACTTTCTAGGTAAACTGTTTATCAAGAAATGATGTTAGAATATTAATCTGTTTTGGGCCATGACTAATTAAACTTAGCTTAAACTATGTAGAGTTTTAAGGGAGAAGTCATTAAAAGGATGGCGATCACACAGTACTTGCAAACAAAAAAATATGGAAAATATAAAATAGCAACATGGAACTTGGGTAAGAGCCCAGGCCTAAAAGTAAAACAGTGAAAAGGAACATACATAAATGGAATATTGTAATCTGATTTTCAGAAAATATTCTGAATTGCAGCAGGAAACACATTTTTGATCAAAGATGTTGATTCTTCTGGGATAAGTCAAGAAACAAATTAGAACAAGGGGCAACCCAGCTGTACCCGGTTCTTTAGCCAAGGTAAGTGAGCATGTATGTAATTAGCAAGCTGTACAATACTCAACAAGTGTTGTTAAGATCAAGCACTCACACAAACTAGAGGAGAGTCTCTGGGGCTCTTCAGTTTTAAAGATTTTATAAGAACTTAGAAACATAACTGAAGAGCAACTGCATTCTGGGGCAAGAATCCCATTCATCCCAGTGAGGTTTAAAATAGACCTTACAATTAAAAGATATGCTATCCATTCAGATATCAAAATTTATATCAAGCTAAGCTTGATAGGATTAGAAATTTTTCATGTTAACATGAAACTATACTTTATAACTAGAGGACATTCAGAAAGCCGAGCTGGAACAACAGGCTCTTAAACACAATCGTATTAAAACAAAACAAAGAAAACCATGACAAGGTAATGTTACCACTTTTGCTGAGAAAGGAAGTATGCATACATGAATGTTATATAAAAATTACATAAGTTTTCTTTGATCTGTTAACAAGAAAGCTAAACAAGCTGGTGGATATTCTCCAAATAACTTGCCATTATTGGATTTTTTTTTTTAGATGACTGAATTCCTTCCCCAAAAGAACAAAGATCGGTCCTCTGGGAGAAAAGACCTGAAAGCCAGAAATAATCACTCTCTGCACATCCTATTCTTAGATGATGCCCAAGGTTAAGAGTTCTACAGAACTAAAGACAAAGGCCATTTCCCTCATATGACTTCATATAAATAACAACAGGACTGTGGTTTAAGCAGGTAAATACTATCCCATTTGTTTTTGTGAATTTTAATTAACTTTTCTACATTATGAGACTATTTGGCTTCATTCTTCATTTAAAAATACAGGGTTTAAGATAAGACATCAGGCAAGGACAAATTACTACTTCTTGTACTACCTACCATTAGTCAGCAATGACTGATGCAGTAGAGTGGGAGTGCACATTATTGGACTTAATACAGCATCACAGAGTTGAAGCAGCTGTTGCACTGCCCCTCGCACCTCCCAGGAGCCTTCTCTTGCATGCACCTTCTTCATCTCTCATCTATTAGTGTCCCCCACAAATTTCCTACACTGAGGACTCTCATATAAAAGCACAAACACTTGATCTACTTCCAGTATGTCTGTGGTGGCTTTCTCCTTGGAAGAGCCATCAAACTGTGCCAGAGCCACCATCACTACAACTTTTAGATTCTGCTTGCCTGGAGAAACTGGTCCCTGGCCTCCAGGCCCCCCAGCTCAGTCTTCAAGATTGTTTGAGACAAGGTGGAGCCAGACCTTCTGTCCTATTTTATAGCTGACGACTATTATTGGGTGAGGGGGAACAAAAGGGACCTAGATGGGCCTAAGCAAAATAAAATTAGTGATTTCAGGTAATAATTTCTTAATTGTAAATGGTGTGGGACATTTCCTTTTACCTTCTCATCTCAGCCTCCATCGACTGGACAGATGTGGAGCTTCACAGATAAGAACTGAATGGGCCAGAAAACTGGCCAGCTGTCTACATGCCCAAAAGCAAGTAAAGTGTCTACCTTGCCCTGGAACTTCAAATTAACTAACCAGGTTTAATATTTCTAAGTAAATATTCTTCAGTTTAAAAGTATTAATCCTGGTTGTTTGGTGCACTTATCAGACTTTTGGCCTTTGCATAGTATTCTGTTGCAATCTCGTATGTGAAGAACTAGGCTTGTAGTATTGGTTAGTACCTGCCCAAAGCTGTTTTATTTGGTCAAAAGACAGGCCATTGGGAGTATCAGTCCCCCTGAGCACAGATGTGAGAAATGACAACAGTGATAATAACAACAACAGTGCCAACAGCAACAATGACACCAAGAGCAGAAGCAGCAAGGAGCACGTTGACACAGGAGTGTGAAGCAGCAACTGCTGGTTCATAATGGCTGTTTGATAGCTGTGCAATCTTGGTCTTTCCTGCTTTGCAACATACCAGTGGGCAATGTAACTGCACCTACTGAGCATTAGAGGGTTCTGTACAGCTGTATGTGATACTGAGACAGTTCTTGAGTCAGGGTTTGCTCCAAGGGACATGAAATATACAAATGGCTTGCCTTCCCTGTGAGTTGCTCTATGATTCAAGGAGATGGAAGAGAGTCTTTCCTCAGTGAGTGATGTGCAGACCAGATCTTGTGCTCAGGCGTTTCACACTAACTTGGTGGTTTGTCCCATCACCAACTTCAAATTTCCAGCCTGGTGCTACTGAAAGGTGATTTTACAAGCATGGCTACTCATTCCTCCACATCTATTTCAGCTTTTTTTATTTTATGAGTTACTTAGAAATACAAATTAAATCCAGAATGGCACGTTATGCTTGAATTAATCACTACTCTTTCCCGATAGACTGATTGGAAAGATTACCTTTGTTTCCAGACTGTTTAAAAGTCATACTCAAAGAATTCAGAAAATCCAAGCACACACTGCTTCAAATGAGTACATTCAGTAACTCCAAATGACTCAAATTTTTTGGAAGGGAAATATAAAAGGTAAATAAGAATGAATGAAGCAAGTTCACTAAAACTATATATATATATATACCATATAAATAACAATAAGATCATTATCAGATTCAACAGTGTGTCATATATTACAGATAGGAGGGATCAAACAATTAAAGGTACCATCTAAATCCGTTCATCTCTTGGATTTAAAAGTTAGCACTTCTTGCACTGATGGACAGCTTTGCTGTAAGATAACTGTACTAGAATCCTCTAAAAATGGATTGATATCACTAATGAGTTTTGAATGTTATCATTTTTCATCATCCCTGTTTTTAAATAACCAGAACAGGTATTCATATCTGCCAATTCAGTATCATTATTGCTCTGCCTGAATTAAGCTTATAGATTGTTTCCAATATTTCTTACTTGGTTAAAATAGAAAATAAAATAAATTCTTCCACTTGAGCTCTGGACCAATCACTAATGCTCTATTCAAAATACAGACCATGTACAATGTCCTGAAAACATCATTTTTGAACAAAGAGAAAAGTTAATATGTTCAGTATGGTCATGTAAACACTACTAATATCAAATGCTGACTGAAAATCTGAGATTTATTTATTTATTTATTTTTATTATTTCTGCCTTTCAGCTACAGGGACTACTGATGCATTCTAGATAGAAAAGTTCTAACAATTCATTTACATGGCTGTGGCTTTGTAGCATTTCCTGTTTGGCAATGAAGTGCTCTAAAAGATATTTACTTTTGGTGGATGGGTGCTATCATTTTACAGCCTAGAGTGCCAATCAGTATATTTTAAAGGACATTGTATGTATGCAACTAATTATCAAGCAGGAATGTGAGGTTAGGGGAAAAGGTGTTGGAATGCAATAATGAGTATGGAAAAGGCAGTTTTTAGTTTGACAGAAAATTAACACACCAAGGATTTGATTCTGAAAGTGTAACACTAGATGTCTTAATCTTGCCACTAATTTTAAGAACAATGAAGCATTTATATCCATTTGGAAAGTTTATGATTATAAACATGACAAAACCTCTATTTATGTAATATGTTCTACACAGAAAGAGTAAAGCTAAAACTTTTTGAACCATCACAGATATATATGCGTATGAAAAGGATAACTGTATAACCCATGTCTTTTTTCATGCATTGCCTATTTTCTGTACACTGTAGTCTTTATAAAAATGCTCAATCATTTTACTTTAATTAAAATTTGCCTTAAAAGGAATGGTTTCTCCTGTTTAAAAAAAATGCTGAGAATTGCAGAGAAGAAAATGAGAATTTATATGGCTATGAAATTCCTCCTAACCTTACTTGATATAACCAAGTAAAAAGCATAAAATATCCTTTATCTAGACAAAAGCACTCTTACATTTGACTCAGAAAGACACTTGGGACTTTTAAATCCACTGTGATTCATAGTTATATGAAATATTTCAGAAAATGCTCATATAAAAAGTTCTATTGCCACTACTATTAAAGAAAAAGAAAAAAAAAAAGTCCATAAAGCTTTTCAAATTATATTAAGGACTAATTAAGTCTCTTAAAAGATTTTTGAAGTCTTGCAAATTTTTAGTCTTTGTTCAGTATATTAGTTCAATCCTCTACAATCTTATTGTGAATTTTCAATATAACAATAACAACAAACCAAATTCTTAAGCCATTATGTTTTCAATTTTTTCTCCAAGCACCATTTATGATTTATCAACTATAATCGTGGTATTCTGAAGGGACGGTTTTATACAGGTTTGCTGTGAGTAATTTTTATACATATGGTTTCTACTTTGATATATTAGATTTTCAATTCTGTAATGCCAAAGAAAGCCAATGCCAAGAAACTTCACAATATTTGCAAAAATGCTTACCATGTCATTTGATTATTCCTTTACAGTGATACATTACCAAACCTAGATATTAACCTTTGTATGAAGTACCATCTACACAGAGTAGTCAAACAAATTAAAGCTCCAATCCTGCTACTTAATACACACTGACAGCACACAGACAGTGTTGCTCTCTTGATGCCCACACAAGGTTCTAGTGAATTTCAACAATTCTTCTTGCATGATTCCACATACTCAGCACCGTCTCTAGGATTAGGGTTTGGCTAAGCTACTTTAGAGTCATTGATGAGCTTCAGGCCTACCATCTTGCAATTCAGTCCACACAGACAAAACTGATTTTAACAGTTGCATACGTGCTGTTTTCTTTGCAGGATCCCGGGTTCAGTCTAGATATTAACAAAAGATAACAAAACCTTTGATCTAGCAATACTTACCATCCTTCCTTACCAGTTCCACCTTACCAGTGGGTGTAAAAAATGGTTTCATGCTTTCATCCTTCATGGAGATAACACCTAAAAACACACAAGGCACACATTATATATAATAAAACAAAGGATGGACACCTTATTATCCAATTGATTACTTCCACTTTTGAACTTTTTTTTTTATTCAAACTAGAAGTGGTTAATTTTTGTAAAAATTCTAATTTTCTAAATTAATTTTCTGTATCCTAATAGAATGTGTCATCTGTTTTACTTGGGCCAAGACACAATGATTATAAGGGTGTGGTGGAAAAAAAAAAAAAGCCAATCTCAGCATACATGAATTAAAAAAGAATATCTAAGCCACAAGATCAAAATGATTAAATTCAAGCAGAACATCTAAAAATCACATTCAACTGAACTAAATCAATCTTATTCAAATTTCTTTTATGTTCTTCCTTAAATATTGATAATTAGCTATCAACATAAAGAACAAGAGGAATTAGGGGACAAACACAGTTTTTCTTTTGATGGCTTTCTCATGAACCTAAATTGCCAAAGAAACAACATTCAAAAAAAAGAAAATGATTTCTGTGGTCATCTCAAGATCATCTGCAGCATTTTAATCTGGCTAAATCTGTATACTCCTAAATATAGCACATTGTTTTGCTGTTAAAAATAAGCTTCTTTATTAATCACGTACTCAGT
This sequence comes from Cygnus atratus, assembly GCF_013377495.2. Classification (NCBI taxonomy): domain Eukaryota; kingdom Metazoa; phylum Chordata; class Aves; order Anseriformes; family Anatidae; genus Cygnus; species Cygnus atratus. The sequence goes on from NC_066362.1 coordinate 109,584,629, forward strand.
ACAATGGCGACACAGTGTCTGTTCTTGCACGCATAATGTGACACATATTCTAGCAACCAGCAGACTTTGGAAGAAAATAAACCTGAGGTAACTATTTACAATGATTTGTAGTAAGCTCTGCACGGGTCTTGTTTACTTCCACAACAGGGAGAATGTTCCGTCCACTTCAGGTACAAAGGGATTCCTCGGATATGATAAAACTTCAGCACTGAAATAACGTGTCACTTGTAATACAATGTACAATTGGAAAACACTGCCAAAGCTTCAGCTACTGTAACTCTCCATAGTCAGTGGAATTATGCCAATTTGCAATCTTTAGGGTCGTGGTTCTAGTGGTATAAAATTATACATCATAGGATATACAATATTGTTGACTAACTCTTTTTGTTGACATATGTATAATAACCAGTAATAGAAATCTTCTAGAAATTCTAGAAATTCTTATCCACTTTTCTCTAGACATATCAAAGCAGTATATTGCTCAAAGCACTACTTTTGAGGGTGGCCTTTCCTTTAGCCAGAAAAAATATTACATAGACATATGCTAGAGTCAACAGAATTTAAATACTCATAGCCAAGATCAGAGTTTGCATCTTTTTGCAGTCTGATTTTATATTTTTGTGAAATAATGTCCTCAAACTAAAATCTCTTAAACAGAAATTTAAAAGAACAATGAATTCTATTAACAAGAAAAAATGACCCTAGTTCAATTTTATTATTTTTTTTTCACACAGAGAAAGTGTTTAAAAAAGAATTGGCCTGTAAATGTAGCATTTGGCAATAAAATTAGATGGTAAGCTAGAAACTTAATGCAGTAATAGGGAAGACATCTTTTGTATTTCACAATCCGCATTAACCACACTACAGCACATCACTCACCATAAAAAAATAGGTGATGGCAAGTATTTGAGGGAACTAAACAGACAGTCCAAGCCCAGTAATCCAACATGTAATAATATTTGCTTGCAAATCAAGAATACTTGATACTATAACTAATGTGCTGAGAGAAAGCAAACCCAGAACATTATTTGAGATTTACATCAGAGACATGATTTGATGTCATCACAGATATGTTTGTCTTACAGAACAGCCATTTTGCTCTAAGTTACGTAGACAACCAGCATTAATTTAAACACAATGTCACTAGCAGATATTAAACCAGTGAATCTGCCTCCATTTAACATGTGTAAAAGAAAAATGATGTGGAAAGAATCCAGAAACTCTAAGCTTCTAAAATCCTTTTTCCTTTTATTACCAATCATTAATCTGAGAGATGTCACCCAACAAGTTGTTTATTTAGCTCTTGATCTTTAGATAAGTGTCATTTTTTTATAGACGATTTTTAATTTCTCTTTGGCTGGTGTTGTTTATAGAGTTACTGAAGTAAATGTTTTTTATGACTTTTAGGCCTAACTCAAAGCTTTCCCCTGCAAGCAATTATACTTGTGTGAAAATGCCTGCAGGACTGGAGCCTAGAGGATTTATCCCATATTCTTTCCCATGTAGCTAAGGCCCTAAATCAAATCAGTTTATCTCCAGAGAAATATGTGCTTTAAGCAGATTACTTTGTATCAGGTTTTTGTGCCTGGTGCTAAGTAATACTCTAACACTTGGGTTTACCCTTACAGCAATGACATAGAAAAAAAAGAAGAAAAAAAAAAGAAGAAAAAAAAAGAAAAGAAACATTAAATATATATATATAAACATGTCAAATGTATGTATGCACAAATAAATACATTAGAAATCTTAGACATACTTTTAAAATGGTTTGCTGGCTTAGTGCTTCGTGAAACAATTACCCTAATACTGCTGTAAGTGTGTCAGATGTAAAAACCAAAAAGTGGATAACATTTGTCCATAAGAGGACACTCTTTGAATTAGTAGTAGAAAAGGGAATTAATTCTGTGTATCTTGGTTTCACCTTTCAGTGATTCTATGGACAATCTTCAAAAATAGGATTCCTGCTATGTGTGCTTATAAGATTTTAATACCAATATGCCTTATATTCAGCCAGTTTGAAAAACAGTATAGTCTAACAACAAAGATTTGGACCTCATAATTATAGATTAAAATTCTTCTTTTGTTGTGCTGTATATCCTGGTACACGGAAATCAGCCACTACCTTTTGATGTTATTAAAGTGTTTCTTAACGGGGAAACAGGCAGGTGATCATAAGTCCTAACCAGTGAGATTATTCGTGCTGGAAATTTACCACGTACAATTTTTCCTTTTTTTTTTTTTTTTTTTTTTTTAAGTGGAAAAAATGTAGCATCTGCAGGGAGCAGAATGGGAAAATATGCCATAGAGACACAACCTTGAGGCAAGAAGTTAAGGGGAATTGCCACTGCAGCCCACTGGGACTGCTGGTTTTGGTGCAGTGCTATGGCAATGACAGCCTCCCTTTATGCCATGGCCTGTTCAAATGCAGAAAGAAAAGGCAGCCACAGACACAAAGGACTTAGTTTCCCATATGAGCCATACCTTCCTGCCAAGGAACTGCAGAGGAAGGAAGTGGGTGGGGAAGCTGGAGGAGGGAAGAGGATAATTACATGGTAAATATCATCTTGCTAGTGTGGCTCTGAGTCCTTGGATGTATGCTGGACTAACAAAGGGATAGGCAAAATCTTTAGATCCAAGGAGCTGCCCCCATATCAGGAGAAAAAGATTGCCTATAACAGTTGTCCACAAGCAGGAAATGCAGAGCCTTAGTAATAGGCAGCATTCATGGTGGACAGAGGTGCCTAAGCAGACCCCTGTACACTTGTATCTATACCAAATCCTCAGTTTCCCTATCCAAATTCAATTTAATGTTTCAGCACTAAGGTGAATCCATGCAACTGAAACTTTGCTTGTTTAATGCACAGGTGCATGGGCTTACAGGCAGGAGAGCATTCTCCACACAGCCAGCCAACACTATACCAGCGTCCTAAAGCACTTGCAACTTTAAGAAAGGGAACAAGTGCCATATCTCTATTGATAGCAAAAAGACAAATTCTCAGTATTTGTTATTTTTAACAAGACTCTCTGACAGTCATTCAGAGAGAGAAATTGGTAGTCAAGTTTCACCTGTGGAGCCAAGCAGATCTAGAGACTCAACCATGCACACCCTGATGCTGTCTCTCTTGACTCTTCCCACTACTCCCCCTGGAGGATGTTCAGCCTTTTTGCCACCACTAGTTGCTACGTTTTGCCATGGTGAAGTGTAAGAATAGAGGGGATGTGTACTGGGAAGGAATGCTGGGCCCTGTTGAGACAAATCCTTTTTTTCCTCAGAATCCATGAACCTTACCTTCATTTTAATATTTTACCCACATATCCAGAGCTTGTTCAAAATGCACAAACTGATCAACAGCAGCTCCCCTAACAAAACTTAGTCATCATTATTTGGTGGGAACGGTGACTGTGCCCCTCAGTTTCATCCAAAATATGCCCCTCTGCACTTGATGCTGGCAGTAAGAGAACAGCTCATTCCATAACTTTAATGATATGTTTCCTGCTTATAGCCCTAGTCTGTCTTTTGCTGCTGTGGAACTTTTGCCAAAATGCCTAAGAAATGTATATATGTCTTCTATACAAAAATACTGTGGGCTTTCTATGGCCTAGGACCAACTTTATCTCAGGCAGAGTTCTTTGTATTCATGAGATGATATAAGGTTGCTGATACTTGAATAGTTTGTGTTGATGATACATGAATTACTGGATCAGAGGACAGTTTGTTTCCAAAGAAGACATACTAAGTCATTCTGGGAGCCATGCTATAGAGTTTAATTTGATAATGACTTGGGAGGATAGTGTTCCTAATGAATTTAGGCCTAATCCTCAAAGTTCTCTCCCACAGACTTTTAAAAGGAAAGGAAATAGGGGTCACAGGAACAGTCCTTTCTCATTAAGTACTCAAGATCTCTCCCATCTTATCCATGCTGAACACAGAGTTACTTTAATAGCAGTCTTGTTTACATTATGTGAATCAAATCCTCTCACATGGGCCCCAAACATGCAAAATTTGCAATCAGCTATGTTGACTAATCTTCTTAACAAGCATACATGGAAGACATGGGAGTTACCACAATATTTGTTAGTGCCTATGGTCAAGTTTTGGCCTCTTATTCTCAACAAGCACTATTAAGCCATTCAAGCAAGCAGCAGGGCCAATTAGCCTAAACGGTAAGGTGTGCTAATATCTCTGCTTAGGGAATTAGTTTTGCCTTATGTCAAACATACTTGCCTGGAATTGCTATGTTGCTTTACCTTAAACGTTGAACCCAAACTCCCCACAGTTAACAAGCAGTTTTTAATGTTCCATATGTTTTTGAAACTGGTATTCAGAAACAGACAGCCCATGTCTCCTCTGTCATAAGGTAATTTGAGCCATATCTGAATTTATAGCACGGAATAAGAGGCCAATATGTAAGGCAGTGTAAGAGACTCAAAAAGCTAATTGTTAATATTATCTAACCAATAATCAGTGGTCATGAAAGTGTCATGTACACTTTAAAGCAATGCTGGTAATATCAGGCACCAGCACAGAAGATATGCTGCTGCTGCTAGGACTGGGACAATGCTGTACATGATGCGAAACAGGGAGAAAGTGGACATCGGACTGGATGAAAGATTTTTTTTTTGCTTGTTTGTTTCATTATTTCCGTTTGTTTTTCTTTTGCTTTTACTAAGTTGCTTTTGCAGCTTTTTTACTTTTGCTAAGCTGCCAGAGAAACAAAAACCTTCATATTATGAGAAGGATACCAGCTGAGCACACATAAGACAGAAAAAAACAGTGTGGGATATTGTAGTTGCTGCTGAATGCTTTATTATTCTGGACCAGCACCAGGGTATGAAAGAGCTAGTACCACAGCAGAGAGCAGTGGGAATTCCCCCAAGCTTAACAGCAAGCTAGAAGCCATTAATTAGAAGCTGAAATAAAATATATGAAAATAAATGTGTGAAATAAAATGCAAAAACAGACAGAAGTCTATGAATAGAGAGTAAAAGGCCAACCCATTTTGACATTGTTATTCAAATGATGCCCAAGAGCTGGAGTGAAACACTGCTCAGTTTGAGCATGGCTAGGCAGAGCTGACCCTTAGTAACTGGCAATGGTAGGCATTGCCACTGTGCAATAGCTTTGTTTGCACAACATTAAAACTTTTTTTTCTGATGCTCTAAAATACTTGGGGGTAATTACTATGATCATGACACAGGGATAACTATAATGGTTACTGACTCTTCAAAGCAAGATGCACATTCTGGACTTTCTGTTGAGATCACAGAGAGCTGAACATGCTAACTCTACATTAGATCTGTGATGTGTCGTGCACATAAATGCTTTCTGGTTTAACAGAAAAGGGACATTATTGCTACTGTCCTGTCTGTGTTTTATCCACAGCAAAATGAATAAATAAGCATACCCTGTCACATCTAAACAGTATCTTAGATTTATCCTTCAGACAAAGCTGTCCACAACTTGCTGATAGATGACATTGCACTTTTTTATTATTATTATTATTTTTCATTGCTGAATACCAGCTATGACTGAAAAACAGGTTTCTTAGTGTAGCACAACCTATGCCAGGCTGTTCTAACTTCTATTTTTTCCTGACTTTGAGGGGGAGACAAAACAGAGAGAGAGGGAGGAAAGGTTTCTTTTTAGTTAAAAGTTCAGGAAATGTTTTCCCAATCCAAGCAGATTATGCTGGTAGCTGAAAAGCTGAAGAATAGCCCATCATTAAGATTTTTTTTTTTTCCTTTTTCATGCCTTCTCTAACCAAGAGATAGCATGCCCCTGAGGGGCCTCACTTCAGACTCTCTGACGAAAGCTGAGCAGCCTTCTGAGCCTCAAGATGAGATAAAGTTGCAGCTATGAACAGCAGGGCAGAAGCTCTGGCATTTTTCCCTCCCACAAACCTTCATTAAAGGTCAAGCAAACTACTTAGGTCTGCTATTACAGGGATGAAAGAAGAACAGTTTTGCGATATAGATAATGTATGCAAATAAATAAATAAAGCATGATGGACTATAGAGTCTCCTTGATTCCAGCTAGGAAAACACAAAGGAACAACTTTCATTTCAGACTCTGTTTCTGGAATGTTTTTCAACCTTTGACCTCAAAACATCAATTCTAGGAAAGGAAGGTTTTTTACAGATTGCCTGAGATCAGTGCTCATACAGGCACAGCAGTAAATTCATTCACCTCCCATTTTCCCCCTCCATCATTCCCAGGAATATTATTAGGTAGTAGTGTTGGAAGATCTGTCAGTAGTGTTCATTGTGCTCCTAAGAGTTTGAGAGAGCTTGTAATGTGTCTCAAGACATATCAGAAAAATAAATAAATAAACAGATATAGATAGATAGATCAGATAGATAGAGAGAGAGAGAGAGAAAGAGAGAGAGAGAGAGAGAAACCCCAGACCTAGGTTTTGCAAACATTACTGCTAAAACAGAAAAATGAAATTAAAAAAGACTTATAACCTGATACGCAGACAGGTTTTAAAACAGTTTATGTCATCTTCTGAACTGAAGCATTGTTACTAGGAATTTGTAGGGCAAAGAGATTGCTTCTTAAAATATCCACACGGTTCCATATGTGAAGCTATAAAGATTAAATTAAGATATAGCAAGCAAGCCATACTAACTCACATATTTTCTGATTTAAAATAAATATTAAAGTTTTTTTTCCTCCATCAAGAGAAAGCTACAATATAGCCAAGAGAAGACAGAAACTGCTACCTATTTTCCAAGACCCTCCTGAACTACAGGACCATTCACTATATTTTTTTAATTAGAAAGATACACTAAAGCACAAGGAGGCCTGTCTTAATAATTGCTCCTCTTTGAGGCAGAGATGATAAGACAATTTGACAGAGCGGGCAGATACTTCAGTATTCCTCCAGTCCAATCAGTTTGTTTACAACACAGGCACAATGGCAAACAAAAAGACCCACCTGGCTGTAAGTTATCTTCTGCCTACAATGAATATCAGAAAATGCTAGGAAGTTACTTCCAGCTCCCCAGGAACAACATTTGCAGTGTCTGTGCTCTTGTCTCTCCACGTGATCTCAGAGGCAGGTTTTCCTCATGAGTCTAGACTTTCCTAGATAAAGCCTTTACATCTACCCAGGAATTTTAATTAAGCAGAAATTAAGCACTTTTGTCTACACTGTCCAGGAACGTATCCATAAAGCAGTACACACAGAGCAACTCTAGCACACAAGCAGAGCCTGTGAGTCCACACACACAAAGTAAATGAGACATAACCTGAATGCATTGCCCAGTTTTCTGTACATATCCAGTGTTATGGTAAGACCTGTACAGTATGACAGGAGCTACACAGACACTAAATACACATGCACAGTTTCCATTTAGGAAGTCCCAGGGCAAATGTGGGTTGCACTAGGTTTCCTTAAAGGCAGTCCCAGTCTTCCATAACTTTTCTTACCCTACATGATCCAATACATAATGCCTCTAAATCCATTTTACCACCATTACTATTACCATTACACACTACCCCACATGCAGCGTATGTATTTGACTACCAGAAACATCAGGAAGATCTGCTCACGTCTCAGATGACTGCTGCACTACATCTCTCCATATAGTCAAGGAGACAACACAGGGCCAAGTACCTGACAGACTGAGAAAAGTAGTAAGTTAAATTGGCCATGACTCAATTTAAAAAACATTACAGAGACATTTACAGGTTAGAGCTAAAATATATTCCAAAGGCTATGAGGCCTGTTGGCTGAAGATATGAATCTACTAGCTGTTAGCTGAAGTTTTAAGTTGAAAAAAAAAACTTGCTTGGTCAGACAGACACAACCTTTGCAGTAAGAACTCAGAACCAGACCAGCACTCACAGAAAACTCTTTTTTAGTTTCTAACCCTGATGCAGATTTGGAAGCAGCTCAGAACCCTAGACCCCTTCATCCTTTCCTGCAGGACAACTGGGCTAACAGTGCACCCCATTCATAATTCTGGCATTTTTACCCGAGCGATTACTCATGACTGTATAGGATTGTTAACATTAGCTTAAGAAACTGATTTTAGGTTGCAGGCTTTTGCATAACCTTGTTTATTTGCTCAGATTCCTCTTTTCCTGAAAAAATAAAAAAAAAGAGGATCTCCAGAAGAACCATCTGTATCCAAATCTCTCCTCTTTGTTTTCTCTAGATGGTAGATACTCATGTTTTCTACTGTCTTCCTTTCACTTAGAGCAGACTGCAGGTCAGCCTTAGCTTCTACGTTTCACACCAGTCCTTCCTTCCCACTCACAGCTATTAGCATCCTTCTGCACCACATACATAGAAACACTTCGAAACTGAGTTTGGATACCCACAGAGAAGTAAAAATGTTGTCAGTGGTTGCCATTACCTTCAGAGTACTCATTTCAAAAGAGGCACAAGCTCCACAGAAGCCCATTCTGTTCTGTGGAGAAATGCTAGCTGCTCGGATATGAACCACACTGTCCCGTGTTAAGAGTCGCCATATGTAAACAGTTAAACCACATTCATAGGCTTGGGTATTGAGGTACTGCCCCTTTCAGCCAAGTCTTTTTTGCCACAAACTCTGGCTGTATGAAGACCACACGGGAAGTTAGTGAGATTTCTTACTGACCTGAGGATATGCCTCATAAGGTCTTTTGCAGAATCCAGATCTCTTATGTCAGTTTACACTTACTCCTGCGTGTGGGAGTCCATCCGTCCATAATCCAACTCATTAAATGACATTTTAACCTATCCAAAAATCCAAAGTGTTCTTTTCAGTAGGAAATACTTTACAAGGTCCACATCCTGCCATCAACCCAGGCACTGATCTCCCACTTGAAAACAGTAGAGAGGTCTGTATAAAATATCACTGGCAGGATACAAGTTATCACTGATCTTTTTCTGGCTAGCAGTAGGAGTAGAAATATTGCTGTTTTTCTCATATTTAGCAGTTATTTGGTCTGAATTCATTATTTACCTGTATGTTATTAAGGGTATTTGAAAAGGCTTGTTTTCTTCCAGTCCCCGAAGGGGAAGAGATTCATGCCAAATCTACCCACACATAATTATATATTTCTACAGTAGAACTATTAAAAAAAAGTCCCTTTCTTCAATGCTAAGATGTAGAAAAACTCTCCTTGCCAAATCCAGGATTCACTATATAAATAAATAATAAAATACACAAACAAAATAATATGAAATAAAACAAATTAATATTTCTGATACCTTCTGCTGTATAAAATGTTGCCGTATCAAAATTCAGTATTCATTTATGAATTACAATTACAACAGGAAAGACTATACTATTGTCTCCTTAGCCTCTTGTAACAAATGAACAGTGATAGAAGTACTGGCAGGAAAACATATAAGGTTAGCAAGGCTTTTATGTGGTTATATTATAAAGGCACTCTTATGTTATCCATGCCAACTGTTTATTGGTTTGTATGAAATCAGTTTATGAAAGCACCTGAAGAGGTCTAAAGTGAAGAGCTCAACATCTAATTAAAGCATGTGATCTTCATTTTCCAGAAATATTCAACTACCACTTACAGGTAGTAAAAGAGCAGCAAAAGGCAAGATCTCCCAAATTCTAATTCCAAGTCTACAGCACCAAATTAGGGTATGATTTAAATTATGGAGTACACTTAATCTCACTGCTTATAATGATCTTAACAGTGTTATAGGCTTGTATGGAGCTAGAGGCGTGGAGAAAATTCTCCTGCTTCCTTTATGAAAATATATGCTTGAGAATATCACCTTTAATTTTTAAACAGTTCTAAACCTCAGAATTGCAGTAAACTCTTGAAATCATGTCTTCAGTACAGAAAAGGAAAATTAAAGGCATCCATGTGTTTTTTTTTGTTTGTTTGTTTTGTTTTGCTTTGTCTTTTTTTTTCTTTTTTTTTCCTAGGGGAAAGTAGAGGAGGAAATAGTTGACAGATGTTTGAAGGGCTGAAGTTGACAGTGCAGGATCTATATTCAGGTCTCTCCAAGTGCAAAATAATCCTTATGAAAGCAGGATACAAAAAGGATACAGAAGAAGATACAAGAAAAGAGAAAAGGTGGTAATTGAAGGAAATCTTACTCCTTTACTGAGGAGAGACAGTGGTTTCCTCTGTTCTGCTTTTCCTTGTTTTCTTGTAGAACATGGTATGCTAGCACAGGTAGTTGTTACACTGTGGGGGAAGAACACATCATTGGTAGAAGGAAAAGCACATCCTCTGACAAGACATGCTGCCCTGAAGTTGGCACCAAATCATTAGGCAAACCAAGATGAGAAAAACAGGGTAGCTGATGCAAACAAACAGATTGGTTATAAAATAATAATTCCTTTCCAGATTCAAAATACCCAGCAGTGCATTAAAAATAGATGTAAAGGTATAAAACAGCCAAGAGAAGCAACTTCCTGCTGCATAAAGACTCTTACTTGAGCAAAGGTAACTAAAATACAGAAGGCCCTATGTATCTCTTAGCATAGTTACCTTCTTGAAAAGGGTATGTCAGCACCAGAAAGATTACTGTATTTTTTCTTTTATTTTCTGTTTTGTTTTGTTTTGTTTTATTTTGTTTTGAATCATTTCTAAATACCCAAGGGAAATACTTGGAACCATGTACTTTCCGTGGAGAAAAGTAAAATGGTGCAGGGCAGCTATAACAGCAAGGCACAGACGAAATGAAAGTCAAAAAAAGACCCTTGTTTGCTGCATCACATGTATATGGCAGGTTTCTATAATAATGTCTGTGGGAAATGGAGAGAAAGAGACAGAAGTGCTTACATTAAATCACAGTTTTGTTTTTCATATTAGAGGCCAAATACTAAATTCATATGCCTTTCTACATTCCTTATCCTTGTATGGTGGACTAATTGCTTTTCAGCAAATTTTTCAGCACTGCTGGTCAGTGAATTGAATTGGCTGACATAAGTTAGGAAGAAGCTGAGCTGCACGGTTGGAAACAGGGGATGAGAGGCAGACACATATCTTTTCAGACAATCCCATCTGATTGAAATCCTACTTAATCTCTCTCAGTGCAAAATCAATTGGATTGGCAGGGACCAACCTCCTAAACTGCTCAAGCTGCAATTACAAGAGTGTATCTTTGTATTTCCAATGAACCTGAGGAGACTTGAATAACTTCACAATAAGTCATTAAATTAACACCTGGGGCAAGAAAATCCAGGCAGTTTGGACTTCTCTCACCTTGCAGTATTGCCAAAAGAGACACTTTCTTAATAGCCATCTGTAAACCAGACAGAACAAACAGTAAAAAGAAACAGTACTCTGAGGTACCTCACAGGTGTATTGTACTGAGGTTGCAACTTGCACAACTTAGGAAACAAGTATGTGAGTTAATAATATCTATACCTTCTACCAAAGTGTCTTGTTCCTGTAGAAGAGCTAGCAGAAGAACTTGTCTACAGTATTGCAGTCATTGCCACTCTGCCAGTTTACACAAAATGCCCAATTTTTACAAGACGTGGAAAAGACCTCATTTTTCTCCTCTCCCAGTTGTGACAGTGAATATTGGAAAGTAGAAAGATTGGTCCGAATTCACACAAAAGTCACAGAACTGGTGGCTGAGCAGGCTGAAGTGGCATAAAGATAAATGTACTGTACCTTGCACAGCTGGTGCACAGAATAATTTGAGTGTGACTATACAGGCATGCACAACTAATGTGTTACATATGGTTTATGGCTTTTGTCTGGCCTCTAAAGCTTAGCATAATATTGTCCTTTCCCATTTACTGAAGGAGATACTGCAAGTCTCACAGATTTGAGATAAGAGCCATGTTCTGGTTATTAATTTTCCAGGCTCCCTTCCCAAAACTCTCATGGTTTGCAAGAAAGAATTTTGACCCAAACACCTCTGGCTCAATTCTGAGCCTTACAGAACTACCACTCCCCTGAAAACAAACTGCAAAACTATGACCACCTTCATTTGTCCCTTAGGGACAGGATAATCCCGGACTGCTATGCAAACTCCCAGGTTTTGCTTTGGTGTTTTGAATTAACTAATTTTCAAATCCAAGTCCAAATTGACTTTTCAGTTGATTAAATCTTGCAATGCTAAAAATCAATCAATCAACCAATCATACAAACAAACAAAAAATATAGAACAACAACAACAAAGAAGAAACACAACAACATGGTTTCCCTGGTTTATTTTGGAAAAAGATACTGAAGTCGCTGTTGGTATAAAACAGCATCAACACAACATATTTGAGCTATAAGTTTTATTTTTAAAAGAGTCTTTACAGTTACTTGGAATAAATAAACCAGTTAGATAAAACAAGAACTGCCACAGACTCTTTGATCTAACAAAAAATATCCTTTATCTCTTACAAGTTGTTCTGAAGCACCAGGCATAAAGAAGCTTACTTTATTTCTGATTTGTGTTCAATGATGGATTGGCTTCAACATGTGGAAAGTTTTGAGATGCCCCTACTTTCTCTGAGCTAATTCCCCCACAACTAAACATTTTATTTTTTTTTCTTTTGTATGGATTCACCAGTGCCTAGGGCAATTATTTGACCAATTTAAGCCAACATCAGGAGTGGAAAAAGTGGTTCCATCTTTCTCTTGTACTACAAACATGCCATCACACAATGAAAATCGTTTGGATTTTATTTATTTATTTGTTTGTTTGTTTATCATTCTGGAGCACTTTTGAAAACAAGGAAGAGTGGCCCCACCTCTAGATTAGATATATAAAACAAAAAGAACCAAAGATAAATAGATTTAAATAAAACCTGATTTAAACAGATGACAATCAACATGAAATACAGCCAATTTTTTGTTTCCTTAAAAAAAGTATTTGGAGTATGTGAAAATAGCAGGCATGTGAGATTAAAGATAAACCTGCATAGTCAGACACATTAGGCTGAAGGCTATTTTCCAGTTCTAAGAAAAATATATGTAAGTGGTTAAAATATACTTACCAGAGCATTACATGTAAATAATCACAAGTAGCATATGATCTAAAGTGCCATGATTGGATTTGTCCAAGGTGTAAAGGACAGAGAATTAGTGGGAAGACATACTGTCACAGAGACCCAATGAAGAGATTTGCCCCCTCCAGCAGATCAGTAATAGGCTTATTTGTGAGAATTTGTGTGGATTGTCATCTGTACTGAATCTAGTAGATACACTTAAAAAAATCCCATGCAGCATGGTTGTCACTCTGGTACCTTTCACTTTAAAGAGAGGGAGAATAATATTTTTAATATCTTTATTCTCATAACCTAACATTTCTGTACATGATATGTGCCATTATCCTGTTTTCTCTGGAAATTATCAGACTTAATAACATGAAATGGTCCTGGGTACATATTCATTAATAATCAGAAAGAAATACTTTCCACTAGAAGACTGAAAATTAAGGATTTTTTTCTTATTTCTGGCAGGCAACAGATAGGAAAAAACTTAACTAAGCCAATGCAAAAATGTCAAGTTGTTGTTATCAGAATAATAAAAATGTTATGGAAACATCCTTTATTGATCTGTGATGAGGAATTTTTTTATTTTATTATTTTTGTATTTTTTTTACTTTGGAAATTACAGTGTCAGGAAAGAGACTCCACATGAGTCCATGAATTTCTCCTTCTTCATCTGCTATGACTTTTTCCCTTTGTCATATGTCATAACTTATAGAAAGTCCTCCAACACAACTTGGAAAATTTGTTGCCTGAAACCATCAAAGTTCATGGTGGTTAGTAAATAAGGACTTGGTTTGGGCTTTAATCCATGTGTCAATCAGTTTTATTGGTCTAAGCATAGAATTTAATTGAATTCGCTCTCAGGAGCTTTCTACTCACAGCTCTGCAAATTCTTTCATCCATTATTTTGTATTCATGTATTGTGTATTTGCAAAGTGTTGAAATAAGTTACCTTTATTTATGGCAACCAACCTTCAAAACTGCAATGGAAACTTGTTACTATTTTTAAGGGCCTAAAAATAACACCACAAAGGTACACAAGTACAATAGCTACTGATATTGTGATTTCATGATGGCAAAATCTAGGTAAGATGTTTCTCTCTGTAATCTCACCCTTTTGGTCAAGCTTTCCACAAGCAAGTTTTATTAACAAGTTAGAAACACACAGTCGCTGTACCTGTCTTCATCTGTGACCCAACATTCCTCCCACAGAGTGGATTCTGTTAACGGGAGAATATATTTACACCGTGTATACCGCACAGAAGAGCTCACCCTGCCCATAATCCAACTCCCAAGCAGATGTGGTCATTTTAGCCCAATGTCAGCCCGAAGTTTATAAAATCACTGTGATAAATAGTACATTAACTCATGATCAGTGCCACTCTAGCATGGTTACAGATTTTATTTTCCTCAGCATTGTGCAGGACTAGGCTTGCCTCTTTCTCAGTGCTACTTGGTGCAACAGTATGGCTTTGGGCAAACATTGCAAATTTGACAAAAATGCAGATTTTGTAAAATCAAAACCTCAAAATTAATGAGATTTTTCCATTGTCTTTGGTAGAATTCAGGTTTCACCCACTGTAACTGTGGGGTGGAAGAAGGGCTTATCTAGACACTGAACACAAAAGCAATGGAAAGGGACATTATATAGCAGACAATGTCAGCTGCTCACTGACACAGGATAGAAGCTCACAATTAGCAATATTATTGGTTTCATTAACATGGACTGTTACTATGGAAAACTTTGACAAGGCGTATGTCAACTCTGAAACTAGTTTTTGTGGTCTGTAAAATGGACTCCTTTTTAGATGTTTTAAGATCTATTTATAAAAACGGCTACATAAGGAGATGATGATTTAGTAAGTATCACATTGCTTACTAATTACTTTGCATGTACATGCATATATACACATAAATAAAATGTGCAATTATGACCATTGTTAAAGTTGAGTACTATTATAAGAACATTTAGAAAAATAATCATTTTGAAACCTTTATATTTAGGTGGCAATTTCCTTTGCTTTCTGACAAAGGAATGGTTGGCATTTTTTCCAATGTTAACGTATAAATAGGTTAGTCATGATGTTCCACACATCATGAAAGTAATAATTTCTTTACTCTGAATAAAATAAAGTTGTTTTTTTTTTCTTTAATTGTTCTAGAGATTCTGAAATTTAGTGTCGAAATCTACAATAAAATTGCAAAGCCTAATTTTGGGATTCAATACATTAAATACATTAAATACACTTCAATACATTAAAGTTGCTGCTGCATTCAGCCACAGTGGACTCCTGAGAACATTACTGTCTTCAGAATATGTAAGTATACACGACATTATGGCATGCATCATAACTACACAACAATAAATAAATTATGACACACTTAAAATATTTCTAACTAAACCATTTTTAGTGGAATGTCAACATTCTACCAATAGCTGTAGCCTATTAAGAAATGTCTCATTTTTCATTGCATCTCTAAATTTTTCATTTTGAAATGGTACATCATTTCACACAGGCAATGTGTAACATTTATGGAGTGGGTTAAAATTCACATAAGAGAACAGAGGATACAAAAAAGCTTTTAAATGTAGAAGTTTCTAATGGATCCAATGAGTTCATCTCCCAGTCTGTACTCCTGTCTGCGGTTGCTCTAACCCACGTGCAGCACCTTGCACTTGTACTTGTTGAACCTCATGAAGTTCACATGGGCCCACTTCTCCAGCCTGTCCAGGTCACTTTGGATAGCATCTCTTCCTTCTTTGGTATCAACCACACCACTCAGTTTGGTGTCATCTGCAAACTTGCTGAGGGTGCTTGTTCACAGACAAGACATCCCATGCGTATACTACAAGAGCAAAGGAAAGAAAACACAAGGGAGATGGTGCAGCAGCATGTTCATTTTAATTGGCTATCTTGTTCCTGGTCCATGTTGAAATATTAAAAATAAGTATTATATACATAGCTTTGGAGATAGTTAAGACTGTGAAGGTATCTACTGCAAAGATTATTAAAATATGAAGGGTAAAAGGAAGTTTGGAGTTAGGTATCACAATAAAGCTGTTTGCTTGGGAAACAAAAGGGAAAGCATCATCAAGGGTTATGTGACCGTTCTATAGTTATCTATGATCATTCTCAAACGTTATTGTCAAATGCATTTGCAGTTCCTTTCTTCCTCTCCTCCTCATCCTTACCAGAAAGCTTTGTAAGGACTTATTGGTCTTCAGGGAAGAGTCTTCAAGAGTTTTAAATGGGTACTTAATAATCAGTAAGTCATTTTTACCCAAAGGACAGTCAGATAGTACTGCTCTGTTTCGTGACTACTCAACTGTTTTCAGGATTCTTTATTATCCATCAACTGTCCAGATTGACTACAGAAAAAAAAATAGTTTCAAAGTACAACCATTTCTTGGCCACAAAAACAGCCTGTAACTATCAAGCAGTTAAAACCAGCCAAAGACTTACCAATATATTGAACACCCAAAAAATCTTTTCAGAGTTGTGGGAATTCTTTGATCAAATCGCATATTCCTGGCATATGGTGCCAGGCTTAAGTCTGCAGTACAACTTCTATTTCAAGAAAACTGTCACTGAATGTACATGATAAAGGGCATTAAATATAAAAATAAAAATGTGGGAAGAAAACTTATTTGAGTTGGTATGATATTACAAGGATATACAGCCTTGTACAAGCACTTCATACTGGAGCAATGCAGTGTTGTCATATGTCCTACTGTATATTTTTAACAGATTTTAGGTTAGTCCAGTAAGTGGAATTTAAGTTTCTATATACTATTTCCCCAGCTACTTATTATTGCCTTCAGGATTTCAAGAAATAAACAAGTAGTCTGGCACATTAGAAATATTTATATGATGTTTTAGGTTGTTATAAGCTAAAAAGCCCTTTTTCTCAGCAGTCACTGCAATTTTAATCGAGGGATATCCTAGGAACTGTGCTCAATGGAAGATATCGGTTGCCTACCTAGTAACCAGTACCTACTTGTGGATACAGCCAAATTGGGAATAAGGCCACATGTATAGTACTATGCAGAAGGCAGAACTGAGCTGGGTGTGATCAGCTGGAGTATCTCACAGGCACATGGACACAGGTTTGTTCTGTTGACAATTAGTCTGGAGTTAAAGTTCACACAGGCCCTTCACCTTGAACTCATAAAAGATGTCCGTCCTGGACAATGAACTCCTTTTTCCAGTGTCAATACTGACATTGCACAAATGTCTGGGCTTTTGTCAGGGGTCAGTCAGATAGTGCCACAGCATCCCACATTCACGTGGTAGCAGGTGGAAGGTCATAGATCTCAATGGCTTAATGTGATCTCACTGATGTTAATGGTTCATTTTGGGACATGAACAATGGAGAAAATTTTATTAGGTGTATTATACTTCACAAGAAGTTAGGTTTTGATCATGAAAATATATCTTATGGTTGAAGCTAACTGAAAAAGCCAACATCAATCAACAGTCTTTCAAAGCAGTAATACTGATCCAAAATAACTAAGCTTAATATTTCTGGATATAACTAATGGACTAACTCCACCAAAGTACCACGCTGAATGAAAGGATTAGACTCACTGAAATACTGATATATAGGTCTGTCTCTAAGCATCCAAATAATTAGAGAAAAAAAATACACAGGCAGGGGATATTTTAATTCAGTTTTGATATTACCCATATGATGACATCATTAACTTAATCTGTCATAATTTAAAGTCATAAAGTAATTGAGGCTGAGAAGGACCTCAGGAGGCTTTCTAGTCCAGCCTCCTTCTCCAAGGAAAGCTAAACTGAAAGTTACATCAGGCAGCTCAGAACCTTGTCAAGTTTTGTAAAATCTTCAGCAATGGTAATTCCACAGCTTCTCAGGGCAATCCATTCCAGCACTTGAGCATTTTCATTAGGACATTAGGGAATTCGTCCACAGCACCCCACCCCCCTAACCCCATACCTAGTACACATTAAAGCATACCTTTAAAACTATCTTTTTTTTCTTTTTCTTTTTTTTTTTTTTTTTCCTTTCAGTGGTTGCTGGTTCATCCGTCTCAAAGACAGCAGCCCAAATGGTAAACCTCTGTAAGTAACCAACCCATCAGGGCAACACAGGAAAGATTACTGACGATTGCATAGAAAATGCAACTGGCATGTTAGTAGGAAGTCCCACTCTTCATCTTTCTGACACTATTTTTTCTTGATCAAGAATTCTACACTTAGAAACTCAGTTCACTATTTGAGTGCCTACCATGCATAATAATACATGTCAGTAAAGAAAACAGTTGCAGTGGATTTTTTTTTCATTATTATTATTATATGAATAGACAGGAGAGCATATCTGTTCTCAAAAAAACTTCAATTTCTAACAATCTTTTATTTTCAATCCTCTTCCTACAGAGATTAACAGCAGCATGGGACTCAAAAAACTGCCACTCAAATAATATTTGTTGATTTAGCCTTCTTTTATGTCACAATATTTGGTTGTTTGTCTCTCCACATGTTACATTATGGGTATGAATGCAGTTTGCAACATGCAGAAAATAGCCGAGGAAGAAAAGGTCAATCTATCTCCGCCTACTGTGTTTGGCCAATAGATTTCAGCTTTAGGATGAAAACAAGTATGTTCAAGATTATAACTGAAGTGATCTTAATACTACAGGGTTTCCCTCACAATTATGTTCAAAAGCCAACCCTGGAAATCAGCTCATGAAAGCCTGTTTTTTTGTGGTTTGTTTGTTTGTTTTTACCACTTTATTTATGTACCATAAACAACGTGCTAGCTGTTACACTAGTCATCAACAAAGCACAAAATATGAATGACAATTCATTCTTGCTGCCCACCCACACATAGATGACTGTGATTTCAGATAAACCTGTACTGAGAGGTATCATTAATGTGTTATCAATAAATTAACCTTTTAATCTTTCATAGTTTGGCATTTCTCTTTCCCAAAGAAAAATACTCTTCTTCGGTCTTTCCACGAGGTGAGTGGATTATTCAAATCCTTTCTGTTTCAGTTTCTTCTGTGATGTGATATGCTGTGCCTTGCCTTGCAGGAACATCAGCTGGCTGTTTTTCCCGTCTTTCAGAGGACCACTAAGTAGACTTCTTTATGCTTTCTCCTCAGTCTGGGAGATGTCAGGAAGCCCAGAGGGTTTCTGTTTCATCCTCCTTTCCTCAGGGCTCATAGAATAAGTAAGAGCAATAATGACAAAGACAACTGTCAAGGATCTGCCCACTTCACTGTTCAAACCAACACTGATTCAAGGTTGCATAAAGCATGTTCAAAGCAGTATCTTATTCCATTCAGATGGACCTAAGATTCAATGGAAACATTTAACACAGTTCTAATTACCAGTCTCCTGCCTACATCCTCTATTCAGCTGAATCAAAATAAATCTGCTGTACTGTAATACTTGGCAGCATCTTTGTTTTGCAACAATTTCCTTTTGGTTTCAATGGTGTTCTTTAAGTGAAAACCAACATTGTTGACCATTCAAGACTTCCAGAATGCATAATTAATTCATATTCCCCAAGATTAAAAAGGTAAAGCTGCAGGAAGGAATAAAATGTAATAATGAATCTGAAAAGTTCAGTTTCAACACAGCTTAAATTGAAATTAAATGGTATGTTTACTCTGATTTCAGTATCTGAAATTCTGATTTCAATAGCACACCTTTAGTGTCTCCAGAACTGAGTTTGAGAACAAACCCTAATGAAAAAGGACCAAAAAAAAAAAAAAAGAGAGAGAGAAAGAGAGAGATGCATGCATGTTTGAGAGAGAGAGAGAGAGAGAGAGAGAAGGAAATTGTGTTCCTTGCTTGAAACAAAGTACTTCGTACAAAAACTAGTTGATTGGGTCAGACTTAGGAAATTATATAGATCAGTTGATCTGGGAACTTTTTTTGGCATAAATACATAAGCATTTCAGGTGACTTAGTAAGTCTGGATTCAGTATCACTGCTTGTAAGTTCAAATTCCTAAAATTTCCTTCAGGTCTTCAGTCTACATGATAAGGACCTCAATACGATGTTTCTTGAATAAATACTCCAAATGCTGTAATGCACATGTTGGGACTCAGGTCTCAGCTCGGATACACAGGTTTTCACATCACTGTCTTTTCTGAATAAAAAGTTTCAAATAGAAGCTACCTCAATTGAGCTCAGCTAGATATCACCTTCAAAAGTTTCATGGTAAACCTGTGAGTCACAGTTAGTTGGGGCTATGAAACTAATGGTGTACTGCAGAGAAAATGAATCCCAGACAAGGAACACTGCAGGTCATTCTACTCTGGTATAAAGACAAATCTTATTGTCCCCAGTTGGGAAATACCAAGGATATATAAACTCTGCCTTAGATAAGATGATTTTTGATGTAAGAGTACTTAACTAATTCATCCCTTCTATTCCCTTCTAACAATTGAGATAAGCTTCTACACAGGTAGTACTTGAGAGATACCCTTTCCTTCATGAAGTTTTCTGTAGAGAAAAACTCACCCTATTCTCCTTTATCAGAGTTTACTGTTGTCTTAAAAATTGATTTTACAGTTGTTTTACAGGAACAAGCAAGATCATAAAAGAGTGAACACCATTGCTGACATTTTTGTTGAAGCATGCTTCAGAACAGAGAGGGGATCATTCCAGCTTATTTTGTACATAACAAAAAAATATGGAAAAATAAAAAGGTTCTCTTGGTTATGCAAGACTCTTGTCTTGATTCTTGGCCAGGTCTGGATCATAATCTGTATTATTTCAAAATATCATGCTGGAAATTTCACTAGAATATTACTAAACAAATAGCTTTACTGATAGTCTGCAACTTCCCTGATTCTGAGTGCAACATTCTCCATAGCACTGGAGACTAGATTTGATTAGTGAAAATGTTTGTGAATATATTTGTGAAAATCCTGAATGGAAAAATGGCATAACTGTGACCAGCAAAAAATAAAATAAAATAAAATAAAATAAAATAAAATATTTTAAATTGATTTTTTTTTTTTTAGCTAGTTCAATGATATTTTATGGAAAGACTCTTCAAATCCTGAAAGGTCCTTTTTTTCTGATTTCTGCTGAGAAATTCAGTATACAGTAACTTGGTGGTTAAAGCACAAAGTGTAAAGACTCAGATTCAAGTTTCAGTTCTGCCAAATTCTCTCTCCAGTGTGTTCATTAAGTATTGTTGGGTGTTTTGCATTGGTGTAGAACTAAAAATAAACATTTCAAAGCCTCTGTTTTTCATAAAACAGAATCCTTATTTCCTTCCTGGGCTTAAAATTAATTTTCTTACCTTTTGTCAAACTCAATAAAGACAGCTATCTGAGAGCTTCATTCTCAACCAACCTGCCTTTCACTATAATATCAGGTCAGAAGAATGCCTTGTGCAGCTTGCAAACTCATTATTGTAAAGGAATTAGCTCCACTACCTCGCTGAAGTCACTACACAGCCACAATTGTGGTAGACAACTGCATGTTAATCTGCAATGACAGGAAATGTCAAGTGTTTGCCACATAAAACCCAGTAAACCACCTACAATGAGAAAATGCCTTGTATTGGGACCACTTCAAAGTATAATCTTGGAAGTTCAAAGCCTTACCTAATCTTTAATACAAACCCACCCAGTATTCAGCATTGCTCTAACACCGCTGTCCACAGGCTCTAGCAAGACAAAGTTTTTCACTCCAATCAAGACAAATTTTGGTAGAGAGTTCTTTTGGCATATATCCTAAATTTGTCTAAAGTGAATGAAAAATATAAACTACATGTTGTACTATCTCTTTTGAACATTGACTCTTTAAACTAAGAATATTGATAGAAAGGTGAGGGTTTTTTTCCCCTCTGCTTTTGTTCCAGGATTTCAAAAGTGAGCAACTTCCACTTACCATCAGCCAAGCAAACATTACTTGACCATCAGTAGGGTCAGTGTCACCAAAACACCAGTATTTTCTTGTGAGAAACCTTTGTCTTCCTTTTCAGAGTGTACATTTTTACCTGATTACTTCCTCATGATCAACTGCAGTCAAGTTAGTTGAAAACAGTACAAATATCCTAGAAATGAATCATAATTCAGAGGGAAAAAAGAAAAAACAAGCAAACATCCAACTGGCAATAAACCTGTTTCTTGCCTTGTTTTTTCTCAGTCTCAGAAGACGGAAGCGTTGTAACACAAATACTTACTATTAGTTTCTTCAGGTGTACAAAGCCTAATAACAATTTAATCTAAACCATATTTACTGTGCAAAGTGCCTTACATGAGTGCAACAGTGTGGGTAAGAACTATATTCCCTCTTTTAGATCAAAATTTAGTTTTTCAAAACACAGTTGTCCGATGCAAAGTCTTGACACAACTAGATAACCACTTGAGTTTGCAGATGCTTCTGACCAGCAGTTTTACAGAAATTCAGAGAGGTATAGGAAGAACAAAAAGACTAGGTAAATGTATGCACAGCTAAACAAAATCATATAACTATAGCATTACATTTGGAGATAAAAAACTCAGCACTTTAACCATCAGAAACAGGGAGGGGGGAAGATGCATTTGGGGATAAATATAGACAGAGGCTCTGATAGATACGCACACATACATTCTGTTTTCACATGGAGATGTCTTTATTTCTACATGACTCCATGCTCATTTGAAAGGTATGTTCAAGGTCATAACAGTTATCTATAGCTTCTTGTGGCAAATGCTAACAAGTGTTTCCCTCAGCTGCACCCTATAATAATATTTTCAGCCAAGGTTTCACTATAGAGATCAGTTCAGGTGTCACACGGTCCTTGTATAAGGTTTTTTCAAGTTTGAACATTTGTACAAAGAGACAGCTAGATTGCCAGAAAGTTGCCAGAACCTACCCTCAAGTAAGGAACTCAAAGATAACTTAGTTTTGTGCAAACAAAATTTGCAAAGAGTGTTGAAGCTATGTGGCACCATGATGTCAAACAACAAACTTTCATAAGTGTAAAGATGATTCCTGCTAGCAGGTAATATCATACTTGGACATGTGTCAGGAGCCAGCTTGAGTTGACATTGGTCAAAAATCTACATCCTCCATGGGTAGTATACTTTATGCTTTAATGTGACTCTTGAACAAATGAATCCATGTATTCTTATGTATATAAGAACACATAATCAAATACAGGGCACTTTAAAGATGGTAATATAGTATATAATTGACCCATCTTGGTTAAAGCTGCAGATTTAATAATGAGCATCAGCCCAGGGTTAGCAACACCTGATGCAGCATATTTGCCCTGAATATCCACAAGTCTTAGAAGAGAGCAGAGCAGAAGCTCCAGCTAGGCTTCTGGACATAGAGCAGTGCTAGATAAATAGTTTTGATTATGCCCATGAACAGTGACTCTAGCGTGCACAGGACACCAGAGGTTGAATCTACACCAGCGGTGCAAATGCACCTTACATATGCAGGTGAACTCACACAAACCCCATGCTCTCTGGACTCTGCTGAAGTACAGCAAGTAAGTCTGAAGCTTTCAGCAGCTTTTACTGCACATTCAGCAAAGCTGGTATTTTCCTAAAGCATCAGTCTCTGTGTATGAACAACAATCATCTGGATTTCCAACACAGAAATTCAGCAGCTATAGACAGTGCACCTGCAACGTATAAGATGGTCTTGGCTGTGCAGCATCATTTTTTGCTATGGATAAGGACAGTATGTGCCTCAGAATAAATATGCACTTACTACTTTCGATAAAGTCAGCACACTAGGCTCACTTCCAAATTAGCTGTTTAAAACACAGAATATTGATGGAAGATTCATGAACTGAGAACTATTTGGACTCAAATACATCTGATCATTTTATGTTTCTAATGACATGTCTTAAGCCTACAAAGATCTTCTAACATTACTGAATGTGCAGTCTAGAATGTAGCTGTGCAACAAAATTTGATTTAAAAAATAAATAAATAAAATAAAGATGATGACAGACCTGAAGAGAAACAGAGGTTATTACAGTTTCTGGTCTGAAACTGAAAAAAATGTGTTCCAGAGAAAGGCATTCTGGCTGATGAGTCTGTGTACATTTCAAATCCAAGAACAGTACTGAAACTGGAGCTAAATCATAATAAAGATTTTATAAGAAAGTTAATTCTTATCACAGTTGAAGTGGACTTTGAAAAACATTAGAAAAAGTAACAAGACTTCCATGCAAAGTTGTACTGCTTCTCATATTCCTTGCAAGCAAGAGTTACAGAAAATTAGATGACTGATTTGAAATTTAAGGGTTGACACTGCTTTACACATGAACAACATCCTAAGTTTCTTGAGAAGCTCAAGGCTGAAAAAAACCATTTTTCAGGAGACAAATTTATTTACCTGAGAAAGGAGAAAGGAGTACATCTCCTACTATAGCTTGGAAGGGTCTGCAGATGTGTGCTTATTTGGAGATGAGAACAGGCTTAAAACAAAATACGTACAATGAGAAGAGAGATATTTTCTCTCTACTTACCACAATCATAAACTTACTTCTGTGAGTACTAGAGTAATGTGGAAGCCAGGGAATTTAGAAAAGCATCATATTAACTACAAACAAAACAAAACAAAACAAAACAAAAAACATTAACTCTAGCTGAAACAAAATGCTCATACATCCATCCTTCAAATGTTCACAAAATATCAGCTGTTCTATCAGTTCCAACACACAATCTGAATGTCAATCTATATTTGTGCAAAAGTATGGCATAAGGAACCCTCACAGTGATGTCTGCCTAAAGCTACAAAATATCTGAACTCATCATCTGGTACTGGTTTCATTCAATTTTGCTTGCATTAATATTTTCTGTAGCTGCTAATGTGAAAGAAATTCAGCTGTAATTTTCAGTCTCAGGAGGAACACACAAGACTGTTCTTGCAAATTAGCTGCCTGCAAAATAGCTGAATTTGACACAGCAATAGGTTTGAGCCGCTGAGGGGACATGGTGACATTAGGAAAAAAAAAAAAAAAAAAAACTCACCACAGTTTCTTCTCTTTTCTGTTGGAAGAAAGAAGCTTTATCTTTTCAGTGTAGAAATATAGTTCATTTAAGGTCACTTGCTAGATAATATACCTTTTCCAACATTATATTTTATCTTATTTTCTCATTCTCAGTGTTGCTGTACATTAGCCCATAAAGTCAAATTCTCCATTGCAAGTTTTCAGCTTTATAAATCAATTGCTCTGCTACTACAAACAGCAGGGCTGGATTTTCTACTCTTCTTAAAATAGGTTAGTGCAGTTATTTGATAGACATAAACTTCCAGTTAAGCTGGGTATTTTTTCCACCATTTGTTGAATTCTGCCATGTATTTCTGAGAGTTACCTTGTTTCTCCAGAATAAGTAGAAAATAAGTAAATATTAATAATTAATAAGTAAAGAAATAAATAGAAAATTTTCTTATTAAAATATTTTCTCACTGATGATTAAAAAAAAAAAAAGCCTAATATACTTTATGATAGAAATAAAATCCTTCCTGCGTTTGTGCTGTGTGTAGAACACTATTTAATTTAACAGTAATTTAACTAACACTCACACTTTTAAAAATGTTTCACTTCATTCTCCCAGGAAAGACTTTTCATAGTACAGGTTTGACTCCATACATCCTGTTTCAATTGAAATTATTCGACCTTAATCCATACCAGTCAAAACCATAAATTTGCACTACAGGATATGTATGAAAACTGAGAAATACAAAATGAACCTTAAAATTTTAAGATTAAAAAAAAAAAAAAAAAACTTAAAACCCTAAGATTTCAGAATAAGCGTCAGCTCTGAATATCTGAACTGAAAACCATATAAGCCTTTACAGCCTCGAATATTCATCTGAATGTTTAATAGCTCATCCACTGAAGAGTCTTCTAAAATCAGACATAAAATTTGTCTTATTTTAACAGTTTAGTATTTTTCACATCAGTTTTATTTTGTTGATCTTAGAATTACTTACAGAGCAAGAAAGACATTTTCCATATAGGGATTTCAATCCCTTAAAGCAAAAGAAGTAATTGCAGTTCTGCATCACTCCCAGTTTTTTCATATAACCAGGGTTGGGTCCTGCCTTGGGGTCAGTGGGGCTCTTCCCCACAAACACTTTGCATTCTGTAGTATAACCTTCTCACTCCTTCTTGAACTAAGCCTGGACTGAACACACACAAGCATCCTGGCCCAGTGCTATTGAAACATGCTGTAAGAGCAAGGACCAAGTAGAACCAAGTGCCTGGCACTCGTGGAAGAGCTAACCAGGGGTTTCACTGCCAGTCTCACCAAGACAGGCATGTGGCCACTTTGACTATCCAAAAGAAGGGGCAAGTAAGAGTAAATTAAAAGATATTTTATCAAGTAACAGTCATTTTTTTTCTGTTTTGTGACATGTAGCTAAACATATTCATTGCATTTGCTCAACAACCATACAGTTAGTGTTTTATGCAATACTGCTTTCTTAAATCTCCCTTGCATTCCATGCATGATCACGCACACCTCTCTGCTACAGATTTTACTGTTGCTATCCGCACCAGCAAATATGCATTGGAGCCAGCACTCCATGCAAGCTTAGGCACCCTCCATAACAACAAATAACTAGTCTTTAAATAAAGATGATTATAGAGTGTTTTTTTTTCCCTCATTTACATTAATGAAACCCAAGTTTATAAAAAATGGTTTTCTACAAAATATAGAATACAGCTGTAAATTATTAATCAGACTCTCAGTACAGTGATCCCATGTTATCACTGATCCACTGAGAAACAGAAGTTGCTCGTATTCTTTGCTAGTATATTCTCTTGGGCTCCTCTAAACATTATGTATTCTTTTTCTCTGATCCTTGGTTGATCATGCTTCATCAGCTCTTTTGTACTAACAAAATCTGGCAAAGTAAGTGGTTTCCACCTTCCCACACTTAGCATGGAAAAATATTAGCCATCTAAACTTTGTTCTCAGCAAAGAAGGTTTTAACTGTATGGATACATGACCTTAATATTTTGATTCTGAAGCTATTGTGGCTCTTGAAAGCTTAACCTGAGAATTTTATGAAAGCTTCACTTGGAGGGTTTAAGAAATAATTTCCCCAAAAGACTAAGTTCTCTGCTTGAATTGTAGCTTTTGGAGGCTCCATTAGACTTTTTCCTCATCCCAGCTAAAAGATGAAATTGTTACACACTATTGGAAATGTGTTCTCCAGACAAAGCTGGTACATAATGCTTGCAATAACCTTCCTTTCACAGCTGTAAGACTGGCTACTTTAACACATGTAGGATGCTAACAAAACACCCTATTTTGTAGTCTTCCTACTTATATCGCTCCTTGACAAGTCTTGGGCTACAGAGGGAAGAAAGGACCCCTCTGCCTGTCAGAGAAAATGGATGTGGCTCATGCTCTTGTAGCTGTCAGCAGAGTGTTCACATGATGAGCTACCTGCACTTTTCTGTATGTTGAAAAACAAGTTAAGCTACAGGCCTGACAAAGTCACCATCAAAATCTTGCCTTTGGTTTCTGAAACACAAGCCACCTCAAGACAAAAACTCATCCTGATCTGGATGCTAAGTATTTTTTCTACCCTCTTCTAAAATACCAGTTTGCCCTGTTAGGTTGGCTGCAGCAACTTGTTTTGAAGGTGGCCGTGTTCTTCAACTGACCTTGTTATGCTACTCTTTGCCAGCTCTGTAGCCATAAATAAGTTGCAGCAACACTGAATGTAAGTCAAGCTTCAAGTCTTCAGTGAGTAACTACACTTAAAACTTATAATTGACTAAACTGTTTCTCCTGTCTCTTTGCTTCAACTCACATTAAATTGATTGACTTTGTTTTTAACACAATTGGCTCCAGCAAGGTATCATCCTGTTACTGGTCATGACCTGGTACAGAGTTGACAGGGTACATGCAGCTAAACGTCTGCCTAGAGATTTGAACGAGGTGATAATTCAGCACACCATACACTGTGTTATGTGTTCTCTCTCAGCTGTACAGTATGTACACAAAGCAGAATTGGCGTCAGGTAGGGCTTGTGCTCCATGTGCCAAAGAGCTGCACAGCTGCATTTTCCCCAGCTTAATGCAATTTGCTTTTCCAGAACATGTTCCATATGGTTTAGCAATGAACTTATTCTAACTGCCCACTTTCGGTTCATCAAGATCAGGCTTTATAGCCATGGACCCAAAGTTTCTTTTCTTCCCTTTGGAGCAAGAACAGGCAATGCTCTGGGGCAGATGGGGAGAAACATCCCCAGTGTACAAATAGCTCTGTGGAAAATAGCCAGCCCTACTGCCCTTTGTGTTCACAGATCGCCTGATGGTATTCTCCCCTCGTATTTTGTATAGATTTTATATTGCATCAGAGTTCCAGGAAGGACAGAGATGGACAGGAGGAGGAGGAAGAGGGAACTGGCAAGGAAGTGCCCATAATCTGATAACAAAGATAAATGAGGAGAAGAGCGGGGAGGAAGGGGCTAAGGAGAGGAAGGCTGAGACGATCGAGAGGAAAAATGAAACATCAGTAATGAACTAGGTGTCAACCGAACCTGAAACTTTAATTCATAATACCCTTCTATACAGGTGGGAAATTTGAACAAATAGATTGAAAATAAAGATCATAACTCCAAAGCTCAGGAGTTAACTGTCTCACCCTTCTCAAACAAACAACAGCTAACAAAAAAAAAAAAAAAAAAAAAAGGAGCAAAACTTAGGAAGTTGGATGAAATTAGTATAAATGTTACTTTGTTAATCAGTTTGAATGCCAGCATCAGGGTGCTGGCACAGGATCCAATAGAAATATGATTGTTTGATTTCCTTTGCTGAAATTCCCATCTCAATAGATTTAAAAAATAAAAATAAAAACAGAAAATAGTTCAGTATAGCAGTGCAAATAAAATAATCAGAGGCAAGTACCATACAGCATTATTGCATAATTTCAATACAAAAGTCACATTGAATTTACATAGATTGTTATTTGCCAGAAAATATGTTGGAAGGGAAGGGAAGGGAAGGGAAGGGAAGGGAAGGGAAGGGAAGGGAAGGGAAGGGAAGGGAAGGGAAGGGAAGGGAAGGGAAGGGAAGGGAAGGGAAGGGAAGGGAAGGGAAGGGAAGGGAAGGGAAGGGAAGGGAAGGGAAGGGAAGGGAAGGGAAGGGAAGGGAAGGGGAGGGAAGGGAAGGGGAGGGAAGGGGAGGGGAGGGGAGGGGAGGGGAGGGGAGGGGAGGGGAGGGGAGGGGAGGGGAGGGGAGGGGAGGGGAGGGGAGGGAGAACAACTCAGTCTCTCTAATCTCTCTTTTAAATTATTTTTTTCCTTTTTTATGAAATGTATGATTATTTTTTTTCGGTTTATAGAATAAAAATAATGCTTTTATTATTATTATTTTCTTGAGAAAGAACAGGAGAACCTCACTATAGATTTTCTAAACCCCAAATAAAACGTTTGTCTAAAATGGACAGTAAGAGGTGGTAGTGATGGAAAGAGGGTCACCTGTGTGCACCCCAGAAGGTCCTCAGCTATTCAAACATGTGAGGTGAGCAGCTAAAATACATCACACCTATGAGAGGTGGGAAAGGAAACATTTAGGTGAATGCAAGACTATCTCTTGGCCAAACGGACCAATGGAAATTATAGGAATTAAAGCCAGAAAATTGCAGTGAGGCAGGAGAGGAGATTGCTGTGCAGAGCTTTTAACACCTTGAGCCCTAGCTCTAAGGTAAGACAGATAGGACTAAGAAATTCCTCATACTTGAAAGACCAGTAAGATTATTTTAAACAAGAATAAAGACCATGTTTTAAAAATATACAGAAGGCATATTGCTCAAAAATAAATAAATAAGAAAAGACACTGACAATTGACAAGCTGACAATGGTAACACTCTAGTTTTGTTCTGCAGGATGTTACTGCTCTATAAAATAATAACCATGCTATCAGTTAAAAAAAAAGGGGGGGGGGGGTAGACATTGGGAACCACCCATGCTACCCATGATGATCATGATGATCCAGGACATATTAAAAGGACTTGAAGGACTTTTCTGACCTACTTGTCAGTATGGAAATGGAGAAACTGTCTACAAAGTCACTCCAGAAACATGAGCTCTTGACTATTGCAGGAGGAAATGAATAAATATGCATCAATCCAGCTATGGCCCCACAGGCTTTCCCAAGTTCCCTGCCCCTGCTCATGTCCTGACCTCATCCCAGTTCCCTATCGCAGTGAGAAATAGTTGCTCACCATGTCCACCACTGTCCTGGTTTCAGGTAGGACAGAGTTAATTTTCCTCCTAGTAGCTGGCAGGGTGCTATGTTTTGGATTAGAATGAGAAGAGCGCTGATAACATGCTGATGTTTTAATTGTTGCAGAGCAGTGCTTACACCAAGCCAAGGACTTTTCAGCTTCTCGCTCTGTCCTGCTAGCGAGCAGGCTAGGGATGCAGCAGGAGCTGGGAGGGGACAGACCCAGGACAGCGGACCCAAACTGGCCAAAGGGGTATTCCATACCATCTGACGTCATGCTGAACAATATATAGGGGTGGCTAGCCGGAGTGGAGGGGGGGGCCGGCTGCTCGGGGATAGGCTGGGCATCGGTCAACGGGTGGTGAGCAATTGCATTGTGCATCACTTATTTCGTACACATCATTACTATTAATACTATTATTATTATTATTGTTATTATTTTCCCTGTCTTAATAAACTGTCGTTATCTCAACTCACAGACTTCACTTTCCCATTTCTCTCCCCCATCCCGGAGAGGGAGGGGGGAGGGTGAGTGAACAGCTGTGTGGTCTTTGGCTGCCAGCCGGGCTAAACCACAACAACCACCTATAAGAAGGAAACCTGGGCATGCAAGCTGGAAGGAAGCTACAGGGCACAGTGGCTAAGTTTCTGAAGCTTGAACATAGCCCAAGAGTCACAGAAGAGGAAATGAGTCACCATGTTCATTTCTTGTAAGGAAAAGAAGAACCAAGGAGGAAAGGAGAGAAAACACATTTAAACAACCTTTCTCCCTTCACCCACACTGGCACCACCAAAATAATCCATAGATGGAAAGTAGTGCTTGTAAGGAAACAAGGCAGTCATCGGATTTTGGTAAGACTTCAAAAACTTGGAGAAAGTTTTTTACTGTTGGAAAGTCTGCTGATAATAGTTCTCCTATGGAGGCCCCAAGATAGATCATCTTCAACATATTTTGTCCATTTCGGAAAATTGACTTCCATTACTGCTAGCACACAATGGTCTGTACAGCATGCCATTAAGGTCTATTGCACTAGGTTGTTAGCTAACTTTTACAATCAGAATATTCAAAAAGTATACTGACACAAGAAGTTTCCCCTTATCCTCTCTCATCAGCTCTCTCCTCCTCTTCCTTCCCTGTGCTATGCTCACACAGAGATAACAGGATCATAGAAAGACTGAGGTGGGAAGGGACCTTTGGCAGTCATGTCATCCAATCCCCCTGCTCAAGCAGAGCTACCTAGTCCACCACCCAGGACAATGTTCAGACCACTTTTGAAGATCTTCAAGTAGGGTGACATCATAACGTCTCTGGGCAGCCCATGCCACTGCTCACTCAGCCACACAGTAAAGAAATGCTTCCTGATGTTCTCTGGGGTGCCAAATCAAAGAGGCAATTGGTATGTGTTTGGACTGTATGAGATATACTTGACTCATATTAGACGCATATCTATTTCAGGTCCTTTAGAGGAAATTAATCAACTTTAATCACACAATAGATTCAGATCTGATTTAAAGGAAAAGTGTTTTTGTTTTGTTTTGTTCTTTAAATTAAATTCTGCAATTAATATCAATTTTTTGTGATGACAGCTGTCCCTCAGCACACTGAAACAAAACAGGCTGTATTCATTTAGTAAGAAAGACTCTTCTATAACTCACCAAATAAAAATTATAAATAAGCATGTTGTGATGAATTGCATCAATAAGTCATTTAGCTGACTTAGGAAGCAAGTATTCCAATAATTCATTTAGAAATCTGTGAACCTCCTTTGAATAAATTGCTGTTTTTATTACACTCAGAACAGACAAGGAAATCTCATTTTCACATACAGTGAGATTAATTTTCCCTTCAAAAACTTTTTATTCCCAGAAAGATTAAAACACTGCCCCAGCACCTTCCTCCAGCTCAATGATTTAAAGTGACTGCATTATTAATAACAAGCTATAGCTGTTTTGATATGCTATTGAGGTATGTAATTAAGTTTGTATCGGATTTTGCACTAAAAGCATAACTAAAGGCCCACTTAGGTTTTTACTGTTAAATGTAGTCTTGCCATTTGGCATCATACCGTTAATTACAGAGTAATTTTACAGATATAGTAAAGCTCTTGCAACAGAAACCATTTTTAAGTGTTCCCTTTTAAAAGTTTTTTCAGTTTTGTTGCCAGTATCAAGGTTCACTAGGAAACCTCAGCTTTCCCAACAGAATTCCAGCTTCTTGCACATACTTTTACACCTCAGACACAAGCCACTCTGCGATGTTTAAAATGTCATCCATTCACTTCTTTTGGTGTCACAGATAATGAAAGAAGGGGAGATGAAACTATCAGGTTTCCCGATCTTCAAGCTTTCTGTTGCATCTTGCATCTCTTATGCTCTCTTTAACTTATATCACCACAAACAACAAAAAAAAAAAGACCAAAAAATAAAAAATAAAAAAATAAACAGTAGCTATAATATTTTGCCTACAAGTCCTACACTCAGTTGTTCACCACCCTGTTACATATTCAGTGGTTTGCTTTCCCTTCATCCATGGTCAGCATGTATAAACTACTGAAAACTAATCACTAGGAAAAAAAAAGAAGAAGAAAAAAAAAACATAAGCAATTTTCCCCAATCCACCATCACTGTTATTAGTACACTGACTTTCAGACACAACCCCAGGTATACCTCAGATGGACTGTATAAATACTTTTGGATCAGCTTTCATTCAGGAGACTAGAAACTGCCACTTTATCATTTAGTAAACTCAGGTGATACTTTTATAAGCCTACATGCATATTTTGCGTGCTTATATGCAAGCTAAAGAAACTGGCAATATGCGTTGTACAGACTTGTACTTTAGACGGAAAAAAAAATGTACATAAGTGAAAGAAACTGTTTTTTCTTGATTGGCAAGGTATATGAACTGAAGTAGCCCTGGGTGTGAATGTTATTTTAGCCAGTCATTTTCTTAATAACATTGTGTTGATAGAAAATACAGTCAAACATCTCTAGTACTAATCGATACTTTTCAATTAGAAGACATCATTGTGAAACTTGCCATTGAAAGACTAAGACAAAAGAAATGTTGGTTGTACAACAAGAATCAATTTTCTGTAAGTTTCTATTTTTAATGGAGGTCAAGAAGGTCTCAGGCTTTAAAGGGATTGTTATATCAGGTCAAATGTTTTCTAACAAAACAGTTTCAGTATTTCACTTTATGAGGTTTTGCAGAATGTGTGTCTGCTTTCTGCTGAATGTTTATTCTTACCAAAAAATGAAAAATTTCCCCACCTAGTAAGTGTTATAAGATTGAGCTACTTAAGTGAATGAGGCAAGATGTACAACAGGAAGAACACGAGGCATAGAAACTATACAGAGCTCAGCCCAGCTTTGCCCAGATGGAAGAATGGGAGCACAGGTTATCTGAAAAGTAACTCCTAGGAGACATCAGAGCAGCCATGAAACATGTGGTCTGGCATATTTAAATTCAGTTTCTACTGAAAATAAACTATGTTGTTTCAATCAATTTCCAAATGGAAAGCTGGAATTTTGGGGGAGTTTCGACAAATGTCAAAATATTCCACAGTAAGAGAAAAAGGAAAACTAAAATAAAGCCATGTATGACCAATTGCAGTGCTGATCACTTGATGCTTTCAGAGATTAAACAGTTCCAGCAGATGAGACCTGCAAAAGAATTATATGCAAATTTACTTTATAAACCTATTATGATGACTGTAAATAATATTGATCAAGTTTTATTCAACACTAAACATAAAGCAGTGACCTGGTGACCAACAGGATATCAGTACTGCAGCCAGGCTACAGTTTTAATTCACTATTAACTTACACCAGACTTGTTTATAAAGACAGCATTCCAGTCACAGCCACAGGATTAAAGTTTGATTTTAACAACATGAAGATGCATACAGAATAACTGCCTCTGTACTAGTCGCATAGTGGAAGACTGAGCTCTAGAACATATTTTGTGCCTAGGCCCTGATTTTACAGTCTTGTCATTAAAAAAATAACCTGCATTTATGTAGGATTTCCTATTTTATGTATGCTTAAACTGTTGCTCACAGCTGGAGCCTACATTTGCATTTGTTCCTGCTGCAACAGGAGACAATAAAGTACTGAAAAAATTCCTACAGTTAAAATAGACTCATTACAACAACAAAATAAAAGCTCCCAAGACTTTATTTGACCAGATTATCTTATATTTCAATCAAAGGAAGCTATCACTCCCTCCACATTTTTCTTCAGCAGAATATTCAGGGGAACCACAGTTCCTGTGGAAAACAAATAATCAAGTTCATAAGCCCATTTACTGTCTTAGTTTCCACACTCGTCTACATCACCATCCCAGGCACACCTCCTAATGTTATTATAAGGGGAACTTTTGCTCTTTCCTGGACAGGCAGGATTTACCTTCCAACCTTTTGTCAGAGTTCATCCCCTCCAGAATATCTCATAAAAATATAATAGACACAGACAGCAACTTTCCCACTAACTTCTCTTTCAAGGCAAACATTCCCAAGAAAATTCAATCCTCATCCATCTTTAGATTTTCATCTTCCACTGATTTCCTACCCTCTTGGCATCTTTCAGCTTCTTTTGAACTCTGCCTATTAGTTTAGGCAGATGTGCAGCTTCCCAGTGCCTAAGGCTGGGACTGGGATCCAAAACAACCATTTAACACCATTCTCCAGATAGAGAACCCCATCAGACCTGTTTTTTTTTTGTTGTTCATTGTTGTTGTTGTTGTTTGGTGGTGGTGGTGTTTTTTGGTTTGTGTTTTTTTTTAGTATTTGCATCTCTAAAGGTTGTTCCTTAGCACAGGAGATACAGCTGAGAGTCTAGTTGCATTACCACATTATCATGCAGTATCAGTCCTAACCCAAAGACACTATGGACGCCAGGGAGAAGAGGACAACTTAGTCAACACAGTTACTCAGTCTTTGGTCTCTCTACAGAGACTGCCAAGTTGCAATGATTGCTTTAGGCCCTGATCCAGAAAGGTCCTTAATTTTCTGTCAAACTTTAACCATATGAGTAATCTTATTAAAGCCATGAACTACACATGCTTAGAGCTAAATAGTTGCTCAAGTGGTTTTCTGGATCAAGAACTCAGTGATGTGGATGCTTATCCATTAACGTGAACTGAGATGACCAAGTCTCCCTCTTTCAGTTGCGATAAAATCTCACGAGATTTAGATCCTTGCATTAGTAGGGGAAGGTTCACCCACCCCCTTTGCCAGAGCACTGTTCCTCATCGCTGCTATAAATCACAGGAAAGTGGTTTGTATCAAGGGCCTAATCCTGAAGACCCATAAAATGTGAGCAGTGTTGTTATCAACTGTCAGTTAACTCACACGGAGTGGTAAAGTACATGGCCAATTAGAAAATATAATGTATCTTCTGTTCCGGGCAACCCCTAAGTAAACACAATATTTTAATTATATGAATTTTAGTCTAGCTAAGCTTTCATTACTGACTGTGTTCTGCTACTCAGATATTAGAAGTGCTGTTATTCTTGATATTTTCCACTAACTAAAATTTAATTGTTTAAGAAATGCAATACCGCCATCTAGCATCCATAAAATATGACAAAACTTTCCTTTTATCAAAACACCTCACATCTGCACAGGCTCAAATCAGTTTTGCATGAGCTTTGGGGACCACAGGTTATAATCAGGACCCAGAAATAGCCTGGACATCAGAAGGCTGCTTGCTTCCTCAGAAAGCACTGGGAGAAATACACCCAGAGGCTAGATGAGTTTCACATTTGTGAAAACAATCATCTTCATGGCTGTTGTGCTATCTACAAAGGGGTCCCGGAGTCACCAAGCACTTCAGGAGATCAGCTAGCTCACTCAAACTTCAGGCAGGACGAACCACACAAGACCTCAAAATCTCATTCAGAGAATCATTTTGGCAGGGAAGATGAAAATGTTCACTGTCAATAGACATCTCCAGGACCTTTACCTTTCCTTTCCCTCCCTACGGTATGGCTTAGGTCAGACCTGGACCAGACATAGGTATAGCAAAACAGCCATAATAAGATCTCCACCAGACTACTGAAAGTGCCCAAGTGGTGGCAGCAATTTTGTTCTCTATCTTTCTACAGAAGTCTTCAAATTAATGCTGAACACCCAAGCATTGTCAAAGTTGTTGTTTCTGGGTGAAATTCCTGAAGGCTTGCACTTGCATTGGTATTTAAACAAACAAACAACAACAACAACAAAACAGCTAGCATGATCCTGTTTGCACAACTCACAGCTGATCACAGGTGATCACCTCCTGTTACCATCGCTCCTGCTCAGACATAAGGCACAAGTTCACACACCCTGTGCCAGCTGCTCTCCTCACTCAGCCCCATGGCCATGAGTATCTGGGCCCCGCAGGTGGGCCCCGCAGCCATTTTGTGGCCCTGACCTCTGGTGAAGCTGCAGTCTGATAACCATCAGATCAGCCCCATGCCTCTTGCTGTAAGAGATATTTGTTACATATATTTGTATATGTATATATATATATATGTACAAATATATATAGTATATATTTGTACATAGTTACATAGCATATATGCATAGTATATACATAGCGTGTACAGAGAGAGAGTAGTATATAAAAATATACACTATATATGTACTGTACATATATATATAAGGTATACGTATATATAGTATGTATATAAATATATGTGTGTGTGTACATCTTTATATATACACACTGTGCCCAAAAATATCAGCTAGGACACCTAAAGCAAACCTTATGTGGGTTCAGCAGCAGATGCAGAGGTAAAGCACGCTGCAATTTTCCCAGCCCCCAGGTTTCATAGAATCATCAAATCATAGAACATTCTGAGCTGGAAGAGACCCACAAAGATCATCAGGTCCAGCTCCTGGCTCCACAGAGGACCATCCAAAAATCAAACCATATGTCTGAGAGCATTGTCTAAATGTTTTTTGATCTCCAGCAGTCTTTGTGCC
The DNA here is from genome assembly GCF_013377495.2 of Cygnus atratus. NCBI lineage: Eukaryota > Metazoa > Chordata > Aves > Anseriformes > Anatidae > Cygnus > Cygnus atratus. The sequence goes on from NC_066362.1 coordinate 109,621,705, forward strand.
ATGAGCACTGTCCTGGGGAGCCTGTTCTACTCCCCAGCCACCCCAGGTTTCCATTCTGGGAAACATCTCACACTGGTGAGCACCCGTGGGCCTAGCATGACAACTAGGATACCACGTCAAAAGGCAGGCTGTTCCCAGTGCTGTGTGCTCTGCTTGTTGTCTGCCAATCGTGGCTGCTTAAACACTTTCCAAGGATGTTCACCTCCCCATGCAGCCTTCACAGAAACAGCAGCAAAGACAACTGGCAGCATACACTAGGAAGTGCTCGTGTCTGCTGGTCTAGGCAGATATTATTTCTCTGTAAAATGGAGCTATGTGAAAAAATCTTACTTTTTTATTCATTTATCAATGACCTTTCCCCTGTTTAGGCACCCATCACCACGAAAATTTTGTCTCACTTGCAAAACAACTGAACACATTCAGATAGCTGTACACATAATCTTGCGTATAAAGAAAGAGATGGAGGGATACGGAAAAGGGGAGAAATGCAAGTGTTAAGCTGCCAAATGTCTGAATCCTCCATTCCCCTTAAAGGGTGATTTCTTACTCAGAATTATAGTGGCCTACAGAGCAAGTATTATTTCCCCTGGACCATAAAGCTGAAAGTTGAAACCCCATATATACTAGCTCAGAGAGGCTGTCAGATTTTAGGTAGACAACAATGTTGTTGGTATACACAAAACATTCAACAGAGCCTTTTCAGCATTTTCTAAAGACTATTCACTGGATTCATACTACTAAGACATCTGGCTTTGCAGTTTCATTTCATTTTACCTAACTTTAGAGGTATATAATATAACATTTATGTCTGAGCTACCTGTCTAGACCCTATTTATACTTAGTGGAGAAAAATAAGCATCATTTCAGATGTCTACATAAGGGTGAGATGAATCGTGACCTAGAGGTACCTATCCATCTCTTGACAGCTATAAAGGGAGTCTGAGAAACTAGCTCAGGCATGGACTTCTGCAGCGTTGATGTCTAGAAGAGGGTAAGATTAATCCTGTCTTCTGATTTTTAAATCCAGGGAGACTGAGCTCAGTTAGTTAGTCATCTCTTGTTAAACATTGGTCAGAAACATTCAGCAAATTATGCCCATTTTAAGCTTAATATCTTGTATTTGCCTTTGCCTACAAGGTATGCATCCAAATCCATCTTTGATTCAAAGACTGATACCAATGGAAAAGTCCATTTTGCTGATAAGTTTGTTCAAGTGGTTTGTCACCATCGCTGAATTATGTACAGAAAGAATATCACTTTGGATTTTACTTTTGCTTTTTTTTTTTTTGTTTCTAGCAAAGATATGGGATAGTGAAAAATCACGTTAAAATGTAGACAGTGCATAGTACTTAAGGTAAGCATTTAATTAACATTTCATTAACGAATTTCCTACAGAATTACTCTGTCTTCATTAGAAGAAAATGAGGTGTAAGTCTATCCCAAACTAAGGTCAAAGACGTTTTTGTACTGTAGAACCATTCTCTCCGTTTGAGAATGCTTTCTCGATGAACTACATTTAACATATGTATCAATTTCTTGTCCATGTAGAAATAGATTCAATTCACCCGTTTGCTCTAAAACTCTTAAATGATGGTTCTGCCACAGTGTGAAAAAGAAGACATCACTGTTACTTCTCCTAGTTATAATATATGTTTAGTTGATTTGCTGGGAAGTAGTATTATCTGAACACAAAGCAGATGAGAGTCAGCTGAACCATGAGGACGTCCCTGTACAACATGGTCTCCTAAGATTCTTCCATGCCACTAACATCAGATTAGGCCAGAAGCAGCCCAATTACCACAATTGCTTTTGTAGTGAATGGATGGAAAATGAATTTATAAGGGACAAAATTCATGAACTATTCAACAGCTGGGAAACATTTGGGAGTGGGGGCATGGGTGGGGGTGGAGGTGTGTTTTTTTTTTCCCTTTTGTTTTGCTCCTAGGTTACAGGCCTAATTATAAACAAAGGTATGAAAATCATGAAACATGAAAATCACAAGCCTAGACTTAAAGCGTATATTTATCATTGGTGTTACAAAATTAAATTTTAATTAGTTCCTCATGAATTAAAACCATTGGGCTTATATCTAGCTTGAAAATTTATAAAAATCATTATTTTTATTGTGGATATTAAAAAATATGGAGCTTCACTTCTCATTAGGACATGGACACTGAACCATCACTATAATAATTTGCAAGCTTCTCCCAAAGATTTATGATTCACATGATCTAAACTTACTAACCACTCCACATTTTAAAGAAGAAACCCTTTGTTCTTCCTTAGTTACTAAAGTACTTATTTTGTGTGACCTCAAATCTGTCTCACTCTTTTAAGTTCACTCCACTTAGCTCTTTGTGGCTGAGTTGAAAATATTTACTGAGATGTAGTAGCATAGGAAGTAAATGTCAAATTCCTTCAAAACATTTAAAAGCAAGTGTTCCCTAACCTCATCTTCCTCTAGCATTAAGAAAAACTGCCTATTCAAAACATGTGGTGACATTTACCATTACTGTCAAAGTAGTCTTTCAAGTGATGAATTCAAGACATAAATACATGTCTGCAATCCATGGCAGATTTCAAAACTGTCACTCAATGAGAACTCCTGCAGGGAATGAAAAGAACCTCCCATTCAGTCATTTTATCAAAAGGTACAAAATACTAAGAAATCACCCTTCTTTCCTTCCTGTCCCCTAAAACAATATTTACATAATTTTGCTGTAACAGCAGTTATGATGAAGTGATTTGACCTAGGTATAAATCTATAAAGCAGTTTGGAATATTGGGGGATGTGGTTTACAATAAGATATTTCTCTGAGTAGAGGTCATGGACTGTTTTTATTGAGTTCCAAAATTTAGTTCTGAGTGTTCCTAGATGCTCTTGTTTCATTCCCTGGCTTGCTGCAAAGATATCAAACTGGAGAACTTACCACATGCAAATGCATGGGTTGGCATACCAAGAGCAGCTCTAGCTGATATCATGTGAACATCTCCTACGTGTTCCTTATGTCACGGGAGATGGAGCAGGAGGCAGTAGTACAGGACTGGCAGTCCAGCGATCAGGATACCACCCACAGCAAAGGTGTGTGCCATACAGCAGCTTGCTTGCCCCTTGGCACTAGAAGGCAAGAGATTGTTAAATAAAAATATATAAATAAATAAGTAAAAAAAAAAAAAAAAAAAGGAGGGAGAATGGAACAAACGAACAAACAAAAACACAACGACCTTTGTTTCACTACTTTCAGTTTTCTAGCCTGATGCATGAAGTGAGGCTGAACTACCTTAAAAATCACCTTTGGCTTTAGAATAATAACATGTGTGCATTGTTTCCCTTGTGGGAGACACCAAAAAAATTTAAATAGGGAAAGAACGAGTGTGAGGGAGCAAAGTGAAAACATTTCATTAAAAAGAATAATGCAATATCAAGAAAAATAACCCAAGTTACTAGGCTGCTAATTTCATCACTGTCACTTCTGCCTTGCCTTATTTCTGGATGCTTTTCAGAAAGCCTGGAGGAGTTTCTTTGCTATTCTTTTTGGCACTGACCTTTTGATTTGGAAGGGTAGGTTGGCTTCCTGTTTTATGCCAAGAAGACAGAGACATAAATGAGATTTTATCCATATGGCACTCCAGCAGCCCCATACCTTCTGGGATTGGACAAACCCACACTGCTGTTGTAAGCAAGGAGGATATGTTAATATGGAACATTAATTTATTTTTTAGATACAGTTAAAAATAAACCCTAAGTTCAGTAATGAGGAGAAAAGCAGAGGCAGAGGAAGAGAGGTTTTGGTCTGCTTGCTGAGGTTTTTTAGTACATGCTTGTATTAGCAGGCCACTTAAGGTGAAACAATGACCAGCTTCAGGATGTATGAACCATTTTGTAAAGTCACACAAATTTTTGCAACAGAGTTTTAGTATCAGTTTCACAGAAACCATGATGTATGCAGGGGTGGCTTTAAACTATTATTAAAACAGTCTTGTTAATCTTCACCATGGCTCAAAGTGTGATAGTAAATGGTGGTTATATCAGGCTGGTGGCCAGTTACTGATAGGGTTCCCCAGTGCTCCATTTTAGGGCCAGTTCTCTTCAATGTTTTCATAAATAACTTTGATGTAGGACTAGAAGGCGTTTTGAGTAAGTTTTCAAATGACACTAAATTGGGAGGAGCTGTTGACTCCCTCGAGGGTAGAGAGGCCCTGCAGAAAGATCTTGACAACTCAGAGAGCTGGACAATCACCAACAACATGAAGATTAACAAAAGCAAGCACTGGATTCTGTACCTGGGAAGGGGCAACCCTGACTATGCATACAGACTGGAGGATGAGAGGCTAGAGAGCATTCCTGCAGAAAGGCTTTGGTCTACAGCAAGTTGAGCATGAGTCAACAGTGTGCCCTGGCAGCCAGAAGGGCCAACTGTATCCTGAGGTTCATCAAGCACCGCATTGGTAACCAGTCAAGGGAAGGGATTGTCCTTTTCTACTCTTCTGGTGCAGCCTCACCTCAAGCACTGTGTGGAGTTTGGGGCACCACAGTATAAAAATGACATAAAACTATTAGAGAGCATCCAAAGGAGGTCTACAAAGATGGTGAAGGGTCTAGAGGGGAAGACATGTGAGGAGTGGCTGAAATCTCTTGGTTTGTTCAGCCCAGAGAAGAGCAGGCTGAGGGTAAGCCTCCTGGCGACCTGCAGCTCCCTCACGAGGGGAGCAGAGGGGCAGGCGCTGAGCTCTGCTCCCTGGGGACAGCGACAGGATCCGAGGGAACAGCATGGAGCTGGGACAGGGGAGGGTCAGGCTGGGTGTTAGGGAAAGGTTCTGCAATCAGAGGGTGGTCGGGCACTGGAACAGGCTCCCCAGGGCAGTGGTCATGGCATTGAGCCTGTGTTCAAGAAGCATTTGGACAGTGCTCAGACATATGGTTTAATTTTTGGGTGGTCCTGTGAGTATCCAGGAGTTGGACTCAATGATCCTCGTGGGTCCCTTCCAACACAGCATAGTCTATGATTCTATGACTCACCAACATAATGTGGAGCAGGCTTAGGACCACTACAATTCATCCCTTCTTACAGGCAAAACCCAACCATGTTCAGAGTGCCACAAAATCACTTAAAAATAATCAGATAAACAGAATTGGCTGATCACAACATATGTTTCCCTTTTAAATATTGCCTTTTCAAACACAAGCAGAAAATAGATGAAGTAGGACTAAAGTTTCCAGCTAGATCTGTCCATACAGTCTAAAATATCCATTATCATATAATAGCTGTGAACCTCCCACTGCTATACTACCTATGAATACAGACAGTTTTGTATGAAGATTTAATTTCATGATACAAAAGGCACCAATTTTATCTGCTGGTATTCTCGACCAAGTGTTCAGCATGCAATTAGGAAGGATACTCATATAAAATCTGTGACTTGAAGGAGAAATTTATTAACATTAAAGAGACATGCTCCAGAGTGCATTGAACTGAGACAGAAACACACTGCCTATCTGAATTTGAGAACTGTAAGCAGCATCTTGCTTTGCCACATATTTTTCTCTCAGAGAACATGATAGAGTTAAAGAGTAATTAAATCTCTCCATATGTTCCGTGACAAGAAAACATCCTACGTAAAAACTAGCCCTGTTGACTTCACCTTTGATCACTCTGAAAGTGAGATAATAACCAGTTACAATATTATTATATGTGTATGTGTAAACCTCAGATAAAAACACATGCTATGTATTTTAGCATCTTTGTTGTTTGTTTTTGTTGGTGGTGGAGGTGGTGTTTTTTTTGCTTTTTTGTTTGTTTTTTTTTTTGACAGAATAACAAGAGGGCATTGGAGGGATAAGGTAAGCACTAATCGTGTCTTTGAAGAAATTCATAAAAAGAGAATTTACCAGTGTAGGTATTTTGTAAGTATTTTTAAATGGTGATATATTTATTTGCGTAAAATTAAGTACATGATTAAATGTTTTGTTACTGCAAATCTTAATATTGACTTCTCTCCATCCTGAGTCCACTTTATGCAAGTAAAGAAACAATGTTTTCCTTAGAAAGCTGCTTCCTGCTGAGGTACTAACCTTGTTAAAGTGGATCTCAAGTGCTGTTAAGGGTAAAGGATATTTATAATATAGGAAAATTTTCCAAGACTGTGGTGAACTGCTTTTTTGTCACACTGATAGGACTGATGCATCTCTGAAAATGTCAGTAGTACACACTAGCAAGCAGTTCACGTACGTTTGGCTGACAGCACTACGAAGTCTTAACAACTTTTGTAGGATTACTCATTGGCTTAAAATTAAACTAAGTTATAAATGACTTAAAGAATGAAGGAAAAGAGAAATTTTTTTTGTCTTATTTTCACTTATTGCTAGAATAATTAGTTACATGTATACTTTATAGTTGAATTTCATTTTTCCTATGTTCTCAACTACCTTACTACTGGTCATCTCATTTTTGAATTCAATACCAAGAGGTTATTTCTCTTTTTCTCTCTTTCTTGCACTCTCTTTCTCTCTCTCTTCTCTCTCTGTGTCTCTCTCAGTGCTTCAGACAAGTGTTGAATTTAATGGTATTTTTTCACTTATTTTAATTTCGGAATGAAATTGCTATTGTATAATAGGATTCTAAAGACACTTGTACAGAAAGAGAGTAAGAGAGAACCTGAGAGACTTACCAGTAAAAAGTTGATGCATATTCTTGAGCATTAAACATTTTCCAGTCAGTAAATTAATATATATAACCTTCAGGTTAGGTTAAAAGGCCAAATAAGTAATGACTACACAAACTGAAATCTGTACAGTTATATGCACATTTTTCAACATATACAAATATACATGAAGAGGTAACATTGCATGGACTATGCACTAGCTATCTAATGGATTAGTATATCAGCATCTTATTATAAAAATGAGATTTTACTCATTTAGTAAATTTTTATTTGAAGAGTTAACTTGCTTGCTTACACACAAATTTGCCAATAATAAAAATGTCAGGAGTTAATTTAGCATGATATTACATTGCTTGCAGGACTTCAGCACCAAATTGAAATCCCACTCCTAGAGGACAGGAAAGATTGATTTTTATTATTCTATTCCCAGTTTTTCTTGATAAAAGTGAATGAATGTTTTACAGGATTTGAGGCACTACTTTGTGGTTATTACTAGTAATATTACCCTTTCTAAGTACACACAGTATGTGAATCAGAAAAGGCTTGTTCTCAACCAGGCAGAATAATTAAGAGAAGCAATTAATGCTATTAAAGAAAATAGTCATAGGAAACTCATCTAACTTCTCTGTCTAAGAATTGCAGAATAAATATAGACCTATTCAATGACTGAATGAGTTTTCTGCATTTAAAAAAATACTGCTCAGGATTTAAGGGAAGTTATTGCATATAATTATGAGAATTGGCAGTAATGCTATGGCACTGTGCTCTCCTAGCAGAATATGTCATTAATCATCATGGCATTCTTAAACGTCAAATCCCAGAATATTATATAGTATCTTCCACAGAAGCATTATGTAGTAGAGTATTTAATTTCAAGTGAAAACAAGGAAAGACTTGTTTGCCCATTCATGTACAGTGAGTCTTTTCTTTGCTGGGAAACCAATCTAAGAAACTTCCATCTTTTTAGCCATGAGACAGTTTCTGGGCTTGGTTTGGAGCACAATGGCAGTTTACCTAACTCTTGTGCTGCTATTGGCAAAACAGCAACAAGCCCTGACATATTTAACATGCATCTGTTGTTGCACTGGCCTATTCCTATCTATTTCCAGGGCACAAAAGGGAGGAGGGAAATAGAGGCTCAGTCCACATGCATTCCAGAGCATAGAACAATGTGAAATGCATCCCCAAATTGGGGTACTTATGTTATAATGAATAAAATGAATGTGTAGCAAAGAATATTTGGGAAGCTAAAAACAATGGAAACATTTTTTTGGCTGAATCATTTGGGCAGTTTCAGCCCAGTGGGTTGCAATGTCAGGAGGTGAAACCTCTGACTCTTGTGTAGCAGAATCATGGAACACTTATTTACACTGAAGTCTCTGGTGATACTGTTGAGATGAGTAAATGTGAAAAAGTCTAAGTTCGGAAGAAATATCATTTGGCTGATGATGTAATGGTCTTATCAAAAGCTTCAAAAAACATGCAAGATGTAATGCACTGAGAAAGGACACTTCATGCTTTTCACACAAACATTGTTAGAGGCTGTCCAAACAGCTGAGAAGACAGCAAACTTTATTTTCTTTGTGAAAATGTTGATAAGCGTTGATATCTATACTGTTTTCGAATATGCCCTTGGAACGTGTTTCCTGTGAAGAGTTAAGGCACAAGGCAGCAGGACAAAACCTGCTATCAGTTTTTATGGCCTTTTCTGTCTTATTCGTGTGACTTGGTAAAAGGGATGGATGATCTGGTCATGGAAATGGAAAGTACTGGTCCCCTAAAGGTGCCTCATCTACCTTCTCTGTATTACTTTTGTCTATATTACATGTTCATTTTTGTGATCATGGTAATTCTAGATGACGTAGATGTCTATATAACTCAGTTGCTTGAATTTATGTGAAATACATCAACATATTTAATATAATAAAATATGATATAGTACAGTTTTATATAACATATTAATACTACAACAAAGATTGTTTACAAATCAGAATTATTCTAAATATGGATTCCAAATGTTTTACCAGGAATAAAAAATATATATACATACACAAACTAATATATATGCTATACAAAATATAGATAAAACACTGTATATATGCTATACTATAGATAATAACATATAGAGTATAAATGTTATGTATGCATATATATTTATGTGTTCTGTTTTATACCTTGACCAAGTGATATATATATATATAAAAATATGCATTTTTTATTTATATTCAACAAAAAATGTCCCAAAAGAGGACTTAGACACTTGAGCTTTTGAACATATAAGTGAATATTGGCCTTTATGCACATTCAGTATACATTACAGTTACAACTTGAACTTTGCCTAGTGGGCATTTACTGCTAATAAAATAAGTATATTCTGCCTCACTTATTTTATTCAATGAACAATTTGTACAACTGCAAGACAGCCATAGTAAGTGAGAAGAAGATATTGAATATATCTCTCAAATAAAACACAGAATTTGGAACCAGGCCTGTAGATTGCTTACTGTTATTGATAGGGATATGGCTAATTTAAAATGAAGTGTTCCTATGAAAAATTCCATTTCTGAAAATTTGCTGGGCTTTAGATACTTCAAATGACTGCCAACAGTCTGCAGAAAAATGTCGTGGGGTACAGTAGCTTCCAACGAAAACCTAATTTTTCTTTTGCTTGAAGGGTGTTCTCATATTTCTGACTCTCCTTGTACTTTACATGTACCTCGATTAATTAAGGCACTTCGGCATCGAGGCTACTTGCATGTTTAAGTGAGACACGTATTCAAATACCTTGCTAAACTGCAGCCTGGTTTGTAAAATGTGTGCTCATAAAAGAATTCTAAATTACTATGAATTCTTAGCAGAACAGGAAGTGTTTGTGTATTGAATGTTCTATATATAGTATAATAAAGAGGAAACGGTAATAAAAAACAGCCGTGGTAGCAAATGAGCTTCCACATATCTTGAGATCCCACAAGGCATGGAAACACGGAGTGGTTAAGCCATATGCCACAAATAAGCATACAGTCATAGCAGTCATTCTGCAGGCACCTTTGACTTCCATTATTTTTCACAACTGTGACTTCTTTCTGAATTACAACATAGCAACTCATAAATAACTTATTTACAGAATAAAAATGAAACACCATTATAGCAAATAAAATGACTAAAGTAACACAGAGAAAAACTGGATTTTTTCACTCAAAGACCAGCTTACAAAAAAATCAAACAACAACAACAAATTTCATTCTGATGATAACTCTACTGGAATGTGAGGTTTGTTTCTAATTCTTGTTACTTACTTTTGAGCGACACCATGCTTTTGAGTCTAAATCTACAAAAACTAGCTGATCTGACTCAGCTACAGACCTAAATCATTTTAAAGATAATTGCCCTTGTGCTTGAAATTAAATTCCTTGTTCTCTATTTTAAGACCGAATTAAGTGGCTCTATTTTCAAAGGTAGTGAAAGGTGGAAAGAGCTACCTCAGTCAGAATGTCTGTTGAGTCAGCTTATCAGACATTAAATTTGATGCATGCATAAAAATCTATTTTAGGCCTCAAGTCTGAAACTGTGGGCTATTATGTTAATTAAATCCAGAATTTATCAGTTTGGGTGGAAAAGTTTTGATTTATTTAAATAAATATATTTATATGGAAGCAATTACATTTTTAAAAGATTAAAAGCACAAATCAGAAACTGTTCCCTCTTACACATATGCAAATTTCTTATACCTTAAATATATCTTTGGTTACCAATATCAAAGAATTTTCATTTGCATGTGTTCAAACAAGAAGAGTACTATTTGTGCTGGGTCAGGAGTCCAGCAAATGCCATTAGTTTTTATAACTTACTCAAAAAAATAAAGACACCCTTTTAGTAAGAGAAGAGGCACTCCTTTCAACTAGTCATGTACATTTTTAAGATTTTCCTGAATAGCAATTTTTAAAAACTGATGTGGAGCCTCTGTGAATCTAATTCTCTTATTCCTTGTCTGTTGCCATATGACCTCTCAAACCTGTCATGGCAGAGGGTTGTAGCTCTGTGTTCAAAATTGGGATAAATATGAGTTACAGAAGAGAGGACAGGTCATTTTCTTGAACGTATCTTATATATCATCATCTGTTTTGTAGATGACAGTGTCCTATCTTTCTGGATGCTCAGGATTATGAAAATCAGTCACAGTGTAGTTCTGCTGCTGTTTTGCTTCCCTTGTATTTTTCATAAATATCATGAGGAAGCAGTTTCCTCTGACAATAGACCTTCTCTCACAAAGATTCACAATTTCTGTTGAATTCTTCTTCAAAAAAAAAGGTTGGATAAAAGTATCTGGATTTTTATTTTGAGTCATGTTAGCTGATCTGAAGTCAATTAACCTTAAGAAAGACTTATTTTGTACTCTGCTTTTGCTATTGAAAAAGAAGGAATAAATTTTAAATGGAATACCTTAATTGTTTAAACTATTCTCTTTTGTTTTACAAAGTGTAAATGAAAAACCAGCAAAGAATTTTATTTCCCACAAAACATTTAAAAAATGATGAAAATCAGAACTTTGTATCAAAGCACTTCCTCAGCCTAAAACGGAAGGCTAATCAGCTGGTATAAACTATGCTTGTGTTGGCTGAATTTATTCTATACTGAGGAGGCACAAATGGGGACACAAAAGTAGGAAGAGGTGGAAATAGCACTGAGCACCAGTGCCTTTGTGGGAAAGTGAGAAGCTGTGAAGTGATATACAAGTTCAAAGACTAATTATGTCATTAGTAACTGAAAGGTCAAAGTCAGACAAGCGCAGAGATAAGCCATAAAATACTTACTAATAAAAAAGGGAGCACAAATTTCAGGAACAAAAAGTGTTCAGATATTTTTTGCCCTTTAAAACTGAGAGTTTTCCAAGAATATATGTCATGGTTACATGGGCCTGGAGCCAAACAGCTAAGTGGAGAGCTCTCATCTAGCCAGCCTGCAGAGTTTGCTTCTCTGCATGGGCAGAAGTCCTTGGCGTTTAGGGCTGTTTTTAAACCAGCTAGTTTTCACCTGGATTTCAATGCTTTGCTTCATCTGGGGAAATATGCTCACCTCAACTTTGGTACAGATGACAGGCTTTAGTGTCTTAGTCACCACATCAGTACAGGCAGTGCAGCCTGCATATATTCCAATGTAAGTGTCTCCGTCTCTTGAAATGTCATCTGTCATATGTGAATGAATGAAGTGAATATTTCACCTGTCATACCATACATTCAATGTGTATGACAACCAACAGAAATGGTCACTTTGGGGTTTGTCTCTGAGATACAAATGTAATTGTTGGCTTTCACCTTCTCATGGCTTTGCTGAAACTACCCTTTATTGGTTTACTGCAATCAGTATATAAGCCTGAGCAAGAACAGATACCCAAGGATAACAAAAATTCAGGAATGAATATCAGGACTTTGGGAGGGCAAGAAAATCCTTAGTAAATTTTTGCTAAACACAATCCTAAGAAGCACATTGACATGACATTTTTGGAAATAGTGAGGAGCAGTGTCTGATTGTCATGAGGTATGGTAGCCGCCTCTTCTCTTCTCCTGACTGATGGGTGGGAAAGGGAACAGAGGAGGCAAGTATGTTCTGTCTTTAATACAGACCTGGACAGTGTTACATGACACTGGTGAAAATGGCTGCCTGCCTGTACCTTAGATTCATTCAGTGTGAAACAAAGCAAAACAAAGCAAAGCAAAGTGAAACAAAACAAAACAAAACAAAACAACAAAAACAAACAAACAAACAAACAAAAAACAGTGTAATTCAGTCCCTGGACAATACACTATATAAGGGTGGCTAGCATAGATACAGACCAGAATGCCTAGTTTATGGGAACCCATAAACATGGCTGAGTTTCCACATAGGACTAGTGCAGAGTTGCAGCATTTAAATTTTGCATATATTATTGCTCGCACTGTTTTCCAGTCTACTTCACATGCTACCCAGCTTAAAAATGAAATACAACCCCTGCCCTGGCAAGGGCAGCATTTTCCATGAAGGTCACTCAGATGCTCACATCACTTATGTGACTTCCTGGGCCTTGTGGGCGTTGGAGTTTGGGTTTCAGTTGCTTAATTCCTGTTGGGACTGCAAGACTGAATCTGCAGAAAAGGTTACAGTTTAAACAGTACCCCACGTATTACTTGCCAGTCACACAGAGCGCAAGGTAACTTGGTTAAGGCAGGCAGTTTTGACTTCTTGATGATTTTTCAGTCTGGCACAACAGAATTAAATAAAATAATAATAATTTTTTAAAAAGTTTAAAAAAGGAAATATGGGGTCTTTCTGTCTGTTACAGATATCATTACATTTAAATGGAAATACAAGACAAAAAGTGTTTTGTGTTAGATACTTAATGTCATCAAAAGTCAAATAAGAATATTTTAAAAACAGAGAAGCTGAGGATTTAAACTTTATTTTCAAAAGACTGCACCTTTTTATTATGTTTGTTTTTTTGTTGTTTTTGTTTGTTTGTTTGTTTGTTTTGTTTTTGTTTTTTTCTTATAGCTGGAAGCTTTTAAAAATATTCTACTTAAAGTAAAAGTCTATATATTTGGACTATTTTGTGATCCACATCTTGCTTATTACTGATTGCTCTGTTAAATAAGATTTCATTTGGAAACAGAATTTCTACCTCATGGGGCTGTGATATCTCACTTGAAAAAAAATTTATCTGAAGAAAAGCAAGGAAGATGTCTGAAAGCCCACTAATGTTAACTTGTTAGCCTAGTAATGCCATTTCAGTAGCTCAATAATCAACCTCACCTGATCACTTCACCCAAAACATTGCACTGGTCCTGAAGTGCTTCTCTCAAATACCCAAATCGCTACCAAACTGCTGCCTTGTTTCCCCTTCCTCCCACCTCCAGTCATCTCCCAGCCTTAGAGCACCCCAAATCATCCCACGCAAACTATCTGGACGAGAGCAGGGGTAGAGATGCTTACTGGAGGAGTATCATGAGGCCCTACTTAGGCTTAGCTCTTTTTTGCTCTGAAATATGTCATTTTAAGGACATCCCTCTTTTTTGTACAACACAAAGGAAAATTAACACAGCTGTAAGTATGTAGTGCTGTTGCTCAGTGCTGCATGGTTTTTCTGTTAGGTTTTCCCTGAAACTTGGAAAGAGGAACCCAGTGCATTTGTTATTCATGCTTTCCTACTTCGTACCCATATTTATCACTCCCCCAGCATTGTAAAGCACAGAGGGAGGGTGACATCATGGTGGCTTTCACCTTTACACACTAAAAGCTGCCCACACAGGAATTCTTCAAGTTGTAGGGGTTTCTGGCTCTCCAAACTTTTTAGACTTTTTATTGACTTCTGCAAAATTTGCATTTCACTTGAAAAATGAGGCTGGAGGTCACCCATGAATAAAGCCTTCTAGATATAAGCAAAGTGTTTACTATATAAAAATACCTTCTATCTATCTTACATGAGACAAAAGCTATCTATAAATGATATCATTTTAACTACAAAAACGATCTCTTTTACAGAATCATGCAATTACTTCACAAAAAGCAATACATAAAGATTCACATACTCATTGGGCAGTTGCAGGGTTATTTTCAGGATGGGAGTCTATCTGAAATTCTGATTTTAAGTACTAATTTTTTACTATTTATTCATGTTTAGTTGTGATGTCCTTTGAAAATATGCTGAACAGAGAGCTAGAACAAAGATGCTGTTTGAGAAGCTTTATACTATTCATGTAAGTAGGCTGAAGAGACATCGAAACATGAAAATTAAATAGCAGTACTCAACTTGAATCAGACGGGCAAGCCAACTGACCGAAATACTGATCAAATGTTTAGGACATTCATTAACAACCAGAAAATTACTGCTGAGTACTGGAGCCAAGGGCTCCGTCATATGCAGTCAGTCAGCACAATCACTGCCATATGTGAGAAAGGGAACATTAAACTGAGCAGGGATAAACAGAATGATGCAGTGGATTTGCCTTAAGATCTCCAACAGCCCTTCCTGAGAGAAATTGCCATGTGTCATACAATGCAGAAGGATGAACACAGCAGCTGCCTTCAAATCTATCTGGCACCCAGGTGTTCAAGCCAGTTGCCAAGTTGCCTGTAGCAGCCAGATTTTTTGAGGCAATCACATAGCTCAACCCCACTTCTGCAGCAACTTTGATGCTTAGCTTTCTACTGCTGTAAGCTCCTAGTATGAAGATCTATGCCTGTGAAAGACTTCCTGCAGGCCTTAGGGCTTGCACATAGCAGGCAACCCCATGATTTTGCCTGTGAGGACAAATTTCCCTTCTAGTTTTAGTTTTTCTACCAGTAAACTTTAAGGGCTGGAAAAGTCCTCTGCTGAAAAATAAACAAACATATGTATGGAAATAATTATTTAAAAAAGTGAAGATAAAAATATACTTTAACATCTCTGACACATGATATGTGAAAGTTTTAACACTATCTTGTTAGATAGAATGGAGGGATATTCCATGTACACTCAAAGGAAACTTCCCCACAAAGCCTAATTTCTGTGATTAAAAGGGT
The DNA here is from genome assembly GCF_013377495.2 of Cygnus atratus. Classification (NCBI taxonomy): domain Eukaryota; kingdom Metazoa; phylum Chordata; class Aves; order Anseriformes; family Anatidae; genus Cygnus; species Cygnus atratus. The sequence continues at coordinate 109,636,900 of NC_066362.1, forward strand.
ATCACACCACGTAGTTTAGATTTTTAAAGACCTGAACTATCTAAACATTTATTTTATTTTTTTTTTAAGAACAGCAGGCCCGAACATTGTTAATTCTAGCTTGCTTATCCCCTGTGATAACTTCATTTGAGTTCCTGGGGGAACCATTTTGTGATTGCTGTCAATGTAAACATGCATAGATTACTTTGCCTTCACCACATTCCAGCAGTTCTCAGCTTTTCCCATGACCCTATTTCCACTTGCACTTCTAAGATCATGACTCCCACTTTGGGAATAACATTTGCTCAAAGATATATTCTGCCAACCAAAGCGCTACCCAAACAAATGAGCTATGTGTTGAGCAAAACCACATGATCAGGAAGAAGGGATCTGAAATAACCTTTTCCCTCTAAGGGGAAATGACCTGTGAATATTCCCAGCTCCATTCTGTCAGGTTTTTCAATACTGTATACATTACACCATAAAGCTATGGACTGATATCCCCTATATCACCTCTCCAAATCTAGTCTCCTACTTAAGATAAAGAATTCCAAAACAGTTATCTGCAGCAGAAGGTACATCAAACACTGACTGTGAAAGTTAGCTAGTGTCCTTTATCTCATATCCTCAAGTGAGATACTCGGACAATTGTTTTTAAGTATATGCAGCCCATGAGGTAAGGCTATTTCACTAATAACTGTTATATTATTCCTTCATTATTCTATCTGAGCACCCTAAATGAAGTCACTATACCTGCAGTTTTTCCCTACAGTATATCTTCCCTTTATTTACAAAGCCTAGAAATGAATTTTTTGTTTACAATTTCAAAACCACGAATGAACATTTTTCAAAATTCCATCGGAACCATTCAAATCCAGACGAGAACACAGAGCAGAGTGACAGTCCTTTATTTCCTTTCCAGTATGACTCCCAGAAATTTGAACTAAGAAGGCCCAAATGTTCCCCCTAGTTACACTGATTAAAACTGGAGTAGCTCCATTCATACCAGCACAACAGAAACCTGAGCCTGGCTTGAAGCCTTGGATCTTCATGTTTCAGCTACTCACGAGAGAAGAGGCCCATGGAAGTTAGTACTCTTAGCATGGGGTTTGAGATAAAGTAATTCTAGACTCGAAGCAGTAAGAAAAGCAACAAGAAAATGGCAGCTTTGAACTGAGTCAATGCTAAAGAATAATAGAGAATTGGGTTGCTAGCATTATAACAACAGCCCCATAGGAAGGGCAGTTATTAGAGATGGTTGTCTGCATACCTCTACAAGAATGCACCACTGATGTGTGATGTGGAAACAGTCTGGACAGCAGACTCCACTGAAGGAGCACTAAACCACTCCTATTTCATTACAAAATGTTGCACAGTCTTTTTGAGCAGGCTCAGGACAGAAATGGACAAATCATCTGGCAACACACCAAGTTTTACAAGCAGTCTTGTAAATAATTGTTTTCAGCAATTATTTGGTCCTGTGAGTAGCAGCAGAGTATTTTGCAATCAAAACCTCTCTATCTTCCTTTCTTAGATGTAGGAGTTGAGGGAAACTGCTGATGAGCTGGAAGAAAAAATTCTGTAGAAATCACAAGTTATTAACTCCAGTGGTTACGACAAAACAGACATGAATGAACTGTTCAGCTGGCCAGACATGGCGGCCTTGAGACTCTTCTGTCAGGTGGGACTTCTTCTCCCACAGGTTGTTATCAGCAAAGGCAGAGAAAACCCTCTGACAATGTCTCTAAAGTCAATTTAGTTAATATGTCTCCTAAATTTTACCTCAGAAGTAACCCCTTGAATGTGAGCCAGCAGTGTGCCCTCGCCACTAAAACAGCCAGTAATATTCTTGGATGCAATAGGCAAAGTATTGCCAGCAGGTCAAGGGAGTTGATCCTTCCCCTCTGCTGAGCACTCATGAGGCCATACCTGAAGTGCTGTGTCTGTTTCTGGGACCCCCAGTTCAAGAGAGACATGGAGCTACTAGAGAGAGTCCAGGGAAGGGCCACAAAGATGATGAAGGGACCAGAGCATCTCTTCTGTGAGGAAAGGCTGAGGGAGCTGGGATTGATCATCCTGGAAAAGAGGAGGTTTGGGGGGATCTTATTGTTGTATGTATTTACCTGAAGAGAGGGTGCAAAGGAGTTGAAGCCAGGTTCTGTTCAATGGTGCCCAGTAGCAGGACAAGAGACAATGGGCACAAACTGGAACACAAGAGGTTCTATGTGAACATCAGGAAACACTTTTTTTCTTGTGTGTATGACACAGCACTAGCACAAGTTGCCCAGAAAGGTTGGGGAGTCTCCATCCATGGAGATACTCAAAAGCCATCTGAATATGGTTCTGGTCAACCTGCTCCTGGTGGCCCTGCTTAAGCAGGTGGGTTGGACAAGATGACCTCCAGAGTTACCTTCCAAGCTTAATCATTCTGTGATTCTGTGAATTTCTGGGCACGACAAGGTTTTTAAGTCTCTTGTCATTGGACCTAGAGGCCTCAGTGGAGACTGCTATTAATGCTAAATGACAAGATGTGCAGACGGGCAGCTGAGCTAAGAAGGTTACTCCTTTATATTGAATGGGTGGTCTTGCTTAAAAAATAATTAAAAAAAAAAAAAAGATTTCCAACTCTCCAGATGAATTCTTGGACTTCTAAATAGCCAGTAGCCACAGACAAGAGTCCTGGTTATTAAGGGTCATATATAGCAACAGACCAGAGGCAGGTGGACATTGGTGTTGTTGGTTCAATGGGCAGAGTGCTAAAGTTCACAACACAGAACATGGCTATCAGCAGACCCTTGCCTTCATCCTGCCTCATCTTCTTCTAGGGAGCCCTGGAGATGAGAGGAATCAAAAAGATCACATAGAGGAACATTTGCTTTCCATCAGGAGGGAATGTATGACCTTGAGAGCCTGGAACCCCACCAAGGCAGGGAAGGCACTGAGCAGACTCAGTTTTGTGTCCCCTGTTCTGAGGCTCTGAAGAGCCTCACTCCCATGAACAGAGGCCACGTTTTTTAACGCTTTTTGAACATAGATTCCATTTTCCTTTTACATTGCCAGAGTTTTGCCCAGGCCATTTCCAGTTGCTGCTATAAAAAATGAGAAGAATCAATCTCCTTTCATACTTCAACTCTAACAGTGTATATATTTCAACAGAGATCCAAGCATATATTAACTTTCTGATTGTTTATATTTTAGCTTTAGACTCAACTTCAAGTTTCCTGCCTTTCCAGTACTTCGTAATAGTCAAAATTCTTCCCTGTTTTAGTCTAGTTGCTGCTGCTTTTCTGCCTTTGACACTGTATTACTCGCAGTGACCATGAAAGGAAATGGAGCTTTCCTTGTGCACAGTGACACCTGACTAACAAATGCCGACGTGAATTAAGTTTGGATGTATGAAACATATAAAATACCTTGATAGGTTTTATATGTATACAACATAAAATACAAAGGCTTCTGCTAACTTCTTCCAAGTATTAAAAGGAAAAGTCAGGAAAAACGTGATAAACGCTTTTTAATTATTACCTACTGATGATGTCAATTTATTGCATGTTTTAACAGCAAAAAATCAGCAAACAAACTGAACGAAGGATATCTCAAGCCTTTACACAAACTGTCACAGTGTAAACCATAAAACAAATATTTTTCATTATATGTATTTACTTCATATCTTTTTCAGCTAAAGAAAATTGTTTTTTTGGGGGAGGGTTCATTATCTTGACAGTGTGTCTATTTCCATTAAAAAAAAAAATTATCCCTACACTTGAAAATGTAATGGCATAGAAACATCAGATAATAGCATCTTTAAAATATATTATGATAAATATATATAATCTCATAAGTCTTTAAATAAAACACTAGTATAGAGAGGACAGCTTCATCTGGTATAATTTTACAAATGTTTTTGTATGATTATCAGTGATTTTCAGCTGAAGTACTGATTTATTTGTTATGCAGGGCTGTTTATGTTTATATGTTTAATCTTCAGAAATTGTACCTAGATTTCAAATCTAACTGTCCTTAGGGCACTGAATCTGGGCAAACAACAGTGGAGGTCTCCTACAGACATGGTCACTTCTGAAGGTCTTAGCCAAGAACTTCTGCTTACATGTTATGCCATACAAATGTTATGCACTGTCACCAGCCATGACCTTTGGACACAGGCTTCAGCACCCATTAACATCATATAGGGTTGTTGTGTAAAAGGAGAAAACTAAGGATGACATAAGTAAGAAATATAGCTTAACAAAGTAGTTCTGCAGGAGAGAAACTCAGGTTTTCCTATTTCCTTGGCAATAGCTGTAGGCTGTAATGTTAACTACTTGGACATCTGCATCCTTAGAACAATTTATTCCTTTAGTAACCAGAGTAAACAGTGGTGTGCTCTTAGGAACCAGAATATATTGCTACTCAATTGCAATTGAATGCAAGGAAAGAGCTCAACCTACTCTTAAATTTAATAATCTTGATTTTAATGCCTGGGAGAGATTTTTTTTTTCTTTTTTTCTTTACACAGAACTGAACAGGCCATTTTTAAGGTCAGGAATTTCCTGAGCTTTGCCCACTGTGGGTGTTTTGCGGTCTATTATGCGGTCTATGCATGCTTTCCCTGTGCTCCTGCCGGGACTATTTTTTATTGTTACTAACCATAAACGGAGCACCTGATAAAGGTTAAATTTTGCTTGCAGGTTGGAGTGCACTGGCACCAGTGACACGGAACCCACACCCCAGATGTCATTTCACTCTCAGAGGATGTGGAGGCAGGAAGGGAAGGAAGGGTGCCAAAGAGCCTAAATGAATGTTTCAATTAGCAAGACTCCTTGCCAGCCATGCATAAGTGAAACAGGAAAAGCACAAGGAATAGTTTTCTTCTTTAACTTTGAGCGGCTTTCTGTTTAATTGCTGTGACAAGTGAATAAGGCTGAATGACCAACTGAAACTTTTCATTTTTTTTCTTTTTTCTAGGCAAGAAAGAGAGGACAGTAAACAATTTAAGTATCCAAACATCTAGGAGTTCTCCTACTTCATGCTAAGAGAGTAACACGTGTAGATTTGTGTTGCTCTGTGTAGCTGTGAAGGGTCACGTCCTCCAGTTCTGAAGTAATATTCTCACAGGAATGTAAGGGTGGTACAGAGAAACTGATATATTAATTAACTGCATTTGCTTCCTGGTCAGGCAAAGCCTCTGTTTCATAAGGGAAATGCTATGAACCGTTGGGATGCTAGGGAAAAGAAAAAAAAAAAAATGTAGGATGATTTCTTCTTTGTACCAGCAAGAGAGAGATGGTCCCCAGATGCTAAGGGGTGATTCAAGGTTGGTAAGTTGTTGTACAACAGGCCTCTTTTCCAGAGAAATCTCTGGTCAGTTTTTCAGATTTGGTTACTCGAAGGAGTCTTCCAAACCTTTTGTCATAAGAACATTTTTCACTGATATAAAGGCAGACTGATTCTGTCTGGGCAACTGCGCTTTGCTCTGAGAAGATCAGGTAAGGCAGAAGTCATTCTGACTCCACTGCAGTGAAAAATGGTAACATAAATAAATAAATAAATGAAAATGAAAAAATAAATATGTTAGTTGTTTTCTCATTTCTTGTGTTCATGTGTTTGTTTTTATTTTACTCACCTGTACTGTGTCCTCTGGAACATGTCTTGCACTACACAGCCTGAAGGATACAGTAGAAGAGGTGCAATGGCATCAGCTGTGGCATGTTGACTGTGCACCATTTATTTGATTTTCACAAAATAGCATTGTATTGGCAAATTGCTGTTAAAAAATAAATAAATAAACAAATTTAAAAAAAAAAAAAAAGAGATCTGAAAACAGTCTTTCTGTCACTATGAGTACAGGGCTTCAGTTTGCTATTCACGTTTTCCAGTCCAAAGAAAAGCCATTGCTGCTGAAGAAGGGGCTGAATCAAGCTAAGTAATCAGTCTATTACCGTTCTCATTCCCAAACAAACAAACAAATAAATAAATGGGAAAATCTGTACTATACTGGTAAACCAACCAGTAAATCGTTTGTCACAGGTACTAGATGACTGCAGACCACATCCTGACCGTGTTTGATTCAGGCTGAAGCCAGTGCAGCTCCTTTGTGATTAACGGAATAACAGCAGTACAAATCTGTTCCCATCATTGATCCAAGTGCCCACAATGGCACATGCAGAGACTCTTAAATGGTTCAGATCTCATGTTCTAAGCTTTGATACACTGAACTATGGAATAAAAGAAGCATAAAAACAAACAGTAACAGGGGAAAATCTGTAGGCATGAACTTCTCAGAGCAATTTTAAGGAAAACCCATTTAAAAAGTACCACTAGTTCACAGATCAGCTGTGTGAAGGTTCTTTCTTATTCCCAATCTGCGAAAGTGGATATTTTCCCTGTAAGCTGCATTCATTTCCCCTAGCCAATTTTTTATAGTGCCACCTGTTCTGGAACAACAACTGACATTTACATTTTATTGAAAACAAGCCTGCCAATACACATGTGAGCTTACTACAAATTTTTTCCTGACAGGCTTTTTGGATCCCTCAGGGCAAGTCATACTAAGTTCTATTCAATGTTATTCAAAGTTAGCGAAGGCTGCCTCAAAAATACATCCTTTCTTTCTCAGTGTATAGCCACATACAGACCTGAACTCCTACATGCATGTAAGGTTTTTTCTAGCAGTAGAAGGTGGACATCATTATAATTCATTTTCAGTTTTAAAATCTTTTATCCCAGTAAATGTCTTAATATTGTCTTATTTTGACAAGAATCAGGCCCAACATTTATTATTTTTTTTACCCTCAGAGTGTTACTGTATACTCAGAGGATGTAATTGCAGAAAAATGTCTTAAATTTACGAATTTACCATCTACCCTTGAAATGATTTTCAGCTCTCTCCTCTTATTAGTGATTTGATCACTATAATTCTCTCCTCCATTCACTCATACCTCAAAGTGAAGGCAAAAGAATATCTGTATGGCCAGAGCCATATCAACCAGAATGCTATCATCGATGTTGTACACTACTCAGTCATTCCTCCTTATATTACTTTGTTTTCTTCCTTTTGTTTTGTTTTGTTTTGTTTTGCTTTTCTTTTGCTTCCATGCTTAACCTGATAGCAAACCACGCTGCCTTGGAAAATATTTTCCCATGTTAGTGTGAAGTAATGTAAATACATCAAAATTCACAATGAGAGAGACCAGAAGGAAACAGGCAGAACTCCCTCATTCTCTTTGAAGAGGTACCCATTAACACTGCACATTCATAAAAGTAATTTGATTGGTTTTCACATATTTTCAGGAAATTATACAATGTGATACAAAGTACCTGTGGATTTAAATTCTTCTCAGAATAATACGCATGATCTTCATATTGTAATGCATCACAGTATAGTGATACTCTGTTGAGAGTTATTAAAATGACTTGCAAACCACAGAAAATTGAGACACAGTAGTAACACAAAATGTGAGCTGCCAACGCAGGTTTCTGTGGGGTCCTCTGTTTTGCCAAAGAACTGTCATCGGTGCACCAGTCCTGAATGGGGACATGTTACTGCTAATACCTCTGTGGTTCATGCTGCTGTACAAGCTCCAAAAATTATTTTTCCAGAACAGCTAGCTATCAGGAAAAAAAATAAAGATGATCTGAAGTGGGAAAAAGCTTTCCCTGCCTGCACCCACCTTCTTCCTTCACATTGTTCCTGTTTGCTTTGCTGTACAGTCACAAGGCAGGCAGGGAGGATAAATGAGCCGATGGCTACAAAAGGAGATAACCCTCTGAGAGACCTCCCTTCCAAGATCTGCCTTGGGTCTTCCATGATCTTCAGGCAAATTTCTGAGGCCATGTCCCTCTTGTCCTTCTGAGCACCACACGGTCTCCTTTCCACTCAGAAAGAACAGACATTGCAACAGTTAATGGGTGCTCAGGAGGGGGACAGACGGGGACATACAAATCTACCATTATCATTTATCCCATCCTTAAAATATTTGTTCTCACACCACCAGTTTGTCTTTTCGACTGTCCAGTCAACAAAACTGAGAAAGCCAGTAATTATGTACTAGTTTTTCTAGCTAAATTTAAGGTTCCCTCTTATGCACCTATCTAAATATTATGATAGTGCTGTTGAAATCTATGCAAAGAGGCTTAAAAAGAGGATAAAGTGGAATCCATTTATACATGGCATCTCAGTAATGGAATTGATCAGAACAGCATGTGGATCATCTGTACAAGTTCTGCAATGAAATTATTCTAAGAATTTGAACTGACTATGGGTAAATGAGTAACAGGAAAAAAAAAAAAAAGAAAAAAAAAACGCAAACATTATTTTAAGATGAAAGACTTGCAGAATCACATAAACATCCCACATACCTTTTTGTGTGTGTTGTTTAGTACTGCCAGAGAATATTTTTCAGCCAAGCGACTTGCAATGACATCACTGAAAAATCCTTTATATTCACACATGAACTAATGTCAGTGAAAGCATTTGGGTAGTAAACACTGCCTTACTTGACCAAGGTCAAGTAAGACCTAGCTTACTTGACGAAGAAGGCTAAATCCCACAGTCTAGATTTCAAACATAGAAGTTCAGGCAAGTTACTTAGTTTTAAGCATTTTTTTTTCCAATTTTGAAATATGAAGAACAATGGAAAAATTATAATCTTTCTTCCTTTTTCTAGTTCCATAATGAGAACAAAACAGTACCTGGCAAATGCATATTAAAGTACCCCTGAAATAAAGCTCAGTTTGTGCTCTACATAACCTGGAAGCCACTGGTTCAGGGACACTACTATTTAAGGAGGATTTTTGAAGAACTGGATTGGACTGCCTGGGAAGCAATAACATTAAAAGTAATGCAAGCTCTGGCAAGCTATGCAAACTATGGTAAAATGGGAGACTAAAACCTGCTGCGGGGCTTAAATTTTACCTACTTAGGAGGCCAGGAAACTGTTTTCCTCCTAATAATGCTGTATAATTGAGTAAGTAGACAGTGGGTTTGATCCAAAGCCCACTGTTGCTAATGAAGCACTCTGTATTTCTTTTTTTCTTAGCTTTGTCTCAAGCCTGTCATAGTCAGAAAGCAGCTCACCTTCCTTGCAGATGTATGTAAATTTGCCACTGCTAGAAGCAAGAACTCTAAGTACGTTTGATCAGCAATCAGACTAAGAAAATACAAACTATTCTTTCAAACTCAAACCATCTGAACTCCCCAGCAACTGCAAACATTCAAAGTATGAACACACATCTGGCTGCTGAGAAAAACGTAGGCTCTGCTGAGTTACTTAGAGATGCTTTCCTTCCCATGAAGCTTGGCTTCCTGTGCTTGGCTCCACCTGAAGAAAGGAGCTCAGATGTCCCTTAAGCCTTTACTAAGCCTCTCTAATTGAGATGACGGGCTTGAAGGAAACAGTGAGCTCTCTCATTGGAGGTGCCAAAATTAGCTGTTGTTCATCATGCAGATTTTTTCAAGCCAAGCTTTCCTCCTTTCCATCTGTATAAAGAAACAACGACTGCAAGAGGGCATGGGTTCACCTGGTGAATGCAAGCAAGATGACAGAGAAATGCTTCAATATTAGTACTGACTGGTTTGACAAAGATGCACCTGCAACCTTTCCCACTGCCACATCTCCTCTCACTGTCTATGTCTGATAGTGGCCTTAAATATGGATATCAACTAGGGAAAATAACACATTTTATCTGTTAAAATATAAAGTCGGAGATGAAGGTTCTTTTTCTTTGTCAACACATAGAATGTCTAATAAATAATATATACTTCATATCAGCTGAGAACCTCTTAGTGAGGACAGCTACCACAAACTGCTGTAAAATAAGCATTTCAAAACCTTCCCTCAGCCTTTTACACGGTTCTCCATTTTAAAATATTTTAAGGCACTGCTGAGCTCAACACCACTGTGCCTAGCTGAGTGGTTAGCTGACTTGGACCTAGGAAGGCAAGACAACTTGCAGTCTGCCTGAAGGCAATGGGGAAATAATTACTTCAGTTAGGCTGGAGGCTCAGGTGGAGAAGCCCAGAAGAAGCCCAGAGAGAGAGCAAGCTCTGATACTGCCGCCCAGATAGGTGATGAGCTAGGGTGCCACTCATCTGCCATGTGCTAGCATAGCATAAGGGCTGTGCTATCGAAAACATTGGTGCTTGAGATCAAAAGGAACTAAGTGCACAGAAGCCATTTAGTCTTTAAGTCCCTTTCAGATTACATGTGTTATATGGGGCCACAATAGGACCTAGAGCTGTTCTGTGGCAGAAAACACCTATGTCTCAGATTTATTTTTCTTGAGATGTATAGGTGTAGAGTTATTAGGTCCTTGCTCTTTGGCCTCTTCCTTGAACACACTCCCTCCATGCCATCTCTCCATGCAGTAATGCCTGATTTGTTCAGACCATGCACTGTTCTCAGTAGAGGAAGCATCTCTCCGGAGTCACTGTGTACACAATCCCAGAGCAAGCCGTGAAAATGTCTAACTGTAATCTATACACAGGTAACTTTCAAGAGGTCAGATTTCAAAAGACGAAGTGAAGAAAAGGAGTAAGCATCTGTTCCTTGTATCAGTGTGATCAAACTGATGAATGTCTTTCACAGACTAAAAAAATAAAATAAATTTAATTTTATATTTTCAGATTGGCAGAAGTCAAATCCAAATGCTGAATTAATTAAATAATGCCTATGAGAATGAGTTCTCCTTCAGCTTTTTAATTATACTATGCCATGTGCCTTCACCAAGTCTTGCAAGGGAAGCCAAACAGCACAGTTGTATTATTACTTTATATCTAGGAAATGCAGAGTAAATTGATAGTGAGGGACTCCAAAGCAGACGTTAAGAAAATGCTGCAGTTGTGTCCTGGGGGTCCACACTGCTCATTACTGCTCTTTGGGGCAGTGAAAGAAAAAGTGATTCTTTTCTGTGAAAAGAAAAGTGAAAGAAAGTGAAAAGAAAAGTGAAAGAAAGTGATTCTTTCTCACCAGTCGTTCAATTACTTTGAAACACGAATTAGGTGCCAACGCTCCTTAAAGATTTCTGGTAATGCATAGACTGCGTCACACATAAAATTTTTTTACGTCAAGTGTAATTGGTTCTTAAGAATAGTTTAAGAGTCTGTCCATTTCAGGGAGAACAGCAAGACAGATTTATGTGGGTGAAGAGGAATGTTAATAATGTTCTTTTTTGTGTCAATATTTACTGTAATGTCTTATTAATGTCAAAAAAAAAAAAAAAGGAAAGCACAGCTTGAATAAGCAGTTTCTATCCATTACTATCCATTAGAAACTTTTTCTGCCAATTGCAGAAGAGTCTGTAAAGGATCTGGCATGGTTTTGATTATTTATACATAGATGTAACTGTTTAGAGATAAGCTGTCTCACATAGGCAATGTAATTGATTTTATTTAACTTTGCTTCTTGCAGGACTCTAGTGTTTTCCCTAATGTCTTTGTTCCTGTCTTGGGAGATTAACAAAAGCACTGGTGTTTAAAAGTGGCAAATGACAAAGCTGCAATGTGATCAGTCCCACCATTAGTGCAGTCTGTGAGGGTATGACTCTGTTGTTGCTCATCTGCTTCATGTGATGCCTGCAACCTCCAAAGAACAAATTAACCAATACAAAAAAATAAAAATATTTCTGTCTGCAGCTACAGAACAAGCCAAAGCCTGAGAAGTAAATTGTTAGTGGAGCTTCCCGCTAGAGAGGGACAGACACACAGCCAAAGTATAAATGAGAGTCTTGTCCAGCCTCATAGGAAAGGACAGATTCATCACAACTATGTTGTCTTTTTGCCAGAGCAGCTGGTCACACTCTCCTCCTTGTTTCAGGTCAACACCAGGCAGTCCGGGGCTCCTGATGAAGCAGGGAGAAGTGGTTACTTGCATTTTTCTAGGACTTTTCTCTGTATGCCACTATTGCAACCCCAAAATTTGTTTCTTGCATTGCTCTTTCCATCACTTTGACAGCATAAGAAAGTACCAAGTAAGTCCTTTGGTTGTTTTTCCTTCTGAAGACACAAATGCAACATGATATAACCTTTACAGGATAACAAAGTTAAATTGCCAGCCAATTTTACGTTTGCAGAAATGTCCAAATACTGCAAGTACTGCACATTGACTGGAAATGGAATATTCAGCTCACAAATGATTCTTCTATGACGTCCTTCAGGGTGATTTTGAGACTCATTCCCACAAACTGTGTACCTTCATGCTTCCACTTCTACCAGCTATGTGCTTGAACACAACTCAGACACCCACTAGAGCTCATGCTTCACTCGAAGAATGGTCCCAAATGGGACCACACAGAATGGTCCCGTTTGTGTCATTTCTCCCAGATAGCTCTGAGGCACCCTGGGTACATGTGGATCAAAATGGAAGAAGGAGACTTCCATTCACATCCAAACACATGCCAGTGTTTTTAGAAGCACACAACTTCCAGCAGTACTACCCTGAATTTTATTAAATAAAAGACACTGCCACTCATCCCTCCACTTGGATTATTTTGTTTGATCTTGTTAGTTATTTCAATTGCCATGGAAAAACTATCATGAAAATGCCTGGAAAAATACCATGGAAAGAGACTTTGGTTTTAGTTTCAAGGAACAAGCCGTCTCAGAAGACACTAGATCAAATATGTTTTTTGTTGTGACACCATAAGCACAGAGCAACTTCAGGGTGTCCTCAAATGTATGTACAGCACACAAACAGGAAATGCTGGAGTCTTTGGCAATCTGCAGAGAAGGCCATCTAGATGTCTACAACACTTGGACAACTTCTTCCATGGACTTCTTCCCTATCTATCAGCAGGAGACATCTTCCTGGGAAGACACTCGCAGCCCATCAGTAGGCAGGCAAGTGTGGGCTGTATGGTGATGCTATGGGGACACAGGAGACCTGGTACCTGCTCTTGACTCTGACATATATTTTCTTTCCGTCCTGGGGCAGGCAATAGATGTGATGTCTCAGTTCAATATCAGTGAGGATATTTGCCTTCCTGGAAGCAGAGCTGTAAGGAGTCTTGGAAAGAAGAAGGAGCTACGGAGGCAATAACAGTGATAAAAATCCTTCTATTTTCCATTGGGCATTTCCCACATCACATCCGTCCTCCACAGGAGGGAGGGAGTCCAGATCCTCACCTTGCTGTAGGCAATTGCTATAGTCTAAGAAACATAAAAGACTCAAGACGGAAAATCTGAGATTAAATTAAACTTGTGCATTTTGGGCTACCCTAAGCAATGTGGTAGGACAGGGGCCTGAGCAGACTCAGGTGCCAGTGTCCATTTTGTTTGCCTTGTCAAGGCGGGAGTGTAACCCATCCCTTCTGCTGAAGTGATGGGTCTCGTACCTGAAACACAGGCCTCTGACACTTATAAATTATAAGTGCACTAGTCAGGATATAATTCATATTAGCTATCCCTGAACCTGAATATGAACGTAGTAAAATAGTGTAACCAACACAGTAAATGAGCTCTTTGTAAAGTTGTGAAGAGGAAAGACAAAGAGAGAAGACAGACCACTTATCTGCTCATTAAAGAACCCCAGGCCTGATCACCTGGACCTCCATGACTAGGAGACATCAAGGATGGCAGTTGCCAACACTAACTGTACTGCATCAGCTCCATGGTACTGTATACTTACAGCCAATTTAAATTATGAGTGTTAAAGCCCAAGCTTTTTGTATATGCAACAATGATGATTAATGATGTGTGTGAATGAACCATTAGCAAAAATAATGTTGTTAATAAATGAATTTAGCATGTTTTTTCTTTACAGTTTAAAACTGGCTTGATTTGTCAGTCTTCTAAGCACTCCCATCACAGTGATCTTTAATAACCTAACTGATATAGATACATACATATATATAAGCATATGTATATTCACTTGCAAAAAAAAGTTGGGAGATCTGGGAGATGAAGGGAGCAGAAGTGATATGAAGAAAGTCAATACGCAAGAATTTTGCAACTTTTTTTATCTTAATTGCTCATCTACGATAGCAGCGTCATTACTGAGAAAACAGGCAGAAGTGGCAATACTCCTCTTGTCACACCAGAATGTAAGCCTTCACTTCCTTTAGAAAAAAAAAAATCAGTACGAGCAATGCCATATAAACTCTCTAAACAACTGTCTGTACAATGACCTGCTCACTGGATTGTAGGGCCTGCCATTCAGGGAACAACCTAATGAAAGTCTGTTGTAATAACGATAGGTCTTACTGCTTCATTTGGAGTACACTACTCATTTATCTAGTTTGGTTTGGTTTAGGTTGCTTTGTTTTGGTTTGTTTTTTATTAGTGTGCACAGACTTCTTTATTGTTTGGCTTTTTTCTTGCATACACTTTTCCATCAAAGGAAAGTATCAGCTCTAAGCACAAAGGAAAGAACAACCAAAGAACAATTTAATTAGTAAACTTAAACTAATTGCAATTTGCAGCTTAGCTCAACATACATGTGGCAGCTGAAATGGAAAGAACCCTCTAAAATTTAAGCACGAAGGAACTGGGAGGACAGGGGGATGTAGGAGAGGTGATTGTGTCAAGGGAAATTACTGCAGAAGCCTGTACTACTTAAAGTAGAACATTTATCTTGAGTAGAATGTTTCTCAAGAAATTTGGAGGACTTTGTGGCTTGGATATAATCAGTTTCTTCTAAACACTGTCAGATGAGTTGAGAGCTTCATAATGTTTAAATTGCTTTTTCTATTAAATTGTATAGGATTCTTCATAAAGAGAAAATTGTTTCAAGCTACACTTTTTTGTTTCAATAGTGTTTTCAAACTGATTGTGGATATTCAATAAGCACTATTCACCTTTTTCAGTTAGCTAAGAACCGTGGATATTATAATTATCTTTGCTTAGAAAATTTGATCAGATCCTTTAACAGCCTCTTTCCTAATTGCATTGTATGGGTGGCTAAGAAGGTTTGCCAGTTCATATCAATTTCCAGCATTCTTGCTTATGATGAAATTAAAAGTAAGACTTCCCTGAAGTACAACTGAGAAACAATGTTCCTGTTCTGTTTTTATACTACACGTATTTGACTCCCATTCATTCTAAAATACACTTGGTAAAACAAGGAGAACAGGAGAGAATGACGCTGACACTTAGACAGGACCCTTGGGAAGCCAGGTAAGCCAGAACATCAAAGATCTGCAACACTTACAAAAGCTGCTGCTTTCTTTCAACTCCTTTTGTGAAGTGATAAAGCTGATAGCAGGCACTTTCAAAACTGTGTCCAACCACCCGACTTTTTCACACCACAAGGCTCTGTCTCTCTACTGATATACAAGTGGACAGGATCTGAAACAAACTTAAGCAGCAACCAACATTATGCTCTGAGACAGTAACATTTGCTTCATAGCTATCACAAGTTACTCAGTGTTTCACCTGTTGAAAAGGTTAAAGTATGGAGGAAGAAACTCTATATGTAGCTATTTACTTGCACTGTATGTGACTTTAGACCCTAACACAAAAAGAGACTAACTAAACTTGGTTCTCAAAGGAGCTAGAAGCCATGCCCTAACTGCCGGGGTGATAAAGCAGATAACATACCTCCTGTTGCAAACATACCAAACATACTTTACCCTGAGTAACACTAAAATGATGTCTCCACAGAAATAAAGTACTTTATGATGTGGCCCAATGGTTTTATTTATGTTTTTCAGGAAGTCAGGGGACAACAGTGTTAGTCAGAAAATAATTAAAGACTGTTTTTTATTAAACACAGAGAACTTTCAAGTGCTGTAAGTAAAATAGATAGATAGATAGATAATTTACTGATGTTCTTTTTTAAAAATAAAAAAATAAAAATAAAAAGAGAGAGAGAGGTAATGATAAAGAGAAAATAGGAGTTCAGTGGTATGCAATAAAAGCAATTTAAAGAGAAAAACAAATAACTTAGTTACTGCATGCTCAGTAATTGTTTTAATTCCCATGCCTATGTTCTGTTATGTCCCAGAAATATAGTTCTCTAATAAACTCAGATTAAACTTATAAAATCAATTTATGAATGTATTACAGTGATGACATTTATGCTTTGCTGAAAACAAAGTTTAAATACAGGGTTTAAAACACCGTATGGTTGAAGACACCACATCAAAAATTGTTGTACAAAGGATTTTTTTCTGAGGTAAAACTTCACTGTTTTTTTTCTTAGGAGTTGCTTCCGTTTAGCCAGAATTAGTTGGCATGACAATTAGTCAAAATTAAGGCACTTTTTGACTCTTTCCTAGTCCTGAATGGCACAGCCTTTAATAACCTTCTTCAAATACAATCATAGAATCATAGAATATCCGAAGTTGGAAGGGACCCATAAGGATCATCAAGTCCAAATCCTGGCACCGCACAGGTCTGCCCAAAAGTTTAGACCATGTGACTAAGTGCACAGTCCAATCTCTTCTTAAATTCGGACAGGCTTGGTGCAGGGACTACTTCATTGGGGAGCCTGTTCCAGTGTGCGACCACCCTTTCAGTGAAGAACCTCTTCCTGATGTCCAGCCTAAACTTCCCCTGCCTCAGCTTCACACCATTCCCACGGGTCCTGTCACTGGTGATAACGGAGAATAGGTCACCTGCCTCTCCACTCCCCCTCGCGAGGAAGTTGTAGACTGCGATGAGGTCCCCCCTCAGCCTCCTCTTCTCCAGGCTGAACAGGCCAAGTGACCTCAGCCGCTCCTCCTATGTCTTCCCCTCTAGGCCCTTCACCATCTTCATCGCCCTCTTCTGGACACTCTCCAACAGTTTTACATCCTTTTTGTACTGGGGTGCCCAGAACTGCACACAGTACTCGAGGTAAGGCCGCACCAGCGCAGAGTAGAGTGGGACAATCACTTCCCTCATCCAACTAGCAATGCTGTGCTTGATGCACCCCAGGATATGGTTGGCCCTCCTGGCTGCCAGGGCACACTGCTGGCTCACGTTCAACTTGCTGTCAATCACAACCCCCAGATCCCTCTCTGCAGGGCTGCTCTCCAGCGTCTCGTCGCCCAGTCTGTACGTATAGCCAGGGTTGCCCCATCCCAGGTGCAGGACCCGGCACTTGCTTTTGTTAATCTTCATGTGGTTGGTGATTGCCCAGCTCTCCAATCTGTCCAGAGACAATAAATACCTTTATTGGTGTTTTTATTTTGCTTTGTTTTTCTGCTTATCATTGATGAAAGCAATCTAGTGAAATTGATCCTCTTTTTGTCTTACTTACCCAAGCTGAGTAGATCTGAGAAAAAAAAAAAAAAAAAAGAGTACTGTAAATTTAATGAGATTAGTCATTATACTAGGCAACTCTTTACTGAGGTTTAGAGACAAATCTTCATTACTCATTGGAAAACCATTAGCCATTACTACCATCTGATTAAATGAATAAACACCCTAAGATCTTTTTATAAATAGTAATGACTTAATGCAGTCAGCAGAGTGTAGGCCACAAGTCATCTTATCCTTCATTAAATGTCTAAAATAGGTCAAAGAAATCTTAACATCGCTTTTTTCTCTCCTTTGACAGTAGAATGTGCCTAGGATTACTGGTTAGGATGCTGACATCCACCTTGTAAGCACGCAAGATCAAATGAGATGTCTTTCTCCTCAGTCATTTCCATTAATTCTGTGCACTGGTTTCATATTTTTTTCTGTTTTTCTTCTGTACCTCATGGAGAAAAAATAAGGAATATGAGGCAGGACAGCCCAAAATTTAAAGAGAGGCTGGAGGATCAATTTGTAATCTCAGAGGTGAAAGGGAACCTACTAATCCATGCACTGTTGTATGAAGTAAATGAATGGTAAAAAATACAGCTGGGGAGCTTAAAACAATTAATTCCAATTTTAATACTTAACTGTGTGCTCAGAACAAAAAAGTCATAAAGACCTTATTAAGATCTCTATACAGTGCCGCCCAAAGGCACATAAAAATAGGTCCTTACTCTGAGCCAGTATGGGTTTCTCCTCTAAGGTGCTATGACTGCAAGTTTCTAGCCTCTGTGTCAGACTTGTGCTCAGGATGCCCTGAAATGCCCTTCCAGCTGCTGAAGAGATGTAAGTATGTGCACTGCAGGACTCTGAGCAGCATCTGCAGCATTTCCTT
Source organism: Cygnus atratus (assembly GCF_013377495.2). NCBI lineage: Eukaryota > Metazoa > Chordata > Aves > Anseriformes > Anatidae > Cygnus > Cygnus atratus. The sequence continues at coordinate 109,654,932 of NC_066362.1, forward strand.
TGTTCGCATTTCTTGAGACACTTGCCATAAACTGCCATTTCTTTTAATAACAAGAGTTGAAGTACTATTGCTTGTTCAACCTGACTATTAATAAACTAATATTAAACACATAGTTAAGGGGAAGAAGAAGAAATCAATCTGCAGTCTTTAAAGCTCTCACGTTTTGGCTTTACTAATTCTACCACTCACAACTTATATTCACAGTAAATCTTCCTCTCAGTGCCTTGTTGTTTTTCCTGTAGTGTGAACTATTAGAGTTTGAATATCTCTGATACTAGTTCTAACAAAATTCTTAAAGTAATAACATGCATTTGTGTATTTTAAAATAATTTGATGGATAGAAAACTGTTACTGTACTTCTGGGAGTCCTATTCACAACCCTGCATGCAGCACATCCCTGTGCTTTAGTTTCTCTCAGTTTCTCTACCACTAGACAGATGTCCTAGTTAAAATCTAACTTTACAAAATCCATGCTGTACACCTCACTCTTTTAAAGTCACCCCTTATAAAAGAAAGGAAAGAAGGAAAGGAAAGGAAAGGAAAGGAAAGGAAAGGAAAGGAAAGGAAGGAAGGAAGGAAGGAAGGAAGGAAGGAAGGAAGGAAGGAAGGAAGGAAAGAGAAAAAAGAAAGAAAGAAAGAAAGAAAGAAAGAAAGAAAGAAAGAAGGAAAGAAAGAAGGAAAGAAAGAAGGAAAGAAAGAAAGAAAGAAGGAAAAAAGAAAGAAAGAAAGAAAAGAAAAGAAAGAAAGAAAGAAAGAAAGAAAGAAAGAAAGAAAGAAAGAAAGAAAGAAAAAGAAAGAAAGAAAGAAAGAAAGAAAGAAAGAAAGAAAGAAAGAAAGAAGGAAAGAAAGAAAGAAAAAGGAAAAGAAAGAAAGAAAGGAAGAAAGGAAGAAAAGCACCTGGATGAACAACCCAATGGGCAGAAAACAAAAGCCTGGAAGCCTACTGAGCCAGGAAGAATACTGACAGTGTTTTATATTATGACTGAGCAATGGATGGGAGAACAGTGACTCAGAGGCATTTGAACGTGAGTATTATCACCGCCATTTTCCAATGAGAACAAGCTGTCTGACTTCAGCTTTTCAAAAGGATTTGTCAATCAAAGTTTCTTATCTTTCTTTTGAAATTCTAGCCCATGGTCAGAGACTTATCAGCAAACAGTGACTTACAGACCTTTTGTCCCATTTACTTTTAAGCAGAACTTCCCAGAAGATGAAAGAGTTGCATTCAAAATGTCCGAGCTATTGTGGTCTTCTGGAGATGCTCTATGCCTCTGCAAGAAAACTGGCTCAAAGATAATTCTTAATATTTGCTGTATTTTAATACTTCCTTTTGCTTGTTTAGTGCAGTAATTCATCAAGTCAGGAACAGCTGGATCACTTGTTAATATAGTTTAGATACAGGAAGTGCCACTAACACTTTCATCCCAGGTTATTGCAGTTATCAGATTACAAAAGTTATCAGACATCCACTTTTCATTGTTAAAAATAAAAATTTTACATCAAATTCCTGCATACAGAGACATCTTTGAAAAGATTTCATAACCAGATACCAAGCACTCAACTATAGTAACAAGATTTCAAAAACAGGTTGCATGCAATCACAGATATGTACAGGGCACAGAACAGAAATGTCCTATCTCCCAAAGTTTGTTAACAGCTAGACGTGTATTTGTTTCTTATGCTTAATGCTACTGCTGTGGCAGCTCCCCTCCCAACTGCTTGTCAAATCAGCACATTAATTTCAGCTGCAGCGTGTCCATACATGCTCTTGAAATTTGTTATGATGTTAGAACTGAGCACAGTGTATTTCTGCACATGCCCTGGGGTCCAATGGAGTTATAATTTGCAATCAAAAGAGTGGGATTCCCTCTGCTTGAATCTGAAGCCTGCAAATGATTACAGCTTTGTCACTGTCAGTATCTGGACTGAGTCAGAGGCACATGCTTAGGCAAATCTGAGCAATTTACTGTTAGCACTCTTACGATGTTAATTGTACTCCTACTAAAACAGAAAAACACGTTTTTACCATAACTAATAAAATGACTATGTACAGATCACACTGCAGAAAGGACAAAATGCTGGCATCACACTAGGATATAGTTAGAGTGAGCACCAGTAAAGAGAAATTTGATTATAGACATGCCAAGAACCACCCTTTGTATGCTTGGAAGTCCCAGAAATCTGGTATTTCTCCTAATCCATGCTAAGAGAATATACTCAAATAAAAATAGCAACACAAGAAGGAAGCCATTGGAGATTTAGTTCTCTTAAGTTAATATTAATCCTCCATCTGCCATTAGAAGGAATTTTCTCTAAGGCTGAGGCTGCTCCCAGACCTTGTTTGCTCTGCTACATCTGGTTCACAGTAGCAATGTCCATGCATGGGCAGGTCTACTTTTTAGTTAGATGAATGTCATCAAAACAGAAAAATATTCTTAGTACATAGCTCAAAAGGTGTTTGTCATTCCAGCTCCCAGCAGAAGACTGATGGTAGTATGCATATTCTGTGATACCTCATGGTGTAACTGCGGTGATCTTCTCACTCATACAGTTATTGTATGAGCTAGTGCAAAGCAAAGCAGTAGTGATCTCTCCATGTTTACAAAGAACACGCTTACATTGCACAGTGCAGGCCAGAATACTCAAAAGAATTATTTACCCAGCTGGAGACTGAATCACAGAATGACAGAATGCTTGAGGTTGGAAGGGACCTCTGGAGATCATCTGGTCGAACCCTCATACCAAGCAGGGCCACCGAGAACACATTGCACAGGATCACATCCAGGCAGGTTTTGAATATCTCCAGAGAAGGAGACTCCACAGCCTCTCTGGGAAACCTGTTTCAGTGCACAGGATCACATCCAGGCAGGTTTTGAATATCTCCAGAGAAGGAGACTCCACAGCCTCTCTGGGAAACCTGTTTCAGTGCTCTGTCATCCTCACAGTAAAGGAGTTGTTGAGAATAATTAATTTATAGTGCCTCTGGCATGTCATAGTGTGGAAATGAAAATCATTTGGGCAAAATCTTACCCGAAAAATATATGATGGACTGAGGAACTAAATGCACATCTCTAACATCTTAAATATAAATCCATCTTCATAGCTGTCCTTATCCTCAAATTTCTTGTTTCTTGTCAAAAAAAAAAAAAAAAAAAAAAAAAAAGAGCACCTCTGGTAACTGGTGAGGCAATCAGTTGTTACTTTTTCTTTTTTTTTTAAAAAAAAAAAAAGGTTAAATTTCCTTACTGGAGTCAAAGAGATATTTGCTATTTATTACAAAATGGAAAAGCTTTTATGTCAAAAGTCTTTGATTCAGGCATACACAGCCAGAAACAGTATTGTCAGGATCACCCAATCTGCTAGAACATGGGAGGGTGACTGCTGCAGAAAACACATGTTCACCAAAATGGAGATGGCTGTACCGAATGAATAGACAGCTCATTTATCCATGATAGTCGTATTGGATGTTGGTGAAAACATGCTATAAAAAGTTTTGGAAGTGTGGCATTCGATTAATAATTTCTTACACATAATGGTGATTTTTTCAGCAGTTAGGAAAAAAGTAATACCAAATCTTCAGCTTATTCAGCCATTTTTTAATTAAAATAAATCTTTTAAAGTAGTATTCAAAATGCGCAATAACTTTAAAATTCTTTATAACCTGTTTACAAAACGATACATAAAGAATCTTCAAAATATTCCAACTTGCTGGTATAATAGAAAAAAAATACCATGTATAATAGAAATTTCACAGATATATTTAAGCTAACAAGCTAATATGTTTTCACATTGCTTTGTGGATAAATCATGAACACAAAGGCCTACATTACCAGTAAAATATATGACACACATCCATTTATTGACGTCTGAAAGAAATTTGCTGATATATTATTTCTGGAATTAGATAATAAAAATTAAGTTATGTGTGAGGATGGCAAGAATAAAGGACAGAAGTTTTAAAAATAAATGTTACATAAAGTATATGCTAGTTTTCAGCAGGACAATGATGTAGAGCTCCACTTTGTTATAGTAATTGAGATGCCATCACGTCTCACCCTGAGGAGACTTAATAAAGGAGATCAGTGGTACACCCACAATATAAAACTAGCAACCAGACATCTCCTCTACTCATTTTCATGAAGAAAAACCCACACCTCCTTAAAAGAAGTTACCCATAGAAAAAAAAAATAATAATAATTGTATTACCATTAAAAAGGAAAGAAAGAAAGAAAGAAAGAAAGAAAGAAAGAAAGAAAGAAAGAAAGAAAGAGAAAGAAAGAAAGAAAGAAAGAAAGAAAGAAAGAAAGAAAGAAAGAAAGAAAGAAAGAAAGAAAGAAAAATAAAACAATAAGGAATGTTGGCATAGGAAATACCACAAACAGTATTTAATACTGATGTCCAGAAACAGCTGTGCAGATGTATGTGCATGAAGTGTAATGAACTTACACTACTTCTGAATATGACTCAAGCTGAAAATGTGCTATTTAGATTCATGTGTCTGCAAGTGGTTAGTGAAAAAAATATTTTCTAACTGAGGGAACATTGTGTATTCATGCTCATCCTAGCTGTGTTTTGGGTTTATTTTTTTATTTATTTTCCTAAGACAATGCAATAGAAGAATAGGATGCAAAGCAGTATAAATAATGTCAAAAGCTCTGGCCAATAGAAAACATTCCATTTTCTCTTCTCACCAAAGTAATTTAAAGGACACACAATTCTGCTGCTTTCTGACCCTGCAAATTCTAACACACACATTCACGACTATTTAAATGCTCTGGGAAGAATTCAGGTGTTCGCTTAATTTTGCAACTTTGCCATTTTTATTACCTCATAATCTTATTAACTGCTATCTTCAGGCATTTATCCACTATTTAAACGCCAAAGTTCTGGCATATCTGTATATTTCTGATTAGCTGGCAATTCTGAGAAAGTAGAAAAAAATTGTTTTCACTTGGACCAAAGCCAGTCCTTTTCAAAATTTCTAAAGAAAGGACTTTCTAAATACATTTGGGTTGAACAAAATGTTTCATTTTAATGTTGACAGCTTTAAAACTGTTTTCCCCTTTAATCAAATTAAAAGATTTTGAAATAAACAATTGCTTCAAAACAAAATTAAAGTTCATAAAATGAAATGTTCTGCTTTTCCTCAAAATTGTTTTAAATTCCATTTTCTTTGTTTGTTGAGTTTGGCAAAATCAGCACAAAATGATTAATCGATGATTAGTATTTCATCTTTTCCTACTCAATATTTTTCATCAAAGAAGTTTTATGCCTGCTCCAAAAACACACTTCTGGTTATGAAATGAAAGATGTGGATCAGAACCTTACACATTTCTCTTGATGCCTTAAATTCTTCATTACCCTTTCTCTTTACTACTAAGGATAAGGAAAAGGCTGAGGTTCTTAATGCCTTCTTTGCATCTGCCTTTGCTAGCCAGACCACTTGTCATCTGGGTACTCAGCCTCCCAACCTGGAAGTCTGGGACAAGGAGCAGAATAACCCCCTCACGATTTAGGTGGATAGAGTTAGAAACCTGCTACTCCACCTGGACTGTCACAAGTCCATAGGGCCAGATGGGATCCACTCGAGGATGCTGAGGGAGTTAGCGGATGTGATGGCTGGGCTGCTTTCCATCATCTATCAGCAGTCATGTTCATCTGGAGAGAGGTCCCAGATGACTGGAGACTTGCTAATGTGACACACATCTATAAGAAGAGTCATAAGGAGGACCCAGGGAACTACAGGCCTGTCAGCCTGACCTCGGTGCCAGGAAAGGTTATGGAACAAGTCATCTCGAATGCAATCACGCAATGTATGTGTGACCACTGGGCGATCAGGCCCACTTAGCATGGGTTCATGAAAGACAATCCTTCCTGACCAACCTCATCTCCTATGACCAAGTGACCCGCCTGGTGGATGAGGGAAAGCCTGTTGACATAGTCTACCTAGATTGCAGCAAGGCCTTTGATGCGGTCTCCCACAGTATTCTCCTGGAAAAGCTGGCAGCCCATGGCTTGGACAGGTACAGTCTTTGCTAGGTTAAAAACTGGATGGATGGCTGGGCCCAGATGGTGGTGGTGAATGGAGTGAAATCCAGCTGGCAACCAGTCACCAGTGGTGTTCCCCAAGGTTTGGTGTTGGGGCTCATTCTCTTTAATGTCTTTATTGATGACTTGGATGAGGGAATTGAGTGCACCCTCAGTAAGTTTGCAGATGACACCAAGTTGGGGGGTAGTGTTGATCTGCCAGAGGGTAGGAAAGCTCTGCAGAGGGACCTGGACAGGATGGGTTGATGGGCAGAGGCCAATGGGATGAGTTTCAACATGGTTAAGTGCCATGTCTTGCACTTTGGCCACAATAACCCCATGCAGCACTACAGGCTGGGGCGGAGAGTGCCTTGAAAGCTGTGCAGAGGTAAAGGATCTGGGGGTGCTAATTGATGCTCACCTGAACATGAGCTGGCAGTGTGCCCAGGTGGCCAAGATGTCCAACGGCATCCTGGCTTGTATCAGGAAGAGTGTAACAAGCAGGAATGGGGAAGTGATTGTCCCCCTGTACTCAGCTCTAGTGAGGCTGCACCTAGAGTACTGTGTTCACTTTTGGGCCCCTCACTACAAGAAGGACATCGAGGCCCTGGAGTGTGTCCAGAGAAGGGCTACAAAGCTGGTGAAGGGTCTAGAACACGAGTCCTATAAGGAGTGGCTGAGGGAACTGGGGTTGTTTAGTCTGGAGAAGAGCAGGCTCAGGGGAGACCTTATTGCTCTCTACAACTACCTGAAAGGAAGGTGTGGGGAGCTGGGGGTTGGCCTCTTCTCAGGGGTAACTAGTGATAAAACTAGATGGAATGACCTCAAGTTGCACCAGGGGAGGTTTAGGTTAGAAATTAGGAGACATTTCTTCTCAGAAAGAGTAGCCAGGCATTGGAACAGGTTGCCCAGGGAGGTGGTGGTGTCACCGTCCCTGGGGGTGTTCAAGGAAAGGCTGGACCTGGCACTTAGGGACATGGTTTAGTGGGGTGATATTATTTGTGGGGTGATGGTTGGACCAGATGATCTTGAAGGAGTCTTCCAACCTTAATGATTCTATGATTTGCTACATAAGATGAAACTAATTTTGCCCTAGTGACTCACAAAGAAAATCACTGTTTTGTGATTTGCGCTCATCACATCTAGCTCCCATCCTGTGCTTCAGAGAGATCAACAAGCCCTGTACAATGCTTTTGCAGTAGCTTACCCTCAGCCAGCCCTGTGCCATCCTGGTGCCAGGAGCTCATATTCTCCCCCTCTAGGACACCATTCCAGGTACCTTGTGCTCTCCTGGAAATGCAGGAAATGAAGGAGCCCTTTGAGGAAGAGATCATAGAATCATAGAACATCCTGAGTTGGAAGGGACCCGCAAGTATCATTGAGTTCAGCTCCTGGCTCCACACAGGTCAACCCAAAAATTCAGACCATATGGCTAAGAGCATAGTCCAAACACTTAAACTCCAACAGGCTCAGTGCCATGACTGTGTCCCTGGGGAGCCTGTTCTAATGCGCGACAACCCTCTCGGTGAAGAACCTTTTCCTGATATCCAACCTGAACCTCCCCTGTTTCAGCCTGACACCATTCCTTTGGGTCCTATCACTGGTCACCAGACAGAATAGATTGACACCTGTCCCTCCGCTTCCCCTCATCAGGAAGCTGTAGACCACGATGAGGTCTCCCCTCAGCCTCCTCATTTCCAGGCTGAATAAACTAAGTGACCACAGCCACTCCTCATGTGTCTTCCCCTCTAGGCCCTTCACCATCTTCGTAGCCCTTCTCTGGACACTCAGACCTTCTCTAGACACTCGGCCCTTCCCTGGATCCTCTTAACCCTTAACAAAACCCTTCTAGGCACTGGCTCACACCCTTCTCTGCCAGCATGCAGGCACTCCTTTCTGCTGAGCACCCAGCATGAGACTGAAGTAGGTTCCACAAGAATGGGAGGTATGCTTTGAAGCTCAGCAAATACCTGTGTGTGTATACACACACACATCTAATGTATACAACTACCCGTGAATATAGGCAGCTAAGTAGATAGGTAGATTTAATAAGATGCAGGGGAATCCAGGAGTATAGTCATACCATCTTTTGTGCATCTAAAGTGTTATTTTCAAGGGTATTCAGAACCCACCAAAATTTTGACACTACTAAAGCCCACTCCAGAGCTTTTGAAAAGGCATCCAACAACAAGCCAAATAAAATCTTTGTGCTTCATTTATCTTGCTTTCTCTGCAGTTTCTGAGCACCCTGTTTAGCCTATTGTACCTTTGACAATAGTCAATGCCACATTGAAAACAATTAATACCACAGCTTCATTGCCCCTTATAACAGTACAACCATTTTCCTCTCCCCATACATAAAAAGCCACATGGTCCTGTTCTATGTTTTTATAATAAAGAATGCTCTTTGTTCTAAGCCTTTTAGACTTCTGAGTCAACATGTGTTATGCAAGTGCTGAATCTGCTAACATCTCCTGTCTTTACTCAGCAAAAGAAGTCAGTATTTGCATGCAGTCAGCAAAATAGTTAAGCATTTCTGTAAAACTGCATTAGACCACAAGCTAATGACTAATTCCCTACAAGGCTCTGAAGTTTATGCATAGCAAGAGCCCACCTAAAACTCTAAAAATTAGTTCTGTGGACTTGATTTTTCATATTCGAATTGCAATATTTCCATATAACAGATCACAATAAATTTGGATTAAATGTTGTCATTAATGAGATTAGAAGTCATTAGCTTTTACTGCACGATTTTTTGTTTACATGGCATGATTGTACAATGTTTTATGGCACCACCTACTGAAAAATAAAGTGATGTAAAAGAGTTTACCAAATAGTGCGAAACTACCCTGGTGCTTCATGTGTTCAATTTGAAAACATATACCCCGGCAAATTTTATAAATAAAGATTAAAATTTCATTTGGAACTTAAACAGTTTGTTCTGCCCAGTAGCTATAAAAATATTATTTGACTTAAGGATGAACACTTCTGATTGAAAAAAAAATAAATAAATCCTGCTTTGAATTTTTGTATGCTAACCTACACAAGCCATATTTTTTGGCACAAGGCACAGATTACAAATCACCATGAAGACATTGGCAAATACATCCTAGTTTACTGCATTTAAAAAAAAAAAAAAAAAAAAAAACTTTCATTTTCTTGCAGAAGTACGGAGTGGACATTAAATATTTATTACATTAAACTTTAATTGTGTTAGTAAGGACATGCTCTTTTTTTAACTAGCTAATGATCCTTATGAGGGAAATCCTCAAAGAAAACCCTGAGCTGATATGTACACTAAGGCTTAAGCAAAAACCTCAGAATAAATGATTTCATTATACATTTTCCTCCTCTTTTTGAAGGCAGAGCACAAACTGACCTGAAATAACTTGCATTCAGATTACTTCCTAGTTAGCAGTGAGGTCTTGAAATGAACTATATTCAAAATTCACACTAGACTGTTTATAAGAAAAATATTCTTTTTGATTTCATGAAAATATATATCCAAACCTTTATGGTAATACAAGCCTGTAGGCAAGCCTAAAGAGCTATTCTAAAGAGAACATTTCTAAAGGTGCTTTCTCTCAAAATTTTTCCCCATTTTATTTATGAGCAACAATGCTATCATGAATTATTGAGATGATCCAATAATCAGTGAATTTAATAACACAATACTGTCATGCATTCATGAAGTTTTAAACCACGATTATGCTGCCTTCTTGGCTTAAAGGCCAATGTGTTATTTCACAAAGCTCAGGGCTCTTTGAAGAATCATCTTTGGAGCACATTTTTAACTTCTTCCACTCCTTTGTATTACTCAGACAGCATCATTTCCCTGGCTGTGCCCCAGGAGATTGGAGGGCAAGAAAAATTATGTCCTGCAATGTCTTTTCCTGTCTCTTGACATCTCAGGCATGGCAATGGTGGGAAAAGCTAGCATGCTGTGTGCTAATGGTCCTTAACCTGTGCACGTGCCTCACTGCTGCTCTCATCTGGGGCGGGCCAGCAACACAGTGAATGGGGACCAGCTTCCTTCTTCTGGGCTGTTTCCCTGTGACTGTGGTTGAGTCACCTGATGGTTGAGGTTGAGTCACCAATTCCTGAAGTCAAGGCCATGCAATGGCAACCTTGCCAAGACTTATGCAAGGATCCCAAAGCTCGAAGGGGGAGCAGGCAGAGCCAGAAACCCAGGGGAGCCCCGCTCCTGGCAAGAGAGAGCTGCTGAGCAGGCAGGGAGGCAGGCCTTTCTTTCACCCTACAGCAGTCAGTATGTAGCAATTTGGAGCACGATTCAGGGAATACAGCTTGTGAAAGGTTTGTAGGAAACAGACGGGAAACACAAGCATTGGGATAACACATGTAGCTGGCCTAGGTGCTCAGGTGAATAAAGTCAGCAGATGTCTATCATGATTATCACACAAATTTGTGCAATCTAGGAATGCATATCAGATTACTATGATATAAATTGGAACTTGCAGGTAAACAGTTTAATGAGTTATGGAAGTACGAATGATCAATATTTATGAAGAGGAAATGAGAAAAAGATCATTGACAAGATTTTGCAGAAATGTGATATCAGTAAATTGTCTATGAACATCTATGTGTTAGAATTAACATTAGTAAATGCAAAATATAGTGTGTATTTTTATTCTGCAACACATGCAGACTCTAAGCAATATTTTGGAACTGGTAATCTATAACTGCATTTTGATACTTACAATTATTACCTTGAACAGCAAATTGATTTTTGTAGTCCAGGTGCTCCCCTGGACAAGTGTGTAAAGTCATTGTTATAATGCAGGATATTTTTTTTTTCCCATTCTAGGTTAGTTATTGTGGATTTCAGAAAATTATGCTGGGAATGGTGAGGAAATACTTCCCTTGTAATTTGTTTCTTTTGCAGCCACAGTTGTGCAGGTGTTTAGAGATCTGCAGTGTTTAAATAAACTTTAATGAAGAGGAATCTGGGGGTAGATATATAGCTCGAGCAGACACAGATGTCCCAGCTTGAAAGTACTGTACTTGTTTCTCTCTCATGTTCATATGTAGAGGAGAATCATTTGCATACTAAAAGAATACAGGTACAAACCATGTCACATTTACATTATGTTTACAATATTTTGTTCTGAATATTGGCATAAAACACAAGTTAAAAATGATGCTTTTTTAATGTGCAAATGTACATTTTTTTAATGTGTGAATATACACAGGTATGCATGCTGTATACAAATGAAATGGCCAAGCGCTGCCCTCCAAAAAACACATGTAATTCCAAGGAAAGTATTTGGCCACTATGTTGGTACACAGCTGAGTGAAAAATAATACTGTAATACAAACTAATGTAATGACACTTCTTAAAGCAAAGTCTATGTATATAGCAGAGGGAAAAACTAATGAGAAGCAGATGTACACGGGAGAGTATTTTGAATTAAATGGTATGTGTGGTTTCATTTGGGCACGTGTTTCTTTAGCACATGGAGAATGAGTGTATATATAGCTATGCAAAGGAAAATAGTTGTTGAAAAATGTGTACACTCTCAGGAAAAGAGGCTTTAAAGGGGAAAGTATTCAGATGAAGAAGCAAATTCTCTAAGTCTCAGGAGAGCTCAGCACTTTTAAACTACAATTAATTAATTCTTCTGCATTCCAGGATGCCAAAACAAATGAAACGATCAATTTCATTCTGTACCCACAATACAGTGTTTGCTGCAGCTGCAGCCGGGCCAGTGGTAAGCGTCCCTGCCCAGGTGCGGGGACCAAACCAGCAGTGGTGGCCCTGAACCCCGCACAGGCTGCAAAGCAACCCAGTAGCCCGGCTCATCACTACCCAAATTGACCTCTGCCATGGAGTATCACAGCCCATGGGACCTCTGATGCTCAGCAGCACACTCCTGTCAGTGCACATTTTGCAAAACTGACCGCATTGGTAACATCTGCTGAGTGCTCAAGAATCTTGGCTGGAAAAACAGGTAACTACTCCCTCCTCTTCATAGGACGGAAAGGAGCTCATTTTTACCAGTGAAACATAGTGTTGTGTTTTTAAATAATGCAGTAAGGCAGAACTCTTTTTTATGAGACATTACTGGAGCGGAGAAGTGAAAAAACATTAACATAGCCACCGCAAGAGAAAAGGTATTTTTCAAGGGACATTTAGGTAGTAGACAAATATTTCACCCACACTTCTGCAGACACTCAAAACTGAAGAAAAGGCTGTTATGTTCAGGTTAGAGGCAGCTTCTAGGTATCTCACTGTTTGGAGGAAATGTACTGTCCTGTTAGCACAACAGCATCCAGCTGTTGTACCTGCCTCCCATATACATGAGGTACCTGCCTCCTATATGCATGGTGGAACTGTTAGACAACATGAAGGGCCTGATGAAGGATGCAGCAACTTCAAGTCCAAGGTTGTTTGTTTTTTTCTCAGCAATGCTCAAATTCTACTACAGAGTCTTTTTCTGAGAAAGTTGCTGTTCTTTCCTCGTACATTATCTCAGCCTGAGGCCAGTTAGTGTCCAACTTTCAGCACATTCAAGATCTTGTTGAAGAGTACATTTTGCAGATTCACTTCACATTAAGATAAGCAGCAAGTATCTAAATATGTAGTCTGACCATCGATGTAGCCCAGTTAAACTCTTTGAAGTTTTCTCTTTCTTCCAAGGTCCTTCTTGTGTCTGATTCATATCAATTTTTGGTAAGAAATTTGTCTCTTTATTCAAAAAAGTAGTATCTTCTTTGAAAACATTCCCACTAGCCACACAGAGCAAGGTCCATGCAGCCAGATACTTCACATGAACTACTAGGTATTGCTGGTGTCATGTTTAGAGGAGTAGGGCCTCTCTCCTTACACCATGCCATTCCTGAATTCTTTCTCAGTTATCAGGATAACAACTTATACAACTCTGTAAGCTGCTAAATGCTTCCAAATCTGCTTTGCAAATCCAACCCTCGGGGCTAAAATGGACCTAACAGGAAAGAGATCATTTGTAATACCGAGGATAAGGTGAAACTAAGGAAACAGCTTTTTTAACGGTATTCTCCAGAATGAAACAACTTCTGCAGGCTTTGGATGAGGCTCTCAGAGCACAAGAGAGAGTCCAGATATTCCTAAACTGTTGTGGTGAAGGCTGACATCAGGCTGGGCTGCTCTGGAAAGTTCTTTTTGAATATCAGTATCAGAGATCACTGTTTCAGTCTTGATCTTACAGCTGCAAATGTCAATGGAATCACAGTTATAAGTCTAGAAACCATCACTGTTTTAACATATGAGTATCAGCACTACTGCCTGTGTTCCACAATAACTATATTGCTTTAACTCAGTTCTGCTTTACTGCTTGTGAGAGCTCCTCCTTTTTCTCACACATTGGTAGCCTGATCACAGAAATCTGGCAGACAGCTCTGCCAGCATGGCCAGACTCTCTCCTGCAGCCACAAGGCCAGGATGATTCCCATGCAAGGAGAGGGGTGGCCTGGCACTGCCCTTCTGGCTAGTTTAAAGGTTACAGCTTGTCTGCAAAGCGACAGAAAATTTGAAAACCACATGAAAACCACCAGTCCCATGAAGCCACAATCGCAATCTTAGTTTTCCTATGGCCATGCTTATTCCACATCAAAGTCCTCAAAGCAAACTGGGAGTGTTTCTCTTTCCCTCTTCACTTAGTGGCCAAATCATATTCTGGAGTAGTTAAAGTAGAAACTTTTTTCCTTTGCAGAAACTTGGTCATAAGCATCAGGAGTAGATAGCTACTTTCATAAGATTTAATCCAAAATCATCAACAATTTAATGCTGCACACTGTAGAATAGGGTAGAGATAATGAAAAAATAGTTGAACAAATAGAAAAGGAACCAAAATTCTCTTTTTTAATGTAATTAGGAATACGAAACACTGGGGAAAAAATACCTTTTTTTCTGGAAACTATTTTCAGCTCTGTGTCACTCTATAGAACCACAGAGACATTTGGGGTGGTTTTCCCACCATTATATGAAAAAAAAAAAAAAAAAAAAAAAAGTTCTTCAATCTTTTTTAAAGCTTTAAAATGAAGCCATTGGAAAACAGAAAGAAGTATAGCAGACCCATTTTCTAAAGTGACTAAACAAATCAATCCAGAGTATCTGATTCCTCTCTTGCTCTTTTCCTCACTGTTCTTGTAAAACATATTTTATGTTAACTTTCATATTGATGGAAGGCTTTGGCCAGTCTAAACTTCTTCTTCTCTATCTTTCATCCAGTGGCAATTCAGCACATAAACACTTCTGATGATGTAAGTGTTGGTGCAAAATTCTCAGGCAGCATGTCCAGAAGGGAAGAGGATAGCTGGGGAAGCTGAATGTTGTTGCAACATATCCTGTGACTGGGAAAGTAGTGCTTTTGGGAAGGACCGTAATCGCACAGAAGTGGGCAAAGGAATGTGATGCTTTCCAATTGCCTCCTCCAAAAAGAGTGGACTTTACACGTGTTTGAATTCTCTGTTGAACTGGGGATAAAACTTATAGTGGTTGAGTCCTCCCAGTGACCTTGTTGAATGCATTTTCCTATTATGTTTCTCTTTCTTTTTCTGCATATACAGTAAGAGGAATTAGCATTTGTAATGACTGATATTCATATTTTAAACTGATGTTGGATATTCCATTCAGAAAATAATCTATTAACTGTGCTACGTGTAGTACTATCTCCTCCCAGAAAAGTCTGTTTATGCCTCCAGCTTGTTGGCAAATGCGAAACCCTCAGCTGGTAGAAATGTAGTCTCACAGAAAACTGAATTTTTCACAGGCAGGCACATCAGAATCTGTGGTTATGGTCTTTGCTACCCAGTGACCTAATTTTGCTGGTTGAATAAGAGAGAAAGTGGGAGGGGTGCATCTCAGAACGTACCATTTTTAATAGGTAACAGACTATGGTCTGAATGGCGCATTCAACTTATAATTAAAATAACTGGTATGTGTTGAATTCCTGAGATAGCCACACCAAAAAAATGAATGTGATGTGTACTACTGATTGTGTTGGATTTCCTTCCGACTCCATTCATTAAGATGTTCTATTCCCGTAAAACAAAAACATTTATATTCTCACATGTACGTCAATGGCAAGAGATCAGTTTTCAAAACCTGCCCCATTTCCTCAGTGACTCAGCTTCTCAACATTGCACTGTTTGCATAATGAGAGTAACTGATCCCTGGAGTAAATAGACCCATTAGATGCAGTCCCTACCAAACTTATGTCATTAAAGGTCATGTAAAATGACTTGCTTCCTTATATACTTCTTTATAGTGTCCCATGTGTGCCCTACATCTTTCTAAAAAGTACAGTTCGTGACACATGACAGCAGGAGCAAAAGAGCAGTGAAAAAAAGACGTATTTGCACTTGGCTTTGAAAACAGAACACTACCGATATTCAGACAGCAATAAATATGCACTTGCCAATTTAAAGGGAGAGTAAGAGAAAGGGAAAGGGAAATACTTAATTTATATTATATGATTTTGATGTACATCTTACTGAGTAAACAGGATATATTAAACTCATTCAAATATTAGACCTAGTTGGCTAAGGTACATCCCCCTTCCTACCACAAAGTAAGAGCTTCACCTGAATGTCTCTTCTGAGATCCAGTTTCATACCCAGAGTCTCTGTTCCTCTGAGATAACACAGAGACTATAAAGAGGCACACAAGTGTTTACTCCTTAGACACTGTAATACAAGTGTAAGTTCCATGTTGCAATTTTTCTAGGGAACAAGTGCATATTCTACTAGAATCTCATTCAGCAATCACTGAATTCAGTAAGAAGTCATTGATTTGACTTCAGTGTGCAGGTGTAATATGTCCACTTGTAAGAATGCTCTTCAAATCTCTGTTTTTCATATCCTACAATACAGACAGAATGTATTTTATGGGCAAGTTTCCAGTGATCTCTTAGTATGATTTTTTTTAAAACAATTAAATACAAGGTGATAGTGTAAAATTAAATTCCATAGTCATTACTCCTGAAAATCACTTGATTTATTCCAATGACAAATACAAATGGTGCAGTCCTGATCTCTGCTTCTTTTCAAACATTAATTGCATAAGCTCTTCTAGCACTGCTGGAAAATGGCTTAAAACCAGGGGGAACACAGAGAAATATGTTCAGATGTATTACCAAGAATGTAGTGGCAGTTGTGCTTCAGAGTGAAAAGAAAATTCAGCAGTGCTTGTCTCCTCTTTCCCATATAGAGTCAGCTCACAGAACTATCACTCTCACATTTTAGGCAGATACATTACTAACCATGGGTTGCACCACCCATCTTGTTCCTTTCTTATTTTAGAGGCAAGAGGCAGGTGAAAATGAGTAAAACCAAGCATATCTTATATTTTCTCCGTGTCAGCTTTGCCCAAACACTTGCATTAGCAGAATCTTTCATTTGTTTTTAATTACAGGGGAATTGAAGGTGAAGAAGATTTAGGCAGGGACTTTGTCTCTAACTTATTTTACCTGTGTGGGCAACAAAGCGAAAAACAGCAATGCACAAGAAGTGCAGTGGAAAACAACACTTTGTGACACAGATGGTCTCATTCATGAAGAAACATTTACAGTACATAGGCTGTCTTACTGAATAGGGCAGACCATGTATGGTGTGTAAGGCCTACTAACTGTACAGTAAAGTACAACTTCATCTTAGATGAAAGGTATTGTGGTCACTTGCTGAAGTATTAAGAAGTTCAGAAAAGACATTTTAAGAAAAAAGCCATTTTGAAAATCCTGCAGTACTGCACTGCATCTATTCAGTTAGATGTTTCACCATAAATTCCCAACCAGTTCCAGCTTAAAGATGCTCATGCATTAATTTTAACCCCAGTAATTTTGGTATTAAATAATAACACAAACCCTAAACATTCTCCTTTTTTTTTTTTTTTCCTTTCTGAAATTGCAAGGTCTTTTAATGCTGATCATGGGAAAACAAAGATGAATCATTAACAAAGGTGCAGCCTTTTTTTCTCCGTGATATACTATGTTAAAAAATAAAGTAAAAAAATAAAAATAAAAATAAAAATCCTGGCCTTCAGATACCATCTAGAGTTTTGTTGTTGACAGTTAAGTAACCAGCACACCAAAAAAGAAAAGAACAAAGATATGTACTAAGCAAATCATCAAGTAAATGAGACCAAAGAGCCCTAGTAAATCTCACTGTTGCCAAAAGCTAATTCAGTCCAAAATGTCTGAAACAGTAACACAAGAAAAGACATGTTTAATCCTTCTTTGGTCACACCAGTTGCATTTCAAGGATAAACAATAGTCTTGAGTTTACAGAGTCTAATTCCAATGTGTTCTGTCATTTCTGAAAGGTACAATGGGCTTTAGAATTTACACAGAGAGACAGTTTTCAGCAATTGCTGTTTTATTTAAAGCTTTATTGTACTTTTTCTAAAGTCAGTCATTACAATGTATCCCCCTCTTTAGGAATTACGAGATATGGTGTGGAGACTACAAGATGTTCTTACACAATATCAATTTACTGCTCAGAAGTGAGAGTTAATATTATCTGAGGCCTGATATAGTTCAAAGACTGCAAGGCTATGCAGTGGGTTTGGAAATAGATCAAAAATCTCAAAAGGATGAGGCCAGGCCACTAGCAATTGCCTTCAACTATGTTGTTCAGAAAGTTGAAAAATATAACTCACGCTTCTCACTGCTAACCTTTGGGATCTTAATTAAGTGATGACCATCTAATCTTCTAACATCAAAAAAAATCTAATGTTTAATGACAATATGGCAATAAACTGCTTGCCTCTTTCCTTTGTTTCCAAGTACCTGTACACCTATTCTACAAAGACTCATCAACTAATGAGTTCAGATAATTTCTCTGGCTTTATGAACCTCTGACTGACTTTTGACAGAATGATGCAAGATATCCAGAATGATCAAAGAAATCAAATAATTTAGGATATTTCTTTGGAGATAACTTGCTGATCCTGATACTTGACTAATGATGTTCTTTCTTTGGCTTCTATCTTGATTAAAAACACTTCTTATATGTAGTTAGAGAAAGTGTAGTTTCCTTGTTGAAGGCAGAAGGAGTGTTAGCTTTCATTTGCAAGAGCAGATGCAAAGTATGCCATTTGTCCTTATAGAAACAAATGCTATCTTCACAAATATCATAGTATTGTTTTGCACATATAATAATTTCAATAATTTAAAATATTTCTCTGCCTAAAAAAATAGCCAATAATTTCAATGTTGTTAAGGAACCTTGCATGCTTTTTTGAAGCTCTTTCAGTGGAGTCTAGTTTCCAAAGACTGCAATTACTGAAAATCAAGTATCTCCTGTCTTTGTCAAACAGGACATTCAAAATCAAAATTCCAAACAACCTTTTCAAAAGTTTTCTAGTGGCTGGACATTCCTATCAACTCTAATGTATTCTAGTCCACATGTTCAACTCTGGATGCTTAGCAATAACTATCTAAAAGACAGAGCATCCTATACAACTTGATAATTTCTTGAAAGTCTTCCCTACTAAGAAATACTGTTGAGCTTTAAGGCAGCGTATGTATATATATAGTAAGCCTGTGCCTTTATATAACACTCAGGTTGTAGATAACCATAGGCAATCGTTGTATATGTAAGAGAGAGTTCATAAAGCAGACAAAAACAAGTACTGGATATATACAAGGTCAGAGAAGATTGGTGAGGGGATGTTTCCCAGAAACCAGGGGTAAAGCACTTCCAGTACAAATAGTCTGTTCTTATTCAATATCGCTTTGAATCTAAAAAGACATTGAAATTTAATTTCACACACAGTATCTGAAGCCAAAGTTGTTAAAAAATCTCTGGTAAATACAACCTCCACCATTCATCATTCTTTGAAAAATGATTGATTTAAATAAAGAGAGCATAAAGCCAGACTCACCAGATGAGGAGGGCATTTCATGTCCAGTTATAATATAATCCATCATCTTTTGTTTGTAAAATAGAAATACACACTTAAAATATCTAAGGAAAATATTTTAAAAATGTGATTTCACTTGTATTTAGAACAATATATGCCACATCCTGCTGATGTTATTTGTGATGACACTGTTTAATTTTAAGCAATGTTGAGGTCCAAAAAAAGAATAAGATTATGGGAACAACTGGCTGTGTCAAAAGGATTTTAATATATTATTCAAGGAGCAGACTAGGAATACAGTGATATCCTGAGGGTAAGACACAAAATCAACCTGTTTATTGTGCGGGTTCTCTTTATACCATGGTCATGGGACAAAGAGGATCTTGGGATTCAAGACAAGAAGGTGTCTGTGCACGAACAGAACATCTTCAGAGCAATATAGAAACACAAGATGGTAGTCAAGCAGGTGATTGTATATGTAGATCTAAAAGACATTTTTAAGTAACCTATCAGGACTCACTATATTTTTTTGTTGTTCTACAAAAGCAGTAAATTCTTCCAGTGGCTGTTCTTCTGCTTTGGTAACTGTTGTGGAGACACACAGTAGATGCCTAACTGCCTCAAGGACATCAGGATCTAAGTATAGTGAAAAGCACTTACTTGTGGCCCCAGCTTTCTCACTTACCCGGAAAACAACATTAATGGTAACTACTCTGGAAAAGGAATAACAATCATATCTAATATATAGTAAGAGAGAAAACAAAGGAGACTTAGGAAATACAAAAATGGGAATCTTCAGCTTGCACACAGTACTTCCCTCAAAACATAGGCACCATTTCTATCCCCGGTTCTGCCTAAAAAATCCGATACAATTCCTCCAGTTACATGAATATCTCTGCAAGTTCAATGTGGATAATGAAGGAAATAAGGATTCCAGGTTTTGCTCTTAAAAGAATAGGTAAAGCCTACTGACGAAGCTTAGCTATTAGACTTATCCAACTTGAAATGTACTGATAGCAAACACAGTCAATTCATCTTACCTTTCAATGACATTTAAAAGACAGAACTAACATTTTGTTCAAATATATTTTGTTCTGTGGCACTACAAAAAGGGGAAAAAAGGAAAAAGTCCATGATTTGTTCAAATCCCCCCAGTGTGACAGCTGCAATAGATGTGATTAATCAGCCACAAACAGCAAACAATATGTGGAGGACACAGGCAGGCTGCACTTCAATCTAAAATTCCACAAAACACCGCAGTCTGCAATGTATCTATATCCAAAACCACTCCAAAACTAACACATGACATTAATCATTCCTGGCCATCCATTATAACATGATGAATTTGCAGAGTTTGTGTTCCAGTACACTGGAGACTTAAAAATAATAAAAATAAAAAATAAGCTGGAGCAGCAAAAATACCGGAGGCCAAAAGAATAAATAAAGCTTAGCGACTCATAGCCCAGAATCAAAATGAATGACCACAAGAGGTAAATGGTCCAAATAGTGGCCTCAACTTCTTATCACAAATGCAAGAGCAGGGCTAAAATCAGTTCATGTAAATTTTCTGTGCAAGAGGATGCAACAGTGGAGATGAAGTAAAATAGATTATAATATCCCATAAAAATATTTTAAGGCCTTTCAGGAACATGACTTCATACAACCTGCTTACTTTTGCGAGGAATATAGTTGTTAATTAACATTGCCATTCCACAGTGCAGAAACTAAGATACCCTGTTAAGCCTTAAACCTGAAAACACTGTACAGTTGCTTAAATCCAACATAAGTTAGTATGTTGCTTATCTACAGTTAAGCACGTGGCTACTGAAGAAAATAATTGCAGCAACCGTCTCTAACTCTCTCAGGTCTTGTTCCCCCAGTCTCACTCCTACTGATACACAAATTTATCTCCTCTTGTGAATGCAGTGCTAATATCACTGATAGTTACAGTAAACTTATAACTGATTTTAGTGGAAACAGATATACAGGAGGTCAGAGAAGAAATGTACCCTTTGAGGAGGTTTTCCAATCTTTCTGTGTTTTAGTTTGCAACCTCAGGACTAAAATCGACACAGCTTCTTTTTTTTGCTTGTTTACATCAAAATAAAGTATCTCAAAAGAGAACATCAACAGAAGAGTTACAGCTGCCCAGAAATTTTCCAGAGAACACTTTTCTGATAGAAAATGGGGATTCACCAGAAGCACAACATTCTTCAGATTCTCATCACACCCTCAGCAGCCAGCCCTCCAGATGCCCATTTCCTTGGGCATCAGGAGGTCTGCTTCAGGATCTGGGAGTCTGGAAATGGTGGCTTTTGACCTCTCAAGTAGCATAGGCTCTCCTTGTCTCATAGACACCAAGCACCCCGCAGTTTACAATTTTTAGGTACATTGGGAGGCCCAGTCTGGGCTTCCAGCATACTTCTTCCTAGGAGGCCTAGGTCTCAGGCTCCCAGCTCTACAATGTTTGGGATCCTGGGCTTCCCAGGCATCCGGATGTGATGGCTGTGTGAGGAGCAGAGTGCTTGGAGCCCATGAGCCCCAGTATCCATGGGGTTCCTACTCTTCCTACTGTCCAGTTCCTTATTTGGTCTGCCTTGAAAATGTTTTATAGAATGAAACTAAAGGTCATGTTGACTTTTCCAAATTCCTTGAAAAAATTGGAAATACCTTTTTTACACTTTGTTTTTAAATAAGTGTAATTGTTGTTATTACTGTTAAGAAGTCCTTCCCGTGGAATGTGAATTCAGATTTATTTCCAGTCAGCCAAGAAAACAATAAAAACCCAGAAACAATTGGGAATTATATTTTTGCTGTGACACTGTTTTCTAGGATTTAAAATTCTATACAGTCCTTAAGCAGGAGAAGCAATCGCTGCCTAAGATATGGGAGACGGTACATGTTTGCTTCCATAGCACAGTATTCCAAATTTGATTTTTTTTTGTTTGAAACCTAGTTATTTATCAGACTTAAGGCATTTGATGCTAATATTAAAATATCAATAACATAGGCCAAATGCATTAAAGGCAAAAAAATGAATGCATGAACAGAACACTTTTTCAATCATGATAACATGCTGTATTCTTCCACCACTCTGTTAATACAGACTGTGTACTGCATCATGTTCTTGTTACCATTTTTCATTATAAAAATAATTCTATGAGCTTTATAAATACTCATTATCATTTCAATCATAAGAAATTCTAGATCACTAGACTATGGAAAAAGCGTATGCTTAGTCAGCAAAAGCAAAACAGGCCCATTTGATATATGTCAACATTAAATCTTCCACCACAGGAAAGGAGAAAAAGAATGAATTTGATCCTAGTCATCTTCAGTAAAAGTAAAAGATGGCACTACAACAACAGAACAGTAGAAAGCTTAAATAGAAAATATTATAGGTATATAATGGCGATATTCAACAAAGGAATCTAATACTATCTTGTATGATTTTTTTATCATTTAACTTATCACTTTCCAAGGAAACCTAAATTAGCTTTCAGACTTCCCAAAGAATGACCATGTGTTGACATTTATGTATTGAATAGTTTTTCAGCCATATGGGACTCCAGGTGCAGATGGTTAAAGATTTGCATGACTTCGGCTGAGATTGGAAATACAAGGATTAGGGGGGAAATTTCCAGTTTAGAAAATAGGACTCACAATCTCTACTAATTTTTCTACCAGGTGGTTTGAAAACAGCAAGAAAGAAGAATAACAAAGACGGAAAAACTATTCTGTTAAGAAAAAACATGTATAAGTAATTTTACCACAGCAATATTTGCTATGGGAATGTATATCATAAATTCGTGGATAAAAAAGGGAATCATGCAGAAAACAATATTAACAAAAAATGGTATTAGAAGTTTCACCAGTCCAAACTGATAAAAGATTTAAATAGATGTATTCATATGTTTATATGAATGTAAATCTTAATACATACTTTTCTTTACCCATACATTTATTTTATTACTTTAATGTCTTCCTAAATTACAAGGAAAATTGAACTCTGCCTCAGTCTACAGTCAGTTCTTAATACAAACAAAAGGAAACAGGACTCTGTTTCATATGTTAAAAAGTGAATTTGAAGCTCTTTCCACACACTTTTGATGAGCTCCTTTCAGTAATTTACCAAGAATCTTGAGAGAAGACCATCAGATATGAAACAAAGTCTGCACCAGCTACATGCAAGGTGTTGGTGTTGAGCAGTGTATATATATATATATATATATATATATGCAAACAGAATCAGAGACTCTGTGCAAAACACAGTTTAGTTACTTGGAAATGACCTTCCATTTTTACACAGTTTTTATGTAGACTTTCTGCCAATGCAACCAATGTCTCTCTAGACAGCACCTGTCAACTCACACTATATTCCCTTCTAATTTACTGTTCAACTGGGGTAACAATTTACATTAATACATATAAAATGGAAAATTAGGAGAATCTGATTGTCTTGCAAAAGAGATTCTTAATAACTTATCCCCTCTTACAAGGGACAATTAAATGAGATCTGACTAAGCTGCATGATCACAGAAGTTGTACTCAAATCCTTAAATTGACATCATGTGAAATATCTCAACGGTGGGAAAGTCTGTGTTGATGAGTCAGTGGCACATCACACACAGCAGCATGCCAGCATGGAGAGAGCTGAACATGAAGGCAGATCACAAGCAGTTCAGTCCTGGCCCCATCTATATTCAGAACTCAGACATTTCTGGGTTTGACTTCATAAATATTAGCATATTTACATGTGTTACACTTTGCTGTATTAGGTATAATTGGTGCATTTGTATCATCAGTGTCTGTCAGCTAAGGGACAGCGTTGTTCAAGGTCTCATTGAGAAGAATCAATAAGTTGTCTCTGCATGGTCTACATGAAACCTTTCTGTTAATGCTACACAGCATGTTTTGAGTCACAATCTACAAGCAGGTAATTCCTCTTTTCCAAAGTCTTTATCCAGACATGAAAGCCACTTCTCACAGACCAGGAAAACCTGCACCATGTCTTTCCCCTCCCCCTAGTCCTTACTATGTTGTTTTTTCCATCTAACACATCCAACTTTTTTCCAGACTTGAAATGAAGTATCTTCTCCTCGGGCAGTGGGGGTGGGAGGTAGCATGGACACCCACACTGCCCAGAAACTACCATCAACATAAGTACAAAACCTATGCATGGCATTGGCTTGTTTTAAAATTAGTTTGGTTAACCATTTAAAATATATATATATATATAACACTTAAAAATAAATTATCTGGAAACAAAACAGTGTCCTAGCATCACTCGGGTATGTAGTTCATCTATTTTACATTATTATGATATCATAGCATTTTAACTCCTGGAGTAGAAACAGATTAAGTATTCATTTTTGCCTTTTATTGAAAATCACATATGAGTTTAATCTATGAATGTACAGTATAAACATTGCCTGAATCAAAGACTGATGAAGTCAATGGAAAGATTCCTAATACATATCACAAACTTTGGATCCTGAAGTAAGACTCAAGCAGCCTGCTTATGATTCCTCTTGACCAGAACAATTCAGTCATATGAAACAGTAATATGTGTTACTATGATAACACATGCTAAATGCAAACCATGTCCCAGCAAAGATTTATTTTCATTTTTTTCCACTAGAATATTTGCATCACATAAAATTAAGTCTATTTTAGCATATGAAGGAACTTGATTCTAGCATTTTCTGCTCTTAGCTCCCTGATGCTTTCTGGTGTCTCTTATTCTGGAAAGAAGAAGAAGGAGAAGAAGAGGAAGAAGAAGAGGAAGAAGAAGAAGAAGAAGAAGAAGAAGAAGAAGAAGAAGAAGAAGAAGAAGAAGAAGAAGAAGAAGGAGAAGAAGAAGCATGGAAAGGCAAATAGTTTTTACCAACTTTTCTATCACTATTGTGATGAAAAACAGTTGTGGGAGCAGCAAATTTTAACTTGTGCAGATTTCTGGGTAATGTTACGCAAAAGATACAAGTATTAGCCTTCCCTCACTGTGGGTTGTGCATGCAAGTCCCTTCATTATCTTAACAGCCCACTTTTTCCTGGAAACTGTTAGCATTTTTGAAACATCTCTCTTTATCAAATCCAGTAGAAAATATGCAACAGAATCTGGAGTCAAAGGGGAAGGAGTCACACATAGTGAGACACAAGCACTGATCATGCACACGCATGTACACAGCATAATCACAAAAACTTTAATTTCTCTGTGAAACCGGGCTAAAAAAATTATCACCTGAGGAGGTCCTAAAATGAGAAAAAAAAATTTTATATATATATAAAAAGATAAAAATGTAATGTAATTTTAAGTGAAGGCAGAGACAAAAACAACATGAAAACCACCAAGAGTGTGCCCCAGTATTTCAGTTTAGTTCTTACCTTTGGTAGTTTGGCATACTAATTTCTTTTAACATTTTGGTGCATATATAAATTATATTAACCATTTGGTAAACATGCGAAGTTACTAATCTTTTAACTTTCTAACATATGAAGGAAAATGTATGTATCAATAAAGCTCTTATGCTGTAAAGTTCTTCATTTAATTGTGAAGTCAGTCAGTTTGCTAAACAGATTGCATATTATAAATAATGATATTATGCCGTACCAACTGTAGAAAATCTCCTTGCCCCAATGAACTTCTGCTCAGATATTCCTGTTAAAAGAGGAACCCACCATGTCACAACGAGGAAGTGTAAAGCACTCCCAGAATTATAGGATGTTCTCTTGGTTTTAAAAAATCAGTTTATAACAATAGTTGTGACACAGATTTGCTTATAATTTCATTTAAGATCCAACAGTTGCATTATTTGAAACGCCCTGAAACTAATATGAAACTTTTTATCAAGTCTATCTGGATTTTTATTGTAGCATATATGATTTTGTATTTGCCAGGTTGTGATCATAGTATTCTGTAGCACCTGGTCAAATAACTGACTTTGTGTAACAGAGCACCTGACTGGCGTGTAAATCTGAGATATAAAATGCAGGAGTAACTTCTGTCACTAGAGACTGACTATGCTGTAGCCATCACTAAAATCAGAATATAATGCATGTGAGAAGCAGTAAGCCTAAGTTACACAACAGTTAGGTGGTCATTAAAAACAAACTTGTTCGTATATAATATACTTATCTCCTAAATACATTAAAATATATATATATATATATCACTACAAGAGTAACTGCACAACTCCCCAGAATTATTTCTGATGCATCTTTACTAAGCTGCATGAACTAGGATTAGCAGCTGAGAAACAGTATTTTTCTCTTTTCTCAATTCTCATTATTTTTCAGAAAGTACAGGGGATGTAAATAATGTATAAAATATCATATGTATTTTGCTTTAGCACATTCTGTAAATGGAAAACAAAATCTCACATTGATTTTAGTCTACTGCACACTTTATCAAACCACAATCTCAAGCACGCAATATCAATTCAAGGTAAAATTCAGTGGGCAAACAAAAATTCTATTGAAAAAATCCCTTTTATACAATGTGGGTTTAGACAGGAATTAGACAGTATGACAGCCTTTAGCCTCCTGCACAGACATGGAAATTGCCTATAATATGAACATGAAGAATTTGCTTCTAAGGACAGTGCAAATGCAAGATCGAGTTGGAAATGGACACTTGCCCCCAAAGCTAAAAAGAGGCTTCCACAACCTCATTTTTGTACTTTTAGTCAAGAGATTAAGTATGTTTTAAGGTACACCAAAATGAGACTTTGGCAAAAAACTTCCACTCTTTTTTCATGCTCGACTGATTTTTGTTTCAAGGTAAAAAGGGAATTTAAAGAAAAGAAATTTCAGTTGTATAAAAATGTCACAAGGAATCTGTTTTATAGATTAGAAAGGTTTGTGATTTCTTAAAACAGTTGCTTGAAGTTATTACACACTGAGCTTTGCTTGGGATCTTTCTTTCTGGGAACTGTAATGGCTGCTGCCAAAATAAAATCTGTTTAACTGTTTAAGTGAGAGTTTCAAGAGAATCTAATTCAGTGCAAATGAGATCAGCTTATTACAGCTTAATAACTATAACACAGACACAGAAGTAAAGAAAACAAAATGCTCTTGAAACCTTATCTTCCTCCCACCCTCATTCAGACACATAGCCAAGACACTTTTCAGGTTTTTAACTCAGAAAACATTGTGGGGCTAATGTAAAATAGACAGTGCTCAGGTGTTTGCAGATCCCTCATGAACTCCATGAAGAGTCAACCACACTGCTCCAAACTAGGTAACTTCCCTGCATTTATTAGGGGGCATTATTAGGGCTGCCACTGCTATTTAGAGTGCTGAGAAAGCATCTGCTGCCAGATCCTGAAAGACCAGCTTTGGAGTTCAATTACCATTTGCTTGGCAGTAAGAAATAGAACTTGTAAGCAGTACTGGAGAAAAGAGCTTTATTTCCTGAATGTTTCCCATGTATCTTTTGAAAGTGTTTCCATCGCAATAAAAGCCTATCAGAGCTGCCACAGATCAGTTTTTGCCCCAAGAACTGCTTCTACAGGGAGGTGGCCTGGATGCAGGATGCTGGACTGCTATGTTCAAAGAAACCAGGTAAAACCAAAAATCCTGGGGACGTTAAAACCTCTAAGATTGACACAAAGTAAAGGACATGCTGCAAACCACTCCCTGATGGCTTGGAAAGGGCTGGGGACAGCTAGAACTTGGATGCTATCTGCAGGAACTGGGAACAGACAAATATGCTTGTGCTTTCATCAGAAAGAAAAGGTACATTTGAAGCCAGGTCTGACTGAATACATGGACAAAAGCTGAGAGTAAGACATACTCCATGGATGGGGAAAAAAAAATGGCAGGGAGATTGAGACCAAAGGAGAACAGAATCAGAGTTCCCAATTAAGAATAGAAAGGGTATCAAGACATATGTGAAACAGAACAAAACAAACAAACAAAATGAAACAAAATAAAACAAAACAAAACAAATCTATCAGTACCATGGATTGGCAGGAATTGGAGAAAGGGATCTGAAGGATGAGGAGAATATAAAGAAGAAAGCACATTACTTTTAATGTAGTTGTTGGTTGGAGATTATTCATTTATGCTGGCCTTGGTAATTGAAAAGCCCTTGGTTGCTGTGTTTATCTGAAATACAATGTGGCTTTTAGCATACTTAGCCTCATTTTCTCCTGTTCCACACAGTCAAAAAAGGAGGGAGTTATTTACTTTCAGTCAGAGTGCTAAGACGCATAAGGCCAGTTCTGCCAACATCATGTCTCACACCATCAGTATAGCCTATTGAGAGGAAAGCTACTGGCTGAGTCCATCTTGTGAGTTGTTTCCTTATGATTAACTTTTCCAAGTCAGGACGGCTGGATGAGGAAATGTTTGGATTAGGTTTTGGATCACGTTCCAATGCCTCATAATTCAAAGTATATGGTATATGCTCAATCCTAATGCTACATACAAATCAGTAGTTTTGCATACACTGGCTCCAGTTTAGATACCAACAGTCTCTAGCAGGTCTGAACACCACCAAACCGAAGAGTAATATATGTCTCTGTTTTTCGACCAAACTTTCAATGTTATTTTGTTTTCTAATGTTTAATAATGCTGGCGATGATTCATAAGGCCACACTTGAAATAGAGGTAAAATCCATGGAACCGTGCAGCTTTATATTGGCTGACCTTCATTCTCCTGATTTTGGAGATCTTCCACAAAGACAGTCCCCTTGTAGTATACAGGCTTTGTAACAAATACTTATTCAGAAAAGGTATAATATGGCCAGCAAAATCTGGAGAACATGAGCATGAATACTGACCACAAGCTCATTTCCTGACAGCAGGCAGAATATGACAGGAGAAAAGACATCACTTACCTGTCATCCTTTTCAGCCACACATCAGATATTCTTATACTTTGCAATACATTTTCATTCTATCAACCAACTCACTCTGTCCCCTCACTAACTAACACACTTCAGTGCTGAAGAACCACATTTCTCATGGAGATATAAAATGTAATAGAAGTTCTTTTCTGGTTTTTCTTTCTGCTTTTCTTTTTTCGTAAAAGTACCTGTGTAGCATGGGAGATACATATCCCTTTCCCTCAGCCAACCCTTAGTGCTCTGCACGACAGGGTGAACTCAAAGATCAGAAATGAAAAGATGAGTTCTCTTCCATACGTTTTCTACAAAATCAAAGGAGTGAATAATTTTACTGCAATTATTCCCTTTCTGAGGGAGAAAACTCCTGTCAATATTCAGTTGTATCACAGGTACAAGTGCCGGACCCAGTGGCAACTGGACACAGGGAGTAAACGGGGTCACTCAGCTTTAGGTAGCTAACTCGCATTCTTAAGCTGTTTTTTTAGACTTCAGTGTCATCAGGAGAGGGAGATTTCTGACAAGGGTGCTTCCAGAAGCTAACTGCAGAAGGATTGCCTCTACTGCCTGTACAAAGAGACAAAAAAAAAGGAGAATAAAAATGCCAGGAGATGAAACAAATAATCCAGGTTCACTCTGTGAATGAAAGGAAGAGACAAGTTTAGGGTCTCTTGATCTTTACTTTAGTAACTGTTCACCAGGACATATATTCCCCAATCTGCTGTGTTGTTTTTGTTTCTAACTGGGAACAAGGTGGGAAGGGTATTCAAATCATTTTTTCTGAAATTTTTATGAGGCTTGGAAGCTCACAATATGAGTTAATATTTAACTTCATGGATTCTTAAGTGAGCGTGAAACTGAACTAAACAAATCTCTCTCTAAAGAGAGATGTTAAAGTAACAAGTGATCGCGGCTGAAAACAGAAAAATCCCATTCCTACAACTTTAATTCCAGAAAATTTTGTGATTTGTAGAAAGTATAGTGCACCTAAGGCATGTTTCTTTCTCTCAACACATTGGTCACGATAAAGACAGGATATATGTTTACTTTTCCTGAGTGCTACTTAAATAACAATAAAAATATTTAAATAACAAATTCAGCCCAAAAGATATAGCCAAGAAAAGAAGAAACTGACAAAAGGCTTGCTAGTTTAAAAGAACTGACTTCTAAGAAATGTACGATATAAAAAAATAAAAGCCACAAGGTAAGACTTCAGGATCTCTTTTTTTTCTTTTCCTCCCTCTAAAAGTAACCTAGTATTCACCTCTTAAAAAGAGATAAGGAATTATCTATATTCATTAACCAAGTTTTAACTAAAAAATAAATAAAAAATAAAAAAATAAAGAAGCATTGTTATTGTCAAAGTTAGCATGACACAAAATGTATTTCAGGGAAGGAGGAGAAGGTGTCCTTCTGAGGCTAGAAATTGAGGGAACATGTTTACAGGTCAAATCTTTTATTTCATGTGAAATATTTCCTTCATATTTTTAGATAAAATTTAAGAAAATTAAAATTTATGCTTTTTGACTTCAACAAAAATTCTTTCAGGATTTATTTCCCAAACAAAGGAATTCAACAATTTCAAGGCACATAATTTTAGGTTTCAGTTTTTGTTCCAGGAAAAATTTGCTTTGCTGAGGTAGGAAAAAAGTATTCTTAAAAAGATTACCATTTTTTTTCTGACAAACTGATTTAAGTCTCCTATCTTTAAAAACAGGATTTTGAAATTAAGTGAAAGCATAACTTGCTTTTAGTGGTACTAACCTGTATTAATGCCTCAATACATTAATGTTTTTAAACTTGCAGATCGTCTACTCTGATTTTACACCTTAAAATATTTTATAATGTTATTTATATTACTGTCTCAATATTAAGAAACTAAATGTAAATATCCATCCAAATTCTTCCTTCATTTATACACCCTTTGAGAATTTGTCCATGCATTCTATCAAATAATTCTCAAGAAAAACTCTCGTCTGCATAGTAGCTAACACTTCTAAATAGTCATTCTTTGTTGTTGTAGTTTTAAAGAAGAAATTCAAACCTGTCCTCTCTATAGTAGAACCATTAATATATTTAAAGATACAAATGAATCTGCCTTCTTTACTGGACTGAATCTAATTTGCTTGGAATATAATTTCCTGTCTTTTGCCTTTCCATACCTAATGATAAGCACAGAAAGTTTTCTCTCAGCTTGCCAGGATTCTCCTTGATCCTTGGTTATTAACATAGCAGTATCTCAACATCACCAGTATTTCACCCACCCTCTGTAGGCAATTATAATCTGAAAAATGCATGCTTTTTGCCAGGGAACAGATGTAGCAATTTTTGCTGGTTTGGTGACAGTGGATATATCTTAAAAGCAGACTTCAAAGAGACAGTGGTGCTGTGCAGATTCCCCTTATATTTCTTCAGCTTTGCTTGACAAGTGCAGAAACAGGTGTTCAACATATATTCATTACTGAAACTAGTTTAAATAGATTGACATACCAAACAGATTCCACAGAAATCCTATATTATATATAGTCATATTATTCAAATCCATACAGGACTTTTTGGGGAATAAACTGTAAAGGATGGTGAACTAGTCTAGTCCTTTTTTAAAAAACAGCATGGCCAAACTGCCAAGCTACGACACCAATGGTCATAACATCATTAGGAAGTACTCTGCCTCACAAATACTTCCAGGACTATAACATGGAAAAGGGATCTCTGTTTGGCTGACAGAAATTGTTCAGTATTTCAAAAATCAATCTTTTTGACCCCTTTTCTTCTAAAGAAAAAGATGGACTATAATTATGAGATGGCTTTTTTCTTTTTTTTTTCCAAAAAATTACCTTTAAAAGAAGTTCTTATATTTACTACAATCATTAATCCAGCAAAAGTAGCAAATTTGTGCCTCATAACTATCTTTCTCTAGTCAGCACTTGCACTGGATGAATCTGTAAGTAAAAGCATTTTTGTCATCATCTTGGCCCATGTCACTTTAAGTCCTCATTTTAAACTTCAAGAATGACTTCCCTTATAGCATAATTTTTGGCCTAAACTGATGCCACCCTTTTCTGAGTCAGATGGGTTCTCATGTATCAGTCTAAATTTGATTGAAAGGTCCAGATCCACCAAAGGGCCCATTTTTCACAAAATCTAAAACACTGAACTAATGGGAAATATATCCAGTAGCAATACTGGCAGAGGCAGTAAGTTGGGTTTGTTGGTTGTCATGTTGAAATAAACAGCCCCAATAAATGTCGTGTGACATTTTTATTGGAAGGAACAAAATAGGCTTTTGAAGAAGGCAAAAAAAACTACAAATACATGCTAAATTAATGAAATTATATGTTGGGATTTTTTTTTTTTTTTTTTTTTTTACTGGGAAAGGTTTTAGTGACAGAATTTATATATCAAATGTTGGATCCTGGATAATGTCTTGAGAGATGGGAGAGGTGAAGCTGTATAAGAACTCCTACATTTTCCTTCTGTTGCTGCATGTCATTTATTGAGCGGAGGAAACCACATATTATGACCACCAGAGACAAATATTCTTACAATTCAAAAAATTTGGATAGGAATAATACTATATTTGCATTGTAAGTGTGCATTGCCCCATTAGGGACCATGTGATGGATAGATGAATTAAAAAAAAAAAATCTATTAGGAGCATTATTATTCAAAGGGAAAGAAATATACCAATAGTAGCATGGTGATTACTGTGCTCAAGACAGTAGATAGCAAATAATACCAGCAGTTTATTTACACCAGAAGTTGGTCCAACGAAGCTTCACATTAATCATGTCAGTGACTTCTTCGAAAGATCTGCAAGACTAGGCTGAAAGGGCAGTCCCTAACACCTGTAGTGGCTAATTTCTCACCTCTTTTATCATTGTGAGTTTGAGATTCTGATCAGGCAAAGCTGTTTTGATTTGTCCAAAGCCGCTTTCCCCCCTCCCTCCTGCTGTGGAGGCCTTGCAAGTGGCAGGCACAAGCTGCTTCCCAGACAGGAGGGGATGCTCTAACCCCACCAGAGTCATCTGTCACATGCTCCAAATAATACATGGTTTTCTTCAACTGTGGTCAACCAAATTGCACTAAAACAGTATTCTCATTCCCCAAGCAGCTTTCCTAGCCATAAAGGCATTTGACCCTGTCAAACAACAGACAAGGCGTCTGTGGAAAAAGTATGAACCAAGCTGATAAGCACTTCAGAAAAAATAGTGAACATACAGTCCTTTCAGGGTACAACCCCTCCATATGTACGAGTATTAAGTATGGCAGTTGTTTATCACTCTCATGACCGAGGAGCCTGCAGTACATCTGTAATTTAAACTAAGTAATTCATGATGTGCAGACCAGTAATTTTAATCATAAGATTATCTTTTGCTCAGTCTTCAGTAGCAAGTTATAAACACCTTTCTTTCCAGTTTATTATATTTATTTGAACAGAAGTTCATTACTGTATGACTCTTGGCTTCCATCCTGTTGTTTTTCCAGAAATTAAAGTTTTGTTTGCAGACACTTTCCAATTTAAGCACAACAATGATGTATCACAGTCCTTCACCTTAAATACATGCACCATAACTGTTTGCACATTAAAGCTATTGGCTGTGTCCCAGTGAAGATACTCCAGGTTAATATTTGACAGCAACATTAATAAATGTACTAGAGTGAGCCAATCAAAACTTTAGCTGGTTTTATGGTTTTTTTTATGTATTTCAAAACTGAAAATAAATCATATAAAAATGCATAATTAGTGGCAAATCAGTAAAAAAAAAAAAAAAAAAAAAAAAAAAAAGGTACCATTTAAGAGGTTTACATCTACCAAAAAAAAAATTAAGGACAAGCCAGTGTATCAATTTTGAAGATGGCTTTATCATAAAACCTCAAATACAAACTTAAATTATTCCAAAAGGAGATGTTAACTGAGATTTGTATTTATTAATGCATAGGGCTAGCTCAGTTCAGCTGCCTAAAAAGATAACGTGTCATCTGAGATGTCCAAAAGATCTCAGATGTTATCAAACTGGTCACAGATATAAGACAAGACCTCCAGGAGACCCATGCTCTTTTGAACTAGCAGCTGGAGCCAGGTAAGTCTCTAGGGCATCTCAAATGGCATCAGACATTTGGGAACTGGATCATGCCCAGGAACTCTTAACATTTCACTTAGCTAAAGATGATAGGAAAGATAAAAATCCCTCTCTGGGTATTGCTAGAATAGGAAAAAAAAAAAAAAAGTGTGACTGTCAATTAAAGCACCCTTCAAATTTCTGTTTGAAGGCTACTCTTTAGAGGCCTCTGGTGTGGTATTGCTATAGATACACTTTTAACCCTGGAGGCTATTGTTGCTCTCACTTAAGGTAATGGCAAATTTTCCCTTTGCTTCTTCAAGAGCTCTTTTGAGATTTAAGACCAATTAAGAGCATTTGCAGCAGAACATACGGTGGCTTCACTTGATTAGCAGAGGGCGTGAATGTACTAGGTGTGGGAGTAGGTCTCCCAGCTGAAGGACTGAAAGACAAACCTCATGCAAAGAAAGGAAAAGAATTGCCTTCTTCATTCAGTGGGTAGGGAACCTTGCCATAAACAAAAAATCCCCAACAATTTTTGACCCAGCTAAGAGCTTCTGTGGTTTTCTATTATTCTTTTTGCTTTTTCCTTTCCCTTTCTCAAAATAATGGTCTCAGATGGCAAGAGTTAATTCCAAAGACAGTAGTCATATATTTACCTTATGAAAGAGAAGAGAAACTGACACAGATAGAGTCTCAAGAAAAATCTGAGAAGTGTAAT
This sequence comes from Cygnus atratus, assembly GCF_013377495.2. Taxonomy (NCBI): domain Eukaryota; kingdom Metazoa; phylum Chordata; class Aves; order Anseriformes; family Anatidae; genus Cygnus; species Cygnus atratus. The sequence continues at coordinate 109,689,449 of NC_066362.1, forward strand.
GACCAAAACTCTCCTGAACCTCAATTTGTACCTGTATAGGATAATTCGAACAATGTAGTTAGATTCCTCCTTCTCCAAATTCTTGTCTGGCAGAGACCATGTTTTACTACTTGTTACAAAGGGAAACTGGCCACATAACTTTGCCAAAGTTAGCTGCCACCAATTCTCCTCCAATTGTCTTATCTTTAGACATATCCCATACCTTTGGCATGAGCAAGCAGCATCAACATGTGAAAATGAAGACTTCACATACAGATGGATTATCATTTTTACAGGTATCAGGCCTGCCACTCTATCCTTTTTATGTCACATTAGCAAGGTACCAGAAGCCCAAAATGTGAAACATCTCTCTGAAATAAAATACCACTTAAATGGTTTCTTTAGTTCTGTATGTTAATGACTTAAAAAACAACCGAGTCAACCGAGTATGCAAATTAGCAATAAATAGGACAAACATTTTTATGTGAAATAGAAGAGTTCCTTTATTCACCAAGTTTACTGAAGAATCTTGCTCAATATTGCATCTGTAATGAATATCTAAATTCGGATCAGCAGTTTATTTTATATTAAAATCAATGTCCATTTTTATGCCATTTGGACTTCCTTCTAAACAATAAATGAGATATTCATAAAGTGCTTTTTATGCTTAATTTTAATCAATGACTTTCGCAGCTAAATGAGTTTAGTTTTTACATGACAAAAGCATATTCCTAACATGGAAGAAAACTACACCCATACAAGAACTTCAACAAGGTTTGCTGCACTAATGATCTAAAAAAAAAAATATTAGCACAAGTTATAAGTTTTCATTAGGATAAATGTGATGGAATGGGTAAAACCTCACTTAATGCCATGTAGTGCATTACTCAAACTGTGTTTCTAATCTGTAAGTACATTACAGCATGAGTCAAAGGAAAGGGCAGAGTTTCCTGCCCAATTCATTATAAAAAGAAAGTGACATTTAGAACATAAAATATGAGAAATGGGAATTGTATCTTACAGGTAGAGTTCTTTTTTTCTCATGAGAATTCCTTTATTTAAATAAGAAAGTACCAAAACTCTGTCTCACTAGCTGTAAATTATCAAGATCGTTTCTTAAAGGTATAGGACCCTTAAACAGAATGCTAACTTCTCTGATGTAATTCAGCATCACTATATTTATATTCTTTGGGAATCCCGATAAGCGTGCAGAACAATTTCACACAGGAGGGAGGTTTTCTGGGTTTAGTTTTGCTGTTTTTTAAGTACTACCTTGTACCCTCCAATGCCTCTGAATAGAAAACCCTATTACAGTGTTAATTCCATTACAGTGTTAAAACTGTAGAGAATATATCAAGCCAGTGAGACTGGAAAGATGCACCACAAACTACCTTTTACTTGCAATGGTGAAACACTCTGGTGTTACTGAAAAACAAAAGAAATGAAAATCTGACCTTGTAAGGGTAATATGAAATGTTTGTCCAGTCCTAAGTACTTATATAAATATGCATTTTTACAGACAGGGTGGGTTTTTTTTAAAGACTATTTTACATCAGCATGTTACTCACTTGCCTCCTCCTCACTGAATGTTCCAGTTTCAACTAGCACTCTGACCAAACCTGCCATTGGGATGATTTCAAAACACCAAGTTTTGAGTTGCAGAGGATGAAGAAGATGCATGTGATCTTTTCAGTTTTGTCATGTCTTTAAATGTCAAAGCTAAGCACCATGGGTAAACTAATTGAAACATACAGAATAAGTCACTATTTATTCCTTCCATCCTGTCACTTTTAGAAATGCATTCCCGTATACTGCATATAGTTAAGGAAAGATCTTCTATGACCATATCTTTCTTTATTTTCTAGGGTTCTAATTCAAGAAGGCATTAAATTATCTGTGGAAGAGAATCATTCAAGAAAGGCATGTTGAAAAAGTTAGCTTTTCATGCTACAACTGAAAAAACATCCCTGGAAAGAAGAATAAAGCACAAGCTGGAGGCTTGAGGTGTGAGGCATGGAGCCCAACTGCAGGGTTGTTTGTCAGTATAAATGGAGCAGAAGCAGCAAAGCCTGAAAAAAAAAAAAAAATGGATTGAAAGAAAAGCCAGAGCATCCTTTTCTGAGAAGTGTTTGTCCACATCCTGTTCCATGGTGTTCAGAGACGAACAGAATGCCAAAGGCATGCTCACTGCTAAGGAGCATGGGAATTAACACTTCGTCCGACTCTTGTATGTTAAACAAGGGTTTAAGAGATCAAGACACAGATGTCTCATGCCCACCTACAGAGCACTAACATTCCCTTCTCCAGAGACTGAGAAAGTGGCTCCACATAGCAAGTTGCAGACACTTGACACTGAAGGGTCAGCCAGATATCAATAGTTTGGCTTTGGATTTGGTTCTGAGCAACAAGGAGATTTATCTTAGATTTAACAATCTGGTGTAACAGCTGCTTACCATAACAAGCTTTCTACTACAAACTTTGTTTAAACATCTTGGAGCAATGAAAAATAGCAGCCCATCCACTCCTACCCCTCTGCTCAGTGATTTTTTGTGCCAAAACTTAGTTTAGTTTTGCCTAGCTACTGTGTTTTCTCGAGTTGTCAGGGCTGATTGCCTTAGGAATAAAGCACCTACCAAGAAAAGTGAGTTGTTTCACTGCTTGCCAATAACATTACGATGCTACATAGAGCCGTACAAGAAACAGGAACGGTACAGTGACTCTGTTCTCACTTGGAATTTCATTATTTCCTTATTTCTGGCTGCAGATGCAGACAGCTTAACCATCCTTGGCTTCCCTGCACCCTGCCACCCTGGAGCAGGTGCCAGCTGTGCTACTTCACTGAGGCAACTGGCTTCGCCCATGGCTTGCCTTGGGAGGGGACTGGTTGCATGGAGTGAGTGGAGCAGGCCCCAGGTGAAACCCCTAACTTCTCGCAGGCTTAACATCACTTAAACTTTATTATCCAGTTATTTAAGATAAAGTCAGGCATTAAGAGGAACTTTGATGTTGTGGCTTCTATAGAGCTGTCCCAGTCTAAACTGTCTGGCCAAAAGTCATAGTGTTTTATGTGGCAGATGCTAATCACTAACTTGATTGTACATGAGCTTCTATTAGAAGCACACTATGAGAATATTAAAACACAATCCTAATACTTCCCCTGATTGTACACAGGAAGATCTTATTGAACAGTTTATCCCTAGAGAATACCTACAGAGGAGTAGTAGGTTCACTTTCTTAGTCCATACACATCAGGTAGAAATTTTATGTTATGTGTGTAAGGTGTAGTTTATTGTGAGAGTGGAAGAACATGTACACAGACACAAACTGGATGGTATATGAAATTATTTTTCTACAGCTGTGCTAAAGAGCTAATGACAGATGATGGAGCTCTGTGAAAACCCCATGCTTCCAGTTTCTTTTCCATCATCCGAGTCCACATTTCCTCCATCCTGAAGGCAAGGGCCACCACCTCTAAGGAGTACGGCAAAGACAAGAAAAGTAGGGAGACAAAATACATCAAGGTGCCTAACTTTGTAGCCAGCATTGCTCCACAAGCCACATTTACAAAAATTAATATCAGCTCAGGAACAACTGGAGGCTGTGATTCCTGTGTTTTAAGCTTTGCTGCATTTGATTAAACCAATTCATAAAAAATGGTAACTATAGTTATTGTAAACTAAAGATATTATAAAAAATATATTCAGCATGAAAATAAACTATATATTTATTAAAAAAATATTTACTGACAACCAAAAGAAGATCCTGGATTTGGGATCCTAATCTAAATATTATTTTCCTGTTTATCAGTGTTCTAAAAAGTAAAACACTATGGACCAACTTGCCCGACTTTCATTCATGTTCATTCCTGTTGGGAATTTTCACTCCCCAGTTGAACTTGCTGCCTTTTAAGCATTCCTACTTATAGAAAGGAAATTGCTAGTTTTGAAAGGATGGGATGATTTTTCAGTTTTCCATTTGTTTCCTACCAATGAGAGAAGGAAAGGTAGAACACTACCTATTGAATTGTATACACCATCCCCAGAAGCGAGTTGTCACTCTGAGTCTGGTTCAAAGGTGAAGGTGCTCACTCTCATTAGTTATTTAAAACAAGAAAAGAAAACAACACACACAAAAAAAATAAAAATGTAGTGTGTGCTTGCTTTGAAGAGACTGCCCTCTGATGCTGGTAGGAGGTACTTCTTTCTTTAGTCAGGTAATCTAATAACCGGGATTTATGATACCAAGGGGCAAAAAAGACTATTTGTGCTGAATAGAGAATTCTTTTGGACTGAGGTCAGCAGAACTACTTGTTGACTGAAGGGAAGCACAGGGACTCTCACTGTCCGCAGAAAACTAGTTTGGTAGGAAAGCTACAACACTACTGATTATGCATATGTATATCTTCCTTCAATAATTTATTTTTAAGCCCTTTGAACTCCTGCTGTTCAAAATATATATTATGCTTATAGGACAATTCCTAGCTTATACAGACCCTACTTAGACAAAGCATTTAACAGCATGCAATTGCCTTTCAGTGTCTAAATGCTTGACAAATTTATCATCTTTGAAAGCAGTTGACTGTAGAACTTCTCCAATGCAAAAACAGCCTTCATTTTTAGTCCCATACTTGTCCGTATATGGTTAGAAATGTGATTAGAGGTTGCCCAATGACACAATTTAACAACTTCCAAGACAAAAGCAAAACATCATCAGATTATAATTCTGACTTCCTGAATCTAATCATGAAAAGGAACTGGTTTATGCAAATCATCTTCCTACTGGAAATGACAGAGTAACTCTCCTGAGGGGCTAGGGAAGGTAAACGAAGGGAGGAACACTGAAACTTTACAATTTATATGATGCTGAAAGGAAGGAAATGCAGCAGATCTGTTTTTTTGTTTTGTTTTGTTTTGGACTGGGAAGGATTAATTCTTCCTGTCAACTCGCTCTCCTCTTTTTAACTCTCATTAATACTTTTGCCAGTAAAACAGGGTTTTTAAGGATTTTCAGAACAGACAAAATCAGACAAAATCACCCTGCTCCTATCTTGCAGGGGTTTACATAGGGCTTAAAAACCAGAAGGCTACATATCTGTTTTTTAAACATACCTCTGAGCAAACATACACCTCTATACACACACGCACACATGTCATCCCAAAGATAAGGAAATACTTTAAAATGGAAAGAAAAGAACAAAGGGAGAAGTTCAACTGAATTATGTCACTTTTTTCTTAAAGCAACAAAAAATAGAATATCCAGGAAGACAGCCGTAAGAAAATATAAAAGGGAATCAGTAATGACTCACCAGCTAAATGAAATTACAAACTGCTATAAGAAAAAGGCTTTCCGAATTTAAGTTAAGCCATGTGAAAATTGGACTCAACTTTATAAACCACTCTAGATTCCATAGTGTGCATTTTCACACAGATGAATTAAGAGAAACATAATAGAATGACATGCTAAATTGAAAGGACCATGTTTAAGTCAGAATAAGTGTCCTTCCCTGGCCTTGTATCTCTCCCAAAATCTGAATGAGTATTGAGAAGTTACAACCACACAAATACATACTTGGTCTGCCAGCAGGAAGCACTTTTACTTTAATGGCATTCACATTCCCATCAGTGAAACTGCAGAGCTGTGTAATCTGCTCCCTCCTTAGTTTTTTTTTATTATTATTATTTTGGAATGGGTTCAAGGGGAAAGTAGGTCAAAACATTTGAAGAGTGACTGGCCTGCATTTTGTACATTTAGCAAATTCAGTTGCCTAAAAGATCACTGTCAGCAAAATGTTCTGGTTGCATGGTCATCTATACAAAGTTGCAGCAATTCAGTTATACTGCAACTGTAGTGGATTGCTGATCTTTTACCATATAAATTTATTTTATATATATATATATATTTATAAAACACAGGTCACTCTTTCATATAATTTTCAAAGCAGAGAAGTAATAGAAAACGGTGGTAGAAATGAGGTGCTGAGTTAAAATGTTTCTGAAATAAAGAGTGCAATCTGTAATAATTCAGAATCAGCAGACTCACAGTTAACAAGGGTGACTTGGTTTAAACTTTTCTAAACCCTTCACATGTCTTGCAAACACTGTTACTGTAGCAAGTGGAAAAGAAGAGAAAGGGGAAGATGTTGTTTAACAAACCATCTCAGCTATACTTTAGTACTCACATTTCTTAGAATATTACTGGAAGCCAAATGGCTTCTTACAGTGAAAAAACACAGCATATGAACCTATATTAAACATTCATTGTAGACCGGAGTCTGCAGACACGTTTACTTTCACCCTTGATGTAATTAATTATCCTTATTTAAGACACAGGAAGATTTTTTGGCCCTGCAAATTTGATTCTTTGCTCAAGTTATTTCCTTTTTCTTTGCTCTAGTTGTCTTCTCTGAATAAATAAATAAATAAATAAATACAAAGTCAGATAATCTTTACAATAGAAATGTGTGTTTGTCACATGAAGCATGTTTTCTAATAACATCAGTGGAACTGCTGTGTTTTATACAAGAATTTGGATGGCTGATTTTAGGGCTGTAATCATCTAACAGTATATACTGCAGACCAGAAGCCAGTAATCTGAAAAGGAAGACTACGCATAGACTATAGATGTCAGTAACTCAAGTTCAGCTGTCATTCCAGGGGGAAAAACAAAATGTGAAGACCAAAAGTGGAAGGGAAACATAAGACAAAATTCTCCCTTTAGATGGGTAAACAATCATAAAATCATTTGGGTTGGAAAAAAACTCTAAGATCATCTAGTCCAACCTTTAACCTAGTACTAAAGTCCACCACTATACCATGCTACTAAGTTTTAAATCTAGGCATTTCTTGAAGACCCCCAGGGATGGTGGCTCAGTCACTTCCCTGGGCAGACTTCCAATGCCACACAGCTCTTTCAGTAAAGAAATTTCTCCTAATATCCAACATAAACCTCCCCTGGTGCAACTTGAGGCCATTTCCGCTCGTCTTATCACTTGGTGCTTGGGAGAAGAGCCTAATCCCCAACTCGCTAAAAGGTTGACATAGAATCATAGAATCATTAAGGTTGGAAAAGACCTCCAAGATCATCTGGTTCAACCATCACCCTACCATCAATATCACCCACTCAACCATGTCCCAGAGTATCACATCGAACCTTATCTTAAACATCCCCAGGGACAGTGACTCCACCACCTCTTGGCAACCTGTTCCAATGTCTAACCACTCTCTGAGAAGAAATTTCTCCTAATTTCCAACCTGAGCCTTACCTGGCACAACTTGAGGCCATTCCCTCTAGTCCTATCACTAGTTATCTGTGAGAAGAGGCTGACCCCCAGCTCTCCGCAACTTCCTTTCAGGTAGTTGTAGATAGCACTAAGGTCTCCCTTGAACCTCCTCTTCTCCAGACTAAACAACCCCAGTTTCCTCAGCCACGTAAGATTTCCCAGGCCTCATAAGACTTGTATTCCAGACCCTTCACCAGCTTCGTAGCCCTTCTCTGGACATGAAGCATCTGCTTTCAAAACTGAAAGCAGTTTGACAAGAAAGTTTCTGAAAGGAAGACAAAGACACTGAGAAAGCTTGGAAGGCACACAACATTTTAGAGCAGAGAAAAACTATATCCTTAGGAATAAGGAAGTGATGTGAGGAGTATTTAATGCACAGAGTAGTGGTCACCACTATTCCAGGTGATGAGAATTCACATCAGATGGCCACACAATTCTTAGAGAAGCCACAGGAACAAGGGCCTAGAACTCCTTCATAACCCATGCCCACACGTCTTTTCACCATCCCAGTGGAGGCGAATGTACACTTGTAATTCTGCAAGTAAAATGGGGCCAGATCATTCCTTTCCACTTTGAGTAGCTATGGAACTCTTCCCTCTCTTTCATCCTTTTCTCTTCTACAGAATGCAGTGGCAGAGTCCCACTTCTAAAATGGTTTTGGAAAAAAAAAAATCTTGTGAAGGCTGGGATACTTGATTCTGTGCTTTCTGATGCCTTGTGACCTTCAGCTATGCTGCATTACATGGTGTTGATGTTTTAATGTCTCTAAATCCACATTAGAAAACCATTTTAACAGACATTTGTCACAGCATTCAAGCATTCTGTACAAAGCAGCAACTGAAAAGTTTCATTCAGCTACACATGGACCACATCTGTAAGGTTATGAGCACATCACCCAAAATGGGCATGGAGGGCTTTTATTATGATGAATTTGAGCTGGATTGCCCTGCTATGCTGTGTGAAATCTTGTCAAAACCTTGCATGATGTCTATTACAGTTTCCTGTAAAAGTATAGCTTTTGGCAAATATTGACATCACCACTGTCAGATTTCCAGCTAGACCAAACAAGGTTAAACTGCAGAAAAAACAACAAATCATCACTAGCTCCAAACTTAGGTGAAAGCCTACAAACAAACTTACTCCATGTATTTGCTTTTCATGTCATTTCAGCAGTACAGCTGTCTGATGACAGGTTGTTTCATTAACTGCTGATTAAAATGCTTATAGAAAATGGATACAAAACCTGTCTTTAAATTTAGTACTTGCTTTTACATGCAGGAAAAGTAATTAAGTGCATCAGCTAAACATTGTCTGATATTGAAATGAAACACACCTAGACAATTGGATAATACGAACTGTCTGTTAGTAAGAGAAATGTGAGGGCTGATTTGTTAGCATTCAGAAAAATTACTCTCTTTACCTTGGGGCTGGAACAAATATTCTCAAGAGTAGCCATCCTGGAGGAGAGACAGAGAACAGAGAAACAAAGAAAAGCACCAGCAGGAAATCTTTTCTGGGAAAGTCACATTGTAGATGAGGTGGTGGGAAGGAAGAAGATAACAAGACCTACGGGTTCTTTGTTGTACATGAGGGCTTTTGGCCAGTGATATGCACTTGCATGAGGTGCAACCGGAAGTAAAGATAATATCACCAAGAACACAATTTCCAGTTTACCAGTTTTCATTAGCAATAACATTTAAACAAGTTTAAACAGTGTATAGAAAGTGCAGAGTTGAGCAACCATACTGTATTAGTCATGATATCCTTTATAAAAGCATCATGAATTAATACTGTAGTGTGTTGCTATAATGCAGTACGACATATATACATTTTTGAAGTTAGAGACCAAAACCATACATTTATATCTTGGTTCCTTATTAAGAAAATTAAAAAGTAAAAGTTTCTAAGAATATCTAGAATCTGTCAATAAATAGGATAGTCTGTAAATTTTACACAGAATAGTTTCTTGTTACAAATAAAATAAAAATAAAAATAAAATAAAATAAAATAAAATAAAATAAAATAAAATAAAATAAAATAAAATAAAATAAACTTTATGGTTACAAAAGAAAAAGGCAATGGAAAGACTAAAGATCCCAAAAGCCAGCATTCTCTGAAAAGCATGTAAACCTATTCGCAAAAAAATGGTAGACGAGTAAGTTTAACTTACTTTTCCCAAGCTTTTCTAAGTTAAATTTAAAAGTTTTACTGTGAGAGTCAAGTTCAGTAGTTATCTCCCATGAAATAAATTTAGATCATTTGCCTGATCAGCAGATTTTTAAGAACATCATAACAGTGACCTCCTCTCCTTCTCAAGTACCTGTGTAGCAGTTTTCACATTTCTTCTCAGTCCTCACTGTTACAATACCATGATTTCATTGAAGAAGAACACAAAATGAAAATATTTACATAAACTATGACACTAGATAAAGTGTTTTTTCCAATTTGCATTCTTTCTCTTACTGCTGTGCATAATCATACAGATAGGTGGCAACTTTGATCATTCGTTGAAGCTTAGCTACAATTTTCCTTTCATGATTTCTTTTGCCTGTTTTGGATGATAAATCATGAGTACTTATGTAAACATAACAGTTGGCTAATATGAGCTCCTGCTGGGATGTGGAAAAACGTCATTCTAGACACTACCACAAAATATTTGTATTTACTATGTTAGTAACATCCAAATGCATTGTCTCTTGCTCTGCCTACAAAATCTGATTAGCACAGTATGGTTGTAATATTGAAGCAACAAAGTCTGCCTGCCTTGTGGCCATTTACAGTCAACCTCTCGTGATATGTTTGACCTCTCTGCTCTTCTTTCCCAGCAACCCAAGACCCTGAAGCAGCAAACCCCATTCCTGAGCAAACAAATTTTAGAGAAAAAACATCCTGAGCACCTTCTTGTAGAATTAACAGTTTATTAATTAGGCATTCATATTGACCTCATGCTGCTGTCACACTCCAAATACACTTACTTCAACCAGAAGCATAGAGGCAAAGTAGAATTCCTATTGCTATATCCATTTCACTGCTTTCCTGGATACATCTATCAAATCTTTCCACCTAATTACACAGCCTCATAACCCTGCAGGGGCATTCTGATACCAAGCAGCACAGAGAGAGTCCACCCATAGACAGTGTCTGTGACGGTGCAAGGGACTAAGCTCATATTTTCAGAAGCATGGATCTAATCTGATTTACATGCCAGCATAGTCACTATTTGAGCCAGCTAATGCTCTTGATAAGTTTACAAGCAGTGCAAACATGGGTTCCAGAGACTTCAGTTTTCAATTTATTTTATTTTATTTTATTTTATTTTATTTTGGATACTGCTATAGTAGTTTGACACAAATCAAACAGGTAACTTTAAATGTGATAAGCTCCTTTGCTTTAACTGAAGACAAATAACAAAGCAAATATTCAGAGGACTTTGTTCCTTTAGAAACTAATCCCAATGATTTCATCTACAGAAAATGCTCATGCATTCCCAACTTCTTTAAATGTAAAGTACACATGTTGCACATGATGTGTTGCTCCTTCTAGAATTCACAGCCCTTACAAATTACACTGACACTGACTGGGATCCTGGAGGGAATCCAAGAAGCATATAATTCATCAGATTTCACCCACACTCAGACAGCCTGGCTGCTTGCTTCATTCTTGAGGCTATGTTGCTACAATTTCATTTGAACAGGTCACCTCCAACCTCAATCCAAGAGCCACAGTGCTTAAACTTTGCATCAGTTTGACTGACACTGCATAGGGCATTCACTGCATGGAGTTTTCTTGCAAAAACAAGGCAGCTGCTGGATTACCGTTCAGAAACTCTAAAAGGCAAGAGCCCAAATTATTTTAAGAAACATGAAACTCAATGAAGAATGTAGTTTGCACAGCTGAAAATGATGGTCATCAGTTCTGAAATTTAGCCTATGTAAATAAAATGTTTGACTTCTTTAAATTTTTCTGCTCAAATTCCTGTAAGAGTTGGTGGATTCAAATGAGTGCTGGTAGAAAATCAAAATTCTTATAATTTTCTTTTAAAATTAAGCCTAGGTTTTAAGTTTTGAAAAAAAAAAAATCTATTGTTCTTTCACCAAAGAAGCTTGTTACTTGTGATTAAATGTAAATTACCTGAACTGTTTTCCTATATAATGCTGATGGTATATTAGCTTTAAGCTTCAGTAACTATGGAAAATTCAGTGAAGATTTAAACACACTCTAGAAATTCTTGCTGTTTGAATGTTAAGCTAACAAAACACTGAAAGTCAATTAATTTAAGTTTTATATTTACTTAGCATATTCACATTGTAACTAAATACCGCACTTGATTCATTACTTTATATTTTGAGATAGATTTGGACCTTAAGACAATGTAAAGACTTTAAACAGCGTACAAAAATGTTTCAAGAATTATTGGCAGTATCTATATAGGTCATGGATGAATTATGACACCAGAAAAGAAAAACCATTAATAGCTCTGAGACATTTAAAATATGTAAGGCTCTTGTTCTTAACAGTCTTATTCTAGCATTATATTTCCATATTCTTATGGTAACATAAAGTCAAGGTACTGTAAGAAATGAAAACCCACCAACATCTAAGACCTTTCAAGCACTTCTAGTATTATTTTGCTGGGGCTATTATGAAATGAGGTAAAAATCTGAAAAACTTAAAGACAGAAGTTCTAGTTATTCTTTTTGAGACTAAATTTGATATAATTCAGACTAAATTTGACATTCAAAACAATTTTCCTAATGTATAGTTCAGTGAGGGGCAGCAGTCCTATTACAGTACATTCAAGGCCATGTATACAAGTAATAGAAAGTCAAAGAAAAGACAATATCAGGAGATAATGTATCTACATTCTAATAAGAGAAAAATACATGAACTAACTTTAAAGTCTTACTGGGATGCAAACAGGTAGGCTGCTATGGAGCTCAGGACAAATAAATCTGTTAGCATAACATAGCTTCTTTAGGCAAGCCTACAATCCTTTCAGTGTTCTTACCTACTGCAGCCGATCTGCAACCAAGCTGGGTTGAAGTCTTTCAGGTTGGTTATTTTTATATGCTTAATGACCATATTACTCTCACATTTAACTAACTATTTTTAATCATGCATTCATTCTGTGGGTTAAAATTCATGGAATTTCACAAGTTTTTACAGAAAATGTTTTTTGTCAATGTAGAGATTGCAGACTTGCAATTAATTGCATGTAAGCAGCTAATAACACAAGTGGTGCAAGAAAGCAACTGCAATAATCAAATGCACACATTAAAAAATAAAAAATAATAATAAAAAAAAAAGTAGAAGAACCATGGTCCATCATTCCTGTGTGTTTCCAGAAAGGGATGTAAGTGCTGAAAGCAAGAAGGAGAGACAGGAAAAGCTAGTAATATTTACTTTCTTTTTCTCAGTCTCTCCCTTGTTTACATCATGTTCCATCTGGATGGTTTCCAGATTAAAAACAAAAACAACAACAACAAAAAGCCAACATTTTCTGCTGTGATTTCAGACTACATTCTTTACCAAGCATGAAAGTAACAAATAGAGAGCTCCATCTTCTAAATATGTTTCTGTTTCTTTTCACTGTTTATTAGGCCCTGAAATACACAGTGGTTATTTTGAGACATAGCTCAGGAGGGAAGGAAGAAGACTTATTGTCTGTTATATCCTTTCAGATGTAAACAGTTATGTCCTGTATTATTTTATTCCTATAGCAGTTTATTTTGGATTATTTAAAACAACATTGCTAAAACATCAAAAAAGGTCCAACTCCAACTCTTAAGTTATAATTGAACTTATAAACATTTTAAAGAAAAACTCAGAAATAACATACGTGGCAAAGGTAGCTAGGATGACAAGTTACCTGGTAAAGCCTGTCTTACTAAGGGAGACTAGAAGACCTAATCTTGTCCAGTATATTAACATGAGAGCAGAAGGACAGTTAGTATCTCTTTACAAATTCATCTGGAGGATAAATGCTAAAATGAAAGAACAGTCTTTTGAGTTGAAGGAAAATGGCAACCCAAGGGAAAATCTATATAAATTCGCCACAAAAAAATATAGGCAGAAAGTTAGAATAATGTTTTTTATTGTGATTATAATGAAATTCTATAGCAGCCTTCTCATATAAATGATACATATGATTCTATGAGGGAGAAAAATCAATTCTAAGGCAAAACTCAGTGATTTCAGGCTGTTGTGGCATCTTCCAACCAGAGAATCAGTCCAAGAAGATGCAAGAAGTTCCTACCAGCTTTTTAACTGCAGAATTGCACCATCCCCAGTTGTGTCAAATATCCTCTCTCCACTTCAAGAACTATGTCAGTTTGTTAGCTAAAGAGCCACACAAGAATGATAAGGCCACAGAGAAGATCAGTGCATCAGCCTTTAATGCTAAACATAATTAGACAAAGAGTAAGCTGTATCTGAAAGCAGATCTCAGCCATGCTTACATGTTGCTGAACTCAGACACCACTCAGGAAAGAGTTCTTGCAGTCTTTGGGAGTTCTCTAAAATCTTTGATTCTATGCATATGGGTATTCAAAGTGTTAACAAAATCCTCTGTTCTTGTCTCCATGTCTCAAAAGTGCTGAGAGAAAGGCAACTGTAATGGTCAAGGGAATGGAAGGATGTAAAAGCCTGGGCCTTTGCAGAATTATGGGACAGGTAGGTGGTAAGGGACCTCTGGATGTCATCTGGTCCAACCCGCCCACTCAAGCAGAGCCACCAAAAGACACTTGCACAGAACCATGTCCAGACAATAGTCTGGCTCCATGCTCTTAGCACGCTCCCTTCAGGTATTTATATTCATCAACAAGATCCCCTGAGCCTTCTCTTCTCCAGGCTAAATAACCCCAGCTCTCTCAGCCTTTCCTCATAGGGATGATGTTCCAGTCCCTTCATCATCTTTGTGGCCCTTCCCTGGACTCTCTAGTAGCCACATGTCTCTCCTGTACTGGGGGTCCCAGAACTGGGAGCAGCACTCCATGTCTGGCCTCACCAGTGCTCAACAGAGGGGAAGGATCATCTTCTTCAACCTGTTGGTGAACCTTCACCTAACACAGCCCATAACACCTTTGGCTGTTTTTATGGCAAGGGTACTTTGCTATGAAGAGAAGGATAAAGGAAAGCAATAAAACAGAGGTTTTAAAAATAGTCATGAAGTTTTCAGATACAATGAATCTAAAGATTATTAATGAGATCCAGCAAACTAACATTCCCCTGATAAATCTAATCATCTATGTAAATAGACTAAATAGCATATTTTACACAGGAGGTAACAAACCTCTGGGGCTTACAGCTTAAAAAAACTGTGAAGCATTTAGTATCAGCAGGTTCAAAAGGGATTGAACAAATTCACAAACATTAGGTCCACAAACGGAAACTAATGGGAGTAGACAGCAATAAACCCCTCTATAGCACTAATACAACTAGCACTGTAGAGACATGTGATGTACTACAAAAAGTGGTCTACATGATCACATGCATTCCTAAACTGGAACTCTTGCCCCATCTGAAGAAAACAGTGGCCTAAATAAACACCGGTCTCATTCATTATGACATTCATTATGATGTGCTCCATGTAACTATTTCATATTGTAATGTCTGAAATCTGCGCTACAAATACTCAAATGATTTAGTCACTGGTCTGTATTCTCAGCACAGCAAATGCTGGATAACCAACACCGTTCTCAGAGACTGTAGCACAGCCTACCTGAGGCTGTACATGAGAGTGGAACAAACTACAACACCTTCCATCCCATTCCTAGGCAGGGGCTTTCACACCAGCAATAAAGAGGACAGAACTTGCAGTTCAAAGAGAACTTCAGTTAAAGTTCATGCAAGTCTGTTAACAGAGGAAATCTGAGTAAATCAGTCTCCAGCTGAAATAAGCAGTTGATAGCCTTGCCCAAAGTCAAATGTATAAATCAGGTAAGTGTTGCCAGCTTCACATTTTACTTTCAGAAGGCTGTAAAACCTTAACTAAGACATCTGAATTCATGTAGCAGAGAAGGAGGATTTAATAAATTACACTATTACCCTTGTTTAAGTCCACTGCTTTCAACAGTATATCAGCCATATACACAGAACTGGCATTTACAATCTGCCCCTTCCCCCTCCCCGCCCCCCCCCCAAAAAAAAAAAAAAGTGCTATAAAAATACTTTAAATTTTAAAATAGCAAGAGTACTATTGAAAAAAAAAAAAAAAAAGGCAAGACATTGATATTTGTCAGTGTTACCTGTTTACTACTGTTTCCGCCAATACTGATCAAACAACAGACATGATAAAAGTCACATCCCCACAGGTTTGAGTCCAAATGGTGAATACAATTCTTGCTGTTCTCAGTAGCTGTAGACATTAGTAAAGCATAGTCTGTATCTAGTAAAATTAACATTGCACAGGTTAAGAAAGATTTTCTTAAAACCAAGAAAGTATGGACATCCTACATCAGAATTGACAAACTGAGTGCTAGGTGTTTTCTCAAGCAGGCTGGAATGAGACAATGTATTTTGAAAGGCTTCAAAATTTTAAGTGTAGATCACCCAAAAAAAAGTGTATTTTTCTGTAGTGTGTTTATGGTAAACATCTCTGCACATACAATAGTAATGTCTCATGGAAAAAAAATGTCAGCAGAAAATGTCAAATCAAACCATATAAAGGAGATGCATCCAAACTGACTGAAAAACAGAGCATAAAGGGGCTTTCATAGGAAGTTTCACAAAGTTCCTGTCATATTTTAGATAGACATTTATTTTTAGCAGTATGCCCAATAATTCCACCCTTCTGCAACAAATTTGGAGGCATAAACTCTTCCTCAGAGTGGCTTAGCCAGGAATGAACAAATAAACAAGACCAGCAGATGGAATGAACATAACCAAGAAATGAACTGCCTCAGAATGTGTGGATGTGTGAGCTACACCCAGAGAGCCATGCTCCAGCCCAAATTTGTAGGTAACTAAGTGGAATGAACCTTCAAGAAGAACTTACAAGCACAGGAGTCAGTGCAGACTCAGCTGCTGCAGGTTGTGGCCAGGCTAGAGACAGGAAAATAGGAAACCACCAGTCCAAAGAACAAAGATCACAGTTTATGCTAAGAAACTGCAGAAAACAGAGCTGAGCTTGGGACTGCCAACCAATGGACAGCCTTGACAGGCTCTAGGTAGCAAAACCGCAACTTAAAGACTTGTTTAGCGACTCAAGACATACTGAAGAAACTCTCTCATATGTCTAACAGATAGATGCCAATTAGGTCTCAATTGCTAAGAATGCTGAAGGCAGACAGCTTCATGTCAGGCTACAAGTAATCATGCAATCCTAATACTTGGCAATTCCAGAACAAATTTTCATTTATATAACAGAAAATGTCACAATGTAATTTGTATGATAATAGAAAAATACCGTTTCCAGTAATCCTTGCATCATCTGTTGCTGACATTTCTTCTGCCTGCTGGTAACCATGGTCCAACGGTTGCATATTTCCTCCACCCACTGTGCTTACTTGCCATTTGGATCACTAAGCAGCAGCAGATGAAGAGCTTTCCCCAGGGTCTGGTCTCTTCCCAAATGGGCTGTTTGCTGGGGCCTCTCAAGGTGCACTGGCCCTTTCCCTGTGGTAGTGCTTCTATCTAAATAAAGCATAGAGAAAGATGTCATGCCCTGGAACATCACTACTGCCCTTTTCCTTGCTTCCCATACACAATCCTTCTTAACACAAAATCACCATAGCAGGCGCACAAGCACTTTGAACATGTTTACCACTTCACTACAGCACACTGACCAGGCATGGAGGGCACCAATAGCCCTGACTCTCCCTACCCACCCTCCAGGGGCTCCCAGGCTCTCACCTGCCCAGACCCAGGACCCCATGTCAGCCCCTGCCCCATCAGCCCCTGTCCCATTAGCCCCAGCCCCAGCAAGGCCTCAGCAGGGCTGGTCTCCAGCTCCCCACAGGCCTGCTTTGCCTAGCCATGGCCCCTTCCCAGCCAGGCCCACCCATGGACCTGAAGCACGCCTGGTCACTGAGCAGCCCCATCCCCAGAGAGGTTCCTGGTGCCCAGAGCTGGGGCTGCCGCACGGGGGCCTCACTCTTGGCTGGGGTGGTGGGATGGAATCTGGTTACTCTTCAGAGCAAACCCACAGCAACAATGCTTTCATTCCTCCTGCAAGTCCACTGAGTGAAAGACATGAAGTCAAGGATATATGCAGGCTGTTTCCCCATGTGGTATCAAAACCTTTCTTCACAGCAGAAATGGAGAAATAAACTTTATTCATCTGGAGAAGAGGAGACCCAAGGGAGACCTAATTGCTCTCTACAACTACCTGAAAGGAAGCCATGGGGAGCTGGGGGTCAGCCTCTTCTCGCAGATAACTAATGATAAGACAAGATGGAATTGCCTCAAGTTGCACCATGGAAGGTTCAGGTTGGAAATTAGGAGAAATTTCTTCTCAGAAAGAGTAGTTAGGCATTAGAACGGGTTGCCCAGGGAGGTGGTGGAGTCTCCATCCCTGAGGCTGTTTAAGGAAAGGTTGAAAGTGGTACTTATGGACATGGTTGAGTGGGTGATATTGGTGGTAGGAGGACCGTTGGACCAGATGATCTTGGAGATCTTTTTCAACCTTTATGATTCTATAAATCTCTAAAATACAAGGTCTATTGATAGTGCAGAACACAATGCAAAGCAGAGTGATCACAGTGCTCCTGGCCTCCTCCAGCAGAGTGACCAAGGGACAGTGCAAAATCCCATCCCATTTGACACCATATACAAAAAGAAACCAAGACAGACTGAAACAAGACAAGGATAAAACTAGATATTATGGCTGTGCATGTGGAGGTTCATCACTAAAAGGCCATTCAGCAGAGGCTATATGGGTGCAATGTATCAGATCCAACCCTGTGGCTGGATCCACGGCACAAGTTTATTTTACAGACTTGTGGCTACCACCCCTGAAAATAGGGACAATGTCAGTGTAGGACTGACCCATGCTCAGTGCAGAAGCAGTGATAATATTAATTTTTACTCTTTCACTATTACAAAAAAAAAATGTATTTCAGTCACAGCCACATGTTTTTGCTTTAGTTGAAGGAGATGCATCCATAGATAGCCCCAACACAAGTAAAAACATATTCACAAACACAGCAGACACTTAATGGAACATCTCTTCCCTTTGTTTCCATGCCACTTTTTCATCTTTCTGGCAGGTCTTTTCATTATTATGGTCTATTAGAAACCATGAAACCCAGGTTTCTGCCCTAATCTGAAAGCAAGCTTTTATGGTAAAAATTTGGCATCTGTCAATATCATATTCTATTTAAACTGCTGAGTTCATACTATGAAAAAAAGGAGTGGTTTCTTAGTTAAAACATGCAATTGGGAATAGAGAGATGGTAATTGCTAGAGGCCCTTTGAAAAATGTCATCTCCCTGAACCCAATTGTCTCCTTTTTTCAGTTGTTAAAAGAATTCCTGCAATTCAACGTGTTTTTGTTGTTGTTGTTGTTTGTTTGTTTGTTTTCAGCTGAACTACACAATTTACTTTTTTGCTTCTCTATCTAGCTAAAATAAACTCAGTCAAAGATGATATGGCCTTGGGCCAGTCTCTTTCTCAAGGTAGGTGTGAAGTTTACTCTTTGTAATTGCTACACATAAGCCTGCTTGTGCTTATGAAATGGCAGCCTATCTGATCTGGAGCTTATTGGATGTACTGAAAATGCATATTGTGCTGTTTTTATTTACCTTCCACTAATATCAAAGTATTTTACAGCAATCCAAAATGCTCTGTTGGTTTAAGGAGCCTGACACAATTATTATATGTATATTTGACAACATTTCAGTTGCAACAAATATTACAATTCCTATATCATTGCATAATCTGATAAAATCACTGATGGCTGCATAGACCAATACATCACTTCCCTTTATTTCAGAGGCATTCTGAAGAAAAAATAAAATGATTTGTGGTTTTTCAAACAATCTTATTTTTAAATACTGACAATAAGTGGGCCATGTTTTCTTGAAACCTTGATTGACAAAAATGTAAATTCCACTTCCCGATAACTGGATTAGGAAAAAATACAAAGATGTCTTGCTTCTTTCTGCAAATCACTAGGAAGTGATTTGTAAAGCAAACCAAAATTGCCAAATGCTTTTAACAATTAACTAATAGTGATAGCTTTATTGAGTTCTTTACAAATCTTCACACAAGGTTTTGATTATGACCTTCCTAGTCAGTTTTCCAGACAGACATTTTTGTCAGACATAAGGATACATCCCACAGTTTCTCCATTTGAAATTCAAATAATTACTTAAGGACATAGAGACAGATTTGGGGTGTCAGAACATGCCTAGTTTTGTGTGAACATGTAATATGCCAAATACAGGAAAGGATGGGGCACTCCATAACTTGTCTGATATATTTGTCTGTACCTGTGTCTCCTGTATTTGACAAAGCACGTTTATGTAGATATCAATTAATACTTAACATAAAGTGTTCAAATGATAAAAACATAACCTGTCAGTTATTGAAATAAATCTATCATCCTTCAGAAAGCTATCAGCAACAAAACCCTGTCTTTGTTAACCAAGCAGATAAACATATAGAAGATGAGAAAATTGTCTCAGCTCAGGCGTGAGACTGGGAAACCTAAATTCAGTTGTACTTTAGCAGTAAACTTCCTAAATTCTTGAATATGTCTTCCATTGCCTCAGTTCCTCCCCTGTAAAATGAGAGTAAAATCTCCATTTCATAGCCATGTCAGAGATTTCTTTAAATTTCTGCATTGCAAAGGTATTCCGGTGTTGGGAAACAAATGCTGAAATAGCCAGATTGAACAAACAAGATCTGTCAGAAGATTGTTACTACATCCAAACTGTGTGTTATGCAAAGAGTTTATCTCCACAGCCAGGTAACTCATTGGGTTTTCAACTAAAGAGCTTCTATAGTTGGTGTCACAAAAGTCATAGTTATAATATTGTGTTTAGTGGGCATTGCGCAAAATGTCGTTGGAATGTCATTGACTCAGCACAAAACAATACAACAGAAGCAGTCATTTTTAATGTTATTCCTTCAGATATGAAGCAGATTTTCAATCCACTGAACATTGTTGAGAGCCAGAATCCTAAAAGACATGCACCTTCAAAAGTCTCCCTTTGCATGACTCCATTACGGAAAAGAGAGTGATGTAATGGCCCAGTGAGTCAGCCATGACTTTGAGGTGGATGTGCCCAGACCTACTTTTTATAATGAGCTCCTCAAAGAAAAACAAACCACTTTAAACCTCAAAATAGCCAGGAAGACAGAAAATTCAAAGTAACTAAAAGAGAAGGACTAGAAATTAAAAAGATTTATATTCAGCTTTCCATGGCTCACTGCATCCTTGCAGGTATTCTTTCCCTTCCAGGTATGGTAACAGTAAATTCAATGGATTCCTACTTTGCATCAAAAAAAAAACTCTCTCCCATCTGTTCCCAGGGTGGTTTGTATGTTTCCCTTGAAAGTCAGCCGGCAGCTCCCCATTGAATCAGGCTGTTTCCTCAGAAAGCTGCAGGCTCCCTGCTCCTTGCTGGAACCCCCTCGGCAGTCTCATTTCATGCAGTAGGCAAGATGCCCAAAGAACTTTTCCTCCCCTGCACCAGCTCTATGATCCCACCATCATCATCTTAAAAAGAAAATACTATATATATATATATATATAATAAATTATATATATATATAATATATATATAATATATATATAAATTATATATATATAAAAGGGGGGGATACTTGTGTATAAAAAGACAGGAGAAAAAAAAAACTTTATATAACAAGAAAGGGAGAGAGCAATGTTATTTTATTCACCTATGAGATTGTATTATTATACTTAATGCTATCATACATTTGGGTTTTTCCAAACATGTCCTTATTTTTTCACTCAAGATCTTGCTCTGGCAACGTTTAAGAATTTTGCACATTTGCTTAGGCTTTCCAGATGTTCTGCAGCCTGCTCCTTACTAGAAGACATGACTTCCAGAAATGCCACTCATGCCACATTTGCCCTAGCTGGTCACTTTTATAATGCAGCCACTGAGGACTTGATGGCTCCTGGACACATGAGACTAGTGCATATTAAATCAAATCCATCCTGAGCGTTGTGAGTGGAAATATAAAAAACAGCAATATGAGAACACCATATATTCAGAAAAAGGCAATGTGCTAATCATTCCCTCACTTGTTTGGGCTGAACTTCTCTTCTGATCCAATGTTCTGCCTTGCAAAATCTTAACACAGTCAAAATCTTCCAAGCACAAGCCATATGAAGATCCAGGAATAGTTCATAAGGGAAAGATAGCCTATCTTAAACCTCAGTAGATTGTCCATGTCCCTGTCAGCCACAGCAAGCCAACATTTACACTACATGGGAGCTCCCCTTCCAGCACAAGTTATGAGATGCAACAAATATATGGGAAATGCAGCTGAGCCTCTCAGAAGTGGCACATGGGCCAAACATCACCATTTAACCATTTCCCTCCAATTTGTAGATTGCTCCTTAGTTATTCTTGGATTAGATTTTGAAAAATGTAGTATCAAAGAATCCAAGTGTAAAATAATTCTTCAGCAAAAGTTAGGAAAAGACCAGGCTGTTGACTTTGGCTTTCACATGCTGCAACTTTATTACATCAGAGAATTGAGATACTATGAATATATTTAAGTGTTGACCTCATTTCAGTTTCCAGTATTGAAGGCAATAAATATCTCTCAGTGCAATAATAAACACAAAGGCCACTAGTATTTATGAATTGCAGAAGACATTGATGGCAAATATGCTGTGAAAACCAAAATAGGATTAATGATATTTTATTGGATTTTTTTTAAAGGGTGGGCCCTTTGATAGGTTGATGACTGTTAAATGTATATTTATGAGTTTAATAAGAGCATTTGGAATATCATGCTTCTTGTTAACTCATAATTGAGTTAGTTTTTTCACTGTTTCAGGGGTAATGGTGAGAAAAATCAGATTATTGTAGATTTTCAATATTTTAAAAGTCTAGTGTTAGCAAAATTCTTTAAAGTCATGATCTAAGCTACTGCAAGCAAAGATTGATATTTTTGAGATTTTGACACATATTAAGGTTGCGCTTAACTCTGCAGCCTATGCATTACAATGCTGCCTCTATTTATAGAATTGCACTTTTAACACCCACTGCAAGGGGCAGTCTCTATAACATATAGTTTTCAAAGTGCTACAGCAGCTGATTAATATGGGTGGCATGTTTAGAGAAGTCCTGCCATTGTTCCTGACTTCCTTCCAGCTCCTTGTTCCTTTGGATCCTGGGCTACACAGGGAGGCTCTGCAAACTGCCAGCTCCCATGCCAGGAGTGCACGCTGTCTTCTGCACATCGGTGGAGCAGCCAGGCACAATTTGGTGGGATGATGGCCCTCTAGGGATAATGGTTGGCAACAGATGCTGCACGGAAATAACAGCGCATGAACAGCCTAATCTCATCTCCAGCATCGTCTTTTTCAAATCCAGTTGCTAGTCTTCAAATTTGCTATTTGTGTTAGGGGGATAAATATGGCAGCCATTGATGGCAATGTCCTGCCTAACACCATGAGAAACACGAACAATAGTCCAAGAAGTCAGACAGCTTCTAAGTCGGACAGCTATGGCAGAAACATTATGTTTTTAATTATAATTATGGTGCATTTCCTACCCAAACTCTTTAAAAAGACCACAAAATGAGATCACCCTGTGGAGACCTGGCTTTGGATGAGCTCTTTTATTTCAAAATATATTGCTGCTGCTAGTGTGAGAAATCAGATTTCAGTATTTCCTTCACAGCAGGCTGAATGAGTATATTTTGAGTCATAATGCCCAGCAGAGTGACAGCAGGAAGTCAAGCTGGTTTGTCTTGCTGACGGGATATGCAACTTTTATTTTCTTCCTGTGAACAGCATTTTGCTTCCTCTTAAGAGTTTTCACAGAGACAGTGTCATAAAGCCCACAATCTTAGATGTGCAAGCATGGCAGATTGGCTCAAGTCAAACTGGTAAATGTGCATTTGTCTGAAAAGCTCTCTGTGTATTAAAGAGCCGTGCAGCCAAGAATCCAGAAATCATGCCATGTCCAAGCATCTCAAATGTAGTAGCCAGCAATGACAGCAGTGATGACCAAACAGATCATGAGTTAAGGCTTTCCAACTTGGTGTTGGTGTCTGTAAAAGCTAACTGATGAAATTTTAAATCTGCTTAAGAGTAATTTCCAGGATGATGAAATTAATCCCTCAGGTGAAAGATGAGTATTGTGTCTGGCAATAAGTCCCACTTTGACTTCTCCTGCAGACTAAAGTCCAGTTTAGGGAGGTTACAGATGAGAGAGTTGAATATATTTTCCCACATCTTGTGAGAGGTTCATTGCAAAAAGGAGTTAAAATGCATTAGATTGCTAGTGGGGGTTTTCTTAAGGCAAAAGTTTCCTTCTCCCCATCACTGAAACAAAGGAGAGAAATTGGTGCTATGAACCTACTTGGAACTGGAACAAGACGGACCATTTCAGTTCCTTCCTGACCAGACCAGATTACAAAGCCTGTACATCTTAAATATTCCTCTAAAACAGCCCTGCAGATGCAAGACAGCATTTTCTTCCAGGTGTACCCATTGTTGTTCTTGCTTATTTAGGTGTCTTTTTTGGGTGGGCTCGATTCAATATGTAGAAGAACAACTGGGCTCACCAGACTAAAGGAATTTTGTACCAACATGGCTCTGTTGCTGCTGGTGGTCAAGCTACATTTTCTGAGCTAGTTTATGTGTGTCTAAATATCTGTACCACAAAGACTTAGAGATCTCTAAGTTACCCTTTTTTTTGCCTCATCAAAGGCAAACTTGACCTCCTGGGTATTTTATTACCAAGCCCGGAATGACCATTACAAATGAATCAATTTTCAGATTCTACAATGGCAAAGAGATGTGCTAGAAAATGCTTGCAAAGCATGAAATTTCATCTTTTTTTTCCCCCATGAACTGTTAATTTAACCAAGAAGAATTTCAGCAAACTTTCAGAAAGTACATTGTGTGCTGTAGAATAAGGAAGAAAGAAAGAAAGAAAGAAAGAATTCAAAAAAAAAGATTAATTTCCCCACTTTTTGGAAGTTATAAGCACCAGAAAACAGGTAATCATAATGAAGTCCCTGCTGCAATATTTGTATAGTAACTATAGTGCAGCTACCAAAACACTATCTGACAGCCTCTAGATAATTGCAGCTATTATGCCCCAGTAGAAATATTTACGACACTGTGGTCAATGAAAATAGCTATCTCAATGGATCCTAATTTTCCATGAGGAAAATAATTCCCTTTTGTTCTTGGACAATCATGAAAAAAAAAAAAAAACAACAACAATAAGTATAATTATTTACTTTTGGTTCAGAAAGCACACAGCAGTTTTTCAACCATTAACTGTTGTATTGTTTAAAATTGGAAGATAATAAAAATCATTTTCTAGAAGATAGAACTAGTGAGTAAATAAGTATACTCCAAAATATTTCCTCTGGTTACTGTAGCCAGTTTTGCTGCTTAGTGACCTTAGATCACACTTGCTTCTTATCCTGTGCACCAGACACCAAAAGTGACACCATCCAAAGTTGAAAAATTGTCCTGTTTGTTTAGCTCACAGAGGACGTTCAGTATGACCACAGCCACCTGTGCAGGGAGCTCCCTTGCATGCAGCCCATTCTGGAGCTGAACAATCATCTTTACCTCTTGGAAACTGTCAAGTTTACAGTAGATGTTAAAGACACAACTGACTTGGAAAAGCTAATGAAAATGTGTTAGAAAAGTGCCTTACTCAGATATTTAGAGACCTGATACAGCACTTCTCAAGTCAGAGTCTTCATTAGTTTAAATACACACGCTTCTGTGTTCCCCATTTAAGTGTATCTCTGGTACAGTGAGCTTTGTTTTTTTGTTTGCTTGGGTTTTTTGTTTTTTGTTGGTGTTTTTTTTTTGGTTTGGTAGGTTGGTTGGTTTTGCTTTTGTTTTGTTTTTTAACCTGGATTTTAGTAAGACCTTCCCATTTTCATCCAAACACACAAATGCACAAATCTTGTTAGGTGGTCTGTGAACTAGGAGTAGATTACATAGATAAAAACAAGCACAACTTGTATGATGGACCAAAAATCAAGCTCAGAGGGGCTCGTCCTTCCAAGACATCCTGTGGCTGAAAGCCAAAGGTAAATGAGAAAACAAGGGTGACTGCTTATCTCCTACATCGCTCAACAAACATGCGATGTCTCACCTAATCAATCTTCTGCCAAAATACAACACTAGTGTAAATAAATGCATCATTTTAATTCAAAACCTGTTCTACTTTATTATGGCTACCACTATGTTGGTTTGCAAATGTACTTCCAGTGCCTTCTAACTACATGTATAAGAGATGTATTTTGTATACTTTGTGTGTTTTCTACACACAGTCACCCACCAGTTTAAATGTATCACCTGGCTTTTGGATAATGTATTTGGATTGCTGTATCACAGAGAACATAATCCAGTGAAGTAGCCTCTAAGACAGCCATCAGTAGTGCAAGACTTTAACTAGTACAACAACATCAAAAGAAGAGCTAATGACTCAGAAACTGAATGAGGCAAACCAGACAACCAATTTCTTATGAAACTTCTCTTCCTCATCTGGACTTATTTATTTCTCACATTGCTTAATGCCTGATCCCTTTAGGCAGAAAACATTAAAAAGACCAGCATATCAAAACCAGTTTTACTAATTTCATCATTATCTTAACAGAGAATAGTGAATAATTTAATCAACTATCAGCAACCCCATATATTGTTGCCATATTTCTTCTATGTTTCATATACGTTTTTCTCTAGAGTTGTATTTTAGTAAAATGGATATACATTGAATAAAGTATAATTTTATGTTTCTGGCAGAGTTTGTTTACACATTGTGAGCCTTTATCAACAACTTAATCAGATTTGTTTAATTCATTTTATTTATTAGCATCAATGAGAAAGATGCATGATCTATACAAATACAGATTTATGTGCATGTTTCATCTCATATGGTTTTCAGTTGTTCTATTAAAACATTGTTTTATCATGGTGATTAGACTGGATTAATTTAGTTGTCATGCAGCTATAGATCAGACAGACAGTTCCAGATCCATGAAATGTAGAAAAGTTCACACCCACAGAGGAATGGCTAGATATATCTATATATGCCCAAAGGAGATAATCTTAGGTTTTTGGTACATTTTGAATGAAACTAATTAATGTAGGAAATCACAAACTGGTATTAATTATGCTGTGGCAACATAAATCAACAAAACCATCATTCTCTATTTTCTTCTAATTCCTGAGTTAACGCTATGCAGAACTGTGATTTCCTCATTGTAAAAGTATTACTCTACAGCACTTCTCTCTGCTCTGAACATCTTACAGATATAATATACATCACTTAGTCATTCCATTTGTCCTCCTTTCACATTTCAGCAGGTGTCAGACTAATTCTTTCATCTTTTCTTCCTGCTTATGAGAAGTGGATATAAACTTAGAGAAAAGTGAAGAATTTGTTCAACGCGGCAGTGGCAGAAGTAATGAAAATCCCTTTTTCTCAGCCAGCAACTACACTAAGCACCCTTATGGAGGTGGTCTGTAGGTGACATAACCAGGCATAAATGATAACAAAGTGTTAAACATGATTATAAAGAACTGTTATCGTCCCATGGAAAAGCCAGAATAGCTCTGTAATCAGCTTGGAAATGCAGTAATATAAAATGGAATCATATTGAAATGGTATCCTGCCTCCAAGGAGACTTGAACATTGTCAGAGTATTCACAAGGAGAGATAAGAAAAAGTCTCCCCCAATATACTTGTTCACCAGCTGGAAATAACATCTTGCCAATTTAAACTGTTGCTGTGCTGTCACTTGAACTCTGGTTAAGTATTATGTTTGTGACCTATGTTTAATAAATGTGATATGCCAATTAAAAAAGAGGAAAATAAAGAAGGAGAAAGAGTCCTACTATGACCCATGCAATAGGTGGTTTTAATAAGCAGGTTTCTTAACTCAGATAAAATAGTCCAATACCAAGTCTGAGCTGAAAATGTGTGAGGGCTGAATTTCTCAGTTTGGGCAAATGCAATGTTAATGAGAACAGCAGGAAGCCAACGCAAACCTTATGACCTAAGGGAAAACTCAATTAAAATGAATTGAAAGTGTGGGAAGCAAAAAATAATTTGAAAAAGATGATCCAGATCCTTAACTGAGATGAATCATCATAGTTACACTAGATGTAGTTAGTCTGTTAGTTGATTGACATAGTTAGCCTGGATGAGTTGATTTATATATGCTGCAGATCAGGCTGCTGGCAGGAAACCAGAGGATACCCAATGGCACTCACCACTGACTTAGGGGGTAGTTTGTGCCTTGGCCAGAGAAATCTAAGAAGAACTGGGAGCTATAATGCAGCAACATGAGAACTGATCCACCTACTTGTTCATCCAATATCCACATAAATAATGTTTGTGGAAGTGAGTAGTAGTTAGTCACTTGCAGATGGACATAGACTGGCAAAAAATACCGAGGAAGTTGCTCTTTCGCATGTTCTCTCCCACTCCTAACTAAGCCACTGTTTTTCCCAAACAAATTGGATTAGTAACTAGTGTATTGGAAAATTAGAGTGAGCATGAGTAGAGCATACTACTCTGAATTCTTCCTGAAGCTGTGTTCTCCTACACATTGTGCCCAGGAAAGACTGGTGGCTGAGAGGAACAAAAGAGCCCTTCAGGTCTATAATTCTTTCACTGAAGGATCTAATTATCCCCTCCTTAAAGGAGATTCACTGGAAGAATCAGAAGCTCTCTATCACTTCTGAAGTGTTCAGCAACTGCTACCTTGATGTAAGTGAAAAGGGGAGTCCCTTTGCTATGGAACAGACAGTCCTTTCCCATTGCCAGGACAGTCCGTGGTAAAGAGGAGTGAGGGAGCCTCCTTTCTGTCTAGCAGTCCCCTGAGATGGTCATCTGTGTTGTGACCACTCTGTCACTGCCAGTAAAAGGTGCAACCTCAAAGCTGGCAAATTTATTTTAGGGAATAAGTCAACAGCCAACTGAGCCTAAGACCAAGAGATTTGCAGGGAAAACGAAAATTCAGGTTTTCTCCAGCTGCCACAGCCACTCAGCCAAACCAGTAAACCCATCACACTCTGCCTGTAAATCACCCTCCTTGTCAACAGTACTGTAGTTAATATTAGTTATTGCAAGGATTAGAATAGTCACTCATAATTAAACGCACATCACATTAATCAGCAGCCTGCAAACTTTTCAAGAGCTAAAGGAAAGTTAAAGTGACATTCACAGATACAGTTCCCATTTGCTAAGCACTGCTACTTGCTCCTCATACTTACAAAGACCCTGGCAAGCATTAATACTCGGAAGATTATAAATCTCTCCTCCCCAATATTTCCAGTTGAAGAGGGCAGCTAAGACTTTGCTGAAAGAAATTCATCCTAGTAAGAGTTTCAATGTCCATGTGTCTTATAAAAATTGTATGTATATGTTGCTTTGATATATGTAGTTTGTACACAGCTCATTTTGCCTTTTCAGTTACCTTGCAAAAATCCCTGGATGACTACATATTATTGTGGAATCTGTTTCACAACCTCTAACTGCTACACTGACAGGTTAGAAGATAACTGTTCTTTTGTTAATGGACAATCATTATCAGTCCACTCAATTCTTACCATGTATGTTTAATTCTAACCTGCTTTTAGTACAGAATATGTCTGAACTTCCTCTGTATTTTGTAAAATATCCTCAACTCCCAATCACACTTTTCTATGTGCCAATCCTAACACTAGAGGTTTATTCAGCATTTCCATGTTTTGCTTTGGAAACACCTAATTAATAATTACCTGTGGCGTCAATAATCCCTGACTTGCACAAATGAAAATGTCACATCCTCTGACTCAGTCTGTTGCTTTGTTTTGGAATATGTAGCAGAGTTTCCAAGGAATGGGTAGATATTTGTCCTTTTGTCCTTTTTGTCCAATCAACTGAAAAATCACACAGAATAAAGATATAAGTCTGAAGGAACAAGCTGAAACTATAATAGGAAGCAAATATAAAGCAGAGCGTTTAAAAAAAAAAAAAAAAAGCCAGTGTTTCTGTGCAGCCAGGTAAATGAATTGTCTCTCCCTTGTAAGCAGAAGTAGTAGAGGTTTTTGTCCAAAACTTTTTCTCTCCAGGCATCCTGTAATTCCATACAAGTCATCATTTATGTGGTCAGGGAAGAAAGACGTGCAGAAATACATCACTATGTGCAAGTTAGAACTATGCCTTGTATTTAACCAAGTATAAATAAGCGTACGTTCCTATAAGAGAGTCAGTGTAAGAGCGTAACTGTTAAGTAAGTCACAATAAGTGATTCATTTTTTTAAAAAGACATTGGACACCAGTGTACTATTTCAATAAAATCTGTTTTTTCTTCCTGAAAACCCGTACTCCTGCATCAGATGGGAGTTACTCCCCCAGAGGCCAATGGAATTTGTTCTCATCCTGTGCTGGAATATGGAAGCCAACAGGTTTCTCCTCCTCATTTCTCTGGTGCAAGGTTTATCAAGAGCATAACAGCCTTGAGACTTATTTTTCTGGTAAAACATTCAAATGACTTCCAAGGGGGTTACGCCCATCCTGTGACAGAAAAACATCATCCCCAACAATTTCTGTGTGGAGCAGGGAGGGGCAGTGCATTTCCTCCAGGAACATCTTGGTTTAAAAGGCAGCAGCACTGCTGTTATCAGTCTTCCCCCACTTCCCAATGAAGAAGAGGTCTTTCTCTCTGATGTCAGTGGCTCTTTTGCTGCCTTCTGCACAGTGGCTCAGTTTGAGCAAATTCACTGTAAGGCTGGGGCCTGGGGTGGGCGCACCCCCAGCCTTCTCCATCGTGGGGAACCCCAAGACCAACCCCCTGGCCAGGAGGCACCTCTTAAGAGTACCAAGCTGCAAGCCTTGTGACTCCACAACCACCTCCATAAATGTGGTTGTTCTGCTGACTTTTTTCAGTAGCAGGTTGAGACTCCAGCCCTAGGTGATGGCTTTCGGCTTTAGATCTTAACTGACCAGCAGTTCCTGTCCATCTCCCTGTTTTACTTGCCAAAGCAAATGAGAAAGATTACATATACAACAGCTAAGTGTTTCTTAATGGCTTGCTAAACAGATCTACTCCCACCACACACAGTTTTGGTCTGTCAGTGGAAACACCGTCATTTCACTGAGGAGAAATATACTTCTGACAATGCCTCAGAGTCTACTCAGACAGCTGGACACTCAAACATTGACAATGTAATCTAAAAGGCTTTCACAGGCTCTTCCCTTTCATAGCTGACCAAAACAGTCCAAGTTTTCTGGCAACCACAGATTATTCAGGAGCAAAGCAGCCCAATGACAGTAGACTAACCAATTCTGAAAGAAACAACTGTTTATACACACATATATGCATGCACTCCACCTTTATCCACCATAAATAAAAATACATTTTCAAGGCTTTGAAATATCTAATAGCAGGGAGGAAGCAGGTGGGCATTATAACTAGGCTTAATTTTGCAGTTCTGGGAGACTGATGGATGCAGAGGAAAGCAAGCAGAGCAGTCAGCAACAGCAAAATCATGTAACTAAACCATGGCTGTATATGAACCAAGGACCTGACTGCTCTCTTGACTTCTTCTATACTTTCCCAACTAAAGCCTCGCTTAGGATTTAGTCTTGCTCTTCCTCCCTGAGTTTCTTCCCCGGTGAGTGCAACTGAAGATGGAGGCATTGCCTCCTGCTAACATCCGCATTAAGTTAGCTCAATGCAAATGTGGAGGATTATCCTGGGTCAAAAAGTCATAGCTTTTACATAGCCTCTGTTTCCTTCTTTTTTGTTTGCGGGGATCTAATCCTCAATCATTTTTCCCCTGAATTTGAGTTTGAGATAATGTTATTGTTAATGAATGTCTTAGAATACTCTCGCTTTTCTTCTTTTCTTTTCCATTAGTGGTCAGGGTACTGTCACCATCTTTCAAATCCTGCAGGGAGAAAAGAAAAAAAAAAAAAAGAAAAGAAAAAAAAAAGTAAGCCATGCTTTTGAATGTATCTGCTTGTCTGCCAGATGAAAAAAAAAAAAAAAAAAAGACATTTGTTCAGTACATTGGGATATATAAACCTGAACATGAAAGCAAATACGGGATTATTAATCAGAATATACCTTTTCATAGCACTTTTGTAACTCTCAAATAAATATCCAAAGATTTATAGATACTGGAACAACCAGAAAAGTTAAAAAAAGATTGGAAAAAAAATAAATAAATAAAACCTGAAGTACATCCTATGAGTTTAGGTAGTTATGTCTGAAAATAAAGCCTCAGACTTCTCCAAGTCACATAACCAAAGCTGCTTTGTATTTCAGTCTTCCAAATAGCTAAATTATTCACTGGCTACTGTCCTGCAAAGTCATTTCCTCTCTTTGTTTTCCACACTCAAATTTTCATATCTTTTCCAATCTCTTGTGCATAGAATGAGTCAAGTTTGGCAATTTTGCCCAGAATGGCCCTTTTTTTCCATAGATACAGCCTTTATTATCCTCCCCAACTCCATATAACAGAGATTCCTGTCAGTACTCTCATAAATTATACTTCTATGCAATTTTAGAACTGGTGACTAAAAAGGATTGAATGAGACAATTTGTGCTAAATTAACAGGTACAGCTGAAGAACAACAATATCTGTTTCAAATTCTGAATGTAACTAACACACACACAGAAAACACGGGAAAACTCTTGTCTATCAGTTTTAGTTATCCTGCAGAGAAATTCAGTAAGTTTAATATAAGTGGTCCTGACAATTACATCTGCTCTCTTCTAAAGGTTCTTGTTTCTATCCAAACACCATGTGCCATAGGAAGCCCTGCACATATGGTGCATCTCTGCACAGTCTGTCAGCAGAGAGCACTAAGGATAATTTTTTAGCTAAATTTGGTGTGGGACTCTTCTGTTCCTACCCTTGTTTTCATTTGTTTATCATGATAAAAGGAGAGGAAATAATCCAGTAACAGGTCCCAGACATTATGTTTGGAAAGAACTATTCTCAGATAGCTCTACAAGAAAAATGACTGGAAATACTGGGATTTGTTGATTACATCTCCAGTAGCCCCAATAAGGTAAAAGCTAAAGGAAGAGCAATTCAAAACATAGAGAGTGCAGCCAACATGCAAGCAAAGGCTTCTATTTTGAAGATGACACATTTTTAATGTAGACCAAAAGAGACAGGAACGGAGAAAGAAACAATCTGTCTATGTCAAAACAGAGTGACTTTGTGACTGCCCAAATGAAAAGTCAAGGCAGGAGATGAAGGACCAGGATACAAATTATCTATCACTTCATTGTTTATATTGAAAAAAAAAAAAAAAAAAAAAAGCTGGTTTTGAATTTCTAGGGGGCTGGACTGAGAAACCAGTGCTTTCCTATTTTCCAGGGTAATTTAGTCAAGTTACATGCCAGCTGCCCAGAGAAGTGAAAAAGAGAAGTGAAAGTCCTTATTTAACAGAGTTGCTATTGTTCATACTCAGTTCCTCCCAGAGCCTCCCCTGGCCCATTAGGGCCATTATCAGTGTTCTCCAGTTAGAAGACATTACAAATTCTCCTGTCACATACAGCACCTCTGTCTGTAGCTTCCAATTATGATTACATTTCAAATGGGTTGATGATGGCTGAGGAGGAAATCCCAGATCCTCTGAACCACACAGAAATTTTGACACTCACTCAAGGAGAGACTGGAACTTACCCTGAAAGCTTTTAGTCTCAACCAGATTTGAAATGGTCCAGTTGGTGCAGTTACAGTCTTTGGCCCATTCTTCCAAGGCAGACATTTGTCATCTCCAGCAACTGCCCAAGCTGCAGCCTTAGCAGACAGAAGGCTGACCACTTCCGAGAGGGGTCAGTCTATTCAGAAAAATGCTGGCACATAATGGATGAGTATCAGCACCACCTTCTCACGTTGTCTGCTTAATGTGGAAAGATTTTTATAACCATGAATACAGCAAGTTTCACAAGTACTGAAATACTGACTAGATTTAACTGCTGTTTTTGTTGTTGTTTTGTTTTGTTTTGTTTTGTTTGTTTTCCCAGGGATGCCAAATTTACCTCTGTCAGAGAATCAACAGAAAACTCTTATGGTGGTTAATCTTGTGATCGGGAGTCACTGGCCTTTTTTTAGACCTCTGGGCTGAAGTTCACCACTAATGCATAGTAATATCCTCATGTTACCAAAACACAGAATGGCTAAGATTGGAGGCAAGAAAAAAGACCACAGTAATTACAGGCCTGCCAGTCTCACTTCAGTGCCTGGTAAAATTATGGAGAAGATTATCCTGGGAGTTATTGAAAAACACCTGAAAGACAATGAAACTACTGGTCACAGTCAACATGGGTTCATGAGGGGAAGGTCCTGCTTAACAAACTTAACTTCCTTTTATTACAAGGTCACCCAGCTAGTTGATCAGCTAATTAAGTCATTTCTAGGCCACTCTCCATCATCTCTGGTAAGTCATGGGTATCAGGAGAGGTGCCTGAGGACTGGAGGAAAGCAAATGTCACTCCGGTCTTCAAAAAGGGCAAGAAGAAGGACCCGGGTAACTATAGACCATTCAGCCTCACCTACATCCCTTCTAAGGTGATGGAACAACTCAACCTTGCGTTGTCTCTGGTCATATCAAGGATAAAAGGCTCACTAGGGGCATCAATGGCATACTGGGGCATATTAAAAGGTGTGTTTCTAGTAGGTCAAGAGAGGTTCTCCTCCCCTCTACTCTGCCCTGCTGAGACCACATCTAGAATACTGCGTCCAGTTCTGGGCCCCTCAGTTCAGGAAGAGCAGGGAACTGCTTGAGAGAGTCCAGCACAGAGCCACGAGGATGATTAAGGGAGTGGAGCATCTCCCTTACAAGAAAAGGCTGAGGGAGCTGGGTCTCTTTAGCTTGGAGAAGAGGAGACTGAAAGGGTGTAAAGGGTGAGTGTTAGGAGGATGGAGACAGGCTCTTCTTGGTGACATCCAAAGATAGCACAAGGGGCAATGGATGTAAGCTGGAACATAGGAAGTTCTGCTTAAATATGAGACAAAACTTTTTCATGGTGAGGGTGACAGAGCACTGGAACAGCCTGCCCAGGGGGTTTTGGAGTCTCCTTCTCTGGAGACATTCAAAACCTACCTGGACACGTTCCTGTGTGACCTGATCTAGGTGTTCCTGCTCCAGTAGGGGGGTTGGACTAGATGATCTTTCAAGGTCCCTTCCAATCCCTAACATTCTGTGATTCTGTGACCAAGGGAAGCCAGTTAATGTGACCTTTTTGGATTTCAGTAAAGCTTTTGATACTGTTTCTTACAGTATCTTTCTGGACAAAGCGTCCAGCATACAGATAGATAAAAACATAATATAACAGGTGAAAAATTGGCTGATTGGTCAGGTTTAAAGCATTATAATGAATGGGGTTACTTCAGGCTGCTGGCCAGTTACTGATGGGGTTCCCCCGTGCTCCATTTTAGGGACAGTTCTCTTCAATGTTTTCATAAATAACTTTGATGTAGGATTTGGTGAAGGTGTTTTGAGTAAGTTTGCAAATGACACTAAATTAGGTGGAGTTGTTGACTCCCTTGAGGGCAGAGAGGCCTTGCAGAGAGATCTTGACAAATCAGAGAGCTGGGCAATCACCAGCAACATGCAGTTTAACAGGAGCAAGTGCTGGATTCTGTACCTGGGAAGGGGCAACCCTGGCTATATGTACATACTGGAGGATGAGAGGCTGGAGAGCAGCACCACAGAAAGTGATCTGGACATTTTGGTCAACAGCAAGTTGAGCATGAGTCAACAGTATTCCCTGGCAGCCAAGAGGGCCACCCGTACCCTGGGGTGCATCACGCATGGCACTGCCAGCTGGTCGAGGGAAGGGATTGTCCTCCTCTGCTCTGTTCTACACAGCTGGAGATTCACCTGGAGTACTGTGTGCAGTTTGGGGCACCACAGTATAAGGATATAAAACTATCAGAGAGTGTCCAAAGGAGGGCTACAAAGATGGTGAAGGGTCTGGAGGGCAAGACATATGAAGAGCAGCTGAGGTCCCTCGGCTTGCTCAGCCCCGAGCAGAGCAGGCTGAGGGGGGGCCTCATGGCAGCCTGCAGCTCCCTCACAAGGGGAGTGGAGGGGCAGGCGCTGAGCTCTGCTCTCTGGGGACAGCCACAGGACCCGAGATATTAGCAAACAGTTCATCAGAGGACGTTCAGTTTTGGATGTAAGTGATCTGAGCAGGTGTGAGGCGAGGCAAGAGGGACTGGTGTGATGCAGCTGTGGGGCCCATGAGAGCACAGAGGACAAGTCACAGCAGGGGGGCTGTCATCAGGGACACCAGCTGGTAGCGTTGCCACACTGTGGCCTTGGCCACCTGTGAGTGTGGCACGCAGTTCCTGCAGGCCATGATTCGAGTGATTTTCCTTGCGCTGGCTGTGCTGGGCATTGCCCAGAGGCCGTGGTTGGTGGCTGACCACATGGATGTGGATGTGCACGAGCACATGCAGCAGTGTGCAGAGCTGCTGAGACAGGACATGTCTCAGCTGCTGCACGAGGTGGAGGAGAGGAGCCAGGAGCAGAGCGGGGTGGCCCCAGGAGCCCTCTTCTTCACTGCCTTGCAGCAGTGGCAGCTCTGGGCTTTTGCTGGCCTCCTTGTCCTGCTCTTTGGGCTCTGCTGGTGGCTCAGGAAGAGGAGCCGTGAGCTGGGCAGCAGCAGCAAGCAGGGCAGCTCCACAAGTAAGGGGAAGGAGAAGGAGGAGGAAGAAGAGGTCAAAGAATGTAGTGACTGTGATGACACCTGTCATGTGGGCAGAGTTTGGGCTGATCGCCTCCAGTGGCCAGCACCATACATGGTTGACACATGTAAAGTGATGGAGGAGCTGGTGGATGAGCTTCTTGGTGCCTGCTGAGGGCTCTCCAGGAACACCTTCAAGCCACAGATGCAGCCAGCCATCGGCGTGGGCTGCCTCTACAAAGGTTGGAGTGCCTGGGAGGACAACGTCCTCTGCCACCTGCTCATGCCCCTGAGGCCTCCCCCCGGGCACACCTTGCACCCGGAGCTGGGTGCCGCGGGGGAGACGCCAGCGAGGAACTCCTGCCTGCGCATGGAGCTGGAGTGCGCCTGCCCAAGGGAGCGGCTGGTGGGGGACATGCTGTGCTTCCTCCACCACCCCGAGGACAAGCTGAGGAGAGGACAGGAGCCCAGCCTGCTACGCACCCTCTGCACCGGCTCCTACCTGGATGTGGAGGAAACCATCTGCTGGTTCCAGACCCCAGTGAAAGCAGCTAGGATCTTCTTCCACAGTCATGCCACTGCTGCCTGACGGTGCTGCCCTCCCACTGCTCCTGCAGGCTCAGGCTGACCAGTGCCTCCAAGAGCACTCCATCGAAATGATGCTTGGGGTGCAGCTAGATGGCTCGGGCACCTTCATGAGCATCGAGTAGGCTGCAGCCAGCTTCACCAGCAGCACGGCGCCACCAAAGAGCTGTGCTGCAACAGAGATGCAGTTTATCCAGCACACGGCCAGGCATGCCCGCCACCACTGCTTCCACCTCAAATGTCTGCAGATCCGCACCTGTATTCTGGTGGCCAAAGGCTTTTCCCCCCCATGCCTTGAAGACGGTTGGGATTCACCACCTGATGCGCAGAGCTCTGTTAAGCCTGGTGCAGGAGAGATTGCCACTTGTGGCTGGTTGATCCTCCTGTGGCACCTCTGCTCTTGCCTGGAGAAGAACCACCTTGGCCACTTGCTCTTAGGCAGTGAAAGGGTGTCTGAGGAGATGGTCTTGTCCCCAGCCTTCTGAACAAATGGCCCACTCAACTTCTTCTAGCTCCTGGCTCCTGGAGCTGGGCTCACCAGAAGGTTCCTCCAACTCCACTGACAGTGGAAAAGGTCCTCTCACACAGAGCTGGGTTTGCAGGGCTCACAGCTGGTGGCAGATGATGACCTGCTACCAGAGGAAGAAGAGGGTAGGATAAGGGAGACAGAAAGGAGAGGGAAAGCCCTGTGTAGCAGCGTGCTGACAAGAGAGGCAACGTTCTCCTTGGGATGGTCTCCCCTGTTCAGAAGCTGGTGATGGCCGTGGTCCTGTAGCCAGCATAGTCATTGATTTTCACCCTGCCTTCCCCTCACACAGCCTGGCACAGCCTGAGTGGCCATTTTGCACAGGCTCAGACATTTCCTCTTGCAGCTGCGGCTGCACAGGGACCAAGCAAGAGTCTGCCCATCCCAGACATCCCTTGGGCACATCAGACATGCAGAAGACACTGCTCAACGAGCAGTGGCAGTTGCTCCCACACATTTTCTCCACAGCCAAACCACAGTTTGAGGAGCCTTACCCCATGCAGTGGAAGAAGATGGTGCATGCAGGTTTGCAACAGAGACAGCTGTTAGCACCGAGGCAGCGACCACTCAAACTCTTGGAGAGAGTCCATTCCCACCAGGAGCTTCAGCCTGTGCACAGATGCCAATAAATTGTTCATGTGAGCTAATGCTTGAGTGTCCTTGAGTATCTGTGCAGGACTTTGTGGGCGCACATCAGCACAGAGTGCTGCATGCACTGCTGCCGCAGAACTGAGGAGCATTTTCCAGAAATAGAACAACAGACTGGTTGAGGTTCAAAGGGACCTTGTAGGCCACCTGGTCCAACCCCCCTGCTCAAGCAAGGCCACCTAGAGCAGGCTGCCCAAGCCCACGCCCAAGACCTGGAGAACACACACCTGTTGGTCTCACTTCAGTGCCAGGTAGAATTATAGTGAAGATTATTCCGGGAGTTACCGAAAAAACACTTGAAAGACAATGTAGTCATTGGTCATAGCCAACACAGATTCATGAGGAAAAAGTCCTGTTTAACTAACTGAATTTCCTTTTATTGACAAGGACACGCACTTAGTTGACCAAGGGAAGCCAGCTGATGTAGTCTTTTTTGCATTCCAGCAAAACTTTCAATACTCTTTCTCACAGTATCCTTTTGGACAAAATGCCCACCGCACAGCTAGACAAATATATTATATGATGGGTGAGCAACTGGCTGGTGGATTGTGCCAAAAGGGTTGTAGCAAAGGGGTTATGTCAGTCCGGTGACCTGTCACTAGTGGGGTTCCACAGGGCTCTGTTTTAGGGCCACATCTCTTCATGTGTTTAAAAATGATCTGCACGCAGGACTCAAATGCATACTAAGTAAATTTCCAGACAACACTAAATCAGGAGAAGCTGCTGACTCCCCTGAGGGCAGAGAGGCCTTGCTGAGGGATCTGGACAAGTTAGAGGGCTGGGCCATCACCAAGCACATGAAGTTCAACAAGAGGAAGTGTCGGACTCTGCACCTGAGACAGGGCAAACTTGGCTATTTGTACAGGCTGTAGGACAAGAGGCTGGAGAGCAGCCCCGCAGAAAGGGATCTGGGGGTTCTGGTCAGCAGCAAGTTGAATGTAAGTCAACAGCATGCCGACTGTATGCTGGGGTGCAGCAGGCACAGCGCTGCTAGCCGGTCGAGGGAAGTGCATGTCCCGCTCTGCTCTTCTTGGGGTGTACGCTCTACTCCTGCGCCTGACCGAAGTCTTGCTCAGGCTTACAGGCCACAGTAGGCCTCGACAGGACTGTTCTTCACACACTGGAGTTAAAGAACATGTTAAGGAATCTGAGTTTGACTACGAGTCAATTGCGTTATCTTACAAATACAGTGTCGGGAGACTCTTCTCTCTGCTGACCAGCGATAGGACCTTAGGGAATGGCATAAGGCCACGTCAGGGGAGATTCAGGTTGGATATTAGGGAAAGGTTTTTCACAAAGCATCAGACACACATTTGCCCACTTCTCCTCAATGCATACATTTTGTGTGTGTGGCTGGTTTGATGATGTATTTTTTTATTTATTTATTTTCCCTAGCATATTTGGGATTGCAGTATGCAAAACTGGGGTGTCAGAATATGAGCTGATATTCTTTGCATGCCTATGGAGTTTCTTACAGAAGTGTGGCTGCTGTATCTTGTTCCTGCCTTTGCTGCTTTAAACCAGTATTCTTTTTTTTTTCTTTTTTTTTTTTCTTTTTTTTTTTTCTCCCAGGTTTGGACTATGAGTGGATTGAACTAGGGTTCAGCTTGTTTTCCTCTGTTGTTTTGCATTTTTCCCTTCTGCACCTTTATACCTTTTCTATACTTCATATACATTAGTGTACTGGGTCTGGCTGGGATTGAGTTAACTTTCCCTGCAGGGGCCTATATAAGGGTTGTACTCTGCACTTGTAGCTAGAACAGCCAACATGTAGCTATCACACCAATATTTTATTTTATTTTATTTTATTTTATTTTATTTTATTTTATTTTATTGTTTTATTTTATTTTATTTTATTTTAATTACTTTTTTTATTTATTTAATTTTAAATTTCTGAGCAGGGCTGGCACAGCATCCAGACTCCCTCCAAACTCCTCAGAGCCAGCAGGCAGGGGGCGGGCAAGAGGTGGGGAGGGGACATCACCAGGGCAGCTGACCTAAACCGACTCAAGGGATATTGCACAGCATGTAGTGTCAGTCTGCAGTAATAGGTGGGGAAGGAGAATGGGTTGGGTGGAGGGTGTCTCTGCATGAAGACGTCTGTCCTCCCAAACCACCACTATATGTATTGAGGCCCTGTTTCCGAGGATGGGCCCAAGCATCGCTCATTGGTGGGAATTAGAGAATAATTGTTTTTCCTTCTTCCCCTGTTGCCTCCATGCGGCTTTTGCTTGTTTTCTTCCTCTTCCTTTTCACTTTAACTAAATTATCCTTATCTCCCCTCTCCCCCTCCCTTTTTTCCATCCTTTCCATCGTACTCTCTTCTCCCCCTTTCTATGAGGAGGGGGAGTGAGAGAGCAGTTGTACTGGAGTTCGGCTGCCCAGCAGGGTAAAAACAGCACAATTAGTTAGGCTGCAACATTTGAATCCATGTGTAATCAAGAGTGAATCAGATGTTATTGGTTATTTCGTTCAAACTGCCTGCACTCCAGTCAGGATCTCAAATTGCATGCAGTAAGCTTGTTCTTATATGAACCTAGACATGAGTTCAATATGGTACTCTGAAAATAGAAAATAAGATGAAACTAAGGAGATAAAAGGGGAAAAGTGACCTCATTTTCCTTCTCATCTTTTCTAGTTGATTTCATTTAGAAGAGTTTTTTTTTTATTATTATTTGTTTGTTTGTTTTGTTTTAAACTCCTCATTAAGTTTAGCGTCATCCTAACAATCAGACAAGGTACAATGTTACAGAAAAAAATTAAAAGTAGGCTGAGACAAAAAAAAGTCCCTAAACTCAATGATCTTCTCCTTCTACCTCCCTCCCCCGCAACATTAGCAATCGAAGATAAACTGTTCAGTAAAGACTTTCTCCATAAATACAACTGAGATTTAATCAACATAATTATCATTACTGGACTAAATACAAATTCAAGTATATAAGAATTCTCCAGATTCTTCTATTTCCTTTCTTAACTGACATTCCTGTCACCCCCTCTTAACAACTAACTCTTTTCAAGCCTGTGTAGATCTCATTCTGTTTGTCCGCTGTTCTCCCTGAACAGCGTTTTGTTCAAGCTCATGAAATCCAATTTCAGTTCTGCTAACGAGAACACGGAGAGCATCCTTCCCCTCTCATCCCCTGCCCCTATTCTGGAGAGGGTTGGAGATAGAATCATTCTAGTGTTATGTTATGGACTTCAAATAAAGTGCAATACCTTCAGTGGCTTGCTTCCCTGGATCGCTGATACCCATTCCAAAGCAATTTCTGGAAGTCTTTACACATCTTCAAATTGTCAAGATCCTATTTTGTCATGAAACAGTTTCCTAGTTGTGAAAGCCTTCTCTGTGTGGATCTATTACTAGAGTGCAAACCTGTGAAAGCTAATAAAAATAACGACATTTTCTAGGCTAACAAAGTGTTAATGAATCAGATTTATCTAAATGTGCATCTCTTAAAACTTCAGGAGGCGTCAAGTTCTATTCCGATCTTCCCTAATGCAATTTAGATGAACTTTAGGTACGTTTCACATTGGAGAGAAGAAAAAACAACTGCGTAGCACTTACATTTTAAAGTTTAGCGGCAAAATCAATGTTTTAACTCTTACGAAAATAGTCAAAACTTTGAAATGGTGACTAGAAAATGGTGACCAATTTGATAACACTTAAAAAGGATGCTCAGAAAACTGTAAGCACAGAACCGTGGAAAATCAAGTCTTTTAAGACTGCCAACCTTAGATGTCCATAAATGGCTCAGCTCTACAAGTTAATCTTCAAAAGCTTGTACTTAGGTTGTATTTTATTCTCTACTCATTTAAATTGAAGCATTACCAAGTTTCAGTAGATAAAATTCAATTATTTTCCCATTCCTGCTACAAATAAATATTATTACTTCCAAACGAGCCACAACAATATCAGTTCTTTTATAATGATGAACAAACCCCCCTGCCATGGCCAGAGACACCTCCCACCAGACCAGGTTGCTCAAAGCCCCTTCCAGCCTGGCCTTGAACACCTCCGGGGATGGGGCATCCACAGCTTCTCTGGGCAACCTGTGCCAGTGCCTCACCACCCTCATGGTAAGGAATTTCCTCCTTATATCTAATCTAATTCTACCCTCTTTTATTTTAAAACCATTATTCCTTGTTCTGTCACTACACTCCCTGACAAAGAGTCCCTCCCCAGCTTTCCTGCAGGCCCCCTTCAGGTACTGGCAGGCCGCTGTACGGTCTCCCTGGAGCCTTCTCTTCTCCAGGCTGAACAACGCCAACTCCCTCAGCCTGTCTTCACAGGAGAGGTGCTCCAGCCCCTTGATCCATCCTTGGGGCCCTGCTCTGGACTCATCGTAATACTTCTGTGTCCTTCTTGTGCTGGGAGCCCCAGGGCTGAATGCAGAGATCCAGGTGGGATCTCACGAGAGCAGAGCAGAGGGGAGAATCACCTCCCTCGCCCTGCCGGCCACCCTGCTTTTGATGCAGCCCAGGATACAGTTGGCTTTCTGTGCCTTAAGCACACATTGCTGGCTCATGTTGAGCTTCTCATCAACCAACACCCCCAGGGCCTTCTCCTCAGGGCTGCCCTCAATCCATTCTCCACCCAGCCCATATTTGTGCTTGGGAGTGCCCTGGCCCAGGTGCAGGACCTTGCACTTGGCCTCGTTGAACTCCATGAGGTTCTCACAGGCCCAGCTCTTGAGCCAGGTTCCCCTGGCCGGCATCCCTTCCCTCCAGTGTGTCGACCACACCACACAACTTGGTGTCATCAGAAAACTTACTGCGGGTGCACTTGATCCCACTGTCTATGACACTGTCAAAGATGTTAAATGTTAAAAAGCACTGGTCCCAATACTGGCCCCTGAGGAACACCACTCAGTACTGTTCTCCACCCGGACATCGACTGCAATTCTTTGAGTGCAACCATCCAGCCAATTCCTTACCCAGCAAGTGGTCCAACATTTCTATAAACATAAATATTTTAAATATATATATTTTCATCATTTCTGAACTCTGTTCTCTTGCTTTTCAGGGGTGCCTCTCCAAAGCACTTGATTTCTCAGCC
The DNA here is from genome assembly GCF_013377495.2 of Cygnus atratus. Classification (NCBI taxonomy): domain Eukaryota; kingdom Metazoa; phylum Chordata; class Aves; order Anseriformes; family Anatidae; genus Cygnus; species Cygnus atratus. The sequence continues at coordinate 109,732,352 of NC_066362.1, forward strand.
CCCTCATGAATGTTAGCTCAGAAATTACAGCACAGGTTGTTACCGCCTGGCAATGTAGAGTGTTACCCTTGTGAGCGTTCACCCTACTACGAAGGTGACGTTCCCTTTCTGAGTCTTCTATAATTAAAATGCTGTTATTTAGACTTTCTCAACTTGCCCTCAGAAGTCATCATTAGGAAGAGCATCCTCGGTGCATGCAGCATGCCGACATTACCCAGTCTTTTACTCTCTATGTCTAAGTACCTAGAGCTTGACTGTTAGAGAAAACCGTTACATTGATGTGAGAACAGTTGCTTCTCCTTCCTTCTGAGCAATGAAATACAAACTCAATCTGAGATTACACCATAAAAATGTACATAGGAATAATAATAAAAAGACACAGGAGAACTGTAAAAGGTTTATTACGCAAACAATTATTTTCAAAACAATCAGCCTATGAACTATGAATAACTAGGAACAACTAGGAACAACTAGGAACCTGTAACTGGGTGCCGCTCTCCCCACTGTCTCCAATGGGTCCTGCACTAGGGTTCCAGCCCATCGCCTGCAGCTGCCTTGTTTGGGCTGCAGGTGCAAGTTGGGCAGTGTGGGGCTGCTGAGGGCTGCCAGTCGGCTGGATTCGGCATGGCCGTGGCAGAGGCTGCTGCCGGCCCAGGAATTGCAAATGGACGGAAGGGAGGTATGGCGGCCCAGGGAAACCGTGGAGCTGGCGCGTTTTGGTGCGTAGGTGCCGAGGCGGTTCCCATGAGAGGCAGAAAGTAGTACCGTGTGGGAGTAGGAGAGGCAGATGGGCTCTGGCTGCTGCGTGGTGGCAGCTGGGAGGAGGCTGGAGGCTGTTGCTTGTCCCTGCCTGCTGCCTCTGCAGCGGGGCCTGGCAGGGAGGGAGCATCCGTGCATGAGGCTGGATGGGCACCGCTAGCCTGGGGGGTGGCTTTTGCCTGGCGCTTTGGGAGTGGGGACCCTGTGGGGGCTGCTGTCTGCGTGTCTCCTGCTGGAGCTGCTGCCATCACGTCCTTCTCCTGCCCGGCATCTGCTCCCCACCCATGCTGGATGCCTGGGCTGCTGCTGGGGCAGTTTCCATACAGATCCGCCTGCGTTGCAGGGGCAGCCGTGGCTTTCCTCTTCAGGGCAGCACGGCGCTTGCAGTTGACGAGCAGGTGGGGAGAATCTCTCTTGAAGTTGGGGTTGTGGTAGAGGAGTAACTAAAAAATGCAAAGGAGGAATGTTAGTTGCTAACATTTTCCAAAAACAATAAAAAATAATTGATCAAGAAACCCAGATACCATAACTTTTCAGATGCTTCTGGGTGGAATTAACATGTAGGTAACACTACACTGCTAATATGCATCCCACAGTTGAAAAAAGAATTCAGATGTGGCACAGCAAGATTTCTTGCGAATATATTAAACTGAGTAGACTCATCATAGCCTGATTTATCTATCTTTCCATTCCATGAATTTAAACTCATTGAGTATTACCCAAATATATTGTATCCACATTTCTACCACTCATCAACGCCACCTGAAAAATACCTCCACGCGAGCCTGAGAAAGACATTAAATTTAGAACATTTACTGTCATCCTCATCTCCTATATCGCCAAGGCCTACACCCATATCTCCCACTAGAATATTGTGAGTGTTGGTTCGTGTGTGGAGCAAGTGATGTACCTTCCTGTGAGCAGAAAATGCATCTTCTTCTGCCAGGAATTCAGGAAGTGAGGCAGATCTTTGGAAGTCCTGTTGCATTTTGGTGAATCCGTACAGGTTAAGCTGACGAATGAAACTTTTCATGCTCTCAGTCTCAAAAATTTTCTGAGGCCCGGTCCTTCCCAGCACTTCCACTTTAAATATTTCCTCATCAATCACAATACAGTTTCCGCAGCGACCCCACCAAATGGTCTTAAACTCGTTGCTTTCAACTAGATGCCACAGTTTCTTTGGGAAACTGAGGAAGGAGAAGACATTGGCTTTGACAGCGCTCTCCTCAGAAGAACTACAGGGTTTGCTCTCACAGTTATCAGTGGAAGCTGGGCAATCCTTTTCTTCCTTTATTGATGCTGCAGCACCATCACAAGCTGTTCCTCTATCCTGTCCCAGAGGCTCAGCAGAAGGGGACTCTGAGGATTCAACCAGCTTGTCTGGAGCAGAAACAGGTGAAGTTTCTGCTGGAAGCGGCTCCCTTTTAATTTCTTTTGTCTCATTTTCACTGAAGTTTCCGCCTGAAGCCATTTCAGTGGCCAGCTTAGTCTTCGTCCTGCCAGTCAGCAAGTGAGACCCAGCTGGTCTGCCTGGGCGTTCTGGTGGGAGATGCTTGAGCATCACCATGACACCCACACGTCGTCAGAGTGACATCACAGTGGAACAGCCAGATGTTGCTGTCCAGCACTTGTCGCTGGTGCTGTACCACGGGTGTTTCGACTCAAAAGAAGCACATAAAGCTGTGTTTAAAGGGGATCACTTCTTACCTAGACCTTGCTTCCCCTTCCCTGTGTGATAGCTCTCTTCTGGCCTCCTTGATGTCCCTCTGCGTTTTCCATCTGGGGAGGGAAATCAGTTTCCCAAGCAATGTTAACTAAAGAATGTAGCAATCTCTTCCTAGTTTGCTGCCACTTCCTGTAAATGCTCTGTGATTTCCATAGCACTGCTTTTGCAAGGGAGTAGCTATGTACCCAGGTGATGCTCCTTAAGGTCAGCAGTCTCCCAGAGGCTGCTCTGCGGGTCCAACCAGAATAAAACCTATATAGATTTTGCTAATGACATAAAATGGTAGATGTACAACCCCTTGTTTCTTTGATTTGGTTCCTATGCTTTGATTCGATATTTTAGAAATTTAGGAAGCAACTCAACAAAATCAGTGATGTTCTCCAAGCCTTTTAAATCACACCCCTCTCTACAGGGTCAAGCGGGTTTCTTTTTGCAAAGGAAAGGTTCGATGTGGAGGTAGTGTCTGGATGCAGGACAGGAATGCATACTAAGTTTGCAGATTATACTAAATATGAGGCGATGTTAACTCCCTTGGGTATAGACAGGCCTTGTGGGGAGATCTTGACAAGTTAGAGTGCCGGGCAATCACTGCTGTACGAAATTCAACAGGAATAAGTGATGGATTCTTCACCTAGGTGGGGGCAACATTGCCTATACATACAGAGTGGGGGATGAGCAGCCCTGCAGAAAGGGATCTGGGCATTGTGGTCAGTGGCAAGTTGAATATGTATCAGCAGTGTACCCTGCAGCCAGGAGGGCCACCCGTACCCTGGGGTGCATCAGGCAAAGCATTCCTAGGCAGTTGAGGGAAAGGATTGTCCTGCTCTGCTCTGCACTGATGTGGCTTCACCTCAAGCACTGTGTGCAGTTTTGGGTGCCACAAAATAAGAAGTACACAGAGCTATTAGAGAGTGTCCAAAGGAAACTATGAAAATGGTAAAAGGTCTGGAAGGCAAGACATATGAGGAGCGGCTGAGGTCCCTTGGTTTGCTCAGCCCAGAGCAGAGCAGGCTGAGGGGGGGCCTCATGGCAGCCTGCAGCTCCCTCACGAGGGGAGCGGAGGGGCAGGCGCTGAGCTCTGCTGTCTGGGGACAGCAACAGGACCTGAGGGAACAGCATGGAGTTGGGACAGGGGAGGGTCAGGCTGGGAGTTAGGGAAAGGTTCTGCACCCAGAGGGTGGCTGGGCACTGGGACAGGCTCCCCAGGGCAGTGGTCACAGCACCATGCCTTCCAGAGTTAAAGCGTTTGGACAACGCTCTCAGACACATGGTCTGATTTTGGGGTGGTCCTTTGGGGACCCGGGAGTTGGACTCAATGATCTTTGTGAGTCCTTTCCTACTCAGGATATTCTATGAGTCTATGATTCCATGGCTGGATGCAGTATGGGCCATTGTGACACTGGGCCCTTGACCTGAAAGGGAAAAAATACTTAAAATAACAGAAAACCACTGCATTGCTGACATCTAATAGCATGTACTACTATCCAGATTAATCATTCCCCAAATTTTTGATTGACTAGAACTCCATGATTGGCAATTACGTTAAACAACTTCTGTTTGCTACTCAGTCATGTGGTCACACAAGTCAGCTTTCAACATGCAGGTACAGTAACTTCATATAGAAGAACATCAGTGAGCAGCAGTGATGTTGTCTTCCCTACCCTGCAACCCACAGTGAGGTGAGCTGGGACAGTATGGGGATGACCACAGTTTGGCTATCACCATGCACCAGTATGGGTCATGAGCAGTAGAGACAGCAGGGTGGGAGGCTGGGCACAGCATGAGCATGACACAGCCCATGCATGAGCCATGGCCCTGGCTCCAGCCCTGTCCAGAGCTGAGATGAAGCTGTGGGTCGAGCAGGCAAGGGTGTGTGGTGGAAGCTCCCACTGGGGATGGTCGGGCTAGTCAGAGCCTCCTGGTGCACCCACAGCCTCCTCAAAAAGCTAATTTAATAAATAGTTCTCACAATATTCTGACTTATCTAGAGGAATTAACCTTTGTTTTGAAGCCAGATTTTACTTATACTTGATGGATTGGAGGAGTATGACAGTCCCCAAACTCTAACATGGATCACATAACAGTAATTCAATGGCTTGCATGAGAAACAAGGATGCAAAAGATTTTCTTGCTCCTGAGAGAGCTTGAATGTTTAATTCCCCTACATGAGGAGAGGAACTGCTCCTCAACCTCAGCAAAAGGAAGGAGGAAATCTTCCAGCTCACAGAACCAGAATAACATTTGGTTATTGGCATTTCCCCCTATTTCCTGTATGACACCAAGGACAGAAAAGATGAGATCCTCAGCCAACAAGAGTTTCTAAAATGCTCAAAATTTAAATACAAATTTCACTGGCTACCTTTAAAAATGTGGGGAATACTGTCTTCTTCTTCTTCTTCTTCTTCTTCTTCTACTCCTTCTTCTTCTTCTTCCTCTTCTTCTTCTTCTCATTCTTTCTTCTTCTTTTGGCCTCAGAAAGCATGTCTAATGACATTATCATTTTCCTGTGTGAAATAATTTCTTTCATCAGCATTTGCTTTCGTATAGCTTTTTGCTGTGTTTTGATTAGACTGTATGTTCTGAAGATACTAAATTCTGTCGCCAAAGCTTCAACTACCAAAATATGGTGTTCAAAAAAAAAAAAAAAAAAAAAAAAGACACAGTGGTCATAATCCTTTTTGACTGTTAGGTGTCTACTGAGTCTAGAAAGGGAGATTTTATTTCTGTTTTTCAGCCAGAAGTGAAAAGTTTTACTCCGTTAGGTAGCTACCTCACCAGTGCCTAGCAATTTACCTCTTCAGATTCCCAAAACACCTCCACCTTGGACCCAGAGCTGGAAGTTGAAGCCTGAATGTCCAATCCCAACTACTCAGCTACAGATCACAGATTTTCTGCTTGCTTCCTCTCAGTATCTCTCAGTTTTTATATTATATTAACTTTGTTATATGAATTTCATACAGCAAGAATGTTTTGACTTGAAAGCAATGTTGCACATCAGAAAATAATTATAGAGCATTTTACAATACCTGATATTTTCAGATGGGACAACTTCTACCCATTATTTTGATGCTTGGTGAAGAATTATTTATTTAGAAAATTACTAATCTTTCTTAAATTAGAATACCGAATGGGCTTTTGTCCTGTTAGTTCATTCATCTTCAGAAAAGCCTCCTGTACACTTAAGAAGGATTCTGGAAAAACTTTTTTAAAAAGATTTTGGTAAAGAATCCATACTCATTTATTTCAAAGGACAAAGGTTCATACATTAAGCAGCAACTAACAGCCTAGAAAATAACCATAGGTACTGAGTATAGTACAGTGCCTGCAATATTAAGACTGTTAGATGTCTCTGTTCAGAATATTTGTCCCTTAAAATCATACATCACAATTTCACTGTAATGTTATTAAAGAGACATTAAAATTCTGTCGTAGTGAAAGATCACTGTAGGAAAATGCAATATATTACGGGTTCTGTTATTATTTTTTAATCTTGAATTCTAAAGTTACATTACAGTCTACCTTCATATCAAAAATCTACTGCAACTTAGATGAACTTCACCTGCTGCCTTTAAGCATAAGTAGGAAAGTCATTACAAATTTTTTTAGTCTCCATTCTTTACGCTTATTTAATACCAGTGATTGGATCAAATCTTATTCCTTAGTGTTTGTAAAATATGAGTAATATATATAAGATTTTTATTATCATCGGTGTCAAAGTATTGACAGTCTTTTTTTTGCTGTAAACATCTGGCCTGGTAATTAAAATTATCTGTTCCCTGATTCTCATCTCAGCAACCCTACTGATCTCAGCAATCCTACTGATTTCATTGGAGCTGCATGAGCACAAATTATGCTTCTTCATTAGAGGTGAATTGCAACATGTCTGTCACAAATCCAGAGTTCTATCCTGATAAACAAGCCAATAGTAATAGCTCTCGGGTTGAGTCTGTAATGACAGTGAAATACCAATTGCTTGCACATAATGCCTTCTTCTCCAACCATGTTTCTCAATTGGGAAAGTCGAATACAATAAACCACAAAATAAAATACAATGAAATAGCAGCAGAGAGGAAGTACACCTTTTTAGAAAGAAGACAAAGATCTTAATCTCAGAAGGACTGAAGACAGGAAGCACGGTCATTGCCTAAAATGTCTGAAGAAAAATGTTCACAATAAATTATTCAAATTATGACACAGTTTGATACTGCAGACAATTTTGAAAGTGTTTGTAACTACTGAAAGATTTTTACTCAGATTTTGCCAGGTTAAAATCAATTTGAAATTCTGAGTGCAATGATAAAGTCATATCAGTAACAGATTTGCCTGGGAAATCATTACCTTCTGAGTATAAAAGGTAGATCATTTCAGCTCTATGTCAGAAATCATGTTTATATTTGAATAGTGATTAGTGACATTGGACATTTAATCTGATTTTCCAAGTACAGCATGTAGATATTCAGATTTAGGGAATTTGAAAAAAAAAATTCTTTAGAGAATTTCTACTCTCCAATTCAAATAGTTTTTTAGTTTTAAAAATCTGTGTCATTAAAAACAGCGGGCAGCTGAAGTCAAAATAATATTTTAGTCCTATTTTAGGAAGCTATCTCTCACTTCTGGTTAAAGGTTGCTCTTCTATTTTGATTCAGTTTAACTATGGTGAAATTCCTGAACTATCCTCTGCCACTTGAAAAATTACATTTGTACTAGGTGACTCCACAATCTGCCTTCATATGCCATTTCCATTTCACATTATCTTGAAAGAAGAGTAAGACAAAGTAGGATAAGTTTATTAATATTTTTTGCAATAAATATACCAGAATGCAATAAATATACCAGAATGACTTACTTAAGTAGCTAGTCACAGAAATGGGATACTAATTCCACTTTGCCTTCTGAATAGTTCTGTATTTACTTCTTTGCTAGGGAAGTGTAATTTATTGTCTTCAGTGGTGTTTTGATTAGGGCTAAAATTATTCCAGTGCAGTCTACCTTACACCCCATACAGTTATAAGTATATACTTATTATTTTTATTCACAAACATATATATATAAATTTGTATTTTATGTATATTGTCTCTCTCATCTTATCTTCTTTGAGCCTGGGTTGGGCTTCTCTATTTTTGTAAATAAGAAAAAGTTTAGAAACTGTAATGAAAACAACAGGATTCAATTCCATTCCTGGGCCTAGCAACTAGAGCCTGGTCCAGCCTACAATGCTTCAAAGGGCAATGGTGCCAAGCCATAAATGCATAAATGTCTTTGGAAGATCATCACGGCAATGATAGCAACGCTGTTCAATAAAACTTAGCAAGGAGTAAAGCTCTGATGAAGAAAAGTCACAGAAAACTCTGACTGAAGGAGAAGATCTTAGAATAACATGGTGAAGTCAATGTTATTTCATCATCCTTACAAGGAGTTTTCAATTGTGGTTACTGGCACTTGTGCACTAGCATGCACAAACATGACAAAATGTCTTTGTTTTAAGCACACAAACCCCTTATCCCCTTACAACCTCAGTACACAAGTTCTTTCTGATGGGTCAGTGTTATGCTGTTATATGGCTTAGCTTCTATTGAAATAAAATATAATAATTTGTTTTAATTATACACCACAAACTACATGCATATGTAGAAAGAAGAATGTGGCTCATGACTGAGTCTTAGTGGCCTCCGGGCTTTCAGTATGTTTTTTGTGACCATAGTGTAACAAAGAAGAATACAAAAAAGAAGAAGTAACAATGTCTAAGACATAGACAAACCCTGTTTCCAGTCTGAACCAGGTAGAGACTTTTTGTCTCCAAATCTCCAGGTCTAAAAACTGTGTTGCTGTATTTTGCTACATTTTTTTAATGGGACTAAGTTAATACTACATGGGTATATATATTTTCTACACATAGAGTTGCTCTGAGGTGCACAAAATCTCCAAAGGAAAAGAAGTTAATAGCTTAGAAAAGAAACCCCTTCTGAAAACGCTAAGTTCTAAGTTGTTGGTTTGCCATGTGCCTGGCCTCTGTTAGGACCAACGTGAGGATTTCAGCCAGGAAGGTGGGGAAGGACAGTGAAGGTGCAAGGTCCCAGCAGGGCAGAGACCACTGATGTCCTGGCCCTGACCTCCCCTTCCACTATCCTGTTTCCCTTGTGCTGCCTTTGCCTCTCATCTCTCCCTTGGGTGAATGGAGTCAACTCATTGAATGCCCCATCTTGCTTGAGGGAGGAGGATGTGTGGGTTGCTGGCTTTATCAATGCAAACAGAGGACTGTTAGAACAGCCTAGTCTACAACAGGAAAAATACATCAGTGGGTACAGTGCAATTTGCACACTGTATCTATGTGTCTATGATGCATACTGTGTCATACTCTTTTTTTTTTTCTGCTTCTGGGAGACAGTCTCAAAAAGAATATCACAAATGGATCCCTGTGCCTGTTCATGCCCTTTCCTGAAGCTGCAAACCTGATTTACATGGGTTACCTTTAACGGAATTACTATTCTATTGTCTCGTTCCCTGAGATTTTCCAACCTCCTTTCCAAAGGACTGTGTTATGAGTTTTGTCGAATTTTATAAATAACTCATGTAATAACAACATAAGAGACTTCAGAATTCATTTCTACTCAGTAGGTGTCATTTTGGTCTCCCTCTAATTGCTTCTGCCAACATATTCAAATATAAAATCCATAGAAATTATATGGAATATGCTAACTGCTACATATATTTTTTCCACAACCATTAATTTCTGTGTACTAAATTGTATATTTTGGCAGAATCTTCAAGTGTGTACAATTTAGAGATTGCAATATAATATGATATGGCCACATGAAATGCCTGTATTTGGAACACTGATCAGACAAATTTAGTAAATGGTTTAAAATAGGTAGTTCCATACTTAAATATAATACAGAATATCGACATACAAAACTAGTGCCAGTATGCTAACAAAAAAATCTTTATCCTCTTAATATGCACACAAGGACAGACATTCCCCTCAGTTTCCATAAAATAGTACTATATATAAACCCATTGAGTAGCAAAGGGATTTTTAAATTTTTTTAATGACTTTGCTGAATCAGAAAATTCTTCCCTAAAGCAAAAACAATATATGGCTAAAAGTGTGTGAAACAAAAATCCTCAGTTAAGATTTTATTTTAATATTTTAAAAATCATCATTTTGAGGGACAGGACATATTTCAGATGAAAATAATAGTTTAATAACAAATGGTAAATCAGTTCTAATAAAAGGTCACATGAATTTGCTGAAATACACAGATTATCAACTGAACAGAAAGAGTTAAGCATAAAATGCATGGTAGCTCCTTTACAGGCATTCAACCTTCTCTGACCTGCACAGCACTTTCAGATCTTATTAGATATTTTAGTTTCATTTGGGTGTTGAATTGTTGCTTAGACTCATTAGCAGTTTCTGTTCACACCAATTATTTTAGTATACTAATCTGATGTTTCTGCTACATAACAAGTGCCTCAGTTAAGCTTATGTTACTGAGAGTTGATGCAATCTGAACCATTTCCAATATTACCACATATTTGTAAGTATCACACTTTCTAAGGAAGTGGTGAGGAGGGTCCTGGAGCCGTATGTGGGGAAAGCGTCTTCTACTCTCTTCAGCTGCCATTGCTGCCAGGTGATCAGGTGTTTCTCAGGGCTGAGACTTGTCCCAGGGGTTTCACATGAAGAAGGCATGGGGCATCCTGGATCTTTCTCCTCCTTTCCCTGCCTGTGAGCAGGGACCCTTCTCCCATGGGACTTGCAGATGGTAAAATCTACTGCTTAATCCAGTTCCAGAACCTGAAGATGGAACTCACTGCCCCACAGGCACCACTAAAGAGCCCAAGGGCTATTTGCTGGCTGAGTGCAACTAAGGGCTGAGGGATGTCTAATAACTCTATTACCATTTCTTAACTGAGTCCATGAAAGTTCTGTGGTACTGGCATACTGTCAACTACCAGTGCACATTGTCATTGTGCAGGTACCATACTTGAATATAGTAATCAGTTAGCATGGAAAGATTGATTGATATCAAAGCTGAGAAGTTTTTGTTTGTTTGTTTGTTTGTTTAATAATTTGTGGAACTTCCAAAAGTGCATATATGTCAAGAAATCATAACTGTAGAATAATATATGACATTAGAGCTTTAGATATATATGACATTAGAGCTTTAGATGTATTTGTTATTATAGATATATATGGTGAGTATGTGTTGTGGTTTAACCCGGCCGGCAGCTAAACACCACACAGCCGTTCGCTCACCCTCCCCCCTCCCTCTCTGGGGTGGGGGAGAGAAACGGGAAAGTGAAGTCTGTGAGTTGAGATAAAGACAGTTTATTAAGACAGGAAAATAATAATAACAATAATAATAATAATAATAGTATTACTAATAATAATGTATACGAAACAAGTGATGCACAATGCAATTGCTCACCACATGCTGACCGATGCCCAGCCTATCCCCAGGCAGCCGGCTCCCCACCCCGGCTAGCCACCCCTATATATTGTTTAGCATGACGTCAGATGGTATGGAATACCCCTTTGGCCAGTTTGGGTCAGCTGTCCTGGGTCTGTCCCCTCCCAGCTCCTGCTGCACCCCTAGCCTGCTCGCTGGCAGGACAGAGCGAGCAGCTGAAAAGTCCTTGGCTTGGTGTAAGCACTGCTCTGCAACAATTGAAACATCAGCATGTTATCAGCGCTCTTCTCATCCTAATCCAAAACATAGCACCCTGCCAGCTACTAGGAGGAAAATTAACTCTGTCCTAACTGAAACCAGGACATGTCTACATTTTGATATATAAATAGTCTACTGTGAGCTAATATAGATAATACATATTATAAACTAATGTAGATGATAGATTTTATACTGACGTGGATATAGACAGTTATATAGGTAGATACATAAAAGGGAAAGGAGCAAAGTACTGCAGCTCCACATGTTTTTTTAGAATAAAAAGAGATATTTGTTCAGACTCCAGTTTTTCTGGTGGAAATACTTCACGAGACAGGTATGTTTTCCATTACCCTAAATACTGTTAACCAGAACAGAAAACACACTGTTAAGAAAGTGACTTGATCACACGCTATTCAAAAACACCGTGCTACACATCTACACAGGGACCCGTGTATTGTTACCTGCTAATGTTAAAACACTAGCCTAACTACTCTTTGAAGTTATTTGTTTGTTCTGGAAAGCTAATCCGCAGAATCTTGCTAGTCCACAGACACTAAATCTGAGATCCACATGACAAGCTTGATCCAGAGCATATTAAAATCAATGGAAGTTTGCTGACGTCAAAGGATTTCAGATCAGAACCTAAAATAAGATATTACAGCACAGCATTGAAAAACTCTTTTGTTAGCCTTTCACTCATCTGGAGGGGATGTGGGGGAGAACTGTCCTCTTCTCTTTCTTCTTCTTACTCTTGCTCTTACTTTTTTGCTTTTCCTTCCTTCCTTCCTTCTTTTTTCTTTTTCTCTTTCTCCCTTTTCTCTTCCTTTTCCTTTTCCTTTCCCTTTTCTTCTTTTTCTTTTTCTTTTTTTTCTTTCCCTTTTCCTTTTTCTTTTCCTTCTCATTTTTCCTTGCTTGTTTCTTTAAACCAACTGAACAACTATATTATGAAAATTCAGTGCAAAATCTTAATGCAAATTCTTTCTACCAGAGCTGGAGTCAGTGCAATCATGACCCATAAAATGTTGTGCAGGCCTGAGAAATATGACATTGGCAGCCAAGTTACCATATGCCTTCTAAGGAATGATATACAGGCATTTCAGCATGCACGCTTGAAAGCTGTTGTTGTGGTTGCTTTTTTTCTGTGGCACTAGTTATTCTACTCGTTGTTGCCCCTGTGTAACATCTCACTGTTCTCAACTGACCCAGATGTCTTGCTTCAAATTTCTATTCTTTCCATAAGAAAATAAAAACATATATTCTTTATTCTGAATTATGGGACATGCCATCTCTTTATATGCTGCGCTGTTTGCCTTAGCCACAGCAAATAAAGGGAGGTTTGAACGACAGATGGTGTGGACTCCACTATGTTAAAAAAAAAAAAAAAAGATTTTTCCAGCTCAATCCTTTAAATACCTGTTAAAGACTTTGGGGAAAAAGGGTTGCTTCTTTGCCTTGTTTTATCGTTGATGTAAAGGCAGTTTTGCATCTAAATCATGAAGGTTTTACTTATACTTTGAGCACCCCTTCACAGCACACAGCGCTATTGGTTGAGAACCAAGCAAGATAATCCTTTTGAAGTATCCAGAGTACTTCTATTTCTAATGTGCACAGAATAGTCCTAAGATAATAATATTTTTGAACCTCATCAAATGAGTGGTGTCAGAATCCATAAACTATCTCCCCTGAGCTGAGCCAGGCCCAGTCTCCTCCCTGAGTTCCTCTTTTCTACACATTTCTGCATTTCTATTACAGACATCCTGTTACAGAGACTCTATTACAGATTTGCATGCAAATCTCTTGTACATATGTGAACACAATCACAGTGCTAGGAGGAGCAAGTGATTGCTCTACAATTTTTTTCTCTGGGTACTCGAATGATTCTGTATCTAATGTATAGCTCAGCAGATTTGCTGACACTGGACAAAGCAAATGAAGAGACTACAACCGAGAGAATTTCTGGTCTGAAACAGAGAAATTGGAAAACATAAAATAAGTGATGACCCCCAAAAGCACTGTGGAATAGATCATTCAAAATGTTTACAATAATTTTACCCAGACATCATAAATAAACAGTCTGTGAGCCCAGCATAGCACAGCAACAAAAAAGAAATAGAGAATCACAAAACCACACCACAGTTAGGGTTGGAAGGGACCTCTGGAGGTCACCTGGTTTGACTCCCCTGCTCAAGCAGGGACACCTACAACAGGTTGCTCAAGACCATGTCCAGGTTGCTTTACGAGATCTCCAAGGACAGAGACATCATTGCCTCTCTGGACAACTTGTGCCAGTGATTAGTCACATGTACAGTGAAAAAGTGTTTCCTGATGTTCAGACAGAGCCTTCTGTGTTCTAGTTTGTGCCCATTGCCTGTTGTCCCGGTACTGGGCACCACTGAAAAACAAGAGAAAACCACCACAAGGGAAATGAAATCCCTTTCCTAAACAGAGCACACAGTTAGAGCACAGGTTTAGAGGGAAAAAAAAAAAAAAAAAAAAAAGATGCTTCTAACTCCAGATGAAATACATTTCTGGTAGAGGAAAACCCGGGTATCTGTTCCATTGTAGCATTGAAAGAACCAAATGTTCAATTAGTTTCTCATCTGAGAGCTTTCCTTCCCTGATGGCACTATAGAGCCTGTTAAGCAACTCTTTCTTAGCACAAATAGTCAGCAGCCCGGGATTTATTGCACCACTGACCTGATCAAGACAGCTGGCAAATCTCACCTGTTGGTTTAGTAATCTCTGTTCCACAGGACCTACGTGCAAAGGGTCTGGTAGCCATGCCATATTACTTTCCTGTGCACCTGATGCCTTGTCCTACTCGCATTCCATTTGGAAATGTAATAAGAGTAATATTATTAAAAACTAAAATCAGGTCACTACTAAAGCTGTCAAAATGTTCCCTAGAGATCCAGATGTTTTATGACAACCATAGATGTCCTAGTATGTTACAGTTGTTTTATGTGGGGCAGTTGTTTTTGTTTCTGTTTGAAACTATTTCATAGCCTTTCAATAGCTCGTGGATCTTTGTCTTTTCTGCAAAAATAAATGAATAAATAAATGTATTCATCAAGCAATATTAACTTTTTAGTGGAGATGTAGTAAACGTGTGCTATAATAAGTTCTATAAGCTCTTACTGTATAAGAAGAAAGACTAAATAGGATGACAATATTTTTGTAACGTGAGAGGAAAAAACAGTGGTATCATTTCAGGGAACACTGCTAGAGTTATAATTATAGTGTACCTTCTCATCTTCTTGTGATGGAAACCAGTTCTGGGTTTTTTCAGTCTAAGCATACAGATAAGAGCAGGCCGTCGCAGGCATACCTTGCCTTCACTGAAATTGATTGGATTTATGTTATCAACATTAACAGAAGCAGAAATAGCTCAAAAGTGGCCAGATAGGGAATACTCTTGTGGCAATCCCAATTGTCATCAGGTGTTGTGCTACCATTAAAAAAACACCCTCAGGTGACTGGAATTGGAGATTTCTTAGTAGGCTACAATGCAGAAGAGCTCACTTCGATGCAGAATCAGGCCCCACAATAAAAAGATTTAGGCAGGCTGGCTGCTGAGGTTGAATAAAATTGCCCTGCTGAATGCACAAGGGTCTGGCACTGACAGGCATTACTTTCTGAAGAGCTCATGTTGGAGGAGTGTAGTATGAATGCACCCAAGTTAGCTCCCTGCAGAACAGGCTTCTAGTATGGAAGGTTAGAATAATCCTTGGTTTTATGTTAGTTTCTTTTTAGTTAGCAGCAGGCAAATTGGTCACTTTTAGACCCTTGAGCTCACATCAGCATGAATCTAAACTTTATTGGTCCAAGCAAATTACTGAGTGAAGTCAAAAAATAATGTTTTCTCCTTCTGTGTTCATTTTACTGTTGGTAAAATTACCCTCCTTGACATTCAAAAAAGTCTCCTTGTTGTGTGCTTCTGAGTGCAAGTATACAGAGAACTAAAGAATATCATAAATTATTATATTATATACCTATTATCAATGGTACTTGTTCAAATAGGGTATGCAATTGCAAAAACATTACTTTAAACATCCATGACATCTGTGTGATGATATTATACTTTTGAGCATGGAAACAGATATTCTGCATTTTTTGTTCTCTTTCAGAGGTTCAGCTGTCTGACAATTCTGTATGCCTAAATAGTATTGAATACCTAAGCTGCTATGTTTCTAAACTCACCTGTTTATTTTTTTCACTGTCTATGTGAAGAAACAAATATTCTCCTAGCATCTCGTGATACATTAAGATCCAGTTTGGATTTTCATGTTATTCTTTATACCTAGAACATTTTTATTTTTTGAGAATGGGAAAGATGCTCATATGAAAATACAGTTATTTGTAGTACATTGGTACTCTAAGATCTCTAAAGATGCTACTCTCCTTAGAGCTGTTTTCATATGCTTCTGAGACATCTTCGATCAAATACATTAAGTGCCTAGACAGTAAGTACCCCTAATTCAAACCACATGTCTTAACTCCTAGCTGCTCTGATGATCTCATCTCTAAAAGATTGTGTGCAGTTGTGCATTGTGCAATCCTCCCCTTCATTTTCAGTCCTGGCTTGTTTAATAAAAGAGCTCTTTTCAACTGTGTTTTTCCACAATACTTAGGAATATAAATATTAATTTCTCACATTCTCTACCTATAATTGCATTTTACTTCAGAAATAATATTTCAGGATGTGCCTTCAGAATACAGTTTAAAAATACATGGTGCATTAATTATAATAAATTGAGTTCCTTGAATATATTGAATATAACGCTATGTAATTTTTGTTCATGAACTCTCTATAATTGTGCCTAATTGCATCTATTACTTATGTAAACCCGCCAAGGCCCCGCACATAAATAATTCTCATTTAATTCAGGAGAAGTTACTCATACCCTGCAATAGAAAAAGACTTCTCTTTACATTTCACTACAGTTTTTTGTTTGTTTGTTTGTTTTTACAAAAAATCAAGAGTATTTGGCCTTCTGCAATATATAAATCCAAGACTCCCACCTCCACATCTAAAGAATGAACACAGCCACAGTCACAAATGAAAGAACCAGAAGAAACATAAGGATAAATTGTTTCAATGTAGTGCTTCATGCTTTCATGCAGGCTTGTGAAGAGTTTATGGTTTCAAAGCTGAATATGTGCGAAAATACATGATTCTCACTATTATTCTTCATATTCTTTCCTAAGACTAATCTTTGTCTCGCTCAAAAAGTGTTAAAGTAAATTAGCTAGATAAAGTGTTGATTCATCTGCCTATTATCTTAGAAATTACTGTTTAATAATTATTGGGTCAATCTTCCTTTTTGACCAACACCTGGTCACTGAGACACTGGACAATAAGGCACTACAGCATAGTAAAGACACACTTGTGTACATGATAGACCATGAATAAGTTAGAACTAATGTTTATGCATTATTAACTTAAATCCAGGTTCTCACACTTTTCTCTGCTCATTTGGAGTAGCATCTCACTACACAAGTATGTCTACTGATTGCAATAACTGGAGATTTTAAATCTGTTCTCAATAGAAAATAGAGTTCAGCTGTAAAGGATAAAATAAATATTATGTATACAAATATACTTTTACATAAAAGAAGCATATGTATTATCTGCTCGATCCCTTTGCTGCAGTCTTCCATCACTTTTCTCTATCTTTATTCCATTCTTGAATCAGCTAACTCCAGAGACAGGAACCACGTCAATGATCAGAAAGGAGAACATATACTTAAAGGACTTCTGAAATCTTGGTAAGTAATAAACATGCTCTTAGAATTCTTACTGTCAACAGGTGCCCATTTAATTTTAAACAGGAATAGGTGAACATTTCAATCTCCAGTCAGTAAATGATTATGAATCCAGAGGAGGTAAAAGAGAAATCCCGATTTCATATTTCCTGAACAGTTGGCAATTACACTTTTTGAATTTTATTGTTTGAGTGGGCAATTTCTTCTCAGTTCTAATTCTCTCTTGATTAAATCGTCTCCCTGGTGGTTAGATTTGTGTGCACTAAGCTGAAAACAAATTCCAAAGACAGATGTCCTTTTTCTTTCACCCACCATGAAACTCTTCCATATGAAGGCCAGTCTGAGGCCTATTCAACATTTAAAAGTCACTGGAAATTGCTAAGCAGAGGTAAAGTGAAATTTAAGTAGTTCTGAGAGCTAGCTCTGGATCCTTGCAAGGGAGTAATTCCACCCATAAATCTTTATGCACCTTGTTCTACTGATAAATTAATACTGAAACTAATTTTTTTAATACAAGGAATCAGTAATAGCTATCCTGCTGAGTGAGGCATTTTCAGCATCTTTGGACTGAAATTAAAGTGTTCCCCAAGTGGGTGTAAAATACATAACAAGTTTAACAACCTTCCATTGTCTGTTAAATTCTCTCTGGCTCAATGTAAAAATCTATTCAAGCACTTTCAGATAGCTTAAAAGAGAACTCCAGCTTCCTACTTAATAACTGTGCTATCATCATCATTTACCATGTTCAGGAAATGATTATTTTGCAAGGGGATACTTTATTTTTATGAATAATAAAAATATTTACTGACTGGAATAATAAAGCTTTATTAGGAGGGGAAAAAAAATAATTTTTTAATCAGTCATTTTTCCACTTAGCTTGATTCTAGGTAGTTCAAATTCAAAAAGCAAGATATTTCTGAATTCAATGATGTTGGATCATATCTGTGAGAAGTCTTTACAGAAACGGTGTTGACTCCCTAGACAAAGCACTAACGGCATCTTACCCAGTTACTAGTGCATATCCAGAAAATCAATTATTTGGAAGAATTTTCTCACACAAATCTCAGAACTGTCTACTACTAAATTATGCACCAACTGATAGTAAACTGCAAAAGCAATTGGAGGCCAGCAGAAGGCTGCCTTTACTCTGTAACTTTGCATTAACTGTTTGCTGAGAGCCAGTTACGTAGACATCTTGCTGGTATATTTCCTGCTGACATCAGAATATATCCAAAAGCTATATTATTAAATATGTGATATTAGTGCATGTACCTGACAGGAATCTATACATCATCTTGAGAGGGGTTGTACACTGAGTTAAAAGAAATGATGACTTGCATGAAAAATGTGTCATTTCCTTCACCTGTCTAGGTCCCACAACACAAATCACTGCTCCACCCATGGCAGTACTACCATGTTCCAGAGGGTCCCCTTCCAACATAGGAGAGTAACTGAAATACTGAGGAAAAAAAAAAATCCACTAACAGAACAATTCTACTGCATTTGTGTCTTGGGTGCCCAATCCTCAAGTGTGGTAGATGATACTGCTGCAAGATGACAGTCCCCTAAATCTTCTTGAAGTACAGAAGCACTTGCCAGCATCAGTCCCCAGATAAAACTGTTCAAATCAAGCGACGTTGGTTATTGACACACACACTATATACATACATACATATATATATATATATGTATCCATAAGTAAATTATTTTTAAGATCACCCATATGTAGTTGAGAACCCAAGAGCAAGGCTTCACCCTTGGAAGCTGTAAGCAACTAATAATTAGATTTCCAGGTTTTACCGACTTTTTACAGGTTTCTCAATCTGAAGAGTGTAACTAACCAGTAAGTGATCTGTTGCGGTCTCAGAAAGCAAACTGAATCAACATGTAGAGGATTTAGACCATTTCCATAAATACATTTAAAAACAAAATTGACGGGAGTTTTCAAACAGGTCTTGAGTGAAAAAAAAAAAATGAGGGCCTGTACAATTTCTCCAGCTGATAACTTCTCCATATGTGTCTGAACTGAAAACCAGCCAAGAAGCTCTCTAAAAGCTGAAGCAGCTCTGACGGAATCTCACGATGTGCTGCTCAACTGGATGGAGAGCACTGCTAAAATTCCTGGCTAGGAAATACATCACTTAAAAACAAACGAGATCCAGGAAAAAAAGTCATGGAAAACATTGAAAACAGTCATATGGCAAGGCTAGATGTCAGCAAATGTCATTTTTTTAACCTAAAAAAGCTGAAAGTCAGCATGATTGAGTGTATCATGCTTGCTGTCTTATCAGAACTGTATTTTACTGCCACTAATGTGAAAAAGCACTATATAAAATTAAAAATATACATATATACTTTTGCTGTGTTAAATCACGATTTCAACAGAAAATCAAACATTGGGTGCACTCCTAAGCCAAGATCTCACCAATTTTGTATGTTCAGCAATCAGAGACTCATATTGAAATGGGCATTTCAGAACTGAGAGAACTTTTATTTACTTTACTGGTATGTTAATGATCCCTGCACCCCATGATAAGAATTTAAAATTACTTACCTATAATTCATGCATTTAAAAGAAAAATAGCCTCAGGAGGTTCATTACTGCATACAGCTTTATCCATGGCAAATGTTACATTCCTACCCTTAACAAGAACAACCTCAGAATAGGCCCACAGAAAGAACCAGAGGAGCACATATGTCACAAATAACACATTTCCCTCCCTTAGCCAAGCATTTTTCTCCATTCTTTAAAGATGTTGTGTTGTCCACAGAGGATTGCTTTGGCAAGCCAAAGAACCCTCCACCAACTTGAGTAGAGAGCTATTCCAGTCATCCTGCTGGGAAACAGATCATGTGTCCATCATATGTTCATAAGTCCCCAAGGGACTATCTCCTCCTGTATTGACTTGCCCTTTTATGTCCTTCTGGAGCTGGGTCTCTACATGTTGATGTGGATGTGAAATCAACAGAAAGGATGATAAGGCATTTTACCAAAACTTCCCTGATCTTTAAGGGTGACATGGTTCTAAGGGATCACAGCCATACAGACTGTGTTTCCAGGATTTGGTCATTTCTATCAGGGGCATCACATATCTTCTTCACCCCCCAAGGGAGCACCAAAGACACCCACATGAACCGCTGTGCCTTCCCCAGTGCTCTCCACATTGCGTGAAATGGAGGGAGATGCTGATACAATAGGACCATTAATAATAATATACATGATTTATTCAGCTCTTTCCAAACCTAAGCTACTGAGATCAAAACAGATCACCATCCTCAACTGCTTAGGGAGGGAGAAATAGCTGGGTATACAACATCGGTTAACCGCGATGATCCTGGCCTTTTGTCAGCAGCCATCAGTGCCCTGCTCCTCCAACTCCAGAGAAAGACCATGCTGAAGCCCACACTGAGAAGTGCAGATTAACCTGTTCATACTATGCAGCAGGGTTGGACAGGCAGTGCTACTGTTGATCCAAGCCAGGCAACACAGCTGAGCAGTCCCTTTGCAAGTCCAGCTAGCTTAGGAACACTTTTAGTTAAAAAAAAAAAAAAAAAAAAAAAAACTGTGAACTGCAGTCACTAGCTGTTATACTTTATATCACTGTTTTCACCTTTAATTTATTTACTTGAAGTAAACGTTAAAGGAGAATGGGATAGAACATGAAAGAAACCTTTAGACACTGGGCAATTCAATCAACCAAATTGCTGCCTAGAAAATACATAGAAGGTGTGATACATTAACATACTGGTCATGCAGCTCCAAAAGCAAGTAATGAACACCACCAAATCTATTTTATCATCTTTTAGGCAACATGAGATTTTCCCTTTTACTTGCTAATTTGTTCTGACCATTATACTATTCGACTGTATTTAAACCAGATGCAGGTTGTTGGGATTATTTCTTTTTGTATTTGTTGTTCATCTGCTGTGCTTGGCTAACAAGAACTGCTTTTGTTAAGAATTTTTGCTGCAATACATTTAGAGATCAGATGTCATCTAATTCCTTAACCCTAAAATCTTAAAGTCTTATCAGGATCTCTTTTTACTTTATCAGATTAAATCTGAAGCAACTTTTTTCTTGAAGACCACAGTTGTAAGTAACACTATGCTCCTAAAACAGATAGATCTGTTATGTCTTATAACATTGTTAAAGGCACAGCTTAAAGGTTGCAGGATTTGGGGGCTTATCGCTTTCTCTGGCAGTCAGTGCCTGCACCTTCATCCAGAGAAGTGACTTGAAATTAGATGATCCTGCAGGGCTCAGCCTACAGCCATTGCCATTCTCTAGGAATCAGATGGTGTGCCCAGAGAGAGGTTTAAGAAGCAGGGTGATAATGCAAGCAGCCATAGATGTGGGGTCAGGGGGAAGAAAAGAATTGTCTTTTCCAGGACTACTCAGGGTCAGCTTTACAGAGATGTGCCCTCCTACCAGAATGCAAACATAAACATTGAGAGATTTCTCTTTTCTGTGTCTATTTCTAGTTCCACCAGTCCTTGCTCCCTTCTGCTTTCATGTGCCCCTTTCAAAAGGGGCAGCAAGCAGCCTGGAAACATCCTGCCTCCAAAAACCTGTTATCCCTTCCATGGCTGACATACAACCACAGAGGCCATGAAGCCATTGAGAAGACAAATTTCCAGATGCCCATCATGTAAAACTCTCGCTTATGCATTTTTTGTCCTTTAATTTGGTCCTGCCAGGCAGCTACTGGCACAAGAAGCTTATGATGATAAGTTCATAGGAAGAGTAACTTTGTTTTAGAGATGAACAGTACCTGTGCTGACTAGCCTCACAAATCAGGCTACAAGCTGCTAGCTGCTTTTTGTCAGTGCTGTAGAAATTCTCCTACTCCCTTAATAATATTAAGAGCTCCCAAATCTTGCAAGATGCCTTATTTCCCCCTGTATAGCTGTATTCCAGGCTTTAAGAGCAGCATGCAATGGCAGCTGCTGGAGCCAGCCTGACAGAAAGTATAACTGTCACTGCCATGCTACATTTTGTTCAGTGAATTTTCAGGAGAAAACAAGAAGGAAAACATTCCATTCTTTCACCATAGTAGCTCTCGATTGAGAGGAAGGAAGGAAGGAAGGAAGGAAGGAAGGAAGGAAGGAAGGAAAAGGAAGAAAAAAGAAAAAGAAAGAAAGAAAGAGAGAGAGAGAGAGAGAGAGAAAGAAAGAAAGAAAGAAAGAAAGAAAGAAAGAAAGAAAGAAAGAAAGAAAGAAAGAAAGAAAAGAAAGAAATACAACTTCCTAGGCACAAAAAGTGAAAGTACTTTTCTTGTTTCTTCATAGGATAAAAAGGAATTTCATCACAGGCCCCAAAAACTTTTCAGCAGATCCTTTGTCAAAATTAGCATATCTCTGGACAAAGAGTTTCATTTTTGAGCATTTTCTAAGATTAAAAAAAAAAAATAGTGAAAATAATCAGTCTCTGCTACTGATGATACAATATGTCGCAAAAAACATTACTGTGTATTGAGACAAAACAAGCCTTTCCATCAAATATGAAAGGTCGTTTAAATTACAGGTAGACTGCTCCAATATGGAGATAAGTTGCATCCTGCTCATTACTGACCTCATATTATTATATTACTGATACCTGTGAGCTGCCCCGAGTGCTTCTTGTTGTCAGATAAACACAGCCATGATGAAAACCATATATTGTCACTGAGACAAATGAACAGCCTAAGAAAAAGAAAAAAATCTGTTGTAGTATACAAGTATATACAACATATATTATATACTATGCAAGTATAATTAAAAATTATGTTACATCTGTCAAAGCCCAAGTCACAATTCAATATACAGTTGAATATAGTTTGGAAGAAATATTTCCCTTAGTTTAATGCAAGCAAAAATCTTGGCCTGATGCCTATTGGTTAAGTCCTTAAGGAAGTAAAGCAAGAATGGTTTTCTTGACCCCAAACTATTATTGGTGCTAATCACAAAGACAATCAAAAGATCAGACCATTTGGGGCACTTTTGTTAAAGGTGCTTTACAAGTGCCTGGTAAGTGGAGTTTTATAAAAAATTACACAAAAATTAAAAATAACACAAATATGTAAGAATACAAGAATATAAGAATAACAGCAGTAACAACAACAACAAAAAAAAAAAGTGATGAACATTCCCTGTTCAGATGGAAGCACTGTTTTTTGTACTAGCAGGTGGTGGTAGTCCCCTTGAAAGACAGACAAGCAGAGCAGACACATTGACCACTTCAAGGGCTGCCCTGGTGCTGTCATGCTCTGCTTGTTCACGTTGCCCTGTGCCTTTCTCACTGGATAGAAAATAAACCCAAATCTCCACAGCTCATCCAGTGCACCACCCAACTAAGTCATCAGAGTGATGCACACTGTGCAGAGACATGTACCACAAGTGTGGAAGCCCTGAGCAAGTGGACCAGCACCTGCACTTTCAGAGGATCAGGAAGGCACGCAGAGAAATCCAAACAAGAAAATTATCAGCCAAAAATTATTTGTCAGAGGAAATTCTGGGAACATGATATTTTGTCTCCGCCACCCCTTCACAGTCACTCTCTGCCCCTGCTCCACGTGGGGTCCCTCCCACGGGATGCCATCCTTCCCGAACTGAGCCTGCGGGGGCTTCCCACAGGCAGCAGCTCTTCAAGAACTGCTCCCACACAGCTCCGTACCACGGGGTCCATCCCCCAGGAGAAAACTGCTCCAGCACGGATCCCCCACGGGCGGCAGCTCCCCCCAAACCCCCTGCTCCTGCGTGGGCTCCTCTCCATGGGCTGCAGCTCTGGCCCGGGGCCTGCTCCTGCAGAGGCTTTCCATGTGCCACAGACTCCTTCATTTTGAATGGTGGTAGTAACTAGAAAGGAGTCCAAAGCAGATGGTACATTCAAAAATAGGTTTAGAAGGGGTCATAGGCAAGTGGTCACTAGCTGGAAAATTTCACACGGTGTTAGCTTTTGATGGCCATGAGTTTTCTGAATCATTTCTACTTGGTTTCTCTTCATAAAGTTCTCAGAGGAGGTTCTTTATTTAGAGCTCCAGATGGAATTTGTGTTTGGAGAACCTATTTTATACTGCTAACTAAAAAAAAACTACTTAAATCCTCATACAAAATTTAATAGGAAAGTGGATCATGTGTAGGTTTGGAGAGCTTGGTTAACACCTGGTAATTTTAAACCACTGTTCTAGTGTCATTACAAAGTGGATTGTTTTTCTCACCCTCTCTTAACAAAAGTTACAAAATATTTCATATTATGATTCAAAAAGACTATCTCACAACTGATAGGAAATTCCAATCTAAAGCAAGTAGTATTTTTCAACTTTAAGTACACTTTTTCACCTTTAAGTACACACTTATCACTCCCACATGTACTATATGCCCTATGCCCTTAACATATGTGCCAAAAGGGAGCCTGTGCCTCTCTGTGGATGTCCATGCTGCTAGTCATTATGTACACCCATGTGACTACAGAGAGCAATGTAGTGGATAAGGGCAAAAGGAAAGCACAAGTAAATACGTACTGAGCCAAAGAGGATGGTAGTGGTTATATGGTTATTTGTGTTGGTTAAACTGTATGAGCGGCAGATCATTTTCCAGCTTAACATAATTATGTACTTGCAGAAGTTGTTTTGTAGTGTTGAGGGTGGTTTTGGATTTTTTGTTAATTGTCTGAGGAGATCTCTTTTAATACTATTATCAGAGCAGCTCCAGTATTTAAAGAGGAAATTAAGATTATGAAATGTTACATGACTCTGGGAGTGTAATGCTATTCTACAGCTGGAACTCACAGAAAGTAGTTCAACAGTGGTGACTCAGGGTAATTAAATACCTGGACAAGCTTGAGAAGTGGGCCCGTGTGAACCTACTGAGGTTCAACAAGTCCAAGTGCAAGGTGCTGCACCTGGGTCGGGGCAATCCCAGACATGAGCACAGACTGGGAGAAGAACTCAGTGAGAGCAGCCCTGTGGAGAAGGACTCGGGGGTTCTGATGGACAAAAAGCTCAACATGAGCCAGCAGTGCATGCTTGCAGCCCAGAAGGCCAACTGCGTCCTAGGCTATATCAACAGAGAAGTGGCCAGCAGGTTGAAGGAAGTGATTGTCCCCCTCTGCTCTGCCTTTGTGAGGCCCCACCTGGAGTGCTGCATCCAGGTCTGGGTCCCCCAGCACAAGAAGGATGTGGAGCTGTTAGAGAGCGTCCAGAGGAGGGCTACAAAGGTGATCACAGTGCTGGATCACTTCTCCCATGAAGACAGGCTGAGAGAGCTGGGGTTGTTCATCCTGGAGAAGGGAAGACTCTGGGAAGACCTCACTGCAACTTTTCAATACTTAAAGGGGGCTTATAAAAAGGATGAAGGCAGATAATGATAGAACAAGGGGGAATGGTTTTAAACTAAAAGAGGAGAGATTTCGATTAGATGTTAGTAGAAAATGCTTTACTCAGAGGGTGGCAAGACACTGGAACAGGTGGCCCAAAGAAATTATGGATGCCCCATCCACGACAGTGTTCAAGGCCAGGCTGGATGAGGCTTTGGGCAGCCTGGTGTAGTGGGAGGTGTCCCCTGCCCATAGCAGGGAGCTTGGAACGGGATGGTCTTTAAGGTCCATTCCAACCCAAGCCATTCAATGATTCTGTGATAAATTCTCTGTGGAAAAATGCAAACATCCTTATAGAAGTATCTTAATTTGCATCAGAAAGAGAGGTGACTCTGGTAGCTTATTAGAGTTGAAAAATAACATTATAATTGTTGGAATTGCCTCTGATCATATTTTAATTACAAATGTTTCCAAGCACTCCAGGAGAAAAACATAACCAGTTGTTCCCATTCTAAAGTGATTTAGAATACGAATTTAATGAAGTTATCACCACTGGAAAGCCATTTCACTATTTCTACTTGAGCATAAAGAGTAATGACAGCATTGGTAGTGGAGAAATCAAGTTCCCTGACCTGTTCTTTATTTAACAGCTTTCTGATATTTGACTTAAGGTGTTTGCATGTGATGACTGAATAGAACAGTTCCAACACAAATTCCTGTCAGACTTTGCCTGACTCCTCATGTTAACTACCGGACTCCATATCTAGCTCATATCTGCTATCCTAAGGTGGTGGGACTAGTGGCTTCATGTCAAGCAGATCAATTAGAGTTTTCCTCTTTTCTAAAATCTGTTAAATCGGTCTAACTGCTTCCAAAATCTGAGCTGAACCAGGTACCATTCATTTGTACTGAGAAGAAAGAAAGCCAGTCACTACCTGCTATCCAAGACACACACACACACACAAAAGTTTTAGTGACAATTTTGATAGAAAGTGAAGAGCCTTCTGGCACAAGGAAGAAAAAGCATTTTGGGAAAAGGGAGCAGGGTAGTAGCTAAACCACACACAAGTCACATATGCACATGCCTCGCCAGAGATTAGGTGAGGTGCTTAAAGTCTACATTTCAATACCCCATGTTTTCCAAGAGATGAGTGGAACCGGAAAAATGTTTGGTTCAAACCCATACAGGCAGAGGGAACAGAAGACCATTTTATACCAAATGAATAGAGTACCTTTCATAGATTCTTTCCAGTTTCAGTTCAAATTTTTAATTAGTTTGCAATGCTAAAGACAATCAAAGGCATCTGCGTCTTGTAATCAGTCCAAAATTTGTAGTATTTTTGCTGGTGTGTTTTATCACTTGGACCATCTGCTTGTATCTTACCTATTTCTTTCATGTACTATATATACTATTTACATAAAAGCTCATTTTCCTAACCCTATGTGTATATTTTTACTGTAAACTCTCTCTTATATAAAGACCATCTATGCCTTGCCAAACACATTTTCTTGAGCTGTTTCTTAAAGAAAAAAGCTGTTTATCTAGAGTGTCTGTAAGCATAGCTGTATGTGTGCTTTCCAACCTGTAAAAACCTGAAGACAACACATTACTATACAGGTATAATTAAGAAGTTGTCCTTTCTTCACAATGGAAAGCTGACACTGTGCAAAGATTCGGTGCTCATTTGCTTTTTGTTCCAACATTAAAAACAGCAACCCTGGGAGAAGTGGAGATTGAATAGCCTGAATAGTGGGAAGGAAAACATGATCTTTTTCACCCGCCCAGTCGTTGGTCTGAGTCCAGGTATGGGCAGCAGTAATCCAAGGCCATCTAGTAGCTATGTCGAAATCTGTGTGTCATGAATTAGTGGCCACCTGCCAGGCACTGATTAGGCATCGCTAACCGGTGGTCCCTGAAGGACAAAGTGATGGCACATTGATGGGGAAACATGAGAAGCTTGTTCAGCTGCTGCCTGGGCTGGACCAGCTCTGTGGGTAAACAGCGGACTTCGCACTCACAGACTTAAGTTTGGATCTTCTCACAAGCAGGCATTTTTTCAGATGTAGTAGTCAATGTCAATATTTGTTTTTTTGTTTTTGTTTTTGTTTTTGTTTGTTTGTTTGCTTTTACCTTGTCTATTGTCTAACAATGACTAATGTCTAAACATTACACTTCTCTTTGTTATCTAGCATATGGATCAGGGTGAGTTTAAAGGCACACCCATGACCCACCCACAGCACAGCCTTCCCAGCTCTATCCCAGAGCTGAGTGTAACTCTGACTCTGACTTGGCTTCTGAATTAGACTAAAATAACGAAACAGACGTGCATTTCAGCCTGTCACACATCCAAGGACACATGCATGTGCCGTTTGACTGCCTCAGTAAAGTTTACATCGACACTGTCAACCACTCCTGGAGAGACAGGCAGACTCCTCTATCTGCACATTATCAAGAGGAAGAAATTAAGACATGGACCTACAGGGACTCAAAAATAAATGGATGTTAAGTGCCTTCTGCTTGTGAAAAGCTAGCCTGAGGCTTTTTCCACATCTCCCACCCTGGCTGTATCTGTGTGAGGTGAAAGTACTCCTGTCCCCAGCTGCTCTCCTTTTCCCCTTGCCAAAAGCTAACACCTGCCCGGGTCTACCCAAATAACTGTACATGTAACTTCCCCCTCATACAGTTCAAGGAAAGTGGTATGGGCTAGCCCAGACTTGCTGTCTCATGATCAAGGAAATCAACTGAGAGCGTGAGTTGAGGTGACGGAGGGGACATGGGGCACTTGAAAGGGGTTTTGCTGAGCACTACTGCCTCCGGCTACCTGCCCAGAGCTCTACTGAGAAACATCTTTGAGGTCTGTGGGCAAAGATGCTACTGTAACACCCACAGCAAACCTGCCTGGGCAAGGGCATCGTCTTCGTCCTCTGTCCTGCTCCTAGGATGCCCCAGCCCAAGTGCTTCACCTCACTCCAGCTCCCTGCCCCAGGTTCAGAGAGGAGAACGTGGAGGAGCACTGGACGTAAGCCCAGCTCTCCTACATCCCAGGCTGATGTTCCTCCTTCTGCTCGTAGCAGAAAGAGGCAAAGGAGAAACCTACTGATCTGCTGCTAATCTTAGAAGAGCCTCATCCAAACCACACAATACTGGCTTCCACTTCACAACAATCTTCCAGCCCAGTGAAAGCGAGTCTTCTCCAAGCACCATTTACAGTCAAAAACTATGCGGTTTCTTGTAGGTGGAGGCACAGTCAGTGCTTGGCTCAGCACACAAGGTTTCTGGTCTTCCTAAGCGTTTGCAGTAAGCACCTCAGGAAATGGAGAGCACCTGGTATTAATGATGTGACCTCACTGACAGAGGAAGACACACATGCACACAGACACAAAAGCATTTATAGAGGGTGTAGGTTCTCCTTTGTAGTTTCTCAGTCTTTCATTTCAAGCATGGAAGCTATGGTATATCATCCTGCTTGCAGTGGCAAAACATCTGAAACCACACACAGATTCTTGCACAAAAAGTGAATTTATCTCTTGTGGCCCATCTCATTAGAAACAAATAATAGGTATTCCAAGGCTTCTGCATCTCCTGCAGCCCTCCTCAGAGAGCCTTGTTTTCTGTTACAGATCAAGTGAACTGCCTTGTTCAAAGGTCACAGGGGGAAGTCTGTAAAAGAACAGGAATTCAAATTCAGCTCGCTCAAATCCCAAAATGACTATAACTCTGTAATTAATTTATTCTATGTAGCAAAAAATGTTATGCATCTTATTTTATTATTTGGAAGTAGGGCCTTCTGATTTTTATAGTTCATCATAAGCATCAGCTCCATAAATACTGTCTGCATGGGACTAATCCTACGCAGTGTCTCAAGTCAGACTACTAAAACACATGTCTGCAAGATCAGGGCCTAGACTTGTTTTCAGTCATTCTTGTAAGGTATGATTTAGGTTCAGAACAGCTAAGCCACATCTCGGAAGGCTTTAGGAGGAAACCTAAAGGTTTGCCAGAACCTGAGCACATATCTGTCCTCTGTTCTTTTCAAAGTCTCCCAACAAGCTCTATTAAAGCAATGTGTATTAGCTCCACTGAAATGGGTGACAAGAAACACAGACGTATGATCAGCGATATCACAAAGTGGTACTAAACTATGTCGCTCTTTTCAGTTGTTATCACTAGTTATGCTTGCTGGAATAAACTTAGAAGGAGGATGGTCACGTGAGGGCAAATTAACTGCAATTCAGTCAACAGAGTGAGCACACAGCAGCAACAAACCTTGATTACAGCACCAAGTTTCACCATAAATAACGAAGAGAGAATAATTTACCTGCAAAACGGCAAACTGGATTAAAACCGAGCAATTTCTAAGATTAATTTTTACATCGAGCCTCTAAAGAGCTATTCACGGTCCTTTACTGCCATCTACAGTCTTCTGATAACAGTAGGGTTTCCAAACCAGTAGACACGTGTATCTTAGTAAAGGCACGATCCCCTTAAATGTTAGGAGTGTTCTGTGGCCATCAGATATCTTTTCCATGAAGAATCTCATAAGAAAAAAGATCAAAATATTACTCCTTTTGAGTCTAATGTTCACGCTTTTTCCAGCCTATTGTGCTTTCTGTCTCACCTCTCTGTTGTCTTTGCTAATAGAAGATGCATGTCGGACCCAAAGCGATTTGATACGCCAGAAAATGTTTAATATGCTGATAAAAGAGAGTGGTTTAGAAATTGCTACATACCGAATGTGTCTTTTTTACATGCTGATTTTTTTTATAGTTATGCGTCATTATAGTTACAGCATTGAAAATGAGTTCTAATAGAATATATCCCTTAATATCTATTACTAAAAAAATACAAACATCTTTTCTTGTATGCAAAAGTTTCTTGGACTCTAAAAGCATGTTATAATACACTTTTTCAGTGGTGATGCCCATCTCTAACTTTGTTCTGCTCTGTGTTATGGAAACATATCAGCTAAAACTTCATTGAGTTATTTACCCATCAGGGTACAGAACATACAGAGTGTACAAAGGTTGTCAGCTTAGCAAGCCACCACCTACCAGTGGTGAGCAACCACAACAAACCATGATCTTCCATGAAACTTCTCCCATTCTGTGAGGTAAAACCACTGCCTGAATGGTCATTGAAACAAATGAGTCTAACCCAGGTGTGTTGCAGGTAATACCTTTTGGCCATGCACTGCATCTCCTCAGACTGAGAATAATTTAGTAAGCCGTGGCAACTAGTTCATGTGGTCAATCCATTCAGCTCATTTAGAGTCAATCTATCATGGCTGAGGATTGTAAAGCAGAGAATTAACAGGGTTTGCAGGGTCAGAATCATGGCTAGACCAGGAATGCTCTAGGACAACCATAATGACTTTTCCTAGCCAAAGAAAAGGTCCAGGGTTAAGAAGAGAAAATAGACATGAAAATGTGGTTTTGGAAAGAATAGGCTGTTTTATAGTAATAAACTAAACTGAGAATAATAGTAATAAACTAAATGGAGAATATTCACTGCTAGTCAAAGAGCAAATACGGCACTTCAGAACACCAGGTTCTGCCTTGAAGGGAGAAGCTCAAGCTCAGCTGCACCATTTACATTAATGTCTCTAAGACCTATTGTAGCTCAAGTGTAAGTCATACCTGCCAGAAACTGAGTGACTGATGAGTGGCTTAACCTTGTTTCTGCACGTCTTGTACCTCTGTTGCTCAGAGGTGACAGTCAGTCTGTAGATACTGAACACAGTGTATGTGCCCACTGCAAGATAAGCTGTTGCTTCTGAAAAGTGAGTAGCAGAGCTGGGAACACCAAGCTGCTGTGGTATACAGCTGCCTGACCAGACCAGCCTTTCCCAAATCAGTGGTATAACCCCTCCCCATAAGGCAGCAGCTCTTGGCTCCTGCTGTGTTCAGAAGGCAGCAGGGAGAGAGCTGTGACCTGCTGTCCTGTACAGATGCTTTTCTTGAGCTACTGTAGCACCATGCTCCTGTCTCTGCCCTGCTGCTTCGTGTTTAAAATCCACCCACGCACCCTCCTGGGGACTCTTGCTTCTGGCACTAACCCCTGCTGTACAGCAAATATTCAAAGTAAATTGTTTCAGTGTTTCTAGTACAGTATAAGGACTTGGTAGGCTTTGGTCTGAAGCAAAGAATGAGCCTGAAAAGATCCATAATTTGAAGACACTCATTCAGGATGATTAGCATTTTCTGAAAGATTGAGCACTGTCTCGCTTGCAGTGTATGGGCCAGATCCTGTCTTCCAGACACTTGCAGCTATAGCCGTCTTGATGCAGCTGGGGTCAGCTTTATCTCAAGAGCCAAATGCTTCTTCTGGTGTCTGGTCAAATCACAGCGTCTAATACTAGTTCCAGGAGTCTATTAAAAGGCATGGGTTGACCTAGAGGCATATCTGACACAGGCATGTGAACAGAAAAAACATCACATCAAGAAAATCATCAAGAAGGATTGCAAAACTGGGATCCAGCCGCACAACTGATGGGGTCAGGAACCCTAGCCTGAACACTTGCAGGTCCCCAGGTATCAATGGCAACAAAAAAATATACATTTAATTGTTGGAGCAAAGGTCTCTGGAAAATTTAAACACTAGCATAGGGATCAAATAGGGAAATGGGGAGAGAAAGTGACCCATGGCTTGTCTAATACATAATGTTTTTATTGCACTGGCTGCTTCAAGGAAATGGTACGTAATAGTACATCTAATCCCTGCTGCCAGTATGTGTCTTTGCAACTGTTAGCACAGCAAAACAGTAGCCAAAAAGTAAAGATCAAGGACACACCAATATTAAACACTGCTTTAAAAAGAGGTAAATTACATTCCCTGACATCATTTTTTATCTTCAATATATTGCCCTATCTGAAGGAGTCATTGCAAAAAAAAAGGAGGTTTATGGTTATGTACATAAATGTGCATATGGAAAAAATGCAGGACAAATTGCTCAGGTAAATGAAGAGATTATGTTACCAGAGACATTATAGTTAAGAATCATACCATACGAATCAGTGTGCCCTGCTGTGGCTCAATTTTCATGTAGCCACACTGACATCTTGTGGCTTGTGCAGAACATTTAACTATGCACCTGAGAATTAACTTGTAAGTTATTATGGCATGGTGAGATTTATTTTTTTTTTCAGCAGAATAGTATATGGCTCCCCCAAGACATTAGACGTTCCAATATTTAAGGTGATAGATAAACTAACTCTCGTTTCAGTTTCTGCTTTTGCAAGCAGAACCTGCTCTGTTAACCTGGTCTCCATTTGCAAATCTCAGTCTAATGGTAGAGCTGTATTTAAACTCGGTCACTCAAAAGATGGATCTAGAAGTAAAAATGGCTCGGCACTCATGCCATTTTGAAGATTACACGTAACTGTGGATCCTTGTTACTTTTTTTCTTTTTTAATTTCAGGATTAAAGTTAATGAAACACTAAACCAGCCCTTTTTGGTCAGCTGACAGGTGTCCTTACATCAGTTTCTAGTGTCCAGCAGTAACTGCTTACAGAATATGGTTCTGCCCAAATAAAATTGGAAGATCTGACAGATCTTAACTTCTACAGTCTTAATGAGACATCATCCTCATACCACTTATAATCCACTCTGACTGCCAAGAGCGTAAGATTTTTCTTAGGACAATTTTAGGATTTTTCTTTTCAAGGATGGTGTTGGAGCAAGTGCAAGGAAGGACAAGGATGGAGTTCCGTCCAAGAAAGGCTGGATAAAAGAGTGTGTACTGAGAGGGTCAGAAGACACATCTTCACTGTGCCATGGTAGCCAGCACAGCAGATCCTCAAGCTAACAGCAGCCAAGTCAGCAGCATGTGCAGCCTCCTGCCCCTGCTGAATTCAGGGCTGGGGAGCTCAGCTACTCAGCTCTGGGCATTGAATTATTCCATCTCCTTTGGGCCGCTCAGTGCCACAAGGGCTCAAGATGAGCTCTGTGATCTTTGCACCATGGTCCACTTAGCTGTACAGGCTTGCTCCAAGCTGTCATTGCCATTGCACCAGGTCTTGAGCATCAAGCCCAGTAATATTCAAGGGCAAGGAAGAGTTAGCAAGCATAAATAATAAAACAAGGTGAAAATGAAAATGGAAAGTAAGAAAGACAAAACCTGCCATAGGAAAACCAGTAATCCTCTCCTCCCTGTTTTCCATGGCTCCATGGAGAAAAAAGCAGCTCTCAGGCCTGCAGCATTGAGTTAAAGCTCTACACTGACACTTGATACAGCACTGAATGTCCCCTGTCAGAACTCCTAATACAATAAATACCCTGTACCTTAGGAAAAGGCTCCTCCAGAGAACAATTCAAAGCAACAGCATACCTAAAGCTGTGAAATAGACAGAACTGTCATCTCCCTCTCTCTCCTTGGAGGATGCAGAAGGAGCCAAGAGACCTGTCTCCTGACCCAGGACACTTGGGTGACAGTCCCTGAAGTTAAGGATAGATGTCCTAAAAGTGCTCACAAGAGCTTGCAGGCTCCCCCACACAGGAGCTGAGTGTGGGCGTAGTCCCCGATGACAAGTGGCACCAGCACAAGCAGAATGCTCTGCTAATAAAAGCTGGACTTTTTTTTCCCCCCATTTATTTTTAACATGAGAGAATAGAAAGGGAGGAATTAATGTCACTGTGCTGAGAGAGGTATTTCTGAGGGCAGAATGGAGCCACGTGCCCAAGTAGCTCGAATGACTTCGGCTGAAGTTACAAAGAAGAAGCGGCCCGAGCAGAACTTGAGCAATAAACTTAGTTGAATCTCTCCCACACAGCTCCACTCATGTACCTCAAACACAGGCTGGATGCAATGTCCTTTCTGTCACAGATGGGATCTGCTTTTCATCAACAGCTGACATTCACACCAAATTGTAGAGTTTAACATTTATCCCCAAACACATAAAGCCTGCTAATAAAAACGGACTGGGAACTATTTGGTTATGGTTACTAAGGCACCAATAGGCAAGAGTGGGAGTTTACATCTCGCAGCCTCAGGCTGTTCCCATCATCCCCGACACGCTGCTCTCAAGCCATCTCTCCTCCAAGCTTCCTTGCACTTTAAACAAATTTCCACCAGCCTCTGACTCTAAAACATCCAAAGTCCTCTCGCATGAAAAAGGGTGGGAAAGATGTTCCCTCAGCAAACATACTTCTTTTTCCCACAGGGTGATTCTGAAAGAGTGGAATTATATAAAACTAGATTATTTAAAAACAGTGGTGTAGGGTCTTGGGGTGAGGGGATACCTTGTCTGTGTGAGGTCTGCCGGCTCTGCTTTTGGAGTTTCTGCAGCCACCTCAATAACATATCTGAAACCGTGCCTGCTAGGCACTTGTTTTCTCCTACCTTTAAAACCAAGTATAATAGAGGGAAGAAGGCAAGGTCATTCCATTGCTTATTTCCCATTTGTCTTGATAGTCCCTTAAAATATACGCATTATCTAAAGACTGAGAGATTCGCCTGACTTTATTGCTAGGCAGCGGGCAATGTTTGCAATACAGACGCCTACATAGATGCGAAGTGCTCAGCCTTCCAGTTTGTCAGGTCAACACATTTTATGGCTGGTAACAACCACAGGGAGTAATTATGAGCAGTGACAGTGTAACTGATAACTAATTTCAGGACCACTTTGTTCCAATAGTGGCAGCTGGCACACAGGTATGTGATTACAGCAACCCTCCCTGCAGGCTTTCAGCACTCACCATATCTAGAGGTGTCAAATGATGGTAGATGGCATCAGCTTATCATTCACTATGGTTGCAAGAAATTCTTGAGACATTTAGCAACAGGTCTGTATTGAGATCCCTAAACTTCTCAAAATCTGAGCAACCATGCCAGCCACAACTGTCAGCACTGTCACTGCAGAAGCCCAGATCAAGTCACACACTCAACACTTCTTCATAGTAGGGCTTGAAGCTGCAGAGGTCATTTTTAAATGGAATAAATTCTTCTGAAATATTACTGAAGCTGCTAGGAACTATGGATGTAGCTACAGCAGGGTTTTCAGGATGAAGCAATACCTTTTATTAGACATACTGATAAAACTGGAATAAACAGGTAAGTTGTGAGGCACCCTAGCCGAGATTCTTCTGAGCCAAAAGGGACTTATGTGCCCCAAAGTGTGTACAGTTTTTCCCATCAGTCTAGCAGAGGAACATGCTTCTCCACAGAAACCTTCTCTCACTTATGGGAGATCATCACAGCAACATGATTACTGTTTGTGGTAGCACCACAACAATTCAAGGTCATCTTCTGCTCTGAAACAACAGACAAGATGGAGACACACAAGCTCTTTTTCAGAATGATTGCTATGAAAAAAGCTTCTGCTCTATCTGCTTTTCACCACAGTCCCCATCTTACCTAACTAGACCACTATGTGGCAAAGCTTTTCCTTCAGCTCTGTTGATAAATATTACAGCACCACATGGTAGAGGACATAATTTTTAAATGTCCAGACCCATATTGTACTTATCTGTGAAATGACAATGCTGTTGAGATCTGGTCCTGTCAGCAAAGTCAGTGTCTGTACCTCCATGAGGTAATACAGTCTGGGGAAGAGAACAAAGCCTGATAAATCTGAATTTGTCAAACACTGTCTCTTAGAGCCTCATGAAGATGTTTAGATAGGCTTTGCAGGCTCTAAGAAGTAAGCTCATGGCTGTGGTGTCTAGTACTTGTCATATGTTATTATTGTATAGAGTATTGCATAGGGGAATAATTATATGCTTCCTTTGAGATACCATGAATTATACTGGTCAGGCTAAGGGACAGCATGGTGTTTTTTTTGATCAATGAATCATCTGACCAAGTGAAGATATCCTATTTCTTGTACTATAAATGTGTACAGACTTTCCCTCACATGGACTTGCAGAAGTTAAGCTCAGATTGGCCCTGGATAAAGGAAGAGGCAAAATGAAGATCTTCAGCTTCCCTCAGCACCAAAGTACAAAGTGTTACTGGGAAGATCCACCAGCAGTCAGCATCACCTCTGTGCAGCCCTTTTAGGGCTGTATCCATTACAAGCAAAGCCCCAGGGGTCAGATCCAGCCTCCTCTGTGCTCCCCAGGTAAGTGGCATTGGTATTTATTGGAGTAGGTTTTCAGCTGAATACACATGGAGTTAATTAATGCAGCCCACGTTGACGTTAATGACAGCCAAGCACCTAATCCTCCACATGCAGCAGGCTGAAAACATTACCCTATGAAACTGCAGCTTCAGAGTTATTGTACTTCAGTTTGTGCAGTTTCCTTTACGCTGCACTGAATGGATTTTCATTCTGTGTCCAGCAGCATTCCAGTTCCTCCAGTAGCAAACAATAAATGAATCTTAGGAGGCTCTGGTGTACTTAGGAGGCTCTGGTGAACCTATCAAAAGAGGCAATTTATTTCTGAACTTGGCACTCGGCACAGCATGCCTTGTAAATGTCAATTCGTGTATGTGTGAGCATCTGACACTACTCAGCAACACATGGTTGGGGCCAAGAATTTGACTGATTCTGGCTGATTTGCAAGCCTAAAAATATTCTCTTTTATCAATATCCATTTTTGTGCTTATTTGCATGCTAAGAAAATTCTAAGCAGGCAGTGGTTTCATGGATCAGTCCACAACAGCACTGTGGAGATCAAGTACGTGATGACCTGCCATAAACTGTGTGATGACACAGTCAGAGCCATTGCATAAGAAATGGCCCATATATAGGCATACTTTGATTTTCACTGTTTGTCTGTTCTAATCCTGCAGGAATCAGAGACATTTTAATCTCTTTTATTGTTTTGTATTCATTTACATGCAGTGCCCAAAGGCCTCTGGCAAGCAGAGAGCGAGCTATATAAGTCAAATGCATTGTTATTACTACTGCAGCTCCTATCATGGGCCCAATTCTCTTCCCATTGACGTCAATGGCAAATCTTCCAATAACTTCAGTGGGATCTCAATTAAGCCAAAAATCCATGATCACACCCTGTTTTGTTTTATACTAACAGTGCTGTGGGCTCCAGATGAAAATTTTAGCTCATTACAGTATGGGAAACATAGGGGACTCTTACAGAGTTGTTGATGATAAATAGGTGTATTTACTTGGCAAGCTGTTCCATTTATCATTGGAACATGGAAATGGTGGGTGCCAAAAAAGATCTTCAGACATACCAAAAAAAAAAAAAAAAAGAAAAAAGAAAATCTCTAACTGTTTTTAGAACAACTCAGGGGAGTTATGTGGGTTTATATGACAGTTTTGAACTTCAAGAATTAGCTGATAATGCTGCGCTGTGGTAAAGCAATTCAATACTCAAACTACCCCATTAGTTTACAGCTTGGGAATACTATTTTTACCATTTCATCAATCCTCTTCATCTGGTGAATCTCAGTACTGCCCTATCACTTTTAGTTTCACCCACTGAGCCCCTTTGTTTATTTCTTTAGTGTTCATTTCTTTCCTTCTTTTCCCTAGCCTTATCACCCTTTTTTCCTTCATTTTTATACTCCTGTGCTCACCACTTTCCTTCTGTGTTTGCTGCCTCTCAAAGGCCCCTCTCTCTGTTACAAAGGAAACTTAGCCACTTACTGCCACTCAGCTCTTCACACCTGAAAAACTTTTTCTGCCAATTGCCAGCTTCTGTCCTTCAGGACCAACATATGCATGCTGCTCCTAATTCCCACTTGTATCACTCCTCCATTTTATTGATTCAGATTTTATTCCTCTTCCTTAGCACTTCAAAATGTCCCACCTAAATGTATTGTTTTTCCACAATTTCTTTTCCTGACATGGAAGTTCAGTCTTCTTTTTCTAGCAGACTCTGCAGCCCATAAATTGTATTGACAGCATTGATCTCTTTTGAAATCCAAAGGGTAGGTCAAAACAAGTTGGATGGAAACCCAGCTAAAATTCCAAGCTCAAAGCATGATGGCTAATTAATGGCTGAAAACTGGACTGACAGCCAGTCACAAGTGGC
Source organism: Cygnus atratus (assembly GCF_013377495.2). Lineage (NCBI taxonomy): Eukaryota > Metazoa > Chordata > Aves > Anseriformes > Anatidae > Cygnus > Cygnus atratus. The sequence goes on from NC_066362.1 coordinate 109,770,509, forward strand.
ATTCCTTGGGGGTTTATGTGGGGATCAATGTTATTTAACACAATTATAAATGATCTGAATGATGGGATTAAGTGCACACACCAAGTTTGTGGATGACACCATACTGAGAACAGAGGTAGATACGCTGGAAGGAGATGAGCCACCACACAGAGAGACTTTAACTGGCTGGAAGAATGAGCCAACAAGACTGTTGTATAACATGAGGTTAAAATGATAAATGCCTGAGGTTTAATGAAGACAAATGTGAAGTCTTGCAGCTGGGATGAAATAATCCCAAGCAGCAGTCCAAGCTGGTGAGTTGCTGCATGCAGAGTAGCTCTGTAGAAAAAGCTATGGGGGTCCGGGCAGACTGCAATCTGAGTGTAGGCAAAGATTGCAGTCTGCAGTCTCAGCAAAGAAGGCAAACTGTGTCCCAAGCTATATCAGCAAGAGTACATCCAGCAAGCCAAGGGATGCAATTATTCTTCTTGCTTGACATTCATCAGGCCACACCTGGAATACTTCACCCAGTTTTGCTTTCTCCCCTCTCAAAAGAGACATTGAAAAATCTGAAACAACCTGGTAGATAACAATCACTGATAATTAGAATGCTGGAGAACTTGATGCAAAAGGAAAGATTGAAGGAGTTGTGCTTTCAAGCCTGAAGTCCATGGGGAATATAATCACAGTCTTCTAACGCCTAAGGACACTTAGAGATATGGGCGCTAAGGGACTTGTTTTAGTGATGGGACTCAGTAGGTCAGGTTGAGGGCTGTTCTCGATGATCTTGAAGGTCTTTTCCAACCTAGATGATTCTGTGACTCTATGATTCTAAAAGGTAATTTTAGAGAGGTAGGGAGAGGTACAGAGAAGTATGCACTTCACATGGATGCACAACAAGGCAAGATGCAATGGGAACAAGTTACTACAGGAAAAATGCCATCTAGATAAAATATATATATATATATATATATATATATTCACTATGAGAACAACTGCACATTAAAAAAGGTTGCTCAAAGAAGTGGTGGAATCACTGCTCCAGACTTGGCTTGACAGGGCCCTTCATAACCAAACCTAAGGTCCTGTTTTCAAAAGAGGGTTGGTCTAGATGATGTCCAGGGATTCCTTCCAGTCTAGGCTATTCTGTGAAGGCATCAAGGAACAGACACGTATCAGATTCTGGATGTCTCCTTAGAATGAGGCTTAGAAGCCAAGGCAGGCAGGTGATAAAATAGACATAGGAAATGTTCAGTAGATGAAAGTAGGTGAAAGTAGATAACTTAGTACACTTGAAGAACAATGATCTCTCTAGGTTCTCCTCCCTGATGAACTCAGGGCTTACCTCTGACAGGAATAATTGAGAAATGGATGAATTGTTTTTCACCTCACCACAGTGCCCAGGAAGTTCAGCCATGGAGCAACACACTGCAGGGTTAGATATTGCCCAGAGAACAAGAGATGGTTGCTATCTGAAAGAATTTGTTCATGTATAAGACAGTGTAAGCCAAGAGGCAAATGAAACATACAGACTCCATGGAGAGTGCCAGAGACATAGTATTAGTCAACATGACAGCATTGGTTGGGAAACAGCTCTGGGAGACAGCAGCTGAACAGTTGATGGTCAGGGTGTGAAGCTTCAGTCAGCAGCAAGTAGCACTAGATGCAAACTGAAGCCTTTGCACTCACTGTGAGCTGAGCGGCCAACAGCCTTGCAGCTCTCATCGTGCTGCTGAAAAGTTTCTGGAGCATGTGCTGATGAAGGCCTAATGCGTCATCTATGGTGGCCCTGAAACATCCCTACCACCTTACAGCCTCCAAAGGCATCTTGCAGATAATACATGGGTGTGGGTTAGGATGGGCCATTTACTGAAACCTCCATAGCAGCAAGGCAGTGGGGGGGGGGGGAGGGGTAGGGCGGGAATCCTATCTGAGAAATGTATGCAAGTGTTCAAATTGTGTGAAATGTTATTATTTTTTTTTCCCTAATTCCTGGAAGGTCTGAGGTCTATCTATGAACCAGCAGAAAAGTCAGGCTGCAAATTAGGGGAAAAGGGAGATTGCATTTAATGTTGCACAGTGATGTCTCAGCATATGCCACAGGCACTACACCACTCTTTATGCTTCACCACAGACGTTCAATGAATTACTTTTACAAGTTACTTTCTTTTGTAAGTCTACAAAAGTGACGGTTGCATCAAGAGATTTCAAATTTCTGGCTGAAGAGGACTAGGTCTGTGCCAAAATCATTGTGCTGAAACACAGGGAGTGCAAAGTGCAGGGGACAGTTAGCAAGGTGCTTGACAAGATGTAGGCTCATCCCATACCCATTTTTCTGACAAGACTGCTCAGTTTCTGCTGCTAAGGACAACTCATATCCCTCAAGGAGGAGCTGCAGGATCCACCTTCACATGTGCTACAAAAACTTCTGCCAATGTTGGCAGAAGGCTTAATGGCACAGTTAGCGCAAGTCAGCGTTTCTTAAATCCAAAAAAAGTTTATTGCTGTGCAACAGGTCATCTGAAACAACCACGCAACTTCCACCAACACTGAACAGCATAAATTGTTCACCTCTGAGGTATTTTCAGAAACACGAAGTTTCAGGAAGCACGTCACTTGAGATACTGTGTAATCTCCTTTGCTGTTAGGAACACATTTTAAATGAATGACCAAGTGAACAACTGTACACATGGCCTCAAAATTATCTGTGTTTTCTTAGAAGCAACATCTGCAGGTTTAGAAAAAATCAAAACAGACACACAGGAAGAAAACACTGCTAACTGGAAGAAAACACTTCCCGGACAAACAAGTTCATGACACTGTATTAATGAGTTTAGCAATTTGTACATGATCATCATCATGCTTTTAGTAGATCCTTCTGGAAAACTAAAAAGAATAAAGATTATTTGCTATTATATAGCCATATAAGAAGATCAGCAACCCTAGTTATTGCAGTCCATTTTAGATGTGTTTACTCAAAATATTGCTAGTTTTTATTTTCATAACATTTCTGAGAAACAGGGAAGTGAATCATAAAGAACTTAAGTGATTTGCTTACAGTGAAATTAAAGCAAAGGAGAGCCTTGAACCTTCTTGAGTGCTACATTAACCACTGGACTATCCTACCTTACACTCTAAAATACACATGGTGTCACCTCCAGCATATAACAGGAGTTAGAAAGCTAATCTGTAAAATGAATATATTTCTACTTATATTTAGTCATGACATTTTTCTTTTTCCTGAAGTAGATACTTATTCTAATTTCTACCCTTTGTAAGTGCTGCAAAGCCACATCTATTAAGAAAGTATGAGTTAGATTCTGCTTTGCATCATGTATCGACATGTTTTTCTGTTCTCCATCATGTATTAACAATTTTCTGTTCTGTATCATGAATCAATACATACCAAATGCAAGCCTATAATCCCCTGTCTCTCCAGACAGCCTCTGGAAGACAGAGAGTGAAAAAGATTAACTAGAAACAGAAACTGAAGAACGTGTGCTTGCATAAATGCAAAACAAGACATGGTTTGGCTGCTGGAAATTTATGGTGATAATGAAGAAGTCAAGGAGAATTCAGCTTGGATTTCAAGAACATCAGAAGGCTGCTGAGCTGGCAGGTGGACAAATATGCCTTGTAAACTCAACAAAATTCCATAAAAGCTGCTGTTACATAGACATGAGGCCATATCTTGCCATCTTTTCTGTGTTATTTTTCAGAATATGACCTCAGTAGTGTAGAAAGTCTTCCAGTGTGTATTTTGCATTCACTTTTATTTTTTCTCTCTCCTCTGGTAAAGAAACAAAGTAAGAAAAATTGTGATTGCACATATAAATGTTCAATTTGTTCTTTCAATGTTACAGGATACATTCACACTTTCACAGCTGCAAGTTTGGGGCCAGAGTTTTTGTTTGGTTGGTTGGTTGGTTTGGTTTGGTTTTTGTTTTTCTGCATGGCTGAGCTTTTAGGACAGCAGCACATCTGAAAACCCAGCAAAGATGGAAAGCAATAGCAGACAGAGGTGGTGACAACTGCATTTGAATAGGTCATGTACAGTTTTCCTACTGGCACAACAGCAGACCCATGAGACAGTCAGGAAAACAAACCATAATGTTTAAAAAATATATAAAATGATAAAATAAAGCACAAGCTTTACCCCCAAATCTGTATTGACCCTGACGCCAGCTCCTCCAATAGGAGCACTTCAGTTTTATGTCATTGAGGGCAGGGGAGGGGTGGAACAGATAAATATTTATTTGTATTAACAGACATAGTATGTCAATTATATTTATATCCTTTTTCTTTTATGCTCACTTGGATGCTTACTCAAATGGTAGGAAACCAGAGTACACACACTTCAGCTCATGGTAATTGCAAGCACAATATAAATTGCCATCAGTGATAAATTAGGGGCTTAGTCACAAGATGTTACGGCAGGTGATCAGAGAAAGAAACATTTTGAATACTTCACAAATGGTCTTGGGGACATGGAATTCCCTGCTCCCATCCCAAGAGTTCAGATTTCTGCGAGCTAATCAAGTCATGGTATTTTTTATAAAGATATCACAGCAAAGTGGTACATTATGTGGTGGTTTTCTTCTGTGCATAACCACAGATTGCCACACATTGCAAGCAACTACAAATTGTAAGAGCTGCTGCAGGTATTTACAGTATCAGTAGTTCCTCAGACTAAAGAACCCTGAAATATTGGGTCATATAGGCTTTAAAGTCATCTTTTGAGAAGAAAAAGCAACCAGTGGACTCAGCTGACAGACACTTAATACTTTATTGTACTTTAATCAAAGTCCAATTAGTCACAAGATAATTTCAAACAGATTTCAGCAATAAAATTGATGTTTTGGTTTTGTCTTATGCAACCAAAGAGCAAAAGAATAATGTTTTGTTTTGTTTTGTTTTTTATGGAAAACATTTTTGTTTGCGTTAAGGTACATTTACAAAATTAACTGCCAAATTTGAAACTATTTGAAAAAGAGAAACATTTTAATTGGCTTTCAAACGTTTTCTGATGTGGCAAATTTGTTATCTTTTCCATCCACGCACCTAAAACCATTGTCTGACTGAGAGTTCTTTCAGGTACTGCATTAGCACTGTCATTATTATTCCTAGTGTAGCATCTGGACTGTTGTAGTAGCTCTATAAAATGTTTTCTTGATGGTAGACAAATCTTGCCACCAAATATTCTTTAATACTCTCTTAGCTGGTGTGCATTAAAAATAAATAACTATCAAATGATACATGTGACTTCATCTAATATTCTTGGTAAAATATTTATTATGTCTGTGGCTATACGCTGGTCTCACTCTTTCTCCCACTCTTTATTTTTCACAATTTAGTGATTAATGGTTAAAAAAGACAAAACCTTCGCCAATTTGAACAAATAGTTCTAGGGACTTGATACATCTGGGCACAATTCCAAATTCAAGGAGGCGCCAGTAAACTAATGAAGAATGTTACTCATCTGTTCTAGCCACACAAAACCAGGATTTCATCTAGTACAAACTACATGGGGTCAAGGACAGTCAACATTTCGTTTGGAGTTCTCAAACTGTTCCTGGGTGTTGGTGACTCACCAGGCCAAGTTCAGGGTGTCTTACCTTGGTCCTAGGATGCACCACTCTGGTACATGAGTTAGCAAAGACATAGGTTTTTGAGTCCTCAAGGCCGATAAAGATTATGTTTTGTTTTTTTTTTTTACTGTTGTTGTGAGACAAGCTCTGCTAAAGTCAGCTGTCCTGGACAAATTCCAGCTCTGAATAATTTATGCCCGCATAAGTGACCTATGAAGATTAAGCATATATGGTTTAATTTTTTCCTTCCAGCACAGGAGCTGAACCCTGTAGCTATGGTAAAGACAGCTGAGAGACTAGAGACCTACCAGCACAGCTGATAAATGCAGTGTTTTGTGACTGGAAACAAGGGATCTCTCCTGCAACCTAGAGCCAAACAAGTTGGAGTAGTTTTGCAGAGGCTAGGGATGCCAATTTCCACAGCCAACAGTGCATCCACAGATGATAGGGCTTAGGGTCACACATGGCCATCCTTGACCAGAAAAGCACAGTAAAGGATGATCAAAGGAAGGAACACCTTCCATTACAGTCAGCTGGGACTCTTCTGTCTGGAAAAGAGATGTCTGAAAGTGAAGTCTACAAAATCACATTATGACGTGGAGGGGTTGCTTCCTCTACCAGTATAGAAAATATAAAGTATTTAATGAACCTTGTAGGATCCAAGTTCTGGACAAACCAAAGGACATGTTTTGTCATTCTGTGTGCATGCTTTCTGCAGAATTCTGTGGATACTAAAGTTTTACGTGAACCAAAGGGTGGATACAGCAAACACACAGAACAGAAAGCCACAGTAAAGGATTTGTAAATACATGGAAACTGCATTTGATACAGAAATCTGGAGGCTGGGGAAATATTAGGTAAAAGTACCATATGTGTGTAGCCTGCTCTCCTACTCTTCTCCAGGCATCTGGTTTAGGCCCTGTCAGGAAGAAAACCTGAGACAGCTCCACCTTTGGTATAACTCTATTACTTTTGCCATGACTGTTCTGGGAAAATAAAATACCCTTCTGCAGCTAGTGGTGCAAACCAGCTGGGTCTGTCTGCAGTGTCTGGCACAACTGGGCACAAGGTTCAAATTCAGCTCTGCCATCTTGCCTTGATGATCTGAATTTTATTAAATTCCATGAAATAAGATACAGACAGTGAGGAATGGTACTAAAATCTTCAATCTTAACATTCCTGATGAAGCATCAAGCAGACACCTGTAAGAGAGTTTCATGGAAACAATGTGATAAATTTTAATCACTTGTGGATCCTGACTTTTAATCTATTTTGGTTTCTATTAGATATGACACCATGATAAAACTCTTCACCTGTTTGGTAGCAGACATAACTGGATATCTTAACAGTTATTGGTACACATACCTGTTTCCATTGATTTGCAGCTGGGGGTTTCAGCAATGCCTGCTGCAATGCTTCTTGCACATCATTAGCAGGTCAGTGCAAACAAGCTTTCTAAGCACAGTGCTGGGTATCTCTTCTGTTCTCTCTGAGAGCAGCTAGCTGCAGTTGTCAAGGAAATATTTAGGATGGTGTACTTTGCCTTAAAAATGTGCAGTTTAAATGCAATGGAAAAGGAGCTGTGAGAAGATATTAAAAATTAACATTGAAAATGGTGTATGGAAAGAGATTTAATTAAAATTTATAGATGTCTTCTATTTAATGTGAATCTCAGGCCTCTCTAAATCAAAATCACCAGCAGAAAATATTTTTAACAGAAAAAACACTGTGGTGGGCATCGTCTGCCAAGGCCCCAAATCAGTAAAATAATTTATGCCTGTGGTTAACGTGTTTGCTGAACTGGATCCTTTGTGCAACGCAAGGGAAAGCTACTAGACTGGGACAGGCAATAAACCGTCTCTTCAGCAGGAGACATTGTAATAAACTGCAGGCAAAATCTCTCTATTAATCTCTTCTATTACATCTGTAGGATTGCATGATTTTTATTTAATCTATGTCAGATGAACACTTAATTTGCAAAAACAAATCCTCTTTTATACACATAAGTCAAATACAAAATTGTTCTGCAGTCTGCACTGTAAATGAGACAGGGACCAGCATACTTGCAGAATTGAATCATAATTCAGAGGCATTGAGGTTGGCCTGAAAATCTTATTACTGGCACTTCCTGGCAGGTGCTTAATTTTCAACCTGATGTCATAGGACTTTTGCAAATAACAGGAAATGGCTTAGGGAGTTTATTTAGTTGATTTGGACTTTTTGCCTTTGTCATGAGAAATATTTCTATAGGCTGCTTTCTTGTATCCCTGCACAAATTCTTGCCTGTGCCACTACTAAATTCTACTGGTACCTAGGCATAACCTGGTTTCAAATTTGTTACGCTTATCAACCAACTGACACCATTGGTGCCTCTTTGCACTGAATCTTGGACTGGGCCTTGGGTGCTGCAGCACCCTCACAGGGCAGCTACAAGAGTAAAACACCATTTCAGGCATCTCCAGTGCATGTTCAAAATGTCTTCAGAAATCTTAAGACTTCTCACCACATCCCCACTGCTCTCTGTCTTTTGTTATACACTGGTGCACTCCATCTGACACAGCTCTGCTAGCACAGTGTAGGAGTAAATGCAGCACAACCTGCAGGTAGAAGGAAGGAGGAGAACACCCAGTATACGAACGCTGAGACAAACAAGCAGTTTCTCAAAGACAGCACTAGGAATAACTGAAAAACCCAAATGTAAGTTCAGTATTTCCCAGAAGAAATAGCAGAAACAAGAATGAGTAAAAGTCTTTTAGCTGAGTGTGGATGCACAGGGGTGAAGTATTTTATGTTAGAAAATCCCAGTCCGTGTAATTTCTGTTGTGACTTCATGATCTGCTGTTCACAGGATGTCATCCCCATGTTTTGGTGGAGTGACAAAAGCAAAAGAGGACAAGAATTAAACGAAGAAGAAAGGGAGCAGAACTATTTAGGGAAAAACTAATTAGAATAAAACATAGGCCAATCTAAATAACAGGGCATGTGCAATTGCAGCCATTAGCAAGAAAAGCAGCACCAGAGGAGCAGATCAGTAGGTCAGAGCAGTTGATTCTGAGGCTGTCCTTTAGTGAGGTATTAAGGACTCAAAAAGGATGGCGAGACAGCTGAGTTTTGCTAACTAAGGAATTCATTTCTCAAACAGCATGACCCAGAGAAGAGTTTGCCTGTGACACTTATCACCTTACTCGTGCAGAGGTTCTAAGTTCAAATCCTGTGAGGCAGAGGTGGGACCAAGCTTCCATGTGCCCTGGGTATCAGATGTGAGGACAGCATTGTCTTCAAGCCCATCTCCACCAGTTCCTCAAGCCAGCTCCTTTGTTTCCTTAGTTCCTGCTAGAGGTGTTCCAGACAGGAACACACTGCTGCAATTCTGCTGAATTTCATACAAAACCCTTTCAAAATTATTTTAGGTTGAAAAACAAATTGAAGAACCTAATGTTCAGTACAACCCAAATGAGGCTCACTTCTGACTTTTGTTTGGCTGGCTGAACTGTACACTGACACAATCCCTCGAACATGGTGTGAAACCGTCTTAGAGCAAGGCTAGTACTCTCTGTTGTATGGTCACCCTTGTGTCTATTCATGGAGGCAAGTTCACACTGCAGTGAAATGAACAGTACTAGTTGTTCTTCTCTGCTTGCTTCAGGAGGCTGTGATTTGCCTACTGTGCATCTGTACTGAGATAGACTGAGAAGGTTCAGATTTTGACAAGGTCTGAAGAGAACCTTTCCTCTCAGCAGAGACCCAGATCAGCTCTATTTAGAAATATGTAGATGAATCACTGTAAAGGCTGTATAAACAAAAGCATTCTTCCTGCTGATTTGAGACAGGACAACTTAGTAACATATTTCTGTAGGAATTTAAATCTTCAGTTATTTCTGGAATTCTGACTGCACTGCCAATTAAATTTGTAATTCAATAAATAGTGATTTTCTGTATATTAATTAAAGACTACAAGTCACTCACTTTGTATCACCAGTCTAAAGAGTTGCACAAAAACATTTGTTTTGGATGTCTTTGAAGCTTGTTTTCCAAGATAAGCAATCAACAGTTAACAAACATGAATGGCATTTTTAAACAGAATTTAAGATGAGAAAATAAATAGATTTGTTTTATGGGGGAAAAAAAGGCCTGTACATGGACAGGAAAGTCCCTGCTTTAACTAAATACGGTAATTAAAATAACAAGCACAATCCTGGCAATAAAGCATTTAGTCCAAAAAAGAAGGAAAACATTATTTCACCATCTCCTCTGGAGCAGGCAAGGTAACATAATTCTACCTCTATTTTGCAGATGAAAACTATAATGCACAAGTCAGCAATATTTAAATTCAAAAATTCAAATAGATCCATAAAAGCCAAAGTAGACACCCAGAATAGCCTGGATCCTTACCTTGGGCTGAGTTTACCTGACTGTGCCACAGTTTAAGATTAGTGATAGTGACAGAGACCCTTGGGGAGAAAGGCTCTCACCATAACCATGGGTAAGGACCAGTAACTCCACCGGTTCCCAGTTCATGAGCACACCCTGGCACAACATTTGCTGCCTATTTGGCCAATCTGACATCTCCCAAAACTGTGACATATGATCACAGACATGAGGGGAAGGTGATGACGTAAACACATGACGTCCCCCAAGGACTAGAGTGACACCAGTAACACCACCAAATTCTTTCACATAAATAGATGACAACTATCAGGAGTTACATGCACTTCTTTGGGACCTAGAAATATGTATTAAACTTAAGGAAATATCAAACCTAAGTGTCTTTACAGCAATACGTATTTAATGTGATTTCAAAGACTGTGGATGCCATTTCTGTCTCTCCCAAAAAAGTCATGTCTCGTTTATTATAGATTACATGCTGAAATTTATCTGATAGAGTTCCCAGTATCTCTGATGACTTTGTTTCAAGGAGAGACCAAAATATCTTCAGATTACTGTCCCTGTGGCCATGAAGACTGCAAATTATGTTTCCTAAATGACGCCTAAAAAGCAGGTCTGAGTGCCTGCATTTATAAAGACACAGTGGCAGTGCTGGGTTCCTCTGCCCTGGCATCCTGTCCCCCATGGCAGGCAAAACCAGAGGTTTAGCAAAAAGCACAAGAAAACAGCAGCACACAGAGATGTTCTTCTCTCTGAAGAGATAGATAGACATTCCCAGCCTGCTGTGATTTGCTTCTCAGAAACCTCTTCAGACAGCAACTGTATTTAGTTTCATGGAGACTCCATGAACCTGTCCAGTCTCTCTTTGAGCCTGTGTAATCTCACAGCACTCACAAATGCTTTGACTGAACTAGGAAAACGTACATAAACGAAGGATGTGAGTCAAATATGGTGTTCATATCATGCACTGTAGGCATCCAACATGGGTAGATATGACAGGAAGAAGGGAATCATCCTCAGGTCTGCTTTTCAGGTGGAGACTTTGACAGGGAAGCCATCTCCATAAGAGAGCAGTGCTCTACATCTTTTCTGACTCCCCTGGTGTCTTCGCATTCACCACAGAATGATTCTGAAGGCTTTGTCACATTTAGTTAAATGCATGTGTGCAAGAAAGTTTTTAATTTATAGTAATCACAATTCAGAGTTTAAAAAATTAAATGAGAATATACCAAAAAGTACATGTTTTTAAGTTATCCATTCTGATTTAACAAATCATTTCTAAGACAAAGAGAAGGGCTCACTTTGTTTTAAACTTATTATTTTAGCCTCTTTTAAATTCGTGGATTTTTCTTCTGAGTTCAGTGAGCTTAACAGTGCTTTTACAGAGCAAGTGTTTAACATGTGTTGACCATGCAACCAACAGGGTAAGTTCCACAGAAGAAAATTATTTAAAGCTCCATAAATCAGAAGAGAATTTACAACGTTCTGCTCTTTTTTCTGGGAATAGTTTGAATGTGAGACAACAAATATATATTAAAATAAAAAGCATAATTTAATATATTACAAACGAAAATCTACTGTATTCTTGCAGAGAGATTAGTCCACTAATTCACTGTCTATGCAGCATCATGGGAGTCCTAAATTCAGATATTATATGTGGTAGTTACATGATGTTTTCCACAAGCTGATTGTTTTGATGAAAATGAGTAGGGAAATGAGGAAAAGTATCTCAGTACGCTTGCACAAACTTTAGCATCCCAGTCAGTAATAAAGGTTCCACACTTGTTGCGTACTGTCAGAATCTCTTTCCTATTTGAATGGACATACGTGTATTTGTATGGACATATATATGTAAAGGACATACATGCATTCTCATAGGATTTTAAGACAATCATGAAGAATGTTTCTTGTGCGGACATGATAAACTGAAACACAATATGAAAATTAAAAATCTGTTGAAGCAGCACAGAATAACTGTAGTAGGTACAACCACCCATCTTAAAATTGTTGTTATCGCATTGACACCTGAAAGCTTAATCAGAAGTTAAACCCTAAACTCTAGATAAGCATGTTTGCAATGTGAGCAAAATATAACTGTGGCATCAGGTTAGAAGCATGGTGGAGAAATACATCGTTCTTCTCTCACGAGTGTTAGAAATCAAAATAATATCTTACTTCCAACACTTTCCTTTGGAAATCTGTCACGAGCCAAAGCTTCACATTTTTTACAAGTTAATTTATTATTCGTTTTGCAATCGCTGCATGCCATATGCAGTGTTCTGTGAAACAAGCTAACTGATTACAAAGCCCTGAAATAAACTCATACCCATGTCCAGCAAAAAAATAAAGTTTCTTATGCTCTGTCCACTTTAAAGCAAGGTTTGGAAAGGAGATCTGGGATATGGTGAACCTGGAACTCCGCAAGACATCAGAGGACTTTAAAGTATACATCCAGCACTTCCAGATGGGAAGGTCTGATGCCTGGTTTCTGAGATATCTTACAGATATCATCCACGTCCTCAGAGATCATTCTGCACACTGCAAAGGCAATGCCCAATAGAGCATGACTGGCAGGTTGTATTCAAAAGAAAATTGAATATGAGATCAACAGTGGAGATGAGAATCTGACTATGACATCAATGTGTGTGGAACTTACACAATGCCTGCACCACTCCTTGCTCCTGTCTGCCCCTGACCGTGATATTCATTATGTCTGTTCATATAAAACATTGTGCTTGGTTTACAAAGGGTAATGAATTTTCATTAAACCTCAGCCTGGTGCTCCTTCCCCTCCCTCTTGCTAGAACAGGCTGCAGACTTGAAGCACCAGAAATACACTGGTCACTCTGATACCAAGATGAAAAAACATTTTCCAAAATAGGAAGAGGATGCTGGAAACACAAGCAAAACCTGTCAGCTACAACACAGCAAAGATGGTGTAAGTGACATGGCTCCAGAGGACACAGACATCATGAGGCAGCTGCCCTGAAACCTCTGTATCAAAGTGGGCTGAGAGGAGCTGATCAGGAAAATGAAAATGCCTTGTGACTTGGCAGTTGCACTTCATAACTTCGTGTATTCTCCAGAGTGCCTGCTCGTTTGCCAAAAATCCATCTAAGAAAAAAGACCACACTGGCTATTTTCCATTCATGATGACCTGTCCTCTGACGGGTATCTGTTGTGGGGAGAGGGACAGCTGATGGGCTGTGAGGGCCATGTAAGGAGTGAATTGTGCAAACAGTACATGTGGGAAAGGACAAAGGGAAACTGTGCTATGAGCTTGGGGACGCACGGGTCCCTGCCCATCCTGCATCAAAAGCAGCAGAGGCTGTGTTCATACAGAAGTGAATCATTTGCATAATCTCATGTTAAATTAAGCATGAACATAACTTCAAGCACTGTAAGATGTTAGTGTAATGTCTATACTTGTAATGAGTGGGGTTGTAATGAGTTTAGGAGACAGGAATAATTTTTCAGGTGAATTTATTATTTTACCTGTCATATTTCCTCTGTTTGAACATTTTGCCAAGCCAAGCATCTGAGGGTGTCTGGTGCTGCTCTTTGATGATGTGTGGGTTACTGCATTATTTTAAAGACCAGAGACATTAAAAGGAAAATGTCTGCATTATGCAGAAGAACACGGTAGCTCTTTGGGGGAAATACCTGTAGAATCTGGAATCCTTTTGCATTGCCATGTAGTGATCTTTGCTCCAGTAAAGAAGCAACTGACTAGACATGTGATCATATCATTTTAAATTTCCTTTCTGTTTTTTTTCCTTTTCATTAAAAGTCTTCTATGAAAACTTGTTGGCACATCTTTTTAGTCTGTAACGCATACCATTGCTAATGAGGACAACTGCAGTAGGCTGTAAATAGAGAATCCCATTTAGAATATAAATGCTAACAGACTGGCTCTTCCTCCCTCAAAACCGCAGAGCAGGACTCGACCCCCAGAACTCTGCCACTTCCATTGATTCATCTCCAAGTGGCTTTGCATGGATAGCAATAAGCATGACAGCAGTGGATGGGGAAGAAAGCATGCATATTAAATGAAGCGGCTGCTCTCAACACATCACAAACCAGAGCAGGCATGCTTTTGGCTGGCAGCTTTTCTCCCAGGGCACATTAGACTCTCTTAGGTTTCTCTTTGTCATGTCTAACTGCCATGACAGCGTCCTCCCCCTTAGCCATGGCAATGGACCTGCACCTTTCAAGAGCTGCAGCATTCTTTTGTGATCCCAAAGAGACGTCTGCTGCTGTGCCAAACTGACAATGGAGCTGATGTTTCGTTCACCTTTCTTGCAACTTACAGGAGACAGAATTGGGTCTCCTGACCCAGAGACAGAATTTTCCTTGTGAAAACCTCCTATAGGAGACAAAAAAAAAAAAAAAAAAAAACTCTTTAGACTGGGGATTCTTGGACAGAAAATTAGGTGGATCTGCACTGATGAGCTAAGAAGTTGAAAGCCATTTTTAACAGACTGATCTGACCACCTGAATAGAGAATCCTATTTAATTTAGATGAGCTGAATTTTCAGTGTTTAAAACTAAACACTGTTGCAAACATAAGACTTAAAACAGGGTCTGAAATCAGGACCTTCTATTATTCCTGTTAATTCAAATAGGAATAATGTCAGGCATGAAGGAGCAATGGTTTCAATGAGCTGATACTTTTTGTTTTTTGGCAAGGCACTATTCATTACTTTCACAGCACAGCTGGCAATATCTCCCTAAAAATACAATATTGAAGAAAATGTAACTGCTTTCTGTTTGATAGCAATGGATGCTTTAGCTATAAGTTGCTTAGGAAATGATGTTTTATCGTGTAGCTATAACATGAAATCACTGTAGGTTACTTTTTAAATGTTACTGATTCTGCATTTGTCAGCAGCAATGACTTTCATGTTCTTCATCAGAACTTTTTATAGTTTTGTAGTTTTTGTAGTTTTCACTTTAATGGGCTAAGGTTTTCGGGGTTTTTTTGTTTGTTTGTTTGTTTTTCCTTTATTCCTATGCCTGATGAAAATTCAGTTATTTTACAGCAGTAAGAAGGTAGGTAACATTTTCTCCATTGTTAAAAAGTTCTTTCATAAAAGTAATTTAAAATCTACAATATTTTTTTTGTTTGGTGTCTTCTTCTGTAAATTGCTTTCTTTATGTAAGAGATATGTAGCAGGAGTGCATATGAAGCCCAAACCAGGAAACAAAACCAGTGAGTTTAGAGAGGAAGTACATCTATGTCATAATCTTTGATCTGAAGTCATTTAATTTCCCTGCTCTGTCACAGATCTCTTCAGCAACCTGAACAAAGGCTGTCCATCTCTTTGAGCCTGAATTTCCCTATCATTATAAATGAGCAATAGTCCTTCCCTGCCTAAATAAATTGATATCATTTATACACTACAGACTAGGAGAGGTCAAGTACTATATTTATGAAGACTGTGCAAGTGCTTAAGAAAATGAAAGTACTTTGAATGCTTAGAATTACTGTACCAAATTCCCCTGCATAAAAAGAAAGTATGCCTTGAATGTTTTACCCTGCAGTGCAAAAGGATAATACCCCTCAGGATACTTTTTCATTGCATGAAATAGCTCTATACTGAAGACTTCCTTTCCAAATGAAATAATGTCAATACCAAAAACCAAGTTAATATTTTTTATTTAATTGTTTTTTGTTACATTTACTATTTGAAATTAAATCCCTCTGAAAATCAGAAAGAAAAGGATGATAGAAATGTATAGAGTCTCTTTCATTATATGCAGACATGATTCCATTAGTAAACCTGGATTCTAAGATGTTGTCAGGTTTGAATGGACAAATTGTGACACTTTCAAGAGTGTTTATTAGACACTCCATGAAAATACTCTGTATTTAAACTGTCTCTAGTTGATTATATGCAGAAACTGCAACACTGAAATGGATGATTATTTTTGGAGGTCTTGACTTCAGAATATCAGTTTCTTTTTTCTTCTGAAAGGTCATTAACAAGTTCATGTATTTCACTTAATATTTGCAGTGTTTGGGCTTTTTTAAAGAACATATCCATTTGAATTGTCATGCTGCTAACACTGTAATCAATCAGGAGACAGCTGTAAAAGATACTTAAGATACTTTGATCTCCATTTTAAAGGACAGCTATAAAAGCAAGACTATTCCTGATTAAATAAGTGATCTTGAAATAGATTTTGTGATGGTGCTACTCAAACAGGAAAGAGTATCAGTTTAAGAAGTGTAATTTGGGGCAAGCTAAAGTTTGATTTTGATTCTAAGAATATGAAGTTCTTAAATTTCAGGGAAAAAATAGACCAGAAATAGCTTCTTCATTGACTCCTCTGTCACTTTTACAAGGTTTGTAAGGTTACTTTGAAGTTGCAAGAAAAGACAGCTTTATTACTCCTCTCATATTCACTAAGAAACAAAAAAGAAAAGAAAGCAAGGTAAGCATGCAGGAAAATAGACAGTAGTAGAGGCACAGAGAGCTTGGGCAAGAGGCTGACGGTCTACCACATATTTCCAGGCCAAATTCATCACCGCAGCATATATGATGCAAGTCACTAGTACAACACTCTTCCAGCTGGCAGTGGCCACCAGTTCAGGGTGTGGGATTTCACTGCATACAACAAAATTTACCTGCTGCTGATTTCCTTACTCTTTTTTTTTTTCTGAACTGCTTTGACATATCTGTGCCTCTAATTGTGTGACTCCTTTTGGTGGCCTATTTCCACATCTACTGCATTCAAATGCCTTAATTTACAATGGAACAAGATAACAAGCCAATATAGGATCATGCAGTTAATGTAGTCTCACTAGCACTTGCTCATATTACAAGAAATTTAAGAGACTTTATTCAAGATTGTTAAAACTTGGTAAGTAGATTACTCTTCCTTTTAAAATACATTTAATGGGAAAGGCCACAAGTAGACCAGAAAGCTAGCTCTATTCTGCAGGTAGGTACTGGTATTACTTAAAAACTTGTGTAAATATTTTTTTTAACAAAACTATGTTTCTAATTAATTGTAATCAAATAAACACCTCAGGCCAAAAATGAAATGTCACTGCCAAATTTTTCATAAGCATCTGCAGTCACCATAAAATGTTCAGGCTTTCACACTTCCCTGACCCCTTGCAGGTCTACCTCATTACAGGTGCCTGAACACCCCCTGAAAATGAGGCTGCATTTAGCTACACAGGTGAATACAAACGTAGTCACCCCAACTAGTACGTCCTAGACCTAATACTCAGGGTGCTCTGATTACCTGCTAAGCCCATAAAATTGCAGTTCACAGCATTTTCTTTCTGGTACAAAATTAGAAGGATTCATTTTAGCCTGAATTTCACGTGTATCAAGTTAACACTAAAACCTTCTGGCAGACTGAAACTTAATAAAATGTCACTGTACTTTCTTCACACAGGGAAACATCATGAACTATTAAAATCCACCCCCCCCCAAAAAAAAAAAAAAAAAAGGAAAAAAAAAAAAACGGGGGGAGACAAATAATAATGGTAGTTTTGGTGTACTGGAACTAAGATGTGAATGAAAATATATGAGTATTTCCTGTGCGTAGTAGGAATTGGAATACCGGAGGCATCTTCCTCCAGAAAGTAACAGCTGTAAGTTGTTTTAGATCTTGTAGGAGTGAACTGAAATTCTTCCATTAAAGTCTAAAGAAAATGTTAACATTTTTTAAATGTTCTGGCTAACTTAAGATGTGTTACTTAGCTGTTTCTCCTCCACAAACATCATTCTCTGAGTGTCAGAAACCATGTCCCAACTACCAGAACCAGAAAGCTTCAACAACTGTTCAGTCACAAGCTCTTTTCACAATTGCCTGCTTCCTTTTACCTAGAGATATAAATTGCTTGGAAAGCTGTGGCTATTTTGTAGAGCTGAAGCAATGCTTGGATATAAATATGCTCTCAGCAACCAGATATGGTATTAAAACAACTAAAAAATGGTTGAGTTTTCCTCCATTATTGTTAACCACCAAAACACAGCTCTTACTCTTGAAGACTGCAGACACAGATTTTAAAGCAGTTGTTACAGCTGACCCTGTAAAACAGTGAGTTATTTCACACTGATCACTCCTATGGATACACAGAAGAACTAAACATAGTAGAAGTTACTTTTTCTTCTCTATTTAAAAGTGAATTATTCTTCACCATCAGAGTTGCCAGAACTTCCTGGCATGTGGGACAAGCCAGATGCTGGAGATACAGGACTTGAGAAAGTGAGCAAATGCAGTGGGGTAAGAATTTATTGAATACTTGAACTCTCAGGAGAGTCAGGGAATGGTGGAAGTGATGGAAGTGGTAGAGCCAGACTGTACCAGAATATTGGGTAGTGCTTAAGGAAAAGGACTGAGCCAGTGCTTAAATTCTATGGAAAGATTTATCTGAGGGTAAGACCTGGAATAAATGTGTGGAAAACTATTATCCAATTACTTGTTCTCCCAGGCAAAGTGACGAAATCCTGCAAACTTGCCTCCGTTATGTACTGAGACCATAGGGTCTATGTCAACACTAGTATTGCATGAAGTACATGTGTGATACTGACATTTATTTACTTGTTCTGAGCCAAATCCCTCACACCATTGCTCATACATAAAAACACATGCAATCCTAACAATAATTGGATATATTCATACAATTTAGAAATCTTTGCCTTGAGACACCCAAGTGACCAACTGAAACTGTTTGAAAAGAATGTATGTGTGTGTGTGTATATATAATATATATAAAATTTCTAAAACTTCAGCTGATCTTGCTTGATTAAAAACAATTAGGTTGTGCAATCATTTGGCTCCATTGCTTTTGAAATACTGGGCTACATGGGGGGCAGAATAATTTTAAGCTCTAACTGGTCAAATGAAGGAACCTCTTTTGCTGTTACAAGAGCACCTTCTACTGCCTGGGTAATGGCATTGTGTTAGGAATGCTAAATCTTACAAAGGCAGGTCCCTCAGAACATTAAGTCTCACCAGAGCCTTCCTAAGAAGTTTTAAAGTACAATTGCATGTACAATGTTACAAAGGAAATTATGTAGATTTCAGTCTAAAACTTGCATTTTTAGAAATAAAGGTTCTTGGAACTTCAGTTCAAAATCTCATATATTTTCATGTTTGTACACTTATCCACACAGATGTTTTTTCCCAATTTGAATATGTCATGGATTGTACTTATGTTGAATTTCTTGGTACCGTTTCAGTTCATGAAGCATGGCTGTTTGTACTATTTGTAATTTGCTGGGGTGGAGAATCACATAGCCCACAAACCACCTATTAATAAAGCATCATTTTTAATTACAATATGTTTCCAATATTTACACATGTGTATTCTATGTTCTCAAGGAACAACAGTGTTCTGCCAATCTGTGCATTAAAAGAACACTAAAAGTTGTTTACAACCATCAGATACACTTTGCCTTTATAGATTCATCTGCCAAGGAATACTGGAGCTTTTTCTTCCTTTTTTTTTTTTTTTCTATTTATGTTCTGTGTCTTTTTGACAAATCTGCCCAAGCTGATACTAAGAATCCTCACCTAAATGTCTTTTTCAGGGCAAAAAAATAGCCATTCAAAAGCTGTATATTAAGGATTATATTAACTAATTCGATTGCAATAAGACACCAGAAAGAAACACTGACCTTAATAAGCCTCATGGACACTAAAAGCGATGATTCAGCAATTGAATACAAAACAATAGGCTACAGAAGTCATCCATTAAATCACTTAGTGGTGACAGTCTTTTGTGTCTTGCAAAAGATTTGTGCGCACCATGCTATTTACAGCTTTTCGATGAATTAGTTACCTGTTTCTCCATTAATATCGGGAACAACTGCCACTAAAGAGTACTGTAGACTCTTGTGCTAATGGTTGGCACCCTTGCTGTTCCCTTAATTACCATTAGAGAGGCTGTATCCTCTTCAAGATCTGTTCACACTTTCTACTGAACCTCCTAACTCAAATCTCATCCTGATGTATTTCCATTCCTGCTCTTGATATTCCCTCTGCAAGGTCTCTCACACACACAAAGCAGTTTCACCATATACACCCACGTTGCCCTTGTAATTAATTCCTTCAGTGTCCTTTCACCCATGCAGAGAGACCTCTTCCAGGGAAAGCTAGTTTCACCTCCCCAGGGGGCCTTAGGGGATGACTTTCTAAGTCTGTAGTCTTTACGGATCATCTTCTTGAAATTAAACATCCAGTTACAGGAAATAATACTTTTAAAGACACCAAATTCCAAATATTTCTTCAAAAAAAACACTCAAACTCCCCTCTACTATATGTAGATAACGTTTTTTGTTTTTTTTTAATTATTATTATTTTTTTTTTTTAAGGATAAATGTAAGGCAACTTGAAAAATCTAATCCAGAACTGTGTTCCAAATGGTTCCTATTTCAGGCATGCTATGGAAAAAATAGCATACATGAATACTGTAGTACACATGGCCACCAATCGATGAGTAAAGAAAAGAGACTTTTGTTTTCTTTGAATACCAGCTTGGGACTGGTATTGCAATAATACTGTGTGCGTATGGCTTTATTCTGTCATTTTTTGATGTTAAGACTTCCAGGAGCTCTTCCATGAATATTGTCTTTAATGCTTTGCATAACCATCTAGAGGTTATTGTACTGTTTGATTAGGATGCAATAAGATAGCTTTGTATATATATTACTGTCACCCACAAACAGTGCACCATTGCACCTAAGCACTAAATGGGAAGTCTGATTAAATATTTGTCAGAGATAAATATTCAGCAGAAAACTTAGCACCTCATTTTTACATAATATTTTCCCTGATCAAAATTCAGCCAGTTTAGTTGTTCTCCCTTTTCTAAGAGTGTCTGGATAATATCAAATGGTTGCACTTAGGCTAATTCTGCTCTTGTGTGAGGGAATTCATTTTGACATCATGCTAGACTTGGCATCATTTTCGGGTACATACCACTGGGGACAGGTGGAATTTCAATAATAACTCTTGTCTCCTTGGTTGTGTTATAAATCTAACCTGTGGAATCCAAGCAGATGAAGCAAAAGTGTGCTGAGGTAAACTGTATTTTATAGAGATTGAACTTTTTTATTGAGTGTATACCTTAAATCCTATAGGCAACATTAGTTTAACCACTTTTTATGTTGTGAATCATACAGAACAGTGATTTGTTTTTATAACACTTCTTTCTTTTGCCAGCTTCTCAAATTATTTTGTAAGGGCCCGGATATAACAAGAATTTTATAGAACTTTTGTGGAATAAAAAATTCAAGGCATTACTGCAGTTTGTTTATTTCTTTAAAATGAACTATAGTATAAAACTACTTACACTGCACTTAAAATATTTCCCCCATATGCTCTTAATAAGCAGTGCTGCTGCACTGTGCTGGTATGAAATGGATGAGGGTGACCATCTGGGGCCATTTCTCACACAAAGGGAAATGGCTGAATAATTTAGTCATTTAACATGACTGCTACAATTAGCCAAGATGTAACATAGTCATATAATTACTCCAAATATAGACTTTTTGAGAATTCGAAGAGCTTGGCTGGCTGTTTATAAAAATAGTTTTATTCCCCCCTCCCACAAGCAGTTTAGCAATAAGGGCTCGTGTCCGCTCCACTCTGTCTATTTTTGCCCCTGTGTGTTTGTGCATTGTGTGTTGACAACTGTAGCATGTTTGTACTACAAACTGTGCTTTGAATGAGGGCTTAAATCTGTTCAAGTTTCCTAATGTGAAAGGAATGTTGGCATAGCTAGAGAGAAAAAGAATCCCTTTTAGGACTCTTCCTGCATGGAGAAAGAAACTTTTTTTCTCCACAGTAAATGTGATTTGAATAGAACAGAAGGACTAATTGTTTTTCTCTTGTTCTGGCACATATGTTGTGAATCGGGTGTGACCATATTTTACTGCAGCATCTATTCAAACTGGTAGCAAGTAATTAAGCGCTAAATAATAGTTTTACTTGCAAAGGAGCTTTTGTACAGCTCTTGCTGTAGATTTTAACACGTACCCTTTGAGTAAAATGCTTTTCAGTGTTTATTTAAAGACAATATATTTAAATATATATATATGTAACCCTTAACAGATAACTCAAAGGTAGGTAATGTAAGTGACAAACATAATGATCTTTGATTGCAAGGAGTAATCTTTTTTCTTGGTGTCTTTGGTGAAGACAACAAGGAGTCACAAGCTTAAACTGAAATGAAACAGGGTAGGCATTTTGAAAAGTGCTTCCTAATTTTAAGGACAACGTGGAAGTGTAATAGATTGCCTAGAACATTACAGAGTCTACATCACTGATGTTTTAAGGACACACCACATAGGTATCTGTCAAGAACAACCATGATGCTGTTGATCCTGCTGTAGATGAGGGAATGGACTGCCTAATCCCCTCATATTGATGGAAGTGGGAGTAATGGTAGGTTTACGCATCTTTGCTACTGCTTCACCAGAAAGTGAGTCAGGCCCTTGTACAGGCCATAATGCTACAGGCCTCTCCAAGACTGTGTCAAATACTCCACACATCTTTGGATGTCTTCAGCAGTATGTGCAACCCTCCCCTTACTTCTCCCTCCCCACTCCACAGCTCCCGTGCACCAACATTTGCAGATGGTCATCCAGAGAGAGCCCAAAGCTGCCCTTCCCTGTGCCAGAGCTGCAACAGTCCTCCTCTCCCACCATCAGAAGGGAAAGGCTGGTTTAGGTATTCTGGACGGATGCTGCTCAGGCAGGTAATTTTGGGCAATGGGAGTCAGTCAGAAAACTACAGTTCCTTTCATCACTTGTAGGTATGGGAAGATGAGAAGATGTATTAGCAATGTCTCTTCATGTTTGTCCTGTTCTTATGCTCTTGTCCAGGCATCTTCTCTTGTCCCCAGCTGGAGACAGGGATTTGATCCAGTGAATTGACAGTGCCTTCAGACAAAGTGGGGGCATCTTATTGGATAGCTGTGCCATGCTACTGCCCATCCAGACCAAGGCATGGTCTGAGCTTATGTGCTATCAGGGTGGCGCTGACCACCACGGGCTGCCTCCCACAGGATAACATGCAGCACCTGCCGGCAGCTGCTTCCCACCCATCTCACCACAGCAGTGGAGGAGACAGCATGGTGGGCCCAGGGCCCAACAGGCAGTGACAGCCCAACATCGATGGCCCAAAAAAGCAAGGGAAGACATAACCCTTGCCAGGTCTTATCCAAGGGTTGCCTGCTGAAACCAGGAATGACAGCAATCCTACACATGGACTGCTGTGCTCTTGCAAGCCTCCAGTCCCTCAAAGTCAAGGGGTGAG
Source organism: Cygnus atratus (assembly GCF_013377495.2). Classification (NCBI taxonomy): domain Eukaryota; kingdom Metazoa; phylum Chordata; class Aves; order Anseriformes; family Anatidae; genus Cygnus; species Cygnus atratus. The sequence goes on from NC_066362.1 coordinate 109,793,749, forward strand.
CTCAGTGCCATGCTAGGTCTCCATGGAGGGCCTGGGCCAAAGATATCCAGGGGCAGGCCTGCACCCCTGCTGTGCTTGGCACTGAAGGTGGGTGGCCATGTAACTTGTGCTTGTGGGAATGCAGGTGATGGTGGAGAAGAGCATTGCCATGATTGGCTGCCCTTCCTCAGCTGATGACTACTGAACACTCAGAGACCCTTCAGCCCGAGCATGCCTTTCACATGCCTTGGCAGGAATGGAGCTGCACTGCACTTCTGGGCATGGCACCATTGCCCTAGCCATCACCCAGAGTGTTCAGGGCAAGGAGGAGGCCCCAGAGCAGCATCTGCAAAGAGATACCTGGTAGGGCCACATCAGTTCAGTCCTCCCCAGGGGGACTATTTCTAAAGGCAAGGCAGTCCTTGCAGCCAGACTTGCAATGTGCATCACTTCTCCAGAACTATTAGCCTAATGCCCTTCTCCATAACCCTCAAGTGCTCCCCTGCCACCCCATCACCTTAGCAAGTGAAAGGTATGAAATGTACAGAAATCTGCACGTTTCCCAGGAGCACTGGCACAGGACAGTAGTGGACATGAGCAGGGAGCAGGAATCCTGGAGGATCTCCCAAATGGATGCAGCCTACACCCCAACTTTCGGTATCCCCATCAAGGACTGGCATGATGCTGATGAGGAGCTTCCAGTTTAGATTCCTCTAAAGTAATGCCCATTCATACATACTGAAACCTCTCCACAAGCTGCATCAATGCATGGTAAAATCGAGGCAATCAGATCATTGTAAAAACACACTACAGTTCCAGAATAAATTGCTAGTGTTAATGCAGCTTTAACGCTCAGATGTCAGGGGAGATTCTCTTTTATTCCTTTGTATCTTCTTTCCTGCCATATTTTTGCTTTCTCATTCTGTGAATTCCTCACCAGCAAAGCATAATAAACAAGATGATAATAGGGAGAATATGAAATCTATCTGTACTGTTTGGAGCAGGCTTTCAGAAGCGGTAAAACATTACCAGTAACAAAGAAGAAAAATATCAACATGAAGATCTTCAGACTAACTACTGCTAGTGCAGGGATATCCATTACCTTTATGGCAGGTTTTTGGTGATCTTTGTAATTTACATATATATATATATACACACACACACACACAAATAGTAACTTATATACACACACCTCCTTCTTCCTTTAAATTTCTTCTCTTCCTTATAATTTGCATTATGCAATTTAACTACACTAAAATAAAATTAAGGTTATGAAGTGAAGCATTCAAAAGTTAAGGTATATAAAATTTAATTTCATCTAGGCAATTTTAATTCAATGTCCTAACACTATGTATATTTGTTGTCTAATTGCATGATCATTTACTGTATTTTCTCGTGGGAAAATATATTGGATTGTTTGTTTTTTAGTCTATTAAAACCACAGTTATTCTATCTTCTGCATCTTCTTCCTTTAATGTACTTTTAATAAACATCATCAAATTGCTGCCATTAATGCATAATTACACAAAACAGTCCTTTAAGTAAGACTTTGTAAGTAAGGACTTTGGAGAATGTCAGTTGGCACTGAGCTACTTCTGCCAGTAATAAATGTATCTATGTTGCATGTATTTAGTAACCAAAGCTCTTCATTCATATATTCCTTTTCTGCAAGGACGAAAGAAAGAAATCTTTGTTGTGAAACCAAAAGTATATAGTACATCGTCTGCTTGTCTAAATAGCTCTTCATTTCTAGAAGTCTTTTCAAGCTAGCTGCTATTAATTAATGACCAAATATTTGAGTACGTTTGCTTCAGATATGGGATATTGGGACAGAGATGGAAAAGCATTGAAAAGGTGACAAGTCATGCATAATTTTGACTTTTAGAGAAGTCACTAATGTTTATTGTCTGTATCACTGACATTTCTAAAAATGTTATTCATATTACAATCTCAGTGTGACATCAGAAAAAATATTTGAAAATAAAAAGAATTTTTAGATAAACTTTATGTTAGTGAAATGTCATAAGGTCAAAAAAAAGATATGGAGAAAAAACATTTCTCTTTATGTTATGGAACAGATGAGACAACTAAGGTTTGCTACTTGCATGTTTTCTTAAGTAAGTTATTCCAGTCTCCCTGAAAGAAAATCTGCATTTTAGCTGGTAATCCAGTATGTGCATCAAGCTGTTTGGTATACTGTAATGGTGCTGCAGTTTATTTGAGATGGAGTGTATCTATTTGTCTATTCCTTCCTTCATTCATCCACTCACTCCTCCTTTTTCCAGCAGCCAGGCTGTCTGACTCCTGCAGATCTTCAGCCTCTCATCCCTTGCTACGGCAACCAGCTGCCACATAGCTGACCCACCAGCATCCACTGCTGTCCTCAGAAAACACATCCTTAGTAGAATCCATCTCTTTTTCTGAACATCTTGCCACTGACAGAAGATTTTTGTCCTTACCTCATCAGGTCACAGGGCCTGCAGAAATAAACTCTGTCAGTTCTTGATCTTTTCCCTTCTTTCTTCCACTCCATTACAAGGAACTACATCTGCACTAAAATCAGACTTTTGACTAACTTCTGAAGTTCTTCTCATTTTATCTCAGTAAAGTTCTCCTAGACCTTGAGAAAAATCATATGGTTTTAAGTTGTGTATTATGAAAACATGGAAGGGAAACTTTTAATAAAATGTTAACTTTGGATGCAGCTTATGTTGCATGCAAATAGTTCAAAGGAAGGGTTTATAAAGTTATATATAGTGTGTGAAGAAGTAAGACTTCTCCTTCTCATTAAAAAATATTTTTGCTGTAACAACAGTCCTTATAAAGTAACTGCATTTTGATGCTTTTGCTTCTCTTGGGAAAACCACTCCTTTGCTTGCTAAGTTCACATCTGCACAGAGCCAGAAACTGCAGTGGAAATAAAACATTTAGTAGCTGGTTTATTTCTACTCCTAGCTTTGGTTTTTTGTTTTGTTTTCAGACTGGCAGACCTAGGAGTGCTGGGAAGACACTGAAATCAATTGCTTATGTGGGAAAAAAATGTCTTTCAAAGGTTATCTTTCTAGCTGGTTAAAGTACCACTGTTCTCCACATCTTCTCATCCAGTTTTCTTTAGCCAGAACACTGCTGGTAAGCAATGCAGGGCCTAGTTAGGTAGACAAATGAAACAAGAAAGGCAAAAAGAATGGAAGATAATGTAAGTTGATATGCCATTACAAATTGAATAAGATTCTGTCTCCTTTGCAAAACCATTTACAAACATACCAGTAATACCTAAGGGTTAAGAACACAGGTGTTTGTTGTTGTTGTTTTTCCTATTCCAATGGCTGCCTCATTGGCTCCCAGTGCAGAGTAGCCAGCTTCAAAAGGCCTGCAGGGAGCCCATAACTATCCCAGCTGCAGTGGCCCATACCACATCTGGCCCCTGACTGCTACCAGATACATGCGTTCACAGCCAGCTGATGACTGTGGAATTTGTTTTTTTCCTGCTTTTCCTGCCACAGAGATGCTTGTAGATGGAGAACAAGCCTCCCTCCCCAGGTATGACTTCTTACTGTGGCATTAGCAGCAGGATAAATTTCATGTTTATCCTTACCTGCCACACTGCATTGCACACAGGTATCTATTTACAAGCTGTTTCAGCAGGAGGCGCACAGCCTGGGGCTACTTCACTTCTTTCCCAACTATATCTCTGTGCCAGCAGCAGAAGGATGCAGTGGCAGGGGCCGTGCTTGGGCTCCCTGGGCACAGTCATCAGGCTTGTGACACCACTGGGCTTGGCTGTGTCACCTCCACCGCAGGAGCAGTGGGTTCATTCCTTGGGGGAAAAGGAAGCATAGCTAGATCCAAATCTAAGGGGAAGGCTTTTGACATCATGAAGTATTTATGTCTTCAAGTTCAGCTGCAATGGTTTTGGGTTTTGCTTGTTTCCTTGTTTTCCAGAACCGCCCATTCAAGAAGCTCTAGAAAGGAATGTTGTATCACTTTTTTTTTCTTCCTGTTTGTTACTAAACCTGGAACTCTGATGTCCTTCATGCTAGGAAAGGCATCTCAGTTTTTCATGCTGTCATTAGGAACACAATCCTTAGCACAGAGAGAAAGGGCAAAATGGTCATCAGGAATGAACACTTGCTTCAGCATTAACTAGAAAAAATCTAATCTTCCAATTATAACTCCATATGGGGATATTTGTAAGGTCTTAGGCAAATCACATCTTCTCTCTGCCTCAAAACCTCCACCTATAAACTGTAGCTAAGTGCAGGTGTTAACTATGCAACAGGTGGACAGGGAAAAATAAGTGAGGAGCAAATACCTGAAATCCTTCTTACTCATTTTATACGCTTATAAATGCATCGTTCTGGTTTGCACTATTTCCAGTGAAAGAAGAATCAATGGTACTTTGAAGAACTACATTAGCCTCTAAATACAAACTTGATAGCTGTTTTAAAAATGCCTGAACTAAACAGTCGATGCCAAACGCTACACTAGTATTTTTCAATAATTGCTCCAGGACTCATACAGAGAAAACAGCACACAATGAATGCAAGGTTCTTATTAACACTTTGACCAAAGTCATATGCTTTGCCATTCTGCTTCTTAGAAGTTTGGAAGCTGTTTTTGCTCTGTTTTCTGCTGTAAGAGTTCCATGGCAAATATGTAAGTGGTACTTCACTCACAGTTCCTGAGGTTTACACATGGGCTATGTAAGTAATAACAATCAAGGTGCAGTAAATTTCCTGAGAATTAATGACTGGCTGGGAGGAGAGGAAGGTCAGCAGAACAGCCAAGGATCATTAACCCAAGCTGGTCATTAATCTCAAGAATTTACCTCACACCAAGGTCAGTATTGTTATTCTAAGCTGTGAATGAAAAAAATGTGGCCAAGTGGATTTTTATTTGATAGTTTTAACTGTAATGTCTAGGATATTTTAGAAAAATTAATTATAGTCAGGTGAATTAGGTAATCAGACCACCGGCCCATCTTTCAGAGTTTGATTAGTCTTGGCTTCTTTAACATACGTACTGAGCTATGACAGGCAGAAAGGATTTATAACGCTTTTTCTTCGATGTGCAATTGTTGTAGACCTATTAAATAGTGAGCTTGTTTATGTATCCATTTACAGGTTTTGTTTCCCATCCCTAATTTTATCTCATAGAGCTTATTAACATCTCTCGAAATTTTTGTTTGATTGAACATCTGTTTAAATTTATTAGAGTTTTGAAAGTGATGTTTCAAAAAACTGTTCTTTGTAAAGTGAGGGTATTATAGATAACTACAGAGTGTCTATAATCTAGGGAACATTTACTTCAAGATGTGCACTACTCCCTTTAGGTGAAAAAAGTAATGGCAATTTTGATGTACAACTACTATTCACATTTGCATTTATGGTAGCCTAGCATATAAATTAACACTGCTATTTCTGTATCATTTTCTGTATCATCTTTATAGATACTCATCTAATTTGTATGTCTGTGCACATCTGGTGGGCTTAAAAGTCTTTAAATTCCCCTCGATTAGGTAGGATGCAGCCATCAGCTCTGTTGTTGGCCTCAGTGTCCTGTTTCAGGAGTGCAAACTTTCCCCATGCTTTCTGGAAATAAGTCTCCAAAAAGCAGATGTTGCCAGTCCTTGTCTTTAGGCAACAAAGGTACCCTAGGAGATCAAATGTGCCTAAATGCCTCTCTCCTGGCACATTCTGATTTATTAACGATATAGGTGGCAGTTGAAGAACACACACAAAGACTCTGCAAAAAGAAAACAAACTGTCATTTATCTTCTACCATACAAAAAAATATTTGGATCTTTCTAAAGCAAATAATTATTTCCCTGTTTCAATGTGGAGTTTGCCTAGCGTTTTAAAATGTTTCCTCTTGCTAGAAAATTTGTCCCTGTAAGTTCCTTTTCAACTTCTCAGCCTTTGCAATTTTAAATCCCCACTCTTATTTTCCTCTTTTCTCCCAGTTGGAGATTCCCTGTTGAAAGGGACCAAATGGGGCTTTGAGTTTAGTCCCTCAAGTTTACAAGCAACTGTGCAATAGGCACAGAGCTGCAGAGCTTTGACTGCATTTGACCCAACTCACCATAGACCACAAAATGCTTTCCAACATTTCTTACAAATGTTAGCTACACAGTGAAAGACCAAAGCCAAGGTGTAACGTGCTACACAAAGAGAGCAGGAGTGACAAGGATCAGTTGCAGCCATTTTTCTTGCTCGGCTACATCCAGTTTCCAGATGAGGTCAATATGCAATGCTTTAGAGCGTGGCTTACCAGCCAGGCACCTTGAAGATTTTTAATACAATTCTAAATCACCTCATTTATTCTTACAAGTAGAGACATAACATGTCAGTAACATATTTTTAGCATTTCCTTTAAAATATATTAACAGGTGTGCATGTGGAAAAAAAAAGGACAGCTTAAGGAGACTGTTGCTGGATGAAGACCCAATTTGAGTGCAGTCCAATGAAAATATTACATTATACAACCTTACAAGCCACCCCCCCCCCCCCCCCCCCCCCCCCCAAAAAAAAAAAAAAACACCCACATTCCTCATATCTCACATTTTGACTGCAGATCAGGCTCTTTCAGCCAGAAGGAAGCTAATCTTCAGGCTCCTTCCCACAATATATATTAGTTTCTTCTTTCTGTCATTTTTTTTGTCTTATCCTTTTACTTTTCCTTAAAAATAATAATAATTTAAAAAAAAAAAAAAGGAAATGTGTTTAAATAAATGTAAGGTTAATTGAAAACCTGCAAAATCCATGAAATACAGGATTGTGTCATAACTTATAAAGTGTTAGCAGATGTTTGTTTCTATAGAAAGCTATCGCAAGTGTGGAGTCAAATCCATAGCCCTTAGCATTAAGTTAGAATATTTTAGTGGCAATCTTGTCTTGATTGCATTGTGCTGTGATGAAGTCCTTCATTATGGGCCAAATTCTGATTCTTTTTTTGACTGAACATGTGACTTCACAAATGTTTCTACTAAAATAGCTTTATATGAATACTCATCAACTGTCTACAGTATGTACAGCTATAGAGACAACATATATTTTGCACATTAATTTTTTTTTCCTATGGTCTGTCAAGATGTTTTATTTACATAACCCTCAAGAAAATCTTTCCTCTGATGTGCCTGATGAAATGTTCTATCTAGTACCTATTAAGCTTGCTATATCAACACTCAGAATTTTAGTAGACAGCTGCCTAAACTCCCCCTTTTGAATCATTAGTCTAATGGAGTCATTATGAAAGACATTTCAAGGTTGTTTTGAAATGAAAATCCTTTTTAATATCTCTTTATTAGATTTTCATATTAAAATACACACAGGGAAAACTACCACCCAAAACGTAATTACATGCAGATTTTGTGTTGTTTCATAACAGTCGTGCTGACTATCTGAACACATTAACATTGTACAGAAAATAATATGGATAAGACCGTGCTGGCAGAATGTTCATAATGTATCCAAACAAAAAGATAAAAAGACACATGACATTCAGAAATACAACAATTGCAGCCTGTTAATCTAAGATCAGTGTCAATGTAATCAGTATCAGCCAGAGGAAAGTACAATCTTCTACAGGGTGGGTATTTCCCTTATGTTTTAACAAGTGTGTTGTATAATAAAGGACACCCAAGCAAGTTTTTAGATGACAGCTAACTGGGGGGACTAGTTCTGTGCTGGGAGGATGAAAAGCAATGGCCACAGGTTGAAACAAGAGAGGCTTGAGCTGGGTATAAGGAAAAAAGCTCTCACCCTGAGGAGAGTCAAGTAGTGGAGCAGGTTGCCAGTGAGGTTGTCCAGGCTCCATCTTCAGAGGGTTTCAAGACTGGCCTGGTGAACACCCTGAGCAGCCCGGTCTGCTTCCAGAGCTGGGTCAGCTCAGGGCAGGAGGTGGGACCAGAGACCTCCTCCCGAACTAAAGTCACTCCTTCATCTGGTAATCAAAAGCCTTTTAACAAAAAGAGCAAGATTAAAAAATATCACTTCAAACTTTCTCGCAATGTTTGGATGTCCTTTGGATAACCAAGAATAATTTAGGATAGCTAAGATAACTCAGTTCAAATTGAATCACCTTGCCCAGTGAGTTTCTCCCAACATTTCTGGTGCAACCTCCTTCGTCAAATCATCAGAAAATGTTCGTTCTCTATAAACAACTCTCAGTAGTCATTCTTAATGTAGAATAACCCCATCAGAATCAAAGCTAAGTGCATAATTGTGCATATTTTTCTAATAACCTGGCTGTTTAATATATCTTATTCTAAATAACCATTTGTGGATGGCTGCAAGCCTTGAAGCAAAAGGGTTGGTGTCTTAAATACCTGTTCGTTAAATAAATTGCTTCCAAATATTGGCTTCAAGTACATATTTTGAAAATTAGTTCTATTATTTAATTACATGGAAAAAAGTCTTTCTTATGAGTTTTATGGGTTCCTGAGAACTCACATAAAGTTCCTATTTCTTCAGTCTCTGCAATGTATTTTCAGCATCCAGTTTTATAAGCTTCAATCACATTTTATTCTTACTCTTCCCTTCTCACGCATCCTAATCTATTCTTCAGAAAGTCAGTTCTTCCCTAGCTTCAACAGCTTTCCATCAATTTATGAGCTTCTTTACAAAAATACACAATGTTATATATGTATAGATATACATCAGATAACATACATGTGTATATATATAATTACATACTATATATGTGTGCATATATACAAACACCAATATATAATAGTATAACAGTATTTCTGATTTTCTTTTCTGTCCTATTCTAACCTAAGCTATTCTTATGCACATATATTAGCTTTGTTAACTGCTAATCTCTTGCATTTGTTAAACAGATTTTCACTGATTTCTCCATGACAGCAACTGATCTGAAGAGTGACAACTAATTCACTCTGAAATGTGCTTGCTGAATATGTAGCCTAAAAGATTTTTTTCTATTGTATACAGCCTTAGAAGAAATAACCTTCTAGCAGGTATGTTTTTCTCCCGTGTCACATTGGTCCTTACGGATGTACACATTTCATTTATAATGTAATTAAAAAGTCTGTTTTATGTATGCATACATTCAAAACTGCTATTTCTTTGATAAATTCCTTGCCTACTGAGCATGACCGCATTACAGTTTTGCTATTTGCAAGAGATGCTAAATGAACCTCTTAATCTTCCTGTAGGTGGTGATTCTAGATAAAAATGTACAAGGAATACTAGTTGCTTTTTAGACTACCATGATTACTACTGACAGACTAACATGGGGGCTAGAGTAACCCATGTTATTTTTAACTGTTTTAAAAAGACTCCCATTCTTTTATAATAATCATGGAGGAATATGAATGTATTGACATGTAACTGCACATTATTTCCCCATTTTCTTTCTGAATTCTCCATTCAGGGTCCTGAGAGACACAATAAGAAGGCAATGGCTAAATTGCCAATCATGATCAAGCACCTTACTATTTGGCAGGCAGGAAGCAAGTGAATTTCTTATCTTGCTGGTTTGTTTTTTAGATACCAGTTCTACAAAACATTTTTAGTCTTGTTTTTCTTTCAAAACTAACAATCTAAAAAGGAGAAAAAAAAAAAGGGGGGGGGGGGCAGGGGCAAAAATGCGCTTAAAATAGCTGAAGTAGCCAATCTGTCTCCTGGGGAGATCAAACATCATTCCTAACATCTAAAGGAGGCAATGCTGGTAACTCAGTTATAAAAGAAAGCTCCACTGCAACTCTACTGCTTGAAGTGTTGTATTTTAAGATGTAATGTAAATCAAAGGACTTGATAATTTGTGACTTCAAAATCCCGAGGTTTTGTTTGTTTGTTTGTTTTGCATTAGCAGAAGGTTTTTCCTTGATTTCTGGCTTAAATCCAGTTAAAATAATTATATATGACTACTTACCTAAACCTTCTCTTTCTGCTCAGTTGATTATGGTATTATTCATTTTCTCTCCTGAAGTGTTGAAATACTTCTGTACACTATTAAAATATTTTCTGCCTTCTCCCTGAGGTAGCTGCATTTCAATGATGAGTGATGTAATTCCTTCAATATAATAGTTTGTAATTGGTTTGTTAAGTTTAGTATGCACTCTGGGATTTTTTTCAGGAAGGGCTACAAACAAGTATCCATCATTCTTACTCTCTAGTATGTCATCTCTGGACCTTTCTTAGCACGTTTAGAAATTCCACAGCTGTGATTAAACATTACCATGCCACGGTGTATGGAAGCAATGTCATGATGTAAGGGCAAGAATTTTCATCAGTCAGTAGGGAAGCAAGGACGTGAACAAAGATTCAATCTACTCACTGCAGAAATACAAAAGAAAGAGCAGTATGTGAAAAACAACACTGACTCATGTAACAGTATCTGTGGAGAAGATCACTTGGAGTATAAACTCCAGAGTTTGGCCTTTGGTATGGCCAGGGAACTCAGTAATGCAATTAGAAAGGCAAATGTAATTTGGGGGGGAAAAAACAATAATTATCCCAAGTCTTGGGAATGTATATGTGTAGGAATATGCTTAATTAGTTAAATAATTGTCTCAAGTAAGATATTATTAATATGCAGTGTCAAAAAGTAAGAGAAAATAAAAAGAAAAAAAAAGATTGATAAGTAAAAAGCTACGCCTTAAAAGCTAGAAAATACCATGTACAATAATTGTTAAAATCAATTTGAAATAGTCTTAATGAAGATATTAAAAAATAGAGCAAAAAAGTTTTGCACACATCTTCAAAAAGACAAGAAAGAAAGAAGCGGGACCTCTGTACCACTAAGCTGGGATAGAGATTAAAAACAAGAGGACAGGTGATGATTTTGGCTATGATGGCAATGGCAGTACATCTTGCTACATTACTGCAGTGTCTGTCTCCATTTTTAAGTAATAAAAATGAAACACAATGAAGCTACTCAGACTTCCATTCAACTTTTGATGTGGTGTTATGTGGAAAAGTATACACTAAGCTGGAGATGATGGCATTGGCAGAGGAAACTTGAAGTGAACAAGGAACTGAATACAGATGAGCTACTTATACATCATATTGAAAAGGGGCAGTATCAAGTTAAAAAGAAGTCGCTAAAGGTGGCTTCCTGAAAGATCGGTCTTGGGGCTGAATTTACTTAGTGTTTTTATTGTTATCCTTGCCACCACTCTGATAAGGGCATGAAGTCAGGAGACAACGCCCCCAGGAGCAAGATGACCAGAACATGAGCAACAGACATGCAGAGCGGACTAGTAAAAATAATAAAATGCTACAGAATTCTCACTTTATAGTCAACTTTATATTTGGAAACCATTGAGGAAAAGCCTAAGGAAAAACAGATGAGCACAAAATGGTAAGAAACCACTTTTGTGAGGAGAATGCAAACATGATCCTGTGGTGTTCTGGGACAGATAAAGAAACCAGTGCGTTTTGCAAAGCACCACTAGGGCATTACTGGGAATGTTTTGTAGAAGTCACATTCAGGGTTAAGTCAGACTTGAATCCACAGGCAGAAAGACTGAAAACATGGTAAGAGAAATGAAGAGAATGTCTTATGACAGGAAACTTTTAAGAGCACGTCTTACATAGTGAAGCGAAACAAAAGCTGATCAGAGCCTTTCTTCATCTACTAATCCATCAAACAAAAACTGTGAAAGGACCTGTTTAAGCTGACACAGTTGCCAGAAAAATGAGTATAAAGCCTATCACCACCACATTAAGGCTGAAAATTACAAGGTTTCTAATCATTATGGCACTGAAGTGTTGTAACAGCCTTTCACTAGGAATATTGACCGTAAGAAACCTGGCTACTTCTTCTATGAAGGCATTTGCTCAGTTTACAAAAGAGGTTTTATGATGTAGTTGCCTGCTGGACTCCATAGGTAACTCCATAGGTAAAGCGGTTTCTTCCAGATCACTCTTAGCAGCTCTCTCATTGCAGTGTTCCTGCTGGCACCACTGCCTCATGTGCACAGAAAAAAAAGAGTATTCACAGGTCCGGCACCGCTCTACATCTTTTTCCAGGACACAGAGGGCCAGAAGCAGCCATGAAATGTTTGAGAAGTTTATGACGGAGGTCTCTGAGGGCTGACAGGCAGCCAGGAAGTTATGGGTTAAACCTCGCTACGTGAGAGAATCAGCACTGAATTCCAAATGGGACAGGGCCATACAGCTCAGTTAGGGTAAACAAATGGTTATGATTCCTGTCAAGAACAATTTTTCATCTCCATAAAGCTTAGTTTAATAACATGGCACGGACACCATTGAAAATGGGGCTATTAACTTTCCAACAATTTCCCCAAATTGAAATAGAATCTGTTTTGGCAAAAACAGTATAGTTGTCTACCAAGAAAAACATTTTAGGTAGTTATATAAGCAATAAAAATAAATGTTTTATAAAATTCACCCAGAAGGACTTATAAGTATTAAAACAAACAATAATAATTAACCAGTTTTCATGAACTATGAAACAGCCAAAACCAACAATTCGTACAGCTGAAGATGGTGAAGTCATTCCTTCTACTGCACTCCAAAGCCTGACCACCTGTAGAGATTAAAAAAGATATATATCCAAAGAACTAATTTCCCTAATAAGGACAGAGTGCAAAATTCTGTTGCTTAACATGATTTTGTCAAAGTAACGGAATTTTATGCAAACTTAATATGTTTTATAACTAGTTGTTCTTCTGGAGCAGAAGCAAATCGTTGGGAAGACGGATGAAAAAAAAGAGTATCTACCGAATTTCCTGTTGCATTAAAAACCCCAATATTGTCTCCAGTCAGGCTCCTACTCATTACTGCTCCTTGAAGCAGTCCGCCTTTCTCTGCTGATGAAGAGAAATTAAAAAGAAGAAACAGGTCAGCGTTAATCTCTGTTAAAATGTTCCATTTTGACACAAATATGATAATTTTACTGTGCATCAGTCCAGGACTTTCCACTGAAAGGAAGCTATTAGTATGTCCTTGTAGGATAGGATCTTATTTAGCCTATCTGCAGACACCATGTTGAAAGAAGGAATAATTTACCAGAATGAATTTGGGACAGAGCACGACTGGGAGATAAACTAGGAGGCAACAACAGTTAATTTTGTTGGCAAAATGAAGGTTGGGATGGGTTATGACAATATTTCATAAATGTATTTTTAGGGGGAATGAATCAAAGAATCACAGAATCATCTAGGTTGGAAGAGACCTCCAAGATCACCCAGTCCAACCTCTGACCTAACACTAACAAGTCCTCCACCAAACCATATCACTAAGCTCTACATCCAAACGTCTTTTAAAGACCTCCAGGGATGGTGACTCAACCACTTCCCTGGGTAGCCTATTCCAATGCCTAACATCCCTTTCAGTAATAAAGTGAAAAGAACATTTTAAACTAAAAGGTCAGGTCCGGGAATAAATTTACTCTGAAAACTGAAGTTGCTTGAACTTTTGAATTTTCAGACCTGGCATTTTGTGCTAGGCAGTGGTGTAAGGAATCTAAAGTCTAAGATAAAGCCTGATGATTTCATTTCTGTGCTAGGACAAAAATGATCCTTGAATTATAAACTCAACATTGGATCTCTGGTTATGGATTTCTGGCTGATTGCATTGATTTACCCCCACAGAGGGGACACACAGGAGAGATGCCCAGTACCATCTGACCACGCTGCTCTGTGTGTACTGCTAATATACTAATTATGACTCCCCATAAGTTCCGTTGGCTGCCTGAGAAAGCACTGAGTCTGAGGGTAACGAGCAGGCTGCTGATTTTGCGGTGCTGAAGGCGGGCCACAGAACACTGTAACGTTACTGAGGTACCCCACACGCCTGACCCGCAGCCACGGCTCCGAGAAGCAGGCACTGCTCCTCCCCCGCGCCCCCTGAGGTGCCGAGGCCACGTGACCACCCCGGCCGTTGAGGCGTGCCCAACGGCCACCGCCCCCGCGCTAGGGGCGGGACGAAGCCGCCGCCGCCCTCCCATTGGCTGTTCCGGCGGCGCTCCGGGTGGCTCCCCGCCCCCTCTCCCATCCGCCTCCTCAGGGCCGTCCGGGCGGGTCGGCGCATGCGCGCCGATGGCGGGCCCCGCGCTCCCCACGCCGCGGTACGAGCACGTGGGGCGGTTCGGGGAGGTGTACGCGCCGGCCGAGGACACCTTCCTGCTGCTCGACGCGCTGGAGCGCGACGCGGCGCGCCTGCGGGACGCCGGGTAGCCGCGGCGGGAAGCGCTGGGGGGGGGGCAGCCAATGGGAGGGAGGGGGCGGAGCCTGAGGGAGGGGCCTGAGAGAGGGGGCGGGGCTGATGGAGGGGGCGGGGCTGATGGAGGGGGCGGGGCTGATGGAGGGGGCGGGGCCTGGAGTTCAGTCATGGCGGTGGGGGGGGCACTTCTTTGCTGTGAGGGTGATGGGGCGCCGGCACAGGCTGCCCAAAGAGGCCGTGGAGTCTCCTTCTCTGGAGACGTTCAAAGCCCTCCTGGATGCCATCCTGCGCAACGTGCTCTAGGTGACCCTGCCCAGCAGAGGGGTTGGACCAGGTGATCTTCAGAGGTCCTTCCTTTCCAACCCTGCCCATTCTGTGGTTCTGTGCTGCAGTAAATCTGTAATAGGTGCTGTAGAAATGCAGCCTGTGCTGTTGACATGGTGTAGTTAATGGAAACTTTAATATTAGGCACAGGGAAACTTGCATGTTTCCCAAATTGCCCTGTGATAAACAGGAATTAGTTATATAGGCACAAGTAGAGCTGGCAGTCATTATGAAGCAGACCACACGAGGTGGGCTTTGAGGGCCTTGTGATCAGCGAGTATTTCAGCATGTTTGGGAGAAGGGCACTTTGGCAGCAGGTTTCATCACGCTGTCAAGAATAATTCTCTGTGTGTTGTAGATGCTTTTATATGGTGCAAAAAAACTCACCCAGAATTTTCTGTCTTTAGAATTGACATCTGCCTTGAAATAGGGTCTGGATCCGGTGTGGTTTCAACATTTCTAGCTTCCATTATTGGATCCAGTGCACTCTACATGTAAGTATAACAACACTTACTTAAACTGTTGCATGCAATAATAAAGAACACTTTGTCCTCAAAATACATATTTTTTCCATTTTACAGTCAAAAGTTATACTTTTCACAAAGAAATGCTAGCTCAGTTCTACAGATACAAAAAAATCAAAGTGAAAGGAGCCTAAACTATTTACTTCAGGTTCTGTAACAAGTAAGCAGTGGTGTGGTTAAACTCAATTTTTCCACTTCTTAGACAAATTGCTGAGCTTACACTTGTGTTTCCATGTTGAATCCTAAATTTTAGCCACTGAGTAATCTGACTGAGTTTTGATGACATATTACTTACCTGATTGTTGGCAGTAACTGAATTTTGTTTGTGACTGTATGCATATCTACTTACACAGAGCTGGCATTGAAAAGGTAAACATCCTGTTAAATGTTTATTTTCACATACTTCAGGTTTCAGACAGTCATTAAAGAATTTCCAGGGCAGTGTTGAGTGGTATAACTGCTGATACATTGTATTTTCCTGGCTGTTTTTTGCTATTACTTGCAAAGTAAAGGGTATTCACTGAGATTGTGTTAGCTAGCATATAGTTTGCAGTGTTAAACTTCCAGAATGAGTAGCCGTTAACTTACATTTTCTAATATTTTTATTTAAGATGTACAGATATCAATCCGATGGCAGCTTACTGCACCCTGGAGACAGCTCTGCTCAACAATGTTCACCTTCAGCCAGTCATTACTGACTTGGTAAGACAGATGTTTCAGTAATACCTTCTTCATAATTTTCATTTTGCTTTTTAGAGATACTGAAAAGTAACCATAAAGTCCAAAACAAATATTCTCTTGATAAGGACAGATGAAAAAAATGATGAAAGACCAAAGGGCAAGAATAAAATAATACCTTTGTGTCTGCAATATGTCTCTCTCGCTCTTCTACATTTCATGTAACGTTGTCTTAAGACTGTTTAAATTGTTCAGTTTCTCTTGCGCTTAGAAAGTTCCTGAGTCAGGCTGAAGTGTTTGGAACCAAACCAAAGTTGACAGTGCATTGCACTCAAGAAGAAAAAAAAGTAGACAAGGATCTACATGTACTTTTAACTAATCCAGTATTACTGGACTCATGCAGCACAGACAGATGGACAAATAGCTTGTTTTCTAGAATGGTGATGTAGCTGCATAACAGAAGGTAGGCTTCAAATTTAGATTACTGTCTTATATAAAACTAACTATTCAGAATTTAAAGAAACTTCTTAAATACTTTCTGGTTACTCCCAGGTCATCTGTAGGTCTGATTTCCATTATTACCTGATGAATGCTTAAGTGTTTTGCAACTTAATGCCACACTTTTTTTTTGTTGTTGTTGGTTTTTTTTAGGTTGGTCTGTGTGGCAATTTAAATTAATAGAAAGATATCCAGGACTATGTAACTATTTTTAAAAAAATGTAAATAATGATTCCTTGTTATTAATTTCATCTGTAGGTCAACGGATTGTCACCAAGATTAAATGGGAAGGTTGATCTACTGCTCTTTAATCCGCCATATGTGGTAACACCCTCTGAAGAGGTAAGAAAAAATAGATTTAAAATCCACAATAAGAATAGTTCTGCTGTCAGAGGAGATGGCAAATCAAATAAGCTGTGGTACAAAAACTCAGCTTGTAGTTGTTCAATTACCTTTTCTTAATTTGTAGTGTAGGCTCTTTGTTTGTTTCAAAATAGTAAATGGTTTTGTGGAACCAGTCAATAACTGTACAAGTTGTAACAACTGTTTTAGTGAAAATGATTTATTAGAACTGATAGTAACACTACATGGGAATAAAGATTGCTGGAGGTAGTTTCTCCATCAAGACTTGTTAGACATGCATTTTCCATTGAAAACCTTCTATAAAAATATCTTAGCATTTTTGTTTTTCCTCTGCTTCCTCAGACTCTGTGTTTATGAGTCTGATTCTGAAAGAGTCAAAGGGTTCACTGGCCACCTTTCACTTGGCAAATGAGATCATACGAGATTACAAGAAAATACATGTAAAGCATGTGACAAAATGCATCTCTTTCAATTAAACGTTATAAATAGAACTTGAAACAAAACCAATGCATTCATCTTGCAAGGAGTAGTTCTGAAGGAATTTTGCTTTATAAACCAATCTGCTGAATCAAAGTTATCAGAGTTCTAATGGCAGATGCCCAAAGGCAGAGATCACGATGATGTTTCTCTTCTACCAACACTCGTATTATTCTGTATTGAGTAAGATGGTCTTTGCTTTCATTCTTCCTAGGTGAAAAGCCATGGAATAGAGGCATCCTGGGCTGGTGGCAAAAGGGGCAGAGAAGTAATGGATCGCGTTTTTCCACTAGTGGCAGACTTGCTTTCACCAAGAGGATTATTCTACTTGGTCACAATTAAAGAAAATAATCCAGGTCATCGCTCTCCTTTGACCCTTCTGTGCCAAACTAGATTTAACACTATTCATCAAATTGTTGATCACAGCAATGTTCTGGAGGTTATCAGACCTCAGTAAACATGAGCAAACAAGTACCCAATGTAATTTTAATCTAATGTGGCAATACTGTATTACTTAAGATTGACAGTTTCAAAGTCTGAAATCTTCTGAACTAGGTAATGAAGCCTGTCCAACCCTTTCTTACAAAAGAGAATAGTGTTGTAAACTTATAGGTAAAAAAAAGCCTTCAGTTGGAAATGTCATTTATTTCTGACCTGCGTAGAGAAGAGATTCGGAATTGCGCCTCCTGATCTAATGCTTAATAGGTTGACAGTGATTATTCTTTCACTGTTTTGATTGATTAGGCAGCTTTTGGGAGAAGGTGCTATGAATTTCATTTTTTTCCTACAAATTAGCTTCATAAATGAACTTTTCGTTGTTATAATACCAAAATACTGAACCACAGTTAGTGTAACATAAACTTTATTTCTTCCAGATGGAAGACTGCTTTGCATAAAAAATTACTGTCTGAAAGAGTAAAATGACAAATTATAATCTTTGCACTGTATATTTTGCAGACACTTTAGCATTGCCTTTTATAGCTATATGAACTTTATTGTAACACTGTGCTTTCAATTACAGATGAAATTCTGGAAACAATGAAGAAACACGGCTTAGAAGGCACACGAGCACTTTCCAGACAAGCAGGACAAGAGATGCTTACCATCCTCAAATTTAGGAAACCTGGATAACTGTTCTTACTACATATACCAGGCGTACAGGAAGTTGAATACAGACCATTGAAGCTGTCAAATCATTTCTCACACTCTTAAGGTGTATCCTCACTTCCTGACTACTGCAGTGAAACTGATCAAGACTGTTTTTATTCTAGAGGTCAACCAGCTTTTATCTGCTGTCAGAGGTACAGCTGTCCTCTGGCTTTCCACAGGACAGTTGCAGGTGAACTGTGAAATACCCTACCCCATCACATTTTGCACTTCACCACTTTTTCCCTCTGTAAATAAGAATTTGTATATTTGTCTTTGTTGCTTATTAAAAGAATGTACTTGATATAATGCTTCCTGTTTTAATAGTTACTCTGTACCTGTGCTGGGTTTAAATATTTGGTGTGACTCATTTTGGTGTAGTATGAAGCACTTTTGCAAGTCTAAAGCACAGTTACTGAGTTTGTTTCTGTAGTAGGAAAACCACATACGTCTGAACAGAAAGATGCAGGAAGTGCGTCTCAAGAGCTGAAAAAAAAAGCTACCGCTCTCCTGCTGTTTTGTATGGGTTGATTGTGCTCCCTTCTATGCCATTTTACAAGGAGGGTACGTACCACTGTAAAGATGCAGAGTTCTCATCTGTGAGAAGGCATTGAGGAAAAAAACCAAACATATGAGATGCTATTAAGAAGGCTAGTTACTGCGTACCTGAAAACAATGAATATACGGAGAGAAGTAGAACGAGTCCTCTCTGAAAATCATTATACAAAACAGGAAGCTATTTCCTGAACATGAGATCTTTACAAAGAGCTTTCCTCTGCAGCTTTCTCCCTGTGAAGTGCCCACAAAAGGTTCAGCATTCTCCCAGGGGCATTATGATGTGAGGTGGGCACAGTCCTAGGAGGAAGACACTGCTCACGTGCAACACAAAGCTAGAGCCAGCGTAGGCACACAGCAGTGCTAACACTGTCTTGGAGAATATTTTCAAAGAAACTCTTCGTTAACGTTTTGTGGCAACAGAACTTTAAATGATTAGCTCTCTCTTTTCATGTGAACTAAAGTCACAAGTTTTTGTGTAGGATGCTGGGGCACTGGAAAGACTATTCCATATAGGACTTCAGAACTAAACATATGACTGTCTACTTGCCCAGCCTGCACAAACATTAAAAGTTTTTCCACGTTTGGAACTGACCACCCAAAAAACTCATCTGGGAGACTGAAAAAAGGAGGTTATAGACAGGCAGACCAACACACAAGAAATTTAAGTGTAGGGCCTGTTAGAAGAAACACATGACTGCAAGCATAGCTGGATCATCTGAGGATTTGAGATACCATACTGCAAAGTAACACAAGAAGCTGCTTTTGACTGATACAGGTCAAAAGTTGATGCTTTTCTGGCATAAAGGTTATTCCTTACACTAGCCTGAAGAACATACAAAAAAGCATTGGACAGCAGAAAGTGTGCACTCGTTATTGTTTTACAGCCTAAGGTCACCATTTTCCAGCTCAGATCACTGCCAAACACGACAATTCAGCAATTCAAGCAGAGCTGGTACATCCCTTTCAGTAACTTTTTTTGGCAGTATGTTTTTATATAGATGCATATGAACGTGAATACGTACACCCAGGAGGAGGGTTTAGAAAGCAGTTTCAGTCATATATAGGCTGTTGCTTGATATTTGTTACATACCAGACTCCCTGCTACTTGGAACTAAGTCTAACAAAGTGAGTTTTATTGACCAAAGTGAGGCTAGGCTCAAGTCTTTGATTCTTAACTTCAGAATACCTTGTCCAAGGACTGCCAAAGGTGAGAAACAGAGATGAAACCTTGTGGCCATCTGTGAATGAAATGTTTCCATAGTCTACTTCCAGTGAAGAATTTAAGCAGTTTGTGTTCTTGCAACTTACCAACTGGTCAATTATAAGTTACATTTCAGTTCAACAGCCCCCTAACTCTAGAATCTTTTATAGTTGACAGCAGACCCTTTGCTAAGCAACACTTCTGGTTTTGTTCAATTCTCCCTTACTATAAGGAAAGGAGGTTTTCTGCTCACTGATTTTGCTTTTATGAAGAATTATGGTTTTGGTGTTATATCTGTACTGCTGCTCCTCCTTAAGACAATTCTAGAAGGATAACTGAAGTTAGGGTGCTGTGCAAAGGTCACAACATCAAAAGACAATTTTAAGATGTAGTTTGATTTGTACTATTAATTTCTGTAATTTGCCACACAGAGGAAGAGAAAACAATCCAGAGACTACAAAGACTGACAAAATTCATTTATTCCTTCCCTTTTATTGACTTTTCAAAGAAATCCACCACAGAACAATACTATCCGAGTTAGAACATATTAGTACGCTACTGCTGCTTAAAAAAAAAAAAAAAAAAAAAAGACTAGTGGAATGAAGACAATGTTAAATTCTGATATATCTGTCATATTTGCTTAGAACCCTTATTACAGGACACTGGAAGTAGAGGGTAAATTCAGTGGTATTTCATGTGCCAGCTAATGAAGACATTAACTGCAATAATGGCAACACAAGAATTGATCACAACTGAACACAAGAATTGTATGTCTTCTTAAAGGCCAGTCTGCACTACATAGGTAGTGGTTTTCATTGTCATGCAGGAATGATTGGGCCCTCTACTCACTTATGCTTCAGAGTACTCAAGTTTTTAGGGTGCTGGATGGCTCAGGTTTTTTGAGAATATAAGATGGTTAAAGGTGAAAGCTCAATTTATAAACATTGATTTAGAGCATGCTATGTTTAAATTTTATATTCTAACAGAAAGTCGTCACCCTAATTCCATGCCTTAACATATAACAGCAAAAATTCAAGTCTTTATACCACCTATGTTAAATTCACCTGTTACATTAGGAGGCATGATCTGGCTTAAGCACATACCACCATGTTAGAATATACCTAAAATAAGAGGTTTTAATCAACTATGTTGTGGCTTAAACACCACTTTTTAGACATAACTCTACATTACTTTTGAATTTTTAACATACCTTAATACCTTAAAAATATACAAATTAAAATAAATTATTCTTATATATTTCTTTATATCAAAGAAGAATCTTCAAACTTTTACAAAAAACAGTCCGGAGGTAAATATGTGTCATATCCCACTAGTCAAGAATTTAAAGTAACTGACATTATTTCCAAGTAGTTTGCTTCTTTTAACATACTGTTTATTGTCCCCTCTTCATTCATGACATAGCTCACAGAAATAAGGCAGACCGTTTTATTTCAGAAGAATGTCTCTCGACAAAGCGGACAGGTGGATTTGTTGCTGGATGTGAACCATTTGTACTGAAAGAGAAGTATTAGTGCTTAATATATGAATGCAAGTTGACTAACAAGAACATCGATTTATCACTGGTAACAAGCATTACTTGCCAATAAAGTTAACTATCAAAATATTCATTTTGCTTAAAAAAAAACAAAAACAAAACAAAGAACAGTTAAAAATCCTTTCCTCTTATGTATTTGTGTGTGTGTGTGTACACAAAGCACAAAAGTTTTATACTGAACAAACAAACGAAAGAAAAACAAAGAAATTCTTGTCCAGTCTAATTTCAGACAGAAGTAATGTTTTCAAAGCAGCATGAATTCCTCTATTGTATGGCAATACAGATGCCAGCCTGTACCAGCATACTCAGTAACCACACAACCAGTGCCTATGATGACTTGGATATAGTTAACTGTAAATTATCCAGATCAGCAGGATTTACTGAAGAGCATGCTGTGTAAACTAAACTTAAACTTTTCTGTTCCCATATCTGAGCTGCTAACATCAAAATGCTGTTGCTACACCCTACATAGATGTAATGGCTGAATCTTAGAACACAAAATAGTTATTATCTGTTTAGTGTAGAAACTCCTCTCTCATTGCATGCCTTTGCAGCTTAGTACAAAATCCATGCAAATTTTTAGGAGTTCACTTAATCCCAGATAATCCAACAACAAAATGGGAAACTGATGGTATTTCACTAGAAGTATCTAGTTCAAACTATTAATAAATAGTTTGCCTATTTAGAAGGACTTAGTGTAGGTACTTACCAAGCAAGCTGAATGAAACTTTTTCTTACATGTTCTGCAAGCTTTTTTGGGAAGAGAATAGTTGGAACCATGAATGACTGAAAAACAGATCATGCAATCTTCTACACCCTCAAAACGTTTATCCACATTATTTTTCCACAAAGATAAGCCTTCCATAATACTTCCATTCTAACAGAGAAAAAACAGTTATTAATATACTATAGCATTCCTTCAGAGTATTCTTACTGTTATTCACAAGCACATAAAGGAAACAAAGCCTCTATACTTTAAAATCTGAAATTACATGCAGTAATTTATAAAGCCAGCTCATGAACGACAGATAGTAGTTTAACCTTTAGAAATGCAAGTAATTCTCACAACAAAAGGAATGCACTTCTAATTTCAAAAATTTCATTCAACATTTTCTTTGTTTTGTTCTAGCCAAAGATGTGCAACTTAACAACCACCAAACTTTTAGAATTTCACGTACTGTGTTTCTTTTCCAAAGTATAGTTGGAATGGCATAAGGTGAACACTGGCCCATCCCTTATGAGATCTAGATTCTCATCTTTGGCTGTGGATTTATCAGGACTTACTAGGCAGGTAATTTTACCTACCTCTTTGTTTTAGCATCTGGAGGAAAGCAGATGATAAGAGTGATCAAATCTATAAAGTCACATTTGAAATGTGACGAGAGTCGTTATATAAATCTAAATACTATATTATTAGGAACATTTTTCTATTATCAGGACTACGTTTTCAAAACTAGGGGCTTTCTCTAAACTCACTTGATGCGTTAGATATGTGCTTAACTGTAGCATCCAATTGCGCCATTGCTGAACAGCCACACCAACTCTCTTTCCACTCTCAACTGTTATGGACCCCAGTGGGTAATTTGTTGGAAGCTGTATTATTAGTTCAATAAATATATCATCAACTGAATAGGTAGCAATGACTTCCCGTGCAGCAGACCGAGCTTTTACCTATGAAAAAAATGCAAGTATTAAAAATCTCCACAACCAGAGAGATTTACACACCATTTCTAGCCTTACATTAAATAATTCTCTTAGACTACAAAAACACTTTTCTCAAAGAAAGTAGAAATGTTCTCATATCTTGGCAATCTGAAAAGAAATTAACAGCCCTTTTTCCAATCTAGTGGCTGATTATATTTTTTAATGAACCAAACTATCTTGCATTTACCGGAGTCCTCCACTTTTCCAACATTCATAAAACTTTTTTTTGAATGAAAAATGAAAACATTCATAAAATTTTTTCCAACTTATTCTAATATACAACAACTTACTATATAGATAGCAAGCTAAATTACGTTCTCATCAGTCATATAGAACAACAAAAAAGAAATCATATAAAATACTGTCATAGAGTCTTGTTCTGAGAAGCAACATTTCTCTATAGATGTGCAAAAAATAAAAAAAATAACAAGAAGTCTCACTAACCGTCATGCCATTAAATAACTGTGTGCTAGTTTGAACAGAAGATATTTCCTGTGAAGAAAGCACGCTGCTGACATACTTGCTTGTAAATTTATCTACAACATTGAAGACACGTTTCTCACAGCTATTCCACCAAAGCCTAACCATGGCTGGCAAGTCTTTCAAAGTTATATGATACACAGTACAAGCCAAGTGTGGAATTTGGGATGACAGGGCTCCTGTTCCTGTGAGAGAAATAAAAGGACGTTGAAATACTATTAACAAATTAGTCACAAATGTTGCTTCATTCACAACATATACAAATATATATATATATATATATATATATATATATATATAAAAAACTGTGGTAATAAGAAATTAATTTACCTGCTCCTTCTAACTTTGTTACTATAACTGGTTGTTTGACTCCACCTTTCTCTATGACTCTAGTTTCTTAGATTAACACTTCACAGCTGGAAATGCATCTTCTAATTTAGAGATGAACTCTAGGTGGACTACCAGAAATCAAGAATAATTTTACATTCTAGAAATTACAAATTACTCACTTTGGAGTGATCAAGCAGTAAGATGTTTGGAGCACATTTGAGGTTTGCAGTGTTCTATGGAAGTATGTAAACAGATAAGGAACATCCTTCTCTTGGGAAGCTGTGTTAGTAATTCCCCAAACTACCCTATTTCTACCTTTCTTACTGTCATCCAGATAAACAGTTCTGCAACATACAATGATATTCAAGCACAAAAATAAAAAATGAAAATTCAGTATCTTTGCAGGTACATAAAGAGGTGTATGAACATTTATAAGGGTACATAAAATAGCATTTTCAATGAAGCATTTTCAATTTATTTTTTTTAAACAGAAAAGTATATTTAAGCCTCAACAGTATCAAAACTCGTTCAAATGCACAAATGCCATTTTTTACTAACCTTTGACATCTAAATGAAGCTCTTCAGTAAAGAAGGTCTTTGTATCCTTATTCGGAACTTCTAAAGTTGGCCCAGAAAAGACAGGATTTTCAGGCATAAGCCTGAACAAGTGATAAAGCAGTTTATTCAAGCTTTTTGTTCTTCTAAGGTATTGTGAATAGAGAACTCGTAGCTGATAGTGTTAAAAAAAAACAAAAACAAAAACAAGAAAAACACAAAAAGCAGATGAGACTTAATAAAAATAGTTTTCTCTGCAAATAATACAAATACGTTTCTGTAGGGAGGAAGAGCAATCCTGAGATTTGGAATTTGTGCTAAGAACAATTTAGCTCTCTGCAAACTTCTAAACAACTAGAAAAGCATAAATGTAGCAAACTTGTTTGAAAATGGCAAAAAGAAACATCTATTAATGAATGTTAAATTTTTATCAACGCTAATATTGCCATCCCTAACTGTAGCATACAGAAATATAGATCTGTTGATGCTTTCAGAATCCCACTAATTCCAAAAAAACGGAGGTAGGAAGATGCACAATTAAATGAATAAACAGGCTGAATGAAACCTCAAGGCTCAAACCACGTGAGCATATTAAGAAATTCACTTTAAAGGAAAATGCTCTGAGTATATACCTGAGAAGAAGCCGCTTTGAAGAAAGTTAACGTTAACTTCCAAGTGAGAAGATATCCAAGAACAAGGCAGAACTCATCACTCAAGGGCTGAATAACTGCAAATTCTCCAACTGGAATGCATTCTAGGATGTTTTCTAGTAAGACCTCTTGAGTGGCAAGGACAGACATAAGAGCAGCTGGAGGCGATCTATGGAAAGACGTTATCTGGCATTGTAAACTCAAAACTTCAGTAGAGCATTAACTGAATTTATATTCACAGCCTTCCTAGCAACCTTTTAGTAAAAGCATGTATGTAGAACATCTAAGGAGGTCTTTTATTACAGGAAAAATTTACTTGCAGATTGGCACACTAGTGCTAGATTTTACCAGTTCTTTTTCCTGAAACAGACCGTTGGTCTCTTTACCTTTCAGAAGAAGAATATAAACTGAATGCTGATCCCAATCTGAAAATGTGAATTTGGTCTATGGCTGAGCTGATTTAACCCATGTCAGGGAATGCTTCAATTTCTTCTTTGTCAAGCCACCAACAAAAGAGCAATTGAACAATGGATCTCCTAACCATTGAATGTGCTGGGTGTGGATTTTAGCAATGCATTATAACATCTTTTGCAGCTCTGTAGTAAAACATGCTATTAATTGCTGGGCTGAAGTTTTTTTTTATTTGTTTTTGTTTAAATCAATTATTGTATTCCCTCTTCAAACTGTTGACTTTATCAGATTCAAGATGTATAAAACACCCAGGTCAGTTTTGGAGGTCTTCACGTTTAATTTAATTCATGGATAAGTTTGTCTAAAAGGAATAATCCAGGAAACTGAAGTTACTTGTGCAACTTGAAATATTCTCAATACAGCAGTCCCATATAAAAACTCTTGAGATTGTACAATGGAACATATATGCTCCAGTTACTCTAGTAACTGTACCCACAAAACTATTAAACATTAAAAATGTTATTTCCAATTTTAGCACAAAGGCAGATTTAATAAATTTTATTTTATATATTCAATATTTATACCCCTACGGTCATAACCATCTTAATTTTTTATTTTAACATCTTCTGACAGACACTACTCTGCTGCAAATCAACGTTTCTAACAGATAATAAAAACAGGGAAAACGGTAGTAAAAAAAATGAGGAAAAAATACATACAATGCTGATTCTTCCTCTTCGTCACCATAAGATTTGAGATCTTCATCATCAAATTTAGGCAATTCAGGCATTAATCTACAGAAACACAGAAAAGAAATGAAATTTAATTTTTACTATGTTCATAGTATGGGTGTAATGTACAGTTCTTTGATTATCAATGTCAACATTACTGATAATCAATATAATCAGGCAAATACTTATTAACACCTTTTTGTTAAGTAAAGAATCTTTAAGAGACATGTCATGCAAAGTTGGTTACAGATCCAGAGCTTGTAGCCCTGCTCAGCTCTTCTCCAAACCTTTTAAACATCCCGAGTCATGCTAAAATAAATTTCCCTATCTCAGAACAAAGCTATACTGAGGGATTAAGTTGTAACAAGTATAATGGTTGCTTCTTCTGCTCAAGTCTGCTGCTCTGCAGCCTGCATTTTAAGAAGTCAAATGCATACTGTTTTTCAAATTCTGTATTCTTTCCGTAATTAAAGATATACAAAAAAGTTCACAAGAATACCACATATTTTTTTTCACTTTCTTACCTAAATTAGTGAAAATAAAATGGTCATGCTGTTTAATGAGATTGTGGTTACCAGATCAAACTTGGAATGTTTCAGTTTACATTTCAGGACTTATGAGCACTAAAATAGGTGCTAAAGAAATAGCCTGCTAGTTACAACACTGATATCTATCTGTAACTATGGTACAGAAAATAAAATTTTATTTTCATGTACCGCAGTAAAATTTCTCAGTGTATATTTAATCTGCTTTTATAATTAAATTTAGCATTTGTAGCTTTAGAGCCTATACTCTGATCCAGAATACAAGCTGCCCAGTTAAGCATTTTCTCCCATAATGACACAAAACTTTACTAAACGTAAGTGCGTGTTCTACGGTATACTGGAGAAAAAAATAAAAAAGTGAAAAAAAAAAAGCAGGGGAAGGAGGTGAGGAGTGAGAAATTTGTTGATTCTTACTTATACAACATGTGGTAGACAGAAATCTGTACAGGTCTAGCCCAGAAAAGCAACAATGGAGACAGTGTGTTTAACAGAGTCTGTAGTTTATCTGGAAGATTTGTTTTCTGGCCTGCAACAAACTTCGCTGGCAATTTATGGTTTAACAACTGGTCCTTTGAGATGTAAGTTAGAGCTTCACCCAAAGATGTTAATACAGAGTTCTGAAAGGAGCCTTCAGCTGCAGTTTTGGTTTCTCCTATTTAAAACAGAGACAGGTAAGCTGTGATGCAGAATGATGCATATGATATCATAAACAATAATAATTAGAAACAACTCACATTGTGTTTAGAAGAATTCATCTAATATTAAGAGCCAAAGAATATAATTCCTTTACTAATTAACATGTGTTCAGGAAAGCACTATTTTTTAATGAACTATGTTAAAATAATATTCCTAGAAATTGAAAAATATGGCCCAGCAAGTTCTATTTCAGAATAGGCTGATATGTATCACTAACTAACAGCCTCCTTGCCAGTTACCATATACTCGCCTGTGACTTTCACCAACAAAGGTAACAGCAAATTGTGAATTCCTTCAGAAAAGAATTCTTTCCATTCACTGATCAAGTTCACAGGAAGGTTTTCAGTAGTCTCAGGAGCTGCAGATTCAAAGTAAGCACTAAGGGCAGATGCCAAGTCACAACTGACACAAGCAAAAATCTGCACAAGTGGGATATGATAGAGCAAATGGTTTTCACAGGTTGTCTAGGAGGAAAAAAAATAAGAGGAACATTTCTTAATCACAAATCTGCTTTGAAATAGTTTTTTCACATTCCCCATCTATATCCAAGAGTAATTTCACAGAAGATTCAGCTGCAAAGACTGTTTTATAACTATTTGAAAAAAAAGTTTGAAAATGTAATTTGTACTTTAATAAAACATGCTGAAACGAATTTCTAAGTCCCACCAATGTTTCAAATTCTAGATTGCTTCCCTTATGTGACCTTCTTTATAATGACAGACAGAAACTGCCACCAAGTGGATTTGAATAGAAATGTATGCAACTGTAGACAATCTGTTGCACTTGTAGAGCCAAGTGAGCCAAAACTGCACATGAAGTGAGCTCACTTTTCTCTCCCAAATATAAAACAATCCATATTATGCCTGTATTTCCAAACTGTAGAAAGAAACTGACAATGCATTATTGGAAACTGGAAGTTATGGAAGTGATTATCAGGAGAATATTTTGTTTATCCTAAAGCAGCTCCTTTTAATTTTTATACTTACTAAATTCATCCCCCACCCCCTGAAAAAAAACAGGAGTATCATTAAATCTTAAAAATATTCCTAAGCACTTGATCTATGCAACAACTTTTTCGTAGAAGTTCTTTTACAAAAATAAAGTTTTGAGGCACATACTGCACAGGTAAGATTAATCCTGAGACCAAGAAAGACCACATGAAAGTTTCCAAGCCCTGGTGGTATCTTCCACTGTCTTGCTGATTTGATTTTGGAAACAGAAGATCTGGCTGTCTTACAACTAGAGCCTTATTTCATCCTTCTCTATAGCAGCAAACCTCAAACTAGTATTGTTTGTGCTTTTAAACCACACATGAGCTTTGCCAAAGCTCAATGGAAAAAAAAAAAAAGAATTCTGTGCATTCTGTGAATTTCTTAAAAATTCTTTTAAACATTATGTCAAATATTTGCTAAACTGAGATGACTACGTTCCTGCCACATCCAGGGAATAATCTAAAAAATTAGCTGTATCAATACTGAAAATGCAACATAAGCACTCCTGGCATGTAAAGTTTATATTCTCAGTTTCACTCTGGGGTTGAGATACAAGTTATCTTTGAAATGATCCTTACTTAAAAGTACTAGGAAATTAACACACCCTAGACGAAACAAAATTCATAGTATCACAGAATGGTTTGGGTTGGAAGGGACCCTCCAGGATCACCTGGTTCCAACCCCTCTGCTGTGGGCACGGACACCTTCCACCAGACCAGGTTGCCAAAAGTTACAACTGTTAAGACAATTGTCATTAAGACATTCTGATTTCCATTCTTCTTGGCAATCCTTATGTACCTTTGTTCAAACCTAACTGCTATATGTCGTAGCTTCTACAATGTTTCACTGCATCATCCAGATATCCACCTTCCCATTTTGTACAGATGTTCACATGAACAGGTGAACGTTTAACATACAGCTTTCAAAGTCTGAGGATAAAATGTTGATCACAGAGCCCACTAAGATAATAAAAATGGAGTTATTTCCTAGCCTATTTTTTTCTTTTGAAATTCCTCTTTCCTTACCACTAGCCCTAGCCAAAATTAGTCTAGAACCTTCAGAGGGCATTAGGGGATTGTATTAGGAACTGCAATGCAATGGTTAGTAACAGTCTCTTTCATCTTACCTCTAACCAAGCCAGCATGGAGCACATGATAAAGTCCCATTCATTATCAGCCAAAGGAGCTGTGGAATACTTCAGCAACAATGGAAGGTAACGGATCATCTCTATGTTGAAACCCAGCAACTGAGCACTTGTTTCTTTCAGATTGCTGAAATAAAAATACAGCTGAAGCTAACGTATCGTCATATTATAACCACAAGTATTTATTTTCTTGCCTTTGCTTCTCTTTGGACAAATTAGTCTTGTACCAGGCTTTGACCTAGGTGCTTCTGACACTGTATTTCAGAGCTAGGATCCCACCTTAGCTACCAATCCTAAATAAGTCAGTCAACAGGTACAAAACAGATAATCAGAGGTACTAGCTCATTTGCATGTTATATTAATAGATTCCTAAAATTGTAACACTTACATGAACTGTGAAAATTAGCAATTTTAACTTAATCATTGCAACAACAAAAAAAATCTTTTTTTTTTTTTAATTAAAAATTGACTTAAAATAAAAGCTCTCAAATGCCCCAGTACTGTATATTATTTTCAGATTGTGTTGCTTGGGTTTTTCTCACTTCACTCAAACAAACAAACATCGGTGTATTTTTACTCCTTATTGAAAGTTTAGCTTTCCAAGTTACATTTTCAGGTGCAAAATTTTAAAAACAGACACTTAAGTTTGGTACCCAAGTTTTGTTTCTGCTAGCTAAATAAGGAATCAGAATTTTGAACTGAATATCCAGCCGCACATGCAAAGCTGGTCAGTTCTGCATGCTTTGGAAAAGAGTTATCATCTGGATGCATAAACAAGCTCCTGGTTTCCCACCCTTGATTACAGGTTTAATGTCAGACCAACTTTTTTACACCTATTTATCTTCATATAATTCCCTTCAGTAAACTAATTAGATACTTAGAGACAGGTATATTAAACTGAGGGATGCAGTTCAGTTCTACAAAGGCTTGAAAATGTAGTATTAATGCAGCAGATGACAGTTTTAACTTACAATTTGATTTTGAGTTAATAACCACCCTGTGTTTTTAAACTCTTCAGAAATTGAAAAAATATAAAATAAAATTATCAAATTGTCTCAAAGTTGCACCCACCAGCTAAAGAGAAAGCTGTCCTCATTATCGTTTTTCCAAGACATTATGATTTTTAGTATCCCAGGTAATAGATGATCACAATCAATACTAGTGTCATTCAAGCAGGAGTTCAAAATGGAAAGACACCCAAATGCTCCTATGACATAATAAAAACATCCTCAGTAGGTCTTAATTATCAGGGCAGACAAACATTAGAATGTGTGTCAATTGATTGGATACTTTAATATTAATATCATGACATAGTTTGGATAATAGCTAAGCTTTTTTCTTTCAATACTTAGCCCACAGATGCCCTTGTTAAATCAAAATTACTGCATCCAACCGAAACTAAAAAAACAAACAAACAAACAAACAAAAAAACCCTCAAACCACTAAACCAAAAACTCCTATAAGAGTCATACTTGGTTTACACAATTAAAACGGAAAAATACCTGGTAAGATTTAAATTTAATTGTGCTATTAAAAATGTAGTATCCCAAACAATAATTTGGACAGATAATTAAGTAAATGTAAACACAAGGTATGAATTCCAATACTATTGCAAGAGTGATAGCTTTTAGTTTCGCAGTAAAATACTACCGTCGTATTAGCACCGTTTTCCATTTTTAAGGAAAACCGCATGCACCCAGATCTCTTGGAGAACAAGAACGTTTCTTACAGGCACGATAACACGGAACTGAGGTAAAGTACCACATATGCATAGCAAAAAACCACACACTTCACTTAAGCAGCAATGATTTACAAGAAATTTACCAGCACTTTCCTGATCTGAAAAAAAACTAAACCTTGAATGGTGAGCCCACATCCTACGTCACACTTAATGGGAAAAATTGCGAATATATTGTCTGTTCAGGAACCCCTAGGAAAATGAGAAGCAGCAGAAAGGAAAATGCAGACCAGAGTTACAAACAAGAGTACAAGGAACAGAGTAGCAAGGGAACAGTGAGGGTTCTTCTTCCTATTTTCTGTTAAAAGTTTCAAGGCCCCATTTGGTTGGTTCACTGGTTCACACATAGAGCCAGGACAGCTTAACAAACTAAGTCTGAAGAACAAGTGTTAGGGAAATTATAACTGCAGTAAGATTCAAGATTCCTCTCAACTGCTGCATGAAACGAATACTTAAAAGTTTCACATTCTGAGGACATTCATTTGAAAGAGCTCATCTGAAAACACGAAGACACTGCAAAGGGACAGATGACAACAGTTTAAAATGACCAGTTTCTTCAATTTAAGTATGGTTCTGTTAAGAAAACAAGCAAATTTTCAGGTTTTTATAAGACTTATGAAGTATGTTCACGAAACCATGAAAGCAGTACTGAGAGAGAGAATATAAGGTGTGCATGTTTTTGTTTGTTTTAACTGCATAATAAGAATGTAGAAGGACTTTGTATAATTATTTCCAAAGACTACTCTTGAAAAGCAGTGAGTTTGTGAAAATTAGCATTTTTTCTAAGGGACATTCAAAGCAATATTGTAACACATCTCAATCACCTCATTAAGTAATTTTTCAAAAGCTGTTAAAAGTGCATGCACAGGAGCTCTGACTGAGCATACTATATCATCCCATGCACTGGATGAACTGTTCAAAAATTATACAAGAACTTCGAAAGAGTTTGGATGCTGAAGCATCTAAAATCAATCACAACACTACCAGTAGGCAGCAGAAATAATTTGCATGCTATGTAAAGCCTAAATGATTAATTGAAAACTTTGATATTTACAAATGTGTCTAAATCAGAAAGACTAATATTGCTAAAAGTATTTTGATACTGCCTCACTCCTTGTTTGATCTATCTTTTAAGTTCTAATTTTGGACCAGGCAGCATAGCCTGTACTTCCTTAGTTAGACAGAAAACCGCTATGCCAAACAGTCTAAAAGAAATATGCAAAATGAAAAGATACTTCTTTCTAGTAAAATTGATACAATTATAATTAACACATCTTAGCTAAAAGCAAACATTATTACAAGGTGACATTCTTAAATTCTAACGAAGTGGGCTGAGGTAGAAAACATACTGACCATCAGTACTGGAGAGCTCTGTCTGTGCACATGTCATAAGTTTGGCCACGCAGTGGAAGACCAGTTCTTTCTTTTCTTCCTCAGTTAAAAAGGCTGATAAGCACTGAAGTGTATGCAATCTGCCCTCTGTTAATGGCAGAAACCTATTCATGCAAGCAGAATATCAAAAATAAACAAACCCAAAAGTTTAACTAGTAAACAAAACGTTAACTGGTTCATAATGAACACACAACCACGTAATATCCTGTGATGTAACTAATTCCATACATTAGTGTTTCACTTTTACACAACACATACATATACTACCATGTTTTTGGTCTTCACATGTCATTCATTAGAATCAGTATCATTTATCATCATCAATATTTGCAATGTAAACTTTGCAAAAAGGTCACAGGCAACAGCATTTAGATACCCTTCACTTGTCTTAAAAAGATGTTTCATTTCACAGGACACCGTGTTTTCTGCACGAATCAGTTTGGCCATGGTTAAGGACCAGAGTCTTCCATGCTCCTCTGACCTTCAAAAGAAGAAAGACCCTGGTTAATAACTGCAGATGAACGATGTTTCACAACAGTGTTTTATGAAGCATCAATATACAAAAGGAAATATGGTAGCACTTAATACTCTATACAAGGCAAAATACAAAGACAGAATTGTGTTTCAATTCAGGGTTGTATTTCAGTTGAGGTTTTACTTGCTCTTACATACCTATCAAATATTGTTTGCTGAAGGTCAGCTGTATTACTAAGCGTACTGAACTTCTCATATGTGATATGCATTTCTTCTAACATATGAAGATATTCAAGAAGCAGGTAAGGAGGATTCTCCAACTCTTCAATCCATTGTAATGAATACAACAGCTCTGCAACTAATTAAACAGCAAAAATAACTACTGAATATACTCAGTGAATATGCAAGAAGTTTCAGCTTTTTTTTTGGTTATGTTTTGTTTTTAATATATTTTTAATGCATTAAGAAGATGACATTTACACACAACTTCAGGTACTTCAGAGCATGAACTGGGTATCTGCAATTGCATCATAAAATACAAAGAAAAAGTTACAATAATCTATTCTAGAAGTTCAGGAAATTTTAAACCCTAAATCCTCTCTTTTTATTTTTTTAATATACATTTCTTGCAGACAAGGCAATCAAGATCTAAATCAAAAAAAAAAAATCTGATGCTAAGACCTAGCATAGGGTTTTTTTTTCTTTTCCATCAGCTTACACAGGCCTACACTGAACAATTACTCTTCTTCACAGTGAGACTTCTGGAGGTAGAATTGTTAATTTGAAGATGCTGGCTCTAATCTTAGCATTCTCAAACAAAAAGAAATTAAATTCCACCTCGTTGAATTAAGAAAAATGGCTGCCTCAAAATATCTTTATGTTACAGCTAAACACTCAAGGCTATTATTTGATGGCATGGACACAGTTCCTGTTGCCCATTCATTCCAATGCACCACACAGGCTTTGGCAATGAACAACTTAAATTTTAGAGACGCTTGAATCTACAACGAACTTCAAAGTTGTGTTGAGACAGCATGTATATACTAGCAAAAGGCTCTAAATTTAAATGTAAGCACTACACATACTCATACTTTTAAAGGAGAACTTAAGAAAAAAATACGTAAAGGGAAAAAGAATGATTTCTGATAGTTAAATGCCAAACTTTACCTATTCGTTTTTAATTATCAATTAATGTTGATTTAGAACTAGTATAAAATCAAAATTTCTTTAAGTTTTATCACTATAACTTACTTATATTGTCAATTTTCTTTCTTTCAGCATCATCATTTCCATGGTCCATACCATTTTCCAATAAAAGCAACGCCATTTTACTTAATAAGGCTGAAGTACACAGATGCCCTGGAAGTTTAGTTGTGCCACATAGCTTAACACGGGATCCCAAATGCTCACAATTCATACTCAGCCTTCCTTCCAAAAGAGGTTTGTGCATCCACTGTAATATGTACATAAAAAGCGTGTGAACAGATAATTGACATTTTAACAATACATAGAAGTAGTAGTTAAAAATTCAGAATTATACAAAAAAAAATAACCATGAAAGATACAAATTTACACCGAAAGCATAATGACGAGGATCACCCACTCCAGTATATAAAAAAATACAGCAGTAACTTAAAACTGCATCATTGCCTCAGAAATAAGTGTATACCCTTAGAACTCTCTACAACATTTCAAAAAGTAGCAGGGTTACTAAAGATTGGTAGTTGGTCAGGAAACTATTTCTTTCTCCCAATCTGTTCATGTCAGCATTTTGTTTAAGGTCAGCACATCATGTTCTTCTGCAGATATTAGTGTCTTGCAAAAAAGAATCTTACAGAATAATTAAGATAAGAACATCCTCCTGGGGTATATTCTCTCAGACAAGATTTCTGAGTTGTAAAGCAAGTTGCTGGTATTCCATGCAGACAAAGATAATTTCACAGATTTTGATTTTCTCCAGTAGTGGGAGAAATGGGCCCATAAGAATACAGATTTTGTCCTCCAGCATGGGTAGAGGCTGAAAAGAACCACTTGACAGATACATGTATTATCATAACTGCAGTGCTATGTCAAGGACAGAGACTTAGAAACAGGTAAGATTGACTACAGTGTGAAAGTCAATTATCACTTTCATACCTCAGCAGAAAGAGACTCGCGCAATTTCACCCACTCAGTTCTGTTGGGTGTAACATGCTCAACATAAGATCCCACCAGACATCCCGACTGTCTGTCAGCTTCCAGAAGTGTAGACAATAAATCACTAACTGCAGAGATCAGAACCTGAAGGCTGACAAAAAGGGAAAACGGTGCAAACAAGTTTGGCACTATGCAGTAAAATCCAGCTCTTTTATACCTTATATACAATACTATTTACATGCTGTTTTAATTATGGTATAAGCCACAGTTCCCACCTCTGACAGGCTGAAAAAAGTAAACAATGCAGATGTATTACATCTTGTGTATTATGAAATGGACATGTATATTACAATTACCTTTTAACATCCAAAGTGGAAGTTTGAATTTGATTCTTGATCCACAGTGCAGATTTAAGCAAAAAGGTGCTGCTCTGTTTCTGCATACTCCGAAGCTGATGGACAAGTGACTTTACACCAGACATCCAAGTGTGTTTTAACTTACATACAAGTAAATCTATTATAGAAAAAACGTAAGAAATTATATCCTACAGCAATAATCACATGTCTAAAGGTACTAGAGCAAGAAGAGAATTCTCTTTTCTGTACGATTACGTATGGTAACTGTCATACAGGCAAATACGTAGGTTTCCAGTTGTGGAACAATTTTAAACTCATGGTGGTCAGAAATATAATTTTTTTTTTCAAATTACCTGTTAAGTGTGCAGCATCCTGCCTCTGAGCGCACAGCTGGAAGATGGTAAGCAGCAAGTCTTCTGAGGACGGCATCAGTAAACACCCTTTAACTGAGCTGAAAAAGCTTGAGGCTACATCGCAGATGAAAGACACTGAAGGTTCAGTATTTCCAGCTTCTGAAAGGTCTCTAGCTTTAGACAGAGCCGCTTGAAGTTTATCAATAATCTTTTCAACATAAGTTTCCCCAATCAAAGATTCTAGTAGAAATAAGAAAAGGACAGTGTGCTTTGATAACCTGACAAACATAATCACTCAAAGACATCATATTAATATGCACTTGTTTTTTATTTACTAATATTGAATGTAAAAATCAAGCAACAAAGTAGTTTCAGTCTAAAGTATGCCTAAACTCTCGTTCTTATTCAACAGCCATTTCAGATCACATAGCCAAAGGTCCAAATAACCAAATATCCTTACTCTAAACCAACTTAAACAAAAGGCATGTCAATAGAGTACATACAGAGTGATACCTCTATCCCTTTTATGTCTTCCTAATTTCTGGCAATCCATTTTAACAAGCAAACCAATGCACACATGGGTCCATAACCACCAATTTTTATATCCTATTTTTGATGGTAAATTTTAGATAGTATGGTTTAAAAGCCAGTATTATTTTACAGCACATCAGCTAATAAATCCATCTACTGAAGTTCTCCTCAATTTTTCAGACTTGCAAATCTGAATCTGTTCTTTATACATTGACCTTCGTTTACCTACAAAAACAAAAAAAAATGTGATGATCATGATGCACACGGTGCTTATGAAACTAAACTGGGCATGATGTTTGGCTCAAGATAAAAAAAAAAATAGAAGGAGGACTAGATGTTACAAATTAAGTACTCTGGAAGATCTCAAGTTCCTTACGATGTTCTACAAAATGTAAGTGCAGCATTTACATTTCATGAAGTCCAAAGAATAAATATGCTTACCATTTTTAAAGTGTTGTGACAACACCAAGCTCAGGACGGTCCACCTTTCTGAAGAGGCTGATTGTGTTGAGGCTGGTACGGGTTTTAAACCCAGGTGACACAGATCATCTGCCAGCATTACAAGTCTTTCTCCAAGCGTACTTCCTTTCAGCCAGTCAGAGACTAAGGAAAGTTTTGTTGTACTTGAACATGCCTGAATCACAGGAAAGTCATTCTAATAATCTTTTGAGGTTATTAACTTCTATTACTAAGCATAGGATTAATATTCAGGCATCAGAAATAATACATAAAACCTACAAAAGCAGTGGGAATTGTATCACGTCACAAAAAGTCTTGTCTCTAAGTGCATGTGTCTGTGATAATTCCCTCCCCCCCTAAAATAGTGATGGATACCTAATCCGCCACTATTTTATGGCTTTCTAAAAAACATACATGAGCATACATACCCATTTTCAAAGCAAACATGCACACAGTGATAGTCAATGGAGAATGATGATTAGATGACTAATATAGATGATATATCTAAAATTATCAGTCTAATACCCAACCCCATTTTCTCTAGCTTCAAAGGAATGACCAGAAATGAATCAGAAATCTGGTTCAAAGTGCAAATCAATCAAAAACAGAAGGTAAAAGATGCTTTTTAAGTATATATTTATATGTAAATACATTGTTATATGTATATATATATAAAATCATTTAATTTCAAAGACTAACCCCAGACGTAAATGGGGTTAAAACAACACACTGAAACTATTATTACATGATTTTATCATTACTTTAAAAAAAAAAAAAAAAAAAGTCACTCTAACTCATATATGCAAAGCTAAAACCAGGGAAATATTCCAAACCATGCAAAACAATAAAGAAGAGGTACCTTCTGAATTATCTGAAGAAAAATAATCCATTTCAGATCCATCTGGAAGGAAAACAAATTGCATAAAATTTAACAGAAATTCTTTGCTGAATTGGAAGCATTTAATATTTTTATTTTTGTTTGCTTGTTTTACAACTTCACTTTCTGCACAAGATAAGCACGAGTTACTAAGTTGCAGGAACAAAGTTATTGAATCACAGAATGGTTTGGGTTGGAAGGGGCCTTAAAGTCCATCTAATTTCAACCCCCTTGCCACGGGCAGGAACACCTCCCACTAGAACGATTAGTTGATTAGTTATTTTGCCTCTCAAGTCTCTCTCCACCACATAGACCAATAAAGGACGGTATTTAAGAGAAGGGTTGCTGACGACCGATATAAAAGCACACTGTATAAAGAAGCAGATAAGAATAGAGAATTTCTGATGTTATTTATATATTTGTAAATATATGTATATATGAGACATATCTCATAAGCTTTCACTCCAACACTGTAATGTCAACCTTTTCTAAGTCTACCTT
The DNA here is from genome assembly GCF_013377495.2 of Cygnus atratus. Classification (NCBI taxonomy): domain Eukaryota; kingdom Metazoa; phylum Chordata; class Aves; order Anseriformes; family Anatidae; genus Cygnus; species Cygnus atratus. Next base: position 109,832,260 of record NC_066362.1, read on the forward strand.
CATTAGGCTGAACTTATGTCCAAATTCATGTAGAATACCTTCCATTCCACATCCCCAAAATAAAGATTCATCAACCACGGTCCATGAAGAGTAGTAACTTCAATAAAATCTAGTAAGAAAATTTACAATACCTTTGTTAAATCATCAAGAATGACCTTCCTTTCATCATTACTGCTGCAACAATTAAGCACACTGTACAAAATATCAACCAGAAACTGTGTGTCTTTCCTCCAGTCTTCTTTCAGCCAAGTTATTAAATTCATATAAAGAAATTGTACAGATGGATTTTCATGATGAACTTTTGTTTCTTTCTGGGATTCAGCAGGAGTAGAGCTTGTGTCATGTCCCTGCTCTAAAAGTACTTGAAAAACTCTGTCTGAAGAAAAAGAACTGAGCAGGGCAGAAAGGAATTTCAAATGCTGCTCTGACTTCTGTTCATTGACATACACAATACTCAATTCAGAAAGGTTACAGACTAAATTTTCTAGTGGTTCTTTCCTTAGAAGTGAACTATGCTGTAGGTCAGCCTGAATTTCAGAGTCACTATTCTTTCTCACTTCTGTGAGCTTTCCATTCTCTGTGTTCCTTTCAGATTCATCCTCATCTTTAAATTTGATTTTCACAGATTTTCTGTTGTTTGGTTTTGTAGCAGTCTTTGGATTCTGAAGAACTTCTAGCATACCAGACAAGGCAAACAATGGTTTCTCATCAGCATCCAACTTATCAACATGAAGCACACACAATTTTAAAAGACGGTCCCAAAAATTTGACAATAGTTTCTGGAAAACTTCTTCTGTACCATCATCACTGGAGACTTCAGCTTTAGTTTCCCAGGAGCTCAGTGTTTCTGCTATTTGATAAAATAATGGTCCATTTTGTAACCTGGGCTCCTGAAGTACAGCATTGATTATAGGAATTAGCTATAAAGACATAAAAGAAAAAAAAAAAGAGCATTGATCCAACTAGATAAGTATTTTGTTCTTTGTAATACCAGGATATACTAACAATTTGAAAAACATTCTGGAACCAGTGTCAAAAACCTCAGAAAGAATCGTGCTTATATACAGAATAAAAATATACAGGATGCTCAATTTTTTTTCCTTTTTTCATGTAATTTAAACTGTGCAGAGGTATGGCTGATTTTATAGCAAGAAAAACATCGAACAACTTCAGTATTATTTTTTTCCATAAAATCCAGTGAGGTTTTCAACAGAGAAGTAAGTCTTCACAGAAATGTAAGTTTACCTTTCTTTAACTTTGTTTTATTAAATGTATACACACAAATATTTAATAAATACCTGGTCATTTATTAGCATTTGATGGATTTGTCTTTGGTCATCTTCTTCGTCTACTTTCTGTAGTATGGCAAAGCGCAAACATTCCATAAATGCAGTTATAATTGCTGAACTTTCTGAAGGACTGGCTATTGCTCGCTCACTTGACAACCTGTTGAAAGGTAACATTGGTTGAGGGAAGACACTCAGTTACCTGTGCTTCTGAGAAGCCCAGTACATGTGCACTTCAATGCACAAGGTAACCTTGAGTATGTTGCTTTTATCCAGACAACATCAATATTAAAAAGCGTGTCAGACTGAAACAAATGCAACAGGACGTGTTCGAAGAGTTAAAAACAGTAAATCCAAGCATGTAATATAAACTATATTAAGATAACTTTTTCATTTGTTTTAGCATTCAGTGCAGGAAGGGAACTATGTAACTTGAGGAAACTTACACAGTTAAGTATACTGTCTACTCTTTCAGCTACTTGTTAAAACTCATCTGCAATTTTCTATCTGCTCTTCAAAACCAATCCTTACATAACTACTTTCTCCAAGAACTCTGTTAATGACCATCCCAAAAATCAAGAACTGAATTTTGTTTAAATAAGTTGTATTTTAGTCTTTCAGAAAATGATGCATATATGCTTGAGTATATAATGCATAAATATGTAATATTTAAATTACATTTGATAGACAGTTGGTTTTCACATTTTAAAGGCAAAATATGATAGCAGTTCAAATCCTTTAAAATCTATATAATGAGAATTCAAGTTCCTGCACACAGTAAATTTCACAACCACCATGCTAATCTTCACTAACCTCTGTAATAAAAAGTGAGACCTCTGCACTGGTGAGAGGTGCCTGGTATCTCAAAAGTCACTCAACTTTAAATTCATTTTCCATTTTAAAAGTTATGGAATAAACATTCTTATCTTTCCTTGTCAAAGTTTTATGTTTTTGGCAAGGGATACATAACAAAAAAAGAAGGTTGAAGGTTTAAGATGACAGGGACAGCTGCAAAGGATTGACTCTAGCTTTGGATAAAAATATTTTGAAACTACAGTTTTCAAATATCATAATGGAAAGAGTTTTTGTCACAAAAATAAATGATGCATATTTAGTTAATATCAAATGATTGACATATCAAGATATGTCAATATCCTTGACATACCAAGTCAAAGGATAAAAATGCTTAAAAGAAGATTAGTTCTGTTCCCAAACATGAAAGAGACCTATACTAAACAAATAAATACAGTTTGTGGTTCATACCCTTGAATTATAGAGCTGAAAAAAAGTTCTGAAATATTCCAGCTTTGGTTCTGTGATGCCAGGAGGTACCTTGCTAATGAACGGCAAGAGATTTGGGTATATAACAGTAGCGAGGCCTCGTCCACCTTCACGAAGCACTGTCCATAGCTTTGGTAGAACTCCCTTTTTGGCATTTACATGACTCCAACAGTCCTATGGAAAGAAACATATTTATTATAAATTAAATGAGAGTACGTTGACTTAGAAGAACTCCCTACCTAGACATTTAATCTACCTCCCTAAATTGTAGCTGAAGAAAGTTACTGTAAAATTTCAATTGACTTTCAAATATTTAAGGAATACAGGTATTTTTAAAAATTACTTTCTCCCTATTTCAGCTTGTGAATATTAAGAAGCTAGTGCAATAAAACTGTTCCAGTATTGTTTAAAATCAATGGAATTTTGAAAGGAAGAAGTGTGTCCCATTGATAAATTCATGTTAATAATTATGAAGAAAACACAGTCAAACTGTTCTTCCTTATTCTTCCTGCACAAAGAACTCTGGCGCTCACTCAAAAGTTAAGTGTGACATTCCAATAAAACACCGGCCCCTCAGGTTTATTATATTACCTCAACAGTGGCAATAACATAAAGCACAGCTTCCCAAAGAGCAGGACACACCACTGCGTCACTGTCGTCAATGCTGAGAAGAACAGCAGGACAAACTCTTGGTGCTTCACCTTTCACCAGCTCAGGCAAGTACTGGCAAAAAGCAGAAGCCAGCTCAAAGAAAGCTGAACGAACCTGACAGGCCAAAGAAAAATAAAAATGTTAGGCAAATGACAATACATTGCCACTACACATAGATTTATAACAGTCCTTTTAAAGTTAGAGTAACTTACAACAGGCAGCCCTGTATTTTAGCACATCAGCAAAGGTTTGAATATTAATAAAAATAAATATTTGATAAACCTGTTTAAAATTTTGAATTCATTTGTTCAGGAATAAGACACGTTAAACATTTCATTTTATAATATATATCTGGAAAGGCACATTTTTTCCAAAAGCACCTTAAAACATTTTAATAAATAACTACCAAAATAAATTCAACACTATGTAGCCATTGGTCTTGGCAGTAGCAAGATAAAACAGTTAAAAATGAAAATCTAAAAGCATTATGAGCACATGCAGTAAACTAATTTTTTTTCTTCTATATGAATATGAAAGGACTGCAGACTGCTAAGAAGATGATTGTGACACTGAAATAATATATTAGCCTATTTGACAAATTTTAAAACAATGTTGTCTACTTAAGACCTAGAAATCTGAAGACTGTTTCAAACATAAACCAGCAAACTACAAAGATCATTCGTAGAGAACAGAAGGAATTAGTACCTGCTTAGGTTCAATGCATTATCTTCAACTAAAATCCAACAAAATAAATAATTAAAACAGAATTACCTGTGGTGTGCTGTGTTTGCCATATTTCCAAAATTTGTTTTGAGACAGAAGTGACATTAATTTTTCCTCCAATGACTGCATCTCTTTCTTTGGCAGCATGCTAAGCAACTTTTTTAAAGCTAACAACGAACAGGTCAAAATCCGGAAAAATTTGGCTTCTCTTTCTTCCTCTGGTACAGTTCTAAGAAAAACAAAACAAAAGCAAATTGCAAATTAATCAACAGGCATTCCATAGGTTCTAAGGGTACCAAAGTACTTTATAAAGTGTTAGAAAGAGTTTCAAGTCATCCTGTCTTCTAGCTATTCATAAATACTATTTCTAAAAGATACGAAAACAGAATTGGATGACTGATAAGTATAAATGCTTTTGGAAATGTTAAGTCCCACAGAAAGCTACTGGGATCTGGACTCACGTAACTATTCCGTCTTTTGAAACAGAACTAAATCCACTGCCTCCAGGAACAAGAACGAACCCAATACAGACCAAGACCTAAACCACACACATTAAAGCAGGTTAACATACTGAGGATCACTGAGTGTATCAGGTGTTTCCTTCAGAAGGTGATCTTGAAGAACCTGGAGGGGAGAAAAAAAATATATAAATATACACACATACAAAAGAACCTAATACTTCCATGTGAATAATATAGTCTGTAAGTTTATTCAGAAACAGCTCTACAGTAAAATTTCAGAAACCGAGTCAAGTCTCTTAAACATATTTTAGATATGCTACTGAGAAAGGACACAATTTAATGGACCTCTGTTAAACACAGTACCTGTGGTACTGTACTGGTTGAATCAAAACTTCATAATACTTTGTAAGTTGCAGTCCTGTGGTGACATGCTTCTGGCAAAAAGAAGCCAAACTGAGACAAAACAAGATGGTTATGTTTGTGTATGATGGGCCAGCAATGCAAACTTTCACCTTTTTAAATTCGGTTTCACTTATGACTGGCAGAAGAGCATTAACCCTGGTAAGAACACCACTTGTAGAGGCTTTCTGAAACTGTGTTCAGCGTTCTTTAATCACCTACCACTGCAGACAAACTACTCTTGCATCGTTATTCCATCTGTCTGCAACATTATCTGATGACCAAGCATCCTTACACGGAAATAAAAAATTACCTTACTGAAATTTAACCATGAACAGGTGGGGGCAGGATGAGTTTTAAACTCCTATTATAAGTTGACATATACTCACACAAAGCTTTAAAGACATACTAACTTACATTAAGAATTTCATCTTTACAGAATGCTAAGGCTTCGGGTTGTTTGCTTGAAGGAAAAGCTTTTTCAAAAGCTACTTTTGCAGCAGAAGCAGCAGGGGAGTAAGTGTCACACTGAGCAATCAGCCAGTATCCCATGATACTTTTTAAATACGGTGCCAAGTGTTTTTTTACTTTAAGAATCAGTTGCTCAAATGACTGCTGCGTTGCTTCTCGAACACGGCGATCATGATCCTGTTAAAGCAAAAAGTGTATTTTCAATGCCAAGTAGTTCAAAGCAGAAATGACAAAACAAAAAAGCTGTCTCTTAGTTCAGCCATTTTTGCAATGAATCAAGCTATGCGGATTTGAAAATACGCGAGTATCCCTACATAAAGGGAAGAGTCCTAGCTTAGCACCAACATATTCCCAATATATTGCACATCCAGAATTGTTACCTTTTCCTGATATCCATAACTACAGCTGCTATCTCCATTTTATACAACCATCTAACAGAAAGGAAAAAAAAAAAAAAAGGAAGAAAAAAACAGAAAGCCTTGAAGACGCTTTTTGGATTAAAACAAGCATAAGCCTACACAAACTGTGTATCACTTATTTGCAGCCATCCATTATTTGTGTATGCATTTACAACATCATAACTGTCTAAGCTCTTGGCTCCCAAAAGAAACATTAGGAATTGCTTTAACGAACAGAATAGTGATTCATTTTGTCCACTATCATGTTTAGAACAGTATCCAGTCCAGACAGTTTGCAGATGTATTAAATATTCTATCAGAAAATTATGGATTAGCTGGCTACATATATATATATTTAATAATATAATAAGTCTGGCCATATATTAATCTTAGATCAAAAAGATATACAATTTTCTTAATAAAACAGCACATTCTCTTTATCTGTTCTGGTATCTACATAAAAGAACTTTTCAAGAGAAGAAATATTTTATAATCCTTTTAAGATGAAGGCCCAATAAACAGCACATACAGCCCAGGCATCAACAGTTCAAGGTTCCACTCACTGCCTATAAGGAAACATCTCAGTAACAAAGAATGCTACTTTTCTTCGTCTTTTTTTTTTTTTAATTTTCTTCTAGAATAAGCCAGCAATTCCAACAAACTTAGATATATCAGTAGGACCACATTACAGGTTTTCACAGGAAGTATCCAGAAAAGTTCTTAATTTAGATACTTTAGTACTTACTAGTGAGATTTTACAATAAATTCTTGGCCAATACGGAAGGACACCTTTAACCACTTCGGCTTCTCTTTCTTTGCACATCATCCCAAACTCTTGCATAGCCTAAAACCAAGATATCGACAGCATGATTTAAGAAGTGTCAGATATACACATTCTCTAGTTTACCAGCTTCTACTAGACACTGCCTCTATTTTCCAAAATCAATTCATTTCTAGCAATTGGTTATCCATAGAGTTAATTTTATGAATGCTCTGTCAGCAGTGCCTGACAGACCTTTTAAGTCCTCCAAGGCACCTTCTGTACTGCAACTCTAGTAAATTTACTGGTACAAACATACAACTGGCTACCACGTTAGATTCCCCTGCCATCCTTAAGAAAAAAGGAATGCTCTTCCAACAAAAATACTTTTTTATGGGGGACAAAGGATACACCTACTTTTAATTTTGTTATGATGTCCCTTTTAGAGAGTTTTCGCAACACCATTCGAAAATCAGCATCCACCAGGCTGTCTATTTCCTCTGCTCCTTGAACTGCAGGAACATATCCGAGATCACTCTGAGACGTTCCAAAGCCAATAAACCCAGGCACTGTTCCACGTTCTTTGGCGAGGAGCTCTGCGGCTCGGCCACTGCTAGAAGGCTGACAAAAAACGGACACACGTCAGTTACACTTGCCAGTCACTTTATTTACTTTTGTGTGCATCAGGCATTCAAAATCATGATTAGTGAATATATAATGTAAATCATTACGTTACATAATTAGCTTTCTATTTAAAACAAAGCCTCACAAAAAAGGCCATCCATACTTTAAAGATAGAAGTTTGACCTAGAAAATTAGTTTTCTCTGTAGAATCAGCATTCCATTTCTTTGTCATGACTTTAATGCATGAATACTTTACAAGAAGCTACTTTACTTTTACACACATTCAGAAAACGTAAAATAGAAAAGCCCTTCCATAAGTTAACAGTTTATTAAGAAACTATTTATCCTCCTTCACTACTTTTCCAGTTCTTCTTGTGTTACTGTGTATTGAAATACAGCTTCCAAGGAATGCTCATGTTGTCATGGGGGACAATTAAAACATGCTTCATAGCATGCTACAAAGTGGGTGACATTGGTAGTAGGGTGATAGTTGGACCAGATGATCTTGGAGGTCTTTTCCAATCCTAATGATTCTGTGATTCTAAAGGGCCAAGAAGAATTCTGAGGAACGGAGCAAAAGGGTATGTGTGTAACACCGCGTAATGCCACCCCATCATCGTTACAGGGAGTGCTTTGCAATTCAACGTGTAATCCAGTTTGTCCCAGTTAAGTCGACTCCTTGATCATCATACAAGCAGCCTTTTTGGAAGTCTGTCCTAGGGCTGAACGATGCTTTAAGGTTCTCTGTCACCCCTTACACTCCAAATACCCATTAATTCTTAATGACAGCCATAGATTCGATTTTTTTTTTTTAATTAACGCCAACTTGCCGAAGTTCACCGCATTTTCCAACTTCCTCGAGGCACGTAAGCCACCTTTCAAGCTCACTACGTGCCCATTTTCTTTTTAACCCGTTTTTTTCCGCGGGGGAAGCCCCAGCACCGAGGACACCCCTCTCACCCCCACCTAGGCGAGCTCCAAACTACGGAACGGCTCCCCCAGGGCGGCCGCAGTCCCCCGGGGCCCGGCACGGCGCGAGGGCACCCCCGGGGCCCGGCCGCGCTGCCCCCGCCGCTCCCGGTGCGACCGGCGCCGCCATGTCGTGGCGGCGACCGCCGCGGTCCCGGCGCTCACCCGCAGGTTGCCCTTGGTGCGCTGCTTGTTCTTGCCCCCCATGATGGCGGCGGCGCTTCCGGCGGCACGGGGAGCGCCGCTGCGTCAAGGGGGGAAGGGGAGGCGGGGCCACGCGGGGGGGCGGGGCTGCGTGCGGTATTAGCGGATATCGCACACGCCGGCAAATCGGCATTCGCATCTCTCACGCGGATTTGGTGAAACCGGGTACAAAAACAGTCAGCAGACTCCTGAAGTCAACAGGGTACCCTTTATTATGTTGGAGTGCACTTCCAGGGAGCCCAGCCCCTACTGTACCATGTGCAGACAGAGGTAGCGGAGCCACCGCAGCATCCCTCACCTGTACACACGCTTACCTAGGGAAAATCCTCGTGCCTTACTTAGAGAAGGCGTCCTACCTCACCCTATTTGCATGAATAAGGTGCTCCCATTTCATTTTTATATAAAACATATTAATCTCATCACTTAATATACTTTCAGGTAGAAAGTACAATAAGAAGATTGTTACCAAAAAGTCTTCATGTAGTGTATGTAAACAATAATGTCAGGTAAACATCTCATCTCTTCTCCTCAGATGTCCACACTTCATTTTTGTCTATTCCTACTCATATACTCATTCACAAAAACCCCATGTTCTGTAACTCTGCCCAGTAGGTTATCAAACTTATTTTCTTTCCTCGTAATTAGCTACGTCCCCTAAATTCCCTTATATAAATTATATTCCCTGCAATAAAGCATTCATTCAGTCATTTTCATTACTCAAATCGAACTGAATACTTGTTTTCATAGAAAACTGGATTTGTCGTATCAAGCAAGGATAATCAATTCCCTCTCTGATCAACAGCTGCAGAACAGCTAAGGAATCTGTTATGAAGATTAACTTAAAAATGTAGGCACTTGGACCTATGGTGACCTAATGCCCTTCAACCCCAAAGTACATTTGAAAAATGTCAGCACATCCTTTTTTTTTCTAAAAATTGATATAGCTGCCCCAAATCCATATGATTTCCTCTGGGACCATGCGCATCAAAACATTTTTCTTCCAAAGCGGAGAACTTTCTTTGCTTCTGAATCTCAGCATGTCCTCCACCTTCCAAAGAAACATCTTCTCTGTGCCGAATTAGTATTCTTTTCCACGTTAGTCTTCTTACTCTGAAAGCAAGTGGAGAAATATAAGTCTATCCATAGAATACAGACTGTTTTAGAAAACACTATGAAATAGCTATTATCACAGAAATCAATACAATTAATTTGTACACAAATTTCTGGACAGAGATTATGGTTCAGATCATGGTTCCCTAGCTGGTCACAGGAATACTACCCACAAGCAAATATTCCCATAAGCAGCAGCTTGTTTCATTTTATCTCTGTCAAAAACATTAACGCTTTTCGTCACAAAATAATTGATGAAGATGCAATTTCAATTTCATTGCTCACTTCTGCCTTGCCTGTGCTAATTCTCATGTTCTCATCATGCGTTGTCACACTGTCTTAACTGTTACAATCAAACAGTAATGTTTAGTTAGTCTCTGCCATACAGAAACATAAATGATGGGAGTAGAATAAAATATGAATGTAAGGCAATATAAACACATAAATATGTAACGAGCCTCGGTTACTGTAGTCCATTGCTATACCACTGACATACAGAGGAAGATAAAACAGAAACAAATGTGCAAGAATTAGTAACTTTGACTGCTGTATCGAGCAGTACTGTGAATATTCATAGTTGCAAATACATTATGATTTTAAAAAAAGTTATTTGCAGACCTTTAAAGGCTAGAAGGTGGTTGAGCATCCCACCAGTGGCCACACATGCAACACATAAAAACACAACATTCAAACTAGTAATGGCATTTAAGCATAAAGAAAAACTAACCTTGACCAGAACTCTTCGCAATTACTTTGTAGACCTTCTACACAAACAACGCCTGGTTTCCCCGGCATACAAAACCCTGACAGAGAGAGCTCCTTCGCCCATTCAATAATATTCTTTCTTTTTTGCTTGTTGTAAATGTGGTGACTATAGATCCACAATCTAGTGAAAACGACGTCCTCTGACTGCGTGGTATTTGATGTCATCACTGAGGAGGTTGAAAGCTCTCTGTCAATGTAAGCAGATGCATGGTCTTTAACCCATTCTCTTGCACTCAACATGCAAGGCTCACCACTGCAGTTTTGCATCAAATATGTTTTTAGATCTGAGTTCAGCTGAATCTGCTGAGAGCGGCTTAATAATGGTGACCTAAAAAAAAAAAAAAAAAAAAAGTATAGTTGTAATATGCTTATGATTTATCATGTTATTCAAACAGTTTTTTTTTTTGGCAGCTTGAAGTAAAATCAGGCCACATGCACTTACTATTGATACTTAAGTCAAATTAGCTACAAAAAGATCATAGATAACACTTACTGTGCTAACTCTTGAGTACGCATATAGTACTACCAATCTGTACATGAGAATCAAGACAAAGGCACATAAGAAGTAAGCATAGTGACTGAACTAATTTTATATAATGTTGAATGATAGAAAGTACCTCTTTAAACAGAAAAGTTCCCCCAAAAATAGTCTGGGAGTAACAGCATTTTCACAAGGGAAGAATACGACTACTGGGTAACTTGTTACTCTTAAGTAGTGTTAAGCCTTGTCAAAACTGACAAACAGACTTACTGAGCATCAAACCTATGAACAGCTACATGTAACCGCTTTGTACAGAAGATGGCACTCCTTGCTTTTCCTATTTTTCTCAGTTATTTGCTGAAGCAACTGAAGAAATCATATCCTTGTAGGTTTTTCTTCAGCATCATTGTCCATCTGGCTTAATTTAACAGCAAACTAACCAAAAAAGACTAATTTGGGTATTATATCTGTATTTTTCATAACATACCTCACTGTAATTTCTGGTGGAACAGTTGGATATTTAAACGGTAAAGCACAGACCATAGAGAATTCCACCTAAAAACGATCAAATGTTAAGTTCAAGGAAACCCTAAAAATCCCACAATATTATTTTTAGGATAAGAATTAAAAAGCCAACCCCCAAAGTATCCGAACGAACATCTTTATGATACCATCAAGGCACCAGGGACCTCGGGCTTTACGTTGAGTATAAACTGGACTTTTGAAGAGGGCACTTCTGTGGCCTCACTTTCAGCAGAAAGCTTTAGCTCTGCCAGAGCCAGCGGGTCGGTGATGAGGAACTCCTCCTCACGGGGAAACATGCTGGAGAGCAAGTCGAGCTCCGACACCTGCACCTCGGCTTCCTCGCGGCTGGCCATTTCTGCGGCTTCCTAAGCGAAAAAGAAAGCAGAGGGAGAAAAGAGTGGCTTTATTATGGGAAGGAGTTCATCGTGTACCTACAACAAACCGCACCGGGCCTTACAGCCGCGTTAGGAGGCGTTAAAGGCTCGGGGTCAGGGTGGCAGCTCAGGACGCTGCCATTACACTCCGCCATTAACCTGCCTCCTCCTCCCCTCCCCCCAGCACCGCCTCCATGCTTAGGGCACCGCCGCTTCACCGCCCGCAACTGCGCATGCGCCGCCTATTTCTGCCCACTCTCCCTGCCCCCTCAGAGCACTGCCTCCCCGCTTCACCCTACGCCACCGCGCATGCGCTGCCCTTTTCCCCGCCTTCCCCTCCGCCCTACCGTTCCCTCGCGCTTCCACCATGCAGCGCGCCGGAAGTACGCGCGGCAGCCGGTGACCGTTGCCCGGCGCTGAGGTGAAGTGGCCGAGCCGGGTCGCCCCCAGCCGCCATGCGCCGCCCGGCCGCCGGCACCGCCGCGCCGGCAGCAGGTGAGGGGCGGGAGGCGACGGGCCGTGGTGTGCCGTGCCGGGCCGGGCCGTGCCGTGCCGGGCCGGGCCGTGCCGTGCCGGGCCGGGCCGTGCCGTGCCGGGCCGGGCCGTGCCGTGCCGGGCCGGGCCGTGCCCGCGGCGCTCCACCCGGCGCAGCCGTTCCCCCTCGGCTCGCTTCCGCGGCGCTCCGCTCACGGCTGGGCCACTTCACGGCCGGTGCTCGGCTTTTCCTATTGGCTGCGGTGCCTGTCAGTAAAGGCGCTGAGGAGGGCGAGGGCCAATCGGAAGCGGGCGGGACGGGGCCGGCTGCGCGGCGGGACCGGGCAGCACGTGGGCTGGCGGGGGGGGGGGAAGGAGGGAGGGGGTGATGTGTCAGGCCGCCCGCTGGTAGCAATTAAACTGGTACCGAAATTAAGCCCCGCCGTGCTTTTCCCTGCGTAAGCAGTGTGGTGGGAAAAGCTGGAGTGGAGCCTGTCGGACGAGTCCGTCCACACGCGGCGTGGGTTAAGTGAACGGCGCTGAGTGTTGGTGCTGTCCTGTCTTGCTGCCAGGGGTGAGGCAGCTCGGGAAGGCTGAGAGCTGGGGCTGGGCAGCCTACAGAACAGAAGGCTCCGGGGGGACCTTATGGCAACCTTTCAGTACTTGAAGGGGGCTTATAAAAAAAGATGGAGAGCGACTCTGATCAATCTGTTAATGACAAGACATGGGGTAATAATTCTAAACTAAAAGAAGGGAGATTTAGATTAGAGGTTAGGAGGAAATTCTTCACTGTGAGGGTGGTGAGGCACTGGCACAGGCTGCCCAGAGAAGCTGTGGATGCCCCATCCCTGGAGGTGTTCAAGGCCAGGTTGGATGAGGCCCTGGGCAACCTGATCTAGTGGGAGGTGTCCCTGCCTATGGCAGGAGGTTGGACCTATATGATCTTTAATGTCCTCTCCAACCCAAACCATTCTATGATTAATGCTTTAGAGTTGCTTGTAAAAGATTGAGTTTTGTAGCTTGTGTGGAAAGACAGGCTGTAGAGGGAGTTTATTGGATGAGCTGTCATTTCTCTCTCCAAACCAGTTGAATGCTCAGTTGTAAAAGGTGGTAACTTCTGCTCTTGATGTGGCTGCCTACCTGTCATTTAACAACTGGGTCATCTCTTCTAAAAGCACACCTCTGAAAAGGTTCTTCCTACAAAAAGTTCTTTGTGGGTATCATGTCTAAACTCTCACAGGCTTACTTGCTCTTTGATACCCATGGGCTGGCTTCAGTTTTTGGCTGTGACAGCTCCAAGCAGGCAGCTGTTCAGCTGGGGTAGGTGTGGTGCTGAGTTCAAGGTAAGAAATGGTTCTGAAAGGATGGATGTTACAAGTCAGATTGAGTGGCGTGCTGACACATTTACATGAAGCTGACTTGAGGGGTGGAGAACAGAGTTAAGCAGGTCTGCAAAGGCTGCATAAAACTGCAGAGACTCAATTTGGAACCTTTTTAGATTTCATGTTTTCAGTGTACTGCAAATGCCAATTTTAATGTTTGTGAAATAAGTCACAGAGCCTTAGAGAATACGGACTAAAAGATAAAAATCACAGAATCACCAAATGGTTTGGATTGGAAGAGACCTTAAAGATCATCTGATTCCAACCCCCCTGCCATGGGCAGAGACACCTCCCACCAGACCAGGTTGCTCAAAGCCCCATCCAGCCTGGCCTTGAACACCTCCGGGGATGGGGCATCCACGGCTTCTCTGGGCAACCTGCGCCAGTGCCTCACCACCCTCATGGTAAAGAATTTCCCCCTTATATCTAATCTAATTCTACCCTTTTTTAGTTTAAAACCATTACCCGTCATTCTGTTGCTATAATCCCTGACAAAGAGCCCCTCCCCAGCTTTCCTGTAGGCCTTCTTTAGAGGGGAGGCTGCTAGACTGGAAGGCCATTATACAGGCTATATGGTCTCCCTGGAGCCTTCTCTTCTCCAGGCTGAACAACCCCAGCTCCCTCAGCCTGTCTTCACAGGAGAGGTGCTCCAGCCCCTTGATGATCTTCGTGGCCCTCCTCTGGACCTGTTCTAATAGGTCCATGTCCTTCTTGTGCTGGGGGCCCCAGGCCTGGATGCAGGACTCCAAGTGGGGCCTCACAAGGGCAGAGGTGGGGGGCGGAATATCCTGCTGCGTGTGTAGTAGCCGAGTTTTTGAAGGGAATCACTTGGCATAGGGCTCTGTTGGAATGTCACTCTTGTCTAGAAAGGTTTACAGTCATACCCAATACCAGCCCCCATATTTGCTTGTTATAGTGGGAAGGCAATGATAAATTTTCCCCCAAAATAGGAAATTTAAAATTTGGAACTCACATTGTTTTTGGATTTTTAAATATGTTAAGAGTACTTGCATGTGTCAGACTTTTAAAAAGATGGAAGGAATTTGCAGTAAAGAAAACTGAATGATTGTAATTGCAAGAAAAAACTTGAGGATTTAATGAGGACAAACCCAATTCCATTTCCTAAAATCCCTCTGTTTTCAGTTACTTAGAGTCTAAGTCCTAAAAGCGTATAGGATTTTCAATATATAACTTAGTATACAAGAGGAACAAGGTGGATGCTTTTGATTTAAGGTCTTAACCCTTTTTTTTTTTTGTAATTCACACTGGCATGTTGTCTCTACCACAGTTACGGTTGTTCCATGTTAAAGTATAATTAATTTCTTTTGAAAATGTCAAACAAGTTAATTCACTTCAAGGGCCATCTCAGCCATGGAAATAATTTATTGTTTAGCAACTATTAAGTAAAACCAAAATGTAATTTCCAATTTCCTATTTTTCCTTGCTAGGTCACTGTTCTATTTAAAGAAAATCACGGGCTACAAATATGGGAAAGAAACGCACCAAAGGCAAAACTACACAGTCTGAGTCTCTGGATATGCTGGGTATGTTTCTTCAGAGAAGTCTTGTAGTCCAACAGAGGAAAAAAAATTTTTTTGTTTTGACTTCAAAGAAGGCTTGCAAACTCTTTAATATCAGAGTGCCTTTACACTAGGTAGCTTCACTGGCTTTGAAGACGTGATTATAAAGTGTGGGTTCGTATAAATGAAACTGAAGTCTTTTAAGAATCTTTAGTGTTGCTGCTTTTTAAGTGTGCTGTAAAATAATAAGACGACCTTGGAAACTATTACTCAGATGCTACCCTGTTCTTAACTGACACATAGATCTTTTTGTCCTGGTCTTGTGTTAGCTTCTGTGTTCTATGGCTTTTTAACTTCTTTGATCTTGACACCAGAAAAAAAAAAAAAAGACAAATGGTCTGCTATGACTGTTCCTCATCTTTCTCCAGAAAAAAAAAATCAGTTATGGTGCAACTGCTGATGGCCTATCACTTCTTTGGCTGATAACAGGCTAGCTTACCCTGACAAAGTCCTGGAAAGCTGGAAATGGAAAGTATTGTAACTCCACTGCAGAGCAGCAGCCAAGATACAAACCTTTGTTTAAAAAATACAGTGTTGAAATTGAAGATGAAGCCTGTGGGTTTTTGTTTGTTTGTTTTTAACAGCTTAAATAATGCATCTAAATGTCTGCATTTGGCTCTTACTGGCTAGTGTTTGTACTGAGATAAAATCCTGTACACTTGGTCAGAAATTGAACGGTAGGTACAAAACTTATACCTGTTTTAGCTCACGTGAAGAAGAGTTTAGCATCTTGAGGCTGTAGTTGTGAATACAGTCCTCAACAGACAGATTCAGAGCTGTTATGCAGTCTCTGATCTAATCCATAAAAATACCTCTGTAGACCTAAGGCTTAAGATTGTTGAATTATGTAAACAGCTAAGTAACTTCTCAATAAAAGTTTGACAAAAATATGATTTTAACATATTTAAGTACATATGACACTTTCCTTTAGCATGTGTCTTTTTACTTTGTGCTTTTTCACTTTGAGATAACTATTCATACTGTCAGATATTTGACCTTGTATTTGGAAGTGTAGACATTTGTAACTGCAAATAGTGAAGAATTGTAGGCTGCTGATGATAAACATTTGAACCTACGCTGTATTAAAAAAAAATCAAATCTTTAAAATATGTTCCTCGTTAATTGTTTTGAGGAACTTGAATCAGCTTGCCATGTGCATTGTCTGTCACTCTTGATTTCTCTGCGTAGGAAAAGTTTACAGATGGCTTTTCTTCATTCTTCATTCTCAACTGTCAGTCCTAGCAGCAAATGCCTATTCTCAGCATAACCATTCTCAGCAGAGTTTGGTTAAATAGATGGAGTTCACATCAGGACCAGAAGATGCAGCTCTAAGTAGGGTGTAGAATTGTAATGCAAAGTGACAGTGATATCGATAGGGTGATTCTGCTATTCTTTTCTGCCATAGTCCGCAGCATAATTTCACAGAGACAGCTCAGCTGGAAACATAATCTCCACCTCTGTAGGCAGCCAGGTGCTGCCTTGGAGACTGGGAACCATGGCAGTGGGCTGTGGCTGCTCCCTCAGAGGTGTGGGAAATATAACACCGCAATAGTAGAAGCCCATGGCTGGGCACAATAGGTAGGTATCCAAAAGCTTTGACAGCTCCTCTGACAGATGTAGATATGACTGATACTTGGGCTTTTTTTGTTTGGTTGTTTTTTTTAAGTAATGTAATAGCTTAGGATGCAGCAACAATATCCTCCAATTGTGAGTGAGGGTAACAAAGTATTTTTCTGAAAAGTTTTCTTGTGTGTCTGCTAAATTATCAATGTTCCTTTGACTCTGGAAAGGTCATCATAGCTTCTGGGTTACAGCCCGTGTCTTTGAAGCCTAGACACACATTTGTTACAGTACCTAGAGTATTCTTGTGCTTTTTATTTTGTAGAACCTATGTGCAAACATATTCGTAAAGGACTGGAACAAGGTCATCTGAAAAAGGCCCTGCTAAACGTCGAATGGCATGTTTGCCAGGACTGCAAGGCAGACAATAAGACACAAGAGAAATCCGAGGAGGAGACCGACGAAAGCCCTTCAATATGGTTATGTCTAAAATGTGGCCATAGGGTATCTCCTTGTTTTCTTGTTAATTTCTATTCAGATCTTTCGGTGCTTCCTAATATAGCGGAGCAACAGAGTTTCTACTTAAACTGTTATAACTACGTTTTGATTATTATTATTTTAAAGGTGATGTTACGTGAATGATTTGATATACTTTAGTGTTATGAAAAATGTCAGCTCTGAATTGCAAGTGAAGTACTTAGAAATGCAGTACTTAGAAGCTTGGCACAAAGGCATTTAGCAGACTTAAGGCAAAAATACAATCTTGAGGACTTACTTTCCTAGAAAGTCCAAATTATTTCTCTAAGAAAATATAAATTTCTGTTAATGCTCCTAATTTTTTATTTTCCCGTGTTATCTTGTGCTAACACTAGTTTATTAAAGTTAGAACTGCATGCTGAAGAGCTTTTATTTTTGTTGTTGTTTTTTTCTGTTGCATTCTTCAAGCGGTTCAAACTGAAATTTGTAAATTAGATTTCCAGTCCTCAGACGACTTTATGGTTATTTTGCACTCAGTAAGGTACTTTTCTCTCTGCAGAAATAAATGTCTGAAATAGAGCCATCTATTTATCCTAATTAATTGAACATAATTAAACAGTTTTCATTTAAATACTTTCTTTATACACTGACTATATATGTTTCATTGATAGTCAACTGGATTTTGTGACACTTCTGGTTATCAACATTATAGGGCTGTGGCAGAAATTCTCAAGAACAGCATGCTTTAAAGCATTACACAACGCCAAGATCAGATCCCCATTGTTTGGTTCTCAGTTTGGACAACTGGAGTGTGTGGTGAGTTTGTCAGGCAACAGGTAACACATAGAAGGCAACAGAGGTTGGGGTATAATTTGTGTTTTCGATGCAATTTCTGGGAGTTATCTCTAGAAATATATAAAGCATTCCACACACAAAAATGCCAGCAGTCTTTGTTAAGATCTGCTGAATAAATATTACTCTTCTGTCAAAATTGTAACTAGAAAATTTTTATAATTTAACCTGGAATTGAGCAAGTAGTAAATACTGTTGGTTTAGTATCTTACTGCTTTTGCTTGATCAGAATACTGACAAATGGAAGCATGTTATGTAGCTCTAAATCTTAACTTCCGTCCTCTGGGGAAACTCTTCCTGATGCACACTTAATGAAAAACTTGACTCATTTTTTTTTCTCAATAATTATGACCTCATCATACCATAGGTATAGTTAAGAAGCACAGCTGTAGAATTACAAGGTGCCAGTGGATCTGTCAATACAAATGCTATCTCCCTGGTAGTATTTCCTTCTCTTAAAAGGAATAGAGTGTTACTATGTAAGGGAGAACCTTAATATTCTAAACTGTGCCATGCAGAAATATTGTATATGACATAGTTTTGATTTTGCTTAAGGTCACCTTTTTCTAAATTTACTGTTTGTTCATTTTATATAACATTATCTCATTACTTGATCATATTTCGCATGTATGTGTGATGACCAGTGTTTCCATTGTACTCTGGAATGGAAATGGACATTGCCAGAAATATATATTGCTAATGAATTAATTAATTTATTTTTGTGATTTTTTAAATCACTGTTAAAAATACGGTTTCTAAACACTTTATTTTCTCAGTTCTAAAATGGCTGTAGTTTTTAAATCAGCCTCCTTGTGAATGAGAGGAAGCTATTTAAGCAAGGTATTTTGCTTCCTTCTAGAATTTTTCATTTGTACAGACTTGTCCAAGAGGTTATTCACAGGATGGTATATTGGGTGTAAATTATTGTTATAAATCAGTACTACAATCCAGAACTATATTTCACCCTGGGATTAGTACATAAAAGCAAAAGCCAAAAGCAGTTTTAATCAGAATTTATTAATTCTGCGAATGTATGAGTAAATGTCTGTAGTGTGCGTGCATACATGATTGAAATTGTATTTGAATAATACCTGTAAATTGCTAAAGAAATGGTTTTGAGCATGGAGAGAAAGAGGAGAGTTTTAGTAATTCATTAAGTTCTGCTATTCTGGGGTTACAAGTGCTACTGTACGTGTTTTCAGTGTGCCTTTTACCCATTGGTCAAACAGGCATCATTACCATCATCTTTTCAATCCCTTAATAATTTCAAGTCTTTAATTTAAAAATAGTTGACAGTTGAAAGGTTATTTTGTTAAAAATTGCCCATGGAAATAACTATTGTATGTTATTCCAGGAGTGAGAATGTCGGTCTGGTTAATTATTAAATAAATACATACATACATACTCAAGGATTCCACGGGTATTGCCAGTTTTTTGTTGTTTTTTTTTTTCTCTCTCATTGAGACATGAAAAAGCAGGAATATTCTCAGCGAATACTGAGGATGCTAGAGATATAGGAAGGCAATTTACTGCAGACTTCTGCTGCTTTTAAGATCAGAAACGAGTCTGACTTAAGGTAATCCTGAGATCTGCTAAATGCATTTGTGCCTAATAACTGTAATTGACATGTTTCAAAGTGCAGAAGTATTTGCGTTCTCTTCAAAACCTTTTGTGACCTCTTCAAAGAGGGCAGATTCAATTGGGCAGAACTACAAAATTGGTACATACAACTCTCCTTATGCTGTATGTGTTCTGGCAGAATTTAACTCTTACTCAAGCCTTAATTACTGCAGCTTCTCTCACAATTTTGTTTAAAACAAATTAGCGGTCTAACCATATGTTTTCTTTTTCCCTAAAAAGATGAACAGGTTTATATCCTCAACAAAAAAGCAAAATAAAATTTTAAAAAAGGCATGCAGGACTAATGGAGCACGCTTATCCAGTTTAAATACAGTGAAACACTTCATTGGCTAGAATAAACAGATTTTTTTTTCCATGCCATAAAATTGGTACATCGCTTCCTATGGGGCTGATATCTCGGTTTCTTTATGTGGGCAAAATCTGCCCAGCACTTGTTTTGCATGTACCATAGGTTTGTAAGAACATCTTTTAAGGGTCTAATTTATGTTTGTAGGTCATCACTTCCAATCACTGAAATTGTTCAGTGAATATGATTTTTAACTTACTTTCTTAATCAGAAGTAAATTGAACACTTCTGTAAGAATTCAAAATCTCAACAAAACAAAAACAAACAAAAAGCCACACACAAAACAAACCTTGTAATTTTATAACTTTGTGTAATAAATTTAATCAAACAAGTAAATAGTTGAGGAATTGTAATAGAAAAAATAGGATTAATTGTTTTTCTCTTTTGGGGGTGGGTGGGCTGATACAGGTGCTACATATGTGATAATGAAGTTCCATACAATACTTCAACACGGTTGGGCCAGACTGTGGAATATGTTAAAAAACAAGTTTGTCATGACTCATCACGTTCAGGTAAGTAACTATAGTATATAGACAGTAAATCAGAAAGTCCCTTTAGTGCAACATACAGTTCTGTATATCGAGAATGTGCAAGAATTAGTTTCTGGAGCACTTTATGGTAAATTAAAAGGCAAATTTATTCCTTTATGTTTTTCTTTGTGATTTTTTTTTTGTGTTTTTATGATTCTGAAATCATAACATCCTAGCCCACTTAATCTGACCAGGATTTTGTTTTGTGTCCCCATATCTGTTACAAACCAGAAATACAGGAATAGGAAGGGAAAAAAATTAAGTATGACATTGGGCTGTTCTGTGAGTTAGGAGTTGACTCTCAGTATTCCGAAGTGTCATATTTATTCATCAATATTGCTCAGTCTTTCTTGAGATTTGAGGGAAAAAAGCTGTTGCTTAAGGATAACTTGATTTTTATTTTTTAGGTATTTCTGTAAACACTTTGAATGTGCCAGCTGGAATGGTTAGGCCTCCAGCTGATGCAGCTTATTTCCTAATGGAAGAAGAGTGATGTGTAGCCACAAAAATCAAATTCTCTTTTTAGTATATTTAGCTGTAGTGCACTGAGAACTCTCTAAAATGGTGTTTTCAGCCTGCAGTCTGTCTGCAAAACATGGTGGTTGTTTTTTGTTGCTGTGTTTTTTTCATCGTTTTTGTTTTTTCTTTTAAACAACTCCCATAGTTACCACAACATGCTGTGCTCTGCAAAACTCTCTGTCTACAAGGCACTTCCACTGGAATACTTGGAAGTATTTGCATATCAAAATAAATACTTTAACTCGAGGCTACCAAAATTTAGGCTCTTTGGGAAATAGATCACATCCAATCCAAGTAGTAGTCATCTTAGTAGTCATCTCTGAGTATTTTGTTCAGGAATCAGCTGAGGTTTTACCACAAGGAATTTTTTTTTTGTTTTTTTTTTTTTTTTGTGGAATTTTACCACAAGGAATCAGAATCTTTGGGTGTGTTCCATCAGCCTTTACCAGATAGGTGGTTTCTCTACATTTAAAATTTGAACTTAAATTGGTTGCCAGAATAATTTTTTTTCTTTGGTTTGAACTAGAGTGATAATGAATACCTGGATGCAGTTGTCTACTTCAGGTGTTCCAGCTGTTTTCTTGTTCATCTGCAAAGATTGTATTGTCCATTCTCCTTGTTTTCTCTGAGCTATTGTTACATTGTCTTAAGTCAGTCTTGGCTCACAGCCCCATACATTGGAAACCTTATCAAGACTAGACTGTCAAAGTGGTAGAACGACTACAGGTGTTACTCTGAAAACTACCTAGAGTTCGTTTATGGTTTTGTTTAACAGGTCATTGAATTTCCGAGCTGTACAATAAGGTAATAAGGGGGGAAATACCTAATGTGTCCTGAAGAGCATGAACCTCCCAGTTTCATCTATTTAATGTAGTGAACATAAGAGTTCTTTGACAGTGGGAAACCTGTGTGTTTAATTTCAAACAATAAGGCCATGTCAAGAGGGATATTATCTCAGATGTCATCTTACTGGATATTGTAGAAACCCCTAACACAGAGGATGTTGCAACAAGAATGAAATTTCAGATAACACATGCTGAGTTTCAGAAATTGTTGGCATTAATGGCTTGCGAACTAAATGTCATGTTTAAATTCTATGCTGCTCTGAAATGGTTTCAAATGTTTGTTTGCTTGTTTTAGACCAAGTGCTAGGAGTTAGGAAGCTAAACCAGTAGTGTTGCAGCTATAGAATTACAGAATTAATTTTAATGTTTAAACTTTAAACATCATAGATGCTGCTGCCTGTAAAAACTTTTTCCTAGCCCATTCCTTGTTTGTGGGTTAATACATGTTTGTTTGTTTGTTCCAGCAGAAAAACAGCAAGAGAATAAAGACTTTGGAAATAAAAAGGTAGAAAAAGACAGCAGAAATGAGCAAGAAAAAGAAGTCTTGCTCAAAGAAGAGAATTCTCATTCAAGTACTAACTCAGAAGTGACTGTTAAAGGACTTAGTAACTTGGGGAATACATGTTTCTTTAATGCAGTGATGCAGGTACAGTAGTTACTGCTGCTTTTAAAAATAATTCAGTAGAATAAAAAAGGAGTTGCAAAAAAAGGCCAAAAAAAAAAAAAAAAGCACCTTCTTTACTCTATTGTACAATGGCACAACTAGAATATGATTTTTATCTGCCAAGAATGATGGGTTCATTTTAAAAATAGTGTATTGGCTCAGAGCAGTATGAAGGAATGGAGCTGCAGGTTCAGACTTGCACTAAGTGAAGATTTAATCAATTGCCTTGTCTTTGAAGGACAGCATCTTTTCTTTATAGAGATTAAGCATGCCAAATTCCTAATCTAGTAAAAAAAATAAAAATAAAAAAATAAAAATGCAGTCTGGTTCATCACCCTCACTGACCTCTTAGAATGTGAGAGATTAAAAACCAAAGACTATGGGTGTTTACTGAAACAAAATACTCTCTCTCAGCAACAGGAAATCAAATAGAGGTAAATATTAACTGCATGAGCATACTGCATTGCCATCTCGTGTGTCTTGGATATGAGACAAGAAGTGTTTGGATAAAATGAACTTCCTTTTTTTTGTATGTATTCATTCAGAAAATGCATTCTTGTGCTTTTTAGCTCTTGATACTGAAGCTTTACTTGAGCGAATTTCCTATTGTACTTCCAGGTTTTAGTAAACGCAGTTCGGTTTTATTTGTTAACGTGTTTTAAACCAAGGAAATAGTTACATTTTACCTTTTGACTTAAAAACGGATACTAGTAAGTAGACTGTGTCAATAGGAATGTCTTCAGAAAAATAATACATTTAGGGTTTCTGTAACCTAAAGTAATACATAAAGAGTTGCAAGTCCCATCAGCTCTATGTAATTTATCTTTAGCTGTTAAGCATTGTTAGAATTTCCAGAGTCGTGTCCAGGGTAGAAGTTACCATTTTAGTCCTGTTTGGCAAAAATAACTTGCTGTTAATCTGGTTGCCACAAATTCCATGGCAAGTGGAACTCCTTTGCCCTTCGTCTTGTTCCCTGGCTACCAATCCTTTTTCTGTGTTTTTCCTTCTACAGAATTTGTCACAAACTCCAGTCCTGAAGGAGCTGCTTAAAGAAGCTAAAATGCCTGACACGACAGTTAAAATTGAGTCACCTGAGTTATCTATGGTATATAAGCTTCAGCCTCCATAGTGTTTTTTTGTTTGTTTTTCCCGATTCTGTTAAAGAAACAAACAGTACTCTATATTTTAAAACCATTTAACTTAAAATGTTTTACATTGTTAGTATTTAAAATGTAAAATCAGTGGGAATTTCACCATTGAATTTAATAGAGCTACTACTGAAGTCAGTAGTGCCCTTTCAGTTCTAAAGTGATGAAAACATGAAACTTCTGATGTAGTGTAATTTGTCTAAATGCAACATAGTGCTGAAGACATCCTCTAGTTTCCTAACTTAAATAATGCACGTATCATTACAATACAGATTTGGCTGGGAAAGAAGGGTTTTGCATTTTAAGAAATTGTAGTACTTTCCTGAATAAAAGCAAGAAATCCAGAGTTGCAATTAAGCAACAAATTGTTAAGGACTCTTAGCCCAGTGTTTCTACATTGTGCGATGAGAAACCATTTCTTGTTTGTTTTTGTCAGTTTAACATACTGCAATTTTGGAATTTAATCAGTTTGGAATTTCAGACAAGGAAAAACTTGATTCCAGAAGGATCTGTCATCAAATTAAGGCGAAACAATTCTGTTGCTTTTGTTTAAAACAGGAGCCTCAGCTAATAAAACTAGATCCGCCAGGTCCTTTGACATTAGCCATGCATCAGTTCCTGACAGAAATGCAAGAGACAAAGAAAGGGGTAGTCACCCCTAAGGAACTTTTTGCTCAGGTTTGTAAAAAGTGAGTATCTGTATAATTGCTTGGTATAGTGAGTATGGAAAAAAAATGTTAGTTGTTTAAACAAAGGTCAGTTCTCTTCTTTTTCTTGAGCTCGCATCACAACATGTAAAATTTCCATAATACGTAAAAAGCTTTTGGAAAAAAAATTATAAAGAGCCCAAATATAAGTGAATAGAAGTAAAATGAAAGATACTCAGTGATATGCTCAGATTGGCTAGCCTTATGTTTTGGGAAACTGCCACAATACATTTGTTGCTCTTGTATACATGAATGCTTGAGACTTTGGTCCTGTATGTTTGGAATGAATTGTGTATCTCTAAGGTCAATTATACTTTTCATTTATCAATTTACACTTCATTTAACAGAGCAATACGATTTAAAGGTTATCAGCAGCAAGACAGTCAAGAATTGCTTCGTTACTTACTTGATGGCATGAGAGCAGAAGAAATCCAAGTGAGTGGTAATTCCACAGTTGCCTATACTACTTTCTTCTTCCTACCCCAGACCAAGACTTTAACCCCTTCTGAGGGGAGAAAAAGCATTCTTTCTCAGAGAAGTCAACCCCTTGTAGAGTGGTTTGTGCTGCCCATAAGCACTTGCAGTGTATTACAACAGAGGTGTAAAACCTGGCAGCCTCTGAGTAGTACAGTTGCAAAGGAGCAACCACAAGTATTGCTATTTTAATTTCACAAAAGAATATTCAAAGAAAGAAATTTGTTTATGGCCTGTATCTCTTAAAGGTTGCCCTTGTTGTATAAGTTTCAAAGGCAATGGTGTTTTCTGCATTTCTGGAAAGCAATGTACTGGCTTTTCTCTATGCTCTTCCAGTAAAATCAAGTAGAAAGATTCAGTTTCGCTTGCTCTAAAGGGTCTTTGGTTAATTTAACATTTTTCATATAAATGTCTGTTGACCTTCAGAAAGTAGATTGACTTGTCCAAAACCATAGAAATAATAAGTTGGAGCACGTGCAGTCATCCTAAATCACGTCCTTTTGTGTTCATTTCTGAAAAGTCTGAAAGAATGCTTGTGGGAATCCCATGGTGTTCTTTTTTTTTTAATTGTCCAGTTCTAATTTTGAAAAGTATTTCATCCTCGTGTTAATTTGTCATAGAATGGCTTGGGTTGGAAGGGACCTTAAAGACCATCCAATTCCAACCCTCCTGCCATGGGCAGAGACACCTCCCACCAGACCAGGTTGCCCAAAGCCCCATCCAAGCAGGTGTTGAACACTTCCAGGGATGGGGCATCCACAGCTTCTCTGGGTAACCTGGTCCAATGCCTCACCACCCACCCTCATAGTAAAGAACTACTTCCTAATATCTAAACCTATTTTTTAATAGTTTAAATCCATTACTCCTTGTCTTATTACTACACTCCCTGATCAAGAGTCCTTCCCCAGCTTTCCCGTAAGCCCCCATTAGGAAGGCTGCTGTAAGGTCTCCCCAGAGCCTTCTCTTCTCCAGGCTGAACAACCCCAACTCCCTCAGCCTGTCTTCACAGGAGAGGTGCGGCAGCCCTCTGATTATCCTCGTGGCCCTCCTATGGACTCATTCTAACAGGTCCATATCCTCCTTCTGCTGTGGCCCCAGTGTTGAACCACAGTGCTCCAGGTGGGGTCTCATAAGAGCAGAGCAGAGGGGAAGAATCACTTCCCTCGCCCTGCTGGCCACACTGCTTTTGATGGATACCCAGAATATGGCTGGCTTTCTGGGCTGCAGCTGTGCACTGCTGGCTCATGTCAAGCTTCTCATCCACCAGAACCCCCAAGTCCTTCTCAGGGCTGCTTTCAATCCATTCTCCACCCAGCCAGTATTTGTGCTTGGGATTGCCCCAGCCCAAATGCAGGACCTTGCACTTGGCCTAGTAGAACCTCATGAGGTTCTCACAGGCCCACCTCTCAAGCCTGTGCAGATCCCTCTGGCTGGCATCCCTTCTCTCCTGCATGTTGACTGCACCACACAGCTTGGTGTCATCAGCAAACTTGCTGAGGGTGCCCTTGATCCCACTGTCCATGTTGCCAACAAAGATGTTGAAAGTCTTTTAACATAAGGATGTTGAAATATTTCTTATGTACTAATTGCAATATTATGGTGTATTTATTGATTGGTTGGCTTTTTTAATATCAAAATGTGGGAACTTGCGTCTTTATAAGCAGTTGTGCTGTTTGTATTGATTTTCTTAATTAGTAAAGATTTTTTTTCTCCATATAAATCATTTTGTAAAGCTAACTGAATTAGTTTAAGAAATTGTGCAGTGTCAATTTGTTCTGAAAATTTCAGCGAGTAAGTGTTGGAATACTGAAGGCTCTGACGGACTCTAACAAACAAAATGAAGAGGAACTGAAAAAGAAAATTAAAGGTAAAATACGTGTTTTTGATGATGTGATAACTAAATTTTTCTTTTCATTCAAGTATGCAAACTAATGTTAACAGTTACAACTAAAAGATACATTTTTAATAAACAACTTTATGCTACATCTTGAATATGTGTGTATCTAGAGCATAAGGCTTGAAAATGTTAAATGGCCTATTTAAAGGTTTTACTGACCTCAGTGGCATTTCTTCTGTAACAGAGTAAAAGAGAGTTGATTCTACAGTCAATATACATTAAAAGATGTTTGGGTAGTTTTTAGTTTTTCAAGTATTACGAAAGAAGCTAAGGTATTAGCACATGAATGTAAAAACTTACTCAATCCTTATAGTTCATTATTAGTCATCAGTGTTACCAAAAACAAGTTTGTTGGATTTTTATTGCTGTTTTAAAAAAAAAAAAAAAACACTGAACAGAGGAATGTTTAAACTTTTCAACGTGACTTGGGTTTTGGTTAGAAGATGAAGACCAAGCTTAAGCTCAGAATATGCGCTACACTGGAGATATAACTTGAGGAAATCGTGTTAGTTCGTAGAGCACATATACTGATGAAAGCTGTTGCTTGTTTTTTTAATTTAGCTTCAGACAGTTGTCTGAGTTAAATCCAGGGAGAAAAGAGGAGCTCCTACTGGGATGTGGTAGTTCCGAGAAAATAAAAAATGCATTTGACTTGAGAACACAGCGAAGTTGTCAGTTCAGTCAAAGTGTCTTCTGTAAATGTTTTCACACCCATTCCTTTAATATATAAAAGAATCTTAATTTAAGAATCTTCTGTACTTCCTAAGTAAACTAGAACAGGCGCTGACGCATGCTATGTACATTTTACGTACTGCATTTTTAATTTGGTATGTCATAGTTAAATTGGTTGAGTATATTATATGCAATATTACTAACTTTACTATATACTTTCTCAATTTTCAGAATATGAGAAGAAAAAGGGAATAAAAAGTTTCATAGATCGAATCTTTGGTGGAGAATTAACCAGTACAATTATGTGTGAGGAATGCAGAACAGTAAGTAAACTGCCTGCCTTAAATGCCCCAGAGCATGATTTTATGTAATCTGCAGAACTCCAGAGTAACTATTTGTAGAAATAAGTGGAGTTAGAGAGATTTGCTTCAGTTAATGTGTTTCTATGAGTTGACTAGCTACATGCTTTTTGAAGAGTGGCATGGTTTGACTGGAATCTAGCTTTATAGCATAAGGGAAGAAAATCTTCCAGTTCCTTTCAAAAGCATTCCCAAAAAAAAGAGGGCAGCAGCATCAGCAAGCTGCCTCTGCCAAAAAAAATTTACTCAGATTCCTGGTGAACACCTTCCAGTGGTGCCAATTGTAGAGTGGATGAATTGTTCTATTTCAGCAGTATGCTACTAGGAACTTTCTCCTTTTCCCTCAGACAATTAGGTCTCCCTTTTTCACATGGGAATGATTGTGGGATTGTGAGGAAATAGATAAGGAAGAAGGCACTGTGAGGATAATGCATCCTGAGAACAAACTAATTACAGATATTAGTGAGTGGGCTAGATGCATATCCCAGCTGATCACAAAATCAATCCCATAGGCACTAAATTGGGTTCCCATGTGCTAGGCTTTAAGACAACCGAAACTTGGGAAAGCATTTCTTATTTCTGGAGTAATGTAACTGGTAGATTTTGGTCATAGGTAGTTATCTACATTTACCGACAGCTTTGTTTTACATTTGTATGCACAAGTAAAAGGATGCTTTGAATGCAAACGAGGATATGTACAGATAAGTCTATTGACAGCAAGCCAGCCAATTCCAAAAAATTAAATTGGACTGTTTAATGTTCATTTAAAGGTGTCCTTGGTTCATGAATCTTTCCTTGATTTGTCACTTCCCGTATCAGATGATCAGGTAAGAAACTGTACGTGCTTTGTCTGGCTTCTTTTCATATAAGCAAACAAAACTACCTTTACTCTACAATCATGAGGGAATTAATTTATGCAGCTTTCTAAATGTGTGTTTCAGAAGTTAAAATAATAAACTTGCCCCCAAAAGGTAGAAAATAAGATTTTCAGGAGAGTTATTTGTTTAAGTTGATCATGTTTTGATTTACATGATTGATCTCAAAAACTGACACTCAAAAAAAAAATTGATTTCTCTGGGTTTCATACTGGCAATCTGCATATGTAATGTGTCAGATTTGCCATGTAGCACTGCTCACACAAGAACTAAGGAATGCTTTTTGAAATGAAATCCCCTCAAATTCAACCCCTCACGTTGTCTGCAGTGAACAAATTTTGCTTTAACAGAAGCAAATAAAGGATAATACTACAAATAGTGCGGCACACAGTTCAACTGAAAATGTCTCCACTTGAGTGAAATACTACTCCTTAGTGAATTTAATTAGATTTATGTCTGTTAGAGGCAAAGGTAATGTCCTTTTATATGTTCAGAATTCAGCCTTGATAGACGTACTTTTTGATACTGTTTCATTCTGCAAGTCCTTGTTTCACATGGACTCCTTCTGGAGTGAGATGCCTCTTTTGTAAGCATTAGGGTGGCTGGCATCAATGTGTTAGTCGTATGTTAGAGTCAATGAAATGTCATATTTTGAGCTGAAAACTCAGATAACATCCCTGCAGTTTTCTCTGAAATTCTGTGTGTTATTCAGGACAGTAACATATCTACTTCTGTGGCTATGTGTTCTTTGATTTTTTTTATTATTGTTATTTGGTTTTTTGTTTGTTTGTAGAAAATAAAAAACACAAATGAGAGAAATGCTAAAAAAAACAAAGAAAAGGAATCTGAAGATGAAGAAGAAGATAAAAATGATGGCTGTTACATTAAACAGAGAGATGAGCCCCTTGGTACAAGTAAGCACCTTCAGAAAAAAACAAAGAAACTGGCCAAAAAACAAGCCAAGGTTGGTTTTGATAAATATTTCACTTTTATTTATGAAGCACTTGCAACTTATGGTAAAAAAAAAAAATTCTTTTTGCTTCCTTAGTTTAGATATAGGATAAATTCAATATTAGTTAAACTGTTGACCTCAGATTACTAAATCATAGATAACTTCCCCCTTTGACACCTATGACGTACAGCACAGAATTTGATAAAGAAATGGCTAGAAATGCTAAATATCATTGAAACTTTTTATATGCTTATACATTATTTCTACCAATTTGCAGAGCCAGCGCCGCCAGCAGAAGCTCCAAGGAAAGGTACTTCAGTTGAGAGATATCTGTGCTACTGAACAGTCAGAAAAAGCTGTAGAATATAACCAGGAAAGAGAGGGAGAAATTAACTCTGAAACTCCTGATGTGAAGCAAGAAGAGGAATCATCAAATGATTGCAAAGATCACCGCTTAACTCATGAAGACTTAAGTATAGAGGGAACTGAAAGAGAAGTTCAGAACATGCTCGAAAATACAGGAAAACCAGAACAAGAGTGTGTAGAAAAGGAGTCTCTCATGGATCTCCCTACAGAAGTTTTAGATTCTCCTATGAAGCTTGTCAATGGCCTTGACAACCTATCTTTGAAAGATGAGGATGATGAAAATGAAGATGAGGAAGGGCTTGCTACTGACTTTTCAAAAATACACTTGAGTGATAATGTTGAATCTGATACGAGCATCTTAGATGACCTTCAAACTGTTCCAGCCAAGACATGTGAAGTACTGACTGAAGATCCCGAAATGGCATTTTGTACTCTTGCAAACAGGGAAGACCTGAACCCAGAAGAAGGTTCAATACATCACTGTTTGTATCAATTTACCCATAATGAGAAACTTAGTGAGAAGAATAAACTACTCTGTGATGTGTGTACACAAAGACATTGTGGACCGAAGAACATGAGAAGTATGATAAATTATCATTTTTTATTTTTAACAAATTTCATAATCGACTCCTATATGGGTTCCTGTCTAGTGCTTGGGTGGTTGGCGGGGCTGTTCCTAAAACAGTATTTATGTAACTTCAAACTTAGCTTGCATCAGTATTTATTGTGCAGATTGTGAGAACCTCTTTCACACAAACTAATACAAGTTCTTAATTGAGCAGAATAATGGGCTCACAAGCTTGCGTACAGAATAATGGAGGACTAGAAAAGAAGAGTGGTCAAAGAGGAGTGGGTTTGGGTTGGGTTTTGGGGTAGCACGGTCATTGCAATCTAGAAATTCATTATGTGGATGAAAGTAGGAAGTGGTTATTTACCAGATGACTTTTGTTCCTTTCTCAAATATGAAAATTCTGTTGTAACAGTCATAGGGAAATCATGTTGAAGACCAATGAAAGCTATGTGCAATTTCTGAATCGTAGAGAGCATGCGAGAATTCATGCTGCTTTTGCTGATGATGCTTAGACATAGTGTGAGCAGCTACTTTTGTGATATGGGAGCTGCAGGATGGCAGTTTCACAGTTCATCATGTTAAAGGGGAATGTTCAGTTTCACACTCGTTGTAGAGGATGGCATTGTAACAGTATAAATAGTGAAAATAATCAAATTCTTGTTGTAACATTTCTTTAGATGTTAATCAATTGATGGTTTTTCTGTTCTGCAGGTGAAAAGAAGTATGTTTATACTAATGCTAAGAAGCAAATGCTAATCTCTCTTGCTCCTCCAATTTTAACTCTTCACTTAAAGAGATTTCAACAGGTAACAAACAGGTTGTTTTTACAAAAATGTGTGTGTTTAATATGTATATATGCATGTAGTACTAACTTAACTTAGATCTAATGTTAGTATATTTCCATTTTCCTATAACCTGTTTTTTTTGTTTGTTTGTTTATTTTCTCAGCATTTGGGAGGTAGTTGTGTGCAGGGTTGTTTTTGTTTGGTGGGTTTTTGTGGTGGGAGGGACTGGGGTGATTTTTTTCCAGGAAAAAACACAGTCTAGTAGTAATTGAGGCAACAGTTTTTGTGAGCTTACTTGCAATGTATTCCTTCACCGTGGTTACTACTTATTGTATTAAGTAGTATGTTAGCATTGTTTCCTGCAACTACAGCAGTTCATAACCTCTTATATTTCCATGCAGATAGAATAGGATTCGTTACTAAATGAATTTAACAAATAGGCTAGTTGAATGGAAAACAATACAACTGAAGTCCTGTTTATAGACACCAAAGTAAAGTGACTTACCTTTTTCCTCAAGTTCTTGGAAAACTTTAAATTTAGGGCTTTAACTCCTCAAGAAGAAAAAGAGGAAATAAATAAGGTTGGAGACAGCATTGCCGTTTCTCAGTTTAAAGTCATTAAGTATTTTGACTGAAATGCTTAAAATAAATAAATAAGGGAGGTAATTCAGTAGATGAAAAGCATTCCACAGGGAAAATGGAAATGTGTAGAATATTCCAAGAGACTATAATACAATTAAGGAAAAACATTTGTCATCTCTTACTTTGCTTTTCCAGTTTGTTACTGGAAGATTATTTGAATAAGGTGGGAGTAGAAGTTTTGTCAGTTTTGACAATCTAAAATTAGATCACGCATACTACAGTATCCGAAAAGCAAGAGATGTCTTCATAATTACATGAGTATGTAGACCTGATTCTTCTTCCAAATCTGCTACCATGAAGTTACCTTAAGAGTGAGTTGAAGAGCCATCTTAACTGGGGCAGCATCTAGGGGCAAGGAGGTATTGCCAGGAGACCTCGGGCATTTGAGGAAAAACCAGTGTTGTTTCTTTGCAGTTTTGACTAATGTAAAACTAACTTTGCAGTGTTAAAAAATTAACCTGAAATATTTATTAAGCAAAAATGGTTTTAATGTGCTACACTTAACATTATGGATTTTTCCTCTACTTTGTCTGTTTAAGGCTGGCTTTAATCTACGGAAGGTTAACAGGCATATCAAGTTTCCAGAAGTGATAGACTTGGCTCCTTTCTGTACAGTTAAATGTAAAGTAAGTGGAAAAACAGTCAGATTTTCCTTTCCCGTGTTTTAATATGCTTTCACAGTTAAGCTGCTTAGCGGAATCTGTGTAGAATGCTTATCACATTATTGTGTGATAATACAATTTAACTTCTAAGTGCAACTTGTACTTGAGCCTGTCAGTGTATTTCCACTGATCATAGTTGTAGCACCTCGCATGAAGGTGTAATGACAACTTCCCTTTCACTGGCAAACAAATGGAAGTGTTTATATTCTAGGATGTTTAAAATCCAGTGCCTGACTGACATACCTTAACTTTCACTTTTACAGAATGTGGCTGAAGGGAGTACAAAAGTATTATACTCTCTCTATGGAGTTGTTGAGCACAGTGGAACAATGAGGTCTGGGCACTACACTGCTTATGCTAAAACAAGAAATATGAACAAACGTCTTTCTGATCTTGTCCTTAAAGGACAATCTCCTCAAGGTAAATAATTACAAGTATCTTTACCAATTACTTCTTACTGCCAAACAGTAACAGGATTAAGTACTTCAGTTCTTTGTAATAACTTTGTAATAACTTTAGCTCCTAAATTCTTACTTTGACAGCTTTAGAAACTGAACCAGTAAAAGGACAGTGGTTCCACATCAGTGATACCCATGTACAAGCTGTGTCCGTATCAAAAGTGCTGAGTTCACAAGCCTATCTCCTGTTCTATGAGCGACTGCTGTAAATCATCTGAGAAGCCTTCTTGTACCCATCTTAAGCAGCCTGAAAGAAGGCAGGAACTTACAAATCATGTTAACATGTTGGAGCTACTGTATACAACTGCAAGAATATACTTTGTGCTTCTTAGACACACTGACAAATGGTTAACTTATACTTTTTCCAGTGTTTTCACTACTTTTAAATAAAAGTCTTTTTTTCAAAATTACAGCTTCAAGTTTCTAGTGAGTAAGGTGTGTGTTGTTACAGACAAGCAACTGCTGCTTTCCTAGTCTCTTGCAAGTGCCATACGTTTTAGCAATTCTTTCACTTTACAGTGACCAGCAATAATTTTGAACTAGTTATCTCAGTTACATCTGTATGTATTTTAGAGCCTCTTACACTTAGACCCCACTTCTTTCTTTCTTTCTTCACCTCACAGAGCTGAGACAAATGCAGTATCGGCCATCTTTCTGCTCTTGGTTTATTTCCTATATGGAAACCCTCAATTTGCAAACTCTAGGAATTCTGTGGCATAGGAATCTTACTGTGATATTTTGATGGGGCTAAGAACTTGTCTCTCTCTCCCTCTCAGTACAGGTGTTCCAGTTCAGCCTTTTTGTGCTGGAGAGTTAAGAAAGCTGGTCCTCCACTGACTTAGAGGTTTTTAAGTTCTCCTCTCCACAGGCTAGGCTTCACGCGATGCTTCACATAAATAAAATTCTGGCTACTTGTGCTAAAGCAGCAGCTGTTTTCATTCAAAGAATTTTTCACAACACCCTTACAAAGAAAATGAGTATCCTTATGTGTTCTTGTTACCCTTAAAGTCAGCAGCAGCAGCACTTGTGCAGCTGACTAATCAGTATGCCAATCCTTCAGAAAACTTGCTGAGTTTTTCAACCATGCCAGCTACAGGCCATAAAGCAAGCACTATTGTAGATGTTGTACAGCAGCCTTATTTAGGCATACGATACTTCAAGACTTGATTTAGCCTTCCACTCCCTCCTGGCTCTGAAATAGAGTAGTACTGGCAAGTAATAAAAGGATTAATTAGGTGGCTTGAATTTCAAGCACAGTTCTTCTTTAAAATGACTGAGATACGTGAGCTGTTTATTTTCCACAAGGAATCTTAACACAGGGCTTCAGCTTTTCCCCTTAAGTGCACGCAAGAGTTCTAGTGCTCTGCAAGTGGTGTGCTTGACAGTTCTCAACAGCTAACATTTTCTGCTCTTATTTTTAAGGCTATTAGGATGAGAAGCATTTCACCACTGTCAGACTGACAAAAATTTTGAGAGTACGGAGCCTCTTAAAGTGTGAGGATGCAACAGATGCATGATGTAACACTGAACTTAGGTATAGACTACAGACTCGTACTGGCTGCTGTTCTTAATTACCTCAAACCTCATTTGACTTTTTACACTCAAATACTGGTAAGGACCCCAATGAGGTACAGTGTTTATAGATGATGCTTTCAGAAGTTACCTGTTCCCTGCAACAAGCTTACGGTCACTCACCTCTTGTACCCAGCTCAGGTAGCAGGGGCCGCTGCGTGAGGTGATGCCAGGGCTGCCCCGCGCTGGCCCCAAGGGCCCCACCACAGGGCACCAAGATGGCAGTGCCTTGGGGGCAGCCTGGGGAAGGGAGGGCAAACACCGCACAGCAGGGGCAGTGAGGGGAGCAGTGTGAGGAGCAGTCCTATGGACACCCCAGGGAAAGGAGGTGCCCAGGCTCTAGAGCAGATGGAGGTGCCCTGAAGGAACTGCCCTCAATGGAGAGGAACCTATGCTGGAGCAATTTTTCACCAAGGTCCATAACCTCTGGAACAGCTCCTGGACAGCTGTTAACCATGGGAGGGATCTTAGAGCAGGGAAAAAGGGTACAAAAGGGGGAGTAACAGAAGAATAAATGTTAGGAACTGACCCAAGGAAGAGATGCCATTCAAAGGGACCTGGACAGGCTGAAGAAGTGTGCCCATGTGAACCTAATGAGGTTGAACAAGTCCAAGTGCAAGGTGCTGCAGCTGGGTCAGGGCAATCCCAGACATGAGCACAGACTGGGAGAAGAACTCACTGAGAGCAGCTTGGTGGAGAAGGACTTGGGGGCTCTGGTGGACAGAAAGCTCAACATGAGCAAGCAGTGCGTGCTTGCAGCCCAGAAGGGCAACTGCATCCTGGGCTGCATCAACAGAGGAGAGGCCACGAGGTCAAGGGAGGTGATTGTCCGCCTCTGCTCTGCCCTTGTGAGGCTCCACTTGGAGTACTGTGTCCAGGTCTGGAGCCCGCAGCACAAGAAGGATGTGGAGCTGTTAGAACAGGTCCAGAGGAGGGCCACAAAGATGATCGGAGGGCTGGAGCACCTCTCCTGTGAAGAAAGGCTGAGAGCTGGGGCTGTTCAGCCTGGAGAAGGCTCTGGAGAAGCCTCATTGCAACCTTTCGGTAGTTAAAAGGGTCTTATAAAAAAAGATGGAGGACTCTTTACTGTGGTAGATAATGAGAGGTCAAGGGAGAATGGTCTTAAACTAAAAAAGGGTAGATTTAGATTAGATACAAGGAGGAAATTCTTTACCATGAGGGTACTGAGGCACTGGCACAGGCTGCCCAGAGAAGCTGTGGATGCCCCATCCCTGGGGGTGTCAAGGCCAGGCTGAATGGGGCCTTGACCAACCTGATCCACTGGGTGGCATCCCTGCCTATGGCACGGGGGTTGAAACTAGATGAGCTTTAACATCCCTTCCACCCCAAGCCATTCTATGATTCTATGACCTCAGCCTCCCATCCTCATCCTCTCCACTGAGGGTAGGCAGAAGAGGTGGGAATGATATGAAGTTGAGCCCAGGAAGAAGAGAGACAGGGTAGGGGAAAGGTGTTTTAGTTTGTTTTTCACCACCCCCCGCATCACATAATTCCCACGACTGTAACTGTAAGTGATGTCCCCACAAGCTTTTTATCTTTTCTCCCCCTATCTTGTGGAGGAAGGGGGAAGGAGAGAGCAACTGGGTGGGTGGCTAGCAGCCAGCCAAGGTCACCCCACCACACCCACACACTTTCACCCCAACGCAGCACATCCCTGCACATTCACATACTGGGAGTAAACATGTTATACCAAGTCCAAATAAAACGAGAGTTAACATTTTAACAGTAAGTACATTTATTGAAGTGTTCAAAGTTCTTCACCCTAGTGGACAGTTCATAACTTAAAGGGACCAAAACATCATGACAGGCCCCACCCGGAATCTTACAAAACTCTCAATCACGTAACTTAAAAAGCACAGTTAAATTGTTCAGTCATTTTGGTCTTCATCCCAGTCTTTCTTTCCTGATGGAGGTTTAGGGCCACCTGCTGGTTTTGCCATAATGATCTTGAAGGTGATAGGGAAGCAGAAAAAGATACGGTCAGAATCACTCTTCCCCCAACATCTCATTATAGTCATACGATGCTGACTGACAACATTCACTAAAATCATGCAGGTTCCCTGCTCTGAACCTAAACCAGTGATTATTATTATAAATCTGGTTAATTCATAAGTCCTTTTTTTTCCCCTTGAAAATGGCAGAAACTGAACCCTGATATACAAAGGACTTTACCTCACTTTGCATGCAAATTATGACTTCAGTTAGTCTAAGAAAAAGTGAGTGCTTAAATAAACTAGCCAGTGACTGCTGCACAGGATGCATACAACAGAAAGCACAATTATCAGAGCTGTTGTTCTGCACTCCAGCCTAGACATCACACGTTTAAGGCACAAGGTCCACTAATTCTACCTTGTTAGAGGCTCATTTCTGCACTTGTTATAGTGACAAAGTAAAACTAAAACCGAACTCTTGAGTACAATGAAACAAACTGCAATGAAAGTTTGGTTTTAGGAGTAAGATTAACTTGCAGTGGCACCAGTAAGAAATGCAGCAATCAGCACAAGACCAGCAGTGTTATGTGCCCTCAAGAAAAACACAGATCTGCCACACGTGATTGTCATGCATGCACTCACACTGATACTTCGCTGCTATAGAATCAGCTTACTGCATACTACTTTTCAGGCTCATCTTTCCAGTCATCCTTATCCCAATGTCCTTGTTGTTTAGGAGCTTTTGGACCGCCTGCTGTTTTTGCCATAATAATCTACAGAAATTTTACATGCAAATACACTTTTGCTGGAATTCCACAAAATATATAAAGATTTTTGTCATTAAGATTATAACGCCCATTTTACTTAAGTGGGATTTTCCATGTTAAAAATAAACCAACATACATGAGAAGGTTTTGTTGTGATAAACCTTGCTCCTACAGGAAGTTCTTTTATGGGCATGGGTATCAATTATCCTTGTCAAATCTTAAAAAGTGAACACTGTAACACTTGTATGGAAGCAGCAATATCACAACTCATATTCCAAAATATGAGCTCCTAAAAAAAAAAAAAAAAAAACTAATTCCTGATCTTCTTAGTTCTAAACTAACATTCCAACATCAATTTTTATGCTTTGTATTCCCAGACCATCCGCATACTTCTCATTAGTGTTCTAAACCTTGAGTTAAAGCAGAGGTTTCAGTTTTTCACCCAAATTATTTCTATGCTTACCTGATCGACCCGTAGGACAGTTACTGCTGCATTTGTAGCCAGCTTGATACCCCAGGATTTTCCAAGGTATGTGTCTAATATACCAGCTTCCAACATATCCTTCACAGCAGCAGCTTCAGCCTATCAGGCAGGAGGAATTTATTTATTTTTAAGTTTTCTCAGGCTTCTACCTAACAAGTTATTAGGCTTTTAAGCTTACAACAAAGTACCACTTTTCTGATCTTGTTTTCTCTCTTTACAAGATTTTCATTTCTAATCCATTAGCAGGAAGTCAAAATAAGTGATCACTGAAGATTTGTTCTGTAACATACTAGTTCAGTACCTCTCTCCACCTGCTACATAAAGCTGCTATACTATATTCGCTTTAACTGCCTGCTGATGAAAAAAACTTCAGTATTGGAATTCTAATAGAAGTATTCTTCTAGCTTTGTGAAACACAGAGCTTCGATGATTTGCATTTATCTATAAGCACTGCAATAGAAGTACTTTTACAATATAACCCTGCTGAGCAGCAAGTAATGTGAGGAACTTCTTACCTCAATATCAAAGCCAACATTTTTGTTGCCTTCCTGATGCACAGCATAAAGTTTGGAAATGACTTCGTTAGCCTTTATGCCAGAGTTTTCTGCCAGTGCCCGAGGAATGGCTTCAAATGCTTCTGCAAACTTCTTGATGGCGTACTGGTCAAGTCCAGGACAAGTCTAAAG
Source organism: Cygnus atratus (assembly GCF_013377495.2). Taxonomy (NCBI): domain Eukaryota; kingdom Metazoa; phylum Chordata; class Aves; order Anseriformes; family Anatidae; genus Cygnus; species Cygnus atratus. The sequence continues at coordinate 109,870,641 of NC_066362.1, forward strand.
CGAAGTTGAAAACCACATAAGCATTTGAAAGAAACAGTAAGATAGGAAGGTACTTTTTTCACGTTTTACTATTGATTTATATGCACTAATATACATACATATCTTTGTATAAAAGTGCGTGTATCTATATAAATTAAAATATATGTAATTACATTATATATAAAGTAAAAAAAATTGCTGTACCTCTCCATAAGATGTGATCTGCTTGGCTAATTCAATCTCTGTTGCACCGCCTCCAGGAACGAGACGTTTATCCTGCAAGCAAGCAAACCACACCAAAATGAACCTTTGCTTAAAATACCACGTTCATATTTTACTTTTAGAAGACTTTATCAGTTTAACAGAATTTATTTATTCCTTACAAATGTCTCTGAAAAAAATTAGCTTCTTTTGTAAAAAGAAAATCAAAAATCAAAAAAACAATGCAGGTACTTTCTATTTATAAAAGTCACTTCTATTACTCATAAGCCAAGAGTTGAATTATTTTTTATTTTTTATTTTTTGAATCTTTTCTATTAACTGCTAAGTAGTTTGGAGACAACATGAATGAAACTAATCTACCCTAAGTTTAATGTATCAGCAGGTATCACAAGGGTAGTATTTTTGCTTTAAAAACAATTAAGAACTTTGCATATCCTTCGGCAAACCAGTGTTCGCTTAAGGACACCCAGTCTTTTTAACAGACACACAAAGTATATCTTCAGACTACTTCAGGAGACGAACATAAATGCACAATTTATGGGTGTTTCTGTACTCTGTATCAATGCGCATCTGTTGATGCATACAGATACAAACAGTGGCAAGAGTTTTACTTTTCTTTTTTGCATGCCAGGTTCCAAGTAAATATTCAAACATTTCCTTTCTCCCTCAAAAACAAAACAACAACAAAAAAAAACACAAAAGCTGATCACAAAAAAAAAAATGAATTAAGTTTCTCTATTTATGAAATATATCTGTGGTATGTGGAGAAAGCGTCTTGTCACTAATAAACCAGAAAATATTGTTTGCAACCAGTCACTTCCTCTTGATTCCCAGAGAAAAACAAGCCATCTAGCTTTTCTTCCGTGCCTGGTTTTCAAGGAATGTTGAAACAAAAGGCTTACAAAGAGGTCAAAGAGCTGACCGCCATTAGAAAGCAGTACAAACTAATCTATCTTCAAGGACTTGCCTCATTCCTGAAAAACTGAATTCAGTGCATGTTGAGCACTGTACGTACACTGTGCTCACAAGGACATCTGCAGCCGTTTCCCTACGCAGCTTCTCCTACATATCAGGAACTCTCCAAAACTGGCAATGTAAGCACCTGTTACAGCCCTACAGCAAATGAGCCCAAAGCAAGCAGGGATCTTTCCTCCAACTGGTCCATATCTCAGTTTTGGTAACTGAAATGTTCTGGTTACTTACCCTTGTAAGTACTTTAAAAGTATTTACACCATCATCCACTGCTCTCTCTATATCATCCATCAGATTGTCTGTCGATCCACGAATGAGTATAGTAGAAATAGCACCATCCTCCTTTTCTGTTAAAGAGGCAGATGCTCATTACTGAATTAAGTTTTTGGATGTAAAAATGTGTGTTTCATACTTGCAGAACAGTGGCATTAGGATTTCTATAGAACATACGTACGTACCATGCTTAAATACAACAACTTGAGTATCTCCAACCTCTGATAAATACACACTGTTGCAGTGACCCATTTCTTCTAGAGTTGGGGGAGTCTGAAAAGAAAAAGAAAGGTCAAGAGATGAACCTGCTCATCAGTTCCCTCCCACCTGCTCCTCATTTGAGGACTCCATACCAGTCTGGGTAGGGCTGTTGCACCAACAGTTTTGCAGAGTCTTCTCAGATCCCACTTTGAGTTCAACCTTTAAAAAACAGAAACAGTTTTTCTATTCACAGGTCTCCAGAACAAATGTTAGTATACACAAGTAAGCATTCTCTCCTTAACTTAGCAAGCATTTTGTAACTAAAGACATCCATCAAAATTTACTGCATCAAATTAAAAAGACTCTATACAATGATTTCTGTAATAATTTTAAAACAAGCAGTCCAAATACATGGAAATTACCAAAGCTATTCAAATATGCCTTATTTATACACAAAAAGATTGAAGGCCCACAGAAGTGACTGAAGAGTATTAAGAATTAGTTATTCCATCCATCAATGTAATGGTGATATGTAGGGAAAACAGGCACCTCACCATTGCTAAAGTATCACGTGACAACTGCGACCAGGGAGTACCCCTTATGGTATAATGAATCTTTGTGGCCACATAATCAACAAATTTTGACACAGTTCATTTCAGTTAAGCTGTAAAGACCCTTATGCCAAAGTAACAGTATCATATACACAAATTACTCCCCAGTTAGTTTCCATACAGAGGTGAAATACTATCAAGAAACATAAGCTATGAAACCACCACTTTGCAGCTCAGGTTTTGATCTACTAGAAAGCCAGTCTGCAATACTCTGTATTATAAGTCATTTGAGAGGCAAGAAACAATACACCAGTTTCATAAACCTGGTAGACCAAATGTTTTATGCTCTTCCAGTACTTACCTGACTAACATAAGATTGTATTTGTTGGCATAATGAAGTGCCATGTCTGCCACTTTGCCACCCGTTACTACTACATTTGCACCACTGTCAGCTATAGCTTTGACTTGCAAATCCATCAGATTCTCTTCTCCCTTACTGAAGTTCATCAGCTCTTCAGCATTCTTTATAAGTACGGTGCCCTAGTAAAACACATACATTTATCAGTTCGGTGTTAGCTACTTGCCTAAAAGTTTTTGACAATCCGTTTTATCTCACAACCTATCTGTAAACCTCAAGTCATCCTATTTGATCATACCACCACCCTTCTCAGGCAATGTCAGTAAAACAAGTTAAAAAAACAAAAACAAACAAAAAAAACAGGCAATTCTAGCATTTCTAGAGAATCATAAGATACAGACATTGTAGCACATAGCTGGTCTTAAAAAAAAGTAAAAATAAAAATCACACCCACACCTCCAAAAACCCCGTAAAGCAAAATTAGCTTCAGAAGTTTTCTATGAACTTTTTTAAACTAATGAACTCAATCTTATCAAATATATCTTAATCACCAAGTGTCAAAAATATTTATAGTTAAAGCTAAAAATAAGAGATTAAGAACCACATATAAGCACATATAGATACATAATTTATTTTAAGCTCCTACATACCTTAGTTTCAGTTATCATACCATCAAAAGGGCAGGAATACACAGCTATTTTTGCATCTTTGACAGAAGTAACATCTCCTTCAGTTTCTTTTTTAAAAACCATACCATGCAGCACTGATGAAGCAGAGATACCAGCACCCTGGCAGAAAAAAAGATGGAATGGGTGGAAGTCGTATTACTGACCATTTACTGCCAGAAAGCTGCAGTACCCTTTACAAAAAGCAGTCCCTACATCCATCTGAGCCTGGCAACCTTCATTGTCACACCAACAAAAGTCTTAAGCTGATTTAGCAACAAACATTGTCTTACAGGTTCCCATCTTAAGATCAGTTGGTGGTCAAAAGTAAGGTATGTGACGTATGAAAAGGTATGAAAAGGCACTTTCAAAAGTTTAAAGATCTAAAAATTAAACTCCTTTCATTAAACTTTTTAGAAAACAGTAAAGCTAGCTATGCCCAACTTACCACAATCTTGCACACTCTGATATTATCAACGTTGAAATGACCAGAATCAGGAAGAATAGAGACTGTTTGGGAGGAAAATAAAACAATGTATTTTTGTTGCTTAATGAATAAAGTAAAAACTATGACACCATAAATACTGCCTGGAGTTTTTTTTAAGTACTAGAATTTTATGGTTTGACTGCCCACTTAGTTTAAGGTAATAATAATCTGCTGATAACTTGCACCAAGTAAGTTTCCTTTTCTCTCTAATTTACCATTTTAAATTGTTTTTAAAATGTAATAAACAGAAAGCAACATTAATATGTCAGGCCTGAATAAAGTTCAAACATCCATTTACACATTCGTATTTCAAGAGTGAAGCTTGACCCATAGTATTTCAGAAAGCACTTAAACCAAATTTTAAAGTTTTTTCTTTACAGGGAGAAACCAACAGCTCAATACAACTGCAATCTTGCCTTCACTGTTCTGTAGCTGAGACTAGCAACGACTTTTCTGAAGTGTAACAATCCTCTTAATGACAAAAAAAGTACAGTTTTCTGCTTGAAAGATAAAAGTAGTAACCTATTTCTATAAACATTTAGTAGAAAGCACAGACTTTTTCTCAGCTACGTCAGTGAAGAGTTCGACATGAGAAAGAAGGCTATACTATTTCAGAGGCTAATCTATTCCACCAATTTAACCTGATAAACTAACCATGCCTTTTTTTTTTGTATGAAGATGTTAACCATAAGCAAACCCACTCAGCTTCTTAGACGCATGCACAGAAGTGTTCTTATCCACTTACCGCAGGCCTGAGCAATGAGCTTCGACAAGAAACTTTCGTTGCCATACTGTTTGCTCATTACTGAAGTATGCAACAAAGATGCCACTTCTTCAACATCTCTAAGGTTCTTTGCAGAACAGCACACCAAGTCCGGAAGAATTTCCAGGGCTTTTTTGCAAGCTTTTTCATATCCTTCAATCACCTGTGCAGCAAATAACAGACTTACTATTTTACCTAGGTATGCATTCAAACTGCTTCTACCTCCATTTAAAAGGGACATAAAACATAAACAAATGAAAAAGCTTGCAAGGGAAGCAAGCAATCAGAAGCAGCAAAGCATATATTGTTCTTCTTTGTACACCTCTGACTAAAAATTAATTTGGAAGGAAGCAGACTATCCACAGTTCTACGACCCATGAACACTGACTAATAGCAATCTGAACTCAAGCTCCATGAACTGCAATAACAGAATTTACTTCTGAGACTGATAATCCCATCCTCAGAAGGTCTTCGGCTAACTCCAGAAGGACCCCAGCAAAAACAAGGACAAAGTTGGTTCCATCTCCAACTTCTTGCTCTTGCATATGGGAAGCCATCACAAGCATTTTTGCAGCCGGATGCTGGACCTGTAGAAAAAAAGTTGCACATCTTAGTCACTAACATCCCACCTAGACTGCAGCTCCAGGTTTTCCTGTGCATCCAGTATAAGCGCTCTTACTCCAAGTTCTATCTAAAGATACACTGTATGCACAAAGTATGAAAAAGAAAGCAGTACAATTAATTTAATTAGGTAATTTCTGTAATAAGCACGACTATAAATATCTATGGAAAAAAATCACAAAGAACTGAACAGCTCCCCTACAACATAAATCAGACATCTTTCTCACTGGTTCTGTGCTACTTTTACAGCATGCAAAGGTTTCACTATCACATTCTGCAACATGAGAGAAGCCTGAAATTAAGCCTTCCAGCTGTGTTTTTAACACAGCAGCTATTTCATTCACTCACCTCCAGCTCTCTCAAGATAGTAGCAGCATCATTTGTAACAAAAAGCTTCTCCAGATGATTGATAACCATTTTGTTCATTCCTAAGGGTGGGGTGGGGGGGGAAATAAAATTATTTATTAGGCAAGGGTTGCTTTGCACAGAAATACTGTTTCCATAGCTTTTGGATTTATCTCACACATCAAAACGTTACCGCTGCTTACAACTTAAGAATCTAAAATATTTTTGTGAAATAACACTTAGAAGTGTGTTCCATTAAGGAGAACAAATTCATTTCTGAATAAGCAGTTTTCTCTTCATAAATATTGATACGTAATTTAATTAATCAATCTTGGAGAATGCAATTTGTCTTGGTGTATCTGTCAGGACATAGTATGGTTACACTTATTATGACCACCTACCAAGTTACTGTCTTTCCTTTAATTTTTGTAGGTCTTCCATTTAGCAGTAAGACAGCAAAGAGGACACAGTAACTGTCTCCAGGCAGATACAAAAACCTGGCAAAAGCAGGTATTTTGTGTATAACTTAAGAACTAACCCAACAAAATCCTGTGAGCATTATAGCTGCAATGACTGTATCAGGAGGTCTGTAGCAAGTCCAATGTGTCTCCTCAAGAAAGAAACGGATGATTCTTGGTCAAGGCCTTTAAACATACCATTTTGATCAACATCACTACAACAGTTTTAGAATTTACTTACCATTTGGTCCATAAGCTGTACGGGTGGTTTGAGCAAGTTCTTTGCATGCTTGGATATTCCTATAGACAGCTTCTTCCAGTCCTGAATAATGCTAAAAAAAAAAATTAAAAAACGTTCTGATCAGAATTAGGCTTTCTAACACAAGAGATGATGAACTACTCACTTCTCAGCAAAGAAGCAGTAATCTAACAAGTTCACTGAAGTTCCTGATAGATTTAGTGCTGGTATTTCAAAAAAAAAAAAAGTTTAAAAGGAAACTAAACTTTAACCAAAGACAAGACAAGAACTAGCATGTCCTCCTACTGAACTAGTCAGCTCAACAAGCACAATAAGTTTCTGAATAGAACATTTTAGAAGAGACTCAGTTTTTAACAGTTTGCACCTCTTAACTGCTCTAAAATATATTAGTGGCATACCAAAGGTAGATAAAGAATAACCAATATTAACTTGGTGATGGAGGGGGAGGATGAGGGTTTTTCATGTGCTTCTTTACTCACAAGTCTGTATTCCACCAAATCATTTAACTTGGTTCTACATTCAAACACGTGGTTTGAAAATTCAGAAGCACAATGATTCAGAAAAGATTTGCGTTTGAGAAGCTAATCAGCCAGCTTCCATTTGTAAGAACAGAACCCCCAAAAGGGCCTTACTTAAAAAACAGGTACACCATATTCATACCCTATGATAGGAAAGAGAAAGATGCTCTCTAACAATACTTACTCTCTAAATGCAAAACAAGCATCTCAGACCACCAGCTGCCTTCCTGTTTGGGAGAATGTAGCCCTGGACATTCTGGCCTTGCCTATGACTTGATTCTTTTAGATAATCAGCATTTGTGCCATTCTGCTTCCCTACTCTCTCCCCACACTTGAAATAGGCCATTCCTTGTCTACAAGGAAGATTTTGAAAGGAGCAAAGGGAGCCAAGGTGCTTAACTTCACTTTCCATCAAGCAGCAGCTACCAAATTTTCCTCCCGTTTTCCCTCACAAAAAAAAAGATAACCTAATTCCTTTCTGCTCCCTCTTTTGCAGAAAGCATCTCCTCAATCGAGCACAGTCCTTGACTACTATCAGGACCTACATTATATTAATGCTATATATGGTAAAACATCATCTTGCTTTACAGCACTGACAACGATATTTTTCCTACAGGCCCAATAACAAAAAATACTCAAAAAATACACATAATAGTACTGCAGGGTCCAGTTTAAGTTCGCTGACCACCACCTACAGAACCTCCCCAGCCAAAATGCCTTCCTAAACCCATTTCCAGACACTTGGATTGGAAATTAGAAGACATTCCTCCTCAGAAGGAGCGGCCAGGCATTGGGACGGGTTGCCCGGGGAGGTGGTGGAATCACCGCCCCGGGGGTGTTCCAGGAGAGGCAGGACGCGCTGTTGGGGACAGGGTTTAACGGGGTTTAGCGGGACTCCCGGCCCGCCATGCCGCCGCTCCGCCCCGCCCTTCCAGAACCTTCCCCGCGCCGCCACGCCGAGACGCCCCCCTCCCCCTCCCGCCCCCTCAGCCCCGGTGCCGCCGTTAACGGCCGGCAACGGCTCCCGCCCGGTGCCGCCACTACCTTGGCGCCCTCTTTGAGCATCTGGGCGAAGCCCGGGGCCTTGGGGACGTGCAGCGCCATGGCCGCTCCGATCGGGACGGAAACCGCCGCAACGCGCACGACGGGAGCGGGGCCAGGCGCATGCGCGGTGGGAGGCGGGGAGGGGCCGGGCGGGCTCAGCCCCAGTCATGGCGGCTGTGGCGGCGCTGTGAGGGGAGGGAGCAGTGGGACTTGGAAGGGGCTGGTGTGTCCTCCATGCGTTGCCTTTATAAATTAAACCAACCACAGCTGATTCATCTCACTTTTACAATATTTAAAGTCTGTGTTGCGTTCGTAAAGAGGAAAAGAGCCCTATTCGTATTTTTATTAAATACAGTGGAGAGTGTATCCTGGTTCATTGCACTATTTCCAGTTCACCCGTTTGCCGAGGTGTGGTGGTTTTACACAGGTGGGCAGCCGAGATCCACCAGAACCACTCTCTCACTCCCCCTCCTCAAATGGAAAGGGGAAGAAAATGCAGCAAAGGACTGGGAGATCACTCAACAGTTATTGTCATGGGCAAAACAGACTCAGCACAGAGAGATTTGTAAAATTTATTGCCTATTGCTAACAAGATACAGAAGTGAGAAACAAGGAAAGCAAACTAAAGACACCCCAGCAGTGCAGGGGAACGGGGAATGGGGGCCGCAGTCAGTCACTGACACTTCATCTCCGCCGCTCCTTCACGGTCACTCTCTGCCCACTCCACGTGGGGTCCCTCCCACAGGATGCCGTCCTTCCCGAACTGAGCCTGTGGGGGCTGCCCACAGGCAGCAGCTCTTCAAGCACTGCTCCAGATATGGGTCTGTACCACGGGGTCCATCCCTCAGGAGCAAACTGCTCCAACCTGGATCCCCCACGGGCGGCAGCTCCCCCCAGACCCCCTGCTCCTGCGTGGGCTCCTCTCCACGGGCTGCAGCTCCGGCCCGGGGCTTGCTCCTGCGGGGGCTCTCCATGGGCTGCAGCCTCCTCCAGGCCACATCCACCTGCTCCACCGGGGGCTCCTCCACGGGCTTCAGCGTGGAGATCTGCTCCATGTGGGACCTATAGGCTGCAGGGGGACAGCCTGCTCCACCAAGGGCCTCTCCACAGGCCGCAGGGGAACTTCTGCTGCATGCCTGGAGCACCTCCTGCCCTCCTTCTGCGCTGACCTTGAGGGCTGCACGGCTGCTTCTCACTCCTCTCTTCCCCAGTTGCTGTTGTGCAGATTTTTTGTTCCCCTTGCTTAAATCTGCTCTCACAGAGGCGCAGACAATATCGCCTACTGGCTCAGCTCTGGCCAGCAGCGGGTCCCTTTGGAGCTGACTGAAACTGGTCCTTATCTAACATGGGGCCGCTGCTCGATTCTTCTCATAGAAGCCACCCTGGCAGCCCCCCCCCCCCCCCCCCAAACCTTGCCACATAAACCCACTACACAAGGGTGCTTCATGGCAGTGGATTTTCCCAGGGAATGTTGTCCGTGTTGTAAAGTGATGTGCAGTACTGGAGTGGTGGATCCTTTAGAATCTTTCACTGTTGAGATCAGCATACAACCTCCCAGGCATTTCACTGAGCACATTTAGTGAGGCACATCCCATCATTGCCACTGAGGGCAAAAATTGGTCATACAGCTTTGCTGACTCCAGTCTTGTATTTGGCTTGGTACACATCTGACTTGTTCAAAAGAAAGGGAAATGTACTGATAGGAAGGGTGTGTACAGTCAAGTCCTCATTATCCAGGGTAATCCCAGGTAGCGTGTGTGCTAGAGGACACACTCAGGAGTACTATGGAAGCTCACCTTGACATCTCTACAAGTAGCTGATGTCCAGACAAGAGACAGCGGAGCTGCTTTAGGTTTGGTAAGTTTTATTAAGTTTGTGCCACACAAAATCAAATGTGCTTTTTCAAGCTGAGAACTTCAAGGCCTTAGAATTAATAACTGCTGCCTTTAGGCCACACAATATATGAGCCTGTAACCCAGCAGAGACAGAGCTGTGTCACCTCTGCAGCACAGACAGACCATCTGCAGGTTAATGACATCACTTGATACATGCTGTTTAAGCAACCTCAAGAGAACAAACTTCGTTTAGTTTCACCATCCTGTAATTCTTAAAAGTTAGTCACTCTTATCTTGTAACACATCATGGCACAGTAAAAAAAAAAAAAAAAAAAAGTGGTGTTGGAAAGCAAAACTACATAAAGCACCCCATGAATCAGCTTCCAAAAATCTATATGCAGTTTTGCTAGAAGTACTTAAAGGCAGATGCCACTTGAAGCAGTAGAGGGGATCTATTCAGCCCTGACTGTTGTGAGCAAGGGATGTGGGCACTGCAAAAGAAAATGCTCAGGTTTGGCAAAAGGGTCATCACCCCATTTATTGCTTTCTTCCCCTTTCCAGTGTATCTACACCACAGTGCAGCTAGGGAATAAGGAAATGAATGTATTCGTGTTCTGCAGCCAAGATACCAGGAATTGCACTTTATAAAGCAACTTCTGTAAGATATTCTTAGCCCTGGAGTTTAGAGGAGGCGCTTGCTACTAAGTCAATGCAGAAGACTTTTCATAGTTATGAGACTGAAGTCAGGGGCATTATTATCAATAGTTGTATGCATCTAGTTAGAGACATCCATTTTAGGGCACAGAATAAAGATGGTTCAAGTGGTTAGATGGCTGATCAGTAACGACAGGCTGCATTTCAGTTCTCTGCGACTAACACCCTGAATGACCTCAGACAAGTCTCTATTGATTCATCAGCACTTAAAATGTTGTCCTTTTTTAACATAAAGTTTACATTCTCCATGCCAGCATCTTAGTTTCATTTGCTTAAGTTTTTGACTGAAAGACATTTCATCACTGATTTGTAAGACAGTTGTTTGAGAACCAATTGGAAACTTATCAGGTGAGAAGAAAACTTTTGAAGGAAAGAAGAAAACTTTTAATTATGAGGAATGTATATAAAAGAGGAGGGGAATAGCAAGTAGAGGGAAAAAGAAAATAAAAATCACTCCTGGAAAAGACCATACTGATATCAGACAAATAAATACAGTAGCAGCCCAGAAATCAAAAACATTTGAAGGTGAACGTTAATCACAAGGGGAAGTCAGGAAACTTTTCTCACAAAGGAACTTGAACTCTGCCATGTGGTAAGGAAAGGGTGTTGTCTTTCCAAATATATTAAAAAAAAAAATAAAAAGCATTAAGTTCTATCTATTAAAATATTAGATAAGAATATAAATCATCAGTAAACTCTAAAAAAAAAATCAATCTTGTTTATGTTATCTTGAAAACAAGATTAAACAGAAGTTTATACACTAAAAAAAAAAACAAACACATCTCTAACACTAATTCAGAAAAGGAGTCTTAGAAAACTTCTAAACTGGAGAAAAGGTTTACAGGTTACTTAAGCAAGTAAAAATACTTGCTTAAAATATAAACTTTTTTTCATTCAGTGGAAAATTCTATATATAGAAATGAATTTTCTATTTTAATTCCTCCCTGTAATACTTCCTAAACTTTTCAAAACAAAACAAACAAACAAAAAAAATAAAAAAATTAGGATTTCCTTTACTTTTCTTTTCCTATATACGATATATATGTGTCACTTCGTGATTTTTTCCTGAACTTACTGTAACAGCTTTAGCAGCATTAGCTATTATCCTAAACAACTCTGCTTAGAAACTTTTTTCTATTATTTACTGGTTTCTTTTTAAGTGTTCAGGAAAAATTTAGAAAGAATGCCTGCCAGCATAAAAGCAATTATTACTTTACAGGAAAAACACACTTTCCCCAGTGTACAAGATGACAGCTGCTGGTGAGCTGTGACACAAGTTATTAATGATCTTAGAACAGTTATGACTAATCTGTGCACACTCAAGGCGAATCTGGAACCATGTAGGAAAAGCAGCTTCTAAATATTCTCAGGCTCCTAAAGGTTATTTTATGAACACAGTTGGTTTTTTTTGTTTTGAGTGTAAGTGTACACAATAATAGATGCTTCCAGGAAAAAGCTTTGTCACAGCCTGTTGACAGGAAAGGAAAGCCTATCTGGTAACAGAATTTCTACCTAGGCAACTTTTCAAATGCATGTAGTCTTGAGATGTAAGTTAGTGATTATTTTATTTTCTGCCTTTTTGTCTGAAAGTTAAGTAGGTTAAGAAAGACAGGACAGAGCTCTGAACTCTCTTTTCATTTCCCTGTTCTGTGTTCTCCCACAGTTTATTTGCTTCTCATGACAATCTAAGTCAAGGACAAATTTTCATAGAAAGATCAAGCTGTGCATCACCCTTCTGCAACCAAACCTAAAATACTCATTCTTTACTACACACCAACTCTTTATCCTGCTTATACAGAATGTCTGTGTGGGAGTTGGCTATGAATATAGAAGGACTAATAGAAGTCGCTCTTCCTATTGTAGCAAGTCCTGTCGAAATCATTGTGGTAAGTTGGCTGATAATTTAATGCTGTTTAAGCGCTGTTAAAAATGCAATCTAACCTTGTTATTTACTGTAAAAGTATAAAATAAATCCTGAATTGCTGCTAAGTTACGTAAAATCAGTTCTGCAATAACTGCACTGGCGTGGCCTCCCCTCAAGTACTGTGTGCAATTTTGGGCACCACAATATAAGGACATAAAACTATTAGAGAACGTCTAAAGGAGGGCTACAAAGATGGTGAAGGGTCTGGAGGGCAAGACATATGAAGAGCAGCTGAGGTCCCTCGGCTTGCTCAGCCCCGAGCAGAGCAGGCTGAGGGGGGGCCTCATGGCAGCCTGCAGCTCCCTCACAAGGGGAGTGGAGGGGCAGGCGCTGAGCTCTGCTCTCTGGGGACAGCCACAGGACCCGAGATATTAGCAAACAGTTCATCAGAGGACGTTCAGTTTTGGATGTAAGTGATCTGAGCAGGTGTGAGGCGAGGCAAGAGGGACTGGTGTGATGCAGCTGTGGGGCCCATGAGAGCACAGAGGACAAGTCACAGCAGGGGGGCTGTCATCAGGGACACCAGCTGGTAGCGTTGCCACACTGTGGCCTTGGCCACCTGTGAGTGTGGCACGCAGTTCCTGCAGGCCATGATTCGAGTGATTTTCCTTGCGCTGGCTGTGCTGGGCATTGCCCAGAGGCCGTGGTTGGTGGCTGACCACATGGATGTGGATGTGCACGAGCACATGCAGCAGTGTGCAGAGCTGCTGAGACAGGACATGTCTCAGCTGCTGCACGAGGTGGAGGAGAGGAGCCAGGAGCAGAGCGGGGTGGCCCCAGGAGCCCTCTTCTTCACTGCCTTGCAGCAGTGGCAGCTCTGGGCTTTTGCTGGCCTCCTTGTCCTGTTCTTTGGGCTCTGCTGGTGGCTCAGGAAGAGGAGCCGTGAGCTGGGCAGCAGCAGCAAGCAGGGCAGCTCCACAAGTAAGGGGAAGGAGAAGGAGGAGGAAGAAGAGGTCAAAGAATGTAGTGACTGTGATGACACCTGTCATGTGGGCAGAGTTTGGGCTGATCGCCTCCAGTGGCCAGCACCATACATGGTTGACACATGTAAAGTGATGGAGGAGCTGGTGGATGAGCTTCTTGGTGCCTGCTGAGGGCTCTCCAGGAACACCTTCAAGCCACAGATGCAGCCAGCCATCGGCGTGGGCTGCCTCTACAAAGGTTGGAGTGCCTGGGAGGACAACGTCCTCTGCCACCTGCTCATGCCCCTGAGGCCTCCCCCCGGGCACACCTTGCACCCGGAGCTGGGTGCCGCGGGGGAGACGCCAGCGAGGAACTCCTGCCTGCGCATGGAGCTGGAGTGCGCCTGCCCAAGGGAGCGGCTGGTGGGGGACATGCTGTGCTTCCTCCACCACCCCGAGGACAAGCTGAGGAGAGGACAGGAGCCCAGCCTGCTACGCACCCTCTGCACCGGCTCCTACCTGGATGTGGAGGAAACCATCTGCTGGTTCCAGACCCCAGTGAAAGCAGCTAGGATCTTCTTCCACAGTCATGCCACTGCTGCCTGACGGTGCTGCCCTCCCACTGCTCCTGCAGGCTCAGGCTGACCAGTGCCTCCAAGAGCACTCCATCGAAATGATGCTTGGGGTGCAGCTAGATGGCTCGGGCACCTTCATGAGCATCGAGTGGGCTGCAGCCAGCTTCACCAGCAGCACGGCACCACCAAAGAGTTGTTCTGCAGCAGAGATGCAATTTGTCAAGCACACGGCCAGGCATGCCCACCACCACTGCTTCCACCTCAAATGTCTGCAGATCTGCACCCGTATGCTGGTGGGCAAAGGCTTTTCCCCCCCATGCCTTGAAGACCGTTGGGATTCACCACCTGATGCGCAGAGCTCTGTCAAGCCTGGTGCAGGAGAGATTGCCGCTTGTGGCTGGTTGATCCTCCTGTGGCACCTCTGCTCTTGCCTGGAGAAGAACCACCTTGGCCACTTGCTCTTAGGCAGTGAAAGGGTGTCTGAGGAGATGGTCTTGTCCCCAGCCTTCTGAACAAATGGCCCACTCAACTTCTTCTAGCTCCTGGCTCCTGGAGCTGGGCTCACCAGAAGGTTCCTCCTCCTCCAATGACACTGGAAAAGGTCCTCTCACATAGAGCTGGGTTTGCAGGGCACACAGCTGGTGGCAGATGATGACCTGCTACCAGAGGAAGAAGAGGGCAGGATAAGGGAGACAGAAAGGAGAGGGAAAGCCCTGTGCAGAAGCCTGCTGACAAGAGAGGCAACGTTCTCCTCAGGACAGTCTCCCCTGTGCAGAAGCTGGTGATGGCCGTGGTCCTGTAGCCAGCATAGTCATTGATTTTCACCCTGCCTTCCCCTCACACAGCCTGGCACGGCCTGAGTGGCCATTTTGCACAGGCTCAGACATTTCCCCTCGCAGCTGTGGCTGCGCAGGGACCAAGCGAGAGGTACTGCTGATAAGCCTTGGTGTGCTTGCCGAGGGCCAGGCAATCCTGTGCCCAAGAGGTACACCCTTGGGCACATCAGACATGCAGAAGACACTGCTCAACGAGCAGTGGCAATTGCTCCCACACATTTTCTCCACAGCCAAACCACAGTTTGAGGAGCCTTACCCCATGCAGTGGAAGAAGATGGTGCATGCAGGTTTGCAACAGAGACAGCTGTTAGCACCGAGGCAGTGACCACTCAAACTCTTGGAGAGAGTCCATTCCCACCAGGAGCTTCAGCCTGTGCACAGATGCCAATAAATTGTTCATGTGAACTAACACTTGAGTGTCCTTGAGTATCTGTGCAGGACTTTGTGGGCGCACATCAGCACAGAGTGCTGCATGCACTGCTGCCGCAGAACTGAGGAGCATTTTCCAGAAATAGAACAACAGACTGGTTGAGGTTCAAAGGGACCTTGTAGGCCACCTGGTCCAACCCCCCTGCTCAAGCAAGGCCACCTAGAGCAGGCTGCCCAAGCCCATGCCCAAGACCTGGAGAACACACGCCCATTGGTCTCACTTCAGTGCCAGGTAAAATTACAGAGAAGATTATTCTGGGAGTTACTAAAAAAAACACTTGAAAGACAATGCAGTCATTGGTCATAGCCAACACAAATTCATGAGGGAAAAGTCCTGTTTAACTAACTGAATTTCCTTTTATTGACAAGGTCACCCACCTAGTTGACCAAGGGAAGCCAGCTGATGTAGTCTTTTTTGCATTCCAGCAATGCTTTCAATACTTTTTCTCACTGCATCCTTTTTGGACAAAGTGCCCACCACACAGATAGACAAGTATATTATATGATGGGTGAACAACTGGCTGGTGTGACCTCATTTTCCTTCTCATCTTTTCTAGTTGATTTCATTTAGAAGAGTTTTTTTTATTATTATTTGTTTGTTTGTTTTGTTTTAAACTCCTCATTAAGTTTAGCGTCATCCTAACAATCAGACAAGGTACAATGTTACGGAAAAAAATTAAAAGTAGGCTGAGATAAAAAAAAGTCCCTAAACTCAATGATCTTCTCCTTCTACCTCCCTCCCCCGCAACATTAGCAATCGAAGATAAACTGTTCAGTAAAGACTTTCTCCATAAATACAACTGAGATTTAATCAACGTAATTATCATTACTGGACTAAATACAAATTCAAGTATATAAGAATTCTCCAGATTCTTCTATTTCCTTTCTTAACTGACATTCCTGTCACCCCCTCTTAACAACTAACTCTTTTCAAGCCTGTGTAGATCTCATTCTGTTTGTCCGCTGTTCTCCCTGAACAGCGTTTTGTTCAAGCTCATGAAATCCAATTTCAGTTCTGCTAACGAGAACACGGAGAGCATCCTTCCCCTCTCATCCCCTGCCCCTATTCTGGAGAGGGTTGGAGATAGAATCATTCTAGTGTTATGTTATGGACTTCAAATAAAGTGCAATACCTTCAGTGGCTTGCTTCCCTGGATCGCTGATACCCATTCCAAAGCAATTTCTGGAAGTCTTTACACATCTTCAAATTGTCAAGATCCTATTTTGTCATGAAACAATTTCCTAGTTGTGAAAGCCTTCTCTGTGTGGATCTATTACTAGAGTGCAAACCTGCGAAAGCTAATAAAAATAACGACATTTTCTAGGCTAACAAAGTGTTAATGAATCAGATTTATCTAAATGTGCATCTCTTAAAACTTCAGGAGGCGTCAAGTTCTATTCCGATTTTCCCTAATGCAATTTATATGAACTTTAGGTACGTTTCACATTGGAGAGAAGAAAAAACAACTGCGTAGCACTTACATTTTAAAGTTTAGCGGCAAAATCAATGTTTTAACTCTTACGAAAATAGTCAAAACTTTGAAATGGTGACTAGAAAATGGTGACCGATTTGATAACACTTAAAAAGGATGCTCAGAAAACTGTAAGCACAGAACCGTGGAAAATCAAGTCTTTTAAGACTGCCAACCTTAGATGTCCATAAATGGCTCAGCTCTACAAGTTAATCTTCAAAAGCTTGTACTTAGGTTGTATTTTATTCTCTACTCATTTAAATTGAAGCATTACCAAGTTTCAGTAGATAAAATTCAATTATTTTCCCATTCCTGCTACAAATAAATGTTATTACTTCCAAACGAGCCACAACAATATCAGTTCTTTTATAATGATGAACAAACCCCCCTGCCATGGGCAGAGACACCTCCCACCAGACCAGGTTGCTCAAAGCCCCTTCCAGCCTGGCCTTGAACACCTCCGGGGATGGGGCATCCACAGCTTCTCTGGGCAACCTGTGCCAGGGCCTCACCACCCTCATGGTAAGGAATTTCCTCCTTATATCTAATCTAATTCTACCCTCTTTTATTTTAAAACCATTATTCCTTGTTCTGTCACTACACTCCCTGACAAAGAGTCCCTCCCCAGCTTTCCTGCAGGCCCCCTTCAGGTACTGGCAGGCCGCTGTAAGGTCTCCCTGGAGCCTTCTCTTCTCCAGGCTGAACAACGCCAACTCCCTCAGCCTGTCTTCACAGGAGAGGTGCTCCAGCCCCTTGATCCATCCTTGGGGCCCTGCTCTGGACTCATCGTAATACTTCTGTGTCCTTCTTGTGCTGGGAGCCCCAGGGCTGAAGGCAGAGATCCAGGTGGGATCTCACGAGAGCAGAGCAGAGGGGAGAATCACCTCCCTCGCCCTGCCGGCCACCCTGCTTTTGATGCAGCCCAGGATACAGTTGGCTTTCTGTGCCTTAAGCACACATTGCTGGCTCATGTTGAGCTTCTCATCAACCAACACCCCCAGGGCCTTCTCCTCAGGGCTGCCCTCAATCCATTCTCCACCCAGCCCATATTTGTGCTTGGGAGTGCCCTGGCCCAGGTGCAGGACCTTGCACTTGGCCTCGTTGAACTCCATGAGGTTGTCACAGGCCCAGCTCTTGAGCCAGGTTCCCCTGGCCGGCATCCCTTCCCTCCAGTGTGTCGACCACACCACACAACTTGGTGTCATCAGAAAACTTACTGCGGGTGCACTTGATCCCACTGTCTATGACACTGTCAAAGATGTTAAATGTTAAAAAGCACTGGTCCCAATACTGGCCCCTGAGGAACACCACTCAGTACTGTTCTCCACTCGGACATCGACTGCAATTCTTTGAGTGCAACCATCCAGCCAATTCCTTACCCAGCAAGTGGTCCAACATTTCTATAAACATAAATATTTTAAATATATATATTTTCATCATTTCTGAACTCTGTTCTCTTGCTTTTCAGGGATGCCTCTCCAAAGCACTTGATTTCTCAGCCCCCTCATGAATGTTAGCTCAGAAATTACAGCACAGGTTGTTACCGCCTGGCAATGTAGAGTGTTACCCTTGTGAGCGTTCACCCTACTACGAAGGTGACGTTCCCTTTCTGAGTCTTCTATAATTAAAATGCTGTTATTTAGACTTTCTCAACTTGCCCTCAGAAGTCATCATTAGGAAGAGCATCCTCGGTGCATGCAGCATGCCGACATTACCCAGTCTTTTACTCTCTATGTCTAAGTACCTAGAGCTTGACTGTTAGAGAAAACCATTACATTGATGTGAGAACAGTTGCTTCTCCTTCCTTCTGAGCAATGAAATACAAACTCAATCTGAGATTACACCATAAAAATGTACATAGGAATAATAATAAAAAGACACAGGAGAACTGTAAAAGGTTTATTACGCAAACAATTATTTTCAAAACAATCAGCCTATGAACTATGAATAACTAGGAACAACTAGGAACAACTAGGAACCTGTAACTGGGTGCCGCTCTCCCCACTGTCTCCAATGGGTCCTGCACTAGGGTTCCAGCCCATCGCCTGCAGCTGCCTTGTTTGGGCTGCAGGTGCAAGTTGGGCAGTGTGGGGCTGCTGAGGGCTGCCAGTCGGCTGGATTCGGCATGGCCGTGGCAGAGGCTGCTGCCGGCCCAGGAATTGCAAATGGACGGAAGGGAGGTATGGCGGCCCAGGGAAACCGTGGAGCTGATGTGTTTTGGTGCGTAGGTGCCGAGGCGGCTCCCATGAGAGGCAGAAAGTAGTACCGTGTGGGAGTAGGAGAGGCAGATGGGCTCTGGCTGCTGCGTGGTGGCAGCTGGGAGGAGGCTGGAGGCTGTTGCTTGTCCCTGCCTGCTGCCTCTGCAGCGGGGCCTGGCAGGGAGGGAGCATCCGCGCATGAGGCTGGATGGGCACCGCTAGCCTGGGGGGTGGCTTTTGCCTGGCGCTTTGGGAGTGGGGACCCTGTGGGGGCTGCTGTCTGCGTGTCTCCTGCTGGAGCTGCTGCCATCACGTCCTTCTCCTGCCCGGCATCTGCCCCCCACCCATGCTGGATGCCTGGGCTGCTGCTGGGGCAGTTTCCATACAGATCCGCCTGCGTTGCAGGGGCAGCCGTGGCTTTCCTCTTCAGGGCAGCACGGCGCTTGCAGTTGACGAGCAGGTGGGGAGAATCTCTCTTGAAGTTGGGGTTGTGGTAGAGGAGTAACTAAAAAATGCAAAGGAGGAATGTTAGTTGCTAACATTTTCCAAAAACAATAAAAAATAATTGATCAAGAAACCCAGATACCATAACTTTTCAGATGCTTCTGGGTAGAATTAACATGTAGGTAACACTACACTGCTAATATGCATCCCACAGTTGAAAAAAGAATTCAGATGTGGCACAGCAAGATTTCTTGCGAATATATTAAACTGAGTAGACTCATCATAGCCTGATTTATTTATCTTTCCATTCCATGAATTTAAACTCATTGAGTATTACCCAAATATATTGTATCCACATTTCTACCACTCATCAACGCCACCTGAAAAATACCTCCACGCCAGCCTGAGAAAGACATTAAATTTAGAACATTTACTGTCATCCTCATCTCCTATATTGCCAAGGCCTACACCCATATCTCCCACTAGAATATTGTGAGTGTTGGTTCGTGTGTGGAGCAAGTGATGTACCTTCCTGTGAGCAGAAAATGCATCTTCTTCTGCCAGGAATTCAGGAAGTGAGGCAGATCTTTGGAAGTCCTGTTGCATTTTGGTGAATCCGTACAGGTTAAGCTGACGAATGAAACTTTTCATGCTCTCAGTCTCAAAAATTTTCTGAGGCCCGGTCCTTCCCAGCACTTCCACTTTAAATATTTCCTCATCAATCACAATACAGTTTCCGCAGCGACCCCACCAAATGGTCTTAAACTCGTTGCTTTCAACTAGATGCCACAGTTTCTTTGGGAAACTGAGGAAGGAGAAGACATTGGCTTTGACAGCGCTCTCCTCAGAAGAACTACAGGGTTTGCTCTCACAGTTATCAGTGGAAGCTGGGCAATCCTTTTCTTCCTTTATTGATGCTGCAGCACCATCACAAGCTGTTCCTCTATCCTGTCCCAGAGGCTCAGCAGAAGGGGACTCTGAGGATTCAACCAGCTTGTCTGGAGCAGAAACAGGTGAAGTTTCTGCTGGAAGCGGCTCCCTTTTAATTTCTTTTGTCTCATTTTCACTGAAGTTTCCGCCTGAAGCCATTTCAGTGGCCAGCTTAGTCTCCGTCCTGCCAGTCAGCAAGTGAGACCCAGCTGGTCTGCCTGGGCGTTCTGGTGGGAGATGCTTGAGCATCACCATGACACCCACACGTCGTCAGAGTGACATCACAGTGGAACAGCCAGATGTTGCTGTCCAGCACTTGTTGCTGGTGCTGTACCACGGGTGTTTCGACTCAAAAGAAGTACATAAAGCTGTGTTTAAAGGGGATCACTTCTTACCTAGACCTTGCTTCCCCTTCCCTGTGTGATAGCTCTCTTCTGGCCTCCTTGATGTCCCTCTGCGTTTTCCATCTGGGGAGGGAAATCAGTTTCCCAAGCAATGTTAACTAAAGAATGTAGCAATCTCTTCCTAGTTTGCTGCCACTTCCTGTAAATGCTCTGTGATTTCCATAGCACTGCTTTTGCAAGGGAGTAGCTATGTACCCAGGTGATGCTCCTTAAGGTCAGCAGTCTCCCAGAGGCTGCTCTGCGGGTCCAACCAGAATAAAACCTATATAGATTTTGCTAATGACATAAAATGGTAGATGTACAACCCCTTGTTTCTTTGATTTGGTTCCTATGCTTTGATTCGATATTTTAGAAATTTAGGAAGCAACTCAACAAAATCAGTGATGTTCTCCAAGCCTTTTAAATCACACCCCTCTCTACAGGGTCAAGCGGGTTTCTTTTTGCAAAGGAAAGGTTCGATGTGGAGGTAGTGTCTGGATGCAGGACGGGAATGCATACTAAGTTTGCAGATTATACTAAATATGAGGCGATGTTAACTCCCTTGGGTATAGACAGGCCTTGTGGGGAGATCTTGACAAGTTAGAGTGCCGGGCAATCACTGCTGTACGAAATTTAACAGGAATAAGTGATGGATTCTTCACCTAGGTGGGGGCAACATTGCCTATACATACAGAGTGGGGGATGAGCAGCCCTGCAGAAAGGGATCTGGGCATTGTGGTCAGTGGCAAGTTGAATATGTATCAGCAGTGTACCCTGCAGCCAGGAGGGCCACCCGTACCCTGGGGTGCATCAGGCAAAGCATTCCTAGGCAGTTGAGGGAAAGGATTGTCCTGCTCTGCTCTGCACTGATGTGGCTTCACCTCAAGCACTGTGTGCAGTTTTGGGTGCCACAAAATAAGAAGTACACAGAGCTATTAGAGAGTGTCCAAAGGAAACTATGAAAATGGTAAAAGGTCTGGAGGGCAAGACATATGAGGAGCGGCTGAGGTCCCTTGGTTTGCTCAGCCCAGAGCAGAGCAGGCTGAGGGGGGGCCTCATGGCAGCCTGCAGCTCCCTCACGAGGGGAGCGGAAGGGCAGGCGCTGAGCTCTGCTGTCTGGGGACAGCGACAGGACCCGAGGGAACGGCATGGAGCTGGGACAGGGGAGGGTCAGGCTGGGAGTTAGGGAAAGGTTCTGCACCCAGAGGGTGGTCGGACACTGGGAGAGGCTCCCCAGGGCAGTGGTCATGGCACCGAGCCTGAAGGAGTTCAAGGAGTGTTTGGACAACGCTCTCAGACCCATGGTCTGGATTTTGGGTGGGCCTGTATGGAGCAAAGAATTGGACTTGATGATTCTTGTGGGTTGCTTCCAACTCAGGATATTCTGTGATGTTATGATTATATACAGGAAGTGTAGCTTGTGTCATGTTGGAACTACAGCAAAAAGCAAAGACAGCTAATGCAGGCCCACAGTTGCAACATTGCATGGTGCTTGCTATTAGGTCAACTCTTCTTGAATTAAGTAAGCAACCTGGGGGTGAAAACCCCTTTTCTTACTCAGCACTTCAGCAGTCCAGTTTACTTCAGTTGAGGCATTTTCCTAAGTGCTGCTTTTTTTTGGAGAAGAAAATTTTTTCAGTGTTTGTTTCTACTTATAATATCGCAGGTTCCTAAAGGAAGTTGCTGCTGGTCAATGATTTCACACTCCAGGTCCATTATTTTGAAGGACAATGGCTAAAAATGCAGTCCCATGTCTGCCTGCTTCTTTCACCTCTGCATTCCCCTTCTCTTCCACTCAAATCCTCTCTTGCCAAATTTTTGATCACCCAAGCAGTGAAGCAAATTAGAGAACTGATCTGCACTAAAACTAACCCCAATAGAGCTTGGCCATCTTTCAGCTTTCCTGCTCACTTACATGGGTGTGCAAAATCTTGGGCTGGCACGAGGAGACCTGAAGGGAAACAGGGCAGAGTCTCTCTATGGCAGTGCTGCTTTACTCTATCTTCAGTTATTTCAGGAACTGCCCTGTTGGTACAATGCCTTCAGTGAAGCTTATAGTGATTCCTTTTTTTTCCTTTTTTTTTTTTTTAAAGCTAGAATACCACTAAAGCTAGAATATATATGTATGTGCTATACGTATGTGCATTATTATGAATATATACATACATATATTAATTTGTATTAAACTGTCACTGAAGCATCTCTTCTGTTATAATCAGGAGTTACTTGGGACTCGATGCCTAAGCATGACTTTGACTTGGCCTTGATCTTTTTTTAGCTATTCATATACACCATTTATATTCTGCACAGATATTGCCATGCTAAAGGACCATCCAAAGGTCAGAGGGTTGGCCATTGGCAGTTGGCTGTCCTTTCATCAGCCAAAATCTATTACTGTACACATGGAAATCCCCAGCTTATCTGTGGGCACATGTTTGTCAAATTCTGGAATGGTAAAATTTAACAAGGTCTTGGGAAGTTTGTACAAAGGACAGAATGTTAAAGGGCTTAATTTCTATTTACTTATTCAGCAGTGGGAACATAAACAATTGGAAAAATAAGGAATAGAAAAGTATTTGGTGAAACTGTGAGTGTAACTAATATCTGATTGTGTTTGTCAAACAACATTGATGTTTGGCCAATGAAAAAATGTGGGTGCCATGTTGAGGGAAGCCTGAGGACCATACCTAGTTTGCAGAGAATCATGCTTATATCTGACAAACGGAAGTGTGAACCACATAGGGTTGAGCAATCAGGATGAAAATTATTCTGTATGTAACAACAGCAGTAGTTACTTCAGCTTTTCTCAGATTGTGCTTATCTCACCTGTCACAGAGTGAAAAGGAGCACTCTAATAAACTATGAATACTTCTTAGGCCATTAGTGCACAGCTCCTGGGCTAAGCGCTGCTAGCATCCTGGGCTTATCTCACTTGTTGGAGCAAGCTAGACAGGAAAGCAAAATCTTCTTACCATTTGTGTATTCTTACCCCAGTATATGAGCTTTCAGCTAATAGCTAAAGACTTCTGCAGAAATAACACACAGAAGAAGTCATGAAGAGTAAATGAAATCACAACTGTTTGTAGACTTGTAGAAGCAAGTTACTACTACACCTGATCTGCATTTCTTTCAGCTCTGCAGACACAAAGTAGAAAAAATGTAGAGGTAGGATTCTGAGATCAAGACCAGAACTTACATTTGCTGGTGCTTGGACCACAGAGGTCTGTAATCTTTCTTCATTGTGTCATGCCTTGACCAACCTGGAATTTTCTAAGGATGGTCTAAAACAGTACTAGATCTTTAGAACAAGGACAGAGTTTTTTTCCAATTTTTTTATACTTTGTTTCTCTACCCAAACAATTTTAAAACCTTGTCCAAGTAACTGCAAATTTTGTTTCTTGTATTGTCCCCATTCTTATTTGGGGGTTAATCTTAGGTTTCTTGACTATACATCATCCAAATATACCCATTTAGAAATCCATAAATTCTCCAGAACTCAGGTCAATGGAAGACTTCTTGCCCAGTTATCTCTAAACCATGGAATCATAGAATAGCTTCAATTGCAAGGAACCTGTCCCTCACAGGACATGCTTTCCAGCCCTTCTACCAGCTTTGTTGCCCTCCTCTGGATACTTTCAAGGAACTTAACATCCTTTTTGTATTGTGGAGCCCAGAATGGCACAGAGTATTCAAGGTAAGGCTGCACCAACACTAAATATAGCGGGAGAATCGCCCCTTTTGACCGGCTGGCTGTGCTGTGTTTAACACACCCCAAAATGCAATTTGCCCTCCTGGCTCCCCGTGCACACTGTTGGCTCACACTGAGCCAGCTGTCGACCAGCACCCCCAGGCCCTTTTCTGCTGAGCCTCTCCCCAGCCACTCCTCTCCCAGGCTGTGCCTGTGGCCAGTGCTTCTCCGTCCCAGGTGCAGCTCCTGGCATTTGCCTTTCTGGAACTTCATAAGGTTGCCAATTGTCCAGTGCTTCAATCTATCTAAAAAAAAAGTAATAGTTCACAAAATTAATGTTCTGGTGGTTTACTTAACAAGAAAATCTCCCTAGTGTACATCTGATCAGCAGTAACTAGTGTTTGTACTGTGTTGTGACAATATGTAAAGCTACCAAAACACTGAATTCCTTTTTTCACATGGATTTGTGTGTATTTATTAAACATTTGGTCTCTGGAAGCTTTGTGTACTACACAATGAATGGCTGACATGAGAACTAGAGAACTAGGCTTAGGGAAGCAAAAGGATGTTACTGGACATTGAAGTTCCAAGGCAAAGGTGGCAAAAACACATCCCCAACTCGGCAGTGTCAGTAGTTTTCCGTGTTGGCTATCATCCAGATTTAGTTCTGAATCCTCTTTTGGGGTTAAGGTTCTTGAAACAGTAATCAAGCAGTAAAGAAATCTCTGCATTTTTTTTTTTTTTGCTTTTGAAGGATAATTGTCACTTCTTTTCATCCCCGATATTGCATATGCTACCAACTCTTGATTTTATCTGTGATGCATTTGAGCTTCTTCATTTCTATCATTTATTCATTTTTAAATGTAATACAGTGAAATGAATGTCTAAATGTTTGTTATGAATCTTTATGGTCTAGGTTCTGAATTCTATGGACTAAAATTTGGGCATCAGTAAGCCACATGTGAGATTCACAACAGATTCTCTGTTAATCATTCTCTTGTGTAAAAATGGTCCAAAACATATGTTAAAGCTTCACACTGGTTATTTTGATCCACTAACAGATGTCCTTGTTGTCAGCCAACTGGCAAAGAAACAACAGAAGACTTTAAACCAGTGCTTGAAGTAGGACAATATATGGCAGCAAGCCATACTACCGCTTTCTCTCTTACTTTGAACATCAGCATGCCATGGATTTAGGAGGAAGTTATCTTTCCAAACACCTGCAGAAGGTCTGAGAAAGCAGTTGGCTTGTTTGATCACTTACAAAGGCTTTTGGTAGGTTGGCCCAGAAGACACCATCTTCACAGAAGGGAGTGGTGGAAGGCAGAGTCTACAGGACTCCAAACCACGGTGCTACTTTTTTGCTTCATTTAAACTTCATTTTCTTTGTAAATAAAAGAAGACATTTGACAACTAAGGGTTCAGCAAGGAATCTGTGGAAAAGATGGAAAACATAGTATTCATTCAGCAGTATGTGATTCCATCTACAATGCTTTTGAAGACACAAGTGTAACTTCTTTTGCTCTCACAGACAGCCTGATGTCTGCTTTTCAAGCCTTCAGAGTCCTGAAGTTTGATCTCTCACACTTAATGGGGTACTTCATTATGTTTCCATGTCTCCAGTCCTCTATGATATGGTCTAACCAGCAATTTCTCTTCAGTCTTGAATTCCCATTATCACTGGCATGTACAGAAGAACTGACAGAAAATGTGCTGTTCTGATGAGACTTATGAAACATTATGAATTTGAGAGCTAATAATTGATTTTACATACTGGAATCACAGCCCAAACAAAAACAGTAAAACACAGAATGTATGTTTTTTCAGGATGCCAAGTACAGCATTTTTTCTGTAAAAACAAATAAAAATAAATTATTGTGCTTTATCACTAGATGCCTGTGCTAAAGAATTCCAGATAAATACTTTCAATATTTCTCCCTTAAATCCATTAAAGAATGACGCCTTTGTCATGATACAGTCTCATAGAAGCTTACTGCTTAAAATTTTTGTGTGTTTCTTGGCTTTAAGAGAAGTAAATGAGTTTATGGTGAAAACTGTGAGTGGCAATGTGAAGATGAATAGCAAAAACCTAGTAATATTTGAATATTCAGAATGTTAAAAAAGGATTCTTCTCAGCAAGTGAAATTAGACAATCTTTTAAAAAAAATCAGTATTTTGTAATTGCTATGGCAATAATGACATAATTTGTCTAGTAAATACGGTTTTAAGATAACAAATACATGAAGCAAGTTTCTTTTTCTTACTCTTTTGCATTTTTAAAATTCAAAAACAGTCTGTCACGTCTATATGCCATATTTTTTGTAACTCTTGAAAGTAATGTTTTAAAATTGCAATCTCATCAACCACTAAGCTGTGGTAATGGAAATGGTCTGGTACTACTAAAGAACACTCTTGTACTGGATTTAACATTTCAAGAAATGTGGACTCTATTGAGAGCTGGTTTTACTCATTTTAAACCAGTGTCATTTTATTTATGGCTGTAAAACTGTAGGAGCCAAAAGAATAGAACAGGAGTAATTTTCATTTTATGTATTTCAATAGCAATTTTTTAGTTTTGCACTATGTTTGAAGGCATAATGCTCAAATGGTAGACAGATTGATGATCTAAGCTGTAACCTGGAATGAGCAATTTGTCCTCTCAAATGTGCTACAGCATGTACCTTACAGCTTTTCTTTTGATGCCATTAGAGAATACTTGAGACTGCAGTCTTGGGTTTCATAATGTTTCATCTGAAATGGATGGCTACCAGATATTAAGATCTCACTGCGCTCTTCTATATGTATTCAAGGTACGATGAAGCATCACACATGGATAGAGATCATGCATTCTGCAAGATGAGATTCTTAAACATTTTTATCAGGATCTCCTAATTCAGATAATTTAGAGATGAGTATTCCCTGCTGCTGCCCTGCTAAAGTGTCATTGCTGTCACTTTCACAAGAGAATCAGGATTTAGAGAGCTCAAGCAGGAGCTGTGGCAGCCTGTGTATAGTTCATGGTATTAAAACAATTAGTTGGTACCACCAACAAACCTTAATAAAAGGAAGGGAGAAAAAGAAAAAGAAAAAGAAAAAGAAAAAGAAAAGGAAAAGGAAAAGGAAAAGGAAAAGGAAAAGGAAAAGGAAAAGGAAAAGGAAAAGGAAAAGGAAAAGGAAAGGAAAAGGAAAAGGAAAAGGAAAAGGAAAAGGAAAAGGAAAAGGAAAAGGAAAAGAAAAGAAAAAGAAAAAAAAGAAAGGAAAAGGAAAAGGAAAAGGAAAAGGAAAAGGAAAAGGAAAAGGAAAAGGAAAAGGAAAAGGAAAAGGAAAAGGAAAAGGAAAAGGAAAAGGAGAAAGAGAGTGAAGGAGAAAGAGAGTGAAGGAGAAAGAGAGAAGGAGAAAGAGAGAAAGGGAAAGGGAAAGGGAAAGGGAAAGGGAAAGGGAAAGGGAAAGGGAAAGGGAAAGGGAAAGGGAAAGGGAAAGGAATAAGAACAAGGAAAAGAAAAAGAAGAAGAAAAAGAAGAAGAAAAAGAAGAAGAAAGAGAAAAAGAAAGAAAAAAGAAAAAGGAAAAAAAAAGAAAAAGGAGAAAAAGGGAAAAAAGTTTAAAAAGTAAAAAGTAAAACGAAAAGAAAAAGACTCAGTACATGTTTAGCTTGGAAATTTCATTTTATTCCTGAATTATTGTGGATGACCATATGAAGAAAATCATAAAGTTAAAACTGGGATGCCATTAAAGGACTTGCACAAAAGTGATATGGGGAATCAAGCTTGTTTTTTGACAAACACAGCTGTAGCAAAAACAATTTCTAAAAGTGATTAAGGAGTTTTGCAAGTTAATATGCCATAGTGGTTAATAGGTTAATAATTAGTAGGTTTCAAATAGTGCAACATTACGTTGTCTCGGTACAGTTCTCTCTGTCTTGTCTTCATAGGCTCTTTTACAGGAAATGGATGAATTTCTTGAATGTGTCCTCTAAGGGGCAGCATTGAAGAGCAGGTATCTCCGTAAACGTCGGCTTCTATTCGTAATAAGAGGTAGGTGTAAGTGAATAACTACCAAATCAGTGATTATTCTCCGTTGTCTGAAACTGTGGGTTTTTAAAGGTAAACAATATGTTTGGGGGTCATTACTGCCAATCTGACAAAAATCCTGTAGCAGACACGTTTTAATTAAAGTGCTAAAACCATTGGCATTCTCACCTGTGGAGTACTCACAATCATATGAGCAATTTGGGTATTTTGTTAATGTTTGATAGAGAGCGAAAGAGAAACTGATGACAGATCCAGCACATTTCTCTCATGTGAGAAATATCAATATTATGTCATTTCTAGAAGCAATATGTCATCTTGACTAATGTTAATAAGGTAATGCCAAGCTTTCCTGGCAGTATAGTTATACTTAGTATTGTGTAGGTGTCTTAACATGGGAATATTCTGAAGTATTAATATCACTGGCTTAATCCTCTATATTAAATCACAAAAATTTCTGCTTGTTCATTATTAAAATTTGGTGAGATGAGGAAGAGTATGGCATTAATAATGATAAAATGGTTGTGGTTAGTCCTTCACTTAGAGTCAGCCTCAGGCACACGGGTCATCTTTTAGGAAGAATGATGTTCAAGTACCTTCTTCCCCACCAAATAAAGAAGCAGTTTACTGTCCTTACCCCACTTGGTCGTGCCAGTGTCCCAGTGCAAACAGCCTTATTTTCTGGGAAAGAGCCATCCCCAGGTAAGCTGGCCTTTGAATGTGTCTTGTACAATTCATCTGCCAGAGCAAACACTTTTTTTTTTCCCAGTGTGCCTTTTTAAAAATATAATACCTTTCATTGGAACAAGCCATTTTGGCTGAATTTGGGTTGCTGGGGGGAAGTGGTGTAAACATCCATTGTTAAAGATCATATCAGAGATGCACAAGGGTTCTGAACCACATGTGAATAGGCAGGCTGTTCATAAGCCTGAAAGTGTTTGACTTTGTAACAATAATGATATCCTGTTTAGTGTAGCTCATTCTATAGATCAA
The DNA here is from genome assembly GCF_013377495.2 of Cygnus atratus. Lineage (NCBI taxonomy): Eukaryota > Metazoa > Chordata > Aves > Anseriformes > Anatidae > Cygnus > Cygnus atratus. The sequence goes on from NC_066362.1 coordinate 109,899,707, forward strand.
GATAAATTCATGCACACGCATCCTGTCATTGTGTGATAGTCCTGGGCCTGATACATGCACACCGCTGCAGAACTGTCTTCTGTACTCTTGCTGGTTATAGTACCATATGCTTTCTCTTCGAGGAGAGAGGGAAAATAAATATCTAGAGGAGGTGTGAGGACTTTCTAGACTATTATAAGCAGTGCTTCATAATGAACAAGTTTTGCTAATAAATATTCTAGAGTGTATTGTTTCTTAATTTCTCCTCCATGTTTGCAGGTGGGAATTTTGCCACAGGTTCTTCTGGAGGCTGATTTCTATCTGATAGCAGGAAAGTTTGATGAAAAAGTGTGTTAGTTTAGAAGTCTCGTGCCTATATCCATAAGAGTATGATGACCTCAGCCATCATCAACAAGCGAGGCTGTAATGTCTTGCAGTATTCCCTTCCGGTAAGTTCTTATGCAAGGTAAACTAAACATGCCTTCGGGACATGGCAAGTCCAATTGAAATGGAGTGACTACTTTACTTTTATGTGGCTGTAAGAGAATTATCTTTCTGTACTAGAACAGTTGGATGTGGTTTAGTGACAAAATCAATAAACAAAATTGATGTCTTTTGGTTTTAGTTCTTTCAAGAAAGTTCTGGTGTTTCCAGCTAACCAGTACTAGCCAGTGCTAGCTTTGAACATTTGGCTGGTGATCTCCTAGTGCATTGCACCCTGTCTTTCCATATCCTCCATCATTCCCTGTTGAGATGACCTGCCACCATTCTTCCTGTATTTAGTTTCTAAAGGTTATTTGCATCTCTATGCTGATGTGAGTGAAGTGTGTAAGTTTGCACCTGTTGATTTCTGACAACAGCGATCCTTTTCCAATAATATTTCTAACTTCAGCTTTCATCTTATTTTCCACCCAGGAGATATAAGAGGATGCCAAAGCAGCATCCTATCTCAAAGGCTTAAGTTTTCTTCCTGTAAGCAGCATTAGCATCCCACAGTTTTTCTCTAGAGGTTGCTGTGAAAGAGACAGAGCTTTTCACCAGTTAGACTTTCAAATGATTCAAGATGCAGTTATTTCCAGATGGTCATAAAGCAGGTGAAAAAATGTTGATTCAGCTCCGGTAATTCCACATCACCTCGACTAAGCCAATTTTTTAAATTTCTCTGGAACAATCTCCTTCATTAGATCGGTATGACCTTATATAACTGAATTCAGCTACTGCATGTCAATTTACTGTTAATTATAACATTTATGTGCTATTTTTTGTCACTGTTCAATGTCTGTGTCAGGTTGTTTTTGATTAATTAATTTCATCTGATAGGGTTCAGACATTTATGATTGTAGAGCTTGGGGGAAAGTATGTTATTTTACCCACGTTAGAATACTACCCAGGGAAGGAGACTGGAGGCGATATCTAAGAAGAGTAATGAAGTATTCTGTTGTCTGCTCCAGTCGTTAGAACTTGGGATATACGGTTGTGAATGAGATGAAACTAAGTAATGCATATTTTATCTATACCTTCCTATCATCCAAAAGACAAAAGAGAAGTATTGACCTCTGCCTTTGGATTTCTGTCTGGAAAAATTGTAGTTTGAATTCATCATATTGGATGTTCTGATCTCACCAAGGATGACACCTACTGAAGAAAAAAACACTTCTGTACTCAGTTCCATGCAGACTTGAGATGGTTATCCTTATTGACTGCAAGATGAGATTGGATCAACAAATAACTTATTTTTATGGCTGGTGTGAAGGCACTTTTTTAATTACCATGACAGAAAAATGGAATATACCATCTAGATTTTAATATCTGACAAATTCTGAGCTTTACAATCTAGGTGTTTTTGGAAATTCTACAGGTAATGTGAAGCTAAAGGATGTAGCTCACCAATGTTTATGCCTTTAAAGTCAATTTTCTACGGCATGGAGGAGCTTCACCCTGATCAGCCTCAATGTGAGTAAAGTGGACCAAATGCCTCCTGCAATGGTTTGTTTTAACATTTTTTTTCCTGCAAAAATAATCTGCAACAAAATCAGAAATTGACAAAAATGTGATTCTGTTAGTACTCAGGGGAATTATTAAAATGAAGATTTCACTCTATGTACAGTTTTAGGGAAAGCATTTTTTTTTTAATTTCTCCTTGGAACATCTTCCATATGTTGGAATATTTAAAGTGTATTTTTAAATAGTGACTGACAATCTGTGAAACACCATTTTAGCATGAATGAGGTCATATGTTACTAAAATACCACTTATATTAGGAAACTGAGATGAATCGAGAGTAGCACAACTAAAAAAAGTAAGGCAACAGGTGTTTTATTAGACAGCAGATATTGGTTTTTTTACATCTGTAGAGTAACTTATACTTCACCCTAAAAGTTGTTACAAATTTGCATGTTTCTGCTACAGAATATCAACAAGTCCTAGTGTTCCTAATTTAGCACACGCTTTTTTTTAAGGTGTTTTTGATGAATAAAACATCATATCCTCTTCTAGTTTATCACCAGTTCCATTATGCGACACAGGAATAAAAAAATTTTGCTTGGGTACCAGGCATCTGATGACTAAGAGTGTGCTGGAAAGGAAACAGGGCAGACTGTGCTCCTGCACTAAAAAAAAAAAAAACGTAGATAAAGGAGTTAACAGCATCCTGTAATTTCACAAAGATGACTAGCAGGTGTGTGTACAGACTGTTATAAAAAGTATTTTTTGTTTTGTGATAAATGGGAGAATAAGTTTCTTAGATGCATAATTAGCCTACAGAGTGAACAAGTGGGATTTATGTCTTCCCCAAATTTACAATGTCTTCGACTACTAGCTTCAGCAAATCGCAGTACCCTGGACTTCAATTTCCCCCTTGCTTAAAACAGAGCTCTTCCCCAGTTTATTGCTATAAAGTTTTTTAGAAAACTTTTTGAAATGTGCTGTTTAAATCCATATTTTTATTTTTACTACCATATCCCCAGTAGTAAACAGATGATAAAATGGTTACAGCCAAATCATTTATCCTGATGTTTCAGATTTAATGTTCTATATACTGAATGCCATAATGTTCTCAGTCTTAAAATACACTACCTTCCATACAGGTGACTAATTCTTGTGTAAAGCACGGAACTGATATTTAAATGCAAATCAGGGGCTTTTTGGTTTGTGCAGTTTTGGTATCTTAGCTTATGATTCATAGTCTTCTGAAGCAGCAGCCTCCTTAGAAGAGGAGTGCACATATTAAGTGAAGCACAGGTGATTTCATCTTTTTTTTTTTTCTTTTTGGAAAGTGTGTATAATAATACAGATTTAACTAGAAACACCGATGTAAAAAATATATGCACAATGGATACAAATGATTATGAACTCAATTTCCAAATGCATATACAGTTTAAACTGAGTACAACTGAAGTGTCAGTTTGGAAATGTGGAGTGTCAGAGCCATCTGGGAAAAACACTCCTGAACTATTCAGCCATCATTTCTGTCCAAGACCCTTGATGTTATGGCTATTGAATATCTTGCACGACTTAAGATTTTACATCGAGAGCCTTTTTTTAGGCTTTACTGTCATGGCATGTAATGAAGTCTCTCATACCATCTAAATACCATCTGTCCACACAAGGGAGAAGAGGATATATGATTTGAGGGAAACCCTGGCTACATGGAAACAGAAGCAAAATATTTTTTACTAACTTCAGTGGAGCCAGGATTTTCTGTATCTTCAGACAAATACTTTCACAGTAGTTGGACCAAGAGCTGGAGATCAACATCAACTGCTGATGATATTGAGCTGTAGAATGTTATCAGCAATAATGGCTGTGATCGGAAACAAATCTCTTTCCTTCCCCTTCCAAAGGAGACATACAGGGAGGAACCCTCAATTTTTTATTTATTTTTTTTCACAAACACATCAAGAGAAGAGAAAATGCCTGCTTTTGAGTAACTTTTTGGGCCAGAGCCTATACCTTGCTCTGAATTCACAGTGCCGTTAAAAAGCTGGCCTCACCAGATACCTAGTTAATGGTGTAGCTGTCTGATGCCCTCCCGGGTCATTGCTGGAAAGGTGGAAAGGCGGTGTGGGTAGAATATCTTTGCAGTTTAGTCATTTCAAAGTATGAAAAAGGTCTTTTGAGGCCACAAGGGCAACTGCTGGGTTCCTGAGATTTTCACTGATTAGACCAGTCCTGGCCTGGGGCCAGAAGGTGAGGAAGGGTGAGAGGGTGAGGATGAAAATTTGACTTCAGACAACCTTTACTTGTCAATCTGTCCTGCAACCTTTGTCTGTCTTGGCTGAGCCAACAGAAGAATCTAGCAGTGTCCCTACACAGGAGGTTTGGGCTAGATAAAACTTCCATATGGAATTTAAAAACAAATTGATCTTCAAAACATATTTTGAAATAAATAAATTAAAAAAAAAAAGAACTTTTTCAATCACATAACAATAAATATAAAGATACGGTGTCTAATCATTTTGTAATTGTTTTCCATTTCTCTCCATTTGTTTTAATGTCTGTGATAGCAGTCAATCAAAAAAAAAAAAAGTCATGTATGCAGTACTTGTGCCGGATACAGCTACAGAAAATAAATGCTCAAGCTGAAGAAGTTCTCTTTTGTGGTAGTTCAAGATTTCTCTATTAATTACTTGCCTGTGGTTTCAAGGCTGAGAAATGCTGTCAGAAATCACACTAGGAAACCTAGTTAGTGTGGAAATCTCTGAGTTCAGTGCAGTCTCTGAATTAGTCAGCTTCAGTTATCACCATCCTCATCAGTTCATCTATAAATACATCTGCTTTCACACCGCATACATTCTGAAATTCGCCTGTTGCCTCCCCAAAGCGGCCGCACTATCGCCTGTTACGAGCTGAGCCTTGCTTTACCAAAGCCAGCATGAACCGAGCCTAAAACACCAAGCCCATCCCTTGCTGTTAGCTCTGATAGTTGCTGCTATCATTTGATAGTTCGCTTGTAGCCGGTCCAAGTTGGCAATGTCACCCCAAGCTGATTGGAGCCACAGACATTTTTGCTGACTGGAGTCATGCTGTCTTTGCCAGTTTGCTGGAATAGACACAGACACTGATTGGGTCATGCTGAAAACATTCCTGTCCTATGAAGCAAGTCTGTTTGTATTTTAGGTTTGCCAGGACTAATGAATTAAAAATCTTGGGCTCGCCACAGTTTGCTGCTTAATAATGCCTGTGACAGAAGGATTTTTTCCACCCTGAAGCATGACAGCATCATAATCCTTCGCCACTGGAAAGGAGAGGAAGGAAAACGGAATTGTGGAGAAAAGCGGAAAAGGGCGAACTTTTGGGACGGCAAAGCCTATGGGAAGTGCAGGTAGCAGCATGTTGCCCTGACAGCTGTCTCAGCTTCTCAGACCTTGTCAGTTTGTTGCTATGCAGCAGGTGCAGCCTTTTCTTTTATTGAAGCTTTACTCCATAAAGGCAACGACAAGCCAAGGCAGTGGCTGGCCCTGGATTATACAAGTGCAGACACTCCACTAAGTGAGGTAAGGCAACAGGTGTGAAAACTGAACTAAATTGATAGAGCTGTAACAACACTTAGATTATCTGAGTTCTGCTACAGGCTTTTTATGAAGCAGCAGCAGCCAGTGCTATAGGCAATTGCCACGATCAAGAGGGCTGCTCAATAAATCTCTTTAAATTCCAGGTTGCCCACTCACACTCATCTCTGTCTGCAGAGATCCTGTTCATCATGTGCGGAGGAGGCAGGTGGGATGGGGGGCAGTCAGGCTGTGTTTCCTGCATCACCTTGTTTGCACACAGAATGCTTCCACCCCTCTCTTTTCTGTCTGATTGCTTTTTGTGATGAAGAGCTTGAGGATTCTGCACACAATTGAGTGAAGGTACAAATGTAATATAAGAAACCAGATAGCATGGTAACGGCTGTGGATAAAGATGAGACTATTATTATATATATATATACTTTTCTGTGTGTGAATTAGAATAAAATGCAAACACTCTTGTGTTATGATAGAATTCACTATTACTTACTGAAGAGGTATTGATTTTTGCCCTCACATAGCAGGTGGTTAAGAGAGGTAATTTAAAGATATTGAAGACTACAGAGTATGTGGCTAGGATAGGACAACAGATTTATTCCTGCCAATGTGCTATGGCAAATTTAAATCTTCCAGCAGAATACTTTAATTTCTTAGGCTATGATATGAATTGTGAAGTATGCTGTTATGTGGAAGACCACTTGTGATAACAGGTGTCAGGAGAACTGATGCAGAATAGGGAACAACCTTGTTTCAAGGATGTTCTTATCATTTAAAATCTCTTTTTTTTTTTCCCTTTACCTTGTATTGGGAGATATGGAAAGGAAATATGAATTTTGGCTTAGTAGTTCTGTTAATTTTTAAAAATAGTGAGGTGTCTCAGATATTTCTCATAAAGTGAGTGGCTGGGGGAAAAATAGGAGATCACTAATGCCAAGAAGGTAAAAGTTATTTAGTCAGATATTTCGGTCAACTCCAGAGATCTTTTCCTGAGACCAAAAAACATACACTGGGGCAGTTATTTGACCTTTATTTGTCTATGCCCAGAAGATATCAGTTCAATTTTTTGTGTGTCTTGAAGATTAGTAATACAGAATAGGGAGTAATTCCTGATATCTTTCATGTATCAGTAGAAAGAGAAATTCACAGCTCCAAATCAGATTTATTTAAAGCAATGATTTTAGAATATTTGTTACTTTTAGACAAGATTAAGAATTTTAAATAATAATTTATTTGATCAGAGTGAATGAATGATTGATAGCATTGCTACAGAGTAACTGTATCACTCTGTTAGCTAAATATTAAGGCAGACAAAGCAAATAAAAAGAAATGTTGAAATTAATGGGCCAAATGCAAATAGGATACTCTTACCCTGATTGCAAGGCAGTGATGCCAGCGAAGAATTTGATTCACTTGTGCATCACCAAGGAAGATTGTAATCCTGTAATATTGTTCTGTTCTATTGACTTTCTGAGACTGCCAAATAATTAAGTGTAGATTGGAATGGGTTGTTGGGATTTCAGTGCAATACAATCGCTACTTCACTGAAAAACTGCACAATTACTGGCTTAGGAAATTGGCTTGTGTTTTCACTTGCTAAATGCCATGTTATCTGGAGATATGTGGTACAACTTTTAGTAATTTGTTTGTATTTTTCTGAAGAATTTGGTTTCTAATTGACCGAGGAGTTTTTATGGTGATTTAAACGCTACTCTCATATTTGTCCACATAGTTGGTATGAGTACAATGCACTCTGGATAGCATAGTCTTCAGTCCTAAAATAATTTCTTTATGGGCAGATCTTTTGTGTGCATGAAGTCCCACTGACTTCATGTTCTCCCCACATGGAGCTAATCAGAAAATTAATATCTGTGAATTTTAGCAGCTTTGTGCTAGGTATACAAGGAAATTAAGTTTACATTCAGGTATTTGATAGAGTTCAACCAAAGGTATTCATTCAAAAGGTTAAACACTGTGAACTCTGCGTACAACTTTTGAGTGGTCAGAGATGTCTTAATTGTAGCATTACAGATCAGTAGTAACTAAATTTTTTGTTGTTGCTCAACAATTCTTCGGTGCCCTGCTTGAAATGAATTAGCAGTTTTCTTAATGGGCAGGGTCTCATCTCCTTAAAACCACTTTTTGGAGTTGGTGGTCTCAGAAGAAATACCGAGGACTGACTAAGGTCCAGATCCGGGAGGCAACCCATGCAGAAAGACCCCTACACCTGCAGAGAGTTCCACTGAGGAATCACCACCAAGGTTTGGCGAGCCACTAACTTTCTGACCATTGAGTGTGCAACTACCAGGCACACTTTGACTGGGGGAGCATGGGTGGAAAGTAGGAGGATGGGTGGAAGGTAGGAGGATGGGTGCCTCCTCATTGACACCATGTGGAGTGGTGTGCACGTTTCCAATCACATGGCAGGCTTGGGGTCATGTTACTCTCATCTCCCCACCCCTTCTTCCTTCTTCACCTTCAGAACCAGGCAGCATTGCCACGAGTCAAGGCTTGCTGAAGGGGCAATGGCGGGGAGCAAGCAGGTGAGGAAAGGGGATGCTTCCTTTGCCATCGTTCTTTCTAACCTACAAGTAGCAAAAGAAAGGCAGGCTGTGCACTGAATTTCACTTAAATCTTTTTTAAATGGAAAAGTGAAATGGCGCTCCCTTGACTTTCATTCTAAACGTTGCTTAGCTAGAATGAGAAAGGCAGCTATGAATGCATGAAAAGCAGTAAAACTCATTTGTTGAATGGTGTTACATGCTCTGTAATAAATATATTGTTTATATTATTTCAGCTGGAACAAACAAGTAAAAGCATTGGCTCAAGTGCCCACATGATCACCACCGCCAGGGTACCTGCTGATAAGCCAGTACGAATTGCCTTCAGCCTGAATGAAACCCCAGGTACAGTTTGATTTACAGATCAAACCACAAGGAAATAACTGCTTTTAAATTTTACTTGTTTTTACCCGTGTTTACAATACCAAATGAAGTCCAGTGTAATGGGTGGATTTTTTTACTGAGTAATAGCATATGATCAGTTTTTCTGTTTCCACTAACAATTTCATTAGACTAAAATGACTTGACTGACATTTTAGATCTTAACTTTTTTCATGTGGTTTGCGGAATATACTAAAGATTTCAATTAACTATCAAAATTATTTGTATTTAAAGTATGCTTGATTTGGGGGGAATTTTGAAACAAGAAAAGAAAAAAGACATTTTGTACTGTAGATGAAGCTAGAACAGGAAGAGACTTTCCCTTCAGCAGGAAGGTTGGAAAGTGCCACATGTGCCCAGTTTGGTGAAAGGTTTCAGGAAACGGATGCCCCACATGTCGTGCTTCATGAGAAAGCAGCAGAAATTTCATTGATGTTTATCCTGTCAGCAATTGTTGACTGAGCATTAATTTCCCCAAATGTGCCCTGTATGCACATGGCCCCTTTGGCCTTTGGAATAAATGAATATTATTACTTTGTACCTTAAATATTATTAAGATCTAGAGAGCTGTTGGCACACAGTAAAAATCAGAGTGTAATAAAGTAGATTGGAAGCTGTGAAGCATCTTTTAAAAAATTGGCTGAGCTGTTGATAGAGGTGAGTGCCTGGAGTAAGGATTGAGATGTGTTGATGGTGTGAAATATAAGGATCTCTGATAACGATAACTGAAACCCAGTGCTGATGATTGCTTTATTGGACGACATGTGCTGTAGGATAATGTGTGAGGTCTCTTCCTGAGCTTTGCGTGAATAGAGTCTAAGTTTGGATATCATTTTCTCATTTAAAAATATTTTAGAATATACATAGCTAATAATAATAATAGCTTCTTATTGCGTAATATTAATTTACAGCTACAATCCTGAAATAGAATCTCATCCATTATGCAAGGAGATTTAAAAACAAACATTTAAGTATATTATTGCACGTAACTTGCAGGTCATAAAGATGAGTGATCCTGAAAGACTGGGAGAAGGAATATAAAGAAATATATGTGGCTGTCTTTGTGCCCTTTTTACATAAACTATAATAATCTGGTAATTGCATTTTTATTATAGAAAGTAATAATGAATCATTCTCACCTCTGGAGATACAATAGCGTGGTACATTTCTTACAGGAATTATGGCAAAGCTAGGTCTTAAAGAGAGATGTAAAAGAAGGGAGTGCTCTTATGAGTTGTGGAAGAAGAATGTTTATGTGAGACAGTGAAAACAAGTCAGGGAAAGCTGAGACCATGGGAAAATCAAAGAGGGTAGAGTGGTTTGTGACAAGAGACAGCAGTAGGAAATAACAAGGTTGTGAATAGCTTGGAAGAAGAAGGACGTGAAAGGCAGGAAGCCTAGCTTCCTTAACATTGCATCATATTTTATTTTTTACTTTTCTATCCTGCTAATAATTTCAGCTTCTCTTAACATTTATAAAAAGAATCTTAGTTGCAGAAAGGTAATCTTTTTCTGTTACATTTTGTTAAACTTTTCCATAGTTCCAGAATTGCTGTGAATACTGATGAAACTGAAATGAAACCGGTAAAGTGAGTGCCATATTTTCCTCTGCACTAGTAAGAGGTCTAAATTGGCATCCTGTTTTACCACATAACATGAATTCCACTTTTGCTCTTAGTGGTAAGCCTGAACTTATAAATGTTATTATATTTACTATATTTTAAAAGAAGGCAAAGTAAATAAACTTTTATCAGTTTTGCAGATTTCCAGCAAACCGTAGTTGAATCAAGATAGTATAAATAAGTATATAACATATGCTTTTTTTTGCAACTCATCTTAAAAAAAAATAACAGAAACCTCTTTTCCCTCCTTGACAATCATATTTGCTTTTAATTCAAACAGGGGTTACTTGCTTTATATGTGACAGTAAAGCATCAAGTGAGGCTTTTGTACTGCTAGGGTATATCCGAGAAGTCCTTCACTAGGGCTAAGTGGTGAGGGAATCTGCATGACTTAAACTTTTCCTTGAATTTTATCTCATTTGAAAGGCACAGTGATAGGTTTCACTAAGTAATGCTGCATTATCCTTCCGGGGGCTGTACAACTGCTTACTCGGAGGAACTTGCAGCATAACTAGATATAAAAAGGGGAAATGGAATGTTTCTTCTGGGTGGTGATTATCTCACTGGCTAGGATTGTAACCAAGTGCTGGGTGTGAGAAGCAGTGAAAGGAGAAACTGCTCTTAACTCCTGAGAAGAGATTACTTTGTGTTAACTGACCTACAAGAGGGGAGCTGGCTTATCCCGAGTATACAAGAAATAACTTAATTGTGTTATATTATTTGTCAGTCAACACATGATGACTGAAATCCTGGCCAGCTTTGTGCAGTGTGTTTAATGTGAAAGTAGGCTAACCAGTTCCTTAAAAGTCTCAAGAATAGTGGCTGGCAGGGGTGCTATATAAGATGGCAGTTTTATTGTGTATCTCTAATTCCTGTATATATAGATGTCTATTTTGGCTCTTTTACTCAAGTTCACTAAGCTGGCATCAAACATAGGTTCCCTGGGGTGTGTCTGCACACCATATTGCACCAGTTTGACTTAAGGTACTGTTTTAAATTTATGAATCTGAGACATACTATATCAGCCTATCTTATATTACTTGGAAACTAAAGTGAATATGGTGTTCCAAAATTTTTAAAAAGTGTTCCCAAATAGAAAGTTCATTGTAGTTTGTCAATATCAATTTATTTAAGCCAGTGAAATTAAGTATGTCCTAACTTATATATTTAAATCTTATTTACTGAACATATTAAGATAGAATAATTATAACAGGAACTTTATTAAATTTAGAGTACTGGATTTATTTTGTGTAATAGATCTAAGTTTTACAGATAAACATCTCTTCACTTTCTCTCCTAGAAAAAAAAGCTTGAATCTGGCTGAAAAGTTCTGCTTGTAACAGGTGGTGATCAATGACTTGTTTTGAAATTGTTAGTAACTTTTTTCCTTTGAAATTATTCTACCTCTGATAGCACCCTCAGGAAAAATCACTGATAACAAAGGCAAAACATACATCTTTTAATGAAACGAACAGACAATGGAACAATGTAGTATTTCTGCAAGCACAGTAAATGACTTATTTTACTTTTCTTTATGCCTTTGTTTTCCTAGTGTCCATAAAGAATTTTTGCTTTATATAGTCGATCATGCAGGACTGTCTTGCCATGGTTGTTTTTCAATAGCAAGCTTCAAATCCCTACTCCATACTCACTGTAATGGCAACAGAGGCTTTCCAGCTGACAAAGTATTGATTGAAAACTAATGGAGTTTTCCAAAATATTATTCAAAAACTTATAAGGCTAGTTTCCTAAATCTGCACCCGACCTTCAGATAAGTGGCTTGGTCTTTGGAAATGACAAGAATCATCACTCACTTACCTCACCCCACTTGCTAACTCTTATCTAAAGACATGCTGTTAGCTCCTGAAGGGGAAACATGCTGCCACTTTGCCTGTCTGTCCAGAGGCTGGCATAATGGACCCATCTTTGAGGACTTTGGGGCATTTCTGTGTTATAAATAAGATATTTTTACAGTGGGAATATCACAGTGCATTCACTTTTTGGTTAGGGTTCATGCATGTCTTTGCAGCCCCACATGTTTAATAAATTCTGAGTGCCAGACCTTATTAGGATAGGAAGTACCTACTGTTGTATTTTGGGGAAGTTAGACAGGAACTTAAGTGAGATACCCTAAGAAGGGATAATGGCTGTACATTCCTCATAGGACACTTTAGGCTTAGGTGAAGGTATACTGAGTAGGAGGGTTTTGCTCTTACCTCCTGTGTTATGGGCTGCTTCTATTTTGGGAAGGTCTACAACTCTTATTATTGAGCAAACCTTCATAGCCTATTCCTGGGTCAGGCAGTGACCATTACCCACTATTTTACGAGTGAGGTAACCGAGGGGTTGCGTAAGGTCATTTCAGGCAGGGCTGTGAATAGAACCCAGGGAGTTTCATGCAGCAGTGCCAAGTCCCAGTCACTTAGCCACACAGCCTTCCAGGATCAACTCGATCAGTCCACGCTTGTCTGTCAGTAACCAGCGCTGTAGCTTCTGGACCTCGCTGCCCTTCGAGGGCCAAGGCTGGGCCCCCATACACAGCTTCCCAGTGGTGTCCTGTGGTTCCTTGCAGTGCTTGCAGTCGAGTTCGAGCAGCTTTCCTGTGCAAGGGCTGATCCACTTACAGGATAACAGCCTACTTATGTTACCAATTTAATTTTTTAATTTAGGAGGAAGAGATCTGAATACACTTGCCCACGCATGCAGAAGAGAAAAATAGTATCTGATTGTATAATTAAAGACTGGATCATAACTCAGTTACTCAAGGAAGCAGAGTTGTGATTGGCATTTCCTAAATTTTGAGTGCTTGATTTAGCAACCTTAATGTGCTTTTAACACATTTAAATTTTTATGTTCTATTTCTATCTTTGCAAAGACTCTAGAGAAACTGTAATTTGTGAGTTTATATTGCAAATAAATCAGATGTTGTTCTTAAAGTATTTATTCATCAACTCTTGCCTGTAGCCCACAGTTCAGCTAAATGGAGTAGACATGTAGGGAAAGACTGGAGTGTTACTCTTCACTGTACCAGACATTTTGCCAGTCAGACAGCAAAGTGTGAGGGATTTAGTTTGTTTGTCTGCATCGTGGAGGTCTGTGCTATTGGAATCTCTTGTCAGTCCAGAACATGATTAGGTGAAGATTTCCAGAAAGCGTGATACATCCTTAAATGTGCAATATTAGCATGTATCAGGGGAGAGAATGCATCTGGAGATCACCGATAAGTAATAAGTCTTTTTTGTGAAGACAGTGCATCTCAGTATAGTTCAGCTTTCTAAATCAGATTGCCTGAGTGAACCTCTGTATCACACGTTATAAGCCCATCATCACGTTTGTATTAATAGGTGCTATCAGCAGAGGGACAAGAGCTCAGATGGACAACAAAGGTTGAGTGGCTTAGCCTTGCTGTGCCCACACACTGAGGCACCACCACACCATTTCAGCATGAAGGTGTGTTGGCTGAGCAGCATAGGGACCTTGTTCGTTTGTTATGTTAGCTTTCTTATAAAAATGATCAGAGAGCTGGCTTTGAAACAGAAGGATTCTTTGTCTCAGCCCAACAGAATGGAAAGCAAAAGGAAGAGGTAAATTCCCTGGAGATTTTGTCTCATGCTCTGCATTATAATGAGGGTTTTCAGCAACAAGCACAGAATGTATGAACCTGATGAACCAAACACGAAAGTCAAACTATTCCATATATATGAACAGAGTATTTAGTTAAAAAAAAAAACCATCCACTGTGTGCGCGGAGAGTTCATCTTGTAATTGGAGTACAGGTCTTTACCTTTAGAACACTTTTAAATATAGACCTTCAAAATTAGTTTCAGGATCCATGGGCAATCAGGAAGCGTTACTCATTTAGAAATCACGCATCATGTATTTTCACTTAGACTGTGATGAAGTGTCTCATCTGACTCCTTCACATCACAGGTTAGTGCTGTTGAGTTTACTGGGATGGCTGTAAAATTCACATGCACGTTTTTCATTCTTTCTTGGATTCTTTTGACCAGAATCTTGACTCATTTTCAGATACAGCAAATTGCTGTCCATGATCTTTTTTTCACAAAATATATTCTCAACAACCGGCTTTCATTATAAATCCATTTTCTTTATGAGCAACCAGGAAGGGAGGAGTGAAATAATGACTGCAGGGGCGAGATGCTGTTTGTGTCTGGTGAAGAATCAGCCTATTTTCAGGCTTTTGTGGCACAAAAAAGCCGCTAACTTTATTAGAAGGAGTATCCTTGATCATATCAATGGTTCCTTATAACTAGGCATTCATTAAATACTGATAATAAACTAAGGAAAGGAGAAAGAGATATTTCGGAATTGTCTAGTAAAGAAGATATAGAATAGAAAAGAACAAATATGTGTAGATAAGGAGGTAGTTATGAATGTGTTTTGATCTTCAGAATATTTTGACACTTGGGACGTTTTCACTGTTTCTGATTTTCGGAGTCATAGATTTTTAAGGCTAGAAGCCAATGTGATTTAGCCTGATCCCCTGTGTAACATTAAGGGCACTAGTAATTCTTTTGCAATAAAATGCAAGAGTTTCTTTCCTCTTGATTTTCTGCAAACATCCTCATAAGAGTCTTTGGAGGTGAATAATTGCTGTCATTTGCTTTTCCCTTTTGTGAAATCTAAATGTGTTTAATTTTTACCAAGTGCTTTTGTTGTTATTTTTGTGGTTGTTACTTTGACAACGGTGCAATATAGACCATCCTGAAGAAGTAATTTATTTCACTGAAAGCTTTGGGGAAGGTTTTTTGTTGTTTTTGTGGAAAACAAGCTTGCAGTTAGTTAGCTGTGGAGGTTTCCATTTGTTCTTTGTGGGGGTGAATGCTTAAGTTGAAAATTTCAAAGGAGCCCAAGAGAATTAGGAACTCAGAAAAATTTCAAGCTACTGAAGACCCCAGCTTATTTGATGTGCTGAACATCATCGAGAGGATGATTTAAACAAGTCTTAAACTACCACAACTAAAAAAAAACCTAGCAGCTGTTCAATAGATGCTAGGGCAGGCCCATTATAAAATGTACTACGGTATGCCATAATGGTTAGGATACCAATATGTTCTATTTTTAGTACCATTGACTCAGTCACTTGAGTTCAGAAAATAAGCAGGGAACATCTGCTTATTGAAAGGATTTCCTCTGTAGTAATTTCTCTCTGTATTCCATCCTTTTAAAAGTATTTCCAACTTTTTTTCTTTTTTTTTTTTTCTGGTTCTTTTCTGAGGATAATCCATTTTTTCTCTAATATTCTGAAACTATTTTTTTCTTATTAATATCTGATTCAGTGAAAAAGTAGTTATTGGCTGTTGTTCCTTTAAAAGCTTCTGGGGTTGCTTTTGCTTCGATTTTCCTTAAGTTAAAATTTCGTCTGAGTTCCCTCCTTACTGCTACTGTACCAACGGTTGTAGTGCTGGAATTGTCAAAACAAATAGCAGCTTAACTGCTGTCCACTACTCTGGTCCAATATCTCTGTCAGAATATTTAACAGCTATTCAGCCAAATATCTGTAGAGCAGCTGTACCCCTAGTCTGACTGAGTCCTATTTCGTCCTTCCTTTTAGCCCTGCTCTATGATTCATCTTTCTTCTTTTAGAATATTAGTTTATTTTTAAATATTGTACAAGAAAGCAACTGCAAATTAAAGGTAAACACTTGCATGTCAATGAGGTAGGACTCTACAATTAAAGCAATTTAAATATTCTCCAGAATAGGCATGTATGGGACATGGTATACAAAATGAAGTTGTGTGGTGGGGTATGACGTCATGTGCAAGACCCCTACCCCATAAAAATATACCCGTTCACTTTGTTTTCTGCAGAAGTTCAAAAACTTTTGCTTTTGCCTTCTGTATCATTGTATTTCCCCCCCCTCCCTCTGGGCATCCCTTCCTGGTGGTGTCCAGCTCTGGCTGTGCTAGTTAAAGTAAAGTTCAGACTGTCTGTTAACCAGTATGTTTGTCCTTCGTAGGATAAAGTGGGTTAGTTTACTTGTTTGCCCTAACCTACTTTGCTGTATGGCAGGATAAAGAGAAAACAAATGCTTGTCAAATAATTGAAATCCAAGCCTGCACTCTTTAAGAATGTACAGAATCCTGCTTTGACACGTGGTTCTTTTAATCCTGTTTGGGTTTTGTTGTAGCATACAGGTCAGCCGGCATAGAGCAGTTTGCGAGATCTGACCCATGGTAGCAATTTTCTCCTGTGGGAGCCATCCTTGTTTAATTTTGACACATTACAAATAACTCTGTAAGCTAGCTAATAGTAACCTTCTCTTCACCTCCCGTAACCTGTAGTAAGATACATAAACAGTCATCACAATCCAATGCAAAACTGACAGTGTGAAAGTCACTGAGAAAGAAATATTGCAGTGGCTAGCTGTGACGCTACTGAGTATGATTCATATTTCTGATCTCAGTCCAGCTACTAGTGGGCAGGTGTCCACACCACAACACTGACGCAACTGGCACACTCTGTCCCACCTTTGCTGGAAGCCTGTACTAAAAATAAAGAAATAAATGAAAACGCAGTTTGGCTCGTTGTCATGAATGAACTAACTCTAGTACAGGAGGAGTGTTATCTACAGGTTAGAGTAAAGGCATTCCCTTGCAGTATGGAGAAGTTTGTGGTACTTCGGTGCTCTAATCATGTCTATGTAGGTAATGGTCTTCCAATTACAGGGTTGCCAGTCTGGTTTTCATGTTCTTGTAGTTGCCTTTGGATAGTGGGAGAAAAGGTTTCTATTATTGTTGGTTTAGCCCTGGTAAGTCATTGTACTGTGATACGTAAGATATCTTTCCCTTTCATTCCAGTCATGAACTCTTTTATAGTAAGGATGCTGTCTGTGGAGGGTTCTTTATTTTGCACTGTAATGGATATCTCAGGGAGAAAGATCGCTTGAATTTATTGTTTTTTATTAAATCACCACATGTATTACTTCTGTAACTGCTTTAACTGCAATAATAATAATAATAAAAAAAGGATTTCTGCTTTCCCAGCACATAAACATTTTATTTCCCACCCATTTTTATTTACAATGAGTCTGTTAAGATATCTCAAGTGTAGAAAAATAAGCCTATATGGAAGTGTTTTCCTAATCCTGATATTATTGTGAGTATATGCAATTTAGAGCTACATTGAACAGATCATATGAAATGCCCTTTTTGGGTAGATACTGGCTTTTAATGTAATGTGTACCTTTTAGATGATGATGCACCTGAAAACTCCTTCGCTTTGGCATTTCCAGAACTAGATCAGCAGCTGCAGGTAATTTTTTTTTTTTTGGACTGCAGTTCTACTTCATGTTGACTAGATTTGTTTTGTTAAAAGGCTTTGGATGTTACACTAAGATGAAAGTTTTCAGTGGTGCTTCTCTAACCTATTAACATTTAATAAGGCTGTGTATATTTCTATAGCGGAAAACATTGTCTTTTTAAGATCTGCAGAAAAAGTGATTTGATGTTTTTAATCCAATTGCAAGGAAATTACTATTTGAATAATCTCATGCACTCTTTTATTTTTTTACAATCCCTGTGCAAAACACAGCATGTACTACTGCACTGCAGTGAAGGGAGTTCTTGTGGTTTTGATGGGAGCAGGAGTGAGCCAGGTATTACACTCTTATGACTACAGACTGTGCTAAGGTTGGTATGATCAGCTCTCTCTGAAGCATCCCAAGAGAATGCAAAGGTATGCAGTGCCATCCTATCTCTAATCTTGGGTAACAAAGGCCAGTCATCAAGACTGATTTCTCAAAATTACTCTAGTTCATGCTGTGCAGCCAGCAACTGTAGCATGCTGCCCTAGCAGATGGCTGCAGACAGTACCGGAGAACAGAGGTGAACCCTTTTGTGACCACTCTGACTTGTGATGGCAGCACAGCACAGCAGAGCCCTGATACGCTGGGCGATCCGGCGGCAAGTTGATGGCAAGTCCATGGTTGTCCAGGCTCAGAGCCAGTGCTGTATGAAGGGATTATTTCCCTTTCCTCTGTGGCGGTTCTGGAGTGTTTGTTGGCCTTTGTAAGCTACTTCAGATCATCTGTTTCCCAGGAGCATTTAGACTTCCTCTGATATTTCAATATGAAGGCAGTTGTTTCCTGAGTGTAAACTGAGAAAGGCATTAGCGGGCCGTGGTGTCCAATGATGTCATCCTTCCTGTCCCCATCAGCGAGTGAGACAGCTCTGGAGGGCTGCTGACTTAATGGACTTCACTTTCTCTCCTGCTGTTCTCATCAAAAGGATGGCTGAGGAAGGAATGGAGGATGGCAGAGACTCCTCTTGCTCTGTCCCTCTAATCCTGAGAACAGGGGCAGGATCCATAGGCATAGCTAGGAAGGATTAAAGGAATGAATAGCAACTTAAGATCAGGGCTGAAAAGAGCAGGGTAATATGATGGCCTCTTTATTCCACTGCTCTTCCAGTGCAGCAGAGAGGACTGATATTTTCTTCCCTCAGAAGGATCCATTTGAGAAAAGCAATATTGTTTTGTGGCCGAAGCACTGAAGTGAATGAACATCAGTAACCTACATTCTTTTACCAACTCTGTCAGTGACACACTGTGTGATCTGGGAGAAGTTGCCTCATCCCTCAGATGATCTGTGAAATGAGGTTAATAATTTTTACCTTCCTTTTTAAAGAGCATTGAGATCAGTGAGTAAAGACTGCTCTAAAAGAGCAAAGTATGATTATCATTACTGTTGGTGCATAAAAACAAGATTGCTAGCGTTAGATGTAGGTACTTCACAGGCTGAGTGATGATTTTTTGTTAAGACTTATGACCCATTTCTGGAACATATAATGTGCTCTAAGCTTGTGATTTTGTGATAGATTGAAATTGCTCCTCTGGAAGCATTCAAATCTGTTGGATAAATAATAGCCCTTCAGTATAAGTTTTCTAAGTAAGCACTAGAGCAGTTCCACAAAATACACCCTTTTGGCCTGTTAAGTACCTAACATTTATTTTTTTTTTCAACAGAACCTTCCTTTACTCTCATCATCTCAGGATGACAACAAATTCAAAGAAACAATCAAAGGCTTTGATTCAGATAATGCTCTTTTTATTACCCTTCCAAAACTTCTTGGTAATACTGAGGTAGTTCAAAGGATAACTTATGTGGATTATGTGACTTAAGCACTTGAAAGTATAAAGTCAGTGGTGCTGCTTCATCCTTTAGCTTTTCTAGCTCACATGCATATTTATATTTAGATGTCTTTATGTTCAGCCAGGGACAGTTAAGTCAACACAGGGCTCTCAGCTGGTGTAGAGGTAACAGAGCATTTAGCTGTAACAATGAATACTTGAATTTCCTTGCTTTCGTCAATCTGGATCATGGCTTAAAGTTATAAACATTTAATGTAATTATATTGTGTTTAAACTGCTTTAAAGCTTTGAAATAATTGTAACTGTAATAAAGTTATAATTTACCTAGTTACAATTTCTTATTAATTACAATTTTAAATTACTGTAATCCAAATTACTAAGGATGTGTCAGCCCCGTATAGTATGTGGTTGCAATTTATGCTAATGTAACCATTCCAGCTTTGAAACAGGTAGCTCCCATATTTCAGAAGCAAACTACAACAACATGGACTTCACCAGGACCTGCAGAAGTTTTGAATGGTGCTGCCCCTTGTCACTCCATCCAAGCTTTTCTGTATCCCAGAGTTAGCTAGTATAAAGCAGCGTGAGGTGTGATGTAAGCAAACCCTTTAATCAAGTGCGGCATAGCAGCCTGAAATACTTGAGTTTGTAAGAATGCTGGTACATATTTTCATAATAAAAACATCACATCTACAGCCAGCCACAAGATTTTCATCACCATGACATAAATACAGTGTTTTATTTAAAGAAACAAACTATAAATGCAAGGTAGGTGTCTAAAGAGTCACTTAAAAGAAACCACATCAGGTAACAACTAACTTTTTACATTTGAAAACTGGCAAGATTGTGAAATCTGTAAAAGAAGAGCCTAAGTTAGCTGATCTTCAGGTTGGATTTTGAAAGCAGTTTGAAAGATATGTAAGTTCACTAAGCCACTTGGAAAATCAGTGCCTTAGTATTTTATGCATGCAGGCAGCAGACCACAGCCTGAGTACCAAGCAATTTGCACCTCTGTTTTGGGCTTCAGGCCCTTGTCCTTCTATGTTAGGCCCTGGCAGACAACTTGGCTGTTTGAGCAGAATTACCTTGTGTTCCCAGTTTTCCTCCCACAATCCTACCATACCTCCTCTCCAGGCACTGGTGTCCGATGGCAGGGCAAAGTTCAACGCAGCCGCCCCCTGGCAGGGTAATAAAGCTTGCTGTCCAAGCACCGCTGCCAGCTTTGCAGAGGTAGAGGTAGGACTGGCTGGAGAAAAGGTATTTCTAGGAGGCTAACTGCAAATACTTAATGCTCTATAAGCACTCTTACTAGAGGACAAACCTAGTTGAAAGTCAGAGCTGCTTTCTGAAGAATAACAGTGATCTGCCTAGTGTTCCTAGGTACCTTCAGACCAAAAATGTTATCTTGTCCAACTACCTTCTTGATTGTTACATTTTCCACTAATAGGAAAAAGTTCCAAGGAGTAATTTGTAAGAAAATAATATAAATTCTCTAACTTGAAAGTTTTGTTCTTGTTTTTTAAGCCTTTAAAAAAAAGTATTATTTATGTATTGTATAGAAACATACCTTTCATTTATAGTTTGTTTCTTTAAATAAAATACTGATGCTTTTGAATGTATTTATGGCATGGTCAACCAGACACAAAAGCCCTATAAATGAGAACAGAGGAGTTTAATCTACATACAGAAAAAGTTTGGTCTCTTTTTATTATTTATATATTAAATAAATAAATTAAATAAATAGGTTGCTGAGATGCTCAACTGAAACAAAGCTTGTATTAGTAAGTTCTTAATTTTTGTTTCTTTTGTTTGCAGTACTGGAATTTATTGTATTTCCACTGAAGAGCAACAGTTTGCCTATTTGGGCTTCAGTGTCGTGTTCCCCCCCATGCTTGTGCAAGCAATGTAGTGGTAGTGAAGAGAGGGTAGGCTCCTACGTTTGTCAGTTTGCCATTGGGAAACGTTAACCTTTGCCTCATGTCAAAGTTGGACCGGGCCTTGGAAGGTGCTTCCTCGATTAGCTGCATAGTGGTGGTGGCCTCTGACAGGCATTCTGCTAGTAGTTATTGTCTATATTTAGATACATACATCAGTATCTAAGACCTTGTTGTTTAAGTCACTGAATATAGATGAAGGTGCCTAGCGTTAAGTACCCCCATCTAAGCCCTGTACGCTGTCTGTCCTGCTCCAGCATTTCCTGTGATTTACTCACTTCGTCTCCCTCTTCTTCAAGTCTTTTCTCCAGCTAGGAGTTTGGAATAGGGAATAGGGAAGAACACACGTCACATACAGGCACACAGGGCACTCTGTAATTCTTTATCCTCTCTTTTCATGAAATCATGAGCTTGAGAGAGGCATTTAGATCGTATTTTGTATATGAATCTCCTGAAATCAATGGAGTTGGATGACTGTAAAATTGATGCAGCAGAGAAGAGACTTCAACCATTTATAATATCAGCTTCTTAAGTCAAGGGGAAGTTTTTCATGCTTTAGTGGGAAATGTCTGTACAAAAGAAACAATGAAAATAGTACGAAAGGGACAGTTTCTATGTGACACAGACATTTAGCAGAAGCCTCATTTACTCTGCAACTTGAACAGTTGGACTTATTGCTTCTGCTGCCTGACAAGACTGTTGGTAGACACATACAAATTATTTTAGAAAGTTAAAAAATTTCCAACGTTTTAAAAAAGTATGCTCAGTATTAAATGTATTAAATTTCAGGAGACTTCCTAGAGTACCTTGGTACTCTATAATTAGATTTGACTGCCTATGAACTTGCTAAGTCTCCTGTAATGCTGCTGTGATAACTACGATCTTAGATTATATAAGACAGATATTGACAAAGTCGAGCATCATACTGAGGTGGGAAAAGAATGGAAAATCTCTCAGGCAAGGAGAGCAAAACTCTCTGTTGCTTTCATCCAGCAATGTGCAGCTATCAGTTTTGCTTGGTATAATGCAGTTCCTTCCATCATGGAAGAGTGCACAGGCCATGTAATGAGCATGGACCACATGGAAAACATTGTCAATGGAGTTTCTGTTTTTCCAGAAAGTTTTAGCAGGGTCTGATTTACCAAATCCACAAAAAGTGATCAACTATTCTACACCTGGGCTAGAGATTGCCTTCTAGGTGAGTCCACATGCTCAGCTAGCAAAAATGCAGGACACATCTTTTTTCTTTAAACTTTGACCTTTTCAGAAGCAGGTTTTGATTTTTTCTTTTTTCAAAGTGCCTAGAACCAAAAAGTAAATTCAAACAAAAATAAATATAATAAATAAATAAATAAATAAATAAACTCTTTAAAAGTTTTTGAACAGTGGGGTGACACTACTGACTACACAAAAGTTACTGTTGGCTGTGAACTTCTGTGGATGTGGAATGCTGATATCCATATGGCACGGCAAAAAACACTTTGTCAAGTGAGTAAAACAAGAAAAAAGAAAACAGTAAAATGAAAACTGAAAATTGTCTTTTTGTGACCCCCAGCAAAGACTGTAATTAGAACTGCTCCTTCAATCTGTCCTAAACAAGCAGAAAGCTCAGGCTCTTTCTACATCTTCACAAACTGCCTTTGCATACCTTCTTTCAACATCTTTCATATCTGGATTTGAAATTAAAATCTAAATAGACGGTGCAGATGTCCTGTACAGATGTACATACATATGTGCAGTAACAGAATAGCCTATAACAGGATCTCTTCATGTTTACTTGCTGGAGTCTGTAGAAAGCTTGTCAAGGTCACAGTGAGTTATTCTGCAAAATACTAGGAAAATACGAGGACCTTGTTGAAAATTAGGGATAGTAGGATAGACACTAGGATCACTGAAAGCTGTGGCTTTTGTATTAGCCTTGTGAACAGAATCAGAGATGCTGCGTGCGCGCTTTTTTTGCCAGCGGAGGAAAATGAGGGTGGATGACACTGAAGCCTGAAATACGCAGGATTAAAAGTAGCAACTGCTACCATTAAATATAACTTTCTTTGGCAGGGTCTTTTTTTGCTTATATAGCAGGTATGCTTTTATATATATTAATCACAGATGGACAAGATACTTCATGAAGTAACCAGCTCAAGCTGTACAAAGGAGAAATTACAGTATGGCTTTGGATTCTGAATGAAAAAAATACATACTGTAAATTGAATTTTATTAAGACCTATTGTGATTTGTCACCTATGTAAACTAGTGAATTCTTACCAAAAAAGAGCACACAGCGTTCATGGATGAGCAGTGCTTTCTACTGGGAATTCCAGTGCTTCTCTGCCACAGGCAAGTTGCCAGACGACTGTAGTCAGGGTAGCGACTGAAATGGTTCATGTGGCTTGCTCACAGGTGTCCAGAAAAAGGCCTGCCAGGTGGAATGGGCAGCAAAGGAAGACTGCTGGGATAAAATAAGAAAAGGAAGCTTAATTTGGGAGGGATTAGAGGAACGCAGCTTGGCTGCATGAGGGCCCTCTATAAGTACATCACAGGGGTAAAACAGGCAAGATAGGCAGCCAACATTTGAATGAAAGCTAGTGCTGGCACAACAAAAAATTATGTAAACTTCCATGAAACTGAACTGGAAAGGACATAAATAAATAAACAAATAAATAAATAAATACATCTAATCCTTGGTGAGGCTCTGGGCCAGTCTTCTACCTGGGTCAGGGGACTTCAATATTTCTAAGAACATGACAAGTCTCTGGATTACAGAATTTGCTCCTGATATCAGGGGTCTGGATTCATTGATTTTGTAGGCTCTTCCCAGTCCTGTTTAGATGAGTATGGGCTAGTCCAGTAACTGCTACTTTACTGTTATTGTTTTCTTTTCTGTGGCAATGTGTCAACACTGTAAATATCTGCTAATTCGGAGTTATTGAAGTACAAGTAAGCTTTGCCTCTTTCGGCACTTGTTTTTCAGGAGTTTGCCCTGCCATCTTCTGAAAATGCTTCTGTTGATGGGAGCAGATGCATTATTAATTCTCTGTACTCTTGTTTATGTCAAAAAAGTAGGCTCTTAGACATGGCTAAAATAATTTCCCTGTGCTTATGAGTTGGCTAACATTTCCTGTTGGGGAGCAAAAAACTGGCTAGACTGTTCTACCTCCCCATGTCTCTTGTGATTATAGTAGAGCTGTTTGTTAAATAACGAATGCATAAGTCTGTGTTTCATGTACTACTGGCCAGAAATTACTCATAGAAACTGTTGGCACTATCTCCGAAACCATTCTTAGAAATGTCAGTTTTACAAAGTGCAAACCGAAATATCCAGTTGTACAAAAACATAATCAAATGTACATTTTTACAGTAATTTTTACATTCTGGCTTAACTTTTAAGCATTAAATAGGTAGCTTTTCACAATTAAGTGCTTAATAGCATTCATCAAGATTGAAACAGAATTGTATGAGCAGAATACTAATAAACTGGTGTATATTTTGTTGTCAGTTTATTTTCAGTGATAAAATATCAATGTAAGAAAAAATGACGCTGAAGAGAAAACAATGGTAGGAAGGGGTTTGAAAGTCAGCAACTGGTTCTAAGTGGGAATTAGATACTAAGTCTCAGCATGACTAGATAATTTTTAGCTCTCTAAATATATCTTTTGAGTGGGAAGCTGGAATATAGAAACTGAATGCTGCTTTAATTTTTAAACTGGTTTCAACCAGCTAGATTTGCGGAAACTAAGTTGGAAGCAAAAGCAAGCTTTTTTTAGAGGAATATCAGTGTTTGGGGACTTTCCCCCTGGGAACTGTTTAAAATTGTTTTATTATGATGCATTTGTTGTTTGTTGATCTCTGGTAGATACCAGAGATACTACTTTGGCTCACCCTTGCATTCTTGGATTAGAGCACTGAGACTTCTATATTCCGTCTTGTTAAATTTGTGCTTATTATTTAGGTGACTATATGAATGGTGCTATTGCTCATCCACATCGAAATGCAATTAAAAGCCCAGATTCGCCAAGTAATGGACTGCACTATCCCAGGGGTCCCAAATTCTCTGAGCTCAGAACTGTGCCGTGAAACAATTCTGCTGCAGCATTTCTTATATTTATAACATGGAAAATGAGTATCCGATTTAAAATTTCGATGAGGAACTGCATACTGTCTACAAATACTTGCAGAGGTCCATACATTAGTCACATCTATGCACTACTGTACATCTGAAGCCAGCTTACCCTGCCCCTAGGATAAAAACATTTTCAATCTTTGTCTGTGAATACGCTTGATAAAATCTAAATTTTCAGTGTAGCTAAAAGAAAAGATTAGAAGATCATAAATAGGAAATGTCTGAAGACTTGAGCTTTTATTTTTCTAACAATGCAATTGAAGGAATATTATGCTACAAATAAGAGTCAAAGTAGGAAAACAAGCAATAAAAATCTACTTACATTGTGAAAAGCAATTGTATTTCTTTAACTGGACAGTGGAGGAACTATTTTAAGTGCTTCCTTTTACTTCAAACAGGTGGCTCAAGCATGCTATTTGGGGTTCATTTACAGTCAATTGATTCATGGCTAATAACTTAAAAATACTACACTTCCTGTAAGTGTTATGGTCAAAATGTGACAGTCAAGCCTAAGGCCCAAATTAAGTTGTATTCTTTTTAAGGAATAAAAAGCACTGACATTTAACCACACTGTATTTTCAAGATTTTAGTTGAAATTCATATGAGCAGTCCCAGGATAGAGTGGATTTATTTCCCATACTTATTAACTCCAGTGTGCAATGAAAAAAAAAAAAAAAAGTGTAATAATGTAGGTATTCAGGTTAGGAGGCTTTTACCATCACTGTGTCTTTTAAATCTGATTTTCTGTATAATTTTTGTTTTTAATTGCTGTCATCCTTCAACTCTCAATCTCACATGCACCTCTCATGGAAATTCAAAACACTTTGCAAATATAACTGGTATTACTCTCAGAACATTTCTGCCAAGTATATCCCCTTCTTCTACAGAAAATAGTGATGTGGAGAAACTGGATGCAATCTTGAGCAGACTACTTAGAGATTAAGGCATTGCTGGGTTACAAAACACTGTGAAATCTTGGCTTCGCCAGAGTGAGCTGTGAAACTCCTTCTGAGTCCAGCAGAATCAGCCCCAGTGTCTCAATTCATGGTCCTGTTCATTTTAGTAATAAGCTGGAGGAAGCCTTGCATCTGTGAATAAGAGTGTTTACTCAATAGCTTTCCATATATTTTCTTTTAAAGTTGTAGAATTGGAGAATAAATGCTAGTTTGTGCACAAATTACCCTTCTGTTCAGTACTGTCGTCTTTGCAGTGAAAACATGTTCACATATTTTGTGGGTATGAACGATGCATCAACTTTAGCATTCCTATATCTCTGTAGCTGAAAAAGGGGGAAGTAAGGAGAAATCTTTCTTTGAACAGTCTTTAGTGATACTTTGCAAAGTTGTAAAGGAAAGTTCTGAAAATCCTAACAAGGTTTGAAGGCTTATGCATGTTCTTATGCAGAAAAGTGTTTTCTTGCCTTCCGTGAAAGGCCATCCCTAGGAGTATTTTCAACACTACAGCTAGGGCCAAAAACTTTTTCTCAAAGTACCCTCACAGGGATGAAGATAAGGATTGTATCTTTCAAAATATGTGTTTATTTTGAATATTTAATTCAAAAGCAGTATACATATATGTTTTTTTCTTCTTCTGTTCATAAAGCCTCTGCCTCCTTGTCATGACTCTACAGAATCTATGCAGGTGTACAAACAGCACTGCAAAATAGCAGAAGAGTACCATGAGGTGAAGAAAGAAATTGCTCTGCTGGAAGAAAGAAAGTGAGTAACTTCCCCAAAGTATTTACTGCTGTATATTCTCCTTGTAAAGTCCTGTCCTAAGCATGCAGGTTTTAGATGATATTTCATTACCTTATTCCTCTGCCCAGCAGTCACTGTACAGCACAACGGTTAGGCCCTTGGTCCTTAGGATGAACTGGGAACACAAAGGACACAGAGCTGTCATCGCTTTGGGCCCTCAGTTTTACAGATGTCTCTTAAAACCTTCACTGACAGTATTAGGACACTTTATCACATAACAGTCTGGTTCATCTGGTACAAGTCCCCTTTAGAGTTCTAGGGATTTTTTTTCGGTGTAACTTTATATGTTTTACTGAAAAGCATAATGAATCCTCAGTTTGGTGTAGGTAACTTGACAATATTAGTAAACTTTTTTTGTGCATCCTCTTTATGTACATTCACATTTTAGGTGTTCATATCCAAAGTGCCTAAGCTGGAGGGAGGCTTTTTTCTTTTTTCTTTTTTTTTTTTTTTTGTTGTCTATGACCTATATTCACACCCGTTGTCTTCACATGACTATTTAATGGCAAAGTGCTTTCTGTGACTCTTTCCACAAGACATCTGACAAAGGAATTCTGAGAGAGAGAGGAAAGAAGGTGAGCAGTGAAAGCTTTTACCAGACAACCAACCCCAAGCAATAACAGTTACTGCTAACTTTCTCCTTCAAATGCTTTTTTATTTTTATATTCACACTGAGGGTGACTTGAAGAAGTGTGGCATTACTCAAGAAGAATTACCTCAGTGTGAATCTCTGAGGCTTCTTGGGAAACTAAAGACACACAATCATTCTTCCAAATGCCGCATTAAGTTTCTGTGATTGGTGTAGTGTATGGTGAGAGAAGGAATATAGCTCGTAACTATGTATGGAAGAGAAACACTCAAACACTATTTGAATGCATTTTTATATATCTATACAGTCTGTGGTACTAGCTGAATTAGAAATATTTTGCTCCTTGGGAACAGCAGATATATGCACAAAATTGTTTACCTGAACTCAAAAACTACCCTAATCAACCTCCGAGACCAGAAATCAGCCTCTCAGCAGTGGTCATTCTGGATGAATTAAGGAGCTTCAAGCTGGCATTTTCCTTCATTCCACCAGTGGATGTCAACAGTGGAACAATGTGAGGAAATTTCCACTATTCCTACCTTTGCTAAACCTGTTTTGTGGACAGAAGATTTCATGCCCCAGTAAATATGTTAATGCAACAGCAGCTGAATAAGGCAACAAATAGAATTCTATTATTGTCCTTTGTTACGTGCCTCCTGGTTACATATTTGTGGCTTAGATGTTCATGTGCTGTGTAGCTGTGAAATGCCTAGACATGAAAGGTGTCAGTGCAGCACCTTTCATGACCTCCCAGATCCTTTAATCAGAAGAAGTAGTCCTACAAGCACTAGAATTGAAGATGCTTACTTTTCTAAAGATTGGTGCATTGTGGTTATTTGATTTTGAGGTTTAAAAAGCTACAACTGCCAACTGAAATTTGTTTCTCCAGGGAATCATCTGTGAAGTCCCTCCCTTCAGGTAGATTGTCTATTTTGTAGTGTTTTGGAGGAGGGCTCATCATACTGCCTTCCCCCTTTCGGGTGTCTGTCTTTTCTGTTGCAGTAGGTTTTTTCTGTAGCAGAGAGGATTGTTTGTTTTAAACCTTCCAGAAACTGGGACTTCTTCGCCCTGTAAATTTTGGTTAAGATCGGAAAGTGGATTAGAAAGTTACTAGGACACACAGACCTCTACACACATGTAAGCATACATGACCTAAATAAATTTATCTTGATTTTTGTATAAAACTAGGTAGAAAGGAGGTACAAGTGTGGAGGTGTAGAAGTAAGCAAAACATAAATGAGGTTTTTGGTCTAACGATCACTTATTTCTATCTAAAAACGTTCTCAACAGTAACACTTTGAAAGTTAAAAGAAGTTTATGGGATAGCATATGCTGAATTAAAGAGGTGGAGAGTGGATCATGACATCTAGGGTGACATGTATATTGACTATTTCTCTCTCTCAAGAGAGGAAGATGATTTGTCTTTTCTAAAAGAAGTTTGATGTGATGCACAGCTTTTAGACTCAAAAGCAGTTATAATCAAAGTGAAAATGTGGAGTTGTCTGCAGCTTTCTGAAATTTGAGCGGATTAGGAACTGTTACAGGTGTCTTGATCTTCTACTTAAATTTAATGGTATGGAAATGCAGATGCACAATTGCCTAATACATCTGCTATCTGTTACTATTGTCTATTTCTTTTAAATATTAATTTGATAAAATGGACAGAAGTAGAGTTTTGTGCTTTTTAATGTGAACAAGTAATTTGTGCAGCGTTCTTCGGCTTACATTTTTACCAAAGACAACAAGAAGTGCTGTTGGATGATGGCCCTGCCAGTGTTTTGAACTTCTTCCCCACAAGTCAACGCACCTTTGAAATTCAAATGTTAAGTCCCACCTGGCTGCTTCTGCACCTGTGGTGCCTGCTAGTAGTACACTGGGCACACAGAATATTGAAGATGATGATTATCAGGAACAAAGCCGAAAATTGACTAAAAATGGAGAAAAATTCGGTAGCTAGGGGAAATAAATTATTTTAAGTCAACCTGAAATAAACATCTATAGAAGTATTGGACATGTTTAGTAAAACAAACAAGAGAAAATAATAGTAAAAAAGAATAGTATTCATTTTGCTTCATAAAAATTTTTTCCCACCTGCAAAGTTCAATTTAACCTTATATATACAAAGTAATAAACATAGGTGTATTTCTAAAGGAGGAGTCCTTAAGAACTAGAAAGGTGAATAACATTGTTATAAAATAGTCAAAAAATATTTACTCTTTTTAAAAATTTCAAAGGTTTTCAGTTCTTCTTAGTTTAACTTGTCTTACACTGTGGTGTGTGAATTATGTATGGCTGGAGTATGGAAAATCAGTGGTGCGAAACGACAGAGGTTGATTTTCTTCAGAGCAAGAACAGAGCTTATTTGTCCCTTTCTGTTGTGTGCAATGCAGCTTGCAAGAGTGTACTAGGTTGAGTGGGAGGGAAGATGACAACTATTTTACATGGAAATGGGAAATGTAAAAGAGAAGGGGAGGTTGTGTGTTCATAAAAAGGGAAACTAACGGGGCAAAGCAAATGAGAAGGGAAAAAAGTTAGGAAAAAGACAAATAAAAGGAAACAAGAAATTGAAGGAATTTAAGAGAACATCGGGTAGTTTTTTTTTGCTAATATAAATCATCATAGCTCTGGTTGCAGTCTTGACTCAAACTCTTCCCAGTTATGCCATTTATGCCAGCAATATGTATTAGAAGGGACAAAATCAGTCTGGAATGGGAGACACGGTCGAAAAGAAAGAAAAGGGTGTGGGAGCGAGAACACACTACATTTAGGTCACAGAATGTTATTTAATTTATGTTCCAGAAACACACATGTATTTCCATAACAGATGTTTTTGGGTATCTAAGTTTGGGTGAAAGGGATGGAATAGCTGGTTATTTTGAGCACTTGTTATATTGCTATTACTAGATAATGACCCTGGATTATGTAGTTAAATATTAGAGTTGCCATGGTTGCTAGCTATATCTTATATTCTTAGCTCTGGCTGTTTTTCTCTTTTTCCTCCCCCAGACAATTCTAATATAACTCTCCAGAAAATATCACTTGACCACCACCTGGTTTAGGATTGCTCTTTTTCTTTGCCATGGAGATGATTGCTTTTCCTTCCTTTACATGTGTTGCAGTAGACATGCAGTGGAGATGTCCACTTAATTTTGTGGGATACTTCCACATGCTTTAGCATGTTGTCGTGACCCAAGGAGTTTTTCTAAGGTCTCAAGCCCAAGTGGCTCCTCCAGGCACACTTTCTGGAGAGTCACTACACTGTTGAGACAAGTAGTCTTCAGGCTTTCAGGTACTGCAGAAAAAGACTGGTGTAAGTCATAAAGGCAACTTTTTATCCGACTAATTTTTCCATTCTAGGCCTGATTTTTCATCAGCTCAAACATATCCAAAATACCTGTTAACTTGCCAAATCAGTAGAAATAACATCTTCTCAAATACAAAGAGAAACCTCAACATGCCCTGTTGTAGTAGTGAATACTTCCACACCTTTATGTGCTGGCATCTGAGGAATGGTTTTATTTACATTAAAGTAGGCTATCTCAGTTTTTAAAAAATTAGTTACCAGACTTTGAACACACAAGGGCAGTCTCCTCAGTCAGCAGTTACCTGACGGGAATCTCATGATTCCTCCTGACATGAAAGTCAAATATGGGAAGAGTAAATGACCTTATGGCCACCAGAACACAGACACGTCAACTAGGAAGAAGCGTGTAGTACCACAGGTTCATGATCCTGAATATGTTGCTCACAACCAGGTAAAGACAAAGGCAGCTCTTTGCACTGTGGAAGCTGTTTGCCTTGAGTCCAGTTCATCTCCAAATAGAGTTATCTGGAATTAAGTATATTTGCCTTATCTAACACTTTTCTTGGTATTTATTTGTTGTGAGTATTACTGTAAAGTAATTCTGTTCTCTGCAAGGGCAGTCATTAAGGCCAGGACAAGAGAACAATTTCCCTAAGACCATGATTTTTTATTTTTTTTTCCTGGTCTGGTATGGCTTGTGGTTTATTGATTTGTGATGCAAATCACACTGGTCTTCCCTTCTCACCCCAACCCCTCCCCAAAAAAGAACACTTAAAGTGCACATTACAGATTGTCTCAAAGCTTTGAGTACCCCAGCACCATTTTAGAAAATACCTTATCAATGCTGTTAATATTTAAACACAGGGTAACCATTAACAGCAAACACAGATTACACAATGCCAGATCTATTTATTAGGCACCCATAACAAAGGCTAGATGGTGCAAGAGCTTAGTATGATGTTCTTTAACCTCTGAGAGCTAAGTTCAAATCCTGGATTAGATCAGAAGCAAATGTTAGTTACTGTCCTCATCCTTTTGTGAGCTTCGTAAACCACACCATTCATAACATTTAGCAATTCCCTGGTACTCTAATTTTAGATCTCTGTGGCAGGCTGGCACTATTTGCCTGAAACATCACCCTACCCTGTAAACAGGTGTTGATCCTGATGGGAAGGGAATAAGTAGGTTCTGCTGACTCAGAACAGGGCAATTTTACTACCTCAGTGCAAGGAAACTGCATTCTGGCAGGGAGGTCCTAGAGAGTGGACTACAGAAATTAGGATACTTTGATCTTAGCTCTTGTTTGCTTTCTTTAACAGCAAAGCTTAATCCCAGGAAGAAATAAGAAAAGAAAAAAAAAAGCCACCTGCACTGCTTTAGGTTTATTAGAGGGCAGCATGAAAACCATGCTTGCACATAGCCTCATCTTATCAAATCAGGAATGACATTCATTAATAGAGCTGTCTGAGTTTGCACGCTGTCTGCCTGGCTTAAGTCCAAGTAGAGTAGACAGTACCTTTCTCCCACAAGTACTAAAATTCCTCCTGGAAAAGGTTTACCTGCTCTTAAGATGCTGATTGCTTATTAGTGTGTTCACTGCACCTCCCTTTAAGAACCTTGTAA
The DNA here is from genome assembly GCF_013377495.2 of Cygnus atratus. NCBI lineage: Eukaryota > Metazoa > Chordata > Aves > Anseriformes > Anatidae > Cygnus > Cygnus atratus. The sequence continues at coordinate 109,932,193 of NC_066362.1, forward strand.
AGTGTAAGAACAGTAAGAATTATTACAAATAAATGTGTTTGGAGGACTTCTTAGTCAACAGCCTGTAGTTTGGAAAAGTTTCATTTAATCCATCCGTCCAACATTGTACCAGTAGAATAATTGCAAAGAAATACTGCTGAAGCTCTCTTTCAGTCCAAAGAGACAAAAACCATCTAGAAGAAGCCCAAAGAGCTGAACTTGATTGAGGCTGTTAGACTAGTAAAATCTCACCATCCTTAAATATGTTTCTTACTCTCTAAAGCATACTTGCAATTAGTCCTTTGTGGTTGATAGTCCCCTTAATAGGAGCTGGAATATCACATTTTCTAGCATGATTAGTTCATCTTGGCCAATATGAAAACTGTTTGATCTAGCATGGTCTAAGGAAAGAGAAATGAATCTGTTAATGGCTTGCTGCTTTAAGAAAAATTAAGGCTATATTATGCCAAATGTTAACAGAATTCTGCTGAAGAAAAATAGACCCTTAACATTTTCTCTTGAAGAGCTGATCAGATATGTTTTACATCTGGTGAAAGGAAACAGAAGAGACTTTGCTACAGTATAGCTGATATGCATTACACCAGTGACATAAAACAAAGCTGACATTTAGCTACAGGAGGCCTTCGATATACTGCAACTTTTGGATGATTTAAATTGCTGTAATGGCTGCTAACTGTTCCCTATTTCTTTTTTATGTGAGAAGCACAGCTGGGACAAATGAGTGTGCCAGGGGTCTTTTGTGACTCCTTGAACTGCAGTAACTGTGACTGCAGTCAGCTAAGCCATGGGTAAATCGTGCTATCTCTCAAAACTGAAGATTAGATTAATCTTAAAAACGGCCAGATAGGAGAACTCTATTTCAAAACCCAGGTGCTTTAAGTTTTGCTGCTGGAAGTGGTAATTTTGCAGGTACAAGTAATGCGAGTGCTCAGCAAATACTGAAACATTATCCTCTTGCGAGTCCTCTGACCTGCGGAGACAGAATTCCTTATCTGTAAGAATTTCCTATATGAAAGCACTGGTCCATCTTGCCAGGGGTGCTCCTGCAAGTGCAGAACAAGCTACCCACTTTGAAGGCATTACGTCTTCCCACGGATGATCTACCAGCATTATTTTGACATGACTGAGAAGTAAAGTCACAGGGCTACAAACAGTTAAAAGATTAACTAATCTCTGAGATAGAGTGATCAAACGAGCTAAGAACCCTTTAGAAGAGGCTTCCTGTAGCAGGGGTGAAGAAATGATTTGACTCAAAGGGAAATAAAGCAGAGACCAGGCTAGTCTGACGGTTAACTAAGTGGAGAGTGATTAGATACCCCATGCATTCAGTGTGTTTTGTTTTAAGGCCTCTTTTATCTCAACTCCTGCTGAGGGAATTTCAGTTGATACTCTACAGGGGGCTCCGGCTCCTGGCCAGCCCTGGGAATACAGGGCACTGGGGAACTCACTCCAGGAAGAAGCAACAGCTTGAATCCTCAAGTGTCTGCTCTTAAAAAGACCAGGAGGGGTCAGGTTTGCAGTTGGATGACTGTTCCGCAGCAGAAGGACTAAGATCTGAGAATAAAAACATTACGGAAACAATATGTAGAATTTGGGTTCATGTGCCTAGCATTTACCAGAATATTTTTTTTTTCTTTGTAGAAGAGGAAACAAAACCAGTCATACTTCACAGAAAATACTCATAAAGCTAACCAACTGAACAACAACAACAAAAAACCCTTGCTCACTTTCAAATATATTCAGTATTAAGAGAAAAAAAAAATGTTATTCTTCTTCTGCAAGCAAAATACTAGCGTACGGTCTGAAGAGAAGCTGATTTTCTTCAGTAAGCTGCAAGACCAGCTCTGACTGAAGTTAGAGATACTGACTCGAAGACCATCTGCATTTTGCAGGTTTGGTCACTGAATAACAGACCTGTCGGAGATTTTGGCAGGTTCATCTTTTAAAGAAAAAAGGATGGCAATAACAGATTAGTTTTCTAGGCCTGTGTTTCACAACAGCTCAGGTAACACCGTATCAACAGACTATAGCCCATGACAATATATATTTGCTTACTGCCACTTTTAATCTTTGTGGTTGGTTGGTTTGTTTGTTTGTTCTTGTCAGAAAGGAGCTGATTGCCAGGCTGGAACAAGTGGAAAAAGAAAGCATGGATGCTGCTCAGCTGGCGAAGGAGTACGCAGAACTGACGGAGGAGAACCGAACGCTGAAGCTGGCCCAGACGCAGTGCGTAGAGCAGCTGGAAAAGCTCAGAATACAGTACCAAAAGAGACAGGGATCCTCCTAACTCACAACTGGCTTATGTGAGGCAGTTAATACAGGATTGGTCCTGTGCTGGAAGGAGATTTTAAAATAAAGGTCTGTTTAATATGTTATAATACTTCACTACAGATACAGAGTATGTAGAAGTCTATATTTGATTTAATGCTTGCCAGCCAGTAGCTTAATATAATGGATATTTCATCCATTATATAATGGATATTTTATTTCAAGTAACATAATTGAAGTTAATCTATCCCCATTATATGTTCTGGTAGATCAGGTTTCTTTTCTAAACATATTTCTTCCAATTTAAGAAGATATGGACACACTAGAAAATGATATAAATAGTCTCTGTGTTGGGAATTTGGACCATACTAAGGCATACAGCAGGGACAATGTTAATATATGGAATACATGTATGTTAATTTTAGTTTGGTGAAGATTTTTTTAATTATTTTCCTCATGCCTAAAGTGTTTGGAAGTTATCTTAAAATGGATCTCCTCGTGGGTAAAAACTATACTTTATTATCCCTTGTCAGCTTTACAATGTTGTATAAAATCTGAGAAATTGCACATTAAAATTGAAGTAACCCAATTACTATTTATGAAGTGAGTGTACTGCCAATAATCGTTTGCAAGTTATGAAATTGAAAGGAAACAGATGAGATCAGGCTTTCCTTCCTCAGGCATAAAATAGCCTGAGAGTCTTTTTATTGTGCTTTTTGCCATGAGAGAAATGAAAAATTAATGTATGACTGCTACCGTCATAGCTTTAACTGAGAATATGTCACTAAAAGTACCATGAGGGTATTTTGTTCTTATTTCCTGGTTATATTTTGAAACATAAGTGGCTGTAAGTAGGGACAGGAGTTTGGTGATATACTAATAACCTGGAATTAAAATGTTTGTTTTACTTGCTCTATTTATCCCTGTATTTCCCTAAATCAATTGAAATTCTTTGTTATACTTCCATTTCTATTCATATAGTATTTTTTTCATTAAAAGCATATCTAGAAAAGCCATTTTATGTTCTGAATGTTCTTAATCCACCCTGTATTTTTAACTCTGCTTGACAGATGCATCTTCGTGTGGTTGGAATTCAATACACACTTGATTTCTCATTAGTACTAAAAAGTCTTAGTAATGGAAAACTACGCACTTAAGATTTCCGCCATAACTTTAGCTTTGATTATTATCATTAATGCCTTATAAAAAATGGGATTTTAGGTTAATCCAAACAACTCCTGGGGCAGTCCTTTGGCGTCAACAGTAACTCTGGCAGCAGAGGAGACCAAAGAGCACAAAGCTGCCTCTTCGCTTCTCTGTGGCCACTCCCTGCGGTGTGCCCCTAGTCTGGGCCTAGTCTGAACTCTATCTTGTGAGAGCTAGAGAGAGGGAAAAACAACAACACCATAATGTATAAAAAACACTTGGGATGTTAAGCCTTGGAATGCTGGAAAAGCCTTGCTGATGGCAAACATACCTTGTGTGGACTTCAGGGTTTTACTTTGAGCACAGCAGGCTATGGAATCTGGGATGTAGTCTTTTTGGCTGGATTTATATGTTTTGAACAACAGGATAATCATTATCAAAATTTTTTTGTAGATTTAGTCACAGATTGCTCTATCTAGCTTTGAATGTCAGCTGGTCTGCGTGGTGATTTCAGTGAATTTGGTGAAAACTGCACGTACAATTATTTCATTAACAGACTGGCTTTGTATACAGATGGATCAGACAGCAGAAGGAAGTCATCAGGAAATGTTTACAGGTGCACAGACACCAAATCTGTGGCATGGTCCAGTTACCAGCATGGGTAAATATGGAACCCTTGAAACATCCCAAACTAAATTAATTCAGAGATCTGTATTTAAACTGGATTATGGCTATTTGCAATCAATTTTTCCTCCTACTTTTAGCTATGGTTGAAGTAAAAAATAAGTGTTTTGTATCAATGTATTTGCATGCCAGCATGGATGCTTATATGCCTGAAGTAGTGACCCAGAGAAATTTCATCACAATTTAAATGGGTAGAACTAAAATAGAAGTACCAAGAATGGAAAATCGAAATATCGAATGAAAAAAAAAAAAAAAGAAAAATAAAAATAGCAGGGGAAATGTGATTTAAAGAGAAGAGAGTATAAAACTAGAATTTTCCAAAAATATTCATAGGCAACTAAATTAAAGTGCAGAACAGTCAGCATAATCCAGAAAATCATTCAAATATTGCTAGGTGTTAAAATGAGAGAACAGCCTCCTGAGAAGTTACTACTGTATTTAGCATTCACATACTGATTTTTTTTTTATCAAGAGCATAATAAAGATACGTACTTTCATATTCAATACATCCCCAGTTCTGACATGATGAATTTTTCTCTAGATACTACTTTGAACTCTGTAGCTTTGCTGACCTAATAGCTAAAAATAAGGTGTTTTTTAAAGAAAAACTTTGCTTGTCATATTTATCCTGTATTTTCCAAAAGATAATATGATTTGTGTCCTTCTGTTATTTAAGGAGAGACCTTAAATTACTCTGCTAACTAGGTCCTTTGTAAGTATAGCACTGTAAAAAAGCATTATGTACGGTTATTTCAGAGATGTGTTTATGTCATGTTTCACCCAGGACCGTAGAAGCCAATTTCAGCTTTTGAGTTCAGCTGCCAATGAAACCTTCAGTTTTGTAATGTCTGACTGCAGCCTGGGGACAACTGCAGTCGTGTTCAAGCAAACCAGCAGAGCATCTGAAGCCTGTGCTCACGATTCACCCATGGCCAGAACGCAGGGAAAAGCTGTGTCTCAGATGGCAGCAGGAGTTTCTAAATGTCTAAAGCTATACAGATGCAGTCTGTTACACAGAGAAAGTACATTTATTGCTGTTATTCAGGTTAGCAAACGTAAGCGTGCCACTACAATGGCAAATGCATTTGCTTCAGACCGCTTAAGAAAACAGTGAAGTAAATGAATTTAAAAAAACAAGACCTGTGCTATCTATTTCCTATTATTACTAACTTCCTTCCATCGTAACAAATGCTGAACAAGCTTAATTTAAGTATTCCAGTTAGCAAGGATATGACTCATGCAGCCTTGAAACAGCCAAAGTCTAGGGCAATTCTGCATTTGAGAAGTCTGGAAGATAAGAACCTGCTTTTTTGAGTTTGGCGGCTTGATTTTTATTTATTTATTTATTTATTTTTTAACATTTCCCTTTCCACAGTTATCTTCATTCCAGCTGTTTTTGCGAATTAATCATCTTTGGAAATGTGTCACCTCCCTCGCCCCAAAGGCTTTATTGCCACCTAGGCTTTTGTGAGCATGACACATGGCTTGTTTTTCCCTACCTAACATTCTTTGCTTGCTCAGAGCTCAGGATGGCAGCACACAGATGTCAGTGGTGCTGTCATTTTGGCAGCACCAAGTTGTGCACTGATAGAAGAGGACTGCAGGGAAAGGAGGTTTGCTTCAGGCAGAGACATAGCAGGAGGACCACTGTCCCTGGCCAGCAGGATTATCAGGAAAACTGGCAGAACCCATTATGGCAGGGCTTTTCTCTCCCATGCACATACTTCTACATGTGCACACCCACAGCCCTGAGGGTCTTCTCCCTCCTGTTAGAGTATCCTTGCACATATATACACAGAGAAGAGGGGAGAAGATGCCAAACTGGCATCGAGCTCTGATTTCCCAAATCAATGAGCATTAATACCTGCTGTGAAGTATGCAGAAGTTGTGCTTTCAATACTTAAAGTGCTCTGTGATGCACCACAGTGCATCTAAGGTGCTCTAAATACTCCAGGCTGTGATACTTTGTGTCTCTCTGAACAGGCCCCATTAATGCACCTTTTGTTTTTTTATCTGTGTGTGCCTCAGTTCCAGCTGAAAGAGAAGGGTGGGAGAGGGCATACAAGGAAAATTAATTTATCTTATCACGGCACAATGTAGGAAAAGTAATGCAGGAGACCCACGGATAATACACTGATGAACATCCTTGGAAAATCCATGATGAAACTATTGACTGTCTTCTTGAAAATCTATCTTGCTTGGACTAGTATCAGCCACCTACAGGTTCTTCAGTGTTCCTCACAAAGAGTGCCTTGCATTAGTCATAGCCATATGCATGAAAGATGGCAATCATTCACACAATAACTCATCCCAGGCTTTCTAGACTGCACAGTCCAGTGGTTCAAGCTGTAGAAAGCACAAGATTTAGCATGAGTCACTCAGCATTTCTACACGTCAGTCACCAGTTCCCCCTTCTAAACCTCAGTTCCTTTAATTCCCCCATCCTCTTTACCCCTTCCTGAGCAAGTAGCATCAGTCTAGAGCTCAGATCCGGTTGACTGGTGGTCTCATGACGTGGTCTGATGAATGTTGCATCCTTCATATGGTTTCCAAAAGTTACAATCATACAATGTTTTGTGGCTTGGTGCTGGTACACAACAGCAAGATCCTCTGCCAGCCTGCAGGTGCTGGCTGTGAGGTATGATTTCTTTCTCTGAACTGCTTAGGAATATATGAGAACAGTTGCTCCATGTATTTAATTATTTGACTGAATTTTATATTAAATTTTAATACAGAAATTAGGGAAATGAAATGAGGATGCGTGTGCTGATGTAACAAACATGTGGCGAGAGGCAAGGCTATCTTTCGGGTGCTCAGGATTAGTACAGGGATATGAGAACTGCAAGTGACAGAAGGGAACTAGCTACAACTGAGAAGAGGAACTGGTGAGTGAGCTGTATGCCTTAACTGCTTTCTTGCTTGCTTTTTATGGCTGGCATCAGTGGGATGTACAGACTGTTATCCTTAGCTCAAAATTAAAAAGCTTTTGTTTGGACGTTTCCCAAGGCTTTTTTACACAAACATTTTATACTGGAATATTTACTTCATTTAGGGTTATGTTTTTGTCTAATATGCCTAGTACCAGCCGACCTACCTGTGGTATAGATGCTTATAGCACTGTAGGTGGTTCTCATATAGAAAGAGGAATAACCAATATATGGCTCTGTTCTTCTAGTACAGATGAATCCATGCCAAGGGTTGTATTTGCATTAAAAATACTCAAATTATAGCCTTGATAAATAGCCTATGTGTTGTAAAAACTACACTGAAGCTAGAGCACTTTGGCACTGAAATAAATGCATCGCCACTAATCGGCCTTTACTACTTTCATTGCACAAGCTGAGTTTGTTGCTTTTATTAACTAGATCCGCAGTTACCCGCACGAAGGGGCAGTGATGTGATGTTCTGTGATGAAAAACCTCCCACTTCTGTCTTGTGACTGCTCCACAAGCGTATGGCACATCCCGGTGTGCAACTCAGGCTGCCCTGTGCCTACAGACTTCCTCTGCAGCCCTGTGATTGCTTCAGTCCCTCCTGCTTCTTCCTTTGACTCCTGCTTCTCCCTCTCCCCTGCTGTGCCTGGGCAGCTTAAGTAAGTCAACCACTCAGAATTGTTAAGAGTAGCCAGAAGCAAAGACATCCTTTGAAAACAGCACCTGCTAAAAACCTTACCTGTCTCATGGTCAGACCCTTCTGTATTCATGTCAGTATATAGGTTTACTTGATTAAATGTCAGTATTTTCTATACTAAGAAACTATAGTATTTTCTATACTATGCAAGTGTTAATATTCATGGGAGACTGGCACATTCATACATACACATACTCATAAATACAGTTCTAAATATTTGGCTTATTTGGGGAGCTCAGCGCCTTGTTGAGTGTTTAATCAGACAAGAAGCCCACTGCTCCCATATGAAATAATACCTCCTTTTGAATTTATCTGCATTCAAGGAGAATGTGAACACTAATTTGTGAAACAATTTCAAAAAAGGAGGATTCTTTCAAGGAAAAGATAACTACATAAACGTTCCCAGCTAAACTAAGTTACATCCAGGTATGCACTAAAATGTGCTAAAAATGTGCCTAAATCTATTTATGACCCTTTGAAAAGCTCTCATTAGTTTAAGTCTGTGGAAGAGGCTCTTACATCTGACTGTGTGAGCTCCCTCTGGTGGGTAACGTGATATCTACCACTAACATTGCAAGACGTACAGATGCCTCAGTAAATACTTTCAGTATACAATCACATTTTTCCAAGTGGAGTTTTTGTTGTTTAAGTGGTTATAGCTACTCATTCTTCACTTTATCTGGTATAGGACAGTTTACCAATTTCTCACCATCTGATCGTGTCTGTGTGAAAATACTAAAAGGGTGATATCCAGTGTTTTTAACATACTAGAAATACTTGCACAAAGGTGTAGTTTCCAGCAAAGCGTTAGACAACAGCTAACATGAACACCTGAGCTGAGTGAGTTCTGGCACCCTAGAGAAGCTAAAAGAGTTCAACATACTTCCATGTCATATAGAAACTTCTTTATGTGTCCAAAGTAGTTCTGTTGACTTCAGCTGGATTTACATTGATCTCTGTTGATTCCTGCCTGGAAATCTGACCTAAACAGCTTTACTTTACAAGCACTACCCAGTACTAATTGATTGCAGACTCTTTATGTAAAAAAGATTTATATAATAGCAAAAAAAAACTAAGAACCAAATATTCTTTAAATAAGAGTACAGAACAGCTCAGAATTGTTTTTCTATTTATTGGTAAATTTTAAGAGGCCTTAAATCTCATACAGCATGGTCTTCATGAATTACGTTTTGAAATACACTAACAACAACAAAATGAAAATGCAATGTTGTCTTTCTATTTTTCTCTCTGTATTCAGTCAGATTAAGTAACCTGATTATCCAAAGAGTTGGACTTTGGAAGCACACACTAACGCATGGGAAATTTTCCAGCCGCAGTTCAAGTTTCAATGACCCAAAGTGCCTGTGCTGGAATATTAGGCTTGTTTTGCAAGCCATGAAATCGGTGGCTCTTGCACAGCCCACAATTTATTTGAACAACCATATTTTTTTTGGAAAATTTGGATTCATATTACATTTTTGAAGGAAAAAGAGCAAAAAAAGCATGCTAATAAGTTTTCTTTGCTACTTTAGCTGTTTCAGAATTCCCCTTTAGTTCATAAAAAGAAGTTTCTTTCCTCACCTGGCTGAAACCTGGCAAGACACAAAGCTGTAGTTACATGGTTTTAAAAGTGAGACGTGAAAACGAAAGAAAACATAGGCAAGATTTTACCAAAAGTAGTGGACCACATTTTTATCAGCAGTCTGTGATAGCTGTGTATCTCCTAAGCATGACTGTACATGCAGTGTTTTCAGATGTTTGTGAGGGTCTCCTGATCCTGTAGCTTCTATTCAAGAGACTGTTAATTCAAAGTTTGACCATCAGAGTGCTCTGACTTAAAGCTAACAACATTTTGTCATCCAAAAGGGAATCATCACTGGATTTTTATCATGAGAAAAGGGCATTTTAAATGTGCTGAACATGGTTTCTGAAATGAAGGAGTCCACATCTAAGTGAGCGAGGCTGCTGGGTAGGTTAATCAGCAACATCAAGAGCACACTGCATGGTAAACTAGATTTAGGCCCTGGTTCAACACAGCACTTAGTGTGGAGCACTGTTGCCATATCAAACAAATCTCTCAAACACATACCTGACTTGAAGCGATGAGTAGTTCCCACCCATTGGCAGCGGTAGGGTTTTATTCACGTGTTGAAGTGTTTGGTTGGATCAAGGCCAAAGAGACCAGCACCTCAGCTTGAAACCTGACGGCTAAAAGACCATCTGAATGTAGTGACGTGCTAGGAGTGTTTAAACACCGTGCTTGGTCAGTACTTTTCCACTGAGCAGTGAGTGAGCTAAACAGGTCGTCACTGAGCCTGATGCTGGGAAGGGCCTTCATGCTGTGAGGTGTGTACAAAACTCGAGCATCCTGCTCCAGTGCTTGGAGCTGGGTCTAGGCCCAGCTTCAGCTTCTGAGAAGCCAGCCCCAGGTGTAAGTCAAAGTAATGAAGAAAACATTCTCTTTTGTCATCCCTATTAAACATATTTGTTCCTACTTGCACAGCTACAGCCATGCCAAGGCTTATGGAGTGGCTCTGTGGAGTCATTACATGGAACTACATGACTTTAAAGAAAAGCAAGCAAACATAGAAAAAAGGTCAAATATTCACAAAGCACTATGAAACGCATCTAGAAACTGCTGTTGACTAAAAGATTGACAGTATAATACTCTTAAACAATTTTAGAAATACTCTGCCAGCTTTTCTTTGGAAAAAAATAGCAGAAATAGAGGGCTAGGAGGAAAATCCCATGGGTTTCTACGTTAGATACATCCCATTCCTCCTTTCTTCTCCCTTCACATACCCCTTCCAGTTCTTCCAGTAAGAGGAGATCTCAGCTGCTTCAAAGATGTGACAGAGAAAAAACGTTTCTTGGAGTTATGACAGTGGCACCCGTGTCTCTGAGAAGCTCTGCATGCCTTATGCTTTGGAGGCAGGCATTAGGCGGGGGGGGAGTGCCTGGGTAAAGGTGTGTCCTCTGCCCTCCATGTGAGTGCCTGATCAAATCCCAGTGTGTAATAAGCATGGAAAATGTTCAGTTTGCATGTGGTAAGAAGAGACTTGGAGCTAAACTATTTCCTAGTTGAACTTATTCCTTAACCCAAGAGCATTGATGTGTATATGACTGTTCGGCACATGGATTACTCTCCCCTGCAAATGCACACTTCAGACAGGGATATATGACCACTTCCCTTCCCTTCCCATTCAGGAGTACTAAAGCATATGCTCAGAAAAGATAAGCAATTTAAAGTAGAGTGCCTTTATAAGATAGATAGGCAGTGAGCTCAGACCTACAGTGATATGTACAGCTGAACAAACAAAATGACTATTTCAGCATGATCTTAAGCATTTGGAGCTTTTTGTCTGATGACACACTTTCCTATTTCAAGAGTAAGAATTACTTAATCTCTGTCTGAAGTACCAAAGGATTTACGAAACACACCATCTTCAGCTAGTCTCAGCCTTACTGGAGCATTATTGAGGACTTTTATTTAAAAACAAAAAGTAAAAACTTTCAACCCCATTTAATTAGCCACGCTTTTATAAATACCGTTTTAGTTACAAGAGTCAATACCAACTGAAGGACGAGGTTAGAAGAGGAGGACTAGTCCACAGTGGGCCCAGATTGCTCACTACACAATTTAAGTCAAGTTTTCTAAATTAACTAGTGTTTGGGTAGGCAGCATGCAGCAGTCTCTCAGGGCTTCATTATCAGGAACTGGGCAATAGGACTTCTTGAATGTCAGATTTCTTTAAATAAATCAAAATTGACACATCACAGCAAGCCAGACTTCACCTTTGACAATTAAGGCTGTATTAAGACCTCCGCTAACATCTGACAAGGCTTTGGACAGCAGAGATAGTGCCCCAGTTCAAAAAAGATGTGAGCAATTCATATTGTGTGTTATCTGGGGCTGGTGCTATTCTGGGAATGCAGTCAATAGCAAGGAGTAGGCATCTATCCAGAGCGTAAGTGCCTCCTGTAGCAGTCTTTTTATTTTCCACTGACTACATAGGGACCATGGGGTCCAGTCACCCACCAGCTGGGTCTCCAGGGGGCTCTTATTGCATCTTGAGTCCGTATGAAAGAGCCATTCATTCACTTAAAACTTGGCTCTCACCACTTAAGACTTCTGGGAATATTGTTGAGAATGAGACTTTTGGTACTCTGAGTCATGCTATGTGGACGTAAAAAGTACCTAAAACTCAGATTCTGAGTAGCCTTAGTGCCTAATTGTTTTGTCTTCACTTGAAAACCCCCTCTCAGAAACCAGACACTTGCAAAAGAAGCTATTCTGCCAGCCCCACAGAGGCAGGTATGGCATGGCTACAAACTGAGCACACGCAAAAGGTAGCTTGAAATACTTCTGGTATGTCTCTGCAGCTACAGTCATTGCTCTCTTGAATTTAGGGGTCTGACATAAAGCCCTGTTGTGTGCCATGTACATCGCATCCGTTTGGTGTGTCTCCTTCCTTGTGGAGACATCTCCAAGTTTTACAGGGGAAGGGTGAGCCAAAGGAGCTGTTCCACTCCTTGCCTGGCTCATTCCAGCTGCTGCTCTTCATGCGACTGGCAAAAGGCAGAGAAGCACCATCAGGTGGCAAAGAAGCAGCCAAAAAGTCTTCAGACCTGTAGATCAAATGCTCCTGAAGCTTCATAGAGGCTCTAGAGCACTCCAAGAGGAGATAAAACAAATGAGACAATGGAAACTGTACTGTTAAAAAGTAGTTTTAAAAAATAATACTGTGGAGCTGTGATGAAGATGTGTGAGAGACAAATAGACCACTGAGAGCAGGAGTTGGTATGGACAACTATATTCAAGAAGTTGAGCTTTTTCAAGGTTCATCCTGAAGATTCTTTGAAGTGGAACAAGATTAACTAGCAAGATTAGTTAGTACTTATGTAGTCTGTGAAAGAAAAAGAAGAAAAAAAGAGATAGATGGATAGATGCTGCCTCTGTAATGCTCCTGGTCTGAAGCCTGTAATAAGCGGAAATTCTGGAGGCAGACAGCTGGAAAGTGGTATCAGACACTTCTTTTTTAACATACTGAAAGAAGAAATTTCTTGCTGGTTGGAGATTAGAAATACAGGAAATATTACCTAAGACCTTTACTCATCTGCGCTCTTTGACCTTCAGAGGGTTTTGATGACAGTTTAAAAATAGACTTTTTATTGTGTCCTATTAGAGTAATAAAGCTCTGGAAAGAAGGCCAATATTCACTGTAAGACTTGTGGCAGTGTATGTAGGTCTTCTGGGGCTTCCTTGGAAAGCCCTCTGGGACTGTTTCCTTCATGTGTGGAGGACAAGGGGAGAACAGCATGCAGTGATGTCTTAACACCTCACCCTAGGTTTGTGGGACCTAAAAGCCCAGGACATGCCACCTGCAGCCCACTTTGTCCATTCACTCTCAACAGCTGATGAGTTGTTCTGGATTGTTCTTTTTTTCTGTAACTATTCCAGGTTATTCCTTCCTAGATCTTGTTATGAATTTTCTTTAAAGCTGCGCTACACATTCTGTGAATTCAGCTCCAATTTTGTCCTTCCTTCTGCCTATTCCTGGAAAGTCAGTGTGCAATTTATCCATATATCGGTAGTGTGAACCAGCAATCCATTTGGATTAAATGGATGAATGTTAAATTGTAGTGGTGTTTCTAAGCATTCTTGTGAATGACCTCTTCTGTTACCTGTTCATTCTGCTAAAAATCTGTCCCTCGTTTCCTTTTGAGAACTGAACCAATTCACTGTATTTTTTGTTAGAACTGCTCCAACCTGCTGTCAGGTGGCTTTTTTTACAAGAGTTTCTTCCTCTCTGTAGAAAAAATAATTTTATGTCCAGACCAAAACTGTTAGAAAAACAGAATTTATTTGTAGCAACATAATAAGGGGCGATTAACTTTTTTGGTTGGTGGCTTTTCCCCATTGTAAGAGTCTAGTTCTTTTATGAATATACTAGTATTTATATATGTATATATGCTAATTGCACAACTAGCGTTATGACATATGTTAGCTGTTTTATGAATAATTCTGCTCTCCAAATTAACGTGCTTCCCTTCATGACTCGTCGATTTCTTTTTCCTCATTGCTCTTTTGAGCCCTTTCTGTACTTCTTTATTCTTTTGAAAGAACAGCAACGACCTTTCTCCCCAGTTTGTTCTTATTTCTCTCTCATTGCCTGTCGGGTAGCATGGCTGCTTCGGCACTGATAGTCAAAGGCACCTTTCCTACCTGGAACCCATTTTCCTAGAAGTTTGCTTCCTGTCCTTATCTGAAAACATAAATGTCTTGCTTTAACAGAAGTTGTTTGCCATGCTCCAGTAAAATCCTAACACAAACACATGGCTGCAGTTACTAAAGCAAGTCTTACATATTGAAATCATTGAAAATACATTAAAAACACAGTCTTAATATGCAAAATACCTTAACAGCTTCTATAAGCAAGATGCCTTTAAGTTCAGCAGGCAGCAAGACAAGTTTCCTCAGCAGTTCTGATTTGTTTTCCAGAGGGTTTGTTGGTTAACTAATTCTACTTAATTCTATCAATGATTAAATTTTATGCTTTCATTATAAGGGTTTCCCAGGGCATTATCTACCTAAACAACATTTTTTTTCCTAGCATGAAGCTTCTTTTTTAATATATGTATCCCATAATACTTGCTCAACTATGGTGGTTTTCTAGCCAATAAATGAAGTACATCTTGTTCCCAGCAGTTATTTAGCATATTTGGCAATGTGTCTTATATTGCTGTTTGAAACCTCAACAGTATCTGAATGACCTCAGTTTAGTCCAAGCTAATTTTCACATTTTTAATGGCCTGCTGCCTGTTTTAATAACCCATCAATTGGATGCTTAAAACACTGCAAATAATTGTGATGTGTTCAGGAGAGAAGCTGCTTGAACAACACGAACAGGCTGACATCTTGAGAACTGATGAAAAGAGGATTCCCTGAAAACTGGTGAGGGCACAGTTTTGTTATCCACGACTCTTTAGTAATTTCTGCCAAAATCATTCCAAAAGCATTCAGAAGAAAGAACCGGAAAGCCTTGGCAGCTTCCAGGCAGTGTCCCCATCGTCAGTCTGGGAGCTGGAGGTCCAGGCAGGGATGAGGCACCACCTTACTCAAGTGCTTGAAAAGCACAGCCAGAGGCACCGAGAGGATGTCCTGGTCAAACAGGGATGCAGGGAGCAAACAGAGACATGTTCAGGAGGAGAAGCAAGGAACATTTGGCTTGGTTCATCATTTTGGACGCAAGTGGACTTCAGTTTTAAATACCTAGGTATATTTACATACCTCGATGTACCCAGGTGTATTTCCAAACACCTCCCACACTCCAGTATCTGCAATTGCAAGCTCATGATTGCTGTTTTAGCTGCTACACCAAATGCAGTGTGTTTAAAGCATGTTAGCTATTTGCTTTGTGAAGCTGCCTCCGTCCCCTCATTCTCCAGTTAATATTTTACATCTTTGAGCCCTCCAGAAGAAACACCAAAGAGCAATACTTGTAAGTAGAATACAGTTCTTTCATTTTTAGGATAGTGCTTTGCCTGCCAGGGAGCCCCACTGCAGGCTTCACGTGGTGAAAATGTTATCCTTCTTGATGAAGAGATGTGTCATCTTTATCACCGTGTGTCTGGCCACCTGGCACGGGGGCATGCTGATGTGTAACCCCAGTAGGGTCATGCCCCAACACACGTCAACATGCACACGTCCTTCTGGGGGTTTCCCTGCCCCTGTAAATCCCGGCGGTCTGCAGTGGTGGGTGGCTGCTCTACAGTACTCGCTATGAAACTTTATGTAAGTGTGTAACATACAATGTCATTTAAGGAATGCTATCACAAATAAAATGAGTCATTTAATTTAAGCACTGTTCTAATTTTAATACCGAAAATACCAAGGTACAACTTAGAAAGTAGCTCCTAAGGTAGGTTTCTCTATTCTTAGAAGCATCGGCTGTGTAAAAAACTTGGCAGAAGCTGAATTCAAACAACTGCAGCACTCTAGTTCTGTTTCAAAACCAGAAAGTACCTAGAAAATACAACAGACTCTCCAGTCAGCAGTTTTTTGTGCTGCATCATTTCCACTGCAATTGGCAAATAACGAAAAAAACAAGCAAGCTGTTCATGTCCGGACAGAAACAAGGCCTCTGTGGCACTGTACAACTGAGAACTTTTAAAACAAAACCTATAGTGCAACGTGCATCTGAGAAGTTTCTAGCAATTTAGAAGTGGTTATCTGACAGTATTTCTAGCTTTATGAAACAGCAAATGTTGGTATGCAACAGCAAGTATGGATAACAGGGACAGGCAACTTTGTGTTAATAGAAATGTGAAGCTTAGTCCTTCTGTCCTTACCAATACAGCTGCCAACAGCACAAAAGCAGTTATACACTTCTGGTTGGTACAAGAACAGACACTAATCCAAATAAACACAATTATGCTGACTCATGGCCTCTCTCCATTTGCACAATTAGAGACAGAGCTGCTGCAACCTCAACTAGTATTTTATGTATATATCAGCTTATATTTTAGCTGATCTGAATGAACTTTGACAGGCAGGCTTAGAAAACTTATGTAGGGACCTGTTGGGAAAAAAGTAGTTTTTCAAAGACTGTAAAATTGGTCAATATTGATTATTACACAAGAGCATTTTCTCAAAACATCTAGGTCAGTGTCTGGAAGTTTCCTTCCCATTCTGCTGCATCATTTCAGTCTTCCAAACTACAATGTCCCACCAGTGAAATTGCCAAGCAGTATTTAAATAACACAAATGAAAATGATGGAGAAAAAAGAAAAAGAAAAAAAAAAACCACATATTTCTTGATATGTAACATAGCAGTATATGTTTCAAACAGATTTTTAAAGGCTTGCTCATTCAGATTGTAGTGGGTCTACTCATCTGCCTAATGACATGTACTCTGTTAAATGTCTTATCAGATGTGCAGGACTCTATGTGTACTATATTCCATTTTGATCTCTCTGGATTATTTCGCAGACAACCCTAGACTTGAGCAATTTTTCATAAACAGTCAAACATGCTATACATTCCAATCCCAAAGCCTATGTCCTTACCTAGAGTGGCACTTCATCTGTCATCCTGAATGCTCCGGTTTCATTTATTACTTTGTTCCAAAAACATTTTTAAAAACACCCCTGGACTGTTCATTCTTGCCTACACCTGACAGTCTAATATTAAAGCAACAGTAACTACCATGCATTTACATGCAACTTCTGCATGTACTTATTAAGTTCACAGAAAAAATATCTGGAGTGTATTCTACTTTGCCTGAAAAAATGCTTGGTTTTGTTACTTAAACTGCTATGTTAAGATTTCTCCTCCGAGCACTTTGTCAGCTCTACAGGTTCTGCTCCACTTCTCTGTCTGAAAGGAACGTGCGGTATGATATAGCCCACGGTGTCATATAGTAATCGCTGAACGACACTGTCGCTGAGCGTCTCATTCAGCACGTCCTCCCCATTTTCTGAGAGCTCAGATGAGACGCGACAGGTGGTGTCATTGTTTACAAGGCAGTGATTCAGGAGCATTTCACCGGAACCTTAGCACTGTGTTCTTTCTTAGAAGGACTTAGTGTGAGGTAATTACAACAATCTCTGATTTGCAACATTTGTCATGGAGTGTAAGGCGTTTGCATTTTCTTAGGCGAGAACTTGCTTTCACGTGGTGGGAATGCTTGCAAACAAGCACCGGGAGCCGCAGGCTCCTATCTTATCAGTACCAAACACTGCTGTGCCCTGCCGGGGCTGCACATGGAGATTTAAGCAGCTTGACTGTGACTTGCAAAACTCCACCTGAACCCCAGGATCCCAAATTTTTCCAGGTGACTCCTAAGCAGAGGGAGGTGAGAAGTAAGTGACAACACACCCCGGAGAACATGGCTCCTGCGAGCAACACATGGACCTCAACCTGAGCCCGGGTGTCTTGAGAGGTCGGTCAACAGGAGGCTGCTTTGCCAGGTGCTCCCTCTGGAAGTCCCAGCAGGAGCAGCAGGCTTGGCAAGAGCAGGTAGAGAAGGTGTTGCTCTGGAGCTGCTATAAGCTGTCACAGCCCTTAGAAAGGCTGTATGAGTCGTGACCTTCACTGGGGGAACACAGACAAGAGTCTTGCAGAAAGCCCTAGTACAGTCGGCTATGAAGCCTTTCAGATAACAAATATAGCCAGAATTTGCTAGACAGACAAAAAGGTCAGGGTTTTGTATAGAAGAAGAAAAAAAAAATACTGTGGTGTATGAAACAATATCAGAAGATCTCCTAAGCTAAACGACAAACAGAAAACGCCTTACAAGGAAATTTAAGGTCGTGTTTACAATCCTCCTTGTCAGGAAATAAGTCTATGCAAATAAATACCTGCAGGAATTTGATTTTCTCCTGCCTGTCTGGTAGAGTGGCAACTTCTTCCCTCCCTTCTCTTCCTTACCCCTCCAAATGCTTGTGGGGAGGTAGGGCTGTCAGTGTGGAACCAAACCGGTCCCTTCAGGGGACTGAAGACCCTACATGAGCTCTGTGGACAGGAGACGGGGGCTTGTTTCAGGAAAGACACAACGTGTACAAAAGAACCTGTCACCAACATACTCACACGCTGCTTTTCACAACCGTGCCCAAGCCTCAGATACAGTTATACAGCTTGGATTTTGCAAATGGCACAAGGCATATGGGAATGGTAGGCTGCCGTGTGGTCTGGGATGTCTAAATAAGTATTCACTGACTTTTTTCAGGTGTTTTTGCAGAGTGTTTTGAAAACTGGCTGGGATGGTGTCCAGACTCCACCCAATGCCCAAGATTTGCACTGTCACAAAGTGCAAAATTTACACACTTGGCTGAGAGAAAGCATGTCTCAAAAAGCATTGTAATCATTAGAAAGCAGCAGGAACAGCAATGCAGGCTTTTGCACTGGGTGTCCCTGCTTGAGCAGGGACCAGGGGTTTGACCAGATGACCTCCAGAGGTCCCTTCCAGTCTCAGCCATGCTGTGATTCTGTGAAGGAAAAGGGGAAAAGAAACAGTGTGCTCCTGAGACAAATTCTTTTTGAAAGTGCATTCAAGAAGCTCCTACTTTCCAGTGTGAGAAACCCAGCTCCAAAATGTTTCTGGAAAAAGCTGTGAGTTGTGGATCATCAGCCGTCCAAAGAAGGGAGAGGAAAAGCAGAAACAACAGGAAACTATCAAGCAGATTACTGTATCCTAAGCAATACCTCATAAGACAAAAGACTAACGCAGAGCTGAGTTATCAGGAAATGACACTACATAATCAATCCCATCATTTCTATAACCAGTTCCAGGTTTGCAAGTACCCTTTCCAATCTAAACCTGCTGTTTTCAGCAACTTTCATCCTCCCAACAGGAGACAACCGCTACTTTGTGCACCATCTAGTATTTGTGCACCATCTGACATTTTAGTTTTTGGGAAGAAACTCCATCCCAGCCAGACCCAACACAGAGACTTGCAGGTACATTTCTCTCTCTATATATATATCTTTTTTTTTTCTTTTTTTTTTTTCCCATGTTGATAGTGATATCTTCTGTATCTTTTGTGCATTGGATTACCTTTTGCTGCATGTAGCCATTCTGGACCCTTTTTGACTTTCACAGAATTAACTAAGCTAGACATAAAATTAAAAGTAGAGTTAAAATTGGCCTCCTTTTCTTTTCAGTATGAGCTGTTCGCTTGAACCATGACTCATCATGGCTCGCAGTCACACCCAAGCGAACGATGAACGGACTGGCCAATCGCTCGGGAACAGGAGGAAATCCAGATAGGCACGGCAGATGGGCTAAGATTGGCTGCCTCCTCTTGCTGGATCACCGCAGTGACATACATGTTTGTAATCACTCCAGCTTCTCGACTGAGGCTCCAGCTTGGTAGTCAGTACCAGAAACTGAACAGCTTCTGTTGTGGGGCATTTAATTTGCAGTTCTAAACAGAAGCAGGCTCTGAATAAATTTTTTCTTCTGTTATGACAAATGGGAAAGCATACAACCTCAGAAAAATAAATCCTTTTTTTTTTTTTTTCAGAAAGCTGTAGTAACAGTACAGTTAATATGCTGAACGGTCAAACTCTTTTCCTGGCAAGTCATTCTAGGATCAATATAGAAGCAGTAGGTTACAACAAGAACCTTATGTTGTGAAATTAAAACCTAGCCAAGTATTTGAATGTATGGTATTCTTTCCTAATTTTGGTATGCTTTCCAGTCTTAGCCAAGCCTTCAAATGCATCATTCACTTTTGCAATCATCCTCTGTAACAAAAGCAAGCTGGGTGATCATAATGAAGAACTTATTTAAGCAAAACAGTACTTAGGTACTTAAAAAAAATGTTATACTATACTGCACAAGATCATATGCTTTCAAGTCTTTTTGCCGCTGTTAGACATCTCCAAAAGCAAATGCAATTTCATTGTTCACTGTTCTGCTCCTGATATATTTCTGATAGCCTTCAGATAGCCTAAGTGTATGTCCTTCAAAAGTCTGCCATCAAAATTAATCCTTCTTTAGGCATTAGACTCAAAAGGCAAATATGTTAAGATAGACTGGAATGACAATTCATTTCCATATTTTCTTTCAGAGTCCTTGAAATGTTTCTGTCTGATGCCAGAAAACCTAGCCTTTTGAATCATTTAACCAGTATTTTTGTTGTTCATCTGTCTGTCTTGGTTGTGTCTGACCTCTGTAATGATTGTAATAGAAAAAACATTCAGCTTTTCTTTCCTTTCTTCACTATGACTCAACATCCTTCTCCTCTCAGGGGTATGACTACAGTTTTTAGGGAATCAGTCCAAAGTTTTAATGTTTCAAGTATGGCAGAGATTTTTGAATCTGCTGTGAGAGAGAAGCCACTTCTTTCCTACTGTCAAGGATCTCACCCACAAGTATTTTTGTTAAGAACACTCAGGGTATCTCCTTCCACAGATATAGTGAATGTTTCACAGGTTTTCATCTGAGGGAGAGAGTGTGCGTTTCTCTAGAAGAGCAGCAAACCAGTGTTCCAGATATCACCAATAATCTAGCACTAACGAGCAGACTCCTCAGTTAGAGCAGTTTAGAGCAAGAGCAACAGAAGAACCCCAAGCTTGACACAGATGGGGTGAGTGATCTACCAGCTGTTAACAACCCCCCCCCCCCCCCAAAAGTACGAGTGCATGGAGGGGCCATCAAAGTTGCTAATTCAGGAGACTATCAATAGACCTAACTATGTGTTAAAGGAAGCAGATGGGCTCTTGGGCTGTTCGAGGAAAGGTTGGACCTGGTGCCTAGGGACATGGTTTAGTGGATGACATTGGTGGTAGGGTGATGGTTAGACCAGATGATCTTGAAGGTCTCTTCCAACCCTAGTGACTATGATTCTATGATTCTTCCTTCCCTAGTGCCACTAAGTGTACTTTTTAAGGTGGTGGCTCCCTTTCCCAGCAAAATCTTTTCATATAAAAGGGAACACATAACCAACACAGTGTGTTATGCCTTTAGCTTGTGAAGGAGCACCCCACCACGAGGTGTTTCACCAGGTCTTCCTACATCTTCCCAAATACTCAGCAATTCCACGAATCTGTTAGCAAATCTGTATCTGGCTAAAAACAGCTTTCTGCTGTTTTCAGGGTTTGTGGTTTTCTGCTGCACTGAACTAATTCATTTAAAATCCACACAGCTGCTATCCCACAGCATTACTTGAGACTGAAAACGCTCATCAAGCTCCGGACAGCATACACTGGCTTTCCCACAAACACCGAAGTTTCCTCCCATGCTTCAAAAGAGCCACTGTGTGATAATGCATAGCCTGGACAGTCTGACTGCAGCAATCTCACCTCACCTCCCGGACATTTCTGGTCTTTTCTCAGATCCCTCAGATCAGCCATTTCTGCCAGACAAAATTACAACTTTTACCATTTTCTTCTCCAGGTTTCCAGGAAAGCAAATCCATTTTTTCATGAATAAATCAATTGTTGTCCTCTTTCAAGCAAAGTACCTGGATGGGTCTTTTTAGTTGTTCTGCTGCAGTTCTCATTTATTGGTCTCTTCATACACCTCCTTCAGCCTATCTAAGCAGACCTCTGGTGTCCCACAAGTAGAAACTTTTAAATATGTTTCCCATCTTTTTTTGCCATTGTTTACATATGGTTTATAACCCCTTTCACAGAATCCTCTCCCTCCTCCCCAAATCATTCTTTTCAATCAAAACAAAATAGCCCCCACTTTCATTTCCCTGTGGAAATATTACTGTTTAGTTTAATGATGCTGTTTTTAAAAACAATATCTGAAAAAAAAAAAAGAAACACAAGTTTAAACTGAGAGACCAGTTTTCACTTTAAGAAGCTTTGACAAGAATTTGGACCAAATTAACTTTGAAATGATCGCTTTTATAATTGCATTTTTAAAGGACGGTCTAATAGAATAGGATTCACTTCTAGATGAAAAACATTTTCCTCTCTCTCTTTTTTTTTTTTTATAAAGAGGGAATTTAAAAATATTTTCCTGTGAGTAATAGTATGCTTTCCCAGAATGAACAAAAGACTTTTGTAAGCAAGAAAACCATGAAAAATAAGCATGTGTGTTCTTAAGAATTAGAACAGTACCTCACACATACAGCAAAAGACGGTATGGAAATAAATTTGCTTTGCTCCTTCGCTTACGTACTTGTAAGAAAATGTAGAAAGTCTTCAAAGGCTTTCTAGAATTTGTTTGAAGACTAAAAATAATTTTAAAGTAAGAGGCAAATATTCAGCTTATACATATTGACATAGCCCTGAGGTTTAAGTCACTTAAATGCGTTACATACTACTTAGCTACTTGATAGCTAGATTTACAGTAAGAAAATGCAATCTAAGTGTAGATTAAAAACCAGGTTTTGCGTCTGCAAGTTAACAGGAGGGAGCAGTTTGGTTTTCATTTACCAGAGTGCAAACGGACTGGTCTGCTGCGTGACGACGTGGATGAGTGAGCAGCAGGGTCCGCAGCCTCTGGTCCATGAGGGCCGGGTGGCAGACTCCTGCAGGAGATACTGGAATTGCTGTGCGTGCATCCATATTTTTTACTGCTTATGATAGTACGGCAAGTGCTTCCAGGAAAGCATTGGACCTGCCCCCTCTGTAGCGTGTTCAATCTATGTATATGAAACTGGTGTGTCTAGGACAAGTCTTTTACACCTGGTTTACTGTATGCTCATTTGGCTTGTGACCAGAAGTACCTGATTCATTGCATATGTCTCATCAGTCTGCTACAGTGTAGGTACGGGGCCAAGGGCAGAAACCCTCTTCTGACAGTAAGTGTCCTGCCTAGCCAGAAAAAGCTGGGCACAAAAGGAAGGAGATGGGGCCTTGCTGTTTACTTTTCTCAACGACTTTTGCTGATGTTTTTGATATATTCTGATCCCAGCATCCCGCAGAAGGTGCAGATTCAACTCATCCACAGTCCTCTGAGAGTTATCCACTTAGCCTAACCCAGTTATCTGTTCCCACCACAGACAAAGGAGCGAGACAGGCATCTCCAAAAGGAGTTTCATCACACCTGTCTCAGACACCCACCATAGGAAGGGGAAAATTACCCTGTGGAGATGCCTATCTGGTTCCATTGACTCCACAGGAGCCTAAATAAGTAGCTTAGACTAGACAGCTAATATTTAGATGGATAAAGATAGGTGGGATGAGTCTCACCTTTAGCATTGGAATATGTTGCAATTCAGCTCTGGAGAATTTATTAGCCAAGTTTCTGCTGTATGAAACCAGCTCCAGCATAGGAACTGAGGACAAGGGCAGAAAAGATCAAACACAGTATTAAAGATGTCCTGAATGTTCCTTGGTTTAGGCTGTGCCCATTTAACACAAAAATTCTAAACTACACCATATTCATTCATCTGGGCCATTATCCTCATGCAGACTAGTTGGAGCTCAGTGAAATCCAGCCACAAATCAGTACGAGCTGAGACCAAGCTGAGACCGGTGTACCCAGTGTGTCTGATGCAGTAAATGACACTAAGAAAAAGATAATGATATTCATGCTTCTTAGGGAAATAAAAGCATATGATATAATGGGATTTAAAATCCCATTGTCTTCAATGTATCAGAAAAAAAATCTATTGCAAAAAAGGGCATTATTCTTCATTTTCTTCTAATTGCATTCTTTTATTATTATTTCTTCTCATACTCATTAATTCTGTGAGGATTTATAATTCCAGTTTATAAACTGTTTAATCTTTAAAACATTCATTATTCATCTGCAGGAAGATCTACTTCCTTATTTTTCAGCTTGGCTCCCAGATCTCCTTTTTGCTGGTTTTACTTCTCCTTTTTAGGAAAAAAAAAATGGACTAACTTTTTTTTTTTTTTTAATTATTTTTCCCCTCTCCAGTTGTGTCTAATTTCAACGAGGAAAGTACTTACTCAGTTCTTCAGTCTGACTATGAGTGAGAAACAAGCTATTACACCATAATTTCTTTCTCTATTGTGTGGGAAGTCAGCATTGCATCATCCCTAGGACCGAGAACAAGAGATGAAGATCCCTTCTTGGTGGGTGCGGTCCAAGGTTTGGTAGCCAACCTTCAAGCCAAAGTAAGAGTTCTTTTTGTTTTGATTTATTTCTTCTCCCTTCTTTCCCTTGCTTCCGCTACAAAAATCTTAAGTGTAAGATCAGAAAAGAAAAAAAAAAAAGAAAAAAGAAAAACAAACAAACAAAAAAACCCAACCACTTACCCTAGTGATATTTTAAATTTTCTGCTTATGCTTAAAAACTGAACTAATTCTCTATTTCTGTAACTCAACTTTTACCATTTAAACATTTTTTTTTAAGCTGCTTGTTTCACGTCTGAGTACTTGGGCATTGGGAATTGTCAACATGGGTAAAGGCATGAGGTGGTAGAAAACATAAAGAACAACTATAAAAACTGAGATTCAGGATATGTTACATATGTTATTATTAAAAATGTAAGAACAAGCATTACCCAAATCTCAAGCATAAAGATACTATTTGGATATCATAACCAAATAGTTGTTCTTATGGATATTTGACAACAAATTGCTTATGCTATTTTGTAATGAAACCCTGGTTGTGCCCGTGGAACATATTGGGCAACTAATTAATAACTAAAATAAGGACTAAAAATAACTGAATGCCCTCCTAAGGACATGAAAAGCAGTTATTGGACAGTCAAAGAAGGAAAATTGGTATTAGCCTCTAGCAAAACTGAAAGTCTCAGAATTTTGCTCGATACGCTCTTCGTATGAATGGCAGGGAGAACCACACCCTCCCTTCACGATGTGTGATTTTGCTAAATCCCGCATGAGATCACAAACATTGCATATCTTCATTTTACAATACAGTTGCATTTAGCAAATTGGGGCCACCACCAAATTCTTGCTTACTCAAAATACAGGAGCTGTATAAGCACAGGATTAACAGTTCTGTTACACGTGAAGGGAACTGTTAGAGGAATTATTTCCATTTACAAAGTCTTGGATATAACTTGTTCCTTTAGCAGAAATACACGTGAGTGAATTTGTCAAGAGAAATTCCAGGGAAAAGTAGGGAGTGGAGAGGCAATCCTTCCTCCTATCGGAAGATTTTTCTCATCTAAAAGGTATCGTTCTTCCTTCACGGAATGCTCACAAAGTCAATTTGTAAAACAAAGGCTGTAAAACAGCCTTGGTTGTAGGTTGTAAAACAAAGGCTGTAATTATATATATGCACATATATGCATTATATTAGTAATTGAATATCCAATTTGCTTTTCAGTCAGCAAGTATTTTCATGTCTTCCGCTTGTGGCTCAGTACCATACTTTGCACTGCTGCAGTTCTCTACTTTCAACCATCTCTTTTGACCCGATACCCTCTGCTTCATTAGCTCCAGTGTAACCCACGTGCAGCATTTTCATCTTGGCCATTAGCGCGGACGAACACATGGGTATATAATTCTGTTTGCTCCAGGCCTTTCAGAGAAAGCCTTGCTTGACTAAATCTCATGTACAGACAACATAGTAGGTTGTTTATTCATGTTCTTTTATTTGTTCTGCATAATTGTCAGTTACAAATGACAACTGTTACCCGTCCCACATTAATGACTCTTAAAGAATCCAGGAACTTGTAAAAGTAAAATGAAAGGTGTGTCGCTTTGGAAGATGTTTAAAGTTTATGTGCCTACAGCAGGCATAACAAAAAGCCAAACCAACTTTCACCTGGTGGAAACCTAGACAAGGTGTTAACATCTATCTCAAATGTTGTCAGCTGAGGAAAAGACAGCTTGCGTTTGGCAGACTTTTCCACCTGAATGCAGAGATTACAAAGTAAGTACAGCAGCTCCTCAGGGGCTGTGGTAATCGGGAACCCTTGAATAAACAACCTGGAACTGTTACTCAGGGTCTGGTTGCAGATCTGCTTTCACAGTGCTTCAGGTTGTTATTTTTATTTTGGGTAGTGTTGAAGATGTCTGACCAAAGAAATACTAACAAAATACACCTTTCAAAGTGGAGACTAAAGGGACTTAAAAAACGATCCAAGGAAACATTGAAGCCTGCCTGTGAAATAGAGCCACTCCTCACCTTAAAAAAATAAATAAATAAAAAAGTCCCATTCAAAAGCTAACAAAAACAGCAAAAAAGTCAATAAACCAGCAGGGATTTCCTGTCTGTTATCAGTTTTAATTTGGTATAATGACTATTGAAGAAAGCTATTGAAAAATTCCTTTCTAGGTTGCAGTGGAAGTGAAACTGTTTGGTGTACAAGGGCTCCCCAGTTCACTGGGTGGGGGCTGGAATCAGCTGTAGACCCTTCAGACCTCCCATCGGTGTGATTTCTAGCTGCTTTGCCACTGAAAATAAAAGAGTTTCATTATCATCCTAATGGTAACTGAAGAATGAGAGTATTAATACATGTAGGAGTAAAGTAATATATAAAAGTATGTTTTTGACACCCAATGCTTTTCAATAAGCATTTTTTCCCCACGGGTTCATCTGTTTCTGAATTATGCAAGGTCAGTCATTATGCGCAGACACGAGGGGAACTCCCTGCCCTTTCATACATACCTATCACTACTACGCCTTACCAGTAAGATTTTTACTCATACCTTCCCCCCAAAATTCCCATGAAGGCCAAAAAGAGGAGTAGAGCTTCTACTGTAAAATAGCTTGGGAAAGTTACGTAGCACTTAAATACAGGGTAAGAGCGTGTATTTCATATTTGCTTTTTTAAAATGTAATTTTTATGGAGCGTAAATGGGATTCTGTAACTTGTATGTAAAGAAAATTGTTGACTTTGTTAGAATGTCACAACAATCATGTTCCTACTAGTTGGTATTACTGACAATGTGCCTTTCACAGTTGCCATCATCGATGTTTTGTTTTATTCAGGATATGCAGCTTCTGGAAGGAGATTGCCCTCCGTGGCATCCTTGAACATACAAGCACATGGAGTTTACCCCGCTCCCAAGTGGCCAACGGCATTTCCCCAACCTTTTAATACATAACAGAGGTGAGTTCTTTCTGTGTGACCCTAAGATTCCCTCAGCAGTGCCTTCAGGATGATAACTAGAGATATAATAAACAGCCTTTGGCTATTTATTAGCAGAGCAAAGCTTTAATCCGCGCCACAGCCGCCCGACGGCAGGTCTCCGCTCAGACCCCGGAGAGCCCGCAACGGCCACCGGCGGCGGCCGCGCGCATGCGCCGTGCGCGGGCGGTCGGCGGGGAGCGCGGCGTCCAATGGGCGGGCGGGGTGTGCGCGCGGGGGCGGCCCGTGTTGTCGGGGGTCACCTGACCGCCGCCAAGCCGCCGCAGTCGGGCCGCAGCCGCCGGGGCAGGAGCAGCCGGGGCGGAGCGGCAGGAGGGAAGGAAGGGCGCGCGCAGGCGGTGGCCGCGCTGCTGCTGCCCGCGCCGCGGCGGCGGCGGCGGCAGGCGCTGAGGTGAGGTGCGCTGAGGTGAGGTGCGCTGCGCTGCGCTGCGCGCGCGCGGTGCGGCCGTTGGGTACCCGTTGGGCGCCCATTGGGCTGGGGGGGGGGGGGGCGCGAGGGCAACACCACGTCAGCTGGAGGGGGGGGGGTGTGAGGCCGAGGCGCGTTGACCGCGCTGCGCTCGGGCAGCCGCAACCCCCCTCGTTTCCCCCCCCCCCGCTGCCCCGCGCGGTTTGGGGTGCCCGGCAGGGGAGTGGAGGGGA
Source organism: Cygnus atratus (assembly GCF_013377495.2). Classification (NCBI taxonomy): domain Eukaryota; kingdom Metazoa; phylum Chordata; class Aves; order Anseriformes; family Anatidae; genus Cygnus; species Cygnus atratus. The sequence goes on from NC_066362.1 coordinate 109,960,063, forward strand.
GGGGAGGGAGGGAGGGAGAGAGGGAGGGAGGGGGGCGGCAGCGAGCCGGCCCTCCGGGAGGGCTCGCTGCGGGCCGTAAACAAGGAGCCGCAGTGCCCGTCCGGCTCGTTGCGAGGCGCCGGGCGGGCTGTGGGGCGCAATGGGAGCCCGGTCCTGGAGCCTCTAAGCCACCCGGAGCCTCTAAATTTTCGTCAGAATTAAAGAGAATAAAAAGCAGTGTTCTGGTAGTAAAGATAACGCTCTGTGTACAGTTCCGTCACGCAGTGACTTTTGACAGACGCGTTGAGTTGAGGCGATTTCAGGAAGGTGTGTGGAGAAACTTGCTTAACTGTAGTAATGGAATAGTTGCCATCTGGAAAGAAATACCATAAGTTAGTTACATAGCTCCACAAATCCTTTATAGTCCTTTAAAGTCACACTGAAGGAAAAACAAATGGGAATCTCCTTATCAAGCATGAGTGAATAGAAGCAGTTAAGCTACGACGTCTTATTTTGTGGGTTGAGTTTCCCCTTTAAAGTCGAGTTTCCCCTTTAAAGGTGACTTGCATGGCATAATTCCTCTTGCGTGTCCTGACACATGTGAGTAAGCGGTGTGCACGTTTCCAAGCGGTGAGGCCCAAGGGTAGCAGATGTGCAGAGAGAAACAGTTGCTGAGAGCAGAGTATCCACACTGCATGCCTTTCATAAGGATCGTTTTGAGATGATTCTACGAGATCCCTTAGTATTTGGACTTCTTTAGGTGTACTTCTAGAGTACATCTTAATATAAAAGGAATCAGCTTTTGTAGGCTGGATCTGTCTTGTGAGGTGAATGGAGGCACAGTAGGTGAGATGTTTGGGAATTCTGCTTCACTGGTGTATGGAGTAACCAAAACGCTAAAATGAGCGCTTTAACTTGCATCTGCTGTGTTATTGAGTGTCTTATACTCAAAAACATCCAAGACCTTAGTGTGATAGGATCTTAGTATTTTAAGGATATTTGAACAATAGCAATTTGATGTTAATGTGAGAATTGTCTGGTATTTGAGGCCATGCTCTTCACCTGATCATTTTGATCAGTTAGCACTATCATTGGGCATAGAAAAAAGGTATTGTTGGGGGTAGAACAGAGACATCTTTGTACTTGAGTGGTAATTTGAGTCCCAAATAACTGCCCAATGGTTTGGGCCCAAGTCTTCTTGTTCTGTTATTTCCTCCCCTCTTCCCCCATCTGATCAGGTGAGAAAAGGTGTTCAGATAAATTTCTCACGTTTCCATTCAGTCATCAACCTGGCTTCCTCCCTTCACTGGGCTGACTGGTGTGAGGGGAAGGATTGGTAGGCCAGTTGAAGGACTTGTGTATCTGAGTGCTGGTGTTTTAGTTGTCCCTTTGAGTTTTGCCACTGAAAGTTTCGTGAGGGAGGTTTTAGGGGCTGAAAAAAAACTTGGGGGTATTTATAGCTTAAGTCTTGTTTATATGCAGTCCATAGTTAAACAGTGGTAACATGTTGGTTAATGCAAATGTGGGTAGGAACAAAACCTTAAGTGAGCAAAAAATAACTGCTGAAACAACCATGAAGTTGTATGAATGCAGCCAAGTATGCCCAAACTGGGGATAATTTGTGAGGGCTTCCTGCAGCTTTCCCTGTCTTTGTTTCAGAAGTTAACAGTGGGGTGATGTTGGGAGGGGGTGCTCACTGTGATGAAATAAGTCATAGGCTGTGTCGCAAAAGCAGCTTCCATCTCCAGCAGCATGCTGTATTTTTCAGTTAAGGCCCTTTTTGTGGTGGAGAGAGGTTTTGTTCTTTGGTAATGTGAAGGGAAACTAGCGTTCTTCAGTGTTTTGTGTAAATGTGAAGTAGCAGGTCAGAGTAAAGCTCAGCTGACCTGTCAGCTACTGAAACTTTGCATAGAAGGGTGAAATGTGTTATGGAGGGCAAACTGGCTTTAGAAGCACTAGTGAAACACAAATTCAGTTTCTGCATTAGATGCACACTGAAGAGTGGAAGACATAGCATAGGGTCTGCTTAAATGCCTTTAGATTGACTGCATCTTAAAGAATATCCAAGTAATCTTCAGAACCTTGTTCAGATAGTGTTTGTGAGTGACTTCATTTTAACTGTCAAGATAACGCTTAGATTCCAGTCTTGGCCCATTAGCTAATACTTTCATAAGAAATTAAATAGCACTTTGCTATTCCTAGTACCATTTGAAGTTTGGTATTCTGTGTTTTCTTCTCTAAACAGAAATATAAATATTGCGAATTCTGATCAAATTCCCATATGCTTTTCTGTTTCCATAGCAGTGTGTCTGAAGTTCTTCCTGATTCATGCCTAAAATTTTAAAATTTTGTTTGTTTCATGTGCTGTGAAGAAAGGTTGTGGAAGCAGATCAGAAGAGCTAAAAAGCTAACACCACAAACAATGTTACTTTCAAGATCACTTTCAAAAAAATAGTTACTTTGAATTGCCAATATATTTGCTTCTCAGTTCTTTCTGGGTTGTTTCTTGGATCCTTTGTAAGTTAGGGTAAGATGCATTAGAACTACAGATGGTTAATTTACTATTTGTTATAAATATTTTGACATGCATACTTATGAATGGATTCTGACTGTTGTTTAAATGTAATTCATGTGGTTTAACTGTGGCAAGGAGTAGAAATATGTAGATATAAATGCAAAGGTATTTGTCCTTTAAGGCAAGAGGTGACAGTAAGTACTTGTTGAGCATGCGTTGTTATTCCTTTTACCTTTCATCCTAAACGAATATTTTCAGTCATAGCCACCTTCCCAGAGTAACTGTTGAATCAGTAGAATAGAAGGATTGTAAATGGTGGGATTTTGCTGCAAAAGAGTCTCTGAAATCTCTTCAGTCCTATTTGTTTTTAGTACTGGAACAAACCAAATCCCACAGTGATTTTTTTTTTTTTATGCCTGATACAAAATTTTAGTGGTGTAAGGTAATGTTAAACTGCAAATCAAAACGCTGTTTTTCTGGCTTTGATATGGAGTGCTTTATATCACCTTCTCAGGGAAGCTGTTCAAACCTTTACTCTGGTGAAAGTTCTGTGTTTATACAATATCCGTGTCTTCTTCTTTCTTCTTTAAAATCCCAGCCTCTGGAGTATAATGTCTAGTAGGATTCTTAATTCTCTTTCCTTTTCTCCTCTCTGAGTTCTCATACAGACTGCAAATATTTAAAAAAGCGAATCTCTAGGCTTAAAACCTGGAAAACAAATTGTGACCGTGAGTCTTGTCAGTGGCCTGACTTTCCATGAGTCTTTTTAATTCTCACTTGTGACTTGACAAGAGTCCAAACGCTGCGGTAAGAATTACGCAGAAATGCAGCCTAATCATTTTTTTAAAGCTCGTTTTGTAATTAAGCTGTGAACAATACCATCCAGGTGTTTAGACTAATAAAGAATAGCGTAGAATTTCAGTTATGAATGTGCTAATCATCTGAAGATGAGACCTACTTTCTTTATAGGAGAAAGTATTGTTTTTATGAACAATGCCAGTTGCTGTAACCAAAAGGGTTTTTTAATCACTTTGTTCTTTTAAAGTATTGGCGGACTGATGATGGAGAAGCAGTAAACATGAACACTAAAATGCTTGTTCATCCCTTGTCAGCATAACGTGAATCAGCAGCTATTAACTGCTGTAGGCATTCATCTGTAACATAACTTCATTTCCTTAAAAGGCGAGGAAGTTGGGGGCAAGGACAGCTACAAAGCCTTAGAAAAAAGCATTTGCCATGCATTTCAAATAAACTGTCTCTCACCCAAACCGTCTCGTTTTAGCAGTAGTAAACAATAGTTGTCCCTTTGTGCTTTACATTTGTGGATGAGAGGTTTTTTATAGAATGAAATAAACGTGTCTGCTCTAAGCGAACTGAGAGGGAGATGTGACATGCTTAAAGTTACTTGATACATCAGCATAAGAGGCAGGAATAGCACTCGGGTTTTGCTTTTCAAGTTATTTTCTTGTCTATACCTTTTTTCAACTGCTCAGGTATTTAAGGGGTTTTAAGAGTACAGATAAGTTATGAGCATTGTGATTGCTGAGCAGATGTTTTCTGGCTGCTGCATGAGAAATAAATCTTGCCAGTTTGGTTGTGATGATGATCAAAACTGAAAGCTCATCTGGATGTCCAAGTTCAGGTGGTGGATTCAGGAGTGGTGGCCTGCCTGAGCTTTGGAGCTGCTGAAGATGAACTGCACTTGCTGCTTCCTTGTATTTCAGGAACTTTACCCGTGTACTACTGGAAATTACTGTGATTACTACTGAGTATAGATATCCAGCATGCCTTTGGAGGATGGTTGTTCACTAACTAAAGAATAAGGAACAGGTTTTTGTTTACTTTTTCAGTAAATTGAGTAACTCTTGGGTTGGATAATTTACAGGAAATGTAGCGGAAGGTTGGGGGGGGGTACAAAAACCCTGTACTTGTTGACAGATTGGTGGTAGAGCAACATAACTGATACCTGAGTCTAGGAATAGATTAGCTCCTCTCAGGAATTTCTGAAATGGAGTTACTGACTGATGGGAAATGAGAGGCTGTTGCTCTTGAGAAGAAAGCATTGACTTACTTGGTAGGTTGTAACTTGTATAGCAGTCTTTTTTTTCCCTTGGCTCTTGCTAGTACCGTTACTCTCTTTGTAGAGCTTAAGACCTAAGAACCACATGTCAGTTTGAGCTGGTTTATTACCCCTCTTGCTATTGAGTGTATTACAGTTGATGGTAGCAAAGTACAGTCCTGTGTTTTATTTGACAGCCTTTCACAGGTGATCATTACGCTAGGATGCTCACGAGATTTGCTCAAATGCATGTGCCTGTGGGTTCCCATTGATCTTGCTGAGAATTAGATACTGGAGTTTCTCTTCTGGGTCTTTAGATTTGCCCCCCAGAGTTTAAATTGTCAGTTTGGCAAATCAGCCATCTCTGTCCTGAAAGTGCAAGCCTCCTGAGTAGGAAAGGTCTGACCATTGTTGGTTTCCATGGATTTTTATGCTCTGATTTGGTATTTTTAAGGACACTTGAAGCACTCAACTCAGAATGTCCAAAAAATATTTTAGTAAACATGTACACAAATCATAGGTGTATCGTTCTGTCATTTTGGCTTTTATTTGCATTAGTTTCCATTCTCAAACATCTACCTCAGTTCTAAGTGCCATTTTAGTATTTTTTGGCTGTTTTTCCTTTAGGAGTCTGAGAGCCTATGGAGCTGACTTCTATGACTCATTCATTTTTTCTGGTTGTGAGTTTTCTTCTAACGCTGCCAGTGGATCTTTCCAGCTTCAGCTGGTCTCACATGCAAAAACACTTGCTTTGGCTGTAAAGCATGCCCCTTTGTATGCTGAAATCTCTCACCTTTTTCTTTTTAGTGTTTGTGGTGTTTGAAAGCAAACTGAAGGATGCTGAATTTATTCACCAGTGTGAGAGCTGTCATGCTGTTGTTTTAAGTTACTTAGTAGTGAAGTTCTTGGCAGCTGTCATAGGCAGGCGGGGACGTTTCCAGCTGTTGTTTTTGTCTTCTCTGGTTAGAAAGAATGGTGGAAGTATACAATAAACAGCTATAAGCGTACATGACTGGTGTTATTAGATTGTTTCTGAGTCAATGAAAAACTTTGTGGTAAACTATATGACTTGGGGGGATTTTCCAACATAGATGCAAAATGCAGGCTATTCTGTTTTAAAACTTCAGAGTCCAAAGAAGTTCTTAATATTAAATAATGTGTTTCATTTATTTAGTCAGTTCAGTTGATTTTTATGATCCTGTATGTTTGGCATTCGTTATAAATAAAATATTTTGGGCAGAGCATGGAAGTTCTAGAAATTCTCAGTAGGAAAGATGGATTTTTTTTGGTAGTTGTTCGGCGGGCATCTGGATGAGTGTTGAGGCGATGACTTGAGGTAATTGCTGCCGATGTTAAAACTTGCAATGAGCTGTTGGGTGATATTTTATTGTTTTAAGGTTTCAAATGCTTTCTTAACATCCACATCTTAGTGCTGTTGCTTTTGGTTAGCAATAGCACTTTCCCTTTGGAATAGGATTTCTGTTTATCTTCCTTGTGCGACTGTAAAGGGCTTGATCACTGGAGCATATCGTGAAGTTTGGGCTGAACCATGCTTTTGAGTGTACATAAGCTGTGTTTTGCTATCCTTTGCATAGTGGGAAAGTTATTCCTTAGCATTAAATATTTCAGCTTTGTTGATAACTTGATGCTTCAGAGCTTCCTTCAGCTCTGGCATAAGGCTCTCCTGTCAACCACAGGATGTTCATTTGCGTGTGGGCTTCTACCTGTTGTAGTGGTGCTGCTGAGCGTGAAACTTACAGTTAATTTACCTTGGGCCAGATTTCTGCATGTGGAGGAGAATTGTATCACGTGCACTGTTACAAGGTTTTATCCGGGTAATATGTTCCCGCTCTCACGCTATCTGTTCCAAGATATTATCTATTATGTTCCTTCTGTAACTTAGCAACTGCAGTTCCTTATAGCTTGACATGGACTCGACCAGAGTGATCGTCATCTTTGGAACACGTGTAATTAGAGCCAAATGGGGACAACTTAAGGTTTTCCTGAACATCAGCACTGAAGTGACTCTTTACTTCCCTCCCTACCAGTACCTGCTCTGGAGGATTACTTAACCTGCTTTATTCTGCCATCAACAAGGAGTTAAGGAGAAGTTACTTTTACCAAGTGTAATCTATCAGATGAGCATACCTCAAGTCTGCTTTAATTTTACTCAAAGTACCTTACAGTTCCTATACTGTGCAGTTACCTCCATGTTAGTAATATAAATTAATGAATAACTTCAATCATGTGAAGAAAATGAGTCCTGATGAGATCTCTTATTTCCGGATAAATCTGGACAGGCATCTTGCTCCAAGCTCTACACTGTATCCAAAGAAACTTCTTTCTTTTCTTAACATTGTTGGCAGTGCTAATTTCCATTAAGATAACAAGTATTTTGTATGTCCTTTGAAAATAAATACGTATATATTAAGTCAATTAAAGCAGAGATGTCTAAATCTCCTGAAGACGTAGTAATTTTACGGGTACCTATTATTCATAATTTTCCTGTTGAGCCCTATGGTAGAAGGGATGAAAGAAATCACTATAACTTCGCTATGAAGCAGAAAAGGGTTTTATAGCCAGTATTTAAGAGAGAATAATTTTGCCCTTAAGCAGAATGTTCTTGATCACAGTAGCTGCCTGATAAAGAATGGCAGCTTTACAGTCACATGCTTCGCTGTGTTTTCAAAGTAGAGCTCAATTCATTCAGCTGCAAGTGTTCCTCCAGGTAGCTCTTACACTAGCACTTGTGTTAGTTTCTTTCCTCTCCCCTCAAGCCTCTGAGGTTATTAGGTGCCCAGAATTTCACGAGAGGAATTTAAGGAATGCCTTTGTACTGACAATACTAGTTTTCTTCCACTGACAGAAGATTCATACTTAGTGACTTACGGTTTCTTCTTCAATCCTTTCAACTGGCATTATAAGGACTATTTTGAGTTTTTTAAGATCTCTTTGGATTCTTCTTATTTTTGATGGTGAGTGCTCTGTTGAATACCTTAAGCAGTGTTCTTGCCTGTTTTTGTTTCTTAGCTTCTTTTGCGTTTAGCAAAATGATTGTTAGGTTATACTGACTGAGTAAACGGGGATTTAGATATAGCCATAGGCTGACTTGGAGTATTTCTAAAAGTTTTCTGTGCCTGCCTCTAGTTTTCTTTCCTTAAGTGTTCACTTGAAAACGAAGATAGCATGGTAGATTAGGAGACTGATAACTTTCAAGGAAGTAGTTTATCACTGTTTTGAGTGTCCTGCTTCCTTTTTTTGGTTATTTGCATCTGAATTGTCTGAGGGGCGGAAATCTGACAGGTGTTTGTAGTAAATGAAGAGATGCAAGCTGCAAAGCTGTATTGGGATAGGGAAAGCTTGTGAAGGTCTGTGCTAGGGGAACAGTTGCAGCTCGAGTTTGCAAGTTATACACCTTCTTAAAAAGCGCCATCAAATTGCTTTGTCTGCTTCAAACCTCTTACCCCCTTTGGCCATCCATAAGTAGTATTAATTGGAAATAATTTGTGGGTGCTCCAGAAGAATAGTTAGAGTAGGAGGGACACAAAACAGTTCAGAAAAGTTTTTTTTTTTTTTTTTTTCCCTTTTGGAAACAAGAATACAGAGTTTCTGCTAGCATTGTGTTTGTGGATGTGTATATAATGACACTTTTATGGCCAACAGCATTCTGAACATAGAGTGGAAAATCTAGTTGGCTGTCATGACGTGTTATAATAAATGTGTGGCCTTGCCTTTATTACACAACTGGAAAACAGAATTAAGACACAGATTTGACCTTTGTTAGTACTTCTCTTAAGTATGACAGATTTCTTACAGTGCTTACATTTTTCCTTCCCTGTTTGATACTTTGTTCTCATGAGCATTTTCAGTCTTTTGTTTTCCTTTTGATTTCTCTTTGCCATATATGAAGGTTATTAGATTTTTACAAAGAAGACAGATTTAGTGCTTTGGTATTTGATTTTTGCTTTTTAAAGGTTCTTTTAAATTTTTGAATGCTTAATGAAATGCCACATCTTGTATTTTGGACATCTCAAACTTGTCTCCCGTTTTTTAAAAAAAAAAAAAAAGGTGGGGGCTTAGTTCTTTTGAAATCTTCACATTAGGAAGTACAATATTCTGTCAGATTAAAAATACTAAATCAGGTTATACTCAAATAAAATGCTTTCACCCTTGAAGAAACAGAAGGTGGTGTTTCCATGTAGAAACTTTTTTTTTGGCAGCAACAACATTGGAAATTCGTTATCAGTGCTTTAAGTAGGCTGCACAGGGTTTTGAAAGCACATTGTGTGCCTTGTAGAGATGAAGTGGAACGGGTTCAGCTGTCCTCCATGCATATATACGCTACTGTTCCTCTTAACCTTCCATGCTATGAAAGTGTAATGAGCTGGACAGGATATTGGAATGGATTATTTTATACGGGAGAACCCAAGGGCAGCATGTTTGCATGGGCTGTCTGAGGGTTGGGAGGACTTGAGGAAAAATAAAGAACCCCTAACTTGTTGCAACTAATCTCCTTCTTACGCATTGTGCCTAGGTGCTCAGCCTAAAATAGGCCCTTATCTTTAATACTGCTCTGTGCTCCCCACCTCCTTGGATTTAGTCTTCCGTTTTGTCCTTAGTTCCTCATGTCATTGGTTGTTAGACCTTCTGGTAACAAACAACGTGTGCTGTAATATCTGAGGAATATGGTAGGATATTAACTTTCACAGTTAAGCTGTGATGTTTATTTAAACAAAAGTTTGTAGTCATTCATTAGGTATATGGAAGAAAGATTTAAAGTGTGTTTTTTTTCTTCCAAAAATAAGCTCTTCTGGATTAACTACTTGCTTAGTGGGAAAGCTCTCCTTTGTGTAACTTTGTCTTGGAACTTAGATTTTGACTAAACAAAACTTTGTAGTTTTAAGCAAACACCCCAAAATAGACTTACTTTCTTGGTCAAGTCGTGAACTGTAGTTTTGTTAGTGAAGTTGAGTGTGCAGTATTCCATTAGGGAGTGGAAGGTGTGAATAATGTTGACGCTGTGCTTTACTGGAGTCTGGACACTTCAAAAGATCACTAAAAAGGCCTGTATCCTGTGAAAATAACTGGAGTCATGAGTAACTAGAAGTATAGCTTGGCAGGGTAGCTGTTTTTTTCTCCCCACTGTGTTGAAAAATGCTCCTGCCCTCTTCCCTCCCTGACTTGTGAAAGCTTCCCATATCTGAAAACTGAGGATTCATATTGGCTACAATTTTATTGTTGTTGGGAGCTGGCATATCGTAACAAACTGTTGAGCAATACCATGGTTGGGTAGTTTTGTGTCAGCAACTGTCTGCAGTTACAGTAACCCTTGTGTAGAGTAGTCCAGTGTAATGGAAGTGCTTAGTTTGTTAATGTAACGCTATTCCCAGTGACACATTTTCCTTGTAGATCACTAGCTAGTTCCAAATCTGACTTCGTAGCTTCTCAATCGACCTTTAGGTGTGAAGATGCTTTCTATTATGCCTTTTTTCTCTCTTCTTAAAAGAAGGCTCGATCCAAAGAAAGTTAGAAATGCAGTGTAAAGATTGGACTTGGAAGCAGTGTTAAACTTTGCACTCTGTAGGAGGGCTGACTTTTCCTAGCTCTTTATTTCTCAGACACCATGAGTTCAGGAATAGCTTCAGGACACTTAAGAGTTTATTTCTGAGATTTCGATATTATATCGCGTAGTGTTATTATCCAATAAATACTGTTATTTCAGAACTTTGTTCTATCACACCATTGCCAGGTGATCTGAATCAGTGTACCATTATGAAAGAAAACTCTTGACAAGCGTGATCCAAATAGCAATGAGCAGAAGGACAGGAGGAAGGCTGCATTGGGGAATTAATGCAAGTGGAAAATAAGAGAATTAATGTGCTTAAAAAGTGAAGTATTTGCTAGAATGAAAATGAAAGGTTTTTTTGACTGCTAAAACAGTAAGAACTGTTAAACTACTTCTTAAAGAAGATAGAAAAAAAATCACTCTGTCCTGGATGAATCAGTAAACAAGTAGTTTATGTAGCATCTTGGTGGATTTTAGCTTAACAGATCTGGGTTTTATTTCTCTTTACATTTTCATAGTGTTGGAGTTACTAACTCCATAACTAAAAATTAACGCTTAAATAATTTCTAGGCATTACAGTAAAGTTGTTATTATTAATGACTTGCTGAGGAAAAACTGTTCTATATCACTGAAGTCAAGGGAAAAGGTTTTTTGCAGTCTGTTCAACTATTAAACCAATACCGAAGATGTACATACCAAGGTTTGGATATGTTAAATGCTCATAATCATGTATTTGTGGTATCATGAATGAAATATTAGGTGTTAAGCTTAGTCTTCGAATCAGAACAGGCAATGCATGTTTAACGGTTTCCTTTTTATGTTCTAGTATCATCAGTATGTTCCTACTGGATATGATTTTTATGTATGCTATTTTTTTCTCTCTCCAGATTGGAAGAATAGAAGCATGCTTTCCACTGAGACTTACACCAACATTTGTGATACAGAATGTCTCTAAGTGAGAAGAATAGTGTGGTTTTTGCATATGAGTCTTCAGTACATAGTACCAATGTACTTCTCAGTCTTGATGATCAGAGAAAGCAAGATATTCTTTGTGATGTTACTATTTTAGTGGAAGACCAACGATTTCGGGCTCACAAAGCTGTGCTTGCAGCTTGCAGTAGTTACTTCCTTTCAAGAATTGTGGGCCAGTTGGATGCTGATCTTATCATCACTTTACCAGAGGAGGTGAGTGTCGCTTCTGTATTTTACCAGTCCGTTCTTCTGATCTGTTCTGTTCAAATCTGTTTTACAGTAGGCTGGTGCTTAACTGAGATTAGAAGTTAAGGGAAGAGAACTGAGGGGGAAGGAATTTCTGAGTTGTAAAGCTGCCATTGATCTGTCTAGCCTTTACCTCAAATCAGAGGGTGTATCACAGACTGAAGATAAGTAAATACTGTGCTGGGGAATGTGTAGGGTAGAGCTGTTCATTTAAGTGTATATTACTTTTAAAATTGTGCACCAGATTCAAAGCATATGAGCTTGTCAAAAAACAGCTGTTTAACATAGACTTCAATTGTTGAAGAGGCACTGCAGAACTAATCATCCTATACGAAAAGGGAATGCTTCTGGAACAGTAAACAACAAATAAATGGTATTACTGTTTCAAGCTTTACACCAGCATCATCGAGGTTTTGTTTAAGAAGGTTTGAGAAATACAACCATACTTATATTCCTTGCTTGCAGCTTACCATTGTTTTTCTTCTGTTCAGTTCCCCATCTTTTTTGCACACATAATTAGCAGCTCGATCTTTTTTCTACTGTATTTCTGTACTTTTAAGACTGAGAAAATGTACTACAACAACTTGCTTTCTTTTTTCAGTTGAAATCTATACTCTTAAATCAGACTGAATTCAAAGGCATGCAGTGGAAATGAGCCAGAACCTGTCATCCATTGGAAAGAAAATTGATTATTAGATACCTGAAGCATCCAAGACGTTTAAAGATTTCAGTTGGTATTTAGTTAAAAGCATTCAAGACACGTAAAGATTTCAGATGCTATTTGCTTAATAGCATTCAAGGCACTTAAAGATTTCAGATGGTATTTATTTAAGAGGTATGAGGCAAACAAATGATTGGATTTTATATTAACCACTGTGCTTGTAAATGAAAAGTCAAGAGCCTCCAAGTGCTCTGTGCCTGGAAGTAGCAGTAAGCTTAAGAGTTGGTTGGTGCATGATCAATGGCTTTCCAGGACGAGATTTTTGGTAATCAACTTGGTGAGGGGGATAGAAATAACATGCCAGTTGTTGGCATGTCAACTGAAATCATTAAAGCAGGAGGAAAGGTGCATGCCAATGAATATTTATAGTGACACAACATTAGTGACTTGTTCACGTAAAAGAGTAAATAGAGTGCTAAACGTAATGTATTAATACATTCACAGTAAGCCTGTATCTCATTAAAATAACCCCTTCGCTGTATCCAGAATCTTTCTGATTTGATTAAAAAAAAAAAAAAAAAAAGGATCAGATGGTCTCTTTAAAGAGTTTCCATGATCTTTGCTATTCTCTGATCAATGACTTTGTTACAAACCTATACCATATCATAATACCACTACGTCACTTCTACTCAACTTCCTTACCATGCCTGTGTGTTCTTTTTCCCCTTTTTATTCTTGATAGCCTGAATATCGTCCCTATTAAAATAAAAGTAATGAAAGGAGCTGATAAGGAAGGGAATTAGGGTGATGGGGACACAAAGTCATCATTTGGAGTAAGAGAGAAGGATTAGTGACATGTCAAACTTTTGAAATGATGAAAAATAGGATATTAGAAGAATAAGAAATGTACATCAAAGTTGGAGGGGGGAACAGTCTGTTGTAAAGCACTGGTGTTCGTTCCCATGGACCTGTGAACTCAACCTGAGTTAAAAGGGAACCAGAGTTTGTAAACAAAACGGAAGAATTTAATAATCCTGATACCACCAGTGAGATGAGTCCTCACAAGTCTACAGCTTAAGAGTATCATTTAGCATTACTGATGTAAGAACTGAATATGCTGAAGTAAGAAGCAAAAATACCAGTGATTAAGAGATAAGATTCACTGTTAGATCTCATCGTTTACTTGATAAGTTGCTGAATCTGAAAATGTTTTTGAGCTTGTCTTCTGGGAACTGCTGAATACTTTGAAATGAGTCAATTTATGAAGCTGCATATATGAGAGAGACAAATACTAATCATGTGGTTTGGTTAAGAAATTCTTAACCTTTTTAATCATCCAAAGTATCTGAAATTTAAAATGAAAGACACCAGTCCATAATCTGAAATGCCAAAATATTTTTGACTTTAGATTGGTTCATATAAATTATATTGTCAAAACAAACCACTGACATGTTGCTGTCTGTTCATTCTGTTGTTTTCCTACTAATGTTTTTACTAAGAATTCGAATTTGAGCCAAAATGCAAATGAAATTTAATGGCTTCTGCAAGACTTGCTTTTTAGGGTCAATTGGTCCAAGAGTCATTCTAGTCTATCTTCTCTGAGGATAGACATCTAGAAATGTCTAAGAGAAAGTATAAGGGGTATAGTGTTTTTTCTCTTACTATTTCATTTTTTAGCGATAAACATATCTACCTTATGTAGGAAAAACAGTTCTGAAATATCATTGTCCTTGTTTTGTTTGGTTATGTGCATGAGTGCAATTTGTTTGTAAACCTACTATAATGAATTGTTGGCTGTACTAGGTTTCAATACTTGACAACATATGGATGAACTGTCTTTTCCCTGTCCATATTGTTAGGGATGAATTAATGTGATGGTGTAATCAGTATTCTTGTCTCCAGAGAATACTTGAAACACTATTTTAAGTATTCTTTACAATAAGGTCATGAGATTTTATTTCAGAATGTTTTTTTGCTGAAGTGTCTCTGTGCAGAACCCTTCAGCTGCCTTTCATGTGGTATTTATGTTTTTTTAAAAAAGGAACTCAACTGATTCCTAAATCAAACTGTATTGTATAGTAAACTTTCTTGCTGGCAGAAGAATTCAGTATAGTTCGTGCATTAATATGGCACTTTGTTCAGCATAAAGCCCTGTTCTTTAAAATAAAGAAGGGTACCAGAGTGTGGGCTTGAGTTTGAGTAGTAATAATGAACATATTGCTTCATCTTGCCTTTGCAGAGAAGCTAGTGAATGTGTCATGTAACTTGTAATATGATGGTCTGTTTATGCTTTCCTACTTGATTCCTTAGTAATTTTTTTCTTGTGTAGATGGTGTTCAGTTTGTGATGATACAGTTTCGCTCATCTTTGAGTTCCCTTTTTAGGTAACTGTTCTGCAGTAGGAACTGAGATGGTGATGGAACTGTTCCAGTAAACCTACGTACTCAAAAGAGGCTTTAAACTGAGAATAATTGCTGTTGGTGAAGGGTTTTGGGTACCATTCTTTTGCATCCATGGGAAGAAGAAAGGAGTAGGATGGATACAGTAACAATATGTGGTCAAATTCCATTATTTCAAAAACTGTTATATCAGTGATGCATTAAACTGAGCAAATAGCAGTAATTGCTTTTCAAAGGAATGATTAATGCCAGCAGCATCTTGATCTTATTCTAGGGTAATTCATGCGTAACTTCAGTTTGAAAGATGTTTTTGCAAAATTGGAGTTTGCTGTACACTGAAAACCAGTAACCAGTATTTTTCACTTGTTAGTACTATTTAAAAGATTCATCACAGTGAAGAAGATAATCGCCATAAAATATACAGGATAAAATTGTGTCAGAAGATTTGTTTTACAATGACTGTGGCCAGATTTCCCCTGCGGAACAAATCTGTTGCTTTTCTCTTGTTCTCTATCTTGATGTCATGGTTTGCTCACTGGTAAATGTGAGTTCTGCGTGTTTAAACCCATTTACAACATTGGAGCTGTAACTGGAAACTTGGCAACTGAACTGCCTGGTGTACTGGAATTGGAAACACGGAACCTTGTTCTCTTTCATATTGTATGTCCTGGTTGAGAGGAGGCAAGTGAGATTTGGTTGTGGTTTCACCAAGAAGGAAGTTGGCCTTACTAATATTCTCTCTTTTTTCTTTTTAATAGGTAACACTTAAAGGATTTAGTCCCTTGCTTCAGTTTGCATACACAGCTAAACTTATTTTAAATAAAGACAATGTGTCTGAAGTTTGCAAGTGTGCTGAATTCTTGGGCGTACACAACATTGAAGAGTCCTGCTTCCAGTTTCTCAAATTCAAATTTTTGGACTGTAAATCGGATCAGCAGGAATGTCCTAGGAAGAAATGTTGTACACAACATTGTAAGAAAGCAAATCCTAAAATTGGCAACGTGAATGATGGAGACCTAGAAATAGATGATGAAGCAGAAGAACTTATAGAAAAAGAATATATTCAAACATCTCACACAAAGCTCTGTAAAGATGAAGAAAATCCTAAAACATCACCTGCTCTCCAAGATAACACCAATCAAACGTGTGATCCGTCACATTTAGAAAAGGGTAACGTCTCCAGCTCATCTTCCCAATGTCCAAAGTATAGGAAATTCCAGAAAGCTTTTGGAAATGACAAGGTTCATACTACAGAGTCCAATTCCAGTATTAAAGACACTCAGGTGCCACCTTTTCTTGGGAAGGAAATATCTGATAATGATGGCACACGAAAAGCTCAGGAGTGTGTACCTATGCAGCTGGTCTCCAAATGTGAAGAGACTCAGGTAAAAATGGAAGAAGGGGAGGAAGACACTGAGAAAAAGGAAGAGTCAAAGAAGGATTCTGTGACTCAGAGTGTTTCATGTCCTGTGGAGAAAACTGATGTTGCTGCTTTCCCTCAAAACACTGCTGCACCTCATGGACTTAATTCTGTGTCTTTTTTGCATACATGTGAGCAATATGGTAACTTGAATTTCAGTGGTGTGCAAAACAACACAGTCTTAGCTGAAAAAACTGTAACAAGTACTGGAGTTGGGAATGACAAAATTGAAGGTCAAGATGATGCACCTTTAAAGGTTGATTTGTGCACTAGAGAAGCCATTAACATTACATCAGCTGGTGATCGAAGCAGTGTGGAGAGAGAGATAGCAGAACATCTAGCAAAAGGGTTCTGGAGCGATATTTACAGTACAGAGCCCTGCCAAATACATTTACAGTCTGCAGTTCTGAAAGAATGCTCGGAGCCTGTATATTCGGGGAAGAAATCAGAGTGTCCGTGGCTGGGAATCAGGATCAGTGAAAGCCCTGAACCTTGCTCTCAACGAACTTTTACAACATTGAATTCTGTCAACTGCCCCTTCATAAGTAACCTTAGTACCGAAGGATGCTCCAACAGCTCTGAAATAAGCAGTGGAGATTATGTTCAGGGACAACAGCAAGAACAATGTCCCTATAATTATGTGATAAGTTTAGGAGAGGATTCAGAAACTGACACTGAGGGAGACAGTGAATCCTGTTCAGCAAGAGAACAAGAATGTGAGGTAAGAACATCCTTGTGTATCCTTTGCTTCCATGTCTTTTAAGGCCCTACTCAGAAGCCCGAGTCCTGTTATTTTGTTGTGGTTGCTTGTTTTAAAAACTTGGGGAATTAAATTTAAAATAACCATTTGAAGATCTATATGGGAAATCACTGTTAATTCAGGGAGACGTAAAAAAGTTTTGAAGTGATAGATGCTTAGGTATTAGATCTCTTCAGGTACTTCTCTGGAACAACTTGATCAAAAGATGTTAGAAGTATTTTAAACCACAGCATGTGGATTCTCTTTTTTTTGTCTACTTCAGTTAAACATAACTAAATTTCATGGTCTGTGTTATAGAAACTTAAAAAGTTCCTGGTTTTCTTTTGAGGTGAGAAGGTGGGAGAGAAATAATACTTAAGTTTTCCTGCAAAACGAAAATCAAGTTTTCAAGCTGCCTACAGTAGCTGTGCATTTAAGACCGCTTTAATAGCGTCACCTTCTCCAAAACTTTGGCTATACTTGTTCCCTTGAAATGCAGAAACTATTTGGCGCTTCTTTCCTACATGTCACTGCTTTGGTAGCATTGTAGACAGATGCTGTAAGTAGTCAAATCTCAAAAGGATTTACAGTGTACATAGAATGACTTCTGTCACAGTTCCTAGAATTGTAGAATTGGAATGCAACTCTGTGTATGGTGGGACCTTACTGAGACTTTAAAATAAGTGAAAGCTGCCATTCCTGTAGAACATTGACAGGCCAAAAAGGGCCAGAATTGGCTTAAAAACATTCCTCATCTTTACATTACAAAGAAGAAAATGGCATCATGGCTTGAGGTAATACTTCACCCATTTGCTTGTCTGCTTATTAACCAGTGATAGCCAAACACAAAAAGGGTGGTGGTTTTTTATTTGCTTTTTAAACGAATTCCAGATCTTTAACCACAGCAAGGTAACATTCTACTGTTTAATGTACTCAAATAGAGGGATTAAAATAGTGTCTTTAGTTGGGTGCTTAATAAAACCTGACGCTTACTTTGTGAAGATGGTTTTCAGTATTTATCAGGACTGTATGATCTGTGTGTTTCTGATACCTGCTTCCGTACGTAGCTCAGGTGTACATACTGTGTACATAGACTGACTTAGTAGCAAGAGCCTGATTTTTCTCTCTTCTCCAGCATTAAGAGTTATAAAACAAAGACTAACTGCCAGTAACTTCTCTACTTTAAGTAGATGCCTGTTTCATACTAACTTTTCCTATGGTAAAATATAAAAATGGATACAGAATACACTCTTAGTAGCAGGTTAGAGGAAACTTTAGTCTGCATAATGATTCTTGACACCTATTTTATGCACCACCTAACCATAACTTAGTTTTAGAATGTATTACTTAAGTGATTTGCTGTACACAGGGATCAATTTTTGGTCCTCCTCTCAACATTCTTTTGAAGATCTAGTGTAAATGTGCTCAATTATTTCTCCCATTCTTGAGCTCATCTGTTTGAAACGCCTGGATTTTATCCACCTCATCTGATGGCTATATTACTTTGGTCTTGCTTCTGAGATTAAGGAAGAAAGATAAGTGTTGTGATAAAGAATGCTTATAATTAAAGACTTGAATTGACCTGTTGGAGTATGTGTAAACCAGTTTCACTTTTGACTTACAACTGTATCTTACATTCTAGGTAAAACTGCCATTTAATGCACAAAGGATTATCTCACTTTCCAGAAATGACTTCCAGTCATTTCTGAAAATGCATAAATTAACTCCTGAACAGTTGGACTGTATTCATGATATCCGAAGGCGAAGTAAAAATAGAATCGCAGCACAGCGATGTCGTAAGAGAAAACTTGACTGCATACAGAATCTTGAATCTGAAATCGAAAAACTGGTATGTATAAATACTTATTACTAATATTGACTTGAGTCTGTCTTTAAATGTCTTCTTTGGATATCTGCCAGTAGCTTGAGGTGGATTATTATTTTATTCACTTAAGCTCAGAGAACTTTCAGTCTTAAACAGATGACTTCTTGATAACGGTTCTAGATTTTTCTGTGCCTACTCTAAAATGCACGCTTTTCCTCTGTGTTTTTCTGTGGTAAAATTTTATCACAGCATAATTCTTGGTGAAGGCTGTTTCGGAACTGCCATCAGTATTGAGCTTAATTATACAGAACGATTCCCACACTGTCATCTCATCCTGCCAAGTTCTCTACCTCTCTGTACTTTCCTGCTTTGCTTTTTTTCCTTTTGGCTCATATAGTTCATGATCAAGTTTACTGTTACAGTATTGTTGGTATTTGTTCTTGTAACATATCAGCACAGGCTGGTAAATAGTTTCTTGAGTCTTGAATCTTAAAAATGAGACACGTGCAGAAAGGCAGAAGATACAGCAGAACTCAGGAAGCTGCTTGCAGTTTTATCAGTTTTATCAAGATTGTAGCTGAGGAATTAATGCATCCAAATTTCTCTACAGGCATCCGTTTACATATTTGCTACTCATTTAAAGTGATAAACGTGTAGCTTCAGACAGCTTTGCATGATCTGAAGTTCTTCTGGCAAGAAAGTTATTGTGAATAGCTTTTTTCTAATGTTTGTTTCTGACCCTTTCATCTCAGTTTTGTTGTTGATTACACCAGATGAACTAAATAGTTAGGTTTACTGTACTTTTAATTTGTCTGGTAATTAAGACTTTGTGCTCCACGTAGGTGAATTTAGTATCTGCATCAGGAGCATATGTAGTCATGTAAGCACGTTTTTTCCTTCTGACCTTGAAGTGAAAAAGAAAATAAAACTAGAGCAAAGGACCACAGGCTAGAAACTTATTTTCCAGAAATGCTTCGTCTTTCACAAAATGAGATTTTTTTTTTCTGCCGTAAATGAGAGACTTTGAGGGAAGGCTGAGAGTGCCATACAACCCTGATGAGTTGACAGAGCAAGTCCATTCAGTGTGCTGAATGAAGATATTCGAGTGGGGAGGGAAATCAGGTGGTTGTGCTAATAAAAAAATTATATTACTCAGGCTAAGCAAGAAGCTGTTTCTGACATTTCAGAACTTTGTTTCTGTCGTCTTATGCGATTTCTGTTTGTTTTGTAACTTTGTCGATATTGTGCAACAGTTTGGGGAGAAAAATTTAAAGACATGATTCATCTGCAAGATTAGACCTGTAGTTGACTAAACGATAATTATAGTGTAATATTCTTTTTTTCTGTGGACCTACACTAGAACAGAATGAATGTCTGCTGTTTGACAGAGATCATTGTGCGAGTGCTAGACAATGAGCATTGAGAATTGTGAGGTGAGGCCTGAGTTCTGAATTGTGCTCTAGGCACAAATGTTTCCTGTCACTTTTTTTTTCCTGAGCGGGTAAGTTTCTTCAGAACTTCTTGAGAAAACGTTGTTTGGAGCTGTTGAGAGTGTCTTAGGGCAGCTGATGCTGTGCGCCGTCAAACTTGTGTAAGTTGTGCACAAATACAGAAACTGAGAGACTTGTCTAGGCATAATTTTTGGGTGGCTGGAAGAAGACATCTGAAGAGTGTATGGTACACACCCAGGCTGCTTTGTGCATGGCAACTCCTGCCTCCTTTCTGCTTTTCTGGGTCAGTCTTGGGTCTCAGAAGCTGGTTGCTCTTCTCACGGTATTCTCTGTGATGTGGCTCTGAGAGAGGATAATGCGGTGTAGCTATAGTTGGAAAACTTTGGACAGGTAGATAATACTCTGTGTACTGTTAGGAAATATTATTTGGCAAAACTACTCATACTGGTTTCCAGTATGTACAGCGTGTTGTCTTGTATTGATGTCTGAGCTGTTGTTTATCAGGTCTTTGTTTTTCTCAGATTAAAACATGTTTGTGGTGCATTCTTGAGAAACCCCTCTATCTGGGGCAGACGTTAACCCCTTGCATTAGTAGAGGCTGGAGACTGGCTGGGGAGTAGCTTTGCTGAAAGGGCCCTGGGGGGTTGTTCTGGGCATGAGCATGAGTCAACAGCTGAGCATGAGTCAACAGCTTGTCCGGGCTGAAAAAAGGCTGTCAGCATCCTGGGTTGTATTAACAGGAGCACAGCCAGTGGTTTGAGGGCAGTGATTGCACTCCTATACTTAGCACTCGTAAGACTGAATCCAGAATATGGTGCCCAGTTTCACCACCGCCCTCCCTGTGCTGGAAGGACCTCGACAAATGAATAAGGTTAGGAGAGAGGTCCCCAGGACAGTCAGGGTTGAAGTACTTACGTGAGGAGAGGCAGATGAAATGGGGCCTCTTCTGCTCAGGAAGAGATGGCTGTGGGGAGAGCTAATAGCCACCTGCCCACATCTGTGGGGAAGTTATCAAGATGATGTTGGGAATGGGAGTACTCCTGCCTCCTAGCAGGTAGCATTATTCACAGCAGAATAGCTGGAGACCCTGTCATAAACAGAATTAGGAGGTTTCAACTGGATATATGGAAACCCTTTTGCCAAGGGGGATGGGCAGGCAATGGAGGAGGTTGTTCATAAAGGTTGGGTGGGCTCTGTCTTAGGAGGTTTTCATGACACCACTGGACAAACCCCTGAGCAGACTGATCTTACCCAGAGGTGACTGCTCAGACTACAGACCTCCTGAGGTGTACCTTCCTATCCGAGTGAATCTGAAAGTCTTAAGCTCCACTTACATGCGAACAAAAGTAGTACTCTGTGTTGAATCGAACTGCTCTCTGAGAGAATTAGGTTGAGTCGTTTCTCTTGACCAGCTCTGTACAGAAGATCATCTTTGACCCTGAGTTGGGCAGGGGTGGAGTTAACTTCCACACAGCAGCCCATGTAGTGTTGTGTTCCGCAACTGCAGCTAGAACAGCCCTGGTATCGCACCAGTGTTTTGTCTATTGCTGAGCAGGGTTGGCACAGCATCAAGACTCTCCTCCCTTTTTTCTCTTTCCTTTAAACGATCCTTATCTCAACCTGCAAGCCTTTGTTTGCAGTCATATTTTTCTCCTCCCCCTACCTCTTCCTTTGAGGACTTCAGTTGGCCATTGGTGTGAAACCACCACAGACCCCCCTGACGTATAGTCCATATAGTCTTTGCTTATTGACCTTCCGGGTGAGCCTTTGTGTTCCTGTTGTTCACTCCTGTTCTGTATATGGGAATACATGTGGGCCTCTCAGGGAAAGGTTAGCTTCATAGAAATGGCTCTTTCAGAACACCTGTGTATGCATATCCACCTACCTTGTACTTTTCTCACATCAAAGTTTTAGACTGAGGGTACTTGTGAGGGGGAGCCGAGTAAAGGACAGCTGGCCTCAAGAAACACTACTTCCTTGGAGATCCCGTGGCTCAGGAGGAGGATGCGTCACTGCGTGACAGGCTGTAGCTGTGATCTAAAATGCAATTGAGATCTTGTTATATATGCTATAGCAAGGAGAAATGCATGACCTAAATAGATTCTTCACCAGAAGTGAGAGTTCTTAATGTGATGATAATTTTGACCTCAACTAGTTAGCATTTCTTTGCAGTATTAATATAATGCAGCTAAAATTGAAATGCGTTAACTTTTTAACAACTTAAATTCCCCGCCCCCATCTTACACTGGGAAAAAATACTTCTGAGTGTTGAAGTTTGTGTTAAGCAACAGTCCAGATTATTTCATCAGTCCATGCTGCACAGCTGAGTGACTCTGCATACCCAAAATGTACACTTCAGATTAGGAGATCTGGCAAAGCTGCACTCTTTCTAATCGCTTTCGGCAAAAGAGGCTGGCAAAAACTGCTTCCCTTGCAAAGTGCCACTTAACTCTAGTGAATTCTTTCAAAAAGAAATTGTAGAGGTTGCAGTACGAGTTTCTCCTGCAAGAAGGAATGTGAGAAGAAATAAAAGTAATATTTCTAAGAATGAATTGATGTAACCCATGATGATTTATTTCTCAAAAGCTATTTAAAACTTTGTGCAGAAACTGAAATGTATGTCTTCAAAACTCTGCCTTTTAAAATTAACTGTAGAACTAAAAACGTGGTTTTTTCAGCTACTTCATTTGGGTCTTATTTCCTGTCTGTTTCCTCATTTTCTTTTCCTACAGACATTGCTTGTTTACATCATTAGACTAGCCTCTCAGTTTTCCATGTCCTTGCATCTTCAACCAGTTGTACCAGAAGTCTCAGAAAAGATTGATATTGAAGTAAAATAAATTTTCCTATTCTACTTTAGAAACAATTCTGGAGTCTATTGTTTGTTCTGTGGTGGACTTAGCACTTCTTGAGAATTTAATGTATTTTCATCTAACAGAGTAGTATCAATACTGAAAATGTGATGTCTAGTTTTTTACACTTAAATTTTCAATGTAAAATCTCCATGGAAACTGTTCTGCTTAATGTTTGGTCGACCTAATGGGTGGTAACAGTTTAGATGTGTTATCCTGTAGAATTAGTGTTTTGGGAATATTTACAGTAAGTGCAGCTAGGTTTCGTTTAATAAGTAAGCGTTATTCTTTTGGCTGTCAGCATTAGTTTTGAAAAAGCTTTATGTTTTGAAAAGACACTTCAAATAGCTGAGTTGACACTTCAAGATAGAGTGGGATTGTGCTTTTAGTAGGCATTTGGTTGTGTCGTTGTTGATCTTACAGTCTGCTGAAACAGAAGGAATTTGGCAATGTTATTTACGGACTTGTATTAGTTTTTTTGTGTTAAAATGTACGCTAAAAAGCTATTTCTCTTTTTGCAGCAAAATGAGAAAGAAAACTTGCTGAAGGAGAGAAATCACATTTTGTCAACTCTGGGTGAGACAAAGCAGAATTTGACTGGACTTTGCCAGCAGGTGTGTAAGGAAGCAGCCTTGAGTCATGAGCAAATACAAATACTTGCGAAATATTCTTCCTCAGATTGTCCGCTTTCATTTTTATTCCCGGAGAGAGAACGAACAGCGCCATCTGATAGCGAGCTCGCAATACCAACGGGTCTAGAACTAGCAGATGGCCTTTCAGGTGTTACGTCTACAAATGAGCAGAGTTCCTGTTATCAGTGTGTGAAAGGTGTGTGTGATGCACCATATGATCAAGTACAAGAACTGCATCCAGCTTCTGTAAGAACATTGGAGAAAACTTCACTCATGGAGCAGTGTGGACAGAGTGGTGCTATCACAGACTTCTGTCAGCAAATGACTGACAAATGCACTACAGATGAGTAAATCTATTCTCTTCCTATTGCCAGCCTCTCAACATTGCGATTTAAAGCGAGATTGAGCATTATCCTAAAGTAACTTACAAAGTGAAAGTAAAGAGGAAACTTTCTTCAAAAACTACATTGACAATTACATGGTCATTATATTACTTGGCAAGCTTTGGGTTTGCTCTGTGTAGTTCTAGAGTGTAATTTGTACGTGTCAGCCTTAGAGCATTTTTTGTGTGGTGATGGCAAGGGATGTTCAATTAAGTTGTTCGAAAGTATAAACTTTGTGCACAGATGTGTATTTGTGAGGAAGCTTTCATTCAGGTATCAAGTAGCCTTCACTCTGGTTTATGCCACAGTACCTAATGCCACTCTACATCTCAAGATTCCTAACATATATTTATGCACAATGACTTCCGTACATGGAGTGCTTATCTGTTTAAGATGTCTTTTTTCTTCTGGCAGACAAACTTTAAGAAGCGTATATAGCTTTATAAATGTTTATTTTATAGATGGGTTAGGATAACGTGACATTATGAGGAGATTTTGGCAAATACTCTCTGGAACAGCTAACTGCTTCCTGCTGTTCACATCCCTGTACCAGAGCCACCTTTTATTAAATATTTGCCTTTGTCTTAGCTTTCCCATGTGTAGTTAAGATGATGGGAACAGCAGAGGTGCTGCAGCATACTGCTCTTCCTCTGTTTATTTTTTGTGGGAGAAATAACGTATTGGAAAGGCAGAAGCTTGAAACTGATACAGTTCTTTGCTTGTACAGTGTGCATTGGATCCTCTGGCATCTGAATCCCAGGTGCTTGTTAAAATTCACTGATGTACAGTAACTTACTATCCTAGCACCTTTGAGCTCGCTGCTGTTTGTGATGAGTTGGAATTGAAGTATTGTGAAAGTTTATGGACAAGTGGCTTTGTTTTTTTAATTATGGTATTCAGGCACCAAATTCTTCATAACTTGAGTGCCTAATTGCATTTTAAGTAATCTCTAAGTCTGTAATCTCTAAGTCTAATTGCCCTCTGATCACTGGGACCAGTAAAGATCTATTTCAGAATTTTAATCTTCAGGTTAATTTTATGGCTAAACCTGTGGTGCATTTTCAATGGCTTGTGTTATAAGTATAGATGTATAAAATGTATAATAAGGAAAAGAGCTGGAGGGATTTCTTTTATTTACTTTATGAAGGAGAAATTCAGCCACTAAAATAAGAGAAATGGAAAGTAATCCCCCCCCCTTTTAAGAAAGACTTTTACGTGGAAGTAGATGCATATTGTATACTGATGATTGCTTTGTTATTTAGATGTTATTCTCACACCAGAACTAAGTATTGAACCTCACCACAGAAAACTTTGGTTTTGCTGGTTTACAAAACATGAAGAATCTTGTACAAGCCAGTGGAATTCTTCATTTCCTACCTCAGAGTGTATATTAGCTGTTTGTGTCTTTGTGTGCATGTACAGTAGGCAGCGACTAGAGCAAAGGACTATTGTAAATACTACTTTGCAGTTTTTTCTTGCAGTGAGACAAAACTTGCTAAAGAAACTATTTGGCAAGGATTTTTTTTTAATTCTTTTCCTCTTAGCAGGTAACATAGCATTAATAAATAAAGACTATTAGGCCACTTATTTAAAACAAAATTGACAGATTTCAACAGTACTTCTCGTAACCAGCACCTAATACAAGTGACTACACTACCTCACTTACACGATTGAAAGTTAATTCAAATCTCTAGTGATATCCTTGGATTTTCATCATATATCATATTTTAAGGGGAAAAAATATGTTAAAGGAGCATAGCTTGTATAAATCAGTGCTTGCAGTAACTGAAGTTCAGAAATAAATACTATATTGCAGACATCATGAGAGTTCTGCTGCTTCAGAAATATTTTCAGATAATCAAATTGAAATTCTTTTAAAGTAGTAGGACTTATATATGTTGATCCTGTATATGTATAACTCGTGAAGCTCTCTGTGTCTGTTCTCCAGCATCTGTATATTCCTGGTTAATTTAATCCTGCCTCCCTCATGTACTGCCATCATGGGCAGTATATTATCTGAAGTGTCCATTTTAATTAGTAAGCAAGCCAACAGAAACAGTAAAAATAAAAACAAAGTCCCAACCCCTCTGTCTATCACTTTTTAAAGTTGTTATTTGAAACGACATGGATAATGACATTAAAGCATCGTCCTATAATACATGTACTCTAAAATGGAATTTCTTGGGTTAAATATGTTTTGTTATAAACTGGTGGAGCACGTATATAGAGTGACTGGCTGGGAACTTAAATATATCCAGCGGCCCATACCCTGACTCACCTGGCTGTGAATGAAACAAAGTCTGTGACGACCAGGTCCAGAGGCTGGAATATCCACTGAAAAGAGTTGTGCTCCACTGCCATGGTCTGATCAGCCACATCTGAATTCCATCTAGCAAGTGTCGCAGGGCTTCCAGTGCAGAAGTTATGGCTGTCGTTTCACGTTGGGTTAGGATAAAATTCATGTCATGTATTTAAATCTATGATGAACTTGTTGAAGTTTGAGGGTAGGTTTTTGCCTAACCAGCTGCATCAAATAATTTTTAAAATATTTATTTAATACAGTAGACATACAAGTTGCATGTTGACTTCTATAGGCTATATCATTAACTTGCAAAAGTTAAGGATGAATGACAATTTTATGATACCGAATTCTCAGGTAAATGTTTTGGAGTTTTTCCAGTAAAGAAATAGTCAATTTTGAAACTGTAAAATACTTTGTTAAAGCATGTTTTAAAATACTTTGGACAGAATATCTAAAAGCCATAAGAGTATGGTGGCATACAGGTTGTAAAATAAACAGATAATTACAACAGTTGATTTTGTATCTTTCATAAATATTTTCTAAGACTACAATAAAAACCACTATCCTTTCTACAAAGGCTTTCCTTTTTTTGTACAGTGACAATGTTTATTGGTGTATTATTAACTTCTGTAGTACTACTAAAACATTTCTGAAAGTAGTAGCAAAATAATTTATATGGTCTATAAATTCCTGAATAATACACACAATAGCAAATATTACTAAGTTGGAATAAATTTCCTGTAAGTTTATTTGATGTTTGTGTCCTGTTCTGTTTGAGTGGGTTTTCTTCTCCGGGAAACTTTGAGTTTTTGATTTGGAGAGAGAAAAGAGGTAAATAGCTGGTTAATAGGATACTGTATAGGTTTGTTGGTTCAAGAAAAAACACAAATGACTGTGCGTATAGTCCAGATAAGCGCATGAGGTAGAGGTAGAAGCATCTTTGCAACGCAACCCTAGATAAGGTAGGTCCTGTTAAGTAATTAGGATTGCAGAAGAGCTCTCCTTTGAGAAACTACATTTATCTGTATCTCCCTCTGTACCTCCTAAACAGTTAACTGTAATACAGGATCTGTCCTTTCAGTACTGTGACTCACCTCATTCAGAAAGCTTTTCTTTAGAAGTTTTTGTAACTTGTGCATTTGGCACTTAAGTCCGAAGTTGTTTGATCCTACAGCAGATGCGTCATTAAAAGTAAAAGCAGTCATTTTAGGAGAAAAAGCTGGAAAGTAAGATGATGGATTATAAGGCTTAACTTGCTGCCTATAATGGGTAGAGCAGCAGACTGTTTTTCTCAAGGGTAGTTTTGTCCTTGAAATTCATAGTCACTTGGATTTAGTCTGTAGGTGTTTCGTGCATTTCTTGGCTTTAAGAGTCAAGACGTCATCTTTCACAAAAAAGTTACCGTGGTTCCTCTTTGAGGAAACTAAAATCTCAGTGCAAGGTTCCGTGATGTTTAAAACTCCTCTTAGTATTCAGAAAGAAACAACTGCAATGAAAGCTAAAGGGTACATGCACCAGAGATCAGGACTGTTACATTTAGTTCTGCCTCTGGATCTTTTTTTTAGGAAGTAAGAAATGAGGAACTGCTGATAACTGGTACTCTAAGTAGCACTTCGGTTTTTGTCTGAGTATGACAGCAAGTCAAATTAGTAAGAAATTTGTTTGAAGCAGCAAAAAATCTTCCAATGTTGAAATAGTGAAAACGTACCCACTCTAGCAGTTTTGGAACAAATTTCTTTAATCTTATTCTGATAAAGGTTTCAGGATAAACGAAGTAGTTGATCTATACCAAACAAAGTGAATTTTATCCCTTTTTGGCACAGAAATAGCAGCTGGACAAGCTGGACCTTTGTGGTGGTTTGCTGTTACATTGTTTGCACATTGATTTCCTCTTGATTGCATTTTTTCAAAAAAAATGCACACAGTTGGGATTTAGTAACATGGATCATGGGGATTTTTAATACCAGACTTCGTGTCAGTTGAATTTCTGTGGACAGGACTTAAGGGAAAAGGGGAGAACGAACCTTTTTTAAAAAGAGGTTTAAGCAAAGTATTTAAGCATGCATTATACTCCTGTGGCCTCTTAAATTTGTATACACTATACAAGCTTTTTATTACTATTTTTAATCTTTTTGATTTGCAAATGTTAATCTGACAAAATGTGGATGCAAATCTTGCTAACAGAGCAATCTTTTTTTTCCAGTTCTAGATAACCGGTATGGGGCAGGGAAAGCACTGTTCACCTCAGTTTTAAGCTTTAGAAATGAGCGGGGTGTTTAAACAAACACTTCTGGGAATGGTTGTGTATGAAGGTCCAGGTAATGGCATTTGTTGCTGAGAAGCGTTTTTCCATTTCATGGGTTCAAAACAAATGTTTATTTTTCTGTTGAGCCAAGAAAGATTCAGGTGAAATTTGTGATGCCAGAACCCATTTTTTTCTCGTTAAGAGAAGGTGAGTTACAGAAAGGTCAGGTTGACTTTTCTATCCCTTTTCCACTGTTTCAAAGAAAAGTGGAAGAAATAAAACCATTTACAGTAATGCTTATTCAGTATATAGTATAGTTTTCTAAGGATGCTGTTTAAAATATAGATGTGTGTGTGTGTATATGTGTGTGTATATATATATATATATATATACATACATAAAGCTTTTATACCTACTAGGTGTTGTAGGTACATAGTTGTAGGCACATACAAATAGTCCCTATTCAAAGAGTTATTGGTTAAGAGACGAGATAACCTAATAATACGGTCTGCAAAGCACAAGATAAACTAAAATCTCAGTTCTAGGACAGTGCTTCGGCTTGTTACCTACAAAACTTCTAGGACTTCTAGGACTTCTAGGCTTTCTGGGCTCTGAGAAGAGAAGGTATGGTACGACTGTAGGAGGGTAAAAATAGTTTTAGACTATGAATGAATGTGAATTTGTTCTGTGGAGGGTTATATTAGGCTTCTATAATATATTGCTAATGTTGACTCATATGTTCTTACTACAGGCTAGTGTACTGAGTAGTAAATATATAGTAAATGTGCATGTACATACAAAAAAAATTCCCTGAACTCATCAGAAATGTGAATACCTGTTAGCTGGACTGACGAATGTCTTGGAGTACCTGGAGTTGTTTGGGCCATGCAATCTATATAGTAACTTATGGATAGAACATGTGCCATCCATTTCCTTCCTGTATTTGGATCTGCATTTGAGAGGAAATGGAGGTGTGGGGCACCTCATACAATACTTCATTCTGGCAACGTCAGGCAGAGCAAACTGCATAGTACGGTCAGTATTCACTAGGAAGCCTTAAGGTTGTTTATAATGTTCAGTAGAAGCTGAATGCTCGATTGTAGATGGTCTGAAACTCCAGTTATCATCAGATAAGAGTATTCTTTGTGTGCACGTAGTGGCTTCTTCCCTTTTCAGTTCATAAGAAGCATTTTCTGAGCACTATAGCTGGTGAAAAACTTCCAGCTTTCTATGTATCCACAGACATAGAAAAGAATGAGGATACAAATAAAAAAAAAAAAAGCAAGCTTTTATGTGTTTTAGTAGTAATTTAGTACCAATTATAACTTGCACATTTTCGATTACCAAAAAAATAAAAAATAAAAATCACTTAGCAGTGATTTGGTTGTGTTACAAAACTAGAAGGTCAAAATGAACATATTTGTAATGACTAGAGACAATCAGAATACGGTCATCTGCTTTTGGAATTTCAGTCACTCAAATTAAATAAGGAACTTTTTTCTTAGTTCATGATTTAAAAAAAAAATACAAAAATCAAAGGAAATAAAGCCAGGTGTCAGATTCTGGAAGATGAACTGGTAACTTGCAAGATTTCCACATCCACAAGACTTCCATTATTTTCTTAACAAGAAAATGGGTTTATTTGTTTTCATGGAAAGACTCTTTCTAAAAAAAAAAAAAAAAAAAAACTTCTGCAAAAGCATATAATTTTATGAAGAGCCACCCTGAGAACAGAAAAACCATGGTGTCCAAATATTTTGGAATGTGAAGTTTCCCATAACTATTTCCAAGCTGCTAATACCTACTTTGAAAGTAAGTGCTAGTAGGTGATCTCACATTTGTAATCAAGATTCCCAAATCTGTATTTCATACAATTGATTGAAATTTGATTATTTTTTTTTCGGTGCTAATGTACTGTCACTTTTTATTCTAGTCCAAGCTAGGACTCCTCAAGGAAGTCTTGCTGATGCTTTCAGTAAGGCTACAAGTCTTGCTTACTGGGCTAGAATGTAAGCACAAAAATGTCTGTGCATCTTGATCGCTCATTTCTTGAGAAGCTCAGATTTTTATTATATAAATGCTACTTAATCCAGTGGTTTACATTATAATTTGAACTGTGCAGTCTGTTTTCTTCTTTAAACTGTAGATGGCAGCATAATACTGCGTACTGCATGCATCACTAGGTGTATCAGTGAGGGCGAAATATTTGTTGGTTAAAAAAAATCTACTGGAAGAGTGAATTTAGATTATTAAAAAAAAAACTTAGAATATGAACTTCAATATCTAGCACTTCATCCTGTAAACTATGCTTACTACTCATTTCAGCAGATCAGTGATGTGAATGCAGCCTACTGGTTATTGATGTACTCGGGTGTGAATTGCAACAGCATTTATTTTGCTTGCAACTTTTCATTCCTCAAGTGTATAGTATCTCATTGGCTTGTTTTCAGGATAAAAATTAGAACAACAGTAAAAAAATAAATAAATTTAATAAAACATTTCCCAATGCTTTCCTCTTTGTTAATTTAACTAAGTGGCAGAGTACATTACAGTTTGCCTTGGGGCCTGGCATAATCTGTGTACCTTTTTAGTGCTATTATTACTGCTGTTAGTACAAAGGACTTTATATTACTCATTTTCTAAGAAAGGAAAGGTCTTTAAATTGTGCTAGCATTGAGTCTTCTAAATATAAATAGGGACAGATGTAGATTTTGGTTTAAAAATGAAGATACAGCTTTCGAATTATTATTTTGTCGTCAAACTATCACTGATAGCATCAGTCTGTGGTCTAAGAAAATATGATCTTGCCACTTTGTATGTACTGTGCAGTAAGAGGAGGTAATTCCCACAAAGCTGAGGATGTTTGTTCCCCTTTTCCACCTTCCTGGTAAAACACCTTTTTCCTGGACCATCTTCTTGGATGCTGCTGAAGAAGACAAATGCTGCTTTCTGACAGCCTGAAAGGTACCAGGTGATACCAAGTGTTTGGTTTGAACACACAGAACAAACCACACTTTGGAAGAAGATATTGGCTGACATAGGCTTTACCTAGCACAAGCTGTAGCTCTCAGCTGATGCCATCTAACACATGCCTGTGAAGGAGAAGGAATTAGCTGAGATAAAATAGATGCCTGCATTTAGTTCTGCTGAGAAACTGTAGTGTCCTACATGCTGATGTCAGATGTTGCCAGATCAAGCCTTAGGGTGTATGTAAAAGAATGAATTTGAAAAATGGTATTTCAATCATAGACTAAAACTTCATGTAATTCTTAATTGCGTAGCTAGATAAAACACTTAATACACAAATCCTAGCAGATAACTTCTCAAATTTCCCTTTTTCCCTCATCAGCTTAAAAATAAAAAGGTAGATCCATGTGCATATGGCAAAATTTTCTACCATAACACTGAAAAAAAAATTATCTTATTATGTAAATCTTATAGAGACAGTCATAAAAGTGCCTTTAGGGATATTATTAATTTGCTTGAAAAATGACAAGCTTAACCAGAAAACAGCTTTTTGTTGTAACAATGTGATGACAAAGACTTCTAATGTATTGGAATGCAAATATTAAAAGCAAAAATGTACAGATGTCATAAAATGAAAATCCCCATTTTTCAAGCTGGTACATTCCCTTTTGTTTTGCAGTTATGAAAAATTTCCAAATATTTCAAGTGGTTTTGTTAGTGACAGAAAATGACCTGCGTATAATTCCCGTCTCAAAAATAATTAAAATAAGTAAATTTAAAAAAAAAAAATCCTTTGTCTGAGCTGTCAAAAATTATTTCTGCCCGATCTTAAAATCAAATGGTTATTTCAGCTCAATACTTTTTTTTTAACACTGGACTCTGAAAATGCTCTGAAAATACAGGCTTACAATGAAGCATTGAAGAAACTAAGCAATAAAATACAGCAGCATTAATCCTTCTTTAGTCTTTTCCTCTTCCTCTGATGTTGATCTGAAGATCTAGCATCTGATCTTAGAAATATTCTTTGACTGGATTACATTATGGAGTTCTTAATAGGGGAAAAAGTAAACTGAGGGGAGGAAGACTGCTGCAACTGAGGCACTTGCCCTGCAGTCATTCCAGTGCTTTTTGGAGATGTTCTTATGGCTGAAATCTTGTTTGCATGCTCACAAATTTAGGAAATCTATCAATCAAACCGTTATGCCAAGAAGCCAGCAGCTGTGTGTTGTTGGATGTTTTGCTTTGTTTCCCAAAAGAGCTGTGATTTTGGGCTGGGGGCTTAGACATCCAACAGCTGATGTTTGGGGTTGGCACTCTGGTGCCACAACTTTCTAATGTGCGAATTCCTGCAGTGAAAATACCTCGGAGAAATGTGATCTGCCATACAGTTGCAGGAGGAATTGCATTGAAAGTTTTCCGTAGTAATTTTCGTAGCAATCTTCTATAGGTGGCTTATTGCTTGAAAATAGCCATACTAGTGCTGCATGCACTGCAGTTATGTATGTTGTTTATATCTCAAGAATTATTGGATTTTTCTGCCATTATAGAACAAGTTGTAGCAATTGGAGATAGTCACTCCAACAGCTACTTTCATGAATGTTTAAAAAAACATTTTAAGTCAATCAATTCTTAACCAATGTTAGTTTTAACTTTCCCTTGAAATCTCAAATCAGACTGAGCAATACTGATGAATAAACTTGATGTTTGTCAGCACCACACCATCCTGTATGTTCAGAATTGCTGACTGGATACTGACAGAAGTCAGCCAGAACAGAAATCTTGCTTCAGTGTCATTAGCTAGCAAAGCTAGCTAACGAAGGAAAAAAAGTCATTTGCAAAGGCTTCCTGTTTTTAATAATGTTCTCTCTGCCTTTCCATTCCTCCCAGTTTGTGACTTGTTGTAAAATATAGGAATTGTAACTCTGCATGTGCTGTTGGACCATCACACTGCATCGTCACCAGTCAAGTCCATGAAATAGTAGGACCCAAGACTCTGTTTTCCTCACTGTTCATTTGTGTGTGATTTATGATTTGGCTATTTCGAGAATCAGAAAATTGTGTAAGACTTGAGAGAAGTCCTGCTGTTGCTGATTTTCTTCCTCTAACTTCTATCCCCTCCAGAAGCTACTGTGCGCTATTCAGATAGGATGTAAAGCACATGAAAGTGAGATGTAGGATTAGTCATGACTCTTCCCACACAGTTTTTAAAATGAAGGTTTAATCATTGTAGGTTTTTACAACTACAACCCAAAGCTGTAAATTAGCCCTTATTTTTACAAAATGCTGCTATCAAACTAAGTGTCTGTGTGTTACATAGCATTACTCCTACTGTCTTCAACATTAGCCCTGAGAAGTCAGGGATCTAAATGAGTAAACTACTGTGAGAGGGGGAATATGAAGTATAGCTCAAGAGCTACGCCTTCTTTCAATATGGATCCCCAGCCTTCAGCTCCTTAGTGGCAAGGCTTGCAGGTGATCTGAAATTGTCCACAGCAATCAATACTGGCTTTCCTAAATTTATGGGCTATTTTATAGTCTATCTGTGTGTCAAGGCCACATCTGCTCTGTAATGACAGCTGTTGTCACCCCTCATCTGGTTCTTCAGTGCATGTGATGTGTGAGTTTTAGCTCTGTTTTGTAGGAGGATGCCAGCATGGAAATCACAAGGCCAGGAAGTTTCTTTAGCTCTGCTCTGAGGCTGGGGCTGTCTCATGGCTATGTGCTGTAAGGTATCTGAAACTTTGGCAAATCTGGCAGGGGGGACACAAAAATGTAGGTTATAACAAGGCTTTGTAATGAAACTGCAAAAGAAGTATTGAGACAAATTGAAGTATTTTGCTAACCGACAAGGATTTCTGTTGTTGAGATGTACTGAATGAGCTGAGGCTAGCTTAAAAAGCTCAGTGGATATGCTTTCTAATTCTGTGTTCTTCCAAGAATGAAGAAGCTCAGGGGAATGGGGCTCACTGCTACAGTGGTAATTGCAATAAATAGTTTCATTGCTGCACAGAAATATTCCTATCTGGCTAGATAAACTCCAAGGCAAAGTAAAGTATCAGTGATTGTGATTAATTTTGCTACTGTCATTGCTGACACTGGTAGAGGAATTGGGTTGCCTAAAAATAGGTGATTAGTGCCACTTCAGGTGTGTGGATCTCCCATAAGTTATCTGTTAGGCTCGTGTGATGTCTTGTATGCTTAATAGCACTTTCTATTATACTAGAAGCAGATGTGTGATCAAAAGAAGAGTTTTTATAACACTGGACGTCAAGGCACACATTGGACATCATAATGGAAAGCCACTAGTCAACCAAAATTGGGGAAGATAACTTTAAATGATGATACTGAAAGCTTTGGCAGCTCTCCGACCTGTGGTATAACCTTGCTGGCAGCTAAGCACCACATAGCTGTTTGCTCAACCTCCCCCCCAGTGCAATGGGGGAGAGAATTGAGGCGAAAAAAAAATGTAAAAGCTTGTGGATTGAGATAGACAGTTTATTAGGACAGAAAATAAGGAAAAATAATAACGATAATAGTAATAATAATGTGTACAAAAGAAGTGATGCACAAAGCAATTGCTTACCAGCTGCTGATTGATGCTCATCCTATCCCTGAGCAATGGTCTCCCCACCCTGGCCAGCCAGCCCATATTAATTGTTCATTATGTCGTCATATGGTATGGAAGATCCATATCTGTTCCCTCCCAGCTCCTGCTACACCCCAGCCTCCTCACTGGCAGTGTGGTATGAGAAGCTGGAAAGTCCTTGGCTTAGTGTAAACACTGCTCAGCAATGGCTTCAATATTGGTGTGTTACTGGTATTATTCTAATACTAAATCCAAAACACAGCACCATAGCAGCTACCAGGAGGAAGGTCAGCTCTATCCTAGCCAAAACCAGGACGCAACTTCACTCAGGGAAGAAGTTTGAAAAGTGAATGTAGTTTAGTGAATGTGTAGTTTAAGGCTTGGTAGTGGTTTTTCACGGAAGGCTTTTCATTCCAGGAATCAGAGTGACTTAGGCGATGGGAACTTCCCAGTTTAGGTGTATGACTAAACAAAGCATTTTAAAGCACTGGATGATAAAGCACTTTTTAAGTTTTAAGAGAAAGCCAGTAGCTAACCAAGCAAAATTGGGAATTATAATACTAGTGAAGAGGATAGGTAGGAAACAATATTGTAGTCTGTAAATAAACCAGAAGAATCAAAACAAGTTTGTGAGGGGAAACAAGAATCCTTAATTCAGAAGACAAAAAGGGAATCAAAAAAAAAAAAGGGGGGGGGGTAAATTAGGGGAGTCTACAAATTGCTAAAAACAAGTAGTTCTTCCTGTGTTGTATAATCTTCTATGGACTGTTTTGGCGTTGCATTTAAAAGGTTATTTTAATGCTGTCTTTGAGACAAGACTTCTTGCAGGTCTGTCCAGGAGATGAGGTTGGAAACAGGTCTCAGTAGATACTGGATGGTGTCTTCTGCAGTGCTTTCATCCAAGTGTACACCCACAGGTATGATCGGTTACTACACTGATAGTTCAGCACCAGACGAAGTGGAAATATTAGGTATGTCCAGCCAGCCCATGGATGTCTGTGTTAGTTGGATGAGGTGAATGGACAGGAAGTCTGCTGAGCTTAAGGTCACCCCGAGTCCTTCAAAAGCAGGCCTTCTTGGCACAGGTATGACGACAAAAAAAATAAATAAAAAATAATTGTAGGGAGATATTTTAATTAAAGCTTTATACGTGATAGCAACCATTGATGTCAAATATTTTGACAATTTTTTGGTATTAGATAATGAGATAAAACCTAATGTGAAGATCAGATTGTCTCCTGCTTTTATATTTCCTAGATGTTCTACACTGAATTAAAAATTTAAAAAAAAAAAAGTCTTGTTCCAACTGGGGATTTTGGATAGCAACTTATCAAAAAATTATTTTAATGCTACTAGCTGTATACATTTCAAATGTTAGTAAATAGATTTTAACAGTATCGGAGGAGCAGTATTAGCTCTGTTGTATGTCTTAATAGTAGGCTGATTGAGTGGTTAAGGCTGCTGTAGTGTCTAGACAGTGTTCACATATCCAATATACCTTAATTATTGCCAGCTGAGTCTAGATGCTGTGCTGAAGCTCTAAGTTTGATCCCTTGCCATCCACATCTACAACCTATTTCGTTGAATTTGAGCATAGCAAGACTCTGGGAAGCAAGGGGAGCAATCCCATAGTTCAGTGTTCTTAACTTCCTTCTACACGTTATTAGCTATGTGTAATATCATCTGGAGGAAGAGACAAAGTTATACAAAAACAAGAAAAAAAAAAAAAAAAAAAAAAGAAAAATCACCAAAACGGTGATTATGATTTGATGTTTCAGCACAGGCTTTCAGATAAGAAACAGATGGAAGGAAGGAAACCTCATGCAGTTGTTTAAAATGGATGAGTAAAGGATTGGAGGCTAACTGTAAATATCACTGGAAGACTAATTCCAATTGTTATTTGATTTGCAGGGAATAAAGGATTAAGAGGGAATAAAACAAAGATCTGGCTTCTCACTCATTCCTCCCTCCTCTTTTGCAAAGGAACCTACTTAGTGAAACAAGATCCTCAAGAGGGAGTGCCAGGGGTAATAGAGAAGTGTAGATGACAGCCAGGAAGAATCACTGGCTATTGAAAATGTTTGTAATAGCAGAGCTTGAATACAAGAGAATATCTTGCTTCGGAAATCAAGTGAAAGGACCCTGCTAACTCTGACTGTGGAGGGAGGATGGGGATGGCTAGTAATACACTGGTTTCCTGTTGGGTGGGCACCTTCTTGTTCTCCAGAAATTTCCCGTTGGCTGGTCTGTTTTGCTGCAGAACACTGTAGCCATTGCATGTATTTGCATCAACTTGTGTTTGTACAGCAACTGAATTTTTTTATAAAATAGTACTTTGTGCAAGGATAATGGTGCTGAGGAAACGTACTAAAATTTGGCATGACAAGCTATACTTTTCATCTGAATTCATGGGAAAAAAAAAGCAGAAAATAATGGTGTTCAAACAGCTAATAAATGCATACTTTTAGTACTAGCTGTTGTTTGGTCCTATTTCTGACCGTCTGATCACATGGTGATTCACTGACTTCACTAATAATGCTTTCAGAAATCACAGGGAAGATGTGAGAACACTTCTAAATATTTACAGACCACTTCAACTTCTTCATTTCTGACACAGTCAAACAGCAACTGTAACTTCCACAAAGCCGAAGGACCAACTTCTGTTTCACCGAATTCCTTTTCCATTTCAAGAGAAAACTTGAGGATTGGAGATCTTCCTTTTTATTCACACCAGTTTTTCTTGTTCCTTTCAAAGACCATGAGTAATAAGACAGTAGCAGCTGCAAGAAAAAGTTTCTTCCATTTTTGATGACAATGACAGACCTCTTGCTAAATTTAGAGATTATTAGGGGCAGCTGTATTTGTTTTTATTAGGGAAGGTGATGAAGAAAGATTTTACCTATGTTGGTCAGGGCTGTTTCTAAAAAGCTTCTTAATCTTGAGCTATCTTCCCAAAGGGAGGGAGGAAGATCTTGTCATAATCCTTGGATTATGTGAATACCCTTTATGCTTACAAGTGCACTGCATAAAAATTATGGTGTCAGAAGCCTTACAAGAAACGTTCCTTTTATTCACTGAGGATTTTTTTTCCTGGTCTGTGTTTTTATTGGTCTGTATCAAAAATGCCTTTTTTCCTTTTGAATTTCCTCCTCCTTTAAATAAATCTCCAAATATTTTTGTTATTCTATCCATCTCTATATGCTCTTTAAGGAAATGATTGAGATTAAGAAAAGTTTAATTCTAGCTTACTATCATCAAACTAAGTTGAAGACGGTTCAAAACTCTTATTGAGCTTCAGGGAATGATTTTTCCTTGGACTTTTCCTCTCTTTAAGGAATTTGAATAATTCAGGAACTGATAAACTAGGATAGCCATCGCTAACAATGATGTAAAATAAAGTGCTTCCAGAACTATGATGAAAAGTGCAATGAATTTAAAATGAATTGTGAAATCAAGATTGTTGTTCTCCTAATATGGCTGATTAAGATTTTCATGACATTAAATGACTTCAGCTCAGCTACATGCAGAGAAAATTAACTGTTGTTTTGTGAGGCAGCTCAGATGCTTGGAGATTTATGTACAAGACAAGGAACTCAACGCAGGAGGAATAAATGAAGCTCACAAAAGAGAGGTGACTTTTCCTCCTATCCCAGATTTCTTCT
Organism: Cygnus atratus; assembly: GCF_013377495.2. NCBI lineage: Eukaryota > Metazoa > Chordata > Aves > Anseriformes > Anatidae > Cygnus > Cygnus atratus. The sequence continues at coordinate 109,998,524 of NC_066362.1, forward strand.
GCAATTAGCAATGCCATGTATGCACTTGCGTTTGAATTAATTAAATCATTTATACTGTAATGATCCTTCTCTTGCTGAGTTCAAGGCAAGACCCCTGGGTGGGGCTGTCTCGCTGGGGTGAGGTGAGATGAATTACTAGATTGGTCACAGGGAAAAACAGCCTGGTGGCCTGGGTGCTAGCCTGGGTCACCCAAGGATGTGGGCCCAGTCTTTGTATTGCAGCGTTTTGTTGTGTGCATGTAGAGATGGGAAGCAAGAAGTTTCACAAAATGACCTCCTCAAACACTGATCGTGAAGGCTGCAGAGATGCTACAGGCGGCTGAAAACATCCATGGAGGAGGTGTTGCAAGGTGTCGTGTCTACCGAAGTCCTCTCTGTTGGCAACCCTAAATTACCAAAATGAGGTGCCTGTGGCTGGGGCTGCTTAAGGGATCTTGACTCACTCCACTATGATCTTCTTCAAGTACTAATTAGGTTTAAGCAGGCTTGGTGAATAAAAATGCCTAAATGTCTTAAAGGAGTTGCTGAATGCATTTCTTGTTTGGAAAAAACTATCCCTTCCCCAAAGAATTTACAATAAAACTAGACACACTTGGTAGTGTGTTTTCCTTTTTTTTCCTGGGACCTTCTTATAGGTTTGAAATGGCTCTCACTTGCTGTGACAGTGAGCATGAGAAGGGGAAGCAAACAGCTGTCTCCCAGAGGCAGGTCAGAGGCCTCTAATCTTCCATTTTCTACATACAAGATTAAAGATCTGCTTTGAGTTTTGATTAAGAATGCAAAGTTAAAAGATTAAATACCAGCAAGCCAAATTAAAGAGGTTTAAGTCAATCTCAGAACTCATCAAAGTACCAAATTTTTAAGCTGTCATTACAACACAGGATTAGTGCAAAGCTTCCCAGAACCCTGATTTGATGTCCTTCAGTCAACAATGTTATTCTCCCTGCAGTTTGTGCTCTTGGCATAAAACCAGCTATTGTCTTGTATTTAGAGCTCATCTCACCTAGATCCTTCTTTGACTTTTTCTGTTTTTCTACCTGTGGCCCAGTTAATCTAAGAACCCTATTGTTTTGTGACTTGTGGTTTAGCAGTGCACTGTTCCATATTATGCATTGTCACAAAATGCATTCATGCTCAGTAAATTTGACTGTTTTAAAAAAAAGGTCTTAGTCACTCGGGTAATTATAAACTGTTCCTATGAGTCCTAAGGAGTAAATACTTTCTGCATCCTCTGTATATTTCAGACAATTGATTCTAAAAATAAAGGAAGAGGGGAAAATGTAATGAGTTCCTAGAATTAAATGAGTCTAGCATGGTGATCATCAGCTACCTGAGAATCAGTTTTAACAGTCTGTAATCGATGTTCCGACCTTTATGAAACCATGAATCATTTCAGCTGAAATTTGTGAAAACATAGGACAGTGAGAACGGAAGACTGGAGAATGATTAGATCTAGGAATCTGCTAATGCAAATAACTACTTTGGTAATAAATTTTACAAACTGTCATAAATGTTATTTAAAGCTCAGGCTGTAACGCATTAAAGTGAATGTTCCTCTGGTTTTCAATATAGTAATTTGGTTCCTTTCCATATTTTATTTATAGAGTTTGGGATGTCTCAGCTATGTTAACATCACGCTTTCCAGGATTATAACCACAAAAGATAACTTACTAATGTTACCAAGCACCACGCTAATTAAATCTTTAATTTGAAGTTATTCCCCCGGTAAGATTGTGCGCCAAGTGAAATATTTCAACATTTTAATCTAAAGACTTACTTTTTGTTTGTTTGTTTGCTTGGTAACAGTTAAGAACAATAATTCATCTTATTGAACACAGACACACATTTTAACATGCCTGTGCAGAATCATGTCTTATCCAAAATACCAAACTCATATGCTAAACTATGTCTTTTTTAAAATAAATTAATTAATTAAAATCCATGTTCTTTATTGAATTGTAGTATCTGCATCTCTATATTAATGAGAGATCTTCATGGTCTGTTCTGACTCTTGCAGTCATTTCTGAGAACTGACTTGATGTGAAAGACCTTACAAATTACTGTTGTGTAGTATATGGGACTGTAGTCAGCACATAGTATCTTTCAGAAAGTTCTTCAGGATCATGGAAGACAAGAGATAAATTCTTGGCCTTTCAAAAAAGTTTTTTCTTGTAATGTTTTTTCACCCACTTTTTTGAAACTACCTACTATCTAATTTATTTTGGGTATACTACATAAAGCCTGAAAAAGCTTTTAGTCAGCAAATAAAATTCAAATTAGCTAGGTTTTCTGAAAGAACTACATTTGTGCATTTTGATTAAAGGCAAAAAAAAATCGACTGCCGAAGAACAAGGAGGACCATGAAGAAGGAAATACAGGTACTTCTTATGAGGCTCTTGGCATCGTACTCCTGGCAGATTTGCAGTTATTTTATATCTGAGTTTCTCTTGGTTCTGTTTTCATTTGCTAGTATTCAGGTTGCAGATAGAAATGGAAATATGAGAGTATGATTTCCAACCCACAGCAATCATGACAAGTAAGGAATTCACAAAAAACACTATCTCCAGGAAACGGTATTGGCAAATTCATTTTAGGGGTAAGCAGATACAGGTTAGGTAGAGTTTGCGTAAACTTGTTCATGAGTTGGTAAAGCTGGGATGCAGCTGACTTCTACCATATTGTGCAAATTTGTTCCTGCAGTTTGATTAACTTCTTTTTCAGTATTTATAGTGTAGAAACAGTCGTGCTGTCTGTACACAGGTCCACCTGGCTCTGTAGGCACTTTGTGAGAGTGGCTAATGCACTTTGGACAAATACAGTGATATTCTTCACCTGGCATTTCCTCCTGGTGATCCACAGGTTATGGGCTTCCTAAGCCCAAGATTGCATTGGATTTTTCTCTTTAATGGCCTAGTGGCTTTTTTTTTTTTCCTTTTTGAGAAAAAGTACATTTCACATGCTGGCGAGTGACACATTTTAAGTATGCAAAAAACATCATTCTAATTATTTTCTTTTTATGTTTTTTTACCTGACCAATTCTTTTGATGCTTTTAAGTGTTGGTGTTATGAAAAATGGGGAATAACAATTCTATTCACATTTTCCTTACTGCGCAGAATTTTGTACAGCACTGACCTGTTACCTCTTTTTTCCATGATGAGTAATTCTCTAAAGCCTTCTTCTGTTTTTCTCTTCGTCTTTGACTTTCTCTCTTAAGTTCTGCTATATCCATTTTTAGATATAGTGAGCAGAACTGCATGCCTTGTTTAAGAGACTTATTTATATACTGGTAAAGAATGCTTTCTGTTTTATTCTCTATTCCTAATCTTTGCTAATATTTATTTTGTTTTGACCAGAAGTGATCTATTTCCAAAAAACTTATTCACTATGGCTCTTGATTTTTTTGTTTCTTATTCATAGACAGGTAGTTTAAAACTCATTAGTGTGCATGTCTAAATAAGGTTGTTTTTCCCTATATGGATCACTGTGCTTTAACAACATTGAATTTAATCTGCCTATTTTACCATCCAGCTGCTCAGTCTCCTCCTGCAACTCTTCACAGTGCATTTTATTCTTTTACTGTGCTGGATTATTACCATCAGCAATCTTTATTATATAGTTCACTTTCTTTTTCACATAATTTATGACCATGTTCTACACAGAGATCATTACTGGACCCATGTGGTAGCTTCCTCTATAGGTTGAAGGCTAATCATTTATTCCTGCCTTTTATTTCCCATCTCTTAACCTATTATTAATCCATAACAGGACCTATATTTCACAAAGAGCTTTGTTCAGGTAGTACTATACAAGCCCGTTTTAGAAACCCTAATATGGTTCACTCATGGCCACATGCTTGGTGATCCCTTCAGGGAACTTTAATAGGTTTGTGACTTCCCTCCTGTGGTCATATTGACCCTTCTCATTGTTGCACTGATGTGTCTTTTAATTCTTCCCCTGTTATAATCTTAATCAGTCTGGTCTCTACGGGCAGCAGAATTACTAAACAGCTGCTCGATAGATCCTTCCATAGCTCTTTTCAGAAGTTGGTATCACTTTCCTTTTCTCTGAGTGCTCGTGCCATAGGAGACATCACACCTAACTACTTCTAGAATTAATATTTGAGATACTTAAGAATTAATGAATGAAAACCATTTGGTCCTCATGAATTATTACTCTTTATTTTATCTATTTGTTCTACATTTCTTCTACTGACACTTCTATTTAGCAGATTCTCCAGTTGATTGAATGGCTAGGTGCCAAAACAGGCAACTCCATGTTCTTCCCCATGATAGAAGTAGAAGTAAAGCATTGATTTAGCATTTCTGCTATGGCTTTAAATTTCTCGTATAAATTTCTTTTTCTTGCACCTATTTCATTTCATTTACCTATTTTCAATTTTCAATTTTCAATTTACCTATTTTCAATTACCTATTTTCATTTTCAGGTTCTACAGACTGGTTGATTTTCTACATCTGAGAAATTTGAAGAAAGTCCAAAAAACTTGTCTGCAGTGTATTTTTAATATGGCTTTATCTTTAGCTAGCATTAATGCACTTTTCTATTTTCCTTGTTTGGACATGGCTTCTACTTCTGGACAGATGCCTTTTTGCTATTAATAGCTTTCTTTATTCTCCTGCTTGACCATTACAGCATTTTCAGCAATCACTTGAAAGTCATTTTTAGTACAAAGCATGATCTAAGCCTCTGCTATACTGTCTTCATATACTCTCAAATCACCTGCAAGGATTTTGGTCATTTAGGTGCTGATTTTAGTGTTATATCTGTGTGACATATTGTTTCCAGTACATTATTTCCTTTATCAGGCCTGTGTGGTTTCAGTATGAACAGGTAAAAATTTTACATAGCAGTTGAAACAAACAGATGAGCAAAGATCAGCAAATCAGTCTGTGTGAGGTTAAACTCTGAACTGTTGGCAAAATCAGGATCGTGTTGTTATTTGGGTTGGGCCCTGCCTGTTACCAGCAACACACACGTTCAATGAACTCTGACACTGTGGTCCTGCTGGGTGCTGAAGGAATGCCTGTAGGCCTGACAGAGCAACGGATGGACCCGTCATGTTGACCCACTGAAGGGAGGGCTGCCCTCTAAGAAGGGTGTCCACAGGCTTTTGTTCAGTTTAGTTTAGTTTAGAGGCCTTCTTTTCTGCTTATGCTTCAGCTGAGGTGGCTCATCCCCCATTTGGAGGGTTGGGCAGCATCTGCAGGGGATGCCCCTGAGGCCTCCCACCGCTGACAGGCTTCTGTCCTGGCCTGGTCAGGTGAAAATGGCGTTCCCAAGGCCTTGCTAAGAGTGTGTCATAACGTCAGGAGGTGTTACAGTTTCTAAAAAAGGGTCCAGGACATGGGCTATTTCTACAGTTTTTCATATGTGTGAGAAATTCAATGGTTAGAAATGAGGATGGAAAATGGAATAACCCATGGAAAGTAATCTGACTGTGGCTTGTTGTCTATGCTTGCTGAGCTGAGGAATCACGATTCAGAACAAGCAAGTTTCTGAAATGTTCTGTGGTTTTGTTATGTAAAATCTTTACTGTATTGATAGGGAGAGACTGAGGATTCCTGCAGCTTCTTGGGAGGCTGGAGAGGAGTCAGGGGATGTCGCTGCTTAGCTCTATTGGTTTTCCTTGAACAATCAATGTCACCACTGTGACAAGGACATTCAATTTAATCATCTGAAAATTAAGGCAAATAGTTGAGGGGCCCCAGAGAATACAAAGTGCAATTAAGAGCTAATTGACAGAGAATAGCATAAATTGACCCATTATCCCTGAGCCTTGCTTGTGAGGATCAAAAGTGGGAATGGCTCCTGCACGAGGACTTGGTGAGGAGGTCCAGAGGTGATGTGGGAGATGTGACAGAGGCCCTGCAGGGTTGTGACCAGAAGGGGAGGGCAGAGAGGGACCAACGGTTCAACATCTCCTCTGTGGACCATTAAATGAAGCTAGCAGGAGCCTGGTTCAAACCAAACAAGAGGTGGGGCTTCACTTAATGGATGGCTTGGACTTCATACACAAAGATATGTTTAGGTGCTAAAATATTACATAGGTTGAAAGAGAGGTTGAACAGGTAAGTGGAGAAAAAACTGCAGCAAATCTGGGAGGTACTGCTGCAGAAAAGTACGGGAAAAGAAGTTGCATGTGTCTATGCTCAGTGCATAGGTATGCCCCCAAGCAACATAAGTCAAGACTGGAGCTGAATGTGTGATAAAATGAGGAATGGACAACATTTCAGATGGAGAAGTTATAAACTAGTGTGCAGTTCTCTGCTACAGAAAGAGAGATTTATCTAAGCTTTACCTAAGATGTTTACATAAGCTTTACTTAAGCTTTACCAAAGCTTTAAAATCATCAATCTTTTTTTAAGGAACTGTTTCTAAATATGAAGTTTGAATTTAAGAATAAAGTAAATTAATTAATCTGAATTACCAAGAAATGTAGGATCATGATTACCATGTCTATTCAGAAATTGCTATAATTTATATAGCTCTCTTCACTCACACATCTTGATACTTCTGATAGTAATAATCATGTTTTGGAATCCATGTGTTTGAGCATTATGAGCTACATTGGATCATCACAAAGCTTCAGCTACGAAGATGAATACAAACAAACAAAAGTTACAGCTTACAGTTCTACAGAATGAACTTGGTCAGTGGATGTCACAATATTCTCTGACCAGATTCTTTCAGATGTTCCACATGAGGAAGGTATATTATCAAATCTACTTATCATCAAATGTTACTTATTACCGAATGTATTTAATATCAAATAACTTATTTGGTTTATTTGGTGTTACATGGGATTTGATTTAGCAGAATGATACAGAAATGTATGGAAATCACAAGCATAATATAACAACTGCAATGTACAGTTGAATCACAACACAGACGTAATTCCCATTACCAGACTCTGTATGTTCACCATCACTGTGCTGGGTGTCCCCAGTCACTGACAAGGCACATGTGGGTTGAGATCAGCACAAATGTTTGCTTTCTTCAAAATGTGTTTTATTTGTTGGCTGGTATAATACATTATGCTGGGCTGAGCCACATGGGCACTCCCCCCACATGGTGGTCTGGCTGGCTCAGGAAGACATTGCTCTTTGTTAACTGTCTCTGAAACGTGATGACTCACTGGTGCAGCCGTCTTATCGAAAACCAAGGTTACCCTCCAGCTGCAAGAATGTGCAACTTTCTTTAGGATATATTCTTCCCTGAGCTTATTGCTTTTTTGTTGTTGTTTTCCTCTGAGCTCTCCTCCACTGTAGGGGGTGCTGGTGGGGCTCAGTGGTGCACTTGAGTGATGAAAGAAAAGGCTTTGAGTTGCATTTTGGAAAAATCAACTTACTGGTGTAGTTCTTCTTAGTATATTTTTAATATTAGAAAAACGTAGTAACATTAAGCTTTTAGTTACATTTCATTGTTTTAACAATTGTGTGATACATACAATACATTGTATTGCATTGTGTTAGTTCTTGTGAGTGCATTAGAGCCCTCAATCTTATTGGGCACTAGAGGTCTCTTATTTACACTTTTTGAAAAGACTACAGTTCATTTGTATGCTGAATACAGAGCTCATCATGTTGCACTTGATTGCTACTTTATTATTAGAGGTACATCATGTGCCGCAGACCAAAAAATATTAGCACCAATTAGAAGTCCTAGTTATTGAATATCGTTCTTTCCTATACAAGCAACAGCACAGCTTCACTAGCAGGAACAAAGCATAAAAATCTCCTATTTTTCTTAAGGAAAAAAGAGAGAGAGAGAGAGAGAGTTAAAAGACAAGGCAGTTTTTGTTATTTACTATGCCTTTGGGAAGGGGGAGTCTAAAGTTCTCCTTAACTGGCAACAGAGTGTTGAGAATTTGAGCCTGGATTGACTTTTTTTAGGTAATTGACTATGTAGCTATTCTTTCTGGTACATTGATAGCAAAAGAATAATTGAAGAATTTGTCCATAAAAGCATATATTTTGTCTCATAAATATGCCTCCATTTAATTTTTGTGCTTGAAAGGTCTAGAGCACTCAAAATGCAGTAATACAAAGGAGAAACACGCTTGTAATAAATCCTCAGGCATTTGAAGTATATATTTGCTATGACTTTTATCATGCATTTGACATTTTCCTTCTGCCCAGCAACAGTTTGTTATAGCCTTTACCGCAAGAAAGATTGTCAGTGGGAGGTTATCAGATGCTAGAAGTGCTACTGCTGGAAGATGTCATCTGCAGATATTGCTTACATTTCTTCTCTTTATCTGTATTTTCTTCCTCTGTTCACCCCAGGGGAAGATAGAAAATGGATTAAAATTGATTGAGCTAATGAGTTTTGGAAAAAGTGCTGAAATATACGTTTTCCATAAAACCACGAATGAAATGCATGCTGGCTACAGTCTGCAGAGGGACTCTGAAAATAGAAATGCTCAGATGCAAATTTTTCCTGATTTTCGCAGGATAAAATTCTTGCATCTACTCTGTGGCTCCTTCCATTGTGAAGCCCAATAACTTCTTGCAAGCATTAAGGACTGAAGCAGCAAAGTTTAAATTGTCACTTGAGTGATTATTTCTCTCTTTTATAGAGGAAGCTTCTGAGGCACACAAAACCAAGAACCTTGCTCCCGTGCAGGGAGTCTTTGGCAAAGGTAGGGTTGTGATCTAAGTCCCTCGTCATGAAGAGATCCCAGTTAAGATTTCTCATTTCTAACAGCTTTGACTGACTCACCAGGAACCTTCTTGAAGTCCAGTGCCCAGCAGCAGCTCAGTCCAACCCAAGAGCACAACCTTCACCCCTGAGGGTTTCCAAGACCCAAGGAAAGGCCTGAACAGGCTGCTCTGATCCCAGAGCTGGCCCTGCCTTGGGCAAGGGCTTGGACTGGAGATATCCCAGGTTTACCTGCCACCTAAATTATCCACGGTGCTCTGAGAGCTTTTCTGAGTGCCAAGGATGGCAGTGGAGGCTGCTCCTGTACCTAGCTGTGGTGGGGACAGAGCTGGCTGGGTGCTGCGGAAAAGAGATGAGTTGATTCCTGAGGCATTTTATCTCAAGTGCAGTTGTCCTTCAACTGATAGGCATAGCCCAGGGCAGGGCAACCTGGGATGATTTTCCAACACTGGGCTATATTTGCCCTCTGTCTCTATTTATTGGTCTATAAAAGACTGATAAATTATACTTGCCTGCATTAGAAGTGAAGAGTTATTATTAAATTGCTATATAATGTATCTTTAATGAGATATTTAAAAAGAAGGGCAGAGATAAGCTCAACATAAATGCAGGGTAGGAGTGTTTACTCCATCCCACAAATATTTGTGTTTTCGCCTGTCTACATCAAAGCCAACTGACACTGAGAAAATGAGAGCTACCAGCACAGCAACCCTGAGCCTGGGGCTTTCCAAATAGGCTGGTGGTGCCACCTCAAATCCTGCTGGGACAGGATCCCTCCAGAAAGCCCAGTACTGAAGGCATCCAGACTATGGGCGCTCAACCACATCAGAAAGGAGACCAGGCTGACGGCACAGCAAGAGGGCTGGATGCTGATCTGCACATGCAGGGCTCCCTACCAGTGTCTGGGGACAAGTTTGAACGTGAATCTATATCACACATCCCTGAGCGAGGCTGAGCACTCCTCCCAGGCTGCTGACCACTGTGCGGTAGGGCAGAAGTGGAGCGAAGGACCAGGATGCCCATCCTGCAGCATGTGGAAACAACAGAATGGGATACCAACGCTGATTAGACCCTTTTCTCTTTCCTTAAAATTACAGATGTGGCAAATCTCTGTGTGGCGCCCCATGTGAAAGATAACTGATCAATGAGCCAAGGCTGCACGCTGGGATGCTGATGTTATCCGCTATTTGTACTACTCGGAGCGATAACTTTAGAGGCTCACGTTCTTGATTCGCTGAGTTTGTAGCTGCATTACAAGTCTCGTCACGTTTTTCCAGTTAAACTAAATGACTATTATTTCCTCCTCCTCCCTCCCCCACCCGGCTGTTGTTGTTTAATTAACCATAACATGCTGCTCTTCAGTGGGTGTTTGTTTATAGCTAGATAAATGTCAGTAATATGCTGTAGTGTAAAGTCTTTTAACTGGGAATAGTCAATTTTTTTAACTACTACTACCACTGTAAATAGGAAAAGTTGCCTTAAAATCTATTTTTCTGATGACTTTTCTTAATATTTTAATTATTGTTTTAAAAGAAATGTGCAGTTCAAATTGGATGTGAAACTTTAATCCCAAACCAAAACCATATGTGACAAGAAAAGAAGATTATGTGGATTTCTTGTAGCATTTTATCAAGAGGTTTAGTTCCCTAGAAATTCAGATCACATCTGCATTTCTCAGCTTTTTATTTTCCCTCTTCTACTTTCTTTTTAAGCCTCTGAGAAGACATAGGCAAAACAAGCTCATGCCCAGCAACAGACAGAGAATACAGATATAGGCTGATTTCTTTGATTTCTGATACCTGTGTTCAGTTCCCCCAACGTAAGTTAAATATCTTGAATAACAAAGAATTTACTTTGCCAAAAGTGCCATTGGAGCACATCCAAAAGCTGGTCCCTAAGTGTTTTGTAATCATTTCTCCAAAACCATCTTTATTTTAATAGTCTTTCATGTAAGAAACACCTGAATTCACTTTGTGTGTGTGGAATGCTGTAGAGAGTTGACAGACATTTGGGACACAAGGTATTCTAGCACATGCCCTTATCTGGTCAGGAGTAACAGTACAATGGAAGAGGTTTGGGGTTCCCCTTCCACTAGGTTGCAGAGACCTGGGACACAGATCCTGAGGGTGCAGCTTAGTCCAGTGTTTAGAATACAAATATTCCTGCTTAAAGAAAATTAAAAAATAAAAATAAAAATAAAGGAAGAAAAGGAAAAGAAAAAAACAAGAGTGAGAAACAGAGAGGAAGGTTGAAAGCAATGGCAAAGACAGAATGGGATTATAATGGTCAAGGACACTGAACTACATTTTACCCTACGGTAAATCAATAGACTTCTCCAGGCTGCCCAAAGGGCTGCTGGCAGTCTTTCCCCATCACGTACACTGCGCCTGTCTCCTGTGGCTCCCTGTTTGTGGCCAGGTCAAAAGCCAGGCTGAAAGCAGTCCTAGCCTGAAAAGCACCTCCAGAGGCAGCAGATTTGTCAGTCCGAATCCCAAGCTACATCATTTTATTCACAGTAATGGCAGTGACTAGTTAGAAATCAGCCAGGGTGCGAGCACACATCGAGGGGGGCTGCTCTGCTGGGAATATGGCCCAGATGTGGCTGGGCTAGGGTGTCCCTGCCTGCAGCCTGGTAGCGGGGCTGCTCATCGCTACATCGTGTAGGCTGTGTGCCTGAGAGCATGGCCAGGACAGGGCTGCAGCCAGACAAACCTCACGGGGATTGTTCTGATCTGAGCTGTGTTGGCAGGGTTGGTAGCTAGGTCGTGGATGAAGCATCTCCAAATGCAGGGCTTTGCAATGTTCCCTTTTTTCTCAACTTGTTAAAAAATTGAATTTTCTACTGTTCATTTGTTCCTGTTGAGGAATGAAGGCAATTGCTACGTCTCCTTATAAGCTTTCAGCCTGTTCTGCTGTTGTTTTTTTTTTCTGCCTTACTAGGCAGTATTGAAGAACTGAGGAATATGGGCACCAAAATCAATTCGTCTGAACAAGACATCTCTAATTGTTCTGTAGTGCTTATCCAGCCTCATTCCCTCTCATGAAAACATGCTGAGGGCATTTCTGCCTTGCTGAATGGCCACAGAGCAGCATCCTGTGACAACATTGCCGTGGGGTGCTATGGGGCCAGGCTGCCTCAAAGTTGGTTCAGGGACCTGCCGTGCTGTACCGAACTATGGGGTCTGGATCACCTTCTGGCTGCCTGAAAAGCTGCTATATTTTGTGGATATTTTGTATTTTACATAAACATAACACTGTTCTACTAGTTGTAGATTAAATCTGGAAGATTTATTGTCTGCATTGTCTCCCCGAATCCCTATGCTGAGATTACATATTTTAATCTTTTTTTTTGTCCCCAGTCCCCATTTTATCAACAGAAGCCATAGATGTTCACCTTGGGGGAGACATTCTTTTTCTTAAAACCATAAAATTTAAACGGGGAAAAGAATGCAGAATAGCAAAAACAAGCTATTGTTGCTATCAGATGTCACCGGAAGAAAACATCACTTGCCCAGTGTCACTTGGAAAACATGTGGTATAGCTTGCTGTTCAATCCAAATCTATCATGTGATTTTCAGCTTTTCACAATAACCTTTTTCTTTGCCTTTTTTTTTTTTTGTTTGTTTGTTTGTTTTACTTGGTGGCAATCTGTATGTTTTGAAACTAGAGAGGAAAAGTATATTCATGATTTATTTTATAATAGTATAGAGTCTGTAAATACAAGCTATTGCCTTCATGCACATTTATATTTATTGGCTGTGTGAAGTTTAACATGTCCCAGATTATAGCTGTAGCAGCCACTGAGAATGATCTTGGTCCTAAAAAGTGTGAAAAGTAGAAAGGCAAGAGCTGGCAGACAACACGCAAGGATTTCCATTGGGAAATACACTCTGTTTTCTATCACTTACTTCTATTGAAACTATCTCAGGCCAGAAAGAGTTGTTTTTCCAACATAATAATTTCTAGTCATTTTTGTTTTCATTGCATGAAAAAGCTCTGCCGAGACTAGGGAAATACCAGCAAACCCCACCGACAGCATTGCCCGAGCCTGGCTAAAGTAGTCCCAAGTAAGAGGGAAGCCACCTCTGCTGCTCTCCTCCTCAGAAGGGCCGGCCGATTGCTCTGCTCTGACCACCTGGAGTCACCTCCATGAGTAACATACAGGCCAGAACCTGAGCTCCCTGCCAGTTTTGTTATTTTTAGGTTAAGGAAGGTTTTTCTTTCTGGTAGCTACCATAGAATCATAGAATATCCCAAGCTGGAAGGGACCCATAAGGATCATTGAGTCCAACTCCTGGCACCACACAGGTCTGCCCAAAATTTTAGGGCATGTGACTAAGAGCACAGTCCAAATGCTTCTTAAATTCAGACAGGCTTGGTGCAGGGACTACTTCACTGGGGAGCCTGTTCCAGTGTGCAACCACCCTTTCAGTGAAGAACCTCTTCCTGATGTCCAGCCTAAACTTCCCTTGCCTCAGCTTAACACCGTTCCCACGGGTCCTGTCACTGGTGATAACGGAGAATAGGTCACCTGCCTCTCCACTCCCCCTCGCGAGGAAGTTGTAGACTGCGATGAGGTCCCCCCTCAGCCTCCTCTTCTCCAGGCTGAACAGGCCCAGTGACCTCAGCCGCTCCTCCTATGTCTTCCCCTCTAGGCCCTTCACCATCTTCGTCGCCCTCCTCTGGACACTCTCCAACAGTTTAGTGTCCTTTTTTGTACTGTGGTGCCCAGAACTGCACACAGTACTCGAGGTGAGGCCGCACCAGCGCAGAGTAGAGCGGGACAATCACTTCCCTCGACCGACTAGCAATGCCGTGCTTGATGCACCCCAGGACACAGTTGGCCCTCCTGGCTGCCAGGGCACACTGCTGGCTCATGCTCTATCGACAGAGCATGGGCTGATGAATCTGAAGGCCGTGCCATACACCAGATGTGCAACTTTCTAGCAAAAAGAATGCTCCACATTGTAGGAGTTGAAATGCTACTACCATCCATGCTGCTGCTCACAGACATAAAGCTGCAAGAAAGATGGGGAAGAAAAAAAGTTTTTCTCATTGCAGGATGACAAAATCTGTCTCTCCCTCTTTTGTTGTTGTTGTTGTTGTTGTTGCCGTTTGTGTAATGATTTAAGGCTGGGCAAAGGCATTTTACAAGGCGTTTGCCATGGGGTTGTGGCATACCTGCAACCAGTCCTTCTGCACCACTGATGAATTACGAGTCACTGTGCAAAGATGGTTGGGACTGAACAGACAAGCTGTGAGAGGACATCATAATGGGGACATGTTGTGGCAGAAGCTTCTGAAGATGATGACCCTCAAAAGAAGCAGAAGGTGAAGGCAAGGGTCTGGTCAAGGTGTCTGCCCTGCAATGGATGGTTTGTGGCCTCAAGCTCTTCTTTGTTCTTCTGTTTTCCACCTGAAAAAAAGGTGAAGATCAACCTGCATTTCATGGGAGCACTATGGCAGGAGCCATTTTGTGTCCTAAATTCCTCTGTCCCACCACATCCCAAAGCAAAGGAGAAAAAAAAAAAAAAAAAAAAGTTGAGTGCTCTCAATTCCACTGTTGTTTTTTTGTTTGTTTTTTTTTTTTTTCTTACCAAAATAAGAATTTCATATGTATGAAGCAAAATATTTTGTGTCCCTTTACAAAAATCAACTCAGATACCTTTTTAAAGTCATCTTATAAAGAAAGCAAAAAATAATTTGGAAGGTGTCTAAATGACTTTGCTTCTTGAAATTCCCTTTCCTACACTAGCCAAAGTTAAAGAAATATTCATTTGAATCCAAAATGCATTTTTGATGGCCAAACTCCACACAGGAAAATGGAGAGTGATCCATTAAAAGGATTCAGATGGTAGGATAAGGAGTCTCATATGAATAATGTAGACAGATTGGTCTTTAAGAGACACATTACCTTCTAATTTTTGAAGCAGAGTTTCAGTCACTGAGTTATAGGATGAAACCTCTCTTTTCCCAGCATCTTTGTACCCATAAACAGGAGATTTATCCTCCCAAATGGTGAAGTGTCCTCTCAAGTGCTGCTCAATTTTAACATAAAGGACTCCCCATTAATATTTTGGGAGGAGAGTTAGTGGTTTTTTTGGATATCATGAGCTAAGAACATTAGCCAGGTGGGGCTTGGGAACAGACATGATATCTTTTATTAGACAAACTGGTACAGTTGGGAAAAATAAAAATGTTTTCTGGCACACACTGGCTGAAATGAAAGCAGCAAGTTTCAAAGTGAAATACAGAGTGGGAACAGTTGCTCTGAGTTTAACTGGTTGTCTTGGTGGTTAGGCTGTCTGAGAGAGAAGGTAAGAAGCAAGGAGTAAGGGAGGATTTTGGTACTAGGAAAGGCAGCTAAGGACAGAGGAGGAGGAAGGAATTATCACTTGTAGAGCCCAGAGGGGCTAAGGAGTGACTGCTGAGCTCTAATGTTTTCTGAAATCACAGCAATAGAGTGGTCTCTCAAGGAATCAAATACTTTTATCTTACAAGAAACTACAAGAAACTATTGATTTATTTTTTTTTTTTTACATTTTTGGATTTCTTTTTCTTCTGTTTTCTGCCTTTCCTTAGCTTTCCTTCACTTCTGTCAGGCCTTTCAAAGTACCGAAAATGAACGATGCCTACAAATTCTCCCCGGTGTTTAGAAAAGTTCTTATCCCTTCCTACCTCTTTCTCACCCGTACCTCTTTAAAAACTCTCTGTTCCCAGAAACATTATTGGCACAAGGTAGAAATTTGGAAAAGAGAGAGAGAGAGAGTCGTTTTTAAATTAAATTTCTTTGAATAGTTTTTTTTCTTTTTAGCAGCTGGAAAAATATATAATCAAAATAGTTGGTTTTAAGAGCTAAGCTAATGCTGCTATAAAAGTAGAAGTAGGGAGTTAAAGGCACTGATAGCAAAGAGAAGCACATGCATGTTTAGAGCCACATATGTGCACACTGGCTGTGTGTCTCACGTCTGACTCATCACCATCATGTTCCAGCACAGATCACTCACATGTGGGGCTGCATTTAATTCACCTTTCTTCTGGGGGCTGTTCTTTTATTGGAAGGTGAAATGACAATTATATAGGGTAAAGCTTACAGGAAATTTCTCCCCCAGACTGGTTAGTCTGTCCAAATGACAGCAGCCCCCCTGTCCCTTGCTGCTGCAGTGACCCCAGCAACCAGGCAGGCTGGGGGCTGTGGACATAGCCCTGCACAGTGCCATGGCAGCACCAGGGGGACACATCTTCACACCATGTGCACTCACTAAAACACCCACGCACACGTGTGCTGCCATCTCTCATCTTCCATCCTGGCAGGGGGAGCGGATCCACTTGTCAGGCACATCGCTCTGTGAGCATCCCCACTCTGGTTCTGCGTGCCTAGTCTGTCTTGTCGAATGGGCACTTCATAATTTTAAGTAAGGAGATCTGCTAACAGATACGATACTCTTTAGGAGGGATTCATGTACTCCATCACTTTTGAAGAAGAGGGTGCTGCTTAGTGTAAGTAAGAGTGATGGTAGATGTTTTTTTCAGACCTGTGCTGCTCATCTATTTGTTTACAGAAGCATCAATCTGAACTAGAGGACTTCACTGATGGATGTAGCACAACCATGCCTGTCTATATGATACAAATTATATATGATACAGACTTTATTTAGCATATATCTATTTTCTTTGGGCATGTTAGCTATGCTCTTCTCTTTAGTTAAGGATTTAAATGAGAACACAAATGAGTTTGGACAGTCCTGTGAGACTTTCCTGTTCTTAACTTTGGTTCTTGGCTCTGCCACAGATCTCTTATGTGACCTTGATCAAATTGCTTAACACCTCTGAAATGGGTTACTCTCTGTAAATTAGTGATAATAGATTTATCTCTGCTTTCACTTTCAGCTTCTATTTTAATTGGATGGGAAGTGTCCTCTGCTTACTTTGGTTCTGTATTTTACTCAGAAGCAGTGTTTAGAGTAATGTGACCTGACTTCAGCTGAAGTCTTTGGTAGTCTTACGCTACTAAGACTGGGGACTAGTCAGTTCAGTTTAAATGATGTAAATGACAAGTGCTTGAAAATTTGTTATGAGTGACAATTACATTTTAATTCTCTTTGAGAAGGATTTTTTTTATGCATACCTATTTTAACAAAAAATTGTAAATTCATGCATCTGCCTAAGCTGGAGAAATATTCGGGTTTGAAGTGCCAAATTTCTAAGAGGCTATTATCAATCACAGCCTTTCTGATCTTGCCAAAGCCAGACAGAAAAATCTCAGGAGTAACCCCTCTTTCATGAAATTTGTAGACCAGTTTTTCAGCCTCTAAGAGGTTATGGGAAACTGCATGTCTAGCAATAACTATTACCTCTGAGACTTTTATATAACTGCAGGAACTCACAGTGCCCCATTTGCTATTTTAGGAATAGTTTAGGGTCTGTCTTGGGTCATTAGTTGAGTTGTGAAATCATATAGTTTTTTGCAGTCACTTTATGTGTTTATATTACTGGAAAAAAAAAAACTTGAATCCTCCTTTTCTTTTTCCTACATGATGGTGTTGCAGACTTGTTTAGTATCCTCAGTTGCTCACTAGTGAAGAGCTCAAAGGTCACTTTGACATGTGGAGCTAGACATGGAAAGGGCAGGATTTGAGTAATAATAAAGATTTCTTGTCTTGTTCAGAAATTTACTGCATGCATCTGTGCTTCTATCTGCAATATATTTCGCAATCAAAAATAAGGCTGAAATGCTTTTTTTTTTTTTTTGTGGGGTGGGGTGGGGAAGGAAAGCAGTGATAACTGCTTCCATATATTGCTTTTCATAAGCAGCTTGAGGTTGATGTTATCTTCCTTTGTTCCCATGGACCTTCCTTATTTTATGGGATTAGATTTCTGACCCAGGCACCCTATTTCTTTTCCTTTACCCATGATTTCATCAGCTATTGATCTAATCATAATAATTATAATAACAACAACAACAAAATTTTCTTGTTGTTATATCCTAAAGAAAACCCTTAGAAAACCCTTAATGTTCATAATTCTCCCCAGAAAGGGGACTGCCCTGAGGCATTTAGGTTTCTCTTTGTCTGGAGGAATTAAAGATCAACATTTGTCAGGAATATGAGGATGTCTGTAGCTCTGCTTTGGTGCAGGGGAACTAAATGACCTCTCAAGACTCTTTCTAGTTCAATTTTCTGTCTCCACTACATAGCATTGCAATATGTCTAGAAAGAGCAGAAAAGATCCTGCATATAAATATCCCATTACAGTACTCTTTTTTCAATAACACTTGAAAGGTCAGATTTGAAGGGAAAATCTCCGTGCAACATATAACTACTGTGTTGCTATTGATACATTAATCTCCTATATATTTTTTAAAAGATAACAACAAAGAAAAAGCAGAAAAAAAAAAGCAGGTGTACAATAGTTGCAGGAGGAACCTTGGAAATATGTTTCACCAAGGGCAGAAATTTAAGGATTTTGAAAAAAAAAAGAGTCTTACCCTGTAGAAGTACTTCATAGACAGGAAAACTCTATTTATGCCTGGAATCACCTGGAAGTACATGGAACCACTGAAGTAAGGATAACAGGTGTGGGTCAATGGTCATAAAGCCAAACATGCAAAAGAACAAATGCATACAATTTCTTGTGTGCATACAAAGCAAAAGTTTCTCTCCTTTCAACCAGTGCTGCATGCTATAATATTTCTTCAGATGGTATAGCTGGGAGTCAGTCTAGCAGGCACTGCAGAATTGGTTGTCTCCATCTGCTCTTTCATCTCAGTGGTTAACCTTAATCTCAGAAATGCCCATTTTTTAATATTTTTTTTCCTAGTTTCAAATGAAAAATAATATTAGCCCTTAACTATCATGGTATGTAGCTACCTACAGAGATGATAGATTTCTTAAATAAATATAGAAGTCCATTCATTTATTAAAAAAACACTGGCTAAATTGAATAAATGTTGATCATCTATTAATATTAAGAATAACGTGTCTTGCTAATGTTTTGGCTATGGATTGGCATCATTGTTTACTCACATTTCGAAACAGCATTGCAGAATGGATGATGCTCAAATCTGTATCTGAAAAACCCACCATAATCTTTCTGCAGAGAACTTCAGGGGTGAGGAAAACAGAAAAAGAAAGAATGAAGAGCTATAAGACGAGACTTGTGCAGCAAGTTCAGCAACTCATTTTACCTACTTTATATGCATTTTGTATAAATCAAAGGTCACACTTTGAGTCTATGTTAAATCATCAGATAGCTGCTTTCAAAATGTCAGCAATTCATTGCACAAATAGTCTGCCAAATAATAGTTAATCAAGTATAAATGGCATGCAGATTCTCATGTAAACTTTGGGAAAATTGTTAACCTCAGCTAAATGTAGATAATATTTTTCATGGAAGTCACTTCATACACTTGCCTTGGCTGATTTAGTCTGGGCATAGCTCTGCTGTAAATCATTTCAGAAATGTGGATTATACTGAAAAGACATGTTTGATCTTATTAATATAACTGTACCTTCTATCCTCTGTCTGGGAGTTTCTTGCTGCATAAAAGCAGCCTCTTCACAGATCTATGTCACGAGTTTAGAGAATACTTTGGGTCAAACCTTTAAAGAGAAAGTATTTGTGTAATGAGCATAAGCCTGGATTTTCCCCCATATTTCACTGTAGGCAGAATGACATACAAAGGAGTTGACAGATTCTCTGGTTACTTCAAAACAGCCCTTAAGCTCTTGACAAGACCAGCTTTCCTTCCATTTGCACTGAGATTAGCTGTTGTGCCACCTGTCCCTTTTCCTTCTTCCCTTTTTCTTGCCAGTGTGTCAGCTCCCTTCTCCTTCACTTCCCTACCACATCAGTTCTGTCAAGGCCACTTCATTTTCACTCAGTTTTCTTTATAGCCAGTTGCCCCCCCATCCCAGCCCAATTCAGCCCAGGGCTGAAGAGACATGTAAAGGGAAATCCAGCCACCCCTCCTCTTCAAGGATGCGGGATGAAGGCTGGATGAAAAGTATGGTGCTGAGCCATCTTTACCCACAGACCATGTCCCATTTCTTTTCTCATGACTGGATTTTTTTCTGAGGGAGAAAGAAAGCTTAAGAATAGGCTTGGAGCTCAGTTACTGGAAATGCCCATTGCTTTCTGGTGCAAAGGCAGCGGAGCATGGACTCGCCTTGATGCACTCATGGTGCTTGTTCTTTCTCTGACAGATATTCTGCTCTCTCAAGCCAATTGCTTCATGCCTTTCTTTGCTTGGCAGCCCTGCCCAGTGCTATGTGTCTCCAATTCTCCATGGCAAGCTTGTTTCTCACCATTTTAAGGAAAATTCCCTTGCGCTCTTTTGGGGTTTGGAGTCATAACGTCTTTTCAGTCCATTTTTCCTGTCACAGTTGTGCCCCATATCTGCACTGTGAACCTCTACCATGATTTATACATGCCCTAATTTATGGTCATTAGTTAGCTATCAGCATGAGCCACTTTTACGTCAGACCATGGCTCTGTGATGTAAGTGGTCAGGATCGAAGTGTTGCTGAGGTACATTATCCATGCTTTCTAGCACTTGAGATACAGTTCATCTCTTCTTGTTGATTGTAGGAACTTGCAGTGTGCTATGAGCTGTGTACAACTAACTAAATAAGTTCTGGCATGTCTCTGGTTGTCCACATCACTTGCCCTTTCCCTTTGCCTGGCTTGCTCAGCCCTTGGATGAGGTCTCCTTCCCCTCTGTAGAGGTCAGGTGAGGGACCCGTGGTGGGGCTGAGCCAGGCCCTTCGTCTGGGTGCTGGGAGTGAGGAGGCCTGGTGCCCAGCTGGGGGCTGTTCAGGTGCCTGTGTTTGAGAGGGGATCACTTCACTACCATAGTGGCATTTCAGAGTGACAGACATTAGTAAAAGCAGAAGCAGAGGGGCTCAGGAGGTAGCTGGGTGCAGCAATGCCCTGGGGGCCTGCATGCCATCCCAGGCTGACAGGGGAAAGTTGGTGTGTGCCAGGCAGAGCTGTGTGCCAGGCAGAGCTGTCAGCTCGGGAAATGTGTCATGTGAGTGGTGTGTTTAGAGGCCATTTGTCCTCCTCAAGGCAGGTTCACCTTGACCAAGGCAATCCTGAGAGGTCTGGCCTGTTTAGCTTAGGCCTGTTCTGTCCTTTCCAGGCCACCTGTACCAGTGCCTCTGTGTCAGTAATATCCTCCTCCTTGATGAAGTCTGACTGTCTTCCTTCCTGTCCCTGTGCTGCAGGCAGAGGACAGTATTTCCTCTCTAGAGGAACCTTGGATGTATTTGAATATCATCTTATTTCCCCTCAGTCATTGCTGGACTAAATAACTTTAGTTCTTTCATCTGCCCACCCAGATGACTCTTTTGGGGCAGTTTTTTTCTGCTCTCCTCTAATTTCTGCCCCCGTTAATCTTGAAGCACAAGCCCCCCCGGCCAGGTACAATACTCCAGCTGGGCTCTTACTAGAGCCAAGCACACTAACTAGAGAGGTGCCAGTGTCTCTCTTGCACGTGCACTGCCACGTACCCAGCCCGGTATGTTTGCCTTCTCACACAGCAGTATGAGCACAGTCAGTTGTAATCCCCTGATCCTCTGCTGAGGGAACACTGCACACACATTTGTTCTCTGTAGGCAACTGGTTATTCATGTGCTAGGGTGGTGCTTTACATTTGTCCTTAATGAATTGCATTCAACCGGTGTCATAGGAACTTTCCAACCTAGCAAGATCCCTCTGAATTATGACTGTGCCCTCCAGAGAGTTTGTTGATACTCCAGAGTTGGGCTACTCTGCAAATGAGTTTATTATCTTTCACCATTCACATTATTTATGGAAAAGGTGAATTGATAATAAAATGCTGAATATCTGTTTTGACATTTTGTTCAGCATCATACATTCCCAAAGAACTGGTTCCTTGGGATTGCAAAGGAGATGCAACCAGTCTTGTATCAGACATATAACCCATTAGGTGTATGAATGAGTTTGTTCTTCAATGACTAAAAATAATTTATCCATAAGCTGTTTGCCTGCTGTGCCACTGTGGCATACAAAAGTGGTTCAGTAATGTGTGTCATCTTACTAGGATAATGCTGATGAACTTACAAAATGAATGTGTTGGTGTAAGTTTACCGTCTTTCTTAAAATCACATCATGTCATTATAAAAAATTTTGGACCCATTATCAGCTACTTTATCTTCAAGCATTTTTGTAGAACAGCTGAATATGTGCCATCCAGGCAGTCTGCATAGTGTAGAAACAATTTATATTTTACTTATCAGACTTAACAGTCCACCTCCCAGAAGTCTATTGAATTTCAATCCTATAAGATGTATTTCAAGTAATTAAAGTTGGCTAAGCCTTGCTGGAAATCAGTACTGGGTGGGAAAGGTATATGTCTATCCTGCAAAATAGTCACATGTAGAAACAAACAAGCTAAGCTGGTGTCTCTGCATAATTCAGCACAGTTTAGATATGTTAGCCCTGGCAGTAGTATAAAGATTTGAAATTGCCTTCAGTTGTGGTGCTAGTAAGTTTTATAGTGGCATGCGCATCCTTCTCCAGTGGCCCTGCTGAATGCCTTAAGTTTGCCTTCTTGGGTCCATACCCCCAAAGGACAGTCCAAGAGCAAAAGCCTCTTCAGCCTCACTACTCTCTACTTTGCAGCAGGAAGTACCCTAAACTGCTGTTATGAATATTTGTTTTCAGGATGGTATTTCCTCCTGAGCTAGACCAGTGTGTTTTCCACTGTTTTTCCAGGTTTTTCCAGCTTTTAATTTTTTTAAAAAGTCACTTGTGTAAGCTGGGTATATTGGTGATACGCTGGTAACTATCTGCAGAGATAAAGCTGAAAGCAATATAAATAATTAATGTTTTTCTCCTGTTGAATGTCTCTTACTTAGCATTAGCTGTCATTAAAACCAATAGAAGGGATACAGAACAGAATGAGTTACATTTACTGAATTTAGCCTTTAGATAACTGTCAAATAGGTCATGCTAATTAGGTGTTGCATTAAGACAATTTTGATTATGGCAACTGTCACTAAGGGCTGTTGTCAGGGATTGTCTTCCAGCTCATTTTTCTTTATAGGCAAGCATGTCTCAACATTAAAAATACCACTGTGCTGGCTCTTAGGTATACAGCCAAGCTTTGTGTGGGTTTGTAGAGATGTGGGTACTTCGCATGCTAAGAACAGAAACTGGAAAAGATAATTTAGACATCAATAATTGGACAAGTTTGCTGTCTTTAATTAAACAGTCAGATAAAGCTTTATATCTGACTTTATATCACTGCACTATCTGGGGGGCCTTCTAAATGGATTGCAGTTACTGTGCTCCAGATATACCCTGAAATGAGTAGATAACTTAGACATCTAGAGGATAACGAAGATTACCTTGCAGGGTTCAGTCTCTGACTGGGTGATGTTTTTTATAGGAAGAAAGAGAGATAATAGTTTGGGAAGAGAAGGAACAGTAACAGCATTCTGGAAAAGCTTTTCTCACGCTTCAGAGCATCCCCTAGAGACTCTCAGACTCTGATTTAATCATCACAGGAAGATTATTTAATCTATCATTAACCTGGGTTTAAGTTTTTAAAAAATAAGCAATCCATTTATTTTGAAAGGGGAGTTGGGAAAGCAGAAAACAAGCATGTCTGTAAAGAAAGCTATCTTTTCTGGGTGACATCTTTTTGACAAGAGAAGCATCAGTCAAATGTATGGGAAACTTGATCCTTGTACTTTCTCTTCCGTCTCAGAAAAAGCAAAAACCACATCACTCTTGTTGTCGTTCTTGTGAAGATGCAAATTCACCAGTGTACACAATGACTTTTTAAATGAATGGCAGCCTACTCAACTCCTCCGAGTGGGAAATCCTCTGGGAGGATTTGCAGGATACAGATGTCCTCTCCATCCTTCTGCCCCCGCCTGTGAGGGACTGATACCCAACCTCCGTGAGCAGGCTATTAATCTGACATGCAATCTGATTGAATGAAATGGGGTAAATCCCTGTTGGATAACAAAATGCTAGATTAGCAGTTAGCAAACGTTGTGATTAGAGAGATTAACTGCTAAAGACATCATTCTTTCAGATATAAAGCCTCCATTTTCATTTAGAGTTGGTAGTCCATGAAAAACTACTGTGCTAGCAATTAAGAAACTGTAAACGTGCTGACCTGCAGAAGGGTGAATGAAACCTAAGGTAACTTTGGTAGCAGTATTTCTTGCTGTTTGCTTGTTAGGCACTCCATTTTTCTTCCTCTGGGCATTTAAAGCTGTGTCCTCTCAAGAGACACTGTTTTCTTTGAAGAGGATGTGATTCAGTGTTGGCTACAACGAGCAGAATTCATTCTTTTTGTCATTAGGTTTGTTTTGTTAGGTATGGGACAACAGCTTTAAAGCAAGGACGTGCAAATGGCTGCAAAGATCAAAGGCTTCCCCACAATTTTCTGAGCTGCCTCCTGGAAATCTACCACCGGACATTAAAGGTTACAGTGGTCTCCCCTAGTGGCGCTTGCAAACTCTATAATTTAAAAAATAATCATTGAAATATGATATGCACTTTAATAGGCACCATTAAGTTAGTCGGCTAGTTTAATTCAATATGGACATGATATTTAGTTTATGCTTTGAGATGGCAAGCAGGAGCTTTACAAAACATACTATACTTTTTTTTTTTCAACAGTGCTGCATCTCTTTCTAAGTGTCAGTGGAGAGTCCAGTGCTCTTCCGCTCTAAGCACATCTGCGTAAAACCTGAAAATCTGATAAATAACAAATGGAAAGGGAATACCAGTATTTTGTCAAAACCTGAAGTGAAAGCTTTTGGGGATACTAGTGTTTATATCAAATTCCCTTTCTTTGCAGAATAAAGATGATTAAAAATGAAAAGAGGAAATGCAGATCAGGAAAAAAACATAGGAAATGTATTACGGATACATTTAACAGGTAGCTTTAAATGTGATCTCTCACATTTCTCCCTTTCCAGAGACATGATAGGTAAATAATTAGAGTTAAGCTAAATCATACAAAGAGGTGTCCTTTTGGGGTTAAAATAAATAAATAAATAAATAAATATCTTGATTTAAGCAACTGCTTTTGAATATTCTGCTAGGATCAAACTGCATCTTTGGGCATCCAAATCGTTTAAAAAATGTGGCTCATACTTGATGCAATGAAGGGAGACTCACTAGATTACCTTCCATGCTCAGACCCGCTGAAACTAACACATCTTTTCCCCTGCGCAAACAGGAAGACTTAACGTTTCATACAGTGTGACTAAAGCCCTCTGGACAACGCTCAGAGTAGTTTCTCTAGTCGGTATTTTCAGCAGTCTGGTGCTTTGTGCATGAGTAAAAGCCCATGGGAGGAAGTTTCAACCCCATCTGTGGATAATTCATTAAAAATTTTCCACTCTTGCTGCTTGGGAATGAAGGAGCTCACTACCAGCTTGCCAGAACAAAGCTTTCAAAGTCTTTGTCACTTCCATTGTCATCCTGCACCAAACAGAAACCCATCTCCCTGCAACATGTTTTTTCTCCCTCCACTTGTGCTAGTTTGCTGCACCCCTTCAGAAGGTTAAAATATCATCCACAGTGGTCTCATCTGGTCCTGCCTCGCTGTTTTTTAGATCAGAATATTTCTTTAGCCTTGTAGTTTCCAGGAAGAGATGGTAGGCAGCTCAAATATAAAAATCCATGTTTGCTTTTAGGATATCTTAATTAATCACTTGAAAAAACCTGAACACTTTTGCAGCAGCGTTGTTTTTTCTCACAATTTTCAGAAACAATATGGTGCTTTTGCTGGGGTACAAGATTTTCAGCAGAAAACCAAGCACCAAAACCACAAAAAAGGATGTGGCAGCTTTGCATGCTGTTGCTTTGTAGAAAACTCAACATTGGAAAAAAAAAATAATAATAATAAATCCAGGCCTCTTACAGTGTCTCCTTTAGTATATATTTTGTAAGTAAATGAGTATGATGTCAGTTGTGGGCAGAACACAAAGGAGGTATAATGAGTCAACTTATGAGTAACTGGGTTATGTGAATTGTTCATCAGTCTGGATAACACCTCACCAGGCTGGAGCTCACTTGCAAGTAGACGGCAGACCAGCTAGCCTTGTAAATATGTGCCATCTTATCCTGCAAAGCTCAGTAACATCCCAGCTTTTAGCACTTTATCCATTCCTGGTAACTCCCCTTATAGTTTTCAAGATGAGGAGTCCCCCCTACTGTAAATATTTTTGGGCTATTGATAGAAAAATTCTCATTTGATCTTGGAGGTCTTTTCCCACCTTAATGACTCTATGGTTCCTGTAGCAGGATTTTCTCCAGCTGTAGTTTGTATAAAGGCAGTTTGCTGATTGCATTGCCCCAAATTGGCTAAAGTTTGTGGGTGCTGTCCCCTCGGAGGGCCTCTGTCCTGAGCTGTGTTAAGCTGGGGAGAGCTCCAGGCTTCCTGAGAGTCTGGCTTCTGGAAAATATACCCAAGCCCCACTTTGCTTTTGAAAATCTTGGCTAAAGATGAGTAACGCATAAAGCAATGTGGGTCTTTCTGAAGCAAAAAAAATAACTGCTTCCAAGCAGTACCTTATCTGAAACCACTGCGGAGTGGAGAAGTGTTTTGGGCTGCTGCACACTTGTATGCGTTTCAGAGAGGACGAGCACAGCGTTATCTGGTTCAGGTGTTTCTGTAATTGTGATTCATTAGGATAACACACAGCGTTCAGTGTCTAGCACCTGTGTGCTCCTGCTGGGCTGGTGTCAGTGCTCTCTGCTGTGATATGAAATGTACGGCTCTACTGGCTAGTTCAAGATATTTTTCTCCTCTAGTAGTCTCTTTTCAATGTATTTCTTCACCTCTGCCGCTCTGAAGGTGTGGTTGCAAGTAGCTTTTAAATGACCCAGGAGCATAAGCAGAGTGCTGAGTTTTATCCATCCTGCCAGAGAGGGATTGCCCACATGTTCCCAATGGCACATGACTGTCCCTCTCTTACTGAGGAGCCATTTCTCCTCCACTGTGAGGGAAGGGGAGGAATAAGGGCAGTCAGCCCAGCTTGCCACAGGGTGACAACTATAAAAGGTGCATAAGGGATAGACATTTTTTAAGGTGGCTTGCTGTGTTTGAAAGCCTCCTATAGGGAGGATGGAAGAGTGAGGTGCCTGTCCCTTCTCTTGGCACTTGTAGGGCTGATATGTGTTTCGGTGTTACGCACTGTGGGTGAGCATCCTTATTTGCTGTATTCACAGCTACCTGCAAGAGCAGATGCAGTGCCCAGGGCTCAATGGACAATTTGTGGAATTTGAGGTCTTTATATCTGTGGTTTTTATTATTCAGAGTCAGGCTGGAAACCCAGCTTTCCCCCAGACCTCAGCTTGTCTGAGCTGAAAGCTGCTACATGTGTGAGGTTGCCCCATGTTACCAGCTCCAAGGGGCTGGGCACATCATGAATGGGTGGCCCAGGCATGGGTCTCATCTCCCACGCTGTGCAACTGCTGTCAAAATCTAGAAATGCAAGGGTGAGCTTCGTGTTTTCACACTGATAGCTAGATAACGATTGTGCTAATGATAACAAAGCTTGATTTGGGGGAGGTTACAAGAGGCAAATGGGAATCAGAATGCATCAGCAGGAAAAAAATATGCATCTCTATCAATCGATTGAGTTGAAATAAAATTGCAGTTGTTTGACAGCTGTAAGTGATTTATCTTTAAATAGCAGCAGCTCTGATCCCTGAGAAATCGTGACTCCTGCAAGCCTGGCAGAGAGTAATTAGGGGACAAGCTCAGCAGTCAATAAATGCCCCATGGGATTACACATTCACAGCAGACCCACAAGATGCAGTCCTCTGATAAAGGGTTCAAAAGGTAATAAGCTCATCTGTTTTGCAGTATCTTATTAATCATAGTATTGGGCTGGGTCCTGTGCACACAACTTAAACAGTTGCTTACATATTTCCAATATTATTTCTTTTCCACTGAGCATGCCTTCCCACTTTCTCAAGAAAGTTGATGGATGTTAAATTACCCTTATTAAGACCACAGACTGGTGGTGGGTAGTGATATGGGAAAGATCACTTGACATTAAAACAAGGCCATTTCTGGAGTGAAACACATTAAAGCTATTCAACAGCATCAGTCAATATTGTATTTCTCTTTTATAAACAATGAGGATGTATGCCTGCTGCTGCCAAGACAGAGATCTGATGAGGATATTTGCTTTCCTAGTGGATAATCTCTAATCAGGCTTCCCTTGTACTGCATGCTGCCATGCAGGAAAATAGGCAGGAAAAAGTATTTGTTGGGATATGGTGAAAAGGTCACAGTAATCATATTTGCTACCATGTCGATATTTAAGATTGCCCTGTGCTCGTCCCCCCTCCCTCAGGACAAAATAACTTTCTCAGTCATGGCATGAATTTACAAGCAGCATCTGAAGCCAAGGAAAATGTTTCTAGTGACACAGGTTCTTTAAAAAGGTATTTTTTGTTTGTTTGTTTTATACAGAAAATGACAAGAGCAGTATGGCTGTGAATGGACTGTTTGAGCCTGTATGTGGAGCTGGGACCTGTTTGTGAGTGGCATTCGAGCAGCCTAACCAGTGACCTGAAGATGTTTTTGAGAAGGGTGGAAAAGGTCACAGCTCCAAATGAGAAGAGCGCTTGGCTGAATCCTTAAATACCACTGGGATTTAAACAGATCCCTAAGCCTCTTCCCCAGCTGCAATTTTAACTAGCTGAAATATCAAATATTCTGTTGAATCAAGGTGAGAGACGTGGTGGTCTCAAGCTCTCGTGCATGTGTCCTTCAGGTCCAGAGGTGGAGCCAGGACAAGATCACCACTGGCCTGAGGCAGGAGCAAACACTGAGAGCAGGTGTCCCTCAAATTCCTTCACTGCCTCATGTTAATCCTTTTTGTAGTTTCTCAAAAGAAAGCCAATTAGTGATGGAGTCACAGGCCATGACAGTAGTGCCATAAGAAGGTCAAGAGAGGAAACAGAGCAAGGGGTTGTGTGAGTGGTCTGTAACTGCTTGGAGGTTTGGGGGAGCCCACATCTCATCAGGTAGTTCACACCTCAAATCCACCCAGGCTTTGAGGAAAACTTATACTGGAGGAGATTTTATAACCCATCATAAACCTGCATTCCAGGAGATGGAAGGGAAGGGCACGGGCACACATAGTGATGTGTTGCTTCATGAAATCATGGCAGGCTAGTTAGCTCCTTTACTGTAACTATAGTTTGTTAAGCTGCCATCCGAGATTAACACAGAAACTTCCTGATACACTGTGACTCTTTCAAGCTACTAAAAAGGAAAAAAAGGAAATTAAAGAAGAATTAAATATGCTCTATTTATTGTTTCCCCACTACCACATATTTCTTTGCAGACAGCAAAGACAGTCTTTTTTTTTTTTTTTTTTCCCCACCATCTTTTTTTAAGGGGTGGGCCACAAGTGAAAAAATTTAAAAGCAACTAACCAAAATACTGGCTCTTGGTTTCAAGAAAACATTAGGTTTTTTTTTTTTTTTTTTTTTTTAATGGAACTTGGAATTCTTTAACCTCAAGATCTAAGGCACAGAAGAGTGTTCCTTTTAAAAAAAAAAAAAGAAAAAGAAAAAGGCCTGATCATAAATCTGTTACCACTTTGAACCTATTCATTTAAAAATATCTTAGCTAAAGGCTGTGGATGGCAGAGTGATAGAGTTACTCAGACTGAAAAATAATAACTTGCTTTTCAATCATGTTATTAGGACATTACTGGTGGTCTGAAGAGCCTGTTTGTAACCTGAAGGTGACATAAATAAAAGAAACTACCTTCAGAAGGATGAAGACACCTTATCATAAGATCCTCTATGAGCTCTCAGGGCCAGGGGCTGTTTTTCTTAACTATTGCTTATCAACCCAACATGTTACTGTAGTAGGCAACAGACCAAGGTTCCCAAAAGCAAGCATTGATTTGAGAGTTTTCTACTGTCGTCACTGAAAAAGAGACTATTCTCCTTGCTTTCTCAGGGGCTGACTGCTCTGAACCCTCTGAGACAAACTCAGGGATGACAGATACAGTCCAGAGGAAATGCTGGAAAACAACAATAATAATTTCTGTCTTCAGCAGAAGGAGAAGAATAATCTAAGGAGTTTGGGGCCAGGCAGCTTAACTCCAGGTGCCTGGCAAACACTGGCATATACTTCATAAATAATTGGTTGGAAATGAGCAAGAGTTAATATGAATGTGTCAATCCTAAATCTTGTTAATCTGATGAATTTCCTTTAGCAGCCTAAGGGGCCCTGTGGGTGAGGGAAGGGCTTCTCCATCTCAATTTTAATAAGCCTTTGATCCTGTCCTGTGTGACATTTTCATAAACAAGTAGGGCAATAGGCCAGATGACATATTCTGTCTGGTAGCCAGGAGTGCAAAACTGTCCTATTAACTGTCAGAGCCTCCCTGTCAAAATAGGAGGGGGATCTTCAGGCGTCTGTCCAGCATCTGGGTCTTCTTTAAGGTTGGTCTTTAGTGAGTGTATTTGCTAAATCTGCAGGTACCACCAAGCTGGTTAAGGCAAAAAGCATGGCTGGGGACAAACTGATCTTGACAAACTGAAACAGTGGGGAAACTTCTTTTTTTTTTCTTTTTTTTTTTTTTTTTTAAGTGCAATTGTAAATGGGCATGGCCCTAAACTTGTGCTGAAATCATCACTGCCTGTATTGCAGAGGACTCACTTGCTTTACCCAGTTCAAGCAAGGCAAACCTCATCACAAGGTGTATGAGCAATGGTGCTGCCTTCAAGGAACACGAAAGAGTTTTTCTGCCCAGCTTCACACAGGTAAGACTTTAGGTGGAAGAGCACATCTAGTTTTGTGCATTCTGTTTTGAGAAGGATATGTACTAATAACAGAGAGCACTGGGCAAAGCAATGGTAATAGTGTGAGTTTTAGAAAAACTGACCCCTGTGAAAAGGCTAAGTGAACAGAGGTGTCTTCTAGCCTATAGTAATAATATCAAAATGTATCACTTCTGAAGTAGGGCTTTAGTAAGAAATACCATTTTCTTTCAGATTGACCTTGCCATGCAAGATCACCAGGGGCTGCACAGGGCAATGGTGTGAGGCAAAGGTGGAAGAGGGATTTCTGCACTCAACAGTTTCCACATTACTTTCTGCTTTTGCAGAGTAAATGGCCATTGATACAAGGCAAAAGTAATCAGTGGTAAGCAGTATGTTCCCTGGGGTAATACAAGAAGGACAATAAAACTTAACACTTTGCTGAAGCACCTGCGTAACGAGCATCACCACAATTAGAAGCAAGCACTGTTGACATGACTGGGGCTCACCCAGTCCCACATGCTGTGCAGAAAAGCAGTCAGTGGCTCCGGTTCTCTGGTTCCCCTTTTCCAGCCTTGCATTATGACTAGGGATGGTCATAGTGTTGGGACCACCCTGGGCAGACCATACCCTTACTCAGCCCAGCATGTAGGACGGCAAGGTTCTGCTGCCCATCCACAAGGCACAAGGGGACCCATCCCCTACACCCACCCTCATCCCTTGCAGGGCATGTATGGGAGTACCT
The DNA here is from genome assembly GCF_013377495.2 of Cygnus atratus. Taxonomy (NCBI): domain Eukaryota; kingdom Metazoa; phylum Chordata; class Aves; order Anseriformes; family Anatidae; genus Cygnus; species Cygnus atratus. Next base: position 110,029,741 of record NC_066362.1, read on the forward strand.
GAATTTCTCAGGTTTTCTTCTGCAGGCAGCCTCAGAGCTAAGCAGCTGGCACCAATAAAAGCCCCAGGAGCAACAGAATTAATCACAAGGAAAATGTAATAAATATAAATGTACTTCACCTTACTCTAATATAAAGGCACTGCTATATGGAGGAAGGATGGGGGAACCTGCTGCTAATGCATCAGTGCTCTTAAGACAGATTTTTTTCATTAAAAAAAAAAAAAAGAAAAGAAGACTTAATTTCTTCTTCCCAGCTAAAACGTTTTGCTGGTGCCCCAAGCTGCAAAAATGGCTTCAAGTCCTGAGCATTGGCTGTATCTCTGTCAGATGTGTTATCTTTCTGGTCAAGGTTTGTTAGAAATTGAATATTGTGGGCTCTAATTTCTAAAGTGATTTTTATTTTGAAGTCAAGAATCAATTTATTGGTATTGGAGCTGGAAAATACGGCACCATGACAATGTCAGTGTTGCCTTCACCTGTTCACTGATAATTACCTTCGTGATTTTATTTTTGCCTTTTGAACGTCTAGCACCCGGAGACACAGCATTACCAAATAATCTCATTTTAAAATAAATGAAAAAGGAAGAAGATAAAGGAAAAACAAGTTTGTCACAGATGAGAACCTGAAGAGTGTTCTTTACAACATCATTTAAAAGTAAAAATAACTCATTGTATATGCCTTAGTATTAAATACATTTTTGTACTCATTGTTTATGAGTTAATTGTATGAATTTTTATTTTGGTTGTCTAGACCCAAGTTTCTAAACAAGTGTGCTCAGTAGAACTGCAATCTTTTCTTCAAAAGAAATAAAAAGATACCACTCCCAGATTATTGGAAAAAAGATCCCTGTCTCTTGTTTGTTTATTTATTTAGAAAGCACATACAGCGATGCATGGGGAGGGGAAGAGAGATGCAAAACAGGTGAGCATACAAATCCATCTCAGAAGAAAGAGTGAGACACTTCCCAGGTGATTAGTAGTACATCAGTCTATGTGAGCATTTAAACTGTTGTACCTCTAGATTAAAAAAAGAAACCACAGAGAATTTCTGAAGAACAAGGTAAATGTCTATATTTCAGAAATCCCACCACAATCAACTTGTAGGCAACAAAGTTTTTGTTCTGTTTTTGTTCCTGATTTTTCCTCCGAAGGGTCTCTCCTGCTCATGCTATGGTTTCTTTCCTCAGTGTCCTCCTCTGGTGACAAGTAAGGATACTTGTGAATGAAGACTTCCCCTTAGTTCTTGACCTTTTCTTTAACTTCTTCTGATGCTTGAGTGAAATGCCAAGCTCCTCCATTATAGCATTGAAAGAAAGACACTGGTGGAACATGAAAATTGCATTAGACACTTTTCATTGAAGACAGAGTTTGACCATACCCTCTAACCAAATTGTGGCTCTTAGAAACAAGGACCTCATCTCTTAAAGGCAGGATCAGAAAGCTTCTCTGGTGAATTCTGCCAGCCTTTTGTTGGTCTCTAATGTATAGTAGGTGAAGTCTGTAAGTCAGTTTTCTTGCCTAACTTGACTTCCACTGAAATTAATTTAACTTTGGTTTAAATAAAGCTGATTACGAATGCTGCTGAAATACTACACAGATGCCTTTGTTATATTTCGGTGGCTTCACATCATAAAACTTATCCTTTTTTTCAGCAGGTAAATTTCCTCCTGACCTTAAAAGCAAAAAGTTTCTTTTAAAATCCTTAGCCACCCCTAGATTATGAATACTAAAGAAGAAAAACAAATATTTCCTTGTGGTTTAATTACTTTCCCTTCGTGAAATTAATAAGCAATTCCAAAATACAGCACACTCCACAATACTTTTTCCTCTTTGGAAAGAATCTTTTTCAAATATTGTGTATCAGAGAAAGAAGAGAAATTACCACAAGAATGAGGTAGCTGAATAGTTTAGAAAGCAAAGAGAAATCTTTTTTTCTTTCCACTATCACAACATTAACAAAAACATTTTGGATAAATGGAAAAATCAGTTAAAATCTATTGCTGGGATAATTACTTGTAACACAAAAAGCACAAAGAATCTTTTAAGTGGAAGTATCTAGTAAGGCAAAAGATTGTTCCATGCAAATATGTATAAATAGATTATTTATACATAAAATGAAGTGATGGTAGCAGTGTGAAACAAAGCTATAACCACCTTACCTCCACCACACTAAATAAATCCTCCTACCAGACCCTTTCTAGAACAGTAGAACTGCTCAGTTTTAACACAGCTGGCTAAAAAAACAGTTCAACAGTTCTTGTCAACAAATGAGAGCAACAGCACACAGACACGGTTCTTTGCATCAAATACAAATTCCCTTCTACGATGATACCAGTGCAAGGAGAGCAGTGTTCAGTCCTTAACCACTAATAACTCAATGGTGATTTCAACTATGCAGGCTGATTTAAAAAAAAAAAAAAAAGGCAGGAGAAGAGAGAGAAAAGAGTAAAAAAATTGGTATGTTATCGAAGAGAAGATCCAGGCTTTCTACCATCCAGCTGAATTCCAGTGGAATATTTGCAAATGCAAAAGAGAGTATGAGGGTAACCTGGATAAAGGTTAGGTCATTTGTGTAAGGTAGCAAAGGGATTCCTGAGTAGTGAACTCCACACACTGCGCTTCTTCCTGTCAAGTAGAAACCCTCCGGGTAGAGTGTGTATCCTTGATTCTGCACGAGACCAATACTTCTGTGCATCAGTGTGTCTGTGGTTTAAATGTACATGATCATGCAGGCATCATCATGTCCGTTTGTGGGATGAGCTGCATACAGACTAAGATCCCATAGAGTGTGACACCAAGAGTTTAATATGCTTTTTCTTTGAGATGCTTAATATTTGCTCATCTGAAGTTCTTAAGTATACAAGAATCGAACTACTATAGATTCATGTCAGACCCAAAGTGTAAAAGGCATGGTCTGGGACACTGTGCTACTTTATTTATATATATATATATTTCATATTAATATCTGGTAATAGACAGGACTTTACTGGTGCAATTATCATTTAAATAGCTCCTTTGGCAATGTAATATACGAATTCCAGTGTTACTGGAGTTAGAGACAAGTGTCTGCTGCAGCCTCATGCCCTCTGGAAGCAGCAGGTGAATGAAGCAGGTATCATCCTAATACAGAATTATTTGTATATTGCTTCAGGCTTTCTTTAGACAATAGCACCACTTATTTCCAAACTAAATAAAGTATATGCTCTAACTAGATGATTTAGCATGTATAATTTATCTCTACTGTCTTAGTTTTAACTGAGCTTTCAACATCTAAATTACGAAGCGATTCCAGAACTCCATGGCAAATGAGGAAGGGACCATATTAATAATTTGTAGGATTGATCAGGCTGATTTTTATTTTCTTTTCATGTTGTTCTTACCAAGTTGTATGCTGTGTATGTGCTGCTGCATTGTGCATGCAGGGATTGTTTCTGTAGAAGAAAGAATACACTTTACTGCCTTGTTAATATGCCTATATTTGAATTTTCCAAATGGATTTGTATTATTCAGACTATGTAATGATCATAACGTCTTTTAATTTCATATCAACAAAATAGTCCCGTGAAGATCATTTTACATTTGCACATAGATATTTGAAACATATAACTGACATTCTATATATGAAGTTTTTAACTTCTGAGGATATGAACTGTGAAGTGCTCAACTGGTTCCACTTTCAACTCTGCTTTGAAATTCTAAAAATTATTTTTGAGATATAAGCTTTTTAATAGAAATATTACTAGAAATAGTTCAATAGTTCAAGTTCATTTCTAGGACTAGGTCTGATGTTTAGATTGTGTCTCTAAGAATTGAACTTTTGCCTAAAGGTTCATTGGTACCAGCTACACTTAAAACTGAATGTAAAAACATTACTACTCTTGTGTTTCCTGCAAACTGATCATGTTTATTCACCCAACAAAGTATGGAACTAGGTCATTTAAAAATCTGAAAGGCTCTGTCTGTTGAGACTCTCTTCTCTCCCATCCTGACAGTACAAGTCCCCAGTGGGCCGATCCCACTGTCCAAAAGAGAAGTCAAAACACATGCTCAACACACGTAGGAATGGGCTCAGGCATCCTACAGAAACAGCAGTCTGGGAGAGGGGAAGGAGGACAGTTTACAGTGACAGCTCCCTGAGTCTTACATCTTGTCGATCCTCTTCCTGGTTTCATAAAAGCACAAAAGCAGATTTACTTTTACTGTTATATTACACTTAGTTTTGAGGGACTTAAAACACCATTGATATGAGTTTTGTCAAGCTGAAGCAATGAATTAAAGATAGATTTAAGATCTTGTACTGATCTGTCAAAGATATTCCAAAGGTTATAGTCATAATTACAAGTCTGATCAACTTTATGCGTATTCTCCTACCTGAAATCCTGCCACCTTTGAGTAAACCTGCTGGAGGTGGCAAAGAGAATTAAAAGTCTGGGATACACAGGGCCATCTAAAAGAGCAATCTGAGACAATACTTTGAACTTTCAGGGGTTTGGTTAATCGTTCAGAAGGGCAGGTATAACATGAGCTTTCTTTTGAGCCTGGAAACAGAGCTCAAAATCCTGTTTATCTCCAAGCTTGTTCATACAATCAGGAAACCGAACAGATGTTTGAAAACCGGGATTGCCCTGAACTCTTCAAGCAGCAGAGAACTGTGATACAGAGTGAGTACAAACTCAGCCAAAATGCCTTAGGAGTGACTTGAAAATTATGGACAAGAAACGCTATCTGTAGGGACTCCCAAGACGGCCCTCTGAACAACACCGTGTCTGCTGTACAATTGCAGTAGCCTTTAAAAAGGGGATGGTGACATTCAAATTTCATTTGAAAGGGTAATATATTGTTCTTTTAATCTCATATTCAGATAGCCAGACCAAAAGGGCTTCTTTAAAGAGCTTTTTTTTTTTTTTTTTAATACATGCTGTTAAGTCCACTTTAGAGATCTCTCTGAGAATGAGGGTGAAGTAGGAACAGAGCAATACATTTAACAACAGAGTAATATGTTTAACATTATGCTTTTTGTCAGCTTGACTTTCTAATTCTAGCAGTGCCAAAATGCTGCAGTACATGGCTTGTGAGGGTTAAAGAAAATCCTTTAAAAACAGAATGAATTTGGGCCTCTTTGTGCTTTGAGACTCTTCCTTTTTGCCCCTTGGTCATTTTCAGCAGGATGTAATAGCTTGTTCAAGAAGGTCTCAAATCTTTCCTTCCACTCCCATACAGAAGACTGTATTAAGTGTCAGGATACTTCTAAATTCGTTATTTAAAGAATAACATAAAATAAGCTAGAAATGACTGAAAAAAGTTCTGTAGTTAGGCTTTATCAGTCTGCTGCTTATGTTGCGGGGCTACTGCTGGGGACAAAACTTTTCTATTGCTTTTTAACACCTTGTGGCAAAAAAAACAAAAATAAACAAAAAAAGCAAAACAAAATAACCAACCAAACAAACGAAAAACAGTGTGCTGTGCTGGAGATCTGAAAACTATGGATATCAAAGGATGTAGCCTAAATTTTATTTTGGGAGAGCACCTGACCGGCTCAGACACAGAGGAAGAAGAACAGGATTTTTCTCCTGCTGTGCCTTCCCCAGCATGAAACACCTATACCTGGGACACTGGCATATGTCTTCTGCTGAAGGAAAAGTGATTTGTTTTTTCCTAGTGCACTGAAGAAAAAATATCCAAAATAGTTTCTCCTAGTGAGTAAACTGCTGTTGCAGCACATTAAGAATCTGTTTGAGTATTCTATCACTGATGGCTAATTGCATGAGGAGATTGCTAAATGAAGGATTTTGAACTGTCAGAGTTCATTGAACAATGACTGTCAGAACAATATCACAATAATCCATGGATTATTTTAACTGTTCCTCAGTTACATAAACTGCTCATCAGTTTCCTGTTTACAAGAAAAAAATCAGTAAAGCTGCTTGCTGATATCAGAAACTGTCTTATGCAAACAGGGCTGCCCAGTGAAGGCACAGCTGGCCACAGTTGTGTTTGGAGGTGGGGTTACAGCCTGCAAATGGATGGGCTCAGGTTGGTGTTTGAAGAGGAGAGAGTATTTATAGACCTAACAACTGCACAAAAAATTATTTTTTGCAAGAACCTAGATAGGGATTTTTTTCCTTCTCCCCCTTCTCCACCTTTGTTCCAAAAAAGCTAAAGATTTGAAGCTTCAAAGCTTTGATCCAAGAGAGATGGAACAAGGACATGAAACCATGGCAGTACTTTGAGGAAATATCAATCCAGATGCGTAAAGCACTACTGGTCTTCTTGTTCTAGCTCTGCGGTGCAGGCACATTACTAATCCACCCTGATCCTAGCTCTCTGAAATGGTGATCGTACATCCCACTGCCTTTGTTTCTCTTTCTTCTCCTGTCTCATCCTTTCTCCCTCCTCTCTCCCTGTATCTTTGTCTAATTGGATTGCAGACTGTGTGATGAGGGCAGCAACTGGCACTAAATAAAGGTAGGCACATTGATCCCAGCCAAATCAACCTGGCAATGGACTGGGACTCGCTTATTCATGGCCTCTTTGCTTTCAAAGGTTGGTGGCTTCTATGTGTCAAAGCGTGTGCTGCTTTTTTTTTTTTTTTTTTTGTTTTGGAGAGCTGGGCGAACACCAACCGCATGAAGTTTAACAAAAGCAAGTGCCGGGTCCTGCACCTGGGATGGGGCAACCCTGGCTATACGTACAGACTGGGTGATGAGACGCTGGAGAGCAGCCCCGCAAAGAGGGATCTGGGGGTTGTGGTTGACAGCAAGTTGAATGTGAGCCAGCAGTGTGCCCTGGCAGCCAGGAGGGCCAACTGTGTCCTGGGGTGCATCAAGCACGGCATTGCTAGTCGGTCGAGGGAAGTGATTGTCCCGCTCTACTCTGCGCTGGTGCGGCCTCACCTCGAGTACTGTGTGCAGTTCTGGGCACCACAGTACAAGAAGGACATTAAACTGTTGGAGGGTGTCCAGAGGAGGGCGACGAAGATGGTGAAGGGCCTAGAGGGGAAGACATAGGAGGAGCGGCTGAGGTCACTGGGCCTGTTCAGCCTGGAGAAGAGGAGGCTGAGGGGGGACCTCATCGCAGTCTACAACTTCCTCGTGAGGGGGAGTGGAGAGGCAGGTGACCTATTCTCCGTTATCACCAGTGACAGGACCCGTGGGAACGGTGTTAAGCTGAGGCAAGGGAAGTTTAGGCTGGACATCAGGAAGAGGTTCTTCACTGAAAGGGTGGTTGCACACTGGAACAGGCTCCCCAGTGAAGTAGTCCCTGCACCAAGCCTGTCTGAATTTAAGAAGCATTTGGACTGTGCTCTTAGTCACATGCCCTAAAATTTTGGGCAGACCTGTGTGGTGCCAGAAGTTGGACTTGATGATCCTTATGGGTCCCTTCCAACTTGGGATATTCTATGATTCTATGATTCTATGATTTTCTTTTCAGATATTATTTTGAATATTCTGGGAGCTCTGAGCAAATTGCAGCAAAAGCAAAATAAAAAATACTATAAAACAACATAAGGGTATATGTTTATAGCCATTTTTCTCCCCATATATCTCTGGTGTAAGCTTTCCTGGTACTGCAGTGCCAGAGCTGACGGAGTCTGCTGTGGCTCATCCATCACAGGCAGAGCTGTTAACTCAGTGTTGACACACACCCAGGAGAGGATCTGGTCTGACCATCAGGTCCTGGGAGCAGTTGCAAGGTTGCAAATGAGGAAGATGCAATGGTAACAATCTGTGTTTGTAAAAGGAGTACTGTTTTGTGGCCAGATTTCAAAGTTTAACAGCTGTAGATGTTGAGTTTTTTAAGGCTTCATCACTTTTCAAAACTTGTTACATCTCTGCCCACAGGTGCCATGCACTTCACAGGAGATGCCATGGGCTGTGGCTTCATTGAACCTCACTGTTAACGTGAAGGCACCTAACTTTTTCTAGAGCCACGGCAAACCTTGCAAAAGCTGTATTTACAAGTGTAGATTTATTAGTTCCCAGGTGGCATGCCTCCTCTTCACCACCTCAACTGCTGGTGTAACTGCTAAGGAGCAAGTCAGGCTTTTTAATAACTTCATGGTAGTTAGATATGAAGCCCTATTTGGGAAAGGAGGAGTTGCTTTGTAGTGCCCACCAGCAAGCTGAAGTCTGTGAGGTTGCCTGTGGGGACACCTAAATGGGGAAAATGATCACTTTTACTAACAATGTGACTATTTCCTTGACAGGGGTGAAAATATTTACCCAAAAAGTGACAGAAAGTTTCAGAATTCTGCATTCATCTAAACAGTGATTAGAAAAATAGTAGAAACTGCAACACTGAGGATTTTTTGTGCAGAGCAATGATGAAGATAAGCCCATTAGTAATTTTCCTTCCTGAGAGTTCAGAGAAACGGGTTTAAATTAGTTTTAAGCTTCAACTGGGAAACTGCAGACAAGAGTGCATTTTTTTTTTTTAATCAGGGATAAGGAAGATCTAATTCAGGTCTTCAGTTCTAGGAAGGTTCATTTTATGAAGAGCCAAAGTTTTCAAGGCTCTATTCAAACAAGTTAAAATTCCAGATTGAGCAAGACAAAGTCTTGCGGCATCTGGAGTAGAACATAAATACCCATGTACACAGATGAACACTGGCAGAGAAGAGGTGGTATAGCCTAGCCATGAGCATCTTCATCAAAAAACAAACAATCAAAAAAAAAAAAAACCCTTGAGCCTACTGCCACTATAAATAATGCTGACTAAAAATTGTAAAATGAATGGAAGGAAAACACAGGTCACTGTATGCACCGGATTTTCTCAGGAGCCAGGTGCAAGATTCAAGAGGAGAGCAGAGCTTTGCTGGAGCACTTTGGTGATTGAGCATGAAGGCATCCACTCAAACAAGTTTTCTAATTGCAGCAGAGCCCAGAAATGGTCCCTCAATAAAACAGATCATTAAGTTGTTTGACGAGGAGGAACTGCAGTGTGCAAGAAAACATAAAGTAGGTGTGAGGGGTAGAAAATGAATTCATGAAACTAGAGGTAAGCCAGGATTTAATGAAATTCAGATAAAAGGTAATTGAGTTTTGAAAATGTGGTTGTTTGCCATGGTTCATGACATCCTACGAGCTGGCATTTCTATATATATTTTGTGTATCTATCCCAAATTGTTGTCATATATTTTTCTGTGGCAAAAACAGATCCAGTTTCCAGCAGATCTCCTCCTGCTGGGACAGTCCCCAGACAAGCGGAGGACTGGAGGAAATCAAATTGATATCCTTCCAGGATATAGTAAAACATCCAGTACCAGCTTCCTATAAAACAGCTTCCTTCTCTGTTTCAATATGCAAAACAATGCCAAGGCTATACAGTTCAATATAAATTGTTATCATGACTTTTACTGGCAGTTATGTCGTAAAGGACTTCCCTATGTCACAAAGCCTTACAACAATGAACATCACGAATTGCTCAAGCCAAGTCAACAGTTATGCTATGAAAGGTATATGCTAGAAGTGCCTGAGGGTGCTTTTGCTGAATATGTTCTTAAATGTTAATGGTTACATGGCATAAAATTTAACTGATAGATATGATCTTGTGCTATGATAGTTACTAGGAGGTTTTGTCTAATGAATTTTAAATGGATGAATTAAAATTCATTAAATATTGACACTGGAAAAAATATATGCCAACTAAAAATCTCCGGCTGTTTATAATAGGGGTTCAGGAAGTTAATGGAGCCTGCAGGTTATTTTCTGAGGTTTATAGAGAAGTGTCTGTCCCACTTGCTGAACACTTCAGCACAGACCAAGGAAAACATTTCTCCATGCTTTCAGTAATGAGACTGTCATGAGTTTACTCAAGTTCTGTTGAAAATGAAAGAGGTAAATAATTTTTCTTACCTGAAAAAGGCAAATTACCCCATGAAATGACAAGATAACAATTGTCATATTTCTTAAAAACTGCTACAGTCTGTTGCTCTCACCCTTCTTTGTAGGTGTAATTATTTTCTGTGATATGCATTTAAACTGCCCAAATTTCCAGGAGTCTGACAATTTGCATTAGATAAGCTTATCTCCTGCTGAAGTGAGAGGCACTTTGAAGACATTAACTACATGTTGGTGAGTACAACCTTTGTCATTATGTGCACTGTTTAAGTTTAATGTTTTCATTGGACACACCTTTTTTCTTTCCTGACTATACAGTGTGAATTGAGGGCTGAGTTCGAATCCCTCGTTCCTCTCGGATTAACTTGCCACAGTCTAACTCCGTAGATAAGGTGGTGCCAGAGGTGGAGTTGGACGGATGGGTTTGCTTACACTGTAGTCCGTAAAAGAAACAAAAGGCCTTGCATGCAAGAAAAAAAATGGAGAAAATGAATAAATGAAAGAAGTAAAATTAAAAACAGACATGAGAATGAGATTCAAAACTGTTTAAATCAAAAGAGATTCTATTTATGGAAACAGAAAAGTCATAGATTGTATGCAACTCATGCTGTGGATTAGCTTAGTGATAACATACACTGTATAGCATTTTCCATATAAGCTTCTTATATCACCAGAATAAAAATAAGACAAAGTGAGAGAAATCAAAAAGTAACACTGAAATTCACAGTATTCTCCTCCTGTTCCCCAGGATAAATCTGTGAAAGTCATATGATGTTGTCATGTTAACTCACTTAAAGTTTTTTGTTATTGTAATCAGTGACACATTGCTGTGAAACAGTAGTAGAGTTCCACCGTATACAGAAACTGTACATGTACTCATGTATCCATGAACATTTTTTTATTCACCCAAAAAATTGCTAATTAAATTAACAGTCCAGCATGATGTAAAGCTTTAGGTCTATTTTAATTATGACTTCAGGTATACATTGCCTTTTCCAGACTCCTCAAGATTTTCTAAAGTATTCTGCACTATATTAATACTTATACTAAACATTTTAACTGCAATAGTTCTCCAAAACTTATTTGAATAATAAAAAAGCTCCGTAGTCTTGAATCAAACCAAGATCTCAATATATTCTTTACACATTTTGTGGTAAAACTGTTCTATAGAGCTAATGTGTTAATCAGAAAGCTACAATACGTGCAAAAAGCATTCATCATTTCTATCTGATTTACTTCAAAACAGGAACACCTTGATTACTAAGGCCTGAAGAATTGCCCCATGTGCTGCTTCTGCTGTTCATTATATGGTGCCATTGCCTTTGGCGAGGGCTTACTCAGGTGCACACAGAGATGTCTGCACAGCCAGGAGCTTCCTTCTTCTGCAGCATACTGTGAAGACCAAGTCCACTGACACTGGCATTAGGTCCCAAGGACCCTCAGTCTGTGTCAGTTGGAAAGTGAAGATGCCTGATAGGATTCAGCTCACTTCTTTCCAGCTGTCTGAACAGCAGGCATGTAAACTTAGCTTTGTGTGACCCCATAGCGGCAGCAAGGAGATAGCGGCACGGCTGTACAGTGCTTCATTCCACCCAGAACCTGATGTCTGCAAGTGAGGCACTGTCCTCTCAAGGCCCTCAGCCCTGGCTGCTTGCTGTGACTCCGGTGTCAATCCCTCTCATGGCCCAGCATCAAAACAATGTAAATCACATCTCTGAGACTGAGTTCAAAGTGTTCTCCTTCTCATCCCTGCTGCCTTCGTTAAGGTTACTTTTCTTGACAGACATTTCTGGCTTTTATATTATCATCCTTGTAGGACTACACCTTGGATGGAGAGGATGAACTGCCCACTGAAAAGGTCATGCCTTTCCCATCTGAGTGGAAACTGAGCTTAAACAACTCATTTAGAAGTAGATGACTGATATCTAGAAACCTGAAGTTAGGGGATATGAACCCACCTCTTGGTGACTGCCACAGGGGCCACCAAGCCTGCAGTGCAATGTGACCCTCATCCCTATGATATGTCGAGTTGAAATGAATAGGATATTAACGTCTTTAGCAGTTGAGCCAAACAGGACTAAAATAGGGTCTAGGACATGGCCAGCAGCATACCAGGACTGGGGAAGGCAGCCAGAGGGAAAGGGTTAGCAGAATAGACTGTGAGTGACTGCCCATGTCTTGTTTCTTTTACAGTGTTTGGCGGCTCAGAAAATGGGTGTTTACATATTATGATTGTATTCTGTTGATTGATTCTGAATGATTGATTCTGTTTCCCAAACTGCTGTAATATTCAAAGCACAATTTATACACAACACTTTCTTTGTTTTCCCTCTGACCTTTCAAATTGCTTGTTACACTTCAGTGGAGCTATATCCAGAATTTCTTTCGCTCCATAATCTTACCTTGCTGTGGCATCCATCACCTTTCAGCAGGTTTCCCTGCTCTGAAGTGTATGCACAGAGTGTGTAAACCTCTGGCTGTGAAAGAAATGCTTTCTAGAGCAAGAGAAAAATTACACTGGGGATTTGGAAGTACATTCCTGTTGTTACTCAAAGGGCTGATGCTAATGCTAAAAAATAAAAAAATAACATAAAATAAATAAAAAAATCCACTTGCATTTTATTCCTTTCCAAGGTAATTTATACTTGAAATCTTAAAGATCATGCAGAAACTGCTTGATAAATTAATTGCTCTTGTTCTACATTGCCATACTAAGCAGCATTAATTGGACTATGGATGAGGTACTTCCCTATTCTTATTAATAAATTATTTGTCTTTAGTGCTAGAAACACATGGTGAGAGTTCAGCAATACAAGAACTGCACTCCCGCAAAGAGACTCATAATGCAGTCACCTCCACATCTGCAAACCTCAGCCTCCCAGAAACATAAGCGAACTGGAAAAGGATGACTCACCTGCTCAATATCACTGTTTTTCCTTGATTTATATATAAATTCACCAATGGCTACGAACACTGAAAGAACAAGCCCTGCAGCGAGCACTATGAAGATGCCCCCAATATTCTCCACCCCGAGAGCACTGGCTTCTTTGCTGTCCTCCTCGGGGCAGCCATTGCCTCGCCACCATTTTTCTTTCATCATGTGGAGCTTCCCCTCCTCCTGGAGCTGGAGGATGGCAATGGTGATCTTGTCCCTGTAAGGAGACCCTGCAAGGTAAGAGCAAGACCCATCAGTGCTGGTTGCAGCAAGGGGAGGAAGGCAGGGAGGAAGCATGTTGCTGCTATCTATCTGCAGCAAAACAGCTTCCTTATCACAAGACCGATTATTCCAGCTAGAAGGTCTTGGTTTCTCTTCAGCTGGAAGGGGAAAGAGAACTATGTGTTGGTATCTGCCCCAGGGACTGGAAAACAGAAGGCTCCTTTGGTGTGGTTGTTTGTTTGGGAATTCATGATAATTTCTAGGGTCTCCTGCTGAGGTTTATTCAAGCCTTGGCAGTGGGTTTTCTTGCTAAATAATCCCTCTATATCATGTTTGAATATTGCTTTGAGCATCCTTTGAGACCTTCCACTTTGTATCTCTTCTATTTACCTCAACATCTGTTTATTTTTCCTACTGCATGTACAATGAGTAGCTGTCTAAGAAAACACACAACCAGTCACATATATTCTCTTCTCATTTATACCTGCATACGCCCACAACTCCACTTCAGCTTATAAGAACACAAGCTGGCCCGGTCTTTTATTTCTGTGACTTGCAACAATATTGGCATTGAAAGCTGAAAATAGCAACTATTTAATGCTTTTTATTTTCAGGCCAACAGCTTGCTAAATGACGCATCTTCAGGCTCAACAGCATTAATGGCTCTGTACAGTATCTGGCAAATGGCAGGGTCACATTGGGTAGTTCAATCTGTTTAGGTTTGCTTCTCATGCACTGTTCTGGCTGTCCAGCTTCTGAAATCTCTGTTGCCTGTGATTCATTTCAGCCAGAAGCTCTTTCAGATGCACAAGTCTGTAGCCCCAAAGGGGGAAAAAGGGAGAGATTTTCCCTTCAACCTGCTTTTGCAGCAGAGCGTAGTTAAGGGGAAATTGCTACCAATTAACTTTTTCCGTGCTGCCAGTAGCTGAAGTTATCAACAACAATAGCAGCAATCCTTTATTAATTATAATAGATAAGCAAAAGTTGGTTTTCGCATTGTGAGGAAGACTTTTGTTTACGGGGCAAGGATATTATGACAGCAAGCAGGAGAGGGTTACAAGAAAGGCAGTTTGGTTCTAAATATATATATATATATATACACATATATACACACACATGCACCCAACCCCTGCCATGCTGTATTCACTGAAATTGGAATGTTTTAGTGTCTGGGCTGAAATACAGGCAATGTGGCCAATCTCTCATCCATGTACCTAACTGCCATCCACCCTTTCCTCTCCTTTAGCACATTAATGAGACTATTCCTTGTAGCTGCAATTTCACAGGCAGTCAAATTTAGGTGCATATTAAAGCCATTGCAATTCTTGATCTGATCAAGATAAACAAACTTTAAGGCAGAAGGCTTGCCAGGGTTTCAGTGGTAGCAGGGTGCATGTAGATGTGGACATTTGTGGAAAGTGTGGAAAATCTCACGAGGCACCACTTTTGTGTCTTCATGCATCTAAATAGCCTTGGAAATTTGGCCTCAGCTTCACCTTTCCTACACTGTTGTGCAGGACACTATTAACAATAATTGTACCATGAATGCAAGTCTCTGTCTCTCTTTCCATTTCCTCTAGCCCGCAGCATTATCTGAGGAGAGTCAGTGTGAAAAACATGGCAGCTCCTCAGTTGTTGCGCCAACACTCAGCTATTTTTCAGTGTATCCTACTGCCAACAATAGGACATGCTGTGACCACAGATGCCAAGAGACATGTGTCAGATTATACAAAGTCCATCTGGGAAGCCAGCACTCAGCAGCCACTGCTTTGGGTAGCCAGCTTTGAAAGGAAATTATACTGGCTGTAAGAATGGATGACTTCTATGCATGCTATTAAAGAACCAAAAATAAGCACAACAGAAAAAGAAACAGAAACACCTTCAAAAATGTCTTTAACACAGAGAAGTGAATTATTACCACTGAAAACAGGAATGCCTCCCAGAAGGAAAAGCAGAATTGTTTCTACCTTAGGAGTGGTTTGTTGCCCTGACGGCTGGAGTTTGTTATATTGTAGGACTCATCTATTTTCCCTCGACTGAAAGGACAGAGCTGTTAGGCAAAGTGAAGCATCCTGAGTCACGGCACAGGATTTGTGGGGATGTTCATTCTTCCTTGTGATGTTTTTGTTGCCAGCAGGACTATCACAATTCATCCTGAGGGTAACAGGTACATCTATATTTCTATGCGTGCTTTTAAAGTTTGTCAAGTGTGCCTGAAGTGCTGGATTGGTGGTGTTTTATCAGTGAGCACTAAAACTGCACACAAATCCATCTCAACACCTCTTTGAATATTCAGCACATCATTTATGGCCACTGAGCTATTAAAAACCTACCTCTCGGGCCAAGAAATACATCCATCTACTTTCTTAGCAGGCTCCCAAGTAACTAGTAATAGCTTTCATGTCAGAATTACTTGCATCAGCACTTGGAGTGATGCTGGAAGTAATACCTGTCCTGATACCTATAACAGCATTGCTTTCTTCATCCGGCTTCCTCCCAGGGTGACATTTTGCACAGCTTTTGCTTAGAGGTGCCTCTGTTACAGCCGTGCTTCCAGGCTCACCATCAACCATCGCTGCAGATTTTTCATCAGTAATGTTCTTTGCCAAGGACCTAAAGAAAACCCTCCTCCCTGTGACCCATGTGCTCAGTAACAAACATAAATGGAGATGTTTGTTGATACAGCTGAATCTTGATCATCCTACCTCAGCAAAATGGAGAAGGAAGACAGAATATATCTGTATTATTTTTTTTTCACTTGCAGAGGTTGCTCTGATAAATAAGGTGAAATTCCCTGTGGATTCATAGATGAATTGTTTCCTTGGGAACCAAGTGTTGGTGGTATTCAGCTCATTCACTGGAAATTTTGGAGTGTAAGGCATACTTTGGCTGCTGCAAACTATAGCCACGTGGTTGCATATTCTCCTGAAGGAACGAATGCAGACTCAGACTTGCTGAAACTTTGGTGTTAAGGATCACAGACAAGTCTTGTTTTCCATACAGCTTCATGCTATGGGAGAATAACAGAGGCTTTGGGGTCTATGTGAATAGTAGAAAGGTCTCCACAGCTTCATTTGTCTATGAAATTAACTTTTTAAAATTTTAAAATGCCTGATGATACTGCATTATTCCAAAGTGCTTGGAGGTATCTATTGCCCTGATTTTTTGCTGGTTTTCCTTAAGAAAAAAAAAATCAAGGCACATTTATCATACAAGAAACATCTTATAAATATATTTCACAGCTGTATTTCCAATGGATGCACTCTCTCTTAGGATTACCATCTGTTCCAATTATTCTGTCATTATTCTTGGTTTAAAGTGTGGCAGCTTTATATCTGCAATGAAACTCTTGCCATGCATTTGTCTTTATTTGGGGATATTTTAGCTTTTGTACTATTTTCTTCAGGGAGAAAGGCTGTTCTCACACAGAAAGCGTGGAAGAATATACTTAGAATATTATCTGTATGATAATCTGAGGTGCCCAGCAGCATAAGGAACCACATTTCAAAGTGCAGTGTTTTTCCTCTCTTATTTATATCTGATCTGCCAAGCAACTGATGGACCAAATACTTCACCTGTTATACCTGTATAACATAGTAAATTCTCCCGAAGCCAATAGAATTGCATAGCTATTAGCAGAGTGTGGCATGGTAAATGTATATATGAGCAGTATGGAGAGGTTTATCATACTAGAAAAAGATCCGTCTGCATAGTACCAATTATTCACAAGAACCTAGAGTAAAATAAAACAATACAAAACAATCTAAAAACAAAACAAAACAAACAAAACAAAACACAAACCTGACACTTTCTAATTCTCTACAGTTGGAAAATTCTTGAAAAGGACACTGGATATGCTAGAAAAGGTCTGCTGGAAAGAGTTCCCAGAGACTGAGAATCTCTGCTTAGTTTGAAACACTGAAGTCCCTGATGCAGATGCAGAACTTTTCAATTGCTTTTCATTGCACTCATACATTGATTCACAAAATGGAACAGAACTCAGTCTCCCATCATGTAGCTTTCTTGCAGATGCATATGTTGGATATAACATTTATTCTGCCCACTACCATTTTCCCAGAGACACTACCTGACTCCTCAAAGTAAGATGAAATTCGGTAGAACAACTTGGACCTCGAGCAGCACAGGAACACCCTGTTTGTTACACGTGGGATGCTCCATAAGGCAAGCAGGCTACTTAACTTTGCTCTGCAGATGTAGCCTGCACTGCTATGTTCTCTCCTGCCTGCAGAGTCTGCTTGCAGACAAGTGGAGGCAAGAGGAGGTCTTTTGCCTTAAAGGAAGCTCCTGGGGCCTCTTTTGATGAGAAAATTTTCTAAGGTACTAGGGCATCGTTCAGATGGCCATCAATGCATTTGAATAGGACATTGCTGGGTGTGTTCCACAGCACCTGTGCTGGAAAGCATCTTACCAATAGGGGTTCCCACGCCGTAGCCTTTCGAGTCAATAAGCCCCCCAATCTGGGTGAGGTTGCAGTTTCTCTGGGTCACGTACTCGATGCTGGTTGACTCCATCAGCAGCGCGTAGTCTGTTGTGAGCACACGCTGGATTCCCTCGTCGTTGTTCTTCACCAGCGCTGTCTGCTGCCTGCTGCTCATGAACGCCCACATCTTCTCATATGTGGATATCTTGGATTTCTAAGGAGGGAAAACGAGGACATAGAATCATACCAGCACCCAAATTACACTTGTAAAATTTTCCTCTGCCTTTTGTTGTGAATGATGCCAATAGCATATCTTGAATGAAAGGGAATTTGTAGAATGGTTTTCCTTCCTGCAGCCTTTTTCTCTTGCTGTGTTTTATGCTGAGAAATCTCTTTTTTTTTTTTTTTGCACTTCCTTTGCAGTGCCAGGAACTTCATTACTGGCACAACTATGAAGTGCTTTGAAGTTTTTTGGGCTAATGCTGTTACATGGATTACAGCAAATGACTACACAGAGCCCAGCTAAATTAGTGCAGCTGGATACTGTTGCACTCAGAAGCAGTGTTTCTGCCTGTCAGGGCAAATGCACTGTTCCAAAAGCCTGATGATTAATAAAGTACTGGCTCTTTTGTATTGATATCATTTGCCTAGAAATCATGTACTTCAAGGATAAAGCCTGAGAAACAAACCCAAAGTGACTTCTGAGTAAACTTCTGCTTTCAGCTTCCCACTGCAATCAGCCTTAAGGACCTAATCCTTTTCCCACTGAAGTTTAGGAGGATTTTTGCCACTGGCCTCAGTAGGAGCGTACATGTGGCCTGTGTCAATACCCAGCTGGAGAGGGAAGAGGGAGGCCAGCAGCACCAGCCACCTCCACGCAGTGCTGTGCATCCCTTTCCCCACTCCTCTCCCTGTGCTGTGGGAGCACCCTGCAGGGAAGGACTGTTGAAGGGGATGGAAAGACAAACTGAACCTGCTTAGGGACTTCTCAGGGGCACTGTGCCTGCTGCCCTCAAGATGTGCTATCTACAACCCAAAAACCTTCAAGCTAGTGCTGACACAATTAAGCCTCCCTCTTCCCCTGTACGCTGTCCAAAACCTCTGAGCACACAATGCCACTTTTGGATGAAATACCATGTTAGGCCTACGGGCAGTTGGACCATCAGACACTGTTTGTCTCAAGATGGCACAGTCAACCATTGCTGAACTACACTGTGCCACAACCTAGCATGAGCCAGCCACCCACAAAACAACTTTGAGATGTACATACAAGCCCCTACACACTTACACTCTCCCAGTGCTAGGGCAGCATATTCTCCCCTCCTTCATGGGCCCTATCTCTGGTTTGTAGCCATCAGAGCTGATTTTAGGCTCACAATGTGGAGACCCTAAGTGCTCATTACAGACAGGTGTCTGGGGGATTCCTGTGAGAAGCTGATTTTCTGGTTCTCTGAGCTTTAAATGTTAACTCGCTTTTCCTCTGAATTCAATACCTGTGAATTTCACCTAAATTTCACCCAAGTTTGTTAAGCCACTGGATACCACTAAACTTTGAATATAGTTAAGTGGCCCTTTACAAGAAGAAGCCATTTGTACTGCTTAGCTGGGAACACTTTTTGAAATTGATGATACATTTATGCAGTAGATTGAATCCAATATTGAATTTACTGGAAAGATGTATTCCTTATTCAGATGAGTTTGAAAGAAAGATCTCAGCTTCTCAACTTACTGACTTGCTTTTTTTTTTTCAGGACATATAATATGCTGTACTCTGGCCTTTGGATTCTCATTGATTTCAGTGGAAACATGTCTGCACATCAGCAGGTAGGAGCTGGCAAGACTTGCAATGTGAGATTAAGATCTATTATCACAGAAGGGCAAGAAAGCAATGGAAGATACATAGACGTATTGGAAACAGAGCAGGACAGCACTCTGGAGAAATATGTTCTTGTCGTGATTTGCAGGCGTGAAACATCTTGCCTCCATTTAGATTTTGCCTAAATTTGGACATTCACACGTGGTGAATGCCACCTGAGCTCTCACTGCTTTGTCTGCCTGGAGCCCCATCACCTCTCTGGGGTGCTCCTTAGCTCTCCATGCCCTGTTTTCAGGGTATTTTCCTCTGCTATGGTCAGGTTTGTCAGACCAGTGGCTCCAGGATTTGCGTACAGGGAGGAAGCTGACCCCAGGGCTCCTTCAAAGCCAGGACTCTTGTCTTCCAGAAGTAATTTCAGTTGGTTTTGTTTTCATTCCTACTACTACCTGGTTAGAAGGCATAGCCACTGCAGCAACTTTCTTGAAACTATTGCCTCTCTAGTAAGATGTTGTCTAGGGAGACTATTCACAACAGGGATACTAGTGTAAGGCATTTAGAATTAGTGGAAAACCACAACTGTTTGTATTGGCATTATAAGCAAGACTAAATAAAAAGAGCCATGCGAGTTTGTATAAACACAAGCAGAGTTTTCAAAAAAGCCATGGAAATACTTTGCTTTTCTCACATGATTGCTAACCTGCATCCCATCCAGTAAACACCTTGCATGAAGTCACGTTGCAGGGGCTTGCCTCTGCCACTTCAAGCAGAAAATCTTAGACCAAAGTTCTTCAGAGTTTACTTTGTGCCTGGATCACTTGATGCTTTCAGAAATCCCTTTTCTGTGTGTGTCATGTGCAGACTTGAAAATCAGCCCCATCTGATCATGTACTACATGTCAGGCACTGTGTCCTTTCTCTCCCCTCTGTGGTGAGGTGCTGACAGCGTGTAATGGTTTTGCTTTAAAAAAAGCGTTGTTCTGAAGGGGTCTGTTGTTTCTCATTACATGCCTTAAGTACTAGGTAAAGCTCAGGGATGAGTCAAATCCTGGAATATAGGAAGCACTCCACTTCTATGGGACATCTTTGCTGCCATTAACCTGGCGGCAGTGCTGCTCCCTCTCCCTTTCCCTCTCCCTTTCCCTTTCCCTCTCCCTTTCCCCTTCCCTTTCCCACAGAAACCCTTACTCCTGCCATTTCCTCATTCTGAATATTGGGTTTTACATCTTCCCAGGTCTCTCGCTGCTGTGTGTGTGTGCTTGCTTAGCTCCAGAAGTATGTGCATTATTTTACAGGACAAAGGAGGCAAAGTCATGCCCTCACAGGGCACAGTCTTCCTTTTGCATACATAAGTATCCATAGTATTTATTGTTCAAAGGCCCACACTGTGATATTTTTGAAGTTTTGGCCAGTGTAAGGAAATCATAATATTGTGAGGGTCTTGAAAGGCTTCTGTAATAAAAATAACAACATTTTTATATATCATTGTATGTTCACAAGTGTGTCACCGGTTTACAAGTGTGTTAAACTGTATTTTCCATGCATCTTTCACTATGTCACCTTCACTTTGCCAGCTTATCCATCTCTATTCTGTAAAAAAAAAATAGCGTCCTTTCACTTGTGTTTGTGTACACACATATTTCAGGCACAAATAAACTAGCATGTATTGCCTATAAATATTTAATCACCTTGTCTGAAATGTTATTGTTATTAAATTTAAGGGGTTTGCATTCTTTTAAGCCTACATATATTACTCATAAGGATTAATTGTGAAACAAAACAAAACAAAACACAAGAGTGTTGGAAAAAGCTCTAGAAATTTGTTTTGAACTTCTTGTAATGAAATTACAAATTATTTCCACTGAAAGATCATGGAAGCAACAGGTTTTGAAGATTTCTGTCTTTGGTGCTGAATCTGACTTCAGAATAGCAATGATGTTGTGTGTCTTTAGGCAGTGAGGAGCTCTTAGACCAAGGGAATGGCCCAGAGCACTCCACAGGCTGCTTCCTGCTGCCTTGCATTCTTTACTGGGGTCCTGTTCTTGCCTTATGTATTTTCCAGGAATATCTCAAGATGGGTTTCCCAGCATATCTTAACAGAAATGTCAGCCCATCCTTTCAAGAACTGACTGTAATGAGGCTCTGAAAAGTACTGTATTTTGTGCCCTTCTTTCAGCACAGAACATTTCTGCTCAGCACGGAGAGCCATTACAGGAGGAGTTCACCCCTGACAGCTCCGTCAGGGATAGCCTACCATCAGCTCTACTACATAATTGAAACGACCTCGGTGAACACTGCTAGTTTTGAGAGATGACCCAAATACTGTAGCCAAGATCCCTTTTGTGTGTGTGGAAATACTCACTTTGCCTCAGGTGGGAACATGAGGGGTTGCAGTTAAAGCAGGGCAGGGAGATGCAGACTGGAGCACCAGGGGAGAGGGCTCTCAGCTCAGGGGTTGAGGCTTCTCATGCAGACACAAGTGTTATTTTGTCCCACATGCTTCTTACTGGGGTGTCTCATTCTCAAAGGCACCACATATTTGACTGTCTATAAACATCAATCTCAGATGTTACAGTGAAAAGCATGATACCAATTCATTCAGTGTTTAACTTCCCTGCTGAGACTACCCATAAAGCTGCTAATTAATTCTAATTGTCACAGGATTTTTGTGCATATATCCTATATTTATAGCTTGTTGGCTTTTACGTTGACATTTTATGAGATTAACCCATTTTGTATGTAATTAATACTAATAATGAGAAAAAAAAAACATTTATCTTTAAAGCAATTAGCCACAGAAAATGACCTTTTACTTATGATGTGTTTATGTGCATAGGTGGCCTGTATATTAATATTATACATGTTGACCATGAACCATTTTAAGAAAGGGAAAAACCAGCTTGCATTTTGACTACCTGCAGTATTTTTCCAGTGCATATGTGACCGTTGGAATCGATCTTAGCCAAGTGCTTGTAAGAAGCTGAGGTCCTGCCTTGACAAACAACCCAGGGGATAACATCCCCAGGACCGTGCCCTGGTTCCCTTCAGATTCTCCCATCAAAGGCATAGGTCTACCCCTCACAGCAAAGGCCACTAATCGGCCACAAGTTGGTCTGACCACTCAGAGATGGCTGATGTCATCTTACCTTGAAGAAGGTCATTGTGGATCCATCTCTAACAGCCCCATACTCTATCTTGGTTTGTTTTGCCAGATCGTCAGCTGAATCGATGGGGGATTCCATCCTCTCTACTGTCAGGAAGGCAGCCAGGTTGGCAGTATAAGATGAGATTATGATTAAGGTGAAAAACCACCATATTCCTCCAACTATTCTGGTGGAAAGAGCTTTGGGCATCAGCTCTGATCCTGTTACAATATTATCAAAACAATCATATTAAAATGATGCTTAGAGATACCTTTCCTGATACGAAAGACTATTTTTAGGCACAGAATGCTTTTATGAGCCATAATACAATAAAATGATTTAAACAGTAATCTCACAGATGCACATCTAACATTTATAATGATAACACACTGTGAAGGGGATGTATGCCATGATACACGACAAATGGAATTATCCTTGGGTCTAAACCCCATTACCTCTAATGTGAGCTAATGTGCAATGGGTCATTAACCTCTTACATCCCTAACAAGTTGTATTAGTATTTTTTACCTGCTTCCTGAATTCCTCTTTGCCAGAATACTGCAATTGATATTTTCAACCCGAGCTCTTTAGCAGAAACCTGTTCTACTTATAAGCTGTCTAGGTAAAATGCCTTACAAGAGACAGATGTCTGGTGTTCCTCCTATCCACATACCTAAATAGAAACAGGGCAATCAATATGGTTCCAGTGAATTTATAAGCCTGTGTGAACCTGAGCTCAAAATGCAGAACACATCTTGCTACAAACATGTGATTTACGTTTTAAAATTCAGAGGGTGAATGGAACTACCCTTTGGATGTACGGGGCAATGCAAAGTTTTGGACACTGTATTTAACACTAATTATGGCTGAAAAGGTTTTAGCAGATCTGCCTGCATGTCACACCAACAACTACCAAAGTGATCTGCCATAGTCATAAAAATCTCACAGAAGAGCATGTTCCCAGATTGGGTGTTATGTGCACTTAAATGGCTTCGTAGCAGCTCAAACCAAATGTAAGCAACGTAGGTACTCAGATTTCCAAACATTCTTGTGTAAGCTTTATGCTTTTTTTTTTTGCTTTTTTTTTTCTCTAGAGGTCTCTCCACTGAACTTAGCTTGTTATGGTGGGATTTGGGATATAGTTCACTTAGACATCCACATGAATACTTTTGACTTCAAAGTTAAGCATTGGCATAATTATTTTGTTGATGAAGGATGGACTTAAAAAATTACTCCAGTGTTTGACGTAACAAACACTTCTACTACTGGAAAAACATGTTGATAATATGTTATCTCTCTACAACTAATAGATGATTTCTGTAAGAAATTTAAGCAGGTTACAGAGAATATTTTCAGACTTTGCTGAAACTCTGAATGTGACTTCTGGGGCAAAGACTGAAAGCGTAACAACTTTCCAAACAGCTAGCAAACAGATTTAACTCAGCTTTGTAAACAAGTAGACATGTCTCTTAAAGGTCAATGCTGAGCATAGCCCTAGGGTTTCAGTAGGCTGACAGAATTGCCAAACTGCAAGAGCAGATGCTCTGCCTGTGCAGCCCTGGTGCTGCACGGATTTCAAATTAGGCCAGCATTCTAAAAGCAAAAGCTCCACTTAAAATTTGAGGCCAAATCTACCCATTTCAAAAGCTGTAGCACTGTCTGGGTTTATGTTTGTGTACTTTCCTTGTTTTTCAGATGTCTTTTTTTTTTTTTTTTTTTAACCATGAAATGTCTTTTTTTTTTTTTTTTTTTTAAACCATGAAATCTTTTTCTTTTTGCATTGCTGCTTTCAGGAAAAGTGTGTGTTTACTTATAAGCAGGGGTTGACCTGCAAAGGCTGGCTTCTAGGAGAGCTGATCCAGGTTATCCTGAAGGTTTAATTTTTTTAAAGCTTATGCAGCTACTCACATGCAAATTCTACACTTGGGCCCTGATGCAACACCTAGGTCCAATGTATACAGACACATAATGCATAATAGCCAGCTACCTTGCAGAGATCCTAATAAGCAACCACGAAATCTGCCACCATGTGCAGCCATATGGCAGCACAAGTGGGTAGGCGGAGAAGCCCTGTATGTTGAATCTGTGGCGAGAGATGCCAAACCTCCTGTGATTTTCCCTACCAAAATGTTATTTGTGTAAAAGCAGCAAAATACATTCAGTTCAATTAAGCTCAAGATTCCCAGCCTATTAATTATGCAGTGTGCTTCGATTTTGTTTCTGGGAGGTGCTGAGCACGCTCTGATCCCAGCTGAACCAATCAGGCCTGGCATCTCTTTTGATCAGTCCCATGATTATTTCAGTGTTCACCTTTCTGAGGGCCCTGACTGCAGCAAAGAGCATTAGTATATGCTTCACGCCCCCTTCACCCCAAGCGCTCTCCTGAACTGGGTGCTGCTGCTCTGCCCATCATCTGGCTGGAGAGGGGCTCTGGCAGATAATTTGCCTTCCTGAAAGCAGTGGTTTCTCTGAATGAATTTGATGGAATGTGCCTGTTTGGATGCTTTCAGAGTATGCATAACATGTCTGTGACTTTCAGGGGGGAAAAACAGTGGAAAAAACATCTAAATAGAAATGTTGCTAGCAAGACTGAGGGTCGGGGACAATACTTGCTGAAGTCTCTCTAGTGCCTTTTTATGGCAGACATGACAGCCAATCCTGATCCAGACTTTGCTCACGCTCTGTAGAAAAGAGAAAGTCTGATCATCACATTTTAAAATTTAATAACAAGTGGCTTCCAATCAAGCATAGCAAGCAGCTGCTGTCTACAAGAAAGAGTGTAACAGTAGATGCAGAGTCTCACAACCATTCACTTCATGTTCAAGCTCTTCACATTAACAATGATGCACTTACAGTCACACGCACCACAAGTTTGTACATGGAAACATTTGTGTTGCCTTACAAATGTTTTTTCTTTCTTTCTTTCTTTTTCTCGTTTGTTTTGTTTTTAGGCTTCTTGAAAGACAAGCAGAGTCTGGTTGGGGCTGACTGTCATGTACCCAAGGTAGTGGTAACAAGCAGACACTGCATCCCACAGTTTGCTGTGGATGATGGTAAACTCCAAAAAAAGGCAGTACATTGAAACACAAAATCCTGGGGCACTTTCACACACACAGCAGTCACAGTTAGGTACACACACCTGCCTGATACTGTAAAACCTCAGCCTGTGTTTCACTGATCACTTGGAAGGACAATAAAACAAAAAAGCAAAACAGAAGAGCTCCTCCTTCACGCAGCCACCTTCAAAGACATGTCTGTGAGGAAGCTCTATAACCAGTCAATGCATTGGTGCACCAATAAAAGCAAGGGTATCCTAGGTATAAGACAAACTTTACTCTCTACCATGTCTAGTAAATCCTGCTAATGGTTCTTTTACTGCTACTCACGTCTGTTAAAGAGGGAAGAATAAACTGTACCTGGATGAGTGTAGAGATGGTTTTACATTCCTTACTTAAATGTTTAGGAATTTAATACCGAAGCAATCTGGGATTTCTTCTGGATTGCCTTTTTGGTTGTTGTCGTGGGGTGGGTTTTTTTGTTCAGCATTGATTCAACTGGAAATGTTTGTCAGAAAATATTTTCATCCCTTTCAGTGGACCCCAGTTTTGGTGAACAGTGATTTAATTGGAAACCTTGGAATATACATGCCATAACCAAATGTGATTAGTACGCATATCTGTTTTACTTCGCATATGGAGTGAGCTTCACTGCCCTTCCTTGTCAATTGAGTATAATGTCAGCTGTTTCCAAAATCATCAGCAACAGGGACTTGTGACTGTGTTAAGTTAATGCTTCTAGGGTTGGATGCGTTTACAGAAGGATGGGACTCATACCTGCAGAAAAGCCATAAAAAAAATGTTTGGTTTTGGTTTTAAACAAAGCGTTTGACAAGTGCCAACAAACTTAACAATCCTTCTGAAGAAAGAGCATCATCTTTTTGGTTTGGCAGTGAAAATAATTTTCGTAGGCTATTACTGTTTCTACTGGGATGGAGCCCAATTGAGAAGATATTTTCCTGTTGCCAAACCTCTAAAATCAACAGACTCAACTTCAGCACAAAGAACATCATATCCTTCTAGTGAATATTTTCTATTTTAGCTCCAGCAGCTCCGATGCGGCCCTGTCCGCTTGCCTCTCTCCCGGATGTTTCCTCTCCTTGCTCCTGCTGCAGCCCTATTTGTGGACTCTGCAGGTTCCCCTCCTCTGCCTTCTTCCAGCTCCAGAGACTTGTTGCTTTCTTCCTTTCCTACATCACCTGGGGTCTGAGATAGGGTTTTACAGTATAAGTTGTAATTACAGAGGGTGGAGTTTACCAGCACAGAAGCCCTTGAGCAGACTGTGGGACGTGTGCAATAACGAAGTGTAACCGGTGTACCTTGCTGCATGAGAGCTCCAACTCCAAACCAGAAACTATTTAGTAAAGTAAAATTGTTTTCCACCACATCTGAGTCTGGGTTGCACGGGTGGGGGTTATACCATTCATAGGGTGTAAACCTGTGGCAGTTAACAGAAACAATCTGTAAACATCAAGTAGAGTACACACAGTGGCAGCAGACCTGCTGAACAACACACAAAATGAGGAGATTAATGAAGAAAACACAAGAAAAGGAAACCTTAGTGGAAAGGCTGTCCGCGGGACGTCTAGCAGCTGCCTCATGCAAGCTGTGGAGCAGTACTGCCATGCCAGGAGCAGTTTCCACAGCCTTGCTGCTAGCACAGGGACTGCGTCCTTACTGCTGCTGCTCTTTGGTTACTGCCCTCATGGCTGGGGCTGCTGGAACGGCCCAAATCCCCCAGGGCTTTGCTGCCCGTGCCACTCCCAGGCAGACGTTTGAAGGGGTGGGGACGGCTGAAGCCCTCTTGCTGCTGCATGGCAAGGCATTTGGAGAACAATGAAGGAGGAGCACCCTCTCAAGGCAACCCCTTTTAGCTGCCGGTGGTCAAGACACTCGATGCTGAATGCCTTCACCCTTCACGAAGCTGCCCTGGCAGCAGGGAAAAAAGCTGGCGGTGGCTGGAAGACATGGGGGAGCGGCTGCAGCGCCTGAAAGCCACAGGGCCATGCTGTCAGCAGTCTGTGGGAAGAATTATGCAGGCGATTGCCTTGAACAGAAGAATTCTGCTCTATTCCCCATGCACCGTGCCGCAAATGGAAATCGTACCCCTTCTGGTCTGCAAAACACTTGGCAGAGTTACTTCAAAGACTGTTCCTCCCCAAGGTACCTTGCCTGCTGTTGCTTCCCACTGCTGCATGGCTTGCTACATACTTTCTCATGAAGTTTATGAATATAGTTTTAATTGACAATGTCATGCCAATACATTTTAATTACTGTTTCAACAATATAATTAAGCACTGAATTTACGCACGGTTGCAAGCAGAGTGCCTTGCTCAGTTGAAGTAATGAACTCTGATAGTAATGAACCCGCTAATTGAAACAGTATGTAGCTTAGGATGCCATTAGCTGAACAATATTACCATTACTAGTACCACAGTGGTTAAAAATTATAACAAAAGACGCAGTTTTCAGATTCAAGATACAACAGTTCTGCATATACCAGTTAGAAGAAAATCAATCACCAAGTTATATGTTTCAGAAAGTCTTTGAGTAGCAATGAAATGGTTCCCAGCACAGTTTGTGCACATGTGGGTAAACACATCCTGAACAAGAGACTCAGCGTTAAGAAATGTACACGGCCTGGACACCCAATGGACAGGAAAGTGAAGCAGTCCCACGCTGTGAGTTCAACCACAGGTATGGGAGTGCTACTATGGGACAGTAAGAAGATGTACAAACAGCTCTGTGGGACCTGACTGGGAAGCCCAAAGCTGGGATGGGACAAACATCTCCATCACACATGGTTTGATTTTTGGGTGGTCCTGTGTGGAGCCAGGAGCTGGACTTGATGATCCCCATGGATCCCTTCCAACTCAGTATGTCTATGATTCTATGATACTACAGCCACTGAAACAGCCAAACTGCAGTTGTTGGAAAGTGGCAATGAAATTCTGGCAGTAAAACACTTTCTGCCAGACTGGAAAGATTTTTTATCACAACGGATATATATTTTAATGTAGCACTAGGGCTTATATTACTTTTCCACCTTAAAATAAAAGCTGGTTTTCTTCTTGTGTTTCTATTGCTGTGCTAAGCTCCAAGAAGAGAATGGGTTACAGTTCCGCTCTGTGTCAGCGCTCACTCAGGTCTTCTGTTTACCTGGTCATTTACCTTTAGTTTTCTCCAGTTTTCAGTGGTAGCTACACTGAGGTTTCTGCTATGGATGAGATGTTCAAGCTTACCTAAGCACCTTTTTCTATAGGTCATGTGCAAACTTATTCACCTTGTATGACTGATGGTTATCTCAGCTGCCTAGTTCTAACATCATTGACATCAACAGCACAGTGGGTATGACATTAGCAATAAGCAGAAATTTTGGCAGTAAATGCCTTCTTCATTCACTGCCAGTATACTTGGGAAAAGAGCTTTGTCAGTCTGTAACCTTTAGCAGTGATAAAAACTTCAGTGTTTGAGTTTCAGAATTAATGTAACAATGACAAGGCTGCATGATTCTCAAAGAGAAACAAGAAATGGTTCAGCTGCTGAAAAATCTGAAGAAAAATAACAGAAAAATTACCCCAGTCCATGAAAATTATTCCAAGTTTTTGTCTTCTGCAAAATTATGTCAAAATACCAATAACTGTTTAATTTGCTATGGCATTGTTAAAGTGGTTGATTCCAGAGATTCTTAAAAATATATATCTTTTGTTTTTTACTGAAAACCAGATTGCCAAATATTTACTGACACATTTGGCAAATCTTACAGAAATCATGGCATATCTGAAGACATGAACAGTCCTAGATGTGGACATTAAGGATGGCTTAGCTTCTTGGAGTAAATTAAAATGTATAAAGTCTGGAGTAAATTAAGACCACATGTGAGCACAGTTTCATGTACTTCTTCAGCCTATATAGTCATGATCTAACTAGGCACTGGTTTTCAGCATAAGTTAAAAATAAAAACAACAAAAAAAACATTTATTTCAGAAAAGTGCATAAATTCAGAAAATTATCTTAACTATTTTGCTTAACTAGCATGTTCTTCTCCTCTTTCCCTAGAATAGGGGTAAGTTAAGAGGGTGATAAACAAGCTTGATATATTTAAGTTGTTGCAAGTTGGGTTTTGTGTATTGTTGCAAGTCAGCTGTGTACTATAAATGTTTGTGGGTCTATACCTTTTATGACATTTAAGCCTTTTAGCCACATTTGACAAATAGGTAGAGGCCTTAAAGGTTATTATGCTCCTGCAAGTTTTGTGAAATGTTGCAGCGGTAGCCCCACTAGGGGAGAAGCTGCAGGAGGATCTCCCAGCACGTTCCACAGCAATTAATGCACATAGGAAAGATCTCCTACAAATCCTTCACCTGCAGGGAAAGTAAACAAGCAAACAAACACACTTCAATTGGTGATCACGATCCACCATGAGACACAGATCTGTAGGGAAATCAGGCTTCATTAGTTACACGGCTCCTGGAACTACTGCCTTTTAGAAAGGTTTAGGAAACAAAACATAGCACAGTTACACAGGCCAAAGCTACGGATTTACCCAAACACTGCACTGTGGTTTGGAGCAATATTTAGCAGCCAGGAGAATAAGGCAAACAGGTTTCACAGCTGATGATCTGTGAGCACTGTGCAGTTCCATTCGGTTTATTCCTGGCCATGCATCTGCGTGTAGGCAGCTCTGCAAGCAGGCGAGGGACCCCGATGCTTATTTACTCTTGCAGCCTTGATGCTGTTTTTCATTTTTATTTTTTATTTTTTATTAAAAAAAAAAAAGAAAAGAGAAGAGCTGAGAATAACTTGGGTTTTGTTTTCCCTTCTGCCTGTTCTGAAGTGGAGAGGACTGTGGTATGTTTTCAGTCTTGGCACACTACTGCAGAAAAGTCAATCTGTCATGGTTGAGCAGATTTAATATTAGTCATGAGTGAGATCATGATTTGCGTACAGTAAGAGCAGTTATTTATGGTACAGTGAGCCACTGCGAGAGCTTGTGGGAAGCTATGGCTAATTGTGTACAGTCTCGTCACTGCTAGGGAGGGATGAACTCTCTCTTTTACCAGGGGCCAACACTAATAAGTTAACCTATGACCTTTCCTCCTCAAATTCCCTCCTCCCTCTTCATGTTCTCAGAAACTTAAAGGAAAAAGTAAATCCCACAAACTTCTGTACTTTGGCACTGGTATAGAAGCATGAAAACAAGTGAAGCTTTCACATAGGTTGACCTCCTGGAGCTAGGTTTGTTCAGTAGACCACACAGAAATGTATGCCTGAGGCCAACCGCTCTCAGCTGCTCCTGTGAATAAAGGTTTTAAAGGGTGTGTCTTTTGATTAGAAAAAAAAAAAAAGGAGTAAACTAGAAAAAGTAGCAAGAGCTCCACTTGACTTGGCTCACACGCATGTGGAAGTCAGGCAGAATGTATCAGAATTAATGATTCAGATTACTATGATTTTTGTCATGTTTGAATCAGGGTTATGGACGCATATTTTGGAAAATATATATTATTGCTGATTCTTTAAAGTAGAATGTCATCATTTGCAATAAAAACTGTAGCATTTCCATGTCACCTTTGCTGTGATGGGAAAGGGTGCTATTTCAATGATACACGACTACAGTTCTTATATTTCATAGTATAAATATTTTCTCAGACCATTTTCCCATTTAACGTGTAATACATTGCTGTATATGTGAAACAATGCATAATGGAAGTGGAGGAAGCATTAGTGATCCTTAGTAAAATGCTCCAAAACATGAATCTCTGTGAAGTACTAATAAAAATATCTATGTTTTAAATTGTGAAAAGGAAAAAAATGAAGGATATGATGAGATCAAATAAACAGAGTTGGAAATGAAATTCCGATGCCATTATTTGAAGAAAGTGACAATAACTATGCCAGTTCACAGAGCCCACAGTTACTGAAGAGTATAGAAAAAAAATATGCCTCAAATGACCAATTTCCTCTGACAAGTTTCTCAGTTCATCTTCTTTCATGCTTGGTTTTCCCTTGCTCAGAATAACACAGCAACTGACTCCAAAACCATGGTCCATGGTCTCTGAGGCCAAGACATGTGGCTTGTAGCTGGCTTGTGAAACCATATCAGCTGTCTAGAATTTTTAAGGTAAAGTTTGATGTTAACGGTGAAGAGTGCTCTGCTGTGGTCCACTTGTTGAGAAAATGTGGCACACCTGCTTTTGAGATCATCATGAACTTTAGGATCTTTTGGAAAAGTAGTGTGTGTGTGCTTATTTCCTACTGTTTTGGCATTGGGACTTCACTGGGAACCTGACACTGACAGTCAGGCTGCACCTCAGGACAGTGCTGGGAGAGAGCCTTGGTTATGCACACCTTGCAGATTGTCCCCTTGGGATCCCAGGCATGGTATCTTGTGTTTCCAAAGGGAAGTGAGCTGAACTAATTAGCATCCATCAGCAACAATATGCTCACAACCTCTCTCCTACCTTTTATATGTACTATTAGTAGGGAAAAAAAAAAAAGAAGTGCTTACATACGAGTAATATCAACTGTTTTTCAACATGTAGTTAGTGTGCTGAGGTGCTGTGCTCTGACAGAGGAAGGCTGACACATTTCATCAGATATTTCTCTCCATTCTGCCCTTAAGGAAAGTTAAATCTCATCACATTGCAGTATATAAAAGTGATAGCAGTGCTGATGTGAAAATACCAACAGACCTTCTAGAACATTATGTTCTAGGGCTGGATAAAATCCTTAGAACAGTATTATGCTATAGTTACTTTTCAAAACCAATGTAACACCTGTGAGATGAGAGGTAGTGGATGCATCTGAAACTATGTGTTTGTCTTACCTTGCAATGACAAAGAGGACACAACTGACTCCAAGGCAGGCTAGGAGAACATACATCCAAATATCAGGAGAAAGAGGGTTTAAAAATGAGAAAACACCAGGGTTTGTGCCATTGGGCTTCCGGTACAAGATACTGATTCCCAGCGTCATGAAGGGCTTGGAAAAATCAATTACTTTCTCTCTTACATAGGTAATAGTGAGAGGAGCAACTGCCAGATCAGCTTTCTGAAAACACAAAGGGGAAAATACTCATTCTTTGTCATGTTTTCGTGCATACACAATACTATTCCTTCCATTTCTTCCCCTGAGTAATAAAGCTAAACCCAAACTGACTATAAATACAAACTGCACAACAAAACTTAACAGTGCTAGGGTATTACTGGGTACCTGACATCCTTTTTCTGCAGGTGAGGGATCCTCGTGGCTTTTGTGTGTGGAAGGTCTGACCAGGGTCGGGGGGCTCGGTCCTTGGAGGGGCTCATCCCTGTGGGGCTCTGTCCCCAAGGAGGACTACATTCACAGACCAGAGGCTGCCGCATGGCAGAGTTGAGTTTTGCCTTTGCATCTGGAGCTTCTGGCCAGGGTTGACAGGATCCGTGTGAGCTCGGTGCCCATTGCCCCCCAACACCCGGGCACGGCTAGTTCAGACGTAATGCCGTGACCTCCTACTCTAGCAAGAGGTGATAAGACAGAGCAGTGGCTCTAAAAAACTGTAGACTAGTGCAAACATTTCATGTGGGCTGGCTTCACATAAAACACTGTAGGTGAAAGGAGAATAAAGAATGATTCAATCTTACATGATCTATGAGCTCTTTGACCATCCCATTCCACTCTCCTTTGTCATTCTGGGCTCCATATTTACCGTCAGAAACTAGTTTGACCTCATAGATGAAGCCCAAAATATTTGACAGCTCCTTTAGCAAATCCAGGCAATAACCCTCGAATCTGTCATTTCCGTACAAAGGCTTGTCAGACTTCTTGTACATAACATAGGGATCTTCCTACAGAAAAACACAGCAGATGTAGCAACAGAAATGAAGTTTGTTTCAGATTATATCAGTTTCTCTAAATTATGTGAATATTTTATTAATGGATTGAAATTAGTTGGACACCAGTAATTTATGATGTCCATTAAAAGCTGCTCTAGGTGTGTTAACAAATTCACCGAATCAATTAGTGATAACCATAAGGGCCCTAATTGTCAGTGGAACAGACCATTCACAGCTCCCGTGGGCTTTAATTAAGGTAGTGCTTAGCAGCCTCAAAATAAGATCCAAGATGTGTACTCTAGGTTGTCCCACCCTGAGGGACAGGAAGGAATATTGGAGAAGAAGCCTAAATACCAGGAAAATAATCATAAGCAGAACCTAAAATTTTATATTCTACAAGAAATAAATCTCTATTGAAAAAATCTCTAATGTGTAATATAGCTGTGAGCTGAACAGGCACTTACAGGAGAAAATGAAGAACAGAATAGGTAGATTGCAAATTACTTCGTTGCTTTTCTTTTTAAAGGATTTTGTGTAGAAGACAGTCTGGGCAAGCACATTGCTGCAATTTAGTGCAGCAAAAGACCTCTGGCAACAGAAGAGGAGGGTAGAGGGAGCCTTTGAGCTCTTTCCCTTCCCCTGAGGAGTTAGGCAGAATAATTGAAAAAAGAAAAAAAAAAAAAGGGGGGGTGGGGTGGGGTCATTATTGGCCAGGGAGAACAAATGAGCAGAACAACTGGGTGAACACCCATTTCCACATTTTCTGTTCGTCGTAGGAAGGACATACCTCAATCTGTCTGTCTACTGTTTGCTGCTTTCTTTCATTCCTCTTCATCTGACTTTCAGTAAACAGAAAAGATGTATAAATAGTGACTACAAAACCGAGCATTTGTATATGTTAATTCTTTTGGGAAGAATAGTATGTAGGGTGTACCTCTGGAATTTTGACGTAAGCGAAACAGTTTTGGAGACAAATGTTCCCCAGTCTTTCATTGGCAGTGGGGGTATTTTGAGTCCACCTTATGGATAAAAAATTATGCTGGTTCTGAGTCTATACCCAGAAATTAGTTTGAAAACAGAGTAGTTTACCAAAACGTCTTAGTATGGAGGAAATCAGCAGTGAAGACACATCAGCCATGCCTGCAACCTGCAGCATGGATGGTGACCCACCTAGACTTACCAAAATGGTTGTGACAATCAGCGTCCGGTTAGCCAAGGAGTCGGTGATGTTGGTCGACCTGTCCTTGTTGCTGTCTGTCATGTTAAGGCCGCTGTAGGAGTTCCAGACGCCGATCTACACAGAACAGAGTGGGTGAGAGCCTGCCTGTCCACGGCACGCTGGCTGCGGGAAATACAGGGTTTCCCTAAATGCTCAAAGCCTGGGAAGTGTGCATTGGCTCTAGTCACCACAAAAAGAGACACCAGAAGTACAAGATGCTAGAGAAGGGAAACAGCTGTAGATCTGAATAAGGCAACGACATCGAATGGTTGATTGTCACATTTAGAAAACACAGGGAACGTACTGCTCTTTCAAAAGCAGGCTGAAATTGTTTAGCTGTAAGAGTATAAGGCATGTCAATACAGTGGTGTACTAGCCAATTTGCTACAAAAGTGGAATATGTTGACTTCCTTTCCTGCTAAAAAATGTCAAATGTCTATTTTTATGGATTTTTTGCTTTTGTAAATGGTAGAGTTGAAACATAAACCTAGACCTCTCTTTTCCAATGCAACAGATCAAAAGCTTGAATAAATATGTTGAAGCAGATTGATGGATGCACTGGCCTTTTGGTTCTGCTGTGCCTTCACCAGGTTTAGCAAAGATTATTCTGTCATTTCTTATTACTATATATGACAGAGTGAACAAGGTGAAATCATTTCACCTACTGATCAGTATTTGCTCAGTAAATATAAGCGACAAAAGGCAAAACCAATTTTTGATTCTTTTCTAGCTCCAAAGATAGTGAAGAATTGTGGCATTTAATGCCAGATCTGAAGCCTAAAGGCATGATTTCAGTGGATCTGGATCTATACCTTATGATGGCAGAAATTACAACCATGGAGCTGATCTATTCAAATAAATATCTACTTAACATAAATGCAGTCTGAAAGCATCTTTTTTTTTTTTTTAATTTGGTTTACACATACTGTGTGGTTGAGGGCTGGTGTGAGAAAACCTCAGGCAAGTAGCTTGCTCAGTTTGGTTTGTATTTTGGACATTTGTGGAGAGCACCAGATGGATGGCTTGGGGGACTGGTATCATCCATCCACAGAACTGTCTGCATTGCTGACCTACTCTGCCAGCAGGTTTCAGCTCTACCTGGGAGGGATCAACTTTCAGATCCTCCTTTCTAGGATTGCCAGCAAAGCTGTCAAGTGAGTCTAAGAAAAAACCTGTTGACTTGTCCTGTGTACTGAAGGTCTGTAACCGCCATCAGATTCTCAGTCATCAGACCCATGCAGGACCCTTTTTCTGTGGCTGTTAACTGATGCAGAGACAGACCCACCTTTGTACCAAATCCAGCAGATTAATTTGTGCCTGCTGATAGTTAATTCAGGGTAATAACTGTATAATGTCATACAAATTTTGGGTTTGTGTCCATGGGTGCCATTGCTCTTGTGTTTCATATACGTTTTCTCCAAAATATGCTTAATGGGGATAGTCGTGCCATTTTTTGTATTTTTTTTATTTTTACTTTTTGAAGAGTTTATCAGGCATTCCCTTTGTTTCCAAAATTAGATCAGGTTGAGAAACTGATCTGGAAAGTATACACAGAATAAGATGTTGGATATTATGATAGTCTGTGCCAGAAATATAGTAAATAACCAGTGTCCTTGAATTTGCACCATGGTGGCCGAGTTAATCAAAAGCCGTTCTGCTCATTGTTACTGACTTGATTCACTTTTATCAGCTGGCAGCATGGAAGAGGAGAACAACCATGAAGAACATGTAACAACACAGTCACAGGGCATACAAAATACACCAGGAGACCACTCTACATCTGAAGATAAGGATGACACTACAGGTCAACCTTGATTAGAGCAATGGAAGAGGTCGGAGGGGCACTGGAAGAATGAGGTCAAGGTAGTACATCACTATGGTGAATCCAGGAGATTTATTGCAGTTTAGTGACAAGTCTGAGAGGTGTCACATGCCCTTCTCAGCAAGCCTGTGTTTTGAACCAATTGTAATTTGGTTTAAATCAATTCAGCATAACACGAAGTGCCTAGAATCAAAAGCCAGATCAGTTCAATCGCGTTCTGCACGTCAGGTAGGATGATCTATTCACCAGTAATGAGGGAAATTGAGCCCTTTGTGCCTTTGCCTGATTCACTGATATTAAAACAAGGTTATTAAGTACATCCTTTATAAGAACAAGA
This sequence comes from Cygnus atratus, assembly GCF_013377495.2. Classification (NCBI taxonomy): domain Eukaryota; kingdom Metazoa; phylum Chordata; class Aves; order Anseriformes; family Anatidae; genus Cygnus; species Cygnus atratus. Next base: position 110,066,381 of record NC_066362.1, read on the forward strand.
AAAGAGTGCTGTAGGATGCTTTACACTGGTCTACTCTGTAGCATTAAAAAACACAAAACCAGAACCTTTTTAATTGTGTGTGTGGGAGGGGTGGGAAATAATAAGAGCTGTGCAAAAGATATACAAAAATATAATTCTAAGTGCTATAAGAAATTTTCAACTTGTGAATCCAAAACACTTTCAACATGGTAAATGCAGTTGTTATCTTCTCCTTACAGAATAGCAAGTAGTACAGAAAATTGTGGGTTGTACCTCCAGCAGGGAACAGCACATGGAGCTGGTCTGATTCCCACTTTGGTGCCTTATCCACCAGACAGAGACATCCTATGTTAAAAGAGGACTGAGATTCCTGAGGTGCTTTATAAACAAACTTAGTTCCAATTTCCATATGTTAGTGAATGACAGCATCCACTTAATCAACTATATTATTTTCTGTAAGGAGCTAATAACACACCCGTCAAAATTTTGAGTCAACAATGCTAGAACATTGCCTGCACAGTATGCATTCTGTGGGAGGAAAAAAAAAAAACAGGAAAGAAATAAAAAAAAAAGCCTGCACATTAAAACAGTCCTGCTGCTGATGCTCATAGACATTTGAAATGGTACAAATTTACCAGTCATGGTAAATCTTAGGTGAATCAGGAAGGATAGCAAATGAGAAAAGGAGAGATTTTGCTGCAGCCAGGAGCCTCTGCTCAAAGAGGGAAAAGGCACAGCTCCCAAGAAATAGCATAACAATTATGATGAAAAAAGATTTTGATGAAAAAGCTGAATCCTGCCAAGGATTATTTAGAGTTATAGTGTTTAAAGTTGGGACAATACTTAGCCTACTACAAAAACTCACATTCTCGGATAGACTATTGTCTCTAAACTGCAATTTGAGAGTTACCATCAAAACCCAAAGGATGAGTCTGATGACCCAACCCAAAGGTTTTTGCATCACCTGTCTGTGTACAAACCTTCTTCCACACTTTATATAAATGATTAGAAACCTCGCCAGCAGCCTTGGTATAGAGAAAAATAAACAAAGTGCTTCATTAAAAATGAAGAGAACCGGTCTGGAGAGCTGTGTGGGAGCAATTGCATTTACAGTCTCAATTAACCTGTCAGCAATTATTATGCAGAGTCAAGCCAGTGTACACAGAGCACGGGACAACACAGCCTTGGGCTGACACGAGCTGGTGATGTTACCCACATTGGGGATTTTCGGACACCCACAGCAGCCTCCTCCTGCAATGCCTGTCGGAGCCTGTGCTGGCTGGCTGAGAGCTGGGGCAAGGCCATCCCACTTCCCTTCAGGACACCCCGAGCCCCCCTGTTGTCCAACACGGTCCCTGGCTGGCGGTGTTGGGGCATGCTTTCCTGGACTTCCTTAAGGAATGTGAACTTTTTTTGTCTTTTGTTTGAAAGCAGAACCAGTTTCTGAGATGGCATCATGCAGAACTTACTATTTTTAAACAAAGATAATGCAACTAATTTAGTCTCCTGTTCAGCACAACTTATGATAAGCAGTTAGGGATGTGAGGGCAAAAGAACCGGTCATGTTCAAAAACATGAAGGACTTTTAACATCTCAACTCTTTTTGAGGCTATTAGTCAAACATCTGCTCTTCTCTCTCCCTTGTGTCACACCTGTTAAAAGCAGTACACGTAAATCTAAGCTTTATACATATATATACATATATGCATACATGTATATAATCTTACCACACTAAGTTACAGTGGCAAGAAGAGAAGATAACGTGCACTTAGAAGCCATTCAGATAATTAGCACCAGTCTCAAATTCCTATCCAATGTCTCAAAATGCAAGATAGACATTGTAAAACAATCTTAGTAGCTCTGTTTAAGTAATCTTAACAGTGTATTTTAGCTCAACCACAGGAAATACAAGCTGAGGAGAATAGACTTTCCCATGCCGCTGCCAAATCAGCTTCCCATCATTATGTTACAAAAGATCTGGTTACCTTTTCTGTTCCTTCTTCCTTGAGACTAATAATGTCCAAATCAAAATCCTTTCGTAAGCCATCAGTTTTGTTGAAGGTTATGCGCCCTGTCAGGCCATCCCACCGTGCCTGTGTAAATACAAAAAAACACCTTTCCATGTAATGGCTAGTAAGAACTACTTGAAAACCATGACAAATATTGTATTTCAAATTAGTCATAGCATTCAATCACTTATAAATGCTTTTTTAAAAAATATGCTGCTTTGTTACTTTGATTAAAAATAGCTTCTTCAATTTTTTTTTCACCCAGTTTCTCTTCAATATATTTTATATTTTATAATCAGGCACAAGTTTATGACAGTTTATATATATTGATTTGTATATGTATTGTATACTGTAGATAAAAAAAAATCCACCGAAAAGAAAGAATGAAGTATGTATTACATGTGCCTGATGACAGAGCAGTTTTGCATTGCATAAGAATTCACCAAGAAAGTTAGAGATGTTTGTCCAAACTTTGGGGCTGAATCTTGGAGTAAAGCAGTCTAAATCTACCAGCCTCTCTGAAATGATCCTGCTTACCCCAGCCCAGGATCTTTTAAGTTTTCCATGAGGAAGGGTTAATCAATGATGACTGCTGCTGAATGGGATCCCTGGGAGGTCTTCCATGAAGGAAGGCTGGTAAACCTCCCAAATCACCAAAGCTTTCTAAATACTTTAGTTATGCATTTCATAGTCTTGACGTTGCCTCTGCTACTCAGAGAGTCCAGAAACTTGGATTTTTCCAGGAAGAGATAAATGAACGGAGGGCTTTTGTCATTCTTCTTTGGTTTCTTGGACAGTTTATGGTTAAATCTCCCCCATCAGCAGTGGACTCCTAATATCCTTGGACTGCTGAATTGTTTCACTAATCCCTACTCAGTTGGCATTACCAACGAAGAAGGCCCAAGTTCCCAAGTAAGCAAATGAGGCGTATCATTTCTAATAGGAATACTGCCACTGCCTGTGCTCACAGATGCTGATGGCATGAAGAGGATGACTCGAAAAGCAGGCTTTCAGGAAAAATTCACACAGTCACGGAGAGCTAATAAACACTTTGTAGTGTAACATACACACAAGTCTTATGTATGGATTTGAATTATAGCATAGGAATTGCACATGACTAGTCCAGACTGCATTTTACTGTTCTGTCATAACAAAGTGAATTTATATTTTCCTTATTTTAAACATTAGCATCAGGAGTAAATTAAATTGGTGGTCTTTACTTCAGCCTGTAAAGCTATGATGATTCCCTGTGCTGTGGAATGCTTCTTCAGTGTGGCAGGATTGGTCCAGAACTAACTTCTTCTGCAACTGAAGTTTTCTGTTATCTTGTAGGCTTCCCAGCAAGCTCACTTTCTTTTAAGTGAGATCTATCTGTCTCTCACATAGTCCCCCTTTTTCCCCAGAGCTGATGCTTATCTATAAAGGAAAGAAAGTGATGAATTTCAAACTCAAGATTATTTTTATAATCTATTTTTGGGACGTCCTATGTTAGATTAAATTCCTCAAAGGTAAAAGAAAAGCTGATAATAAACGATGAGATAATTTCTTCATGTGTGTCAACTATATAATTCTTAAATTACAAGTTTTTTCCACTGCATATTGTTATTTGCTTCATTTAATTTGTTACAGAGAACTGACATAAGGAAAGATGCAATAAAAATCATCAGATTTACAGAACAGCGTCTGCTCTTCTTGTTAAATCTAAATTCTAGTTCTGAGTTTCTAAGATTTAATCTCAGAGGCTGAAGTACTATATGTACTTGTCTCAGACAAGTCTTGAACCTAGACAAATCTAGAATTTTGTGTAAATAGGTAGGATTTCTAAATGTGGTTAAGTAATGTAAGAGTACAAAACCATGAGGGGAATGAACTTTCTATGAGACTTTCCACCATAATGACACGGGAACATGAAAATCTCAGCTATAAACAGTGAAACACTTGTGGATTTTTTATGCTGTTATGATAAAGATACCAGGAGGGTAGACATAGGAATGCATTTTGTTATACAATATCTCTTCTCCACTCATTATTACTCTGACATGGCCCTCATCTCCTATTCGCAAAGATGGAACGTTTTAAAAAATATGGTCTTTAGTGATCAATTCCTCCTCGGAGGGCAATTTGCTTCTGTGAAATGCTCACACTTATTGATTACATATCAGATGCTCCGCTTCTCTGCTAACGTGATATGATCATGAATAAAGGAATAAAGTAGCTAATACATTATGTTTGGAAATGGTATCAGAAGCCTAAATCTCAGTTCTATATGGTGAAATGTGACTTTTGAAAAAGGTGTCAGGTGGCCAAGAAGGCCAACAGCATCCTGGCTTGTATAAGAAGCAGTGTGTCCAGCAGGTCTAGGGAGGTGATTGTCCCCCTGTACTCGGCTCTGGTGAGGCCGCACCTCAAGTACTGTGTTCAGTTTTGGGCCCCTCGCTACAAGAAGGACATGGAGGTGCTCAAGAGAGTCCAGACAAGTGCAACGAAGCTGGTGAGGGGTCTGGAGAACAAGTCTTACGAGGAGCGGCTGAGGGAGCTGGGCTTGTTCAGCCTGGAGAAGAGGAGGCTCAGGGGCGACCTTATCGCTCTCTACAGGTACCTTAAAGGAGGCTGTAGGGAGGTGGGGATTGGTCTGTTCTCCCACGTGCCTGGTGACAGGACGAGGGGGAATGGGCTAAAGTTGCGCCAGGGGAGGTTTAGGTTGGATATTAGGAAGAACTTCTTTACTGAAAGGGTTGTTAGGCATTGGAATGGGCTGCCCAGGGAAGTGGTTGAGTCACCATCCCTGGAGGTCTTTAAGAGACGTTTAGATGCTGAACTTAGTGACATGGTTTAGTGGAGGACTTGTTAGTGTTAGGTCAGAGGTTGGACTCAGTGATCTTGGAGGTCTCTTCCAACCTAGACGATTCTGTGATTCTGTGATTCTGTGATTCTGTTTTTACATAGTTCTATCCCTGTATAAAACAAATGGAATCAAAAGATGTTACAAGCTGCATAGATGTATGCTTAAATTTCAAGGTAGTAGGTAAGTGCATATAGCCTTCGTCTACCTTAAGTGCCAGTTATGTCATTAAATAATGACACAGATGTGACCTAAATTATAAACAGGAGTCAGAGTTTTTCTCAGAAGAGTTAATCTTCAATGTTGAAGGTGTTCTTCAGACCCTGTTTGTGAGGTACAGGTCTCAAATAGCATTTAAATTCTATTCTTTTTAAAAGTGCATTTATTTTATTTATTCTAAATAAAAGCAAGACATTTGGCTTTGAGTCCATTTAGCATAATTTAGTTTCAGACTTTGAGACAGCTGTGGTGCCTCTATGTACATGTCCAGATAGATAGGTGATGTTTCTTCCCTGACCAGAAAATCAAGTTTTCTCCAAGAGCTGCTGGGAAGGATGAGCTAAGAACTTGCAGTAGATTCTAGGCCTTCTGCAGTCTATGACAAAACTTCCCAGCTGTTAATACGGTTTGCCTCCTATAGCACATTTGCCTGATGTATGCAAACGAACTGAAATGTATCATTGCTAGGAAAATATATTTGTATGCCACTTCTAGGTGCCTGTCAGGTAAATTGAGACTACGAGTGCCTATTAGTCATCATGTTCTGGCAAACAGAATGAGCAGCAGTTGCACAGTTCTCAGATGCAATTAATGACCAGAAATGAAGCAGAACTTTCTGAATAGTCAGAAACCACATGACTATTGAACACAGCAATGAGAATTCATACTTTTATATGCAAGATTTATAGCAATTTTAATGTTTCTAGTGTCACTCCATGTTAAATGTTACAGGATATAATAAAAATTGAATCGGAACCTAATCATGTAATTCATCAAAAGAAATTGCTTTTTTGCACTCTGTCCTTGCTTTAATATTGGAGGAACTAAGGGCACAATTTGATACTCTTACAGAGAGAATGTATTTTTGCTTTGTTAGTATAATTTTGAGTATACCTCCAGCTTAGTTAAAAAATGTGATTTTCAGTAGCTTCATTTGTAACATCCTTTTGCTTGTCTTTATCCTACTTTGTAAAGGTTGCAGGCTGCCTCTGACAAGAGAACGGTGATGAGATGTTGCTCATTCAGCAGTTTGGTTTGCAGGAGTAGACCAGTACAATGTTTAGCTGAGATTCAAAATAAGACCTCTCTGTCTTCAATACTGTATTTTATCAGATAATTATAATTCCTACTGCTGAGATGTAAATATTTGATGACTTCTTCCTGCTTATTAAACAAAATGGGGACTTAATCCAATATACTAGTTTCAACTATCCATTGAGAAGCAAATTGTACAGGACCTTCAGCTATTCAGACACTTTCTTTCTAAACATTGGAAAGCCAGTAGATAGAAGAGATTACAGATAAATCTTCAGTCCTCTCTGAAGGCTGTCAGGTACCTGATACGGCAAAACTACACAAAGAAACCTAACTAAAACTGTGAAACTTTCTATTTCTATTTATTTAGTTTAAAAGATTAAGATTGCAGGTTAACTACAAAACAACATCTGGGTTAAGTGTACAAATCACAGTATTGGTTTCTATATAAATATACTGATGGAAAATTATAATAACTGTAAAATGAAGCTGACTCAGCTTCTAAGAGCAAACACTCCAGAAGCTTGCTATCTATTCACACTACCGTCATATGGTCTTTATATCAATTTCCCCTTCATCATCTTGAGTTAATGACTATATCAGCCTATATCATAATGCATAGTGTGTATAATGCATGGACTGAATAAATATCCAGCTTTATGATATAGCCATAATGGGACATCGCCAATTTTTTATAGCAGATACTGTATTGCAGTACTGCACACAATAAATATCAATCTTTCTCAGACAAATTGATTGCCTTTTTATTATCTATTTGTTTTTTTCCTACTCAATAGATGTTTATCCAAATATTTTAGTTAACTGTTTATCTGCCTATGGCATATTTACTCTTTCCAAGTCCAGTGTTGAAATAATAGCTACTGGTTAATTATGTTTCAGATTAGATAATTTTGATTTTTTTCAAGGTCATTTTAAAGTGTTCAAAGCATCCTGATAATACAAAAATGCAAAGGCATGATATTGTTTTAACTTTTTAAACTATTATGTTTAATAATGTTTAACAATGTGCATCCATTTTTTCCTTTCTATTAATAATCCATTTATTCCAATGACCTGTGAAATAAAACAGTTTTTCTGAACCTGTTCTTTTGTAATTAATCAAGCAATCTCTTTTGAGTTTCAGACTCAAGTTCTAACCTTTTAATATGATTTAATTTCAAGTTTAAATACTCAAACTGTTCAGAAAATAAGATTCCCCCCCATTTCAAAGATATGTCTGGAACTAATGTTAGAAGAAAGTATCTGAGACACATATATGCACCCCATAAATGCAAATAAAACTGTGACTATATCACTTACAAAATATGTGTACATAATACATGTACAATGAATTGTATAAGGAGAAACAATTATAACAAATTTTGAACTATATAGAGGAAGTTGAACTATGTAAGGAAGTTGATAAAACTTCTGAGTGAAAAGCTATTTTAGCACAGTATTACTGCAGAAAATTATCTGTTCTGTTTTTCAGCTCCAAAAAAACTGTGTAATTCCAGGCTCAAAGTTGCCTTTGTGCAAAATATTCTGACACTTTGCATCTGCCACTGAAACCTGAATTATTATTTAATATGAAATTATATTAAATATACGATAAATAACATCTTATGTGAACACTGTCTTTGGATACAAATGTGGTGCTAAATGACAGCCTTTTTCATTCAAAAGACTTACTGATTCATCCAGGCACATAAAAAGACTACTTTTTATTTCTCAAGTATGTTATTATTTCTCAAGTAATTGACTTGAGAAATTCCCACAGTAGACAATGGACCATATTTAGGTATTTAGGTATTTATTATCCAAAACAGCCTCTGTATTCTCCCTCTCTCTCTCTCTCTCTCTATCCTCTTGCTGTTCATGTATAACAAGCTTTTTGAAACCTTATCTTAAAGGCATGCAATCAGTAGAGTTTTTCTATGCATTTAATGGGAGCTTGGAACAGGAATTGATTAGTTGGACTCCTCAGTATCAGAGAAGTACATTCAGAAGCCAGAGTGAAGTCCAGTAAAAGATACGGATATTACCCTATCTACTTAGTTTCGTCAATGGAATTACCTTGACCCTCTGTTGGTAGCTTTCCCAACTATCTTAAAAGTAACCTACAAAGGCAAATAATTGAACTGCATTTTTTGCTGAATATATAGTCCAGGAATACTTGTATTTTTATAAATTTTGGCATTTTTTGGTGTATATTTATTATTATAAGTTTCTAGGCAAAAATTAATATCTGTTACTGATTTAATGTACATTTCTAAATAACTGCAGTTATGAAGTAGAAGGTATTAGCTGAATTTACTATCATGTAATTGTTTAGAAAACAATAACAACTTACTGGCAATCATCTGGCCTGGAATTCAGGAAGAGAATATATTTGTTTTCAACTCCACAAATTATGTTTGCTCATTTACCTTTGCACAGTGGCAGAGACGTGCTAGCAACTTAGTCTTTTTGGACCTATACATACTCCAGAATAACTGTGTAAGGTGTTTGGACTAAAATTAGGAAATTCTTTTCAGTTCTGTGCTAGTCTACCAAAATGAGGCTCTTGAAAGCAAATCAGTTCTGTGTTGAAGAGACACAGAACTTTATATTATATTATAATTTCCTTTAGCCACCATCTCACTAGAACATTTTACCTCAGATAAACATTATCAAAGTATAGTGAATGAGGGTGTAGCAGCCTCTGTACGTAGTGACACCATGCTGTTTCAGGTACGGCATCCTTCAGCTTTTAACAACAGGTGGCAGATGAGTACATACAGGGATCTCAAAGACATATCAAGATTACTGGAGTGATAGACCTGTTGTGCTTGGTCAGTATTACTTGTTTATAAAGAAAGTGAACAACTAATTCAGCTATGAACTGCTAATCCAAAATGTCTGACGAGGACTATTGTGCTAACTGCCGTCCAAATGCAGAGGTGGATGATGGTGTCTCCTCCAATGGGTCTTAGACTTATTAACAGAGCGGATTCTGATCATTACAGAATCATTGTTGATGACTAATGCACATACACATAGGATATGAATTGTGTTGCTTGATGGCAAGAGACAAGGTCGTGAGTGAGCTCCTTTTCTTATGTTTTTTCCCTACTCTAAACTTACGCTTCTGGACTACAAAATCAGATATCTGAAAAATTTGTAAAACAGTAGGTTTAAGTACATCTAAATTGTGGCCATGTACTGACAATACTACAGCTCGCTTTTCTACAACTAAATCTTCCAACTCAGTAAATAACATAGCCACAATGTCCTAATCAAAATGCTAATGACAAGGAAAAAATTCCTTTAATTCTCTTGTTGTTTCTTTCCTTTTGGAGGAGAAAGCTTCTGCTTTATTAGAATTGCAGAAACAGTTGATAGATTTAAGAGATTGTGCTACTGCTGCTAGTTACAGTGGAAATCATAATAAATGTGCTCTGAGCCACACATCAACTTATCAGCTCTTACAATTAATCCTCTTTTTAAAAGAGATTCTTAAGGATTAAGGAATATAGTGAGTTAGTGTATGACTTTTCTATTTCCAAATCCAGCATAACAGATGTAATAAAAAGAGTTTCAGCATTCACCATTACAGGGTTTTATCTGCCCCACTGAAAATCATGATGTTTCATAGTCTCATTACTCCAGGACTGATACTATCCTGGGCTTCTAATAAACAGCACTGATGAAAAAGAGGAGGTGTAGGGAGGCTTGTTCTTAGGAAGGAGTTTAGGCAGCTATTATAAGATTGAGCACACCCCTGTCTTGAAACAGGAAAGAGAAATAGTGGGTGAATAGAGAAGGAGAATTTCTTAGGGAAGAAAGGCTTTTCTGTGAACTGCTCAAGAGTGCTTGTTTCCAGAGCAGTGGTTGAGCTTAATGACTTTCAGGTAATCACACTAAAGGCTTTTGGTGTTACAGATTTGATAAATAAACCCTGAATACTTGAAGATGACAGTTCAGGTGGACTCATTTCAGAGCATATGTTTGAAATGCCTTTGAGTTCCTTTAAAGCTTACACTTACCAGATTGCTTTACAATAACAGAGGTGAGGGAGTGGTGTTGAAGGATCAGAAGGAAAGGTTAAACCTTGCCATGTATTCTTCCTAGTGTATTTTATGCTACACAAATATGACTGCTACTGAAGTAGCTGGGTGGGTTATGAACTTGGAAAACAGCTTTACACTATTCTGTTAATGGGGAATGGGACTGCATTGTAATAGATACTGTTTGTATAAGCAAGACAGTATAGAGACATCATGTTTCACATAGCTAAAAGACTAAATACATTAACTAGACAAGAGCTGTCATCCATCTTGTACAGAGTAGAATCTCAGCATTTCCAGCTAGAGGGCTTCTTCACCTAGATTTCAGGCCCTGTCACTTTTGTTTTGGAATGAGGTGATAGCTACAAGTGCAGATAGTGAACAGCCTGATCATGTCAGCCTTCAAAGCAGTGACCTGCTTTGCCCTCTCAGGTAATGGAGGCACAGTTTTGGAACTGGCCAGAAAAGATTTGTTCATGGTTGCAGAGGCCACAGCAGAGCCAGGAAACAAAGCCAGAGCTTCAGTGTTCCCACCCAACATCTTGTGTGGGAAACATCCTCCCTGACTGCACTGTTGTACTATTACAGTGACATTAATCCACTGGACTACAGAGATGACAAGGAACCCATGGGGACTTCACGTGGTGCAAAGCTCTGTGTCATTTCCACCTGGGATAACAGCACACGAGTGCTGGCAAATATGTGAATGAGTGAGTAGGAGTATGCGTGGTTGAGGAACAGATCATTTTAATGAGTGTACACTGCTCCAAAATCTAAACCATCTGCATTTAACAGTTTTCTTGTAAAGTCATTGGAGTAAAGACTGTGCATAGTGAATTGCTCAATGGTGGCATGGCTAGGGTCCTTGGGAGCTTTTCCAATACAAATAATTATAATCAAGTTTAGGCCATGCACTAACACTTAAATGCAAATATCAGTGTGGAATAAATGAAGTGTATTTTTAGTAAGCTAGAACATATAAAATATGTTCTGAAAAAAAAGATTTTGTGTAGCAAATATAAAAATACACTCCATATATTCAGATAAAAACACTTTGTAGGAATTCTTTCTCACTGTTTTTAAACAAATCTACTTTCTACATAATATTTGACAAAGTAAAAATTGAATGGAAGAGAATATACATAATCTTTTTGTCAGATTTCTTGTTTTCATTCTAAACATTGCAGTATCAGAGCCTTGCCGATAATTTTTATCTATTCAATATGCATTTATTCTTACTATGCAAGTTATAGGACCATTATTTTGCTATTTATGTGTGCACAGATCACTGCATAAATTTTAAACTTGAAATTTGATTTCAGAATATGAATCTCTGTTGGCATTAATCTCAGCCATACATTATCTTCATGGAAAGCTGACCTTTATTTTCTCATAAATCATCATGGGATGAAAGTCTAGCAGTTGTTTTGTTTGCTCTTTCAATTAAGAGTTTCCAGTTCAAAGTAACAGACAGCAGTAGGCTTATATCAGAAACGCATAACTTAATTTATGGGCAAGACCTAAGTTTTTAAAAAGTAAACAAAAGAAAAATATTTACTTTAATGAGAGTGGTTCAAATCCTAACACCAAATTGTCTGGTGTCCTGCTAAACTAAATAACTGCTTTTCTTTGGATTAACTAAATATTGGAGCATCAGAGCCCAGAGATAACTGCCACCCATATGTTAGAGATGATATATTTTATCTTAACACTGAAACACAATGAAAAAAATGCAACAGAACAGATACTATTTTATGTTTTGGAGTTGAAATATTGTTGTCTTTCCTAAGTCATGTGAATAGAGATTTCTGTGCATCAGAAAGGTCAGGTGACTGACACACAGACCCTTCTTCAGGCAGTAGGGGAGATGTTGGGTTCTTGGGTCTCCTAACACCCACAGTCTTGTGGTGCCTGACTATAGATTTTTAGCAACATGAAAATGCTCCCACATGTTGAATTTCATAGCAATAAATGTTAATAAAAAAAAAATCAGTATTTTCTTCTCTTGTAAAATTTTTTGTGTTTCTTTGTTTGGAGATGGTTCAAATTTTAGCCAAAAATAATGATGAATATTTCCCCAAAGGGATTGCTTTCCTTTCTGTCTTAAAGTCATACTATTTCTGTAATGAAAAATCTTCACTTTCTTCTTCCAATGATGTTCAACATTTGTTTTAGATTTAGTTAGTTATTATCAAGAATTCCCTGAAAATTACATCCTGTGATTTGATACCAATTAATCAAGACTCTGACTGTTCCAGTCCTCTCAAAATGCTGGTCGGCTCATCAGACTTGGGCAAAATCAATCTGCATGTGGTGGTGCCATCTTCAATTCACTTAGTTTTGGCTTCAGTTCCCTCCATAGAAACTTCCAAGAAAATCTAGTAGTCCCAAGGATGTTTCCTTCCCCCTTACCAAGAGAAAAACAAACCAACAGGATGTCATCTGCACTGGCGGATCAGAATGAGTGCATAGTTGCCTCATAGTGCACAGTTGCCACCTATCTATAGTGCTAGGTAAACATTGTAGAGTTCGGAGATCCCAAGGAGATAAACTTTCAAATATCCATGTGCTGACTAAAAAACACAATATCTCAGACCTGCAAAACTGCACTAAATATGTGGGAAAATAGGCTTACTGCTGCTTTTTTTGGTCGTAGATCAGTCTTGTGTAGAATAAGCATGTATATAACAGATAGCTTGGAACAGAAGGAAGTTACTATTTTTTTTTTGTACTATCTCAGCATAGGTGAGGTAGATATGCAGCTGATTTTGTAGGGAAGTATGGGCTAGTGGCTAACGTTCTGAAACATCTTCACTCAGAAGAATTATTACAAACAAGTTTAGCCAGAGGCTTGCAAGATACTTTGACGTGGTAGTCCTCGTATGACCAAGTCCTCCTATCTTTTTGATTTCCACGAACATTACTTTACACGAAGAATTGGTTTAGCTCAAGAATCCTCTTTTACTTGTGGTGCAGGACTCAGCTGCTCCACAGCTCATTTTGTGGTGGCTGGGAAGTAGAATGCCTGCTTGTTACTAGCTTCCTAACTATGCTGATGGAAAGGCCTCTCTGTCTGCAGACCAAGGCTATCATTTGCTTAAATGCCTTGAGTTTGGATTACAGGAGTGATATTTTTCTATACATAAGTACTTTTTTCTTCTTTTTGTAAGGAAGAAGCAGAAAATTAAAATATTTACAGCCAATGTAACCAGAATGCAGAGTACCACACTCTGAATTATTGTCATGGTTTCAAAAAACAGGCAAAATTACAACCTAAGCAGGTAAAGATGGTCTTGTTGGATAGCTTCATTTCTTGATGCTGAGCCAGTTAATGTCCTCTTGTACAGGGAAGGACTGGATACATTACTATTATTTATTAATTTTACTTTTGAAGCAGTGTCATCCACAGACCAGAGTCTCATAATGCTAGATACTTTAAAAACTATACAATGTGTTCAACATTTACAGTATCTTTTCACTGTAAAAATAACTTAAATTAAGCCCTCATTATAGGTTTTTAAGAAGGAAAAGCAATGCAAGCTTCTTCAGGGACTTAATGTTACTAATCTTTGTCTTTGCTGCAGATCAGAGACCGTCTGTGAGACATACCATATATTACCTGAAGAAACAAGAATCATCTAGAAGAAAAACTTATAAATTGCAATGAAAAAGTTTATTGAGCTTAAAACCATTTGAGTTATATTGGTTTTCCGATCTAGCTGGGACATCTTTGTTCAGGAAAATTATTATAAATAAGTTTATCCATAGGCTTGAAAATCATACAGTTATGGTAGTCCTTCTATGACCAAGTCTAACTATCTTGTTTCTTTCTGTGATCATTATGCTAGCCTACATAATGAATTCATTGAGCTGAGAAGATTGGCAAGAATCGTCTTTTTACAATGTGTTATTGGTGACGGTGGCGTTTTTAATAATGTAATACCACCAAAAGAAGTCTGTTTTTAATTGTTTTATTTATAATATAGATGGATTTCTCTCACTCCTGGTATCTACTGACCAGACGTGCTTGAAACATATCTTGTCAACAACATAACATAAGCTCAAATGTAGATGTAAATGCTTCAGATTTCTTTTAATCTTTGAGATTTGTGTGTGTGATTCTGTTTGAAGGCATTTAATAAAGTCATTCAAGATAAAGTCTGCATCTGTATGTTCTGAAATTCTTCTCAATACAGTTGTTCTTGTAATTGTTACTGCATTTGAGTGAAGGGAATGCACATTGGTTCACATGATAATTGAATAAAAATCAATAGGCAGTTGTTATTCTGGAGCTTATCTCATGATTTAAAGGGGAACTGATCATTTAATTATGAACACTTGTTTCATGTTTACACACATGGTCGCTTAGGAAAGGTGGAATCATGCTTTCTCTTTTTCTTCCCTCCATGAAGAGAGAATAACCTAATTTTTCTTTCTGGGCTTGCGAAAGATGGTACTCCCTGCAAACACTTCCACAAGGGCTAAAATATTAAAATATCGTATATATATCAATGACATTAGGTCACTGAGGGAGACAAGCTTCTGACAAGGATTTACTTTTCATTAAAAAGACCTTCATGAGCTATTGTAGAACAGTCTTGATCCCAGACAGTATTTTATGTGTAACAGCCTCCTTCATGGGAACTAGCTGATGACCTTTCTGACCTCAAAGCCATCTTCAGGGCTGGGTGACTTTGAGCAGGCTTACTTTTCCATGCAATTTTCCAAATTGTTCCTACAATCAGCATTAGCTCATAAGATCTTTAAAGAGTAGAAGAGTAGTCTTTCTGTCACTGCAATTGATTATCCTGTAGTTTCAGACATTTTTTTCTAGTGCTTTTCTCCTATAGTCCTACTAGTAGCACTGTAAGTCTTGGTCATTAGGGAAAATAGGCAGTGGTTCTGGTACTGCTCTTGCCTGGTATACTTGCCTGAAGTCCTAAGGCCAAGAGGACTATTATCACATTAAATTAGCTGTCTTTTGATTTTATGTACTCTGAAAATTCAGAAATGGACTCCAATGGGCATGCATTCCGACCAACACCAATCAGAAGAAGATATTTTTCCCTAGGATATCCACTTTCCTACTGCTTTCTGGAAGAAGATAACTTGTGTACCTGAAGACCAGGTATGACATGTGCTTTGATTACCCAACAGGACAGTGACAACCTTAAAAAATTTAATTTGTCCTCTGGGCAGTGAAGAGAGAAGCATCTTGCCAGCTCTTATACAAGACAGATGCTTTCCAGCTTATTTTCTGCTTGTGTCCTGAAGGGTTCTGAGGTCCTCTCTGTTACCATCAGCCTAGCATTTTATAGCATGGGATCATAAAGCAAATGAGATGACTGCAGTGCTTATCACCACCAAGTCATAATGAAACAAACAAAACAAAACAAAACAAAAACAAATCACACCAGGGAGCCACTGAAGTTCTTGCTAAGCTCTAACACCTGAACTACTCCTTGCATGGAACTTCGTTGTCTGAATGTTATTTACTGGGACTGCGGCATGGAACATTTGTCTTTAGGCCAGTCTGTGAAATGGCTTCAACTACTGTCAGTGCCACATAACAAAATAATATAATTAAATTGTATTTATGTGGGCCCAAACCATTCTTCCGCCTGCTTGAGGTTTTTCTCCATGCCTATTCACTTGATTCCTAATTTATACAGTTCATCCCTCCTTGTTGAGCAAACGGTATCCTAACATGAACAACATTGCATTTGCTATTTAGTTTCCGACACCTATCATAGCCTTTAAGGGAAATGTAATATTATGTTATTAAACCTTATCATGTAGTTTTAATAACCATCTTTTGGACTAGAACAGAAACAGGAAGATAAGACCCTTGGAGTGTTTAAATCAGTGTTTTACTGACCATGAAAGACACTATCTGCACAACAATCACTAATGAAAGACACTATCTGCACAACAATCACTAATTAGCTTACATATCTCACTCCATGCAAGAGAAGCCAGCTGTACATGATAAATGTGAACTATATAACCATTTAACATTAAGCTTTGAATTGGATCTGCTGAGATTCATCCAGTGTTTTTGGTCAAAGCACTTCTGGTTTAGGATTCAGGACCCTTATACTATATTTTCAAACTCACCCAAAATAGGTAGGACACCACTGTAGAAATATACAGGTGTATTCACTGTTTACAAAATCTTTTGCTGATTTTCAATATGATTGTTTTTTTTGTTGTTGTTTGTTTTTTTAATGTACCAGAAATTGTATGAATAGCACTGCTACCTCATTTAGCTTGAGATTAAGAAGTACAAGAGCAAAGGTTGCTGCTTAGATCAAATCATAGGGGAGGGAGGAAGGGAGAGAGAAGTTCATCCTCTGAGATCTTTTTCTCATCTTCTGCTCCTGCTTACAGTCATCCCTCCTCCTCCCCAGAGGGTGAGCTGGATACGGCATGGCTGAGATCAGTGTGAGGGAATGAGCTTTACCAGTGCTGTCTCCCTGTCTCCTGTGACTGTTCCCTCGATATGTGTCACAGGCTGGGAAGTATTTCAAACTTTCCTTAATTCTTAAGTCAGGTGTCTGAGCACTGGGGTGACACTTGTTTTTTTTTTTCTTTGTACTTTCAAGAAGAGAAGCTTACAAGTAAAACTTAAAATCCATAAAACTGTGTGTGGAGAGTACTGTGTCAGTAGGTTTCACTGCTTTCTGTGTAGGTGAATGCCCACATTGTAGCCTGCCTATGGCAATTATAAATTTTTTTCTTGGTTTTGGAGAAAGTGACAACAGTTCTTCTACATGTTCTGTAATTGCCACATGTCCTGCCTTTCAGATTGTTCAATAATATTCCTAGGTTAAGTCATATGTCCTGACATGCTGCCACCACTTACCTTGTGCCGCAACCTACAGGTCCTGTTCTACCTACCCACATGCTAATGAATTTGGCTTTGACAGGAATCCCATTGTCATGGACAAAAAAAGAGGGGAAAGATTAAACAGATCTAGGAAACTTCAGATAATTTCTCATTTTCATTTCTACACTGTGCTCTAAAGGAAAAGTTTCCATTTAAGACTCATAATAAAGACTGGATATTGTGTTATTGGGTGTACTGATCAAACAGTCTGCAGAACAGCCAGGCTTAAGTGGTGAACCAACTCACTTTTCTTTCAATTTCTATAATGCTTGTTGTTAGTTTTAGAAGTTAGACATCCATAATAAACATTAACCAAGCAAAATCTATGTGAACTCTTACATCATATTAGTCTGAGATTTTATCATTTTAGGGTTTAGTAGCTTGTTTTTTTGAAAGACCAGAGTTGCCACTAAAATGCAGGTCACAACCTTGTTTCTGTAAGTCAACATTTCTCTGCTAGGAAGGTCAAGAAAAATTGAGTGTCTGGGTGCCAGAAATCAGAGGATATCATATGACAAAGGCACAGGAGCAGTAACACAAGCCAGTGTGGTTAAAGAACAGAGGAAGGATTATGATGGCCGTAAGCAGATGGTCTACACTTACCTCTTTTATCAGATTCATAAATCTGGGTCCAAAACGCCACGGCTTGTGTCTGTGACACTGTAGGGAGCTGACAGTCATTTGGGAGGCACGCTGGGAGGCCACTGCTACCATGTAAACAGCATCGTACATCAGAGCTGCTTCAGTCTGTGTGGAAAAAAAAAAAGAAAAAGAAAGAAAGAAAGAAAGAAAGAAAGAAAGAAAGAAAGAAAGAAAGAAAGAAAGAAAGAAAGAAAGAGAAAGAGAAAGAGAGAAAGAAACAGAAAGGCTTTCTTTAAAGTACATCTTTGTGTCCAGTCCCTGCTTTTCTCTACTGATAACCATTCTCCTGGGCTGCTAGTATGGAAGAGGCCTCTGTTTCCTTGTTTCATTCCTGGGTGCTCCATGGAGATCTGAGCTATAACAAAACTTGGTGATTTTTTGTTTGTTTCGTTTTGGTTTTTTGGTTGTTTTTTGTTTTTCCAGCTCATATTAATTTAACAGTATTTCCAGATGCACACAGGGAGGAAAACACAAGAAGGAGCCTGCAGATAGCTGTGTGTCATGGTGAGCATTTTTAACAAGCCTAAGGTGATACATAGCCCAGGTCCTGGCTTTCTGGGGAAATCAGTCCCACCAAACACCAGGTAAGTATTCCAAAGGTATCTATCATTTCTAAGTGTCTACTGCCCTCAGGGATCCCAGCTTTTGGGTCAAATGGGTGAAATGGCCCTACTGAGCTTTGGCTATAGCAATTCCTCTGCCACACCTGCCATGACACCTTAGAGGGAGGTGACTTTTCATTTTGAGGTGCCTTGGTAATAAAGTTGAACTTCTACATCTAACTTATAGTTGTCTAAGACAGGGCAGATGAATACACCCCTAAGATACCAAAATATTACTACAATCACCAGATGCTTGTTATGGTTTTTTTTTGTTGTTTTTTTTTTGTTTGTTTTTTGGTTTTTTTTAGAATGGTTTTAGTGGTTTAAAATCATGCCCAGTAAGCCTCAGACTAATATCACTTACCTTATCAGCCTTTGTCACTGGGAAGTTTTAGAAAAATCTCACCTTCACCTGCATTGCATTTCAGTGCTCTGGTGTGTGAGGTGGAAATGTCTGTGTTTAACTTAATGCACAGGGACTGTAAAAATGAAGTGCTTACATTTCTTGAAAAGTTACTGAATAATTAAGGAAGGATCTTAAAAAAAAGGCAGTAACTGGAGATGAGAAAAACTGGACTCATTTATATGAACTGCAAAGCTAATCCATTTTTATTCCTTTCCCCTGCAATTCCCTTGGGAAATTAATAGATTTGATTCTTTGTCTGTTTCATTTACCTAAGTACATTACGACAGCATCAGTCTTATCAGCATTGGAAGATTTTGCTGGCAATCAAATGTGATCTGAATTTATCAACTAATCTTAATGTACTGCAGATGAGGAATCGCTCTTGAAACACCAGTCAGGATCTGCCCGGAACAATGCTCCCACAACCCAAGCTAATTGAAAATCTTATAAATGGCGAGGCAAGCAGGAAGAGATAGCAACAATTGTTCTCAGTGTCAAGAATCTTAAAACAGATTCTTGATGCAAACAGACATAGTGATTAAAGGCCTGATCCAAAATCCCTCCAAGTCAGTGGGAAGATTTCGATTAATGTCAGTGGACTTGAGATCATTTTTTTTTTGGTAGATGGGAGAGTTGTTCATTCAGGATTGAGTATTACACGGGTGCGGAAGTCCATGTTGGTCTGTGTCCAAGGCCTAGTGGCTCTGGAGATGCTTGTTGAAAACGTTTCAGTGCATACCTCACTTTGCATTACCATCTGGGACCACCGTTGCTGTTACTTGATGACATGGTGCATCCTGTATGGTTGGTATGTTGGTCAGCACTGCTGGAGTTGGCAGTTGGAATTTCATACAACTTGTTAGTTATCCATCCTGCCAAGCAGCAACTGGGAGGTTAGATTATATTACCTCCAGCACTCATTTGTTTCTGCTCTCATTCTTGTTATGTTTTAGGGCTTGGGGTAGCATTGAGGAACAAAAGGTCACCCCATTTTCTGAAGCAAAGTGCCTATATGTTGACACTTGTGGTTGTACTTAAGAAGAAAGGGACTAAGAGCTAGGAACTTGTCTTTCTGAATTTCATATTCTGTTTAACTTATTGCAAAGAAATTCAAAGGTCTTCTTAGAACAACTATGCCTCTGTGTGTAATTTGTGCATAAAGAGGGACACGAACTCAAGACTGCCTGGGTCATGCTCTGCTGACCTCCCACAAGCTGAGATCAGGGTGAAAAATATAGCATGAACCTGAACGAAGAAAATCTGAAATAACAATAGGACATGTAATCCTGATCTCCTTATAATGTGCAGCTTGTCATAGCCTTATTGTCTAATGAAATATAGCAGTACTGCAGCTCTCCATCAAACTGAATAAGCAGAACTTGCTATGAATATTTAAATGATCACATCCAACTAGGAAGATGCTTTCCTTGGTATTCATGCTGTTTCAGAGCATCAAGGACACTAAGGTATTATAGAGATGCAAAGGAGGGGTTAAGACTCTAGCAAGGACTTCGTTTTTCCTAAAATCCTAGTTTTATAGCTAGGTGAATGCAGGTGAATAGCTAGATGTGAATAGCTACTCTTTCATGTCTGTCTATTTACATGAGAAGTTCCCAGAGAAACTTTCCTCCTCTGCTTTAGATACCAGTGAGCAAAATAACACTACTGAAAAAGCTCTTTTTTTTTTTTTTTTTGAAATGCTAGATAGCACACATAATGTATTTCTCTTCAGGATGTCAGGACGCTTCAGAATTTCCCCTGCAATCATCTGCAATAAAGTCTACTTCATATCACCTCTAATACTATCCAGTATATAAGACACATTACCTTACACTGCAAAAAGATGGCAACCCCTTACCCCACAAACCAGGATGGAGTCACACAGTCTGTGTAATTGTTCCTATTCTCTCCTTTGGTTCATAGGGGAGTGGTAGGGAGGAAATCCTGATTTCCTGGCTTGACGATACCTTTCATTTATCCTTAAATTATATCTTAAAAGACAGAGTTGCTGTAGATGATGGAAATGAAGGGAAAGGGCACTTTTCCAATTTAGAAATGCTATTAACTGTCCACACGTACAATATCTTTCCCTGCAGGTCATAAATCCTATACCTGCTTTGAAAGTTTTTATTTCCTGTTATGTTCTACACTCCATCCAGAACATTAATGGAGAAATGAGGCGGCAGTATATATGTTCAACAACAAAAAAATGAATGGTGTAAGCTGGACAGCCCTGTGATGGAGAACTGTTATTCATCTCCAGAGCTTCCCAGCAGTGGCTTGCCACATGGGGAAGTACAACTCTGGTTAATGGGGCAAATGCACTTCTGTGTAGAAGCACATGAAAAGAAATCTGTTTTGGGGATTCTGTTTTTCAACATTTGCATTATGAATGGAAATGCTGGTGGGATTGGTTCACCTCTGCTAGTACAGAGTTATAAGGTGTGCTGTAGACACCACTGCGTCATAGCAGTCATTCACTTACTGTCATCATGCCGTCAAGCAGTCCAGTCTCTGGTTTTGGTGGTGCCTGCAGACGCTCCATTGACCATTTCTCAATGACTGATGAAACCTGGGGATTCTCAATGTTGAGCAGGCGAAACCCTGTCATATTTACTCCACTGTATCTGTAGGGTTCCAGGTCTAATGCAAATAGATCCTAAATCATCATTAAGAAAACAAACAAAACCAGATGTAGCATTTTTAAAGCAAGATGTTTGGAAGGTACAATTAGGCCAAAACTGTATTTGATTTTTCAATCCAAAGCTTAAGTGCTGTTTTTTTTTTTTTTTCCCATGTGGACTCTCTGCTTGCCCTCAAAACCTAGTCACGACCGCTTCAGTTATAAATCTGAATAAACCAAATCTGTGTGAAATTTATGACAAACCACGTATCTGCTTTGTTGGAATGTAAAAATCAGTCCCCCACAACAACATTATTTTGCAACCAACCCGCACAATGCTATCTAATTTTAATTTATAAAAGTCCTCCAGCAGCACTACAGCTCTGTCAAACCAACACGAGGAATTAGTTGGCTAACGTCGGGCTTATTTCTCAACTCGGGGAAGGAAAATTCCAAGAGATGTTGAGAGCAATAGACTTTTTCTGCTTATGAACCCCATTTTTCTCCTGCCTTGCCTGCTTCAGGTGACTCGCTGCCAGTATGCCTAATGGATATGTCGGGCCAGCGCGCAGTAACTCCGTGCGCTGCAGTGCTTGGTGTTTACAGGGCTGGGAAATAATGAATATTCTAAATGGCATAATTGTGTGGCACATACTGCTGCTAGATTTATCAAGCAGTGGGAAGATGCTAACTGCTTTTCAAAGCCTGAAGGCTGGTTTTTCAAAACAAATTTTTGTTGATCCCGGCAAGCCAGTAAAATGACAAATGTGGTGGTCATGGTTTAATACCACAGTAGCCATGAAAATGTCAGCATTTACGATACCACAATGCTGAGATACCATCAACGTCGCTTACTGCTTGTTCTAATGCATGCTCCATGCTACCTCATGTATATTGTTTTTCTTGGTCACCATTTTATTTTAAATTCATTGTTATTGTATAAAACAGTATGGTCCACAGTAAACACTAAATTTTCACATTTTCCTTGGTGTTAAAATGGGCTCAAAAGAGAGCTCTTTCAAACTACTACTTCAAGTTCCAAACAGTTTGAGAGTCTTTTCTGACTAATGAATTGACTCTTGGATTCAGAATAAATTTTCACTTCCACATAAAATTTTATATGGAATGGAAATAAAGATTAAGCTGATGCACATGAACTGACATAATCCAAACTAGGATTGTTCTAGCAATATTGGCTCTTGGCTGTCTTTCTAGTCTGCCATGCGAATAGATCTTAAGCATGGATTAAGTTATACGTGGTATATATGTTAAAATACAGGAATAATGTGTCTGAAATGAATATCCATAGATTTGTACCGTAAAAGAAAATTTAATGTTTTTCTTTTCTTATCAAATTTCCCAAGTGAAATTATAAATATGGATTTTTTTTGGTGTTTTTTGTTTTCTATATATATGAGTAAAGTCAACAATTTAGCTATGAACCTGTATTTGTCCGACATGTGCTAAGACAAAGTACACATCTTAACCCCTGAATTACTGTCTTCTTTTTACATTGTACTCAACAAAAATAGCTTAGAGGGACGGGGTCAGTGCAGTAGACTGTGGTGGTCTTCAACTAGCTAATAATTACGTGATGCTTTTTAAGCTAGGTAGAGAGAGACTGAAGGGCTAGCTCACATGCTGTGCTGGATGGGGGCTGTACCCCACTGCCTGCAGAAGCTTTGACCTCAGCACCACCTCAAAACTTTAAACTTGTGACGCCTGAGGAGTGTTAGTACTCATTTTCCAGAGGATTCCTTGAGTAATTGCAACAAAAACACCGAGGGAAAGGCTTTAGTTGGCTTTTCTGCAACATAGAAATTTCCCCCCAGAATTTTCAGTGTTTCTTACCAGTGTTGTAAAAAAGTAGTGGTAGTATTCAGTCATCATTCCCATGGAGAGAATCTGTTGAAAAAGATTAAAAGGTGAGTGTACTTTACACTAGATGCTTTCAGTATACTCCACTGTCTTCTGAAAAGCATGGATTAATCTGGAACAATACATTACAGGTTATAAATCTTGATTACAACTACATTTTTCTTCAGGAGCAAAAAATAACATATTTGTATGTTAATGATGTTTTTATCACCTCTGCTCAGGAAAGAGATTAAAGACTGCAAAACTTCTAGGACAAGAAAAATGACTGGTGATAATGAGGAGCTGATTTTTTAAAAGTGAAATTCTTTAGTCTGCATTTTAGAAGTGTTAAAAGGAAATTTACTAGCAGACAATGGAATTTATAGGGAAAAGTGCTTATGTGCATTATTTTTATTCTACATTACCATGTGAGAACAAGACACTTGGTGAGTGCTCACTGAAGTAAACCAGAAACAAAGAAAAGAAGAAAACTTCTTTAAATGCCTTTTGTTCCACCTGGGGAATTCAGGTCTGCAGGAAGTTGTCAAAATAACTAGTAGGAAAGGATTTCTGTTCCGGAATAATTTTCCAGAGTCAGACGTTTTTAAGCTCTGCAAGGTAAGGTGGTAAGGATGGCATTTAAATACAAACTGACTGACCACCCTGGGCAGAAAAGGAGGAATATTTTCTTCCCAGCCCTCACATTGCAGTAGTGCTTTAAGGAAACTTCTAGAGGGATATGTTTTTGCTCCAGCCCCTCTCCAAAAATTGTTGAAAATGCTTACATAAGACACCCCTGATCACATGTACCGGGATGCTCTACAGTTCCAGCACAGCATCACCTATGCTTGTCGCCACATCCATGCACACTGTTACTGTGACGTAAACATTTTGCCTTCTCTGGGATTGTGTGAAGTGGAGGAACAACTGTGAACTAGGAAACTAGTGGAAAATTCATCGTCGTGACAGAAACATGGGCAAAGGTTGTGTTATTCAGTCTGGATCAGAGTAAAGTAAGCATGTACTATTAATAGTGTTTTAGAACACTTTCAGCAGTGCCTGAATAGCTACTTGAAAGACAGGGGAAAATAATATGATTTGGCTTGCCAATATTCTTTCATAGCAAAAGCCTCTGAAAATCAGTTGTGTGATTGTGTATGGAAATTCCTCACATAAAGAAAGGGAAGAACCTGAACCTTCTAAGCTGCAGAAGATAATAATCAGTGTTAATCACAAACAACCAATCCATTTCCAGCCACTAAAAATCAAGCCAGAAGGCAAGTATTTTATTGAAACACTCCATTGAATTTACATGTCAAAATTGCCTTTTTTATTTCTTATTTTATTAATCCACTTCTCTTCCATTTCTTAAAGTTATTTTATTACCTGTAAAAATGAGCACTCTAGCAATCATGAAGAGTGATGTTCCTTCCCTATTTATGCACAGAAAATGATATATGGTAGCATCAACATAAACTTCTGCATGCTGTGTTTCCCAGCTGTTTTGACTGGACTCAGTTCTGCTCCCTGAAGCAGCTAGATTTCTGTGACTATGGTCCCTGCTGTGGGAAGGAGGTGTCAGGCAGGATTTTTATGATGCAGGTTTCTTTTTAGCTGAAACTGTACTGAAATAACCCAATTACTTCATATGGGGCACAGAGCAGCCGCTCGGTAATAATGATTCACATGTGGTTTGAACCCAGGTAAACCTCTGGATACCCAAATTTAGCTGGTCCTCTACAGGAAGTTCCTAGTTAGTTCATGGTGTTACATTATTATGAAAGCAAGATTATATTAATAAATGTAACAAGGGAGGATACAAATACACCAATTTAAATTATTGATTCATTAGAGTTTTAATTCTAACCTGAGATACAAAATCTGACATCAAGTCATTGCACTTCTGTTATCAGAATGTGTAATCTCCAATCTGCCTGTGTAGAAATAGTAAGACAACAGAGGACCAGGACAATGCCAAGCGATATAATGCCCTAAAATACAATTTTAAGTTAACTAGAAGTATATATTAGCTAGAAAGATTATGAAGTGTGTAGCAGGGGGGTTTCAGAAGCAGTGCTTAGCTTGTGCTGCTGCAGCTACACTGCTCCTGGGTATGCAGCTAGTTAATCCAAGGTAGCCCAGTTATTACTTGCCTCATACAGCTAAGGGCAGTAGCCTGAGATAGAGGAGTGTTTGTCTCCTGAACACATTTTTGATTAAAACATTTTTTGAAAATATTGATTCCCAAATAATGCAAGATAAACTGAGCTGGCAGGACACACACACATGCCTGTGAATAATAATGATTTCAAAAATCATGCTACAGGACTGCATTTGAAAACAAAACAGAACCAGAACACTTGAAAAACAAGGGCAACTGCATGTAAAAAATGGCATTTGACCAGCAATGTTACCTGCCATAACTAAGATGCAGCTTCACGGTGACCAGTGGTGGAAGGGTGTCCTGGATTTGGCATGGACCTGACACCAAGAGTGCCGTGAGAGAAGCTTGCTGAAGCTCTTCCTTCTAAAGAAAGTATTGCAACCACCCAGAAAAGCTTAACCAACGTGCCATTTTTGTACTTTCTGTATTAATAATGACTCAATTAAGATGTAAAACTACAGATAGCTGGAAGGGAGCTCATAAGTGGCACACATGCAATAATAATGTCCTTTTCTGGCTAAGGAATCAGCACTGATGCTGGATCTGTCCCAGGCTGGCCTCTGATTTGCCACTGATCTCTGGCCTCTCATTTAGCACTGGTCACATGAACAGGCTTCACTGGTTGTCCTCCCCTCTAACACTCGTTAACAATGATAATTAGTTAACAGGTACATAGCACTTTACTGTGACTTGCGAATTAGATTTGTAGACTGACCTAAGTAGGGTGCTTTTTATTCACAGATATGAAAGGATTTGCAATAATAATTTATTTCTCTTCTAGGGTAGCATCATTGCTAAGTAAAATTTCCAGTGAATGGATGGATTTTATAATAGTGTCAAATGCCCACTCTAAAAGATGGTATTAGGAAGACAGAAAATGAAGGCAAGTTAAAGCAACAGCAAGAGGAATGTTGGGTATCGTGCTGAAGACCCCAAAGCAGTGCCTTAATGACTCAGATGCTCCCATTAGTGTAATTAGAAAAGTTGCACTTGTGTGCTCTCAGCAGTAAGGACTCATTTTCTGCTCTCTGCAACACAGCAGATACAGGGACTGCAGCTTGTAGGAACTACCGTGAGACAGACAGTAGTAAAAGCATGGTAGGAGCAAAGATCCCTTTCAGGTTGGGACACCTGAATAACCTGGCAAAGCAGCTGCACAGGCTATTACCACAGAGCAAGCGCCCTCCCCACTGCAGAAAATGTGAACAGCCCAGAGGAGAAAAGGGAAGTCAACGAGATTGGGTTTTGTGTATATAGCTGTCCATAAGAAACTAGAATGGAATTTCATTACATATTCCTATTTAAGTAACATTGTGTGCAATTAGTTAAATAATTATGCATCTGATATAAATGTCTTATTTAAATAATAACAGCTTTTACTTGCTGTGGAACTTAGATGAATGTAAATTAGTGAAACCAGGATAAAATACTCTGCATTCTCCTTGCAGATCTCCTTCCCATCCAGCCCTGTATAAAATCTGTTCTTCAGCCAAACCCAAATATGGGGTATTGTGGCAAATGAGATAAAGAGACTTCCATCTCTAACTATGCATTTCAAATAGGGTGTTTGCACTTATGTGTAGCAGACCTGTGCTTTTAGCTGTAGTCCATGAACTGCACCGTGAATCTGAACAAGCATCAGTGATCAAAATATATACGTCAAGTGGACAGAGGCTGTATCAAAATATAATCTCATAGGTCTGTAAATTTCTTTGGGTTCCTTGTTCTTGGCTTGCATTATATCTCAGCTCTAACGTCTGTTCATTCATCTTGTGAAAAAAAAAAAAATCTCATTTAGAGCTAGTCTCAGTCTTCCTTCAAGGCGGGCTGTAACCAGACTAATGTAACTGCATCAGATACTTCACTTACTTTCACTTAGCATTTTCCTCACTCATGCTATTATTCAATTTCATGAACATTAAATGAATGCATTTCATTATCCAATTAATTAGTACCACCACTATTTTCTAGGATCAGCAAGATACGCCATGACGAATAAAAGTTCCTCTGCCTCCTAGCCTCTAAAATGTTCAACATAAAAGCACTGCGCTTACTGTGCTTTCCTGGACTTCACACAGGCAGCTTTAATTGTTTGTGACTTAGCTCACTGGAAACCTTTCATGGAACCTATGTCACACTCATCCACAGCAGCAATCCAGCTTGAAGTGGTAAAAAGTTCCTTCAACACGGACATGAGTCATGTCAAGAAACAAGACATACATTTACTAGTATTGGAGACCAGGTGTAAAAAAAGGCCCAAAGCAATAGGACAGAGTGAAAGTGTCGGCCCAGGGGCCCAAAAAGCTGTGGCTGTCTCCTTATGCTTCCTGAAGAGATCCTGGAGAGCCAGGGCAGTGACGTTGCCTTTGAAGCTTCGGCATGGACGTAGTCTCACAGTACAGACTGAAAACACCCCATCACTTTGAAAATCCACTTGAATTTGCATCACCCATTGAAGCTTACAAGGCAACAAAGAACTACATGTGCAAGAAGTATGGGTGGTACTGCAAATAGTTTAGCTTTCATCTAGATAGCATGGCTAACAAGAACAGAGAAACAGAAGTTTCAGAAAAGATGATGTGAGAGAGAGGAGAACCGGTGAGATGAATATCTCTCTGCTTCTCACACTGGGGCGTGGGGGGTCATCTGGGAGGATCTGCCACAAGTATTTCTCCAGCAGCAGTGAGAACAGAGATAATCCTGCCTTTTCATAGCAGATAGTAGGCTTCAGCCTCCCTGACAAGCTACAGGAAGGAGCATACTCAAGACCTGAAATTTTATATTCTCACATTTATTATTGTACATGGAATGTATACTATGATGACACAGTTTTTGCACTACTGTAAGAACCAAATTAGCTATTTTGCTCTTTGTCACGCAGAGAAAGTGAACACATAAGTCTTTATAAAATGTTTTATGAGTGTCTTAAACCTGATTAAATATACTTCACATTTCATAAAATTTATTTTAAAGGTGTGGAGGAAGGAGTAGATAATTTAAAGCTAGTAGCAACATAATTTATGAGACATGCATTTGCCTAACAGTAAAATCTATGCCAACTATTGGTGCATTAGAAGAGTAAATTGAAGGTTAACCTTAACAACTTAACCTCTTGAACAAAGTTCCTCATACAAAAAGACCAAATCAACCCAAATACAGTAAGTGCACAACATACTGGAAGATTTGCACACAGGACAGATCGCTGTTTGCAATAACTAGAATTAACTGACTTGTGTGATTGCTTACCTAGTCTAGAACAGCACTAGATCTCTGTCCACAGAATATTTCAGGTGAGTGTTGCAAACACCAGGTTTTTCCCTAAGAAATTGTTTCTAAATTCCTCGTGTAATTGATTCAGTCCTGTTGGTCTTAGACATAATTGGAGAGTGCCTTATTACCTCACATTCTCAGTGATGCCTGTTATGAGGCTTGGAAAGGCAGGAGATGCTATGCACCCTTGCAGCAGGGTAGGACAGGCACAGTTTAAAACAACCTGGGTGGCTCCTACAGAGCTTGAGCAGATCCTGAGCTGGGTCTTTGGAGATCAAAA
Source organism: Cygnus atratus (assembly GCF_013377495.2). NCBI lineage: Eukaryota > Metazoa > Chordata > Aves > Anseriformes > Anatidae > Cygnus > Cygnus atratus. The sequence goes on from NC_066362.1 coordinate 110,095,247, forward strand.
TTCTACCCTTAGAAACCTCAGCTGCACTTAGCTCCTGCTTTCAGCGCCTGACTCCCTACTAGATCTTGCTGCTTGTCAGAACATTTGTTCAATCTTTATGAATTTTAAAGCTCCAGCAACCAATATTTTCAAATAGTCTATGGGAGTGACAGACCAGCTAAAACTTTTTCCGTCAGCTCTGCTGGTGCAGTGCATCTTGTTTGAAAACTCTGCTGGTGTAACGTTTTGGCTCAAGTAATTTCAGATACCTTGATGCCTGTGGGATGGGTCACTTTGGGCAGCAGACGTGCTGGTTTGGGAGGTTACCTGTCTGCCTGGTACCAGCAACAGAGACGGAAACCTCCTTTAGCCACTATGCACCAGTCACATGAAGTTACTAGCCCTCAAGAGGGAATATGTAGGGAAAAAAAAAAGTAACTATTGAAAAAGTCAGTAATTAATAATCACCATTTCTGCTTACTCCTTCCAGATGTGGATGATGGAAGGGCCAGGTCTCATTAAGCTGGTCAGGGACTGTGAAAGCCTGGGCTCTCTGCAGCATGTCAGAGAGAAGGGAAAATGTGTGAGATTAGGGAATAGGTTATTCAGTGGCTTGCAGGCTTTGTATTTTGTTTAAATTAGGTTATTGATTCTCCTGTTCTTGTGCACAAGGAAGAAGTGTGGTTCGGTGGCATTTTAGTTGAAGCTATAAATAAGCAAAAGATAGTCCCATTTAAGAGAAGAAATCTGTCTTTTGTGCTGGTTTGTAAACAAAACTCAAAGGAGGCAAGTGGTCACCTCCCCACGTCCCAAACCTGGTAATGCAACTGGTCCAGGCAGCTCCAAGCTGCCAAACGCAGCTCCATAAGCTGACACTTTCAGGACATAAATTTCTGATATGCTAATCCTTTCACTCCCAGGAAGACCTTTTGTGTATCCCTTGCCCCCCTGTCCCAGCAAACAAGCTGTGCCACAGCTGGTGCTCACACACACTGGTGTGAGCAGCCCCTCCTTGGAGAGCACTTGGTGCTGAGCTGTAGCTTGGAGGCAGGGAAGAGGTGGCCTTTTGCCTCTTCCCCAGCCTAGGTGAGGCTTGGAGGAGGTGAGGGATGCTGCCTACCTGGGGTGGGGGGTGCCCAAAGGAGATGGAGCCAATGCTGGTAATGAGGCTTGGACCCTTGGGCTTGAAGGGGAGAGACGCAGCCCCTTGTGCAAAGCTCTGGGGTGAAGCTGGGCAGACTTGGAGGGTGAGCAGGATGCAGGAACCTTGCATTTCATAAATGATGGGGGTCACGTGCCAGTGTGACCCTGGTGCAGTTTTAATCTGTGAAATATCATTCCCACCCGAACCGGCTACACATTTCCACCACCCTAATTTATCTTCTGTATGGGCTACCAAGCATTTACTACATTACTGTAAATACAGTGGTCAGACAAGAAATTGTTGCTTTGGGGACTGCTTTAGGTGACTGTTGGCTTTGATTTCTACTCCTATCAGGAATCTTACAGAATTTAATGATGGTATGTGTTTTTTGCTGCTAACATTAAAGAGTTTTCTTAAAACATTTTCTGTAGTATTCTCTTTAATATATTGTTCTCATTCAGTGTAAGATTATATAGAGGTTTCTGTGTGCAGTGATGAGAATATGAACCATGGTACTTCAGGTGGCTGACCTACAAACAGATGATCCACACATGAATTCAGAGCCCTCCACACCTTTGCATTTCACAGTTGCCTTTGGCAGTGAGGAACATCAACACCTGAGTTACTGCTGCCATCAACCAGATACAGCCACAGAAGTATCTCATACGAAAGACATTTTCCCTTTCTTTCTCGCCTATATTTATGATGCTTCCTTTCCTGCAGCTTTGACCTACAGGTGTACCTCCCTTAATTTTCCTGTTTTCTTCCACACTGCCATTCACCATCCTTCTCTGGGCTCTTAAGGCATTGGAGAGCATTATCTGTATTTGCAGCCTGTCAGTTGTCTCCCCTGATCAATTTCCCACACAAACTGTTCTGCCACTTTGCCCTGTCTTAGTGCATCTTTTAGCACTTCCTCTTCTTCTTTTGACACTAAGGTTATTTTAATATTTTTTTTTCTCTTCTTTTTTTTTTCTCAGTCTGGTACATTTGAAGCTCTGTGCCTCCCGCAGTGTGCCAGACATCTGCACTTTCTTGCAGATCCCTGAAAATCCATGCTGTCAGTTTAACCCTTCCCCCACAAATCACATTTGGGAGCAGCTTGTTCCTGCTGTCATGTTTTAATGCTTTTGGATGTCCCTCCAGCGAGCAGAGCGAGGGGACAGCAGCTCTCCTGCCCACGCCTCTTCTCACATAGTGCTGCATGTTGCAGTGTGCTCCCCGTCAGGTGAGAGAGCAGCTATGTGATTGCACACCCTGCCCTTGCTCTTTCCTCAGGTTTCCAACATCATGCCTACATCTAGCCCTGTTGTAAATATATAACTTGCACGGAGAAAACCCTAAAACATAGTACAGATCAACTTTCCTGACTGCAATAAATTCAGCCCTACCGGCTCACAGGAACTTGTGTACCTGCTCTCAGCTGTGTTGCTCAGCTGACTTAGGACACCACCCTGCAAGTCTGTATTGACAGCACCAAGAGTCCCAGCATGGAGACGATGGTTTCAGGCTCTGGAGACAAACACATCCAGTAAGTTGGCTTACCCACTTTGACACATAATGCTACTCTACATAACATAAATATTTCAGCAATGGGATGGAAGCATTAGGTCCCAACTTTTATGGGACAGTGCATCCTTGAGCATTTAGATCAGTGGAACTTCTCCTGATGGTCTCCTGTGATCAGTGTTTCCCATTAGACCAACTGACAATAACAACCAAAAAATAAATTAAAAAAAATCCAAATCTACAACTGCAGCAAAAAAGGGAAACACTATTCCCAATACATTACTTGCTTGGTATTATTGTCTATAGGTCAATGAATTGCAGAAGCTCGTGCTTTAGACTTTGATTGTCTGGAAAAATATAGTAAGTGACAACAGCAAATACTAATTTGCACCACTCTTTGTGTGCCCCTGGTAATGTCCCAACCCATTAACATCAGGCTTTGTGGTGCTTGTCCTTGCCTTGTGTGACTATCCAGCTCTAGCATTTAGGTCAGGGCTATGGAAACCTTGAACAATAGCCTCCTTCCTGCTTTAAAGTACACATTTTTCCTCCGTTAATGTCTCCACTCCATCTTCTTGCTGTACCAGAGTTTGAAATGTAATGAGGTGGTGCCAGTAGACCACATATTGCTTTGTTACGGGCATGTGAATTCAGAGCTGTGCTATTCTCTGCAGTGGATTAATGCCCTGTTGTTACAGTAGTCAGCACTGAACTTGATGTGCAGCTTCTGAAGAGGCAATAGTTCGATGTGAGCCACTCTCTAAGCACTCCAAATGGGTCTCTTTCTTTTTCTTTTTTTTTGTGGGGGAAGGCATATAAACTGTATCGATTAAACTAAGACAACCTAAAATAAATGCAACAATCTTCCTAGTCAAGCAGAACCTGAAGTATGAAACAGAAATGCATATTTCCTTCTGCTGGATATTTACGGGCTTCTCTTCAGACATCAATACTGCTCCTGGTTCTTGTGGTTCTGTGAAGCCCTGAAATCTTGTTGAGTGCTCAGAAATTGCTGCAGAAATAGCAGCTTCTGTCCCTGATATTAACTAGTCTATGGCTGAACTGAAAACTGATTCAATTTTAGTGTTTCCCACCAAATGAAAACCAGATAGGCTGATGACTTTCAGGATACAAAATGAATGTTGTGTGTTTTCACTCCCTTCCCCATACCTGCTTAAGGATTTCTGCTGCTGTTTCATGTGAGCAATCAAATATCACGTAGAACTCCTTGCCCTTCTTCATCTCCTTGAGTAAAGGCCTGGCATCTTTATTCCCAGAGGGCAGCTGACGGATTTTGATTTTAATGTTGTATCTAGAAGGGGCTTTGATGAGCTCTTGCAGTCGAATTAGACCTGAAAAATGATATGCAATTATACAACTAACCATTATGTGCAGTGAGTATTTATTGTCACTTTAAAAGGGTCTCTTATCAGTCCTAACATGTTTCACATATCTAAAGGATAAGTTGTTAACCTCATATTTTCCAGCTTCTGACTGATATAGTTATAGATTTTCCTTTTCATGATTACATGATCAGGAGAACCTGATCTCCTTCTATGACAAAGTGACGCGCTTGGTGGATGAGGGAAAGGCTGTGGATGTGGTTTACCTTGACCTCAGTAAGGCTTTTGACACCGTTCCCCACAACATTCTCCTCAAGAAACTGGCTGCTCGGGGCTTGGACTGGCGTACGCTTCGCTGGGTTAGAAACTGGCTGGATAGCCGGGCCCAGAGAGTTGCGGTGAATGGAGTCAAATCTGGTTGGAGGCTGGTCACAAGTGGTGTCCCCCAGGGCTCGGTACTGGGGCCGGTCCTCTTTAATATCTTTATCGATGATCTGGATGAGGGCGTCCAGTGCACCCTCAGTAAGTTTGCAGATGACACCAAGCTAAGTGCGTGTGTCGATCTGCTCGAGGGCAGGAAGGCTCTGCAGGAGGATCTGGATAGGCTGGACCAATGGGCTGAGGTCAACTGTATGAAGTTCAACAAGGCCAAGTGCCGGGTCCTGCACCTGGGGCGCAACAACCCCAAGCAGAGCTACAGGCTGGGAGATGAGTGGCTGGAAAGCTGCGTGGCCGAGAAGGACCTGGGAGTATTGGTTGATAGTCGGCTGAATATGAGCCAGCAGTGTGCTCAGGTGGCCAAGAAGGCCAACAGCATCCTGGCCTGTATAAGAAGCAGTGTGGCCAGCAGGTCTAGGGAAGTGATTGTGCCCCTGTACTCGGCTCTGGTGAGGCCGCACCTTGAGTACTGTGTTCAGTTTTGGGCCCCTCGCTACAGGAAGGACATGGACGTGCTCGAGCGAGTCCAGAGAAGGGCGACCAAGCTGGTGAGGGGTCTGGAGAACAAGTCTTACGAGGAGCGGCTGAGGGAGCTGGGCTTGTTCAGCCTGGAGAAGAGGAGGCTCAGGGGCGACCTTATCGCTCTCTACAGGTACCTTAAAGGAGGCTGTAGAGAGGTGGGGGTTGGTCTGTTCTCCCACGTGCCTGGTGACAGGACGAGGGGGAATGGGCGAAAGTTGCGACAGGGGAGTTTTAGGTTGGATGTTAGGAAGAACTTCTTTACCGAAAGGGTTATTAAGCATTGGAACGGGCTGCCCAGGGAGGTGGTGGAGTCACCATCCCTGGAGGTCTTTAAAAGACGTTTAGATGTAGAGCTTAGCGATATGGTTTAGTGGAGTACTTAGTGTTAGGTCGGAGGTTGGACTCGATGATCTTGAGGTCTCTTCCAACCTAGAAATCTGTGTCTGTGTCTGTGTGTCTGTGTCTGTGTCTACACTTCGCCTCAGCATCTAAATACTCTGAAATGTGTTTGGAATTTGTTGACTCTAGGATATGTTTGTATTGATGCAATATTGATACTGTACATTGCAAAAAATGATATAATTCTTCTTTGCTGGCAGCTAATTATTATTTCAATACTAAACAAGAACATAGAATTGAGAAAACCTCCTTACTATCTTTCCTGGCTCATATAAGGCATGAGCAAATGAGGAGAGATTGAGGGAAAAAAAGGCAATGTTGCTCTAACTGAGCAACAAGTTGTTAACCTGAGCTAGTGATTAACCTGAGTGCCACTTAACAATAATTATTCTTAATAGGCATCCATATGGCTTTCATTGTCCTCATTTCAGCATACGTTGCAATACCCTAGAGAGGGGAACTTTATTTTGTCCTTATCATCAGTTTAGAGACAAAAAGCTCGAGGACATAGTGAAATTAAATGACTTGCTTAAGGTCACTCAGCAAGTCTGAGATCTTCTAAAGAATTGAAATACTTTGAGATCTAACTCTATATCTGTAAACACAAGAACATGATTTCTAAGACTATGTCTTCATCTGGTAGAAATCTACAGGGCTTATTTGAAGTCAGTGGAGCTCAACCAGCTGAAGATTTGTCCAAGTATTTAAACACAGTGCAATTCTACTAGCTAATTCAGCACTCCTATGTAATTTGTACTGCCTCCAAAAACAAAGTAAGACAGTTAAGAGTTCTTTGAGGTGTGTGATTACGATTTCTTTCTCATTACCCATGAACTTAATTTTCCCCCCAAAAAAATAAAAAAATGCCCATGATCGCCTGCTGAGTGAAAGTAAAAGGCTGCCTTAAAAATCTCTACAGGGAGAGAGAATACGAGCAAGAAGCACTTCTTAAACAAAAATCAAACAAATGTTTAATATGAAAAAAGTCATTGCTCTCTTGCTGGGTGTGGGTATATATTTGTCTTGTGCATGAATGTCCTTGCCGGAATGACCCAATGGTACATATAAGGCAAGATGAAGGATCACTATTTTTTTCTGAGGTTAGCGAGTTATTGCTATGTTGGCTATTGGCCGTTGGCTTTCACTGTTGATTTTCACTCAATTTATTGGCAATGGTTTTTGAAAAAAACAGTCTTTGTCTCTGCCTGCAATACTGGGTCTGTTCTTTGGAGGTCTTCAAGTATCAACAATCAATACAGAATATTAAGCATTATGACTTCTTAGTTAAGAGTCCCAGAATGGAAACATTTACATGAATTGCACCTTTTAGATTCAGCATTCAGTATCCAGCTGACAACTGGGTTTGTTTTTTTCTGAGACAGTTCCAAGGAAGAAGAGAGTCTCTGCATTAAAAATGCTACAGTTTGAACTTTCAGTTTGTAAATGCATTCTTTTAAAGATCAACCCCTCACTGAGACAGGGAATCCCTAATCAGCCCCACACTAGAATACTTACCAGTTTCAAGCTGTGTTACTGGTTCCACGAACAGGAAGCGAAATGTGACTCAGTACCAAGAATTGAGAAGCTACCTCCTGGTGACTTCTTAACTTCTGATGAAGTGAACAGCTTTCCAAAAGCCATAGGTGTGGAAGCACAACTGCGCCTTAAGAGATCTTTCTCTTCTATATTCTGGGGAAAGCTGCTGTAAGAATGCCAAACTGAACTATCACAGGCACTCTCTCACAGAATTTATCCATGTACTTACATTAGCAGAAGCACATAGCACATGACTTGCAGCACACCAGTACTACTTACCTGTGCTGTCTTCATATACTACTGTTACTATTTTCCAGTTGTAGTATAGTACAAGATCCAAAACTGCTCTGCTGATGGCTGCATAGTCTGGGTAGAGGTTGATATAAAAAGCGTCCTTGTGATCCACCGTAGGGTGTTTCCATCGGGTCTGAATATGTGGGACTTCGAGTGCATTACAAATGGACTGCACAGCGCTGACGGAGGAGCTGTGGGAAGGTCCAAAGAGGGCAGCTACACCAAGAGCGAGCTGATCACATGCTGTGGGGAGAAGAGGGAGGGGAGGAAGAAGCTGCTGGTCAGCAAAAGCAGGAAACTTGCATGGCATTTGCCAAGATAATTTATTCTCCATCCATTCTTATGATTTGAAAGTGGCAACGGGTAACCGTGTTGCTCCAAGACCCACTTGGAAACGGTCCCTGAAAATGGTGTTACTGATCTTAGAACCAGTTTCCTACTTATAAAAAAACAAACAAACAAACAAACAAACAAAAACCTTCTCTGTCTGTTGCCTTCAAATTGCATTGATTCCCAAATTGCCTTTCTCTGAATGGCATTATCCTGGAGAAACCAGGAGCTTTCTGACTATGGGCTTGCCAAAGGGATGTCACATGAATTAAGTTTCATGGCAGTGTGTCAGGGAATATGTTCATGGAATCACAACAGACACCATACAGATTCCCCCCATGACTGGCAAACTACTATCAATGTGAGTTGCTTTAATTTCAGGCTACTGAAGTAATATAAACAGTAAACGCCAATATGATTCATGGCGCTCCATAATCGGTGTTTACAGAAGAAGCGGTAAAGCCTAAAGGCCTCAGTAACAACACAGAGAAATAAAGAGCCAACATCACTGATATTTTAATACCTTTCCAAATCAGTCAAATGCTAGTATCAACAAAGGCTTCTTTCCCATTGTGCCTGTATCTCATCCAACGTGGTTAGTATTTCCAGCAAAAGAATCCCTTCTGTAGGCGTCTTTTTATTTTTCTTCCCCTCCCATGTCTTTTCAGGCTAACTGACGTAAGATGAAGTAATTTTAATTACCTTTGTCCATTCGTAAAATGTACCGCAAATGTTTCTAATAAGGTATTTATGGACTGGGACAAACCTCTGCACAGAGTTGCAATGCTGTACTCTTTGTAAGGTAGTTCTTTGTGGAAAATCTAGAAATTACTGCTGTTGGATGAAATACTAAGTATCTGAACACCCACAATGAGCAGAGATATTTTAAATTAATATTTAGTCTCTGATAGTAATAGAATATGACAGAAAATCAATTATTTTCTGTTTTCAGTCTACAAATGGGTGTTTTACAGACAGCATAAAATGCACAGGCTTTCAAGGTTTAATTCAGAAGCTTTCTGAAAGGATAACAGGTTTTAATGTGAAATTGCATAAATAATATCAATAATTCATGCAGAGAAGAAATTACTATTGTCTGCATGGATCCCTTGTGCTTTAGTGTGTAGAATTACAAAAATATTTGTAATGAACTCCTTCCTACAGATTAAATGGTGAAGACAGTGAAGTATTTTCACAATAGTCACAGAAGAGATTCTCACTATAGAGGGAATCTAAAATCCTCTCTGGAGGTCTGGATTATACGGATTAAAAATGCAGAGTATTTGATTTTTGATAGCATATAGTTCCAGCATATATTTGATATCTGAAAAAAAAAAAAGCCAAAAAAAGCAATAAACAGAATTTAAAGCTATCCTTGATGTTCTTTGAATTTTTTTTTTTAACAATCTTCAGTAAGAAACTAAAGTACTGTGAGGAGAATTTAGTAACTTAGACATTTAAAAAACAAAAGCTTAACAGTGTTCTAACATGATTCATGATGTGAAGCACATTAATTTTCAGCCTTCATTTGCCTTATAGCAAACATATCTTTTAACTTAGACCAAACATATCTTGTACATTTTACAGAAAGAGATGTTATAATGAACTGCAAAACACATCTGCAAAGTCTTGGTGACTTATGGGTCTTTTCCCAAACTTGTTTGCATAGGTTATGTGCACACCATATAATTCCAGGAACCAGACTGCTGAATATAAAATTTTAGCAAACTTCAATCTTGCCTCCTAGAGGTGAAGAAATACACTGTGCCTAAGAAAAGCTGTGTGTTTTTCCCCCTTTCTGTTTACATTTGCAAGTAAATTAGATGCAAATAATTGGACCATACTTTTTCCTCCAGGAAAAATAAATAATACGCAAAAAATTCCAAACTTGTCCACTCCATGTCTTATTTATAACAGAGAAATTGTACTTCTGTCTAACCCACTGAAGTGTTAATATTTCAGGACTAGGGCACTACTGGCCTCTGCTCTTTAAGGTACAATAGAAATCATTTGTTATGAATAATGGATAACTGTGTGCATGTGCTAATTATGGGTTGTGACATCCCACTGTGCTCCCTGTTAGGCAGTGATCATTTTCTGCAGAATTCCAGGTGGCAAATCTATTTTTTGGAAAGAAAAACTGGTTGGACCTGCCTCCTTCCATCTGGGGCTCTTAGCATGCAGACAGGATGTAGGTGTTTTATCAGAACTAGATGACAAGACCAACTCCAGCTTGATTCTCTTTGAAATATAATTTTTATGTTACTGTTTGTATACACGTATTACAATTGGAACAGAAGATCAGGCAGTGGCAAGGTAGTATAGAATATGTATGTTACTGACACAGTAATTGAGATAATTACCTCTTCTCGAGGCTTCAAAACTATCAAAAAGGTTAATTCTCTGAATGTCATAGGTTAATGTCGTATTAGGCATCAGAGTTCTGTTTCTATTAATGTTGGTGACTGCAAACTTGAAAGCCAATTCTTCAATATTAACAGGTTCATTTTCCACAGTTTCAAAGATCCCTCCTGTTGATACAGAGATAAATGAGAAGTATTATTCACCTCTTCATCACTGTACATAAAAAAGAGAAAAATAAATTATGAGCAACAATAAGCTGACTGTTCATAAAGGAAAACAGTTTAAATCGCTGTTAAAAGCAAAAGCACGTTGGACCATTAGTTTTTATCTACAATGTCACTGTAGGTTAACTCAATATTATGAATGCTGGTTAGACAAACATCTGTGAAAGGGGATACATGTTTATCATTCAGGCTTTCTGTAGTAAAATGTTTAAATGCTTGCAAAAACTTCTGTCAAGTTCCCAACTAAAAGCAGTAGTCATATTTATTGGTCTTGTTCCCCCTGCTCAGTGTAATCTATGTTTAGAGATGAAACTTGGATGTGTTGGAGATATTTTCTGAAGTGTTTCTACAAATCTTGATAGTACAAGTTCCACATTCAAAAGTGATATGTAGTTTGAGTAGAAATGGACCGAAAATTTCCTCTCGAGGTCTTTGCATTAAGAGGGCTTTTTTATTATTATTTACATGTTACCAACAAATGTTGGCCATTTCTCAGTTTTCTTGGAGACAGGTGAGTATTTTTGCTTTATCAAAGTTCATTGCTGTACAAGTTGAACTTGTTGATATAAAACAGCTGAGCCACATGCTGCTCCCACAGAAGATTCTGCCTCTGTGCCAAAGTGATAAGTGATGTCTCCAGTGATGTAGTGCCTACCAGTACCATCATGACACTGCTTTAGAAGTCCCCTTGCAAGGGCAGTGCTGCACCTAGCATAATTGCTCTCAACTTCCTATTGTTCCTCTAAACTCTTCCTTTAACATCTGTTCTGAACTATTTGAACAATGAGGTGTCCCAGCCCTTCTGTGCAGTTTCAGTTGGGTAACTGCTATTTGAGCTCTGCTCAATTTGTCAAAACTTATTTTCTACCTTTCAAACTGAGATTATATATATTTCTTGCTCCTTGTTAAAACAAGTGATATCAATAAGAACTTTAACATGGAAGTAAGTTTTCCAGAAAAGGACCTATAAAGAATGAATTTTAGTTTTGGAGGCACTATGAATTACTTTGGCATGTATTCTGAGATGGGAAAGGTGCCTGCCTGTGTTTCAAGTCAACAGACCATCCCACTTATACTGGGATGTCTACTCCCTCTAGCCTCTAGAGACTATATTATGCCAACAACATATTCAGCCTATCTAGGAGCACTGGGATTTGATGAATGCATAACAAACACAGCTAATTTGAAAAAAAATAGCTCCTTTAAACAGCAATCTCCAGCTTCAGTACTTGATTTTGCAAGTATAATTTACTCATTTAGTGCAAGTCACTAGAGAATACTTTGGATTTCTCAGTTACATATTTTCACATTTCCCCATGTGAAATTTGAGCCCTAGATATCGCTTTACATTTTCCGAGCATCAGAATGTATTCAGCTAATGTGCTGCAATCTCTTGCAATTTTGATGTCACCAGTGTAGGAATAGTGCAGTCATTAGCTGATAATCAGGAAATGGAAACAGAGTGGAATTAAAACCTGTTTTGAATTTTAACTCAGCAACGAAAACACTGGAGACTATCAAACCCAAGTTGGCAATGTAATCTCTAGCTACTCTTGAATACGCAGCATTATTTCTCAAAACCATATGTAACAGCACCTTAACATGACTTATGAAATTCTACCAACTTAACCAATTTTCTCATTTACTAAATGGATTTCAGACTTTCATTTTAGTTAGATAGAACTTTCAGAGCCTATAATTCCTCATGACAATGATGATCCCAACAAGCTTACTTCTTTTCTGATTCAATAAAATTTACTTTCCTTCCTTTCATCTATGGAAGACAAGTGTTTTCAGTTGGCAATAATGTCAGTTTGTTCTTAGGCCAGCAAGATACACCTGTTGTGTTTTGCTTGGAACCCTACTAGGATTAGCAGAACATTGTTTCATAAGGCAAGGTGGAATCCACTGAGTATAATCAATAGCCTGAGATAACTTTTTAATTAGACAGTTGATGTTAGCAAAAAATCTTTTCCATCATGGAAACTATTACTGTGCTGTGCTTTTTCGTTTTGTTTTCTTGCTTGCTTGTTTGCTTGTTTAGCTTAAAATATCTTTTTTCAAATACCATGAGATAGTCTTCATGTCCTATGCATACGCATAAATGTAAACATTTTCTCATTTTAGGACTAGGACTTTTTCCAGACCTCTAATCAGTTGTCTATTAAATTGAGATTAATTTTAATTGATGTATATGCAGGAGCTATTTATACTTCATTAGCAGAAATTTGCAGAATTTTTGCTTGGTCCCCTTAAAAAAAGAGTTGAAATTCACTGGGCAGAGGGAAGAAGTGGAAGGAAAGGAGGAGTGATGGATAGAGTGAAAGTTTTGCTAAGCAAACTAATCAAAACAGCATATGCACCATTGTGTATACTTCAAATGTATTCAGATATGTCTCTCTGACAGTCAGCTGTACAATCAATATGTTGGTACCTTTTCAACACATTTTCCAGGTTTCTTTTGTGCATGTTAACATATCAATAACGCACTTGCAGAGAACTTTGGTTTCATGTTATAATGCAACCTGTGCCAGTGCCTCACTGCCCTCACAGTAACAGGTTTCTTCCTAGTATCTAATCTAAATACATGCTCTTTCAGTTTAAAGCCATTACTCCCTGTCTTCTCACTACACTCCCTGACAAAGAGTCCTTCCCCAGCTTTCCTGTAGGCCCCCTTTAGGTACTGGCAGGCCACTGTAAGGTCTCCCCAGAGCCTTCTCTTCTCCACACCGAACAACCTCAGCTCCCTCAGCCTGTCTTCATAGGAGAGGTGCTCCAGCCCCCTGATCATCTTTGTGGCCCCCTCTGGACTCATTCTAATACTTCCATGTCCTTCTTGTGCTGTGTGCCCCAGAGCTGGATACAGTACTCCCCTACTCCATAAGAGCAGAGGGAGAGAGTCACCTCCCTCGACCTGCCAGCTCCACTTCTTTTGGTGGAGCCCAGGATATAGTTGGTTTTCTGGGCTGAAAAATGCACATGGCTGGATCATATTCAGTTTTTCATCCACTAATATGCCCATATCCTTTCCCACAGGGCTCTCCTTCAGCCATTCTTTTAGCTGAACTAGAGATGTTAAACAAGGTGCCATTTAGAGTCTCTGAAAGATAGTGCTCCCCTTCTCCACCTCTATGACAGGGAAATTTTGAGACCACTAGCATCATTCTCCAAGCCAATAAATGTTTATTTGACTATATGTTCTCTTGGTTAATCCCTGAAGTAAGCACAAAGAGAGAGGCCCTGCTGCCCATGAACAAAGTCCGTGAGATAGTTTATGGAGGAAATCATTGTTTGTTGTGAGTGAAGTTTGGGAAAACCTTGAACTACTACTTTTTTGAGCCTGATTTTTCTGTTGGGACCTATGGGTATAAAAAGAGCTGAATCAATCTAAAAATTTGCATCACAAACAAAGCAGCAAATACAATCTGGCTGTTTCATTCTGTTGTGTTTTCATCCATGTACTCTTAATGAAATCCAGCAATTTAGTAAATAGTTTCTTTTCTCTCATGTTCTGCTGATGACTTACAGTCAAGCTCAGAATATATTGTAAGGTCCAGGTTAAAAGAGAAATAGCAGAGTAAGTGACAAGTTTGACGAAGAACCCATTTGTCAGATGATTCATTTAAATCAAGTAATTACTGTACAACACTTTAAAAACAAATTAACCAAAGGGTTCTACAAGGGAAGGGAAAAAAAATCAATGTTAACTCAAGATATAAATGATGTTCCAGAAATGAGGCTATTACTGCTAAGCACAAAAACAAGCACCGGTTTTCATGGTAGGCCACTGGTAGCACATACGTTGGACAAAGCTTGGGTTTTGAGTCCTCCCTTCCACCTCCCTCCTCTCCTCCCCAGTAGCTCCCCAGGATGTGCTCTGCTGCAGCTTTGGCCAACCGAAGGCTGCTTAGCCCCGGGAAGTGGCAGGCCTATCCTTTCTTCAAGGGTATTTGGGCACTGGAACAGGCTCCCCAGGCTCCTCCCCAAGCCTGAAAGAGTTCAAGAAGTGTTTGGACAATGCTCTCAGACACATGGTCTCATTTTTGGGTGGTCCTGTGAAGAGCCAGGTGTTGGACTCAATGATCCTTGTGGATCCCTTCCAACTTGGGTTATTCTATGATTTGATGGTTCTGCAGCAGTGCCATGTTTGCTGCCATGATGTGCAGTTTCAGACTACTGAATCAGCTGAAAGCTGAGTACCCCACATCAGGTGAGTGCAGGATCTATAGGGGCTGCTCTGGTTCTTATGTTAAAACCTCCCAGGGGCTGGGCCAGTAGATATGGCTGAGGAGTGTTCCTGTGCTTTGGTCCCACATGCCCTGTTGCTTGCAGGCTGCAGAGTGGCAAAGCCAGATGTACATTATCCAATCCTACTGCATGCAGGGAGTAACTCTCCATCAGCCACACGCGAGCACATCAGTGGGAGAACCCAGCAGTCATGTTCATTTAACAGATAATCCTGCTTCAGTGCACAACATGTGTGAAAAAAAAACTTTTCCTTTCTGCATTTACTTTACAAAGTGACGTCTTAGAGGCTGAAGAAAAGAGCTATTTTTTCCCCTACTTTTAATTTAGCCGTGGAGAGTAAGAGAAAAATTACTACTTTGCTAATGTTGCTCTGACAGAAATGAGATCTGAGCCACATGAGTGACTCCTCTTCAGAAAACAGCAAGGGATGCAAGTCAAACTGACAAATATGACAAAGCGTCAGCCCCATTCATCCTTTGAAAAAAAACAAAACAAACAAACAAAAAAAACCCTACAGCAAGTAAAATGTCAAAAATATAAAAGCACACCTCAGTAGGCACCTGAAAAAGCAGCTTCAGTCCTTCTGAGCAAGCAAATGTTTCCATTTAACAGGGTCAACACGGACTGAAAGAGTTTTAGAAAAGGTCATGGCTGAATCAATTTCCATCTCTCTGAATGGGTATCAACATTTTGCTTCAAGACAAGGCACAGCTCAAAAGATTGTTATTGGGAAAAAATCTCTATCCCCACTTTAAAACCAGTCATAAACAGCAACAGCTAAAAATTGTTGACCTTTCTGATGTCAGTTATCAGCCTAGTCTTTTTTTAGCTGGGTTTCCTCAATGCAGAATATCTCACTAACAAATTTCAGTCCCAATACCAGGGATCTAGTATACTCTTTTAGCTGCATGAACACAGAATTGCCTGAGTAGACATAAAGGAAATTCTGTGATTTCAGTCAATGGTATTATTTGATGCTTTCAAAGTTAAATGCTAACTTCTCAAAACATATATTTTTTATAGCTGTATCCTGCTTGTAGAGATTTTCCTTACCTATTCCATAGCTAACATAAGAACAATGCTTTTTTTTTTTTTTTTTAAATTTTGTACTCCCTATTAAATTCCTGCAGAAAGCCACTTGGATTGGAGGTAGGCTTGCAGAGAAAAACAGTCCTAATAGCCTGCAAAACAGAGGTGTGAAAATACAACTGCTTTTTGAAGGTGGTCTATGTTACCCTCTGACACCTAAGGGAGAATAAAGAGGAAAAACATGTTCTGCCCTTAAACCAGCCTGAAACCCAGCAGTTGCCATGGACATGCCAAAAGAGCAGTTACTTTTCAAATTTAGATCTTTCTCTGGAACATTCTTATGTTCATTATTTTGTTAGAAAAACTTCAGATTTCCCAATTAAATTTTCTGTGAGTCTCTCCAGCTCACTGGTGGCTGCATGAGGCAAGTTTATGGCAGGTCTCTGCCCATGCTTACACACTGTAGTGTAGTAACCTCCTTGTGTCCCTTACCCTCACCTCTGTGTTTATTTCCACACAGTAGTTAACCTCCTTTGCATAGCATGTATCAGCTATTGAACCACCCTCCAGATATTTTTTAATTCTTTATCACTAAAGTAATTCCTTCTGCTTTTTGACCAGTGAAAAATGCTGGCATTGGACGTAAGTCGTGTTTGTATTGTTAAAACTGAGAAAAGAGCTGCTGAACACTAGATACAATATTCAAGGACCATAGGTAAAGCTACTAGACACAATGAGATTTAAAAAATATATCACTGGGATTTTTATCTGCTGACAGCTTTTCATCCCTTAGCATACCACCTCTGTCCTACATCCAGCAGTTCCAGCAAGTTAAGGAGAGTAGCACAGCTACTCATACATAAATGATTCCAGTAGTAAGCATATTAATACTAATGCAAAGTATCTGGATATTACGACAAATTAAAGTGAGAGACAGGAGTTTAAAAACCTCAGAAGCCGTATGTAGTTTATGTTCTTATTCAGGTTCTACATTCAAATGGGAAAAGAAGGCTATTTGAAAACAAACATGCTGACCATGCAGTGAAAAGTGTTTGAAATATTAAAAGGTACAATTAAATAAGAAAGGAAAAATATAGTTAGCAACTAAGATTTTCTTTATAAAGACACAGGAATTTTTCTCTTCCCTAGGAAATAAAAAAAAAAAGTTTTTTATTGTATAGTTCTCTCCAATTAAGTATAAAACTACATTTCTACATGGCTGATATCCAAGTGTCCTTTCCTTACTTAGAGAATATCCTAGTTTCATAGACTGAGCATGACGTGCACCTTCTCGTCTGCCTGGGGAGATGTTTGTTGCACAAGAGGACACACCGAATCAGCAATGTTGAGGCACATGGCCCACTGGAAGTCACTGCTCCATCCCTGAGGCTTTGAGACACTGACAGCTTTCAACGGCATCCTAGTGCCACGATGTGCAGGTGGTTTGGTAGCAGGATTTCCAGAAACATCTGAACACCTATCTCCCAGAGGGACTAATGCTTTGAGAAGCCTCCCCTCTTTTTCTCAGCACCGTCTGAACACCATGAGGTCCATGAGACCTCATTAAAACCCACCTGTCTGCCACTGAAGAGAAATGAGAGTTAAAATCCTAATAACTGTGCAGCTACATGTCACTGGCTTCCTGAAAGAGAAGCTGTTGCTGATGCCAGGTTAACGTAGGAGATTCATAAAGCCAAATTAACATACAGTTTGCCCTTGCTCTCAGTCGATACGGACACGGACTCACACCACTCTGCTGTCTGAATGGCTGTGGGCTCACACACACCTCTGACTCTCAGTGGGGCTGGTGGAGTGGTAGGGCTATAGACGCTATCCCAAAATAGAGCTAGGCAAAACAGTACTTATAAAGAATTTTCCTGCAAATAATGTCCACTTACACAGTTAAAGAGGGTGCTGCTGGGACTGAAAGCACTTGCTGCTAGAGAACACCCCAAGTGTTTTTCTCCATCCTTGCCTTTTACCAGAGGACTTCTCCTATGCCACAAGGAGCCTGACTGAGAGCCAGTGCAAGTGTGCTCATCACAGAGCTAAGTCTGGGCATTCATCTTACAGGGAAAGAATAGCCAAATGGGTTATTACTTGCAGGGTTACCTTTAGCAGACAGTTTAACAGTATCTTTCTTTTTAAAGTTAGCTCACCAACTGTGTAAGATTAGTCCAGAAATTGGATATTACCTCCAATTTACACGACCTAAAAACTGCTCTGTTATATGTGTGAATTAAAAACAGAAAAAAAGTTTCTCAGGAATAATCATCAACAATCACAATCCTATAACCAAAAATAATTGCATTTTATGTTCACAAATCCAGGCTGAAATGGGCTTACTCCCTTAGGTTTTAATGGAA
This sequence comes from Cygnus atratus, assembly GCF_013377495.2. Lineage (NCBI taxonomy): Eukaryota > Metazoa > Chordata > Aves > Anseriformes > Anatidae > Cygnus > Cygnus atratus. Next base: position 110,112,972 of record NC_066362.1, read on the forward strand.
TTAAATGCATGGGTTTTGCATTCAGCTCACAGAATATAAACTAAACACTTTAGCATTCTTCGCACGGGTGAATTTAGCCTTGCAACAGAGACCTTTGAGTTAGGCAGCTATTATCATCCTCATTTCACAGACAGTGAAGCTGAGAGCTTGAGTGACTTTTCTGCCATCACTCCCTCTTCAATCTGTTCAAACACTGCCTTGGAAGTCCTCCATGCATTGCTCTTTCCTTCAGCCTCTTCCCTCCCTTTTGGAAGCCCCAGTCCTTACCTCAATATTTGCTATCTTTGCATTTACCCAGCTTGTTTTTCTGCCCATCATGCCTTTGATTTCTTTCTATACCCTGCCAAATGTCATGGCCATCTCACTGCCTGTGCCTGATCCTGGATTTGGAACACAATCTCTGAAACCTTTCATCCTTCCATAGCCTCCTCCTTTTGGAATGCACTTCAAACACTTGAAGCCCATACCTTTTCCCCACTCCACCTTCATTGTTTCCAGCAATCCAAATCAAAAATAAAAGAAGAGACAGTGGGCACAAAAGGCAAATACCACACTCTGGTCTTCACCAGGATTACTTGCGTCCCTTACCCTCACCTCTGTGTTTATTTTCTCTGCTGTCTCTGTAGATAGCAAGCATCTCCAGACTACAAAAAATCTTCAACTCAGCAGAATAAATTGGAGCAGGGATGGTTTTTGGTGGTGGGGTTGAAGGTTATATTTTCCTTTCCAGGTCTGTGATGCAGGACTGAGAAACTGAAACTTGGGACAAGTTCATGACCTGCAGCCTTGTGAAGAAAGAAGGAAAAAGGAGCAACCAAAGTGTCAAAGTCAGCAAATGTGAGGATCAGATTTGTTTTTTGAGGTTAGATATTATTATTTTTTTAAAAAGGTCACTGAATATTTGACAAATTGACGGTCCTACGTTCAAAACTGCACAACTGAAATCCACTTCTGGGCCCATGTTTAGGACCTGAGTGAATTCCTGCAGCTTCTGTGGAGACTTTGCTACCGGCTTTAACAAGAGGCGGGGTATAGTTTGTCAGGCTTTGAAGTCTGATTCAAAATTGGATTGATTTAGACTGAACCCTCACAGAGACTCAGCCTTTCTGTTATATTCATGCAACATGGTTAGTGCTTTAGTTGCATGGCGATTAAAGTGGTAGAAACCACATTTCAGTTTCAGCCCTTGCACAGACAGGTGCAAGTGCTGTGAGTGCAGCAGAGCCACCAACACTCTTGTCAGGTCGAGATGCAGAACTCCCAGCAAACAAGACCTGATTAAAGACTGAGATGAAGGGTGCAAAGAAGGGAAAGGATCTTAAATAGATAATGCTAAAACATTCCTCTATCCAAGACATTCTCTACAAGAGATGGGGACAGGTTTTTATAATTGTCCTCATACTAGTGAGCTACTGCATTCAGCTATGCTTTTATCCTTTGGAAAGCAAAGGGATAAATATATGTATATGTGTATGTACATATGTAAAAAGTTGAGCTTATTAAGATACAAAGATCTGCCTTTTCCAATGGGATGTGTCTGAGTTCAGCTTGTGAGTGTGGAGATATTTCCCAAAGGCTCAATTGGCATGATTCATGTTAAAGAATTTCAGAGTAATGAACTTTTTCTATTTTTACAGGGAAACAACTGGTTGACCTGATTTACGCATCTCTTGCAAGACAGCAGCAGTACTAGCGAGAAACCAAGGGATCATTTCAGAAGTGCAAATTCTTTATTTGATGGTAGTTTAAAAATGATTGTCTTGCTGCCTGTATTTTATTGTTTTTACTTGATGCAGAGGCTAGTCAGCAGGCACTAAAAATGCAGGATAATACATATGTTATTCACATTGTTTGTTATTCTTCCTCCCACAGAACCATACCTGCCTGGGTGAACTAGCTATCCGTGCATTGCAGCATTAATTTTGAATGAGAGAAAAACAGGAGAGGGAGAAAATTGGTTCTAATTACCCAGTTGCACATGCAACATTGGGTCCCACCTGATGCTATTTTTGGTCTTGCAGCAAGGGGAAGGGAGTAAGAATTGTTTCCCTTCTCTTCTTGGAGCTAGAATTAGGCAGATGAGCCTCGCAAAGAACGGGCTTTGATTTTGTGTGAGATGTTTTTCCCCAGTAGCAGTGCACCTGGAAAGGGCACAGAAAGAAGTGCGTGCAGGTTTATAGCACCCCACTTTCCCGCTGCACATGTGCACCATCAAGTCTGCTGTGCTGAGCACAGGTGGTATGCTGCATGTTGTGAAAATACACAGAAAATCAAGCCTCCACCTTCAACAGAGACATATTTTAATCATGAAGTATGTTATGAATTGAGCTGCTCTTTTCAGGACTCCCTGATATCTGCCAGAGTCATGCTGCAGGGAGATGTGCTGACAGCAGGACAATGAAGAAGGCCTCACCCAGAAAGGTGGGTGCTTCAAGTGGATGTTTTAGCTCAGTGTGATCATGGCCAAAATGCTTGTAATGATGATTCGGAATATAAAGTAATGAAGATTCCTGTAATTAATTCCCTTAAATTAATGAGATGAGATGATGGGTTTGTTAACTATGCATTGACCATAGCTCTGTAGCTGGATCCATTCATAGTTTTTGCTGTCATCCTTCTGCTTCCTGATTTTTGTGGGGAAAAAAACAAAACAAAACAAACAAAACAAAACACTCCAGGACTCTAGGACTCTACAGAAACTGTGATTTTTTTTTATTTTTTATTTTTTTAAGGCTCCCAGCAGAAAAGTAGCAAACTGTTAGTCTTTCCCTCTGTCATTTGTTCAGCAAAAATAAGACTTTGCTGAAGAAAGTAAATGTTTCTACCAATTTCAATAGGTTTTGATCAAATTCTCTCACGGCTGAGCATCTCTCCCACTAGGCTGTAACAATTTAAATACTCCCAATGGAAGAGAAACTTACTTTCTGGTGTCTCTTTAAATTTTTCAGAGCACTAGTTCACAGATATGGTTTTCCTACATATTTGCCTGGGTCAGAGGATTTCCCTTTCAGATATCCTGTCACATTAATTGCTGATCATGTGTTGGACTACAAAATGCTTCTGAAAATGAAAAGGGGTGGAAAGACAACATGAAAGTAGAGAGGAGAGACCAATTACAAAGAGGAAAAAAAAAGTTTATATTAAAGAATAGAAGAAGATGGAAATAATTTCACAGAAATATAAGTAGATGAGGACAATGGGAAGAAAGCTGACTGAAAGAAGGGCTAAAAGACTGATGGCCTTGAGCTGCAGAACTTGCTGGAAGTTTTTCCTTACTGATTTTAGTTGGATCTACCTTAAAACTATTAGAAAGCTTAAAAAATATAGTCAGATTTGTTGCAAATACAAAGTAATTGTACTTTATGTTTGAGGAAAACCAGGAGTAACTGCTCCAAATAGAGCAACAGAGACCCTATCTAAAACAATGGCAAAGAAAATTGATTTCAGAGGGTTTTTGCCACATGCTTTCATGTAGGTACCTGCTAATAACAGGAAGCACATCTGTGTAAAATGTGCTTTACCACCTTCCTTTGCATTTGCTACAAGATCTTGCACTTCCCAGAAAGCAGCAATCAATACAGCATGTACTGCCACTTCACTTTATTTTTCTGCACTCTGACAGCAGCTGACCCATAGAAAGATGTATAGCTTCATTTAGCTGAATCCCTGAAGAGTTTAGTTACACTAGCTGGAGAGCAATCCTGAGCTGTGAGGATACAGTTTTGCCATGAAGAAATTGTGAGTTTGGATATGCAGTGACACTACTTAAGGATTAGCCATTTTTTCTCAAGCTCTTAAACAGAAATAGAAAATCAGATTTCAAAATCCTAGACTGTTCTTTGAAATAAGTGTTGTTCAGTAAACAGCCCTTTATGTATAAACATCAGGTTTATATCTTTAAAAAAATATTTTTTTTCTTTTTGTGAGTGCCCATTAAGCACTATTATTTGTAAGATGCTTATGAAAGTAAGGTCTTTAACAAAGCTGAAGAAATCTGAGCTTATCCTGAAAAAGCATGGATAAACTCAGATCACGGACTGTCCAAAAGTACATCTTTTCCAGAACGGAAGTGGTGGTGGAGGGAGGTTAAAGTTAGTGGGGAAAATATTTTGCACTCTAACTTCAGTTAATCGCTCTTCTCTTTCTGAAATACAGCTGTTAAAATTCCCCTAAAGGCAGTGCTAGCTATTGATCCCGAAATGACTGACATGGGTTTCTCTGGTGGGGTATGTCAAGGAGCCCACAGCTTAGCAAGCTACAGCAGAGATACCCCCTTGGAGGCTATTATGGACACTGTGTTTTTAAAAAGAACATCCTAACACAGTGGATCAAGAATTTAAATGTTAAAGACACAAAGATTACATTAGCTTTTGTTGTTACACACTGCACATTCAGTAACAGTGAATTTTGGCTTTGTTTCCTTCTGATACACAACTGTCTGGGGTAGACTAGTCTGAGGCTGACGTTGGTTCTCTCACTCTGGAGACGAGAATTAAAATAATTACTCTAAAATGGAGAGGACTTTACTTGTGACAGTCAGCACCTTTCCCTTCTCCCATGGTGGCCAAAGGTCCACTGGGACTTTTCACTAACCCTGCCGAAATCTCAGCCCATGACTGGAGCCCGTGGCCCCACCAGTTCAGGCAGTCAATGTGGTCAATGGGGTAACACCAGCCAGAAAACAAGAAACCTGCTGCAGTTCTGGTGTGTTTATCCTTCCTTTATCCTTCACGTCTTCCTGATTCAGCTTCAAAAGCACATCAGAGGCAGCATTTGGGAACTTCTTGACACTGTATTCTTCTGGCCACATCTTTGATCCTGTAAGATGCAGGTCCCTAGCAGAGTAGGAAGGGGGTCAGTCCGGAAAAGCTGCTGTTCCCTCACTTATCCCCCAGCACAGCCTCTCACTTACAACATCATAAACTGTGGCCCCAGGATTGCTGCTGTTTTTCCCTATGGTCTGCTTGAGCACTATTTAGGTGCAAACAGCTGTTGGCCCAACAGCCATTTAAATACCACAGTTCCAGAGATGGAGAATTGAGCCAAGTATGCTCAGTCCTGATCAGACAGAAATGATGGCATTTCTTGTAACACTTCAGCAAAGGGAAGCATCAGCTATGTTTTATAGCTATTGGATAAAGGTAGATGCTGAGAATCCAGAAGACATGCATTAATAAAACATAGCCAGCTTGGCACACTGCTTGCTGAGCTCGTCTTGGCTTATAGGGGAACTATGTAACGTCTGTTAGGAAGAGATTATACTGTGGAAAAGCTTTTGAACTCCTCTGACAGAAAAAAAAATAATGGTTAAGGAACTCCAGCCCATAAAGCCCCTCTGTGAACAGAGTATGTTCAGGCCATGGCTAGCCTAGAAGAGTTTTCCCAAGCCTCTTTTACTGATCTTTCATACAAATGAGACTTTTGCAATAGGACTGGAAAACTTGCATTCTTCTAGAAAGAGTGGAAAAATACAGGTAAGACTGCAATCAGCTATTCAGACCACATTATGTATTTAATTAAGAAAATATGAATGTAAGGTTTAAAACAATAACAAAAAAAAAGAAGACATGATTAAAATGATTTTCAGTAAAATAAATAAGACCTTCCATCCCTTAGTCTTTTATTGAAGTAGAGGACCAAATATAAAACCAAATGTCACCAGGTTTCCCACAGCATAAATTGTTTTGACCCTCTTGGAGCTCCAGTCACACACTGGGATGGGGCCCTTCCCTGACTGTCCTCCATGCTTTGTGAGATGCCAGAGAGATGAAATGAGCAGATTTTACTCAGGGTTTATCTATTATTCCTTAAACTTTACAGAAATATATTTTTTCTCCATCCTTCTGGGTTATTCAGTCTCTCTCTTACTAACATTAATGTAGTTTCATCTTTAAATACCCAAGTATCAAAAGGAACACATAGAAAATGAGCAGACAGTTTTCTCAACAAGATATTATTATATTGCAGCCTCAGCATAGCAGGTAATTTAAAGAAAAATATCAGGATACATTTTCAGTCTTGTAAAGTAAAACATCTAAGTAGGCTCATCTAGGATTACATCTTTAAGGATGGAGTTGCAGATTTTGTAACCAATCCACTCTTACATGTAATGTTTAATCAGCACCTGTGCTTTGAGTTGCCATATTTCTTTGTAATAATGATGGTTGGCTCTTGAAAAGACACTTAGTTGAGGTACCTGCAATTTAAAGCTTTCTTGGTAATTATCAATCTGGAACATTTCTATTCATGAAACTACTGAGGGCCATTTGTGTCTGAAAAATATCTTATTCTCATCTACGTTTGCAAATGTTAAAATAACAAGTGTAAACAGAGTACATCTGCACCTGATCACAACTTTATGAAATGTTAAATTATGCAACTTCGGTGGAAATTTGGAATGGGAACCTGAACTGGAGCTACTAACAATTAGAGGAACACTGATTTCTTGTAAGGCCTTTTTTTTTTTTTTTTTCCCCTCAGAACTTATATTCTTCAAAAACCCCTGTTCTCACAAGACTGATTTGAAAATGCTTAGAATGTGCGGAGGAAACTAAGCATTCCCAGTAGTGTTGAGCCTTCAGATGGAGATGGGTTTGAAATATATGTTTTTGAAATTCCTGTGCATAATGGGGCCTAAATTAAACGGGATATAAGAGCCTTAACTCCAGAAATTCTTGCACTAGGGAACTTTCCATGTTGTATCACCACTTTTCTCAATACTGAATGTCCAGATATGTTCTTTGAATTCAAACTTTTCATTTCTATGATTTCATTTGTACATCAATCTGTGAATTTCAGAGGCCCCCACTCAAATTAGTCACAAAAGCTGTTAAAGTGGTATCTTTATGTAAACCAAATTCACGATTTGTTGGCAAATTTCAGGATACCTAACCCAGCAATCTTCTAACTAGATAAAACCCTAACATGAAATGCTTAGCAATTGCATCAATTGCATACATAGAAATGCCTATTACACCAGCAATCATTCTCAGGCATTCCAGTGCTGAGACTTACTAGCTGATTCTTAGGGATGAATTCAGTATAAAACTGAGTGGAAAAGACTGTAGCAGCTACATATGTTTCTCTTTCTTGTTTCTTATCCACAGTGTTTTGAATTTTTCTCTGTGTTTCAAGAACTATGTGCAATGAATATGATTTGTATGAATGGAGTCTGTGAAAGGCTCCTAAAATTCCTAAAAAACAAACCAAACAAAAACCAAACAACTTAAAAAAAAAATCCTCAAATGTGTTTACATCTGTGCTTATCAACAAGTTTTAAATGAAAATTCAGAACGTATTCTACTTTATACTTAGTTGCGAATGAAATTGCTGTAGCATGACTGCACACAATGATCCTTGGATTTTTACCACAAAGCTGAAGTAGTCTGCTCTTGCATTAGAAAAGATTTCAGTAGCAATAATTTGGCTGAAATAACATGAAGACATGAGAAGTGCATTGGGCGTTATTGGTTTCCTGTAAAAGAGATGTAATCTTTATGCAGATTTTTCTATCTTGAACAGATTTGCTTGTTATGTGCAGTGAGTATGTTAGCAGTTATGCACACTTAAAATTGTGCTGCTCTGAAAATACACTTTTAGATTCTACCTCTCATTGGTTGTTCCATCCAACATTGGGTCTGTGCAGGACTATATATATATTTTTTTAATTTCTTTTCCTGATCTAGCATTACCTATTGTAGGCAAACAATATGACTGAAGCCAAAGTCCATTGACTTCTCTAAGCCACGGATTAAGCCCAAAGTTTTCCAGAAAATTTCTTATAGGCACTGGTAAGGCATTACGTACTCCATGTCCTCATGGATAACCACTCAGTAAGATTCAATGGGAACAGCTTCATCGGAAATTATTAACTTGTTAGTTAGATATGTTAGTTATTATAGATAATACAGTTATTACTTGTAGTTGTATTATACTTGGTTGCAATTATCAGTTATTGATACAAAAGTTAGATATGCACTTTTTGAAAGGTGGGGGGAAATTTGGTTGTGGAGAATTTTACAAATGCATTAGTCACATTAAAATTGAAGTATAATATTAAATGACCTAGAAAAAAAAATAAAGGAAAGAAAAAGACTATTCACTGAAAAACTGGAAACTACATCTCTGGGCTCCTGAAGTGAATATCATGGTTACTAAATCATTCCTCAGATGCTCACTATATAAAAGCTGAGGCTACTAGGTATAGCTATTATGTGGGTTTTTTAGACTCATAATTTCATTGTTAGAAATTATGATGAAAAGTCCATAAAATAACCTTGCTATGAAGAAGAAACTGTAATTACTTATAATTAGCACAGTGTGTAAAGTATGGCTTGAAACCCATTACCATCAATCAGAAGAAAAACTTAAGTTTCAAAGTAAAATTACAACTTCAGCTCAGGAGAGATTAGATTTATTTTTCCTTGCTAGGTGATTCACTTTTCCTTTCTGCATATAAAACTTCCTATACATTGTGTTATTTGGAGTTTTCTTGGCATTTTCTACATCTGAAAGGTCTTCCATTTTTTAGAAGTTATATGTTAGACCTGTTTCAAAGTGACGTCGAGGCTAGTCTTTCCCTTAAAATCAAACACTGAGCTCCTCATGTCGCGCATTTACAAACCCCTGGGTGGATTTCCATAACAACAGACCTGAGATTGTTTCAGGTTGCTGGAGCTGTTTCACGCCTGCTGGAGCTGGTGAAAGAGAACTGCCTGAACAGGCAACTCCACCAGCTCTTGTTAGGCATGAGCTGTCTCTAAAAGAAATATTGAGCTAAGGTTTTCAGAAAATTAATTTAATTTAAGAAGGATTTCTAAGGGGAATACAACAGATCTCGAGGAAAGCAGGGTAGAAAGCAGTGGCTGAGTAAAAGGGCTTTGGATTTCGGGCATCCTTGTCCTGCAGATTGTCACATACACTCTTCAGATTCAGGGAGACACTGTGAATACTCTCTCAGTGTATGTGATTCTTGTCCCACTGATGTGAATGCAACTTTTTTGCCCGTATTCAATGAAACCAGTATTTAATCAATATGCCCATTCCTTTGTATTATCGTGTTGGTTTTAGTAACTAAAGAAATAAAATACTAAGGCCAAACCCTGCTATTTAAACTCTTGCTGGCTGGTGCAGATGTGTCAAAGAGGTTCCTTTGGCTTATTGTATTGACATACTTCTTTTCCTTTATGCTTTGTTTAGTTATTTTGTGCCTACAAAATGCTGGTGCCTGCTGGGCATGACTCTGATATCAGTATCTATGAAGTGTCTCAGGCTACTTCTTTTCACATTCCCAAATGACTTTCTTTCAACATACACTAAAGATAATAAGTGAACCAGGCTCATTGATTATTGTATTTAAAGATGCATTTGGTGCAATCATAGAGAAGTCTCCAGTTATTCTTTTCCCTAACACTCACACCTGAAATATCCCCAGTCCATGTGCTACCTGGGGATGGACAAGTCTCCAAAGACCAGAGTGCCCATAGGAAGTTTCGTATGATATGAATCACAGAGACAGAGGGAGATTTGTTTCTTTTTTTTTTTTTTTTTTTCCTTCTCTTTTCTTCTCCCCACCCCCCCAGGGATGTGACAATTGACAGGGTGTATGATTTTAGAAAACAGAGACAGTTTTAAAGACCATAAGCCAGAACACCTACTCTTCGGCAGGTTGTAATTTATTCAGATCAACACTGAGTGCCTTTCTGAAAGATGTGGCACAGTCCTGTAGAAGTTAATGGGCTCCATTCTGAGGTAAGAGTATGAAATTCTGCTCCTTTTTACGGTGGAATTAGGTGTGGATTATCTAATGATCCCACCTGGCATGAAACTTTGTGAAATTCTGAAGGTATTAATAAATCATAGTGGAGATCTTGAACAAGAGGTGGGTTGTTTGTATGTGGCAGGAAAGCTTTCTTTCACAGTTACATATGCCACAACAAACTGGATAACAGAATTGTGTGCACGTGTGGTTTTTGCTTGGTGACAAGGCAAATGTTCCTTCTAACTATGTATGTTTTCTGTGAGATACTGAACATTGAAAAATGGTCAAATTAACAACCTCAATACATTTTCTATGTAAATTAAATGCTATGTAGATGACACTTGTAGTGATTATAGCTCTCTATGTGACATATGTTTAATGATTTAGATTGACTCCTGTTGAGACGGATTTAATTTAAGGTACTTATGGTATTGGGCTCAAATTATTTGCAAGAGTTGATTGAAGCTTATGTTTTACCCTGCAGCTTGTGTTCAGCTAAGGATCATCCACTGAGTACATTTCATTTATCTCTTGCAGGATCTAAACTGTGGGGTTTTGCCACACTTGCTCTCTCCATATGTATTGCTTAACCAGTTTCCAGCACTATCAGCCATTGTTGTAAAATCAGATGTGAGAACAAAATTGCTGAACTCTTCTATTTGATTTTTTTTTAAATGCAGTTTTTAAGTCTTCCTCATCTATTTCCCTTGGCAACAGGTTTTAGGTGTTCTGTTTCCCATTAAAATTGGCAAGAATTGGTCATCCAACTCCTCAACAGGCTTTTAAAGCCTCCACTTTTCTGTCTATCTGTATCGTTGATCATCAATGAACCGCTGACCGTAGGAACCTTTGGATTCAGAACTGCCACCATCAAGTTTGATAGCAGTTTAAACTTAATCTGTGGTATGCAGTTACCACTAACCATCCCTGTGCATTGACATATTATCTCCCCAGGTTGATAAACTCTACTGATCAGTGTATTGCAACCATGTGCTCTCCATTGAACATCTGCAGATGCACATGTACGTCTCTTGCTGGAGTGACATGGGAGATGAGTGCACAGCTTTCACTGAAGTTGTTTGGGTGTGAAAGCATGATTTTGATTCAAAATGTAAAGGCCTTCCATTAACTTTTTTGGCCTTTGTATTGGACTCTCAGCACTCACTTGCCTGGCCCTTATTAACAGTAATGATTGTTAAATCCGGGGGGAGGGTGGGGAATGCAGACTGCAGATGAGAGTAAATAATCAAAATGGATGTGTAATTTCCCTGTAGCACAATGCCAGCTGGCTTAGAAAAGGCAGAGGACAACTGAAGCAATGGTTATTTCATTACTGCTTGAAAACTGGATGTCTGATGATACTGTTCTGATTTGTCAGGTAGTTGGCTATTCGGCTCTGGTTTCTAGGATCTCTGTGTGGAGGAGTGGATTAGTCCTTCAGGACTCTCTCGTGCAGGGTCTCAAAACACCCAAGGACATTTGGATGTGTAAAATCTTTTAATGCATCAGAAAAAATCCAGTTGATGTCTACTTGTATTCAAAGAACCTGTTAGGGTGTACAGTACAGTGATGGCACAGGGGACAATGCAGTACAGAAACTCAATCAGCTGCACTGCACAGTCTTGACCAAATAATGGCCATAATGCTTGGAACACTTCACATCTCAACTGTGCGTTGTTTGTGCCAGAAAGCCTGTTTCCTTTAATACCTGGTCCATAAAGAGAATATCTGCACAACTTTCTAGCCCAGAAAGATTCTGAAAATATCCTTTTCCACAGAAAATGTGTATTAGAGCAAACTCAAGCCCTGTGCATCATGTAAAGCCTCTAAAGATAGTTTGCAGGACTGGCACTAGCCCATTTCAGAGAAGTACAATTCCCATTGCTAAAGCCATCACCAGAATCTGAGCCCATGTACCAATAAATGTTCCACTAAATGATGAACTAGGACACTTCTCTCCTGGCTGGAAGCTAGGTATACATGTCTTCTGGGCATATTTCATTTCTTAAAGGCAGTGCAGGTATGTCCGGCACATTTAAAATATGGGTTGAATACTCAGTGAAACCTTAAGAGAAAGACTGTGATTTAGGAGAGTATTAAATAGAAATTCACTAAATAAGTTTGGGAGGAGAGAAGACACTACGCATTTTTAAGGAGATGAGTTAGAATAATTTGCTAAATAATTTTCACACTGCATGTGAAATTCTACACTTTTCAGTGTGTGGATATCTTGTATACCTACATTTTGATTTTTCTTTGCTCCCTAATTATGATTACATTTCCCTTTCCCAAAATATGGAGTATTTCCTGACTCACACCCTTGAATTTATATTCACTGTAGCAAATACAATCTTTGAAATATTAAATTGCTTTATGTAGTTGAATGACAGTCTATAGCTTTATGGTGTTAACTATCAATCAAAAAAAAAAGGGGGGGGGATTGTTCAATTAATTAGCTTTCCTAATCAGTTAAATAAGCAAAAATCTTTAATTTCTTAGGAAAACCCAAACTCCTTTTATTTTACAAGGACATGAAGCTGCGATGCATAGCTCTCTTTAAGTCTGGGTCAAGGAAGGAAGAACTGCAGTATATCAGGTCTGTGTGTTAGGTTTGATTTACCAGAAGGGAAGTGACCATGCTGTGATTCAAACATCACTGATAGGAGAAAAGAGCCTGCTGGCCTCAGTGGGCTTGCATTCATCATGGCACCTCCAGGACAGCCATTTGCAGAAACACCCTGCTGGGGAGTCTGGAGACACCTGTGTAAGTGATGCTGTTCTGCTCAGTCTTGTTCCTAGAAAAGTAACCTGTAGTTACTTGGGCACAGCCACAGACTTCTGATGTGTATGAAGAAAATAGAAGTCTCAGGAAGTAACACTGCAAGTCTGTAAAACTGAAGTGTCAATTGCATATAAATTGCAAGTGTATAATAAATTATCCCATTAAAATCAGAAGATATCTTTCTCAGATCATTTTGCTGAATACATAAACCACACACATGCTAGCCTCCAGACTATTATTAAATATGTATGCAAATCAGTAGTGCTGAATCCAAACTCCAGCTCCCTAAACCAGACCAAACACAAACTATAGAAAAGAGGTTTGTGTTTGGATGTGGATATGAAAATCTGAATCTTACTTTTCCTATTCATAGTGGAGTTCTGACTTTTACCTAGGAGCAAAGTTCAGGTACAGACTCGGATCTGAGCATAGATGTGAATTGAAAAGAAGGTATAAGGATATATAACTGTTTATGAAAAGGACTTTTATTTTATTTTTTATCATTGCTTCTCTTCAGATTGTTTGGAGGATGAAGGATGTACAACAAACACAAAATTGCCACGTCAGGAATGCAGTTGCTAGTCTGTTGAGACAGCACATACATTGCCCATAATCATGGGATATTCTACTTTTTAATCTCTGTGCTCATACAGTTAATTCTGCCAAAAAATAATACCAGTTGAGCTTGACAGGATTTCAACATGTGGTTTTAGCATGCCAAGAAATGATTTCTTAAATTTGTCCTTCATGAACTCTAACAGATATTTTTTCTATATTGCAGCTATATTTTTGTCGTATACATTATTTTGTGAGCAAAGGTAGATTAAAGGTATGAATTCTAGAAAAGGCAGTAAAAATGTGCTATTAGTTATTTAGAATTCATTTTTATTCAATAAAGTTTCAGCAGTTGGCTGAATAAGCTTATTATTATAAAAAATTGCTGTTGGTCCATGCTACATTTCATTCAATGTGTGAGCATTTGCAAAAATGAAAAGCAAGAGAAAATGGAAGAAAATTAAAAAGATCACTGGAATTTTTCTGTCTGAGAAATTTCTGTTTCCTTAATACTTAGTGGGTTTTGTTTTGTTTTGTTTATTTTTCAAGTGTGATCTGATTGGTTTATTAGAGCACGAGTTAGATAACTGTAGATGTGTCTATACCTTTAAAATCTTGTGTGGTAACTAGACATTTTTTAAATACCAAATTATCACGGATAGCATGTACTCAAGAAGTCTGGGGGGATAAAACAGCAGAAAGGAAAAGTAGTTGAGCCGCTAACAAAATATGCAGTTTCTCATTAGTGTAGGAATCATCACCAGAAGACTCAGGGGTAGCAAATGCTGCTGTACTAGTTTTTAGAAGAAGGTGCTTGGGACTGATTTTGAGGATCACTGACAAATTTGCTTCCTGGAACACCGATTGAAATGATAAATTACAATATGGAAATTATAAAATGGCTGATGGAAATAACCTGAGTTATGCATATTTAATTTTTTTTTTACTAATTAAATTAATTAAATTAATTCTTGTTATTCAGAAAAGGCACCTCAAAGCCATTGTGAACACTTCTCTGAAAACACTGGTGCAGCATACAGCAAAGATCTAAAAGGCAAGTAGTGTGAAGAGTTTTAGAGAAGCAATAAAGACCAAACCAGACAGCAGTCTCCCAGCAGGGCATACATTCATGCTGTGGTGCCCAGAGGAGTGCTGCACACTCAGCCGCGATGCTGCGAGCCCTGTGCTGAGCAGCAAAAATGGAAGTTCCTCCCTATTTGGCTGAGATTCTCTGCACCTGCTTGTTGGACAGACCTGGGAAGTGATAACAAGCCTTTTCTTGGCTTTGAGACTCGGGGTCTTCCTATGTTAGAGGTTGCTTTTATTCTGCCCTGTACCCCTGCAGCTGGGGAAATGTGGCTGGGGGAGGCGTGAAGTGTGTGTGGCATCTCCAACTCTGCACCGTGGGCACAGGGGCTGTGGGGATGCCTGCCAGCTGGAAACAAATGGGTGGGCTCTTTGCCAGCTGCTGAGGTGCTGCGGCCGCACCTCCCACCAACACACATACCCCAAAGGCAGAGGGAAAGGGAAAAAGAGGAGGAGGAGGAAGAGGTCATAGGGAGATGAAGAAGGGAAAGGGAAAGGGAAAGGGAAAGGGAAAGGGAAAGGGAAAGGGAAAGGGAAAGGGAAAGGGAAAGGGAAAGGGAAAGGGAAAGGGAAAGGGAAAGGGAAAGGGAAAGGGAAAAGACATCCTCAGAAGCCTTGTCCTGAGGAGGACAGAGCTGCACAAGCCCTCTTTCCCATTTTTGGGTGTGAATGGGTCACACTTGTTGCTGCCTAAGAGTTCTTATTACTGCAAATAGCTCCTCTTGAAAGCTGTGTGTGGAGTCCACACGTTTCATCATGTCCATCTCATCAGGATGTGAGAAAACCTATTTCTACTTGCCTAATGCGGCAAGTGCTTTATTTCAGCTCTTTTTAACTCTTCTAAGGCTGTGTACCCTCTGAATGACCGGCTTCCTTGTTTAAGGCATTTTTTTGTAATAAAAAGGAAGGAAGGAAGGAAGGAAGGAAGGAAGGAAGGAAGGAAGGAAGGAAGGAAGGAAGGAAACTCTCTGAAGATCCTATGTAATGTTTGTAAATGTTTTAGTGTGGAGGTTGTGCATTTGTTAGAAAAAAAAAAAAAGGCTAAAATTAATTTCATAGTGTTTTTGTTTTGGAAGAAATCTTACAATACACCCTACATAAAGCAAAATGAGTTCAGAAAATGTTGACATGAATTTTATCTAAATTCCTCTATGGCACTCCTCAAATCCAATTTAAAAAAATTATTTTTTTTTCAAAAGCAGTGTGAACATGAATTCATTTTTTTACTCTTTTTATTTTTTTGTTTTTCACTGAAAATGGAGAGATGTGAGAACTATCTGAAAATCTGTGGGGTGCTCTTTTTATGTTATCAGAACTACTTTTTAGTAAGAAAATACAAACTTACTTACAAAATAAGCCTGAATCACACTTTACTCAAGACTTAAACTTAACGGTTGAAGTCCTGGCTCATGGAGGTTTTGTTATTGACATTCGAATGAGTAAAAAGTTTATATGTAGTTTCTGAAGAAATGTTGTCTTTGTCTGATTATGCTAAGATGTATAAACCCATGCACATGACTGATCCTACTGAGCTCAACAGGACTAAGGTTAACACTAAGCCAGTGCATGCTTCTTTCCTCCGTAGGTGTTATAGAGCTAAAATATTCTAATCCTGGTATAAGAGATTTCATGCAGATGGATACACAGCGTGGGTCTCCAAACCTCAGAAGTATATGCATGTGTAAAATCTTTTTTTTTTTTTTCTAAATAGAAGAAAAACAGTTTTCTTACTTTTTATTTCAGGTCTGCGCTTGAGAAAATCTTTATAAGGGGTTATTAAAAAGAACCTGACGAGGCTTCCAGTTCAATGGAAATAATAATTTACATTAAAAAGTGAGCATTTGGAAAGTTATATCTGACTGTAGCTTCACTGCAGGAGATTACACTTTGCAGAACACTGACTGCAGATGTGAGATTAGGAAGGAGATTGTTAAAGAAAACAACTACTTCATTCGAAACAGAAAAGGGAACCCAAAAGAGACAATAAGAGTTTTGGAATTAGGTTTTTCAAATACAGATGATAACTGGACAAGAAGGGTTGCAAATACACCTGAAAATGCAGTGATAGGTTCAATTGGAGACTGTCCTCCTTGCCATGCATATGCAATGACACTCGCTCACTACACTTTGCCCAGAGTCTCAGTTTTGAGCTGCTGCTGTCTGGAAGAAAAAGCAGAGAGGCTGGATGTTTGCTTGGTTGTTTGTTTTCTATTTTTAAATCATAGCAAAGCTTTTAGTATTACAAGCATTTTTTTTATTTTTTTGGACTGCATATGTTCTCTTGATGCCTCAGTGATCAAAGGGCGCTTGTACAAAATAAGAACATTTCACTAAAGAAGGCAGCTGCTTTGACAGAAATTTACAGTCACCATTAAGATCTTTAAAAACAACAACAAAGTGGAACACCAAGAAAGCAAGTTCACACTGAGGTAAACCATATGGGGCTTTTAAGGGGTAAAGCAACCTTTCTGGGGATTTGCTGCACTTCTTGCTGTGTCCAGATGGTATAATGCTACCAGAAATGCAGGCAGTGTCTTAATCTCCTTGAGGGCATCATATTTTCCATATTTCCGTATAACTTACCATTATAGCAGCATTATGATTTTTTTCAAAAAAGAGTTTTCCAGTTTCCCACCTTATGAATATTGCTGATGCAAATTCACACCAAAGAGGAAAATGACATGGAGAAACCACTGCGCTGCTTTTTATTTAAAACACAGCATTGGTTTGCTTTGATGTCCTGTTAGTGACACTGCTTTCTCCCCTTAGCACATGAAATTTTATTATTGGTACTAAAAAAAAAAAAAAACAACGCAAAACAACAAAAAACACAGAGAGAAAATGCAGATAGATCTGGATGACTTCATTTTCCAGAGGTACAGCATATACATGCCAGCAGGGATGCTGGTTTGGCAGCACCACATCCCAGAGCCTGCCCTCCTGGCATTAGCTCAGGCCATGTGTGCTTCATCATGGGGCATATGTCCTTACATGATGACCCACAGTCACACAGGTAGCTTTCCCTGACTTTTCCTGACCGCACTGTTTTGTTTTTAACTACTGTGCCTTTGCCACCCTCCTTGTGCCCTGCTGCTGTGCATGCATGTGTGCCCCACTCAGTGGGCATTTGGCAAAGGGCACACTCAGCCTCAGCATGGCCTAACTAGCCAAAATAGTTTGAAAGGGTACAAGAAAGCCTTTGCAGATCAAGCTGCAACTCTATTCAATTTATGTCAACATAAAATGAAAAACAAAAATAAAACTCATCTCTTGGCAATAGGGCTAGTGCTAACTGCTCACAGATGTAAAAATGTGAGAAACCAGCCTGTGCGGCTGACCACTAGGCTGCAATCATCTTGCTGACAGATCACACTGAATCCCTTTTTCCTTCCCCTTCATCTGTTTTTGCTGCTGTTAGTGTGATGCGAGATCTTCCAGAAATATGCAAGGCACAACGCTGAGCGTGCGGGCATGGGGCAAAGGGCGCAGCAGCATCTGCCCTCTTTGCTCTTGCCCAGGAGAGCACTTCCAGCTGCCCTTCTCAGCCCTGTCTCCAGCACCCAGTGTGATACAGCTTTGGGTGCTGCAGTCAGTAACCAAGAGCTACATGCCCTGCTGGTATAAATCCACCTGGCTAGAGTAGTTTCGCCAGCAGACCGCTTGGCATTACATCCTTTGCACACTCCAGGTGAAACAAGACACTTGAGCTTCTCTCTGAGGACAAGGAGGCTCAAACAAGCCCTCTGTCCACCTTTCATTCATTTCCATCCATCCTCACAAATAAATGAAGCTGGCCAAGCAGAGGTGATTCAGATGTGGAGCAAAGAGAAGGAAGGCTTCAGCAGAAATCAGCTGTGTGCCTGCAGGTAGCCAGGGTTCATTATCTCAGATGCTCACAGAACAACATCTGGGAGGACAGCTATGAATATTACTTTCTTCCAATATTCCTGATTTCTTCTTGACTGTTCTTCCTTCACTGTCAGCTTCAAGTGCTCAAGGGGCTCTACTGCGGCTGGTGCCAACACACTTCTGTTGGTCCTTTGCTTGAAGCGCTCCGTGGGTCTGAAGACTCCATCTGAACTGGTAACCACATATATATGTGTACATATTTCTATTTTCAGGACAATTTTCTGCTGTTTTTCTTCATAACTCTTTGACTTCACTGCTTTAATAAAATTATCTCACGTTCTGAAACATTTGGATAATGAATTGAGTGATACAGCTGTCAGCTCTTTGTTACTCAGCTGACCAGCTGTCACACTGAGAACTGTCTTTTGCAATTGGTAGCCATTGTTTTTGATGTTTAATTCCCTTATTTCATCAAAAGGCTTTCTTTGAAAAGAATATTTGAATCATGCATGTGTTGGAGATGGTTTCTTGTAGCTAGATCATCTGCTAGAAACAACTGGGGTTTCTTGATTAATTTTTTTTTTTAAAGAAAGCAATATTTTTTATTTATTTATTTTTTCATTTGGGGATTTTTGTTATGAAAGTTATTCCTTTGCATTATTCAGACCTCGTGATAATTAATTGAAAATTCCCAAGTCCAGAATAGCACATCATGTGCAATATTTCCATTGTGCTGAAATGGTGTAGAGACACAGGGCACCACATGCTGAATTCCCCTTCCCCTTCCAGCAAGGGGGGGCAGCAGGCAGCAGGAGGCCTTTCATCTTCAGCAGAATTTAATAGGCAGTAGCAGCTGACTGCCACTGATGTCTCATGATAACTCTCTTAGAGAAAGTGTTTCTTCCACAAGAGTGCTAAAATCATTCAAAGTTCATGGATGAGAGATGGGAAGACTTTTTTAAAAACTGCAGATAATAAAAAGGTATTAGGAATGTAAGAATCTAGTAAATCTTCAACAGACTTTGGTAACATGGACACAGAGTTTGATACTTCCTTTTTATTTTCAAACAACATTAGAAGTTACTCCTAAGCTCCAGTAAATATAGGGATATGCAAGCTCTGCCCTACATGGGGTAAGCTATGATCTACATATGTTCATAGCAGTGAACAGAACCATTTCACCAGGGTGAGGACCTGTAGATGGCATTGCGAGTATTATATTGAAGTTAAAACTTGTTGCAAATTAGCATTCAGAAATTCTCCCAAAAAGACTGGTTTTGTATTCTCCTCCAGCAAACTGGGCAGAAAAGAAAAGAAGAATCAGTTTCACTTATGGGGATCAGACCTACATTTCAGAGCTGGCTATAGATATAAAAAACTATGTATTCTTAAGTGTTCCAGGATTTGCTGGTTGCTTGTTCTGTATCAAGCAGCAAGATTATGAGAAACATTTGGAAAAAAGAGGAAATCAGTAAGTCAAGGCTTTGTGTTCTTTTTATCTTTTTACCTGAGATGACAAGACTGAATTGAATAACGTCCATGCAAAAAGAAGGTGAGTACTGCCACAGTCCTGCAGGGTCCATACCAGCTCCTCAGCCCATGAGTCAGAGGGAGAAGGTTCTACAAGGTTTGGGGGCAGGCAGTGGAGACCCAGCTTGCACCTGGTGGACCTAAGCAGCCCAGTGCCTAGCTGTCCTGTCGTGGCTGTGGGGAGCACCCACAGACAAGATGCCTGTGGGCAAGTAATGTGTATCCATGAGAGAGGCATCCAACCTCCCTCCTCGGGGTTTCAGGACCTCTTGGAGAACACCCCAAGCCACCTGTTCTGATCTCAGAGCTGACCCTGCTTGGGGCAGGGGGCTGGACTGGAGTTCTGGGGGCTCTTTTGACCTGAATTATCCTATAATCCTATGAAAATCTGTATAGATTTTTTTTTCTTTTTTTTTTTTTTTTTCCGTGGGACAGAAGCTAGCCAGCACAGTTTTCAGAGGTGTCCTTTATCTGAAAAAATGTAGTTATCCACTTCCAGAGTATTGCATAGGCTCTTCTCTGATTTTTACATGTACACACATCCTTCTGGTGATAAAAAGGGGTGTTTGACTGGTCTCTTAATACGAGAGCATTTATGCCAAATTTTGTCTGACCTGTGCTGGGAAGCTGCCTCTGCATTTCTCTGTAGTACTCAGCACCTCCCCTTTGAAACTGGTAGCATGTAAGGAGTAAGCAGAAAGAGCAAAATAGTTTTTGCAGATTAGTTACTCGCAAATATATTCTTTGAGGATCTGTCCCAATGCACATCTCAGCTCTGAAAAGGCAATATATATTTTGCATATTTCATTTATTCCATCTTTTTCTTTTGCATTGTGGCTAGCTTTTGATTTTCATGAAGGCTGAGCTTCTCGTTTCTAATATGAGGAAGAGTGTAGGAAAGTGGGAAGGACTGCAGCGACTCATTTCCATTTACAGATTCAAATACTGACCTCCATATTTGTCTGCTCTATCTATTTGCATTGCATTTTTGGACAAAAATTGTGAGCTTTGCATTTAAGTGGGTGTTTTTCTGTAGCAGCAAACTGTCCTGGAGCAGCCCTGTGGTGCGCCAGTGTAGTGCAGACAGGCTGCCCAGGCTTGGACTCACTGTACACATCCAAGAAGCCTTCCAAGGTCTTATCCTCGTATCCTGCATAAAACTACTCACAGCAAGTCAGTGCCTATCCATGGCTAGTTCCCCCACTTATTTATTTAAAGCACTGCCAACAGACATTGCTTTGCTTTCCTTTAAAGGGCCTACAGTTTTACAGAAATACTGATGACTAAAACTCATTATAACTAAACTCCTTAAAATTGCTGGGTAACTGGCTGTCCTGGTACTGTGTGCATATGTACAGAATATTTTCTGATGTTAATAAGCCACTGTATCTGAAATCCCACCATATACAACTGACTGACAAGAGTAATGATGAAACTGAAGCTGTGATACGCACCCAAGGGAATCGTTTTAGGCACAAAGCAGGAACTAACCTTCAATAATATTTATGCATGTCATCCATTATTACAGAAGTTAAATGCTATGGAAATCCAGTGCCAGAGAAAAGCAGTCTTAGGGGACTCGGTGCAGCTTTGATACAAACAGGAGAAAGTCCCTTTGCCTCTTTAGTGCTGAAATTGCTTTTACACCATAAGTTGGCCCATATTAACCAATATGTCACATGGATACAGGAAATGCCTTAGATTTTATGATGCTTTACAACTTGCAAATTACCCAAACCCATTTTCTTTAAATTATTCAAGACATTAAGGCCCCAATTTTCAGAATTAGCCTCCAATTCTGTACCCGCAAATAATTACAGGTATAACTTATAGCAAACAGATGCAAGGGCATTTTTTGATATGTGGACCTCTGACTAAATGATTACCCCACAAAAGGATGTCTATGTGTTATCAAATGTTCCCAGAGTAATCTGACTCTGGCAAATTACTTCCATGAAATTGAAGCCTGAGCTGAAGTCCCCTCAAAAACCCGAAGTTTAAAAGTAATTATACAATTACTGTATATCTTTGTGGGGAACAGCTTTAAAAATCTTTAAAATCTTTCTTTAAAGATGTGCTTTATAGTTATCATCATTTCCCTGGGGTCTGCTGCACTGGAAAACTTACGTTCCATCACCTAAAAATGTCAGTGTGATGCCTTCGGTACACATAAGAAAGATAGATCTTCCTTAATGTTGTTATAAAAACTATTTTCATGTTCCAGCATTTGGATTTATGAAGCACAGTGTATATGTATTATATATTTTTTTAAAGTAGTAGACTTAGGAAAGTAAATAGGGCTACTATTAAGTAAAAAATATAAATAAAAGGAATGATGTTAAAGGAGGCAAAGCGTCAGGGATTTTATAAGGCTTCATTTCCACTCTTCTCCACAGACTTGAAACAGCTTACATCTAAATACCACGAGTATTAGGGTGAATAGGTTATTTAGATTAATTCCAAATATCTGCTTACACTGAGCCATGTCTAAAGCAGTGTGCCCTCTGGAACCTGTGGGCATGTGTATGTGAGCAGATATTGCAGCAGAGTTTCTGAACTAATAAAGCTGAGAGTCTTATATACAAAAATCTGCAAGTAATTTTTATTATCTGTTACTACTTTAGTGTGTTACCTCCCTCCCTTCAACTGGTTATTAAAAGCGTGGTTATTTGATCTTTGCTTCAGATGCCCATTACTGCAATTTTGAGCTCTGGTCAGATTTCTAACGATTTTGGTGAGGAAATCATTTCGTTTAGAACTGGAAGTTAAATATCTGCTGAAAGAAAGAGTGACTAATTCTACCTTGGCAGTCACGGCACACACCTCAGCAGTACAAAACCTGTGAACCTAGCATATTTTTCTGAAATGCCATCTAAAGCCAGCCTCGGTGAAAAAATGTTCCTGAGTACCAGTGAAAAAAACACCAATTTGACAGAGATTTTAATAGATGATAGCAGGTGGGGAAAGACAGAATTAGAAAAGTGTGCCTGGTAGTTTGGAGACTTATTCACCATGAGAGTGAGGCTCTGGTGTCTTCAGCAGATGGAGCAGGGCCTACAACTCTAGACTTACCCCTCTGTACTAAATGCTCCTACCAGTGCCGGTTTCATCATAAAGTTTCACAAGAAAAGGTTTTGTCAAGAACTTCTGAAACAAAATGTTTATCTCTGCCACCAAAATCATAACCATCTGGCAATTCAAGAAATGACAAGATTCAGATTTCTTGGTCATGACCCACTGGACCAGGGCTATTCCCAGTTCTGCTCATAGATTTGTCCTTTGTGTTTGTTTGGTTTTGGTAGTAGATAAAGAATATTCATGGTCGACCATTTTTGTAACCTTGAACACTCCCAGGTAAGTGATTAGGGCAACCAGACATCCCACCCTATCTTATGAGCCAACCAGGTTTAGTGCCTGCTGCCCTGACCATGTTACTCACCTGGAAATGCCCATGCTCTCTTTCTGCATAGGAGGAGAGACAGTTTGCACCTACTTCAAAGTGACAATGTTTCACGTGCCAAGGAAACTGAAACACAAAGTTAATGCTTTTTTCTCTGCACTGTGCAGCCACCATATAGCTGGAAAACTTGCCAGAGCTGTTAATTCTCTTGGAGAAAAATGAAAGGTGATTTTTTTTTAAATGTGAATTGTTACGTTCTTAATCATGCTGATGAGTAAGTATGCAGCCAGTGAGTTACTCAGGTAGCAAGAGGATGCTTCCTAAGAAACACTGAAGAGCTGAGATATTGCCTACACAGAGCAATGCAGCATTCGGTCAGATTTGGAAAAAGGTTCCCTGGTCAAAATCACCCTGTATTTTCTGACAGCTCCCCTTTACTGATGTCTGTGAACTTCTCATAATGTCCAAGAACCAGCTTTATGGAGCACTTAACTTATAAAAATAATAAATTTATTTCCTACTGAACTTCCATTCTGAAACTTGGCTTCTGTCTTTGCTTTCGAATTGGGTGACTTCATTTCTCCAGAGAGCTTTGCAGCTACCATGAAATTTAATGCAAATATCATGGTAATGATAAAGAGATTGTAGCATACATATACACAAGCTTGCATAATGGCACATACCACAGACGTACCATCCATTTGCTAAGACAAGTTATCATAGTGCAGGATTTAGTGAATGGATTCTAACTGCAGTATCTGTACGGAATATTTGGAGTGGGACTTAGCTGACATTTTTCACCATGTCTTCCATTTGGTACATCTACAGAATGCCAGACAGTAGAAACTTCTGGGAATCAGTTCTGAAATCAATATAAAATGTGTGAAATAAGTGGAAATTCCATCTAGAAAGGAGAAGGAATTAATGTTTTATTCAAATTTAAAAAAGAAATAAAAATTAAATCACAGTCTAAACTTTCTTCAAAGTAAAAGTTCCAGAAAGCTCATACTGACTGAGAAAGTAAATGGAGAGTACATATGAGAACATGCAAATATGGTGAAGTTACAGTTCCTACTGCAGGGTTGCCTACTCCTGTGAGCAAGAAAATAGTGTGCCACTGTGGTCCAGAAGCACTGCTGCCATCTCTTGAAAAGGTGAAGAAAATCTGACTTCAGTAGGAGATGACTGACAGACAATGTCTTTAGTCTTTTTGATGGCTATGAACTCTGCCTCTCTGTCTCTAATGAAGGCAAAAACTGAGAACCTCACAGAGGTGATGTGGTCATATAAGCCTCTGCCATGGTGGAAAGTAGCTCTTATCCCATAATGTCTTAAAGTCAGCTTGTTAAATAGAAATTAATGCTCTTCTTTCAGCTGTTCTAAATTTAGACTGGACAGAACATGAGAAAAAGGAAAGAGTTTTCCAAGGCATGTGTGAACCCTTGCTTTGAAATCCAATTTTTCATAAATTCACGTTGGATCTAATTTTGTACACTTTTACCCAAACCTCCCCCAAAGGCAGGATGAGCTCAAAGAGAGCAGGATGTACCCCTTGGTAATGTAATGTGATGAAGCACCGTAACAAAGAGCATGTCTTGAAACCTGACAGTTATTGACAACAAAAGCTATAAGCACTTTAAAAAAGCAATACTGGAACACCCCAACAAACAGCGTGTAGCAGTCTCACAGAGGCAACTCATGAACTCAGTCACATTCTGTTGGCTCATGTAGTGGCCAGATGCTCCTTCCTATTCCTAAAGCTGAAGAGAGTAAGACTGGTGGGAGAAAGAGGAATAGGACACACTCCTCATCTCCCCCAGAAGCAGGTGTGACTGACTATAGCTTCAGAAGACAAGATGAAGCCAAGGCAGCAGACTGCCATGTTTCCCTTGCAAAAATTGTAGCCACCCTTTTCTTGTGTGCTCTCTCTGACTGGTGTCCTTTGAACTCATTTCCAGACTAATTGGGGGTGGCTTTGGCAGCTCACCTGTGGCACCAGACCTGCAGTTCCCCGAGCCTAGTCAGAACGTGTGGGGAGGTAGCATTACCCTTTGCAAAAGAAGAAGGAGTTAGGCATCACTTAGGTTGATGGGGCATACATAAGCCCATGTGCCCAGATGGGCTACATCTCATTGTGCTAGGAGAGCTGCATGATGCTCTTGCAAGGCCTCCTTCTGCTATCCTGAAAAGGTTGTGGTGATTGGGAAGGTTTCCAATAAGTGGGAAGAAGGTAAACATCACACACATCTCTGAGAAGGGCAAGAAGGATCCAGAAGGAACTGCAAGCTGGTCAGCTTCACCTTAGTCTCTGGGAAGGTTACAGAACAAATCTTTCTGGAAGTCATTCTCAGCCATGTGAGGGATGAGAAGGTGGCTCCGAGCAGCGAAAAATGAACTCCTTCCTTTCACAAGCCCCTAGCACAAGGCAAAACAGCTGGCTCAGAGTAGCTGGGGAATGAGATCCTTGGGCTTCTAGGTGAAGGCTTCTACGTTTTACCCTGTCAGATTGTGTTTATGGCCATAATAGCCGTGTGGCAGGCATATGTCTCTCTGCAGTGAGGTTGCTGCTCTATTTTCTGCAGAGCCGTAGCATGCTGAGTGAAGGTGCTAGCTTTCTGCTGTGAAGTAGGGCAGGGGTAAGGCTTTTAACAGCAGGTTTTATTCTTGTAACTTCAGTCTTTCCCTGCAAAGGTCGTAAAGCACACATAAAATATTTTATTTTTGCAAATACGCTAAAGCTGTCACATAATCATTGCCTGCTTTTTACTCCCTGACAGGGCAGCTGTTCCAGTTATGGGAAAAGCACATGAGGAGAACTGTGGAATATTAACAAACTGTAAAATTCTAGTGACAAAAAATTGAAGGAAATTGATGCTTTTTTTGTTCTAGCAATGGTGTAGACTGTGGTTTTTTGTGTAATTTTTTTTTTGTGTGTAATTACAGTGAAACTAGGTAATGCTGTTTTACATTAATATCTAAATGAACAACAGTAACAACATTCTGCTGAGAACTTTCCACAATAACAAATTCTGCTGGTTATTTTCTCATAAACATTACTTCTAGCCCCATTTATCAGAGAGATGTTCTTATGCAAACTAACAGGCAAACTAACAGTGTCCCAGCTAGGGTTTTTTATTATTACTATTATGATAATTTTCCAGACATTCTTCACACATATAAAGACATCCCTATGCCAAGGAGACAGAAACCACTAAACACCATTTACAGCACTGGACTATCAGTGGAGTAGCAACATAAATAACAGCAGTAAAATAAAATCTCTCCCCTAAATCAGTTTAACCCTTCACTAATATTTAAACAAACATATTGACAATGACAAGTGCATTGTGCAACAGGGAAAAAGCTTTGTGTGTGGGGGGTCTCTGCACCTGAACAGGACATGTCCTGAAAGTGGCGACATGTCCTGAAAGTGAGGAAAGATGATTTCAGACAGACTGTTCAGTCAGAACAGTTAACATATAAGAGGGTAAAGCCTCATCTGCTCTTAAAATAAGTAAGACCAATGCAGTTTGTGTAAGCCACCTGAACAGCTAAACCATGTCACTCCAGGGACTATGCTATGAACGTATGCTATACGTGAAAATGTGTGACAGGTCACACTGACATCTCCTCACGCTAAGCATGTGATAAAGGCTCATGTTTTCATAAAGAGAGGGATTAAATGAGTGCTAGTATATCTGACTGTGTATTTTGTGGTTACTAGTCCATTTTCTGCTTTCATAGATGGATGGAGAAAGTAAGAAAGATGTTGCCCTGTGGCCTACGGACGAATGTTGCAATAAACATGCTCCACCTACCTTTACTGAGTAGTGCTTGTAATGGATCAAAGCACACTTGTCTTCAGTTTACCCATGTAATATACATGGAAGAAAGTTTGCCACATTAGTCTGAGATAGTTTCATACATTATAATTTCACATATGACTTACAGTGTTATGAAGAGAAGGAGAAGACCAAAGTTCAGTGCTGGAATCTTGGAACAGCTAGTGGATACCACATCTCACAAAACACTTGCATGAACTTGTGCATGGACCGAAACATGGTGTTAATGACTACTGAGTTTTATTTAATGGGAGTTCAACAAGATACGGTAGATCAGGATTTTCTATGTCTGTCTGCTTCCAGGCATTAGATAATCTTGTCTGTGTAAACTTCAGGAAGGTCAGAAGCTGATTTAGCAGCCTTATCTTTCTGGAAAGGAAACCTTATTCTCAGAGGTGTAATACAAGCACTCATGTAGATAACAAACTATTGAACCTTTCCTGGGAAATCATAAGTGTGATCCTGCCTAGTTTTGCAAGAGCTGAAAGCCAATTCCAAGTTCCTGTCTTTAAGTTTCTATTCCTCAGCCATGCAAACAGTTTTATATTTTCTAACATAGTCCCTGTTTCAGTCCCACTTGTCTCCTCCCCCTTGTCGTGAGTACCCATTAATTTGTTCTCCTGTGCTGACTCTTTCTTTCCTGGTGCAGTTATGTTTTAATACAGATGAAGAGATCCTTATCACAGTATCCAAAAGCAGTAGGCACTTGTGATGATAGTACAGAAACACAAGATTTGATCTTTACTAGTATTTCTCTCATCTTTCAGACCTTTCTTCTTCTACCCCCTATGACCTCCCTTCTAGATGGCCTCTACACATACTGCTGAAAATTGCCTGTTCCCAATTAAGATGAACAAGTATTTCTGTAAATTCTAAATTCTCTGAGAAACACGGATTCAAAAGAGGGCTATTATATCTCCAAGACACTGTCCAGCCCCCTCACCATGCAATTTGCAGTGCCTAAGCAAGCTCTGGCCCTTCTTGCTCGTTTCCACTCACAGACTGCCTTGTGCTCAGCGCAGCTGGGTGTGCAGCCACATGGTGAATCAGACGAGGAAACAGACCCAGCAAGAGAACTAACTATTTCTTCAAACTGCGATCCTTCGGGACAAATCAGTCCTCCACCCAGTTCTCTGTGGAACCACACAAACAACTGTGCAGGAGCAACAAAGGGTTGGCATGGGGTGCCAGTGGGTGAGGAGGGCACAGAGGGTTCAGGCTGGCCTCAGCAATAATTGCCAGCAGAAAAAAAAGAAAAGAAAAAAAAAGAAAAAAAGGAAAAAAAACAACAAAAACAAAAAAAAAAAACACCTGCAGCAATCAGTTGTTTTGTTCCCTGCATCCATCAGTGATTTCCCCTCCCTTGCTTACCAAGCAGTTGTTTGTTTTTGTTTGGTGAAAAGGAAGCAAATGGATTGATTTGGTCTCAGATTAAAACTAAATGACTGTTGCCCAGTAAAGAAATCTCTAAAGAGATTCAATTAGCAGGTACCTGGGATAGGAATATACAGCATGGAGAACATTGCAGTTAAATATCTGCTCCCATCACAGTATTCTTTCAGATGCGGGACTAACAAAGTTTGGTATGAATTGGTCATCAGAAGCTAAACAAGTACATCTCTATCAACACTGCTCTCAGCCAGTTTTCCTCCTTCATTGTCTCAGATTTCCACACAAAGATGTAAAGATTATATAAAAGAAATACTGTGTGAAGACTGATAGCACTGAGAGATTTTGAAGATACAAAAAGATGTTTCTTTGCTATCAGCAATACATTGAGCTTCTTAAGAAGCATTTATTAATAACTTTAAAATTACTGCAACACCACTATTACCACACTGCACCTGGGGTTATGTTGGTAGTTTTGGGTCTCATTTCTAGGGGCTTGTATTAGATCTTGAAAACATGACCACAACTAGAATCAGATGGCATTCTTATCCAATATTATTTTAATAAGCAACTATAGATATATATTCTCTCCTAAAAATAGATAACCTTTAAGGAGGGCATGGAACATCTATGTTCTATCTATTTCTCAAATCCTGAATTAGACTAACTGTTGGATTTCAAGGGCATAATTTCAGCTATTGATGTAGACTGGTGGATTCTAATTTAGCCATAATTTAATCAATATCAGACATAATTCCCTTGCTTTAAAAGTTATTAAAATTTTAATAAAACCAAGGAGACACTAGGACAAAGTATATTAAGATGGCATAAAAGTTGTGCATACATATTAATTTAAAGACAGACTAGACGTTAATTATAATGTCTTAACTGAACATTTCGAAATATGAACATTTTAAGATTCTTTTAGAATGCAGTCTCAATTCTGAATGCAATAGATTTCAAATGCATAGTACCAAGAGAGGTCTACCCCTCTCCCCCCAAGTTGTTCTTTTATGGAACTGATATAAGTGCTGGAGGTACATATATATGAGTTGTTCTCGCATGTTACATGGTACATGTTTCTGTGTGTTACTGGTACTGATACACAAGATCTAATACAGGTCTCACCTCTATGTATTGGTGTTGAGTGTGTGCAATGTAATCTATACACCTTCAGTAACCGATGCAGAGTGAGCTGAAAGAAACAAGGTTATCTGGAAGTCCAGTGTTTAAGTTGCTCATCAAACAAAAGTTCTAAGTAAGTTTTTCAGTCTTGTTGAGTCTGGGTGTAAGGGTTTTTTGTTTGGTTGGTTGTTGTTTTTTTTGGGGGGTGGAGTGTTTTTTTATTTGCTTGGTTTTACTTTCTTTCCATTCTCCATCTACCAAAGCAAGCCATTATGATATGTTCGTGTCTGCTACCAGTTTGCAGAATCTGCAAACAGTCATTTATAGCCATGAGATACATGTGAGAAATTGGAAACTGGCTTCGTTCATTTCCAAGTAGATTTAACCTTCAACAAAATCCTAGCATGCATGCAGCTCATTTTCTACAAATTTGTTAAGAATTTGGTCTTTCTTCTACTGAACAATCAAACTAAGATTTTCCCTTAAGTCCTTGAGCACCTGTGTGTATACAGCTATTTTATTAGTTAATTTTCCAGTGTAGTAGTTGACATGCTCCTGGATTGCTTTGAGAGAGTGCAGAGTATTTGCACTAATATAAATAAATGAAGAATCTTTTCTGGCCTATCTGCACTGGGGTGTCTCACAAGCAGGTATTATTCAGGGTAATTGCGGTTCGATAAGGCTTTTTGGTTTAACTCCACATCACAAATATATGTTTTCATACATGTCGTTGGGGTATTTTGTCTGTTGAATCTTGTATAGCTCAAAAATAAGATTAAATTTGCTAAGGAAAATAACAACATTAAAAATGTAAACATATTCACAATGTGTATAGTGAAATTCCTTTTATTCATCCAGACCTCCAGCAGCAAAAGAAATGAATCAGAAGCAGTACAGTAAAGTCTGTACTGGATCAAAAAAAAGTCTGGATGGATCAAGAACCTCTTGACTTCAGACCACATTATTAGAGGCCCCGTCATCTGCAGCTTTTCACAGGTCTACATGGAGTGTGTTGGTGGGTCACAGATAGGCCTTGTACTACAAAACTCCTTGCAGTTGACTCCTTCCTCTGCCAATTTGAGTGGAAAGCATAGAGGGCTGCAAAACTGCTAAGCTGAACTAGAGTGCTGCTGCAGAGCCTGTCTTCACACAGTGATATCCACGTGTGCTGGCAGGGTGGCTTTAGAAAGTTTTCATGTATAAAATCAGTGGTAAGCTACATGGTTTCAGTTCAGATGTGCAGGTTCTATGTAGAACAGATGCACAAATGGATGTATAAACAGCTTTGGAGAGAGAAGGCCAGATTGATCCTTATGGGTCCCTTCCAACTCCGGATATTCTATGATTTCATTGGTAATAATGTATTTCAGAAAGTATGAGCAGTTAGCCTGCACTGAAAACCTTTTCAAACACTAACCAATATCACATGGTTCAAATGGTTCAAAGGAAAGTAGGGGAGTTTTAAAATACAACTGATGATGAAAATACTATTGTACTTCTGTACATCTGTATGATGTTGCATTATCCTATATAATGCTCCAGTACAGCTGGAAAGCATAGTACAAGCAATGTTAGGAGAAAACCTAGTCCTAAGAAAGCTTCTGGTGAAATGTGGTGTTTCTGACCTTCCTTCCCACTGTTTAATCAGATCTATTAGACTGGCAGACCCTGCAGCATCTTTGTTTTATGACAACATTGGGATCTGATCAATGGCATGATGAAGTAAAAGGAACTTTATGCAAAAGGAATGAATAGGGACTCTAGACTGGCCTTTCTCCTATTGATTATTTCAGATGCCTTCGTTCCCTGCTTGATCTCTCTTTGCTGCTAAGTTGCTACGAATATGTTTAGGCATGATTCACCTGGTGCTCAGTATATCACCCCATGGACAGTTATTCTTTGGTGTGGTTATCCTGCACCAGAGGGTGTAGGCTTCCCTACCGCCCCTCAGCCTATACCCAACTTCAGCAAAGGGACCGACCAGCTCGGGGCTGAGACCTGGTTTGATTGCAACCAGTTATGCTGATGCACTAATCTCATGGTGGTTTAGTAGACTGTTAATGAGAGCAATATAGAGAAGAGAAACACAGGGACAGCTGTGCTGGCTCCGACCAAAGAGCAGGCTCTCCTGCTATCTCATCACCAACAGTGGCAAACTGGTTATTTAGGAAACAGCACGAAGTATGAGGGAAGCATATAACAGGTTTATTCCCTGAATAGTCAGTGTCTATGTGTCTTTAGCTCACTCAGTTCTAGAGCCAGAGGTGATGTCTGGGCTTTAGTAGGCTTCACTGGAGTACTCTTACCAGGATTTTTCCAATGCCTTTTTGAACCTATGAAAGGCCATTGGCTTCCTCTATGCCCTGTGGCAAGCAGTTTCACAGTTTAACTACAAGTTGTGCCAGGAACCACTTCACATTGCTGTTATAATTTTGGCCTTTGCTAGTTTCATTTCATGCCCCTTAGTCCTTATGTTCAGAAAGGCTGTGAACGCTCATTCCTGATTCACCTTCCCCACTGCACTGATGATTTCACAGCCCTTTGTCTCAGCCTGAGCATCTTTTCATGCAGGCTCTATACGCTTTCCTGTCATGCTTCAAGATATTTTTATTGCCCTCATCTGAACCTGCCCTATTCCTGAAAAAAACAGGCAATGCTCTCACAAATAACAGGCTGTCAGACTTTCAAATATGCCTCTCAATTAGTATGTGCATACATTTTGCACATGCTCGGATCAAATGACCTTTGTAAATGTGGCTTGCCAATACAGTTGCTTGCATATTTCCAACACTGCTCTCTGAACGTTATTTGGCTTGTTAATCCTGCTCCCAAGAGTCACCCATTTGGTGAGCTCCAGTCACATAAATACTCGGTTGAGTCTGATCTCACTGTGGCAAATGCGCAGAATGCAAACAAACCAAAACCAAACCCCAGAAGTGTTACAAACTCTTAAACTCTTACTTGAAATAACTACTATATACATATATGTGTATGTGGTCTATGCTTTGTGGTTTCTTTAGTCTGTTTTCTTTCAACGAAGGCTACGGCTACTGTCAAAAACAGGAACATTCTCAATAAATCACTTCTGCAGTTATCAAATGTCTTTGGATTCATTTCAGCATTTAATCACCCACAAAAGCTGGTTTTTGCCTCATATGTTTCTGCATCCTTTAATCACAAAGGAATTAACTGCCAAATCCTGTTTTGTTTTATTTTTTTTATTTTTTTAATATATTCATTTCATGTACTGAGACTAGGAATGAGGTTGTTTGTTGTTGTTGTTGTTGTTGTTTTTCGATGAAGCTACCCACAATTCTCCACCCTAAGTGAAAATTATTTTTCATTCAGATTGGATCAAGAGGATCACTGCCCTCTCCCCTCCATCCCTGCACAGCCTGCCTTCCTTCCTCATTCTGTGCCTCCTTTCAATGAATCGTCCTTAATGAAAACTTTTTGTCTCTGTTCAGCTCCCTCTACACTCACTTCTCAAACAAATAAGGTTGCTGCTGGGACTTTGAAGACGGATCGAGATTCACAAAAAACTTGTAGTTTTTTTTCAGGGACAGATTCAGTAACGCTTTCCTCTGAAATGATCTGCTGCCGGGGATTACCAGCTAATGCACCTGGAACTACATTAGTTTGTTCGGGCTCTTGGTTTATCTGAAAAACATTTTCCAGTAATCTTATGTACACCATCTGGCTAAACATCCTGCTAGGAGCCAGCCGCTGAGCGGAGAAGGAAGCTCTCTCTTCCCCCAGGCCGTTGCTAAGCAGCTCAAGTAGGAACAACCGAGCCATTGATGCCTTCTTCTGCGCCGACCTGCGGCTGGACACATCCCCCAGCCCCTTCTGGGGCGTGGACAAGCAGCCACCACTCTCAAATAAGCTACTGGGAATTTTTATTCCCATCCCCTCCAACTATCAAGCCGGCGTACTTTGTTTGTCTTTTCTTTTTTTTTTCCTCCCTATAGTGATTATTTTTAGTGATCAGGATGCGTTGTCCTTAACCACAGCAAGTCTTGGGTTCCCCCTAAAACTAGACGTGGCAGCTGGGGACAAACGGAATAATGCTCCATGGCTGTCCGGGTGCTGCCTCTGCATGGCTCCTGCCCATGCACGCACGGGACCTCACCGCCTGCTTCAGAGCAGTCAAGTTGACCGGTGAATTCCTGCCAGCAGCTTCCCACTGAAATTAATTCTGCTGAGATCTTGCTCATTAATCTCTGGCATGCTGCAGGTGCATTTATTAATGCAAGAGCCCCATGTTCAAATGCTGTGATCCTTTCTGACACATTAAGCCATTTTTAATTTGCTCTCATCATCTCCAGACTCTCTAGTAGGCATGAGATAACTCTGGGGTCCTAAACAAGCTTCAGTGCTTTAGGTAGAAAGCAGGTGAGTAGAAAGCAGGCTTATGCAAATGCCTGTTTAATTTTCAGGGATCTTGGCACTCTTGTAAGTGCTGGAAGTCATGGACTATAAAGAGAAAAGGTAATTTCCTGTTTGTTTAATTGATCTCCTGTAACTTTTCTCCTGGCTGGTAAAGCTAGGTAATGGAATTTGCGATGTATAATCATTATTAGAAGTGCCAGTATGACATTTGATTAATCCAGTCTATTTAGGCTTAATAATACATACTTGACTTATGTTCTGGAAGCAAAATTGCCTGCTACTTCCCCTCCTGCTTTCTAAATATA
Source organism: Cygnus atratus (assembly GCF_013377495.2). NCBI lineage: Eukaryota > Metazoa > Chordata > Aves > Anseriformes > Anatidae > Cygnus > Cygnus atratus. The sequence continues at coordinate 110,146,987 of NC_066362.1, forward strand.
TTTATAAATATCCCCAATGTTATTATACATGGACTTAACTTCTTCATGCATTATTACTACTAAGTGATAACTCCCCCAAATGTATGCTTCATCAACAACAGCATGTTTTCTCTAAGCTTTCTACCAACAGGAAACATTTGGTCTACGCAATGTCCAAAAATTCCCTTAAACAACCGGTGCCTATCTCACTTCCATTCAGGTCGAGGAAGGTCAACTCTGGCCACTTCTCAACTGGCAGGTTTCCAGGAGAAACCCAGAGCATGGTGATGACTCAGGAACCAGCACTGCTCTCATTCAGCATGGAATCAATTTTCTGCAGTGCTAGTTCTTGGATAAAACAGAAAATAACAGTACTTCTGACGGTTTGAGGAAAATAAAGGCCACCTGTCACTTCTTTTCAGTGCAGGACTGTTACATCCAAACCCAGGGCCGGATCCAATTCATGAAAGATGTTTTCTCTCCACCCACACCTTTCTGTGTCATTTCTATTAGATACGGCTTCTTTTTGCTCTCCACAGCCCAAGCCACTGTTAAAAATTATTGTGTATTATGACAGGTATTGCTTTAACTCAGCAATGAACAAAGATATTTCCTCTTACAAAGTACTTTGGAGTGAAAACAATATTCTTAAAGTAAGGTACAACCATTGCAAGTGATGCATGAGCATTATGTAAGATTTGGGTTACTTTACACAACTCTATTTTGTAATTGTGCTAAAGAAATTATTCTATTTCTGGTTTCATTTCACTTTATGATAATTGCTGTAACTTCTATTTCTATCATAGTAATATTAAGTGCAATCATATCCATTTAATTTTATCATTTATGTTCCACTGCAGTGATCAAAACAGGCAGCCTACTACTTCATGTTACCATTCATTACACCTTACTAAATCAGGCATCCAAATAAATGTAATTGTTGTAAACACACGTGAAATGATACATTTTATGCTGCAAAGTGTTATGAAAAAGCTTTTAAAGTAGAGTATTGTCAAGGTAAAAAATGGTTCCTTATGTTTTGTTTGTACTTGTTCTGTGCTTCATAGCCTGAATTTCATTTGTAAGTCAAAATTGTAAGGAATATATGATGTTACTGAGCTTTAAAAATAAATAAAGTGTTATTCTGTAGTAGGTTTCAAAAGAGGTTTTATTCACATAGGTTGCATTTAAATGCTTCTCACTATATGTCTTTTGGGGATAGGACTACCTGCAAAGACAACACTGAAACAAAACAAACACTGGGAAGACTGATTTGAAACCAAACCAGAACTGATTTTTAAACCAAAAAATGTTATTTAAAGCAAAGTATCTCTGGAAACCTAGGATCTGACTGGTAGACCAGAACTATTTGCTTATTTGCTTTTTAATGGGAGGTGTGCAAGCATCAAGTACAACAGCTGAGAGATTCTTCTGAGGGGACCCTGCGGAGATGCTACAGCAGGGCTGGGCAGAAGCAAGCTGAGTCCCTGCCCTCAGAGGTAGAGCTGAGACATGGCCTTGCACCATGCCAAAGTGCAAGTTTTGGAGAGCCTGAGGAGAGCTCCTGCCTTCCTCTTTTGTCAGTGCTGTCATAATTTATGAGTCTGCCTCAGTTTTGAAAACGCTAAAATGAACATTCTTCAAACCTCTTCTCTGCCAAAACCATTGACCTGAATGTACTAACAATTTTTTTTATTATTTTTTTCTGAAGCTTTGTTTTCCAATGAGTAAGTGATTCATCCTTTCCTTCCTTCCTCCTGACAATCTTGTCCTTTGTCTGCAGATCTTACAAAATGAACCTCTAATTCTGTTTTATGCAATCAGTAGCCAGATGGTGGCTGGACAAGAAGCAGCCTGATTTACCTCAGCGTGGTACTAAACTTCCCCAGCTGCTACTGAGAGAGACCATTCCCTTTTGAATGAAGTGTGGTTTGTGGGGCTCACAATAAAGTGGCAAACTTGCTGTAGATAGGCGTTTATGGAGAAATACATCTTCTTTTTTTTTTTACTTGACTATACTTCCATAAGCAAGGAAAATGAAATCTTTGGATGCATCTGTTAAGCTCTATCCCCTAGAGAGTAACATATTGATGTCCTTGCACTATGTATTGGTGAGGGTCCATCAGGAAGACAGCACACAGTTCTCATCGCCTATATTCCAAAAGGATGTGCAGAGTTTTCCCACCAGGATGCTCAGGAAGTGGAAAATCCATCTTCTGAGTGGAGAATAGATGAGAAAGGCTGGATCACAGACCAAAATAATAGCAGTAAAGGAATAATGTTTCTCTTTCTAAAACAAAATTTTGGTGGCATGAAGACGTCGAAAATACAGGGAGGGAAAGACTGAAGGACACAACTGGCACACAGACAAGTGAATATGAAGCAGTCATGAATAAATCAAAGACAGCAAAGGAAATGAGGTTGTGGAGCAGGCTCTCATCCTGACAGGCTCGCTCTTGCTCACAGATTAAATGACAAGTTCTTAGAGGATTGTGGAGAAAAAAAAAAAAAAGCAAGGGAAAGAAAAACTCTCACCTCCTCCCCCACAAAAAGATTTTGGTTAAGATAGGGTGAGGGAGAGAGGGAGAAGAAAGGAGTGACTGCTCAGGATTCCCAGCCACTCTTCAGGGGAAGAGAAGCTGCATTTATATGGTCTCATCATTCAGCTGGAAATGACAGGCAATGATTTTCAGGCTCTTCCCTCTCCTTTTGGTGACTGTTTAAAAACTGTTTGTGTTGGTTTTGGGGGTATTTTATTATACAGAAAATAGGTATATTTGACAAGCCTTAAATATGAATTGCTGCTGTGCTGCATGAAATATCTGATAGCAGACACATTTCTAAACAGTGTTTTGCTGTGATGCCTGTGCTTGTTTCTGCTGAGAAGTTTTCCCTCTCTAGTTTGTTTATCATTATTATATCTCGTCTTGCCTGATGCATTCAATGGTTTGTAAATACAACTTTCATTCTGCAGTTAACAGTCTTGTGGATTTTAATAAATTGCCCTCCAGTCATGCTGCATTTTCCTTCTGCAGAGTGAGCCCTCTCTTCTGCACACAGAAGTACTTATTACACATTCTGTTTTGCAGCGTAAACCTGGGGAAGGTGAATCTTAAAGCACCCTGCTAATGAGCTGAGACCTGCCTTACTCTGTGCGCTGCACAGGCAAGAATAAAGCCTTTCTTTTTTTCTACATCCTACCTTTCTGGATAACAGTGCTACCAAAGTATTGCACATACAATATCCCTGTAATTCCATTCTATTAAATTCACTTTACCAGTTTAATAGTCCTCCTTAAGTAAATGCTGAACTCAGTCATTGAATGCATTTTGATTCTCTGAAACAGCTCTTGGTATCTCTGCAGTACATTGCTTCAACTGAAATCGGAACACTAGATTTTTAAAAGATTTTTCTTGAAAACTGAGGTACTTAATCTTATTCTGAGAAAGTAAATATTGGTTAATTGAAGTTTAAGCTTGCAAAAAGATTAGAGACATTTAATTAGTCTAAATTATATATCATGCTGTAATATAGTAAATTAGATTAGACAAGCTTAACATTTCAACATTACATTAATGACTGCATACATTTTATTAATACTATAATCTTTAATCTTAGATCCCTTAAGATACTAATAATTTTCTAACCCATCAGTGACTTTAACATTCCTACTAAAAATCATAATCACTTCTAAGATTTTAAATTTAACTGTATGATACAGGAAGTTGCTATATATCAGGAAAAGACAAAATACGTATAGTTCAGAATGTGAGATTTCCTTTAAACTTTTGGATTAATGAAGCGTCTGTTTTGCATTAATGATTAACTAGGACCAGCCACAATGGTTTCTTTTTTGATTTAACTTAAAAGACTGCTTTGTTCAAATTTAGCTTATTCTCCCCCAAAAGATGGGCTTGGCAGAGCTAGGTAGCTGTTAGTGCCATGTCATCACTTCAAATTTGCAGAACACACTGCCTTGAAAGAAGCTTGTGGTGATAACACGCAAACAAACAAGGTAAAATAATTCAGTTACACACATTCAAGTGATGGCAGAGCTTGCGATGGGTGCATGGCCACCATTTTGACATTGGGATTTCTTCATTCATGCCCAGAAAGGCTAGAGCTGAAGTAGCACAAGAAGAACGGAAAGATGTGTATGGGAGTATCAGTTACTAGTTGTTTCTCACAGACTGAGACTAGCACAGCCTAAGTGAATCAGAGATCTTCATCTTTGATCTTCACTTCAGTGTCAGGTTTTGGAGAGAGATGTCAGTATTACCATGGCACACCATACCCCAGAGACATTCCCCCAAACCATTCACTTTCACAGGGACACATCTAAGCTTTCCTCTTCGATAGACAAGTGCCTTATGGAAGATCTCATTTTCACAGTTTCACTCCAGTTCTTGCTGTAGCTCACCAGCAGAGCATTGCAGTGATATGGGATACAGTGGCTCTTTCTGGCTCATCTGAGCCCACGGGCTGAGATTTACATATTTAATAGATTATTTAACCTATTGTATCCAACCCATGAGCAAGACTCCAGAGCACTCCTTCAGAGGAACTAAATACCCTGGGGTATGTGATTTGGATCAAGAGCCTTTGGTTCAGCAGTTAAAGACCAGCTCATGTTAAAAGCTGTTACCAGCAGGTGTACCAGCCTCATGTACCCTCAAAAGCCAGATTCAAAGCTGTAACACTGACTGCCCTAATCTTCTTAATCCTGAAGTCTAAGGCAGCCTAGAGGCGTGCTGGGAAGTTTGTCTTGTTACAGGGGGCTGGGACTGATCTGAAGAGTTGTGTCTCCAAGGCTAAATTTCAGTATCTCTCACCAGCACTATGTTCCTCCGGAAAGCAATAGCTTTAGCTTTGCCTTAAAATATTATCTCACTTCAGAGCTTCAGTTTGTAAGGATACTTTTGTCTGGTTTCCCAAAATGCATTTCCTCATATGCTACTTTAATCTGTTTTGTCTAGGTGCTTACGTGTAAGAAGAAAGCCCCTGACACTGTGCACACACCTCAGTGAGGGAACTGGAGAGGAGCATGTGGGAGTGAGAAAACTCAGGAAAAGCAGAGAATGATATGTGCCTGAGGGGCATTTTAGTACAAGAGGAATAGGAAGAAGAATGGGCAAAACCTATTTTCCTAAGAGCAAAATCAAAGCATTAGTAGATTTAAATGTGAAAAGCGAAATAAAGATGTGAATGTTTCAGCCATTCTGATTTGCACAGTTTCATCCCCTCATTTGCTGTTTTGCCACTTTGCTGTGCTAGTAGAACTATGGAAATTCCATGGTTTTATTCTCATAATTATCTACTGATAAAGAAAAAAAGAAGATTGGGCAAGGTCCAGTTTTGTAGCCTTCCTGATGAGCAGTGTAGCATCAAGAAGACATTACACAGCAGCAGACAATATAAGAAGTCCTATTCACAGCACATTATGTAAGAGACCTCCTTAATACTGTGGAACACAAAAACATTTACTGCTTGGTTGCTTTATGATAGCTCCTCGAGTTACTCACAGGAATCATGCTTATATACTGTTTGCTGTTTATTGCTGTCTTTACTTGTCATTTCAATGCTAAACTTCCCAATCAAAATCAGAATTAGCCCTATGCTTTCATGATTTACATCAGAATTTTGGTTCTCAGTATGCCTGGCTGAATATTAAAATGAAACAGAAGATTGAATGCATACACACAAGACACAATCAGAATTTCTTCTGTCTCATGGAATCTACAGAGGACAGTCAATAAATAATTTGGAACTGAAAATGTACATACTTGCAGATTTTTTCCCCTTTCAGGGACATTTTCTTAATTATACTAATTTGTCAAATATATCTTCATTTTTACAAGAAGTTTCCTTTTCAAACATTTGTTAAAAGAAAGATAATTGCAACTGGAAAGCAGAAAAATGAAAAGAACTTTAATTATGCATTATAATAACAAATGTGTTCTAGTTCAGGTGAGCCAGACCAATTACATATGATTAGTGAATGGAAACAATTGATGCTTCCGCATTTTCATTTGGGTCTCCTGACCTTTTATGGTGAACATGCTACTATCTGTCTTCTCCTGCTGCTCAAGACAGACCAAATATTTTAATTTATAGAGCCATTTGGAAAAATTATTTCAGTCTCCTTAGAGACAAGTTTTACTGAATTTCATCGGTATTTACTCCGTTCCCACAAAAGGGAGGAATGCTTCTTTGTAGCTCTTATTAAATTGCATATGGTCTAAATCTGAAAAACAGCTATTAGGCTAGTACTGCCTTTCTTCATATCACATTTTGCATCACTCTGTAAAAAACTAGACAAAGATAAATTGAAATGTATATTTAAATTCTACTTAGAAATTAGATGAAATTGAATAAACATTAGTGTTCACTAAAATTTAAATTTGCATGTACACAACTATGGTTAACTCCAAACTTTGCCAGTATTTGGCTCTGAAGTGCCACTATGACCTTAGTGATCCAGCTGAACCTCTAGGCTCCCCTGCACTACTCACTGCATGAATTGTTTGAGAGAAACCAACAACTTTATAATCCAGTCAGAGGAAAAGTAGGAGGTATGGCACATAATGAAAACCCAATGACCAAAGGAATTACTGAAATCAAATGGCATTTCTTTCAGCTTGGCTTAGATGCGATTCTCCTGAGACACTGACTAGTGTCTGGTTCTGCTGGATCTCATGGCTATAGAGCCATAACTGCAGCTCCTCAACACAGATGTTCAAAATTTTGTAATAGAATATGACTGCAATGTTACCAGCTTGAAGAACTTACTGAGCATTTATTGTCCAGAAAATGTTTCAAAAGGCAAAGCAAAAAGTGCACTTTTTGAAAGGACACATAAGGTGATAAGGCATTCGATCTCTTGTGGTAATGTTGACATAACGTAAGAAAAAGTAATTAGAACTCCTACTAAAAAGTAAGTTGCCTTTAATACATCCTTCATTTTCCTTTGACTGTGACATGTGATTTCTGATGTTTACTTTTGCTTAGTGCTTCTGAATAGCTCTTTAATCCAATGCCTGAATCATTTGGGATGCTATGCTTCAGAATTCCTTCTTTAGTAGAGACATATAAGAGATTCAGCATGTGAAAGTAAATCACCAGAAGCTCTAGTAACTAAAATACTTATTTTACTGAAACCTTAGTTTAATATAAATGTTAGTAAGAAAATGTGAATCTGTTCCAAATGGGATATGAAAATGGACCAAAAGCGTGTAATTGTTGTATCCCCCTTACTTCATATTGTATTTTTCTTCAAAATATTTTCTTCTACCAGAAAGCTCAGCCAAGTCCCTGAGAGTGTAGCTGGGTCCTTCCCAGCATCAGCAGAAAGATATTCTGCAGGTAATGTAATATCCTGTAACTCCATTACTTTCAGACTGTGCCTTTGGAGAAACCTATGCAAACTCCCTCAAATCTAATGAGGCTGTACATCACTGGATTCCCTTTGAAGGTAATAGGGTTGCACAAAGTGACCTGAGGGCATAATTTGGCTACTTATAATGATGATGAGTGAGAGGAAAGAAACCCCCTTAAGTCTCGGAATCCACAGAGGACCAGAGGTTAGGACAGGAAAGTGCAGTTTTATTCTGGGTACCTCTGACACAGCATCAGGGTGGCACAGTAAGTACATCTCCCTACAGTGAATCTTGGTCACGTCTTCTTTGGGCAAAGCTTCATTTTGAGTCTACTTATGTTATCAGAGAATTAATAACAATTTAATTTATAATCAAATTAACTGTAATCATCTTTATTAAGGAAAGAAACCCTTATCTCTCAAACTTACAAGGAGGATGTGTGTGGAGGACACAGCAGAGGTGTACCCACTAGAAAACATGTGGAAAAGACTATGCATCTAAGAGCCCAGCCTTTTTTTTTTTTTTCACAAACATCAGCAGATATAATCAATGATACCACCTCTCACAGCCAGTGAGACCAATTGAGCTGGAAAGAGGAGAGGATGAATGGAAGAAAAATCCTGCAGGTTTTCCTGGCCTTTTTCTCTTACAGTCCTCAAGGGTGTTTGCACAGAAAACTGTGTTTTCATTCCAGATATCTGCAGTGTAAGAACATTAAGCATTACTTTCTCAGTTGCAACTGATAAAATGATTTCCTGGATAACCAGTGAGCACTGCATTTTATCATATGCAATTGGGATGATACTGATTAATATTTTCATACCAGCAAGCTTAGGGTTTAGCAGAGATTAAAGGGTAATTGTCCCTCATGCATGTTTCGCATTCACTTGCAACTAGAATTAATCAAAGCAAAATTGTCTACACAAATTTGCAGCACAAAATGAGGACTCATTAAATCTTTGCATGTGAAAGCATGAAGAGAAACCAATAAGGATACAAAGCATATGGCAGCAAGAAAAACCAAACAGAAATGTGTGTTATTTATTTATGGGCAGGGGCAGGAGGGGGGCAGTTTTTAAAATGTCCATTGACCAACTCTACTGCTATTTTTCTTTCCTATTTAATGTTCTGCTTTCTTCCTTTGCCTGATGCAAACTAGTAGCAGCCATCTCCTCAGACAGTGATGGTCCCACAAATGCTAGTAGAGCTGAGTTGCTCACTGTCTCCAGATGTATACTTCTCAGAAACCATACTAGGTAATTGCTATATACAATAGTGTACATCTTAATTCCCTTGAAAATAGTATTTATCACACTATGACTCCCATCAAGGTGTCTAGAGGTCACTCTTACCAGGTTTCCTCCACAAAACTTGCTCTATGTTCAAGAAGCAACACTGCTCTCTCCACCCCTTGCCATTTTAAGCTTTTCAGTGTACATAGGTGGTACAGTCTGGTGGTCTGCATCATTCCTTAGGAGACAGTTTGAGATGCTACTAAGAGCTTTAATCATGATCGGGCACCATCTCCTCAAAAACTACTTCTCTAGCTCAGAAATCCTGTACCGTAGTCTAGCATCTGAAACACACTTATCCTCATTCAGTCTCTTCTTTACTAGTTTCCCATGAAAAGACTTTTTCACTTCAACCAATCAAGTAGTTTGAGCAGTTCTGAAGGTCAGTCAGAGGTACAGGAAAAATCAGTATTTCCTTTATGTTGTGCAAGTGCACACAGAGAAGTTGTTTCTGCCCCCAAAACTTGTATCCTGAGTAGACAAAAGTGAATAACAAAACTAAATGACCAGCCTTTATAGAGCATCTCAAATCTTAACACATGCAACACTTTCTCTGAAAAATCAGAACAGTCCTTCAATTTCTTTTTCACTTACAATGCACTTAATCCCATTTTCTCTATAATTGCTTGCTGAAATGGAAATCAGAGCCTAGCATTAAAAGTACACTCTGTTGGCACATTGGACTGTGCAGAACTGAGAGGTAGGTAGCCACCCCATCCCGGCTTTGCTTGGAGCTCATCTCCACACAGAGGGCCCACAAAGGCCCCACACACATCCAAAATCCCACCAGGGTCCTATTTGGAGGCTTTATGTTTTGTTTTGTACATTATTTCAAATAGCACAGTATGCCAGAATGTGGCAACTGCCTCCAAATATAGGGCAAACAAAGTATCCTATCTTTAACATGCCCTAGAACTGGTGACATTTAAAGGTTGTGTAGAATTTAATACAAAAGAGTTCGGTGAGCTTAACAGATGTTAAATAGCATGTCTTTTCTCTGAGAATAGATACAACCTTTGCAAGACATAAATATTTGTTACAGTGAAAGATAATTAATTATTACTGCCTTTACCCAGGAATTTCTTCAGATATCTGTCATTCACTTGTTCTCTTCATGTTCTTGAGAGGGGGAAGGCAGATTATGCCCTATAACATGGAGGCTAGGATGGAGACCCAGATTTAACTCCTCCCACTAGTAGGAAAGATGTCAAAGGTTTGAGGCTAGTCACCCCTCAAAACTGCACACAGTTGGCAGATTCTGCTTGTGAAAATCCCCAAAAAGCTGGGGTTCCTCCTCAAGAAGCATTGGGGTACCAGGTAATGAATTGCCAACAACAGAGGCCACAGTGCACCAGACATAGCAGCATCCACGTCTACAAAAACCAGAGCAGGTTCAGGCTTGGAGTACTGTGCCTCTCTCTGTCATACCACTTTACCTGTTCTACCCTCCTATGGCCTCAGGATGAAACAAGCTTTAACTTGTATGAAAAACAGAGCCTGGTGTACATTTCTTGTTATGCCTTCACATGATCCAGCTACCCACTGGCATAAATCTGCTTGAGGGAAGGAAGGCTCCACAGAGGGATCTGGATAGGCTGGATCAATGGGCCAAGTCCAATTGCACGACATTCAAGACAGGTAAATGCCAGCTCCTGCATCTGGGTCATAACAACCCCACACAGTGGTAGGGGCTTGGGGCAGAGCATCTGGGAAGCTGCCCAGCAGAAAAGGACCTGGGGGTGCTGGTCAACAGCTGGCTGAACATGAGCCAGCAGTGTGCCCAGGTGACCAAGAAGGCCAATGGCACCCTGGCTTGTATCAGAAATAGTGTGGCCAGCAGGACCAGGGAAGTGATCATCCCCTTGTACACAACACCAGTGAGACTGCACCTCAAGTACTGTGTTCAGTTTTGGGGCCCTCACTACAGGAAGGACATTGAGGTGCTCAAGAGTGTGCAGAGAAGAGCAATGAAGCTGATGAAGGGACTAAAAAATAAAATTTATGAGGAGTGGCTGAGGGAACCTCTGGAGTCCTCACCCTTGGAGGTATTTAAGAGAGGTAGGGTCATGGAACTGCAGCACATAGTCTGGTGATGGGACTTGGTACGTCATATTGATGGACTTCATGATTTTGAAGGTCTTTTCAAAACTAGATGACTCTATGATTCTATTCTATGCTTCAATGAAACTGAAACAAATTATGGTTAACCCAACTTCCTTGGTTGAAGTTATAAACTTCACAAGAATTATACATTGAGAAAAGGTAACTCACACAGTCAGCAGTACCAATTCCATTTCAAATTATTCTACCTGATATATTATGTGAGAAGTTAGCCATTATCTAGCTGCGCACCAATAGTGATTATTTATTCATTTGGAAATACATCTCTTCCCAGACTGAAAAGTACTGCTTTTCCCTGAGCTGGAGCCTGCACAAAGAAGGCAATTTACGCATTCCAGAGAAAGCCTACACTGAACATCCCTACAATCTGTTTAAAATTCATCACCTGAGCAGCATGAGTCTTGTCTTCTTGAGAAGACAAAACTAAAATCAGATGAGGAATACTGCAGCAAAAGTTTTAGCGTGTTAGTGTTTCACTTGTAAATTGAGGTATTTTTCAGTTTTACTTTCTCAGCTATTTCAGATTCCATTGTGCTGCAGTCTGATATGGTAGATACTTCACCAGCCTGTATGTCTTTTATTATTATTACTGTTACCAAAAAAAAAAAAACAACACTTGAGTTTAGGAGAAACAAAACAATAATTTTGCAATATTGTCAGAGCACACTGGGTTAGAATATAATAAGCCTTGTTATTATGATCTGGGAATAGCAACGAATCACAAAGCATAGTGCGCAAAAGCATTCATTCAAAAAAGTGAAGGTTTAAAAAATACATAGATAAAATGAAATTTCAAATGAAATGAGAGACTCAGAAAATGCATTTTCCAGCAAATGAGTCTTTCGGGTCAAAACTGGTTCCTATGGCCTCCTACTGTGATCTTACACCAATATGTAATGACTGTGTGGGAGATCAACACCAAGGTGTACGTTGTAATTTAAATGCACTGACAGTCTGATGGTCCTAAGTCTTGTAAGATATAAACATGATTGGGTGATCCAAGCAAACAGCTCAACAGTTTTCTGCTTTGCTGCAGCTTGCAGACAGCAACTACTCCCAGAGCCAACTGCACGTCTTCACTTAGGTAATGCCTTTGACCCCAGCAGGTCAGGCTGCTAGCACTTGCAGGACAGAGCTGTCAGGGTGTTTACTGATTTATGATTTGGTAACGCTAAATTACTGGTTTGAAGGGTTTGGATCTTTGGTGGAGGCAAGTGTTTTTTTTGAGCTAGAGGAGGAACTGTCTACCAGACTAGTTCTTTGGACTACAAGGTCTAAACTGGGTATTGCAGAGCTACATTGTCCTTATTCTCCACTACAGCAGTACCACTGAATGGCATTTCACTCGGCCTAAATGATGAGTTTGCCACCCAAGCAGAAATACAATGAGCTGATGCAGATGAATTTCCGAAGCGCGTGAGGACCTCTCTGCCATGGAAGGCTGCCGGGTAGCACTCCACAGAGTACGCTGTCAGATATGAATTATGCATTGACACTTCACTCCCACATCATTATACTTTTCATTCTGCTGTGTGTGCACAGATAGGATTGATTCACACATCATACACTGTAACGTTCATAATGGGCAAAGGCTGGAAACGTTTGCATAGTGAGGAAAAGGAACATGAATAAGTACACATTTGGTATAACCTTATTAGTAGTTGGTCCTCTAGTTTCTAATGGGGCATGAAATGCCATCAGAAAGCTTTTTGCTTTTATCAAAATATTCCCTATTTAGGTAATAATTCAGAAGTAGGCACTTGGGGCCTGATGCAAACTGTCTACTTGCATATGGTCTAGCAAAAGTGAAAAAAACAACATGTTGTGAATTTTGAATATACTGCTTTCCAGAACAATGTTTTGTAACAGCCCTGCCAAACATTCAGAACCATCATTTAAGACATCTTGCAGTACAGAGTGATCTCATCCATGCAGTAAATTAATCAGAACAGAAATGTTGCATATCAGCAGTGTCATTATGTGACTGTAATACAGTGCATTGTTCTTCAGAAAAGAATAGACACTGAAAAGTAATCTGCCTATTTTTTGCTTCAGGATGTTACATTTCTCAGCCAATCTTTTGTGTCTTCACCTTCACACTCAAGAGAGGATCCAAAATACTTATCAGGCATGCTGCCACAAATTCCTGAATGAGATGTTAAGCCAGGATTAATGATCAATTTTCCTCTATCAATCCACCTAAAATTGGATCAATCTGAAAATCTCGATAAAGTAACACAAAGGTTTAGAAGGGACTTCCTACATAGAAAAGAGCAGCTTCTGCATGAGGATATCTATCCATCACTGTTTAAGGATATAATTAGTTTGGCTTGGACTCTATCGCTACCTCTCCTATTCACTCCAGGATTGTGAGGAAAAAAAAAAAAAAAACACAACACAAACAAACCAATTCTGGAAACAAAATTTATATTCTGTATACACTCTTGTCCACAAAGACTTTCACTGCCACAATGGAAGGATGCAAAGAAAAGAGTGATTACTGAATGCTGTCCCTCAGAGAATTGTTAATGAAAACACATCAATGATTCCAAAGCAGGAGCTTAGATTCATACCCAAACTCTTCTCAAGTATATTGACATAGTTACTTTCCACCTAACAAAGTCACATATAGTTTCAGAACAAAAATGATTTGCACTTTTAAGTGTTCAGAAAATAACATTCGAGTTATTAGGTGCAAAGATTTCTGTGGCCTTTTGGTTAGGCCCATAACACTCCAGGAAATGTTTAATCATTTCGGAGTTTGCATCTACTCAAAATTCTCCACATATTCAGCTTTCTAGAGTCCTGACTTTTACATTTCAATTCCATTCACATTTGAAGTGGTGCAGGAATAGTTCAGATCACGAACACGAGTTTAAAGTAGTTAAAAAATAATTACGTTTTAATTAATTCTGGTAATTCAGAAGTTGTTTTTAATTTTTCTTTTATTTTTAAGTATGATGTCAAATCATGAATTTATTAACCCAGAAATATTCCTTATCTTGACACTACAGTAAACAATTGATTTTTTAGATTTAATTTGTATTTTGGGGGTCAATAGGATTTTTGAATACAGACAGATCTGATATTGTACATTTCAATTTTCCACTTTTTGTAGTAAACACAGGGTAAGAAAAACTGCAACATATTGAGATGCCTGTGATAAGAATATAAGACTGAATTTGTGGCTTATTCATTTTTTCATGTTCCTTAGAGAAAGGAATAAAATCAGATAAGAATTACATATGAGAAAAAAAAATCATTTGGTCACTATTTTCATTTTTGTTCAAAAAAATACAGAGCAGAATTCCTGTGATTTTGCATTTCTGCTGCAGGTTTCACAAAACCAGATCAGAACAACAAAGCATCAGCCAAAATTTTAGATGCAGAAATAGGTTCACATTAAGCAACATTAAGCACATTAAGAATTCGCAGCGTTGAATTTTAGGCATCTAATTAAGGTATTTAAATTAGTACTGTAATAAAGTCAATGGAAAGAGGTAGGTACCTAACTGGAGAAGAGGGAATTGCCCTCTGGAGAAATGTCTCCACTGGCACTGCATTCCGTGGGCCCCTAATCTAGACACCAAAGTTCAGTGCTCAAAGTTAACTAATGTGAATATTCCATCTCTCTAAGGCAGCAATCATGGCAAAATACTACAGGATAATATGTTAAGGAAGAATTATATTACTTGTTACTTTTATCAATGTTTTTCATGGCGGTCCACTTAAAGCAGAGGCAGTGGTGCTGCTAATAGATGAATGGTGCCTACTGAAATGAATACATTTTCAACTCTGTCTTGCAGGTAGAGCTGGTAAAAAACATTCCAAAGATTTTTTCAGTGAGCTGCAGTAGTGTAATCAAATCCCAACTTCCCACAGCAGGATGGTGAGTTTGGCCCCAATAAGGCATTCCAGTTGCATACACTGTGATGCTCACATTTCCTGTGGACATGCTGCACATGTTTTTGCTTTGCTGAATTTTAAGCCTCCATGAAGCACATGATCCATCCATATTTCAGAGGGGATCTCCCATAGATGCACAAACAAAGAGACCTGTCAAATGCATTTGTTGGGTGGCACTGTGATACACATCTCATCTGGCTTGTAATGATGTGGCTATGGCCCGTACAAGGGGACGCTGTGAGCACTCTTCCCTGCACCTTTGCTCCTGCTAGGGTACAGGGCTTAAAGCTACACAGCTGCAGCAGTGCACAGGGTCACCCTAAAGGAGAGTGACTCCTTAGAGTACTAATCACATTTCCCTTAATTGGGACTCAGAAGAAATTCACTAACATGTGGAAGAGTCAATTTTGAAAGAAGTGTGTACAGTGTACAAAGAAAGACAGAGTGAGCATGGGTATTCGCTCTGCATAATCATTTCTTAGCCATGTTATTATTCCAATTTCCCTGAATTAATAATATTACATCTCTGGAAAGAAAACTAAGAGAGGTTTTATGTATCTTCAGGTACTTTCATACATTAATTTTCTCATGTTTTTGCAAGTATGCACACTGAAATTGAGGAAAAGTCTGATTTCTCAGAAGGGCTCTTTTATGTTAGATACGCATTTATATAATTATATTCTGGATTCAAGCTTTTTCCCCAGTTGTTCACCAGCTCCATACTAATAACCGTTAAATGATAGAAAACGTCTTTACAAAATGCCTCGCTCAAAAATGAGAGGGACTTTGGCCTACACAGCCTTGCCTTTCTGCACCAGCTCCCTCTATAATATCCCTGATATGCTCCCTCTGGAAGCTTCACTCTGCTCCGCTGTGCACTGGAGGCATCGGCCGCAGGACGGGCAGTGGGCTCCCAGCTCTGCAGAGATGGCTGCGAGGGACAGGAGGCCCTGCCGGCTGTAAGGCCTGGTGCACCTTTTTCATCTGCACCGCTCTGCATGGATTGTTTTGGCGGGTAAAGGAAATTTATTATCTTGAGCACTTAGGGCAGTGATTAGAACTCTATTAAATGGCACTTGGAAGCCAACAGACTGAGCAGGCAGAAATGGGTCTGTGGTGCTGAGATGGGGAGAGTACTACAATTGTACATGAGGAAGTAAAATTCAACCAGAATTGGAAAATGAGGAAATGAATACAATAACGAAGAGTCAGTGTAATGAAAGTGTCATGATAGGTGAGATGGAAGAAACAAAAGCAAAGAAAATAGAGAAGTGAAGCTGGAAAAAGGATATTAAATCCTTTCTCTAAGCAGCACATCTAATTCTTATACAAAGGACCATGCTACAGTGATCACAGAGCACTGTCTAACAGGCAAGTGGGTGTAATTAAATAGCACTAAAAATCTACTGACTATCCCAAAGGAAAATTAATTCCTTAAAATAGATTGCACCTTTGGAAAGAACTGGACACACATCACAGAATATGTCAACGATGCCATTACCTCCACTGCTAGTTAAGTAAGCTGCCAGGTTACAAAGGCTTTGTGCCTAAAGAAAAGCAAGATCAGGAGAATATGGCAAAATTTATTATACAACTCTCTCATACAAAAACAAAATGGTTTTCCAACTGAGGATAAAAATATATTAAATAACATTTCATACATAAAATACCATGGTGTCCAGGTGTGCTGGGGCAAGAAAAAAGGGGAACACACTACTGAGGTGGTTTTGATAGACCTAGGAAGTTACCCAGCTCACCGATACAGAATTTCCATGACACTCTGGGTTCCTTGCATAGCTCTCCAGAGCAGCTCATTAGCAGAAAACAATTATTGTTTTCACATGTCCTATTTATACATAGATATCATTTTGCTGAATATTAACTTGGGTTTGCTGCCTACTAAGGGAAGCCTGAAGCTTTCATAATCTGAAATATGAGACATGCCAAGGAAACCAAACAATTTGTAAGATTCAATCTATGGATCAGTTAGACAACTTCAAGCAGAAGCAGGATACAACCCACAACCCCAAGCAAAATCATGCATCCCTTAGAAATCCCATCATGATACCAAGGAAATGTAAATCTCAAATGTGACAGAAAATTTCATTCTCATTCATTCACAGCAACATATCTTTGCATAGCTTCAAGCATAGCCACAAAATGTATTATTCTCCATTCAAAAATAAAAATAAAAATCCATTTCTTCATCCTACATTGCCATGTGTGTGAACACGCCACAAATATTCAACAGCTATTATAAATATGCTGCATCTCAAGAGAGTTGTGGCAGTAATCCACAAGACTGCTTTATTGTTTTCTCTTAGACAACAGTTTTAAGGGACCCTTCTGTCAGGCACACCCTCTCCAGGGACAAGGTGAGTATGGCTGGCAGAGGAAACCAAAGGAGCTACCAACGTCCCTGAAGCTGATCAGGATGTCGGAGGGACCACCATGGCCATCTCAGCTTATTCCAGTTAAGAGTTGGTGCTTTTGAATGTGAGCAACTCTGGAAACCATTGATTTTACCAGACTCACTTT
Organism: Cygnus atratus; assembly: GCF_013377495.2. Taxonomy (NCBI): domain Eukaryota; kingdom Metazoa; phylum Chordata; class Aves; order Anseriformes; family Anatidae; genus Cygnus; species Cygnus atratus. The sequence goes on from NC_066362.1 coordinate 110,164,199, forward strand.
CCTATGATGCTCAGCTCGCCCAAAAAAAGAAGTAAAAAGAATCTTTTGCCAGAGGTTGTTTTTTTTTTTTAACCCGCTGAGTCTACTCAGAAGTTTGCTTGGAGTGAAGTGACTAACTTCATTCTGTGTACCTGAGAAGAATTTTCACCCATGTAAAAATGCTAGTTCTGTGTAACAGTGTATGTAGCCAAAATGCAACAACAAATAAAACCAAACACAGTAAAGAGTAAACAGCTTAATTTCTGCTCAAACACCACATCTGTTTAGAAAAATCCAGACTTGAATATAAGCACAAAACACAACTTGAAGTCATTTTCCAATGTGCGAGCTATTAAGTCAAATGCATACTTATATAAAAAACAACAACAACAAACAAACAAACAAAAAAACACAGCTCTACAGAGAATTAAGTTGTATTGGCTACTTAAAACAACTCAGTCTAGTCTGGTGGCATTCTTCATATTTCTCATGCAAGAAGGAAAAAAAATGACTACAATTCTCCATGGACAATATGCAGTTACAATTTTTTCATCAGGGTTTCACAACATTGATCTTGACAAATGAATCCTGTCAAATTGTCTTTTTTCCCATAAACTTCCTTTGTGACTGGTTTTGCTCTTGAGGCTGGTCCAGTCCCTAAGAAAATGCCCCACTGGATCACAGTTATCCCCATCAGATAATAGTGTAATTTATCCTTAAATTTCCCTTGATCCGTGAATCAAAGAAAAAAAAAAAAAAAAGAGGTAAAATGGAAACCAAACTAGCAAAGGCACAATTTATTTCTTTGGAAATAAAACACATAACAAATTCTGCTTTTATCAGATAAATGCTCCCAGGGCAGAATATCTGTATCTGTGAAAAAGCTTATTTTAATCCGAGGACAGTAGATTTGTGTTCACCTCTAAGCACACAACAACAAAAAAAATTTTAAAAAAAAAGGAAAAATTCCACCTCGTGGAGTGAATTTTTATGACCACACAGACTTTAGCATCGAGACAGATGGCAATGGGTCAGCTATCAACCCACCTAGGTTGCCATTTTTCAGGAAAATCACAATGTCCCACTCTTCCTTCTTAATAAACCATCACAAATAGTCATTTATGGCTCCTACAGGAACTTTTAAAAAGTAGACAGCTAGGACTGGGGCACAGGCAGAGCTTGTTTTGGGATCCACTTCTTCCCTATGCTATTCTCATTAACAGGAAACAGTCACCAAATTACCTGATTTGCACACAGCTCTCATGTGAGCTCGTTCTTCTCGCCACTCCATGGATTTTTCTTTGAAAAATTATTAACCTTATCACAGTCAACTTAAAAAGAATTGCTATTTCAGCGTGTAAACATGTGACAGGCTAGATGTTGCTGAGCCATCCAGCGCAGACTTCACGTTTTTCCCAGTGCCTGAGGAAGTCTCGGGCCCAAATCTCTGGATGCTGGCCAGGGGAAGACTTGGAAGAATTTAGTATATCTGCTATGTGATACATTTGTCTGCTTCATAATACTCAAGCCATTCTTAAAAACACCTTTCTTTTTTTTTTTTTCTGGCAAGTCTGGCTTGAGTTTCTCTGTAAGCAAGCATTACCTTGGAACCATGTCTGCGTCCTTCAGACAGAAGTTGTTTCACTCCCTTAAACCACAGTGAACAAATATTTAAATGGCTCGTCTGTATTGCAGTGAAGTTTTATCTAATTAGAGGAGGGAAGGAAGATATTCTCTGTAGGCCCAGTAAATATTTTATTTGTAAGACTGTTTGTTTATTCATTTATTTATTCATAATTTGAGAGAATTTTGTTGCTCTGTATATAGACAGGTTCTGGGGGACATGCATTTGCACACTGCAAAAGCACTGACAGCATGCTTCTCTGAAGTTTCTCATCTCATAGTTTCTGCACAATGGTCTCGTTTGTGCACCAAGCAAGTGGTGCACATCGTTCCAAGCCTGAATGACTGACACCTCCTGAAAACCTTTAGTTTTCCATCCGTGTACCTTCCCACACAAAATAGAATGAAAACAAAGCTGATAAGAAAAAAGCTATAAAGGGCTGTATAACCCACAAGATTGAAATACACATATAAAGGTTTAATCTTTTAAGCATAAGTAAAACTTCCAACTGGATCATTTCTTCAGCTTCTGTATGGCTAAATGAAAGCAAGTAGGAAGGGAGCAGGAAACGGCAAACTGGGAGATGGCACTTAAAATTAGCTTCTTGGGACAATTAAGATCACATCACCTGGGGAAAAACTGCTCTGATACTCAAATTTCGCTAAATTTTCAATATGCAAGGGCTCCCAGTGAATTCTGAACATATCTTAGGAAATACATAAAGTAAGGAAGCACAAAGTGTCCAAAACAGCATTTCACATTGTGTCAAAAAAAAAGGACAAAGGAGGTGGTTTGTTTTTTCTTTTATAACCCCCTAAACTTGAAAACCTATGAAAAGCCTCTCAGACCAGTGGCATGAATGAAGGCAGACAGAATGGTTTATGTCCTCCCTTCCACCGAGAACTCCCTGTAGGAACAGGTTAGGGGAGAAATTAATCTGAAGTTGTATGGCACCATGGATGCTCTTGTGCACGCCCCGCTGCAGAGGCCCTGACATCTGCCTAGCTGCTGAGCAGCGGCTGCACTACAGGGCACGCTGGGCTCCCGGATGCATCCCACTCAGCTGCACATTCCCAAGAATTTTCCCTTTTGGAGGGGCTGAGTGTGACGACTCTGCACCACCCTGGGGCAGTCCAATTTTGTACTTGCTTTAACAAGTAAGCGCAGGGAGAATTTGACGCTCTCAGTACCACTTTTAAGGATGTGTACTCTGTCCAGGATTTTTTTTTCTTTCTGCTTCCTGTTCACATCCAAAAATATGATTGTCACTGACAGGGCTTTTATTTAGAGCCTGATGATTAAGTAACCATTTTAAGAACCAATGTGATGCTAAGTTGCACATTTCTGTCTCTTTTGACTCATTTATGACAAATCTCTTCTACTTATTTTACAGAAAGGAGGGCTATATTGGATTCAGAGTCTGGTCTCTGGCTCACTGTTCTTCCACTATGTAGTATTATAATCAACTCAAGGAATCTAAAATGAAAATAAAAAATGTCTTCTTTCTATTTTGGCCTTCATTTACCTCCTACCAAACTTGACAGAAACATCTAAGAGATTACAGGTTATTGTTACTGGTTCCCATTATAGCAGACAAGGCTGAACTAAATCTAAATCCTACCTGCTGAACTACCCTCCAGTCCCCTGGGGATTGGAGCCCATCCTGGGGCTCCAGCCCATCCCTGCTTTATGGCACTATGTATAACATGACTCCCCAACGATGTACTTTCTTTCTGCATCTGACTTTATCACAATCAGTGTGCAACTTTTCACCTTTCCTTTGACTGCTTTTACTGTCACTTTTGTCCTCATCCATAACATCCAGTCATGCATCCTCCTCTTCAGGACCAGCTGTTAGGATGATGCTGATGATGTTTGCACTCCTATAATTTTTGCCCAAGCTTCCATTAAAAGTTGTGTTTTGAAATGTCACAACTGGCCTTGTTTTTGTTCTGTTATTAGCACAACTGGGGTTTGTTGGATTACCAAGGAAGGATAGTTGCCAAATAAAATGTTCGGCACAGAGCCTGTGAGTGACAGATCCACTATGAAATGAAAATTTGGAGTACACAAGCCTATAATATATCCTATTTACAAGAGAGGGCACACTGTGTGTATACATACTTTGTTCAGTAGTGATGGCGCTGCTGCTGCTGTTAGGTGTTGAGTGAAAAGATTTGTAGGGAGCAGGTATGCTACAGCTCAGAGCATGTTTTTGGACTTAATATCCTGATTGTCCCCAGTCACCAGATTTTTGCTTGCATCCTTGAGCAGTTCTGGGCCACACAAGCTGCATTGCATCTGGATGAAGCCAAACAAGAAGGCATGGTCCAGAAGTGAAGCCTAACGCAATCCTACCACTAGCAGGCATCTTGTGAGAGCACTGGAGCTCAGCCACCATAGATGCCTGCAGCCACTCGAGTGGGGCTGTCTACTGTTGTAGTCAATGGATCTACTGCTAATGTTGGGAGAGCCTCATGCCCAGACACATCTAAAGACACCATACTGAAAGATAGAATAACCTCTCAGCGCTAAATGTCTATGTTATCAGACCTGTATTATTTTTACCTGATTATGAGGACAAGATGCTCATCACAGAAACAAGATTTTGCATTTTTGTTTTTTCCGTGCAAAATGAACTGCTTGACCTAGGTCATAAAAGGTTATTGCTATTTACTATAGTTATAAACCAAGCAACTTCACAATGTTCTTCCCTATAACATATTACTCCATGATATCATGGGTCGAGGCCACTTAGTGGTAAGTGATCCTCTCAATTTATATTGATTTGTAGTTTTTATACTATCAAGTGCATATAAACTTGATGCTTTAGAATTTCACTCCTATTTCAAATCCCATTTCACATTTGCTTCTTCGGGAAAAAGTGTACTTGTATAGCACCTTGCACTATAGACATCCTGTCAGGGCACGTCTACATAGATATTAAGCATCTCTATTGGCTTTCCAAGACAGCTGAATAAAAGCAAGGACTGGAGTCAAACCTGTGGAGCCATGCTAGCGCTCCCTTGACACAGCACGTTACGCTGGGCTGTGTTCTCCAATGATTCATTTAAGCCTTCTTTGGACTGAGCTGGCTCCGCTTGCCTGTAGACATCCAAGTACGTATGTCCTTACAAGCCTCTGGGGACTCCCACGGGTAAATGTCGCATGCTGCATACTTCTCAGAGTTCTGAAAAACTAGATTTCCAGGAAAATGAAAAGCAGGAATAGCAAAGGTAATTTTCATTCAAGTAATCCTGGGTTATTTGAATTTGGCACACAACAATGAATTTCTCCAGTTTGTTCGTATTCCTCAGGGTTGCTTCTTGGCGAAATGTGTAACTTTCAGTCTGGGCAAAAATAAGAAAAAAAACCTCTTACTCAACTACTGGTGCCTACCTATGACTGTATTTTTCCTTTTCTCTTTGAGAAAAGAAAGAAGGAGTATTGGCAGGTGCAATGTGGCTGTAAAAAGCGTTTTAAAGACTCTTCGTCTCTGCGGGGGTGTCTCTCTCTTGGGAACAGGCATGTAATCTATTGTCATGATCTCAGGAGTCCTACAGTGTACATCTTTCTGTCCTGCTATTAACCCCCCAAAAAAAAAAACCTAAATCCAATTAGCTCTTCTTGACACAGCTTTAGATAAATTTATATATTTATAGGATTGCTTTTTTCTTTTTTCTTTTTTTTTTTTTTAATAAAAAATGGATTCTCAGCAGAGCTGTAGTTGCTAGAATTTCTGAACTGGAAGGAAAAACAATGGGACTAGTGAAAATAAACATTGCTGTATGCACTAATAGGGCTGGACAACCAGGAAAGACCTCTGGCACATCTCCAAGCACCTGGTCAGATATGGAACTTATCTTTCGTCCTTTGCAGTAACACATACCTGGAAAAAACTCACTTTTCCAGTACAGAGTCTTGCTTTGCATCTGCTGATGCACTGAGGACAGAGAACTAGCAGAGAGAAATATTTAGAAGTGCTTGACATGAGCCTAACCCTACTCCAATGAAGTTTGAGGCTTTACCGTCAAGAACATTTGGTGCAATCAAGCCAAATTACAGCACTTTTGTAAATCCCACACTGAAGATACAAGTACTTGGTTATACTGTGCCCAGCATAGCAGCTCCCTGGTTTGTAATGCAATGAAGCACAACACCTGTTTTAAAGAAGATGACGAAAACAGTTGCTGCTTGCAAGCAGAAAACCCATTTCAATGGGCATGAGATATATAACACAAATGGGAACAGACAAGGGTGACAGCAATGTGGGCACAAATAACTAGACCCCTGATTTTTGCAGCACAAAAATTAGATGACATGTAAGACACCAAGATGACATGTAAGACACCTTTCGCTTTCTTAGTTTCACAGATAGCTTTCCTATTTCAAATAAGACAGTGGACCCTGCTCTCTGCGGTTGCTCATGCGTATCTCTGACTTGTATACACACACACAATTTCTGAACTTAAAGAAAACTGGCATTTGCATCCTTGGTGCAGTAAGCCATGTCTCTGTTTAAAAGCCCACAAGATCATTTAGATCAGTCTGTGTTCTACTTCCAGATCTGAACACAGCCCCAGGGAAACATCCTAGCCTTTCCAGACAAGATCAGAGAGCATGTCCCTGTGTCTATTTATACGGGTGCTTATTTTGCTGTTGCATAAAATACATACCATTACCCATGGACAAATATAGCTAGCAAGGGTCTTTCTTTTCTGTCTCATAGCGTGACCAAAACCATTCTACAGCATGGGACAATTGAGATAACTCCAGACAATAAGGTGCTGAATAAAAGGTGGGAGGTTGTTTTCAAAGAAATTCTCGTCTAGCAGGGGGCATAGCCCACTTTCAGAAAAGTTAACTTTATGTAGGATGGAAAGCCTGATGTTATACTTGATGTTAGAATCTACATATGGGAAATTACCATTTCCTTTATACCAGTGCCTACACACAAGTCAATACCTATCTATAACTGTACCACTGGAGGCTAACATCATAGGCTTTCTATATGAGAAAAGTTAAGCTTTGATCTGTACAAGAAAATGCCCTCCAGAGGCAGAGGGCAGAGTGCTATAAAAATCGTGCTTGGGTGACCTAAGAGTGCCATGTCAAAAAAAAATACAATGCCACAGCAGGGTTTTACAGGAGAGAGCTCACCTCTGCAGGGCAGTTTGGGAAATAGGATGGCTTTTTTTGGGAGATCAGAAGATGCTGATCGTCTCAGGGAATCCTTTTCTGACAAAAGGGAGAGGGCAGAAGCAAAAGCACAGATGCATGCTCCAAGCTGTGAAATTCCTACTACTGTTGCTTAACCTTCACAACTTTCCTCTCAGGACCAAAATTTCCCAGCAGGATGCCTCCAGAGGGAAAAGCAATCACTCTCCCTTCTCTTAGCCGTTTCTTTCCTTTTCCCTCAACAAACAGCACCTTGTTTAACTGCAACTAAAATTTGGATTTGACTGCTAATACTAAGGGGAATAAAGACTGTCTCACCACTCAGGCTCTACCTCTGGCGATGGGACTCCTAACAGATGGAACTGCACAGAGAAAATGGGATGCAGATACAGCAAACAGCAAGAGTGCTACAGGCAAATGATTATCCTCTCCAGTTTATCCTTTTCATGTTTATGGATAAAAGAACATACTCAGTAAAATTTGAAATGGAGAAAAGAAAATGCTGCTTGATACAAAGAATAATTAACTTGCAGAATGTGTTGCTACAAGGTGATACTGAGAACAGAGAGGTCAGTGGGATTCAAGAAAAGATGAAACACACGGAGAATGAGAACAGCTGTGATTACATTAAATAAGATTAAATGCAGAATTCATGCATGGTAGTAGTAGGTGAAACACGAGAGGATAAGAAGCTGGGAGAGAGTTTTCTTGAGGGATAACATTCCATAATTCTCCTTTACGGGGTTTCTGATTTCTCCTTTTCAAACCTGTAACACCAGACACTGCCTGACATTGAAAACCAGAATGAAAAAGCTCCAAACATGCTTATATTGTAATTCCTCTCATTTATGTAATGATTTCTGGGAAGTGCCTGTTCTACAGCAATAAACGGTCCAATTGTTGAGCTAAAACTGTATATCTGTGTTTACCTAGGTAAAATTAACCTTCTGTTTCCAAGCTGCTTACATCCATGAGTTTCACAAGACTCAGGGACAGTGTGCAGCCCTGAGTCCATACTACGTTACCTCACTCTCCCACCAAAGACCCCCTAACAGGAACAACGCCTGCTTAAACCTTCTCTTCATGTACACTGATAAATTACAAAACACCTCTAGCTCACACAGAGTAGGGAGAGCTCTCTAATAAATCCACAAACCTCCTTTAATTTAACATCTGGGTCTCCGAGTGGCATTGTAATATCGGTTTTGTGATCTGTGGAAAGTAAACTCCAACTGCTCACTGGACCGGGCATAAACTATGTCTGGCAATTTCACAATTTGGTGGATAAATACTTGTGCCTGGGCAAAAATAAAACAACAGATTCTGACTCCGAGGGGAAGCCCATTTGCTGTGATTTATATACTTACTGCAGTGGATAAACACTAATGCCATCATGATTGCCCGTTGTAAAAATCCTGTCATCTGCAGCAACCTGTCTTTTCCATTGGGGCCAACTGTGCTGTCTGACGATAAGCAATAAAGCTCTGGAAGGTGACTGTAAAAGTAACAGGCTGTCAGCAGCAGTCAGAGTTGTCATTGTTTTGTCACTGCCAGATATTTGAATTTTTAAGACTTACACAGCCAGGAAACTTGCTGCCTTTCTCCCAACTTGCTTGATTTTTCTTATCCTGCCAGAAATACTGAATATTTTGTGTCTTAACTTAATACAAACGCATCCCTAATGAAAGAAAAATGAATAAATCCTTATTGCCCATTAGCTGCAAATACATTCTTATACTGTCTTGGTAGTTTTATAAGCACGTGCATATGACTAGCTAGATTTCTTAGTTCATACTGCAGTGCTCCTTCTAGTTTGGGGCACAGCACAATATACGAGGATAAGAGAAGTGTATTTGGGAATTTCATGGCAGTTTTTGCAATAAACCCTGCATTCTATAATCTCTTAAGAATGTTGCATGCCGGAAAGTACTTCAGTTTAACTAGAAAACATGCCTAAATGCAGTTCCACATACTTAAGATTATCATCAACCTGCCAATTCACTCTTATCTTAGATAAGATTTTTTCATTCCATTTCCTTTTCTTTATCCTCCTTGTGTCTTCGGTGCTTGAGCTCGTGATGACAGGAGATAGCAGGACTGCAGTAAAGAGCTATTGTAGCAGAACTCCAATCACTGAATCTCATAAAAGCGATCACCTTTATAAGGCAAGTCTGTTAGCTTCTGAAGCAGTCTCCAGCTTCAATTTTGAGGGCTGTGAGGGCAGAGGAAAGGAGCACACATTGAATAACAGGTGACAGGTAGGAATTTGGAGGGCTATAAGCTACCTTACTATGTCAGCAAAAGCCTACAGTGAAACAGTATGGTACTGCTTCAGAAGGTCTGCCATCCCTGTTATCATATATGGTCCATAAGTATAAACTCTATCACCATATGCAGGAATCACCATACAAATTATCGCCTGCTTTCCTAACATTTCTGTGTCCTTCCTGCATATTGTAGCAGTCTGAGTCACTGAGAAAACAGCACACAAGCCCCAGCTCCTCTTCCACCACCACCTTAAAGGACATCATCTCCTGCAGTGGCTCTCTGCTGTCTTTGCAAAGCCTTTTTTACTTCCTTCTGATTCAAACATATGAACGTTTGAAGGAATGTTTATGAAGATACCTGTGAATATTCAGCATTGTAAAGGGCTTTTACAGTAAGACGAAAAATTCTCTTTGATTTTGTGCTTTACTCACTATCCATACCATAACAGAATGGGGTAAATTTTGAGATGCGTGAAGGATGTAGATCACACTTTTTTAATAATAAACATCAGTGTACTTCTGAACTTCCTGCGCTGCTTGATTTCTTGAAACATATTTCCCTGTAATGGAGAGAAAGCTGAGCTATACTGACGGGCCTGATATTCCAAAAATTGCTATCAAAGCTTTTGCCTTTGATGTCTGTCTGCATCCTGATTGCACTGTCTCCCAGGCTAGAGAGGAAGGAAAGATACTGATGGCATAAAGCTGCATGGCTTGAATGGAATTAGCATAGCATCTTAATCTACTCTTGCCCCACAAGGAAAACAAATCTCCCCAGATCTAACCTTTCACAAAAGCACAGGCTTCGCTCCAATAGCAGCGTCAATTTGGTTTTGATTACACAGCTTCACAGAGTGTAGAATGGAGAAATCTGCATTTTTGCTATCTCAGCTATAATCTAGTTTGTGGGTTCAGAAATAAGATATATCTGATTCCTTAAGCCAAAAAATCTAAGTCCCTTTTCCAGCCAGATTTTCTAAGGAAACGAGGTTTGCAAAATGATGCTCTCTGCTCTTCTGTTTCAGTCTTGCTAACACCAATAACTAAACCACTGGCCAGCTCTGGCTAAGTTTGACAGTTGAGAGAGGTCTCAAAGTTACGCAGTTCCTACAAATTTTGTGACAAACAGTTTGAGGACTGCTGGAAGTGGCCTCACTGAGAGTGGAGTTCAACAATTACCTGAAGGTTTGGTCTGATGACTGTGTGTCTCTTGGAGACAGCTCTACTGCCTCTTGGCAGCTAGTAGTTTGGGGGATAGGTGTCTGGACATGGAGAAGAAAAAGAACTACAGGTGCTGCTGTGGGGAGGCTCTCAAGAAGGAACAAGAAAGGCAACTGAAGTTATAGTGACTACAGGATGGGGAGAAGCAGAAGACAATTCTGGGGTTCATTAGATCATCAAACACATTTTTTCCTGGATCCTTCTAAATAAGTGTCTTTCTTTCTTTTCTCTCTATTTTTTTTTCTTTCTTTTTCTTTTCCTTTCTCTTTTTCTTTTCTTTTTCCTTCTTTCTCTTTCTCCTTTTCTTTTCCTTCACTTTCTCTCTTTCTATCTCTTTTCTCTTTCTCTCTTTTTCTCCTCTTTCTTCTTCTTTTTCTATTTTTCTCTTCCTTCTCCCTTCTTTTACTTGCAATATACAACTAGTGTGTCTCAGAATAATTGCAGCATCATTATCTAGCAAAAGGGATCTAGCAGTTACATTTCATTCTTTAGTATGGAATACAAACAAACTGAACAGACCCAGATCCTTGGATGATATAAGTCTATGTGGCTTTTGGAGGTCAGGGAACTCTTCAGATTTTTATCAGACTGCACCCAAAGTACTGCTGTATATTTTGAGATGAATAATGTGTAGGAAAAAAAATAAAATCAGTAAACGATAACTATAGAAACATAGAAACATAGAATCGTTAAGATTGGAAAAGACCTTCAAGATCATCTGGTCCAACCATCACCCTACTACCAATGTCACCTACTAAACCACGTCCCTAAGCACCAGGTACAACCTTTCCTTGAACACCCCCAGGCACAGTGACTCCACCACTTCCTTGGGCAACCCGTTCCAATGCCTGATTACTCTTTCTGAGAAGAAATGTCTCCTATGTTGCAACCTTGTATTTTATTTGTTCACAGTTATCTCTCATTTCTTTGAGCAACACATTCCAGAGTCCATCAAGTACATCATGAAGACTGGCAGGAGCTAATTCATCCAAACATACAGAATGCACAATTCCTAGTAGCTGTAGGAGGGACAGGATGACCTTTTTTCACCTTTAAATACTCAGGCAGAATCACAGTCCAAGGAAGACACAGAAACCCCCGTAAGATCCTATGTGTGAATACAGACCAGAATTTTAACTTTGCAGCACACTATTCATGGTCCTTCTATTTCACCAAATGGAAATTTCATCAACGGAAACCTGCCAGGCTGCCTGCAGTTCTCAAGTCAAGAGGAGGTTTCACAGATATGGGGGTTGCCTGTTGCCCCCATTCACAGAGAGCTCAGTGACAGCAACAGGGACCATGTGTCCTGTGGAGACGGATATATTACCCCATGGCTTACCTGCAAAGCTGATCAGTTTGGGTTCTTTCTCCCTAAATCACTTTTTATGAACAGTTTTGCCAGATTACGTTTAAATGCAACTCTTTTAATCAGGTTACTCAGTACACTACAAGCAAGATTATAAGATGGATGCCGTTATTGCATTACCGATTTTTATCTCCATTGATTCTTCTGTATTTTTCATGAATCATCCTATTGAAAATGTGACAGGTTTATGTCAGTCAAGACAGGACTGTAACAATATTAGCTCTACCATGAATTCAGCATGACACCAGAACTGTATCATACTTGACCTTATTTGATATATTCGTGTACTGATTCAGAAGCTAAGCTGTACAGAGAAGGGAAGGATCTTTCTAAGAAGACATTCTTCTATATAAATTGAGGTTTGCGCTTTTAGTGTTTGCTGTGCTAGCTCCAGTCACATAACTGTATGTAAATAATTATGCTATTTCTAGAAATGGTGGCTAGAAGACATTCCAGGTCTCTTCTTATTCAAGCCTGTTTATAGCACATCAGTAGCTGGAATAATGTACACCTGACTACATCTCTTTTTACTATAAACCAGTGATTTTTGACATTCTTTCTATGCCTCTGTCTTGGTGAGATCAAGCAGGGCAGAGATGGAAACCTTTGCAAAAGTGGGAGATCTCAATAAAATCAGCAGCTGGAGGAAAAGGAAATAGGAGGAGGACTTTTACCATTGATTTCCTCAAACTAATGAAATCCAGAACTTCATTTGCAATTTGGATGAACGATAGTAAATTGTCCAACTGTTCTCTCCTGTCAGAATCATATACTTGCCAGAATTTCATCAGTATAAACTGGAACAGTTTCATTGACTTTGGGAGAAACAGAGCTAAAATAGCTTCTGGGTCATATTTTTTCTGAGACCAAGTGATCTCTCACTTAAAGGACTGAGGATCAGGAGAGATAATTTTGTACCCTGTTTTCTCATAGATTTTTCATAAGAACTCATAGATAAAAGCTTGGTTTTCAAAGAAGTTTCACAGTTTTATCTGCTGAAGATAGGTAGCTTAAAGCTCATGTCAAATCAAACTTCCTGGAGAAGCTGTCTGTGCACTCACTGGGCTTTACCTGTTGCCCATGAAGTTCATAATAAATTGACTACTATGGCAGAAGGATTGAGTTTTGAATCTTTGAGAAAGGTTGTGCCCTCTTCCTTCAGGCACAGCCAAAAGTAGGAAGTGATTTCAAATGTGCCATATGCTAAAGGAGCTTGTCATCACTACTTTACTTACTAGGAATCAATATTTTAATGATAAGCTTTTTTTCCAACGGGTTAAATTCGAAGTATGGCTGACCATCATCTTTTTGCATCCTGCCTGTTTTAACTTACAGAAATAATGAAGGAACAGACTTGCACATATTAATATTCCAAAATGTGAAAGTGAATATGTTAAATATTTCCCGTAAAATGCTTCTTTGATTTTTGTTAATTCTGCAGTACAGATTAATTCAGCAGTGATAAGAAGATGTAAAAAAGTGACAATTTGACATGAGCAGTAACTGTAGGATTTTTTCCTGTGTATTTGGAATTATTGGTCAACAACCAGTGAAGCATTAATTGAAATGTATATTCATGTTAATTATAAAATAACATAAATCACTGCATCATTCTAAGAATTTTAATAAAATATGCTCTTGATATTGCAAATAGCTGAGCTGCAAATACAAAAGCCAGAAATTCCAGCATTGATTACAGCTTCCTAGGAAATACAGTTCTGCATCTTTTAAACTTAGTTATTTAAATTATTTAAAAATCCCATTTCTTGCTGTGCAAACACACAGTCAACTGGTATCAATGAGCAGCTCAGTCTCCCACCTAAGAAACTCCAGCCCTTACAACAGCAGTTAAAAGCCACTAGAGAGAAATAGCTTCACAACACTCATTTTAGATGCCGCTAAAAATGAGCAATTCCAATATATATGTCATGGAAATAATACTTACCAGTTTTTCTCCCTACCAGTTGTGGTGGGCTGACCTGGGCCAGTTGCAAGTTGCCCACCCAGATGCTTTCTCACTCCCTCTCCTCAACAGCACAGGAGGACAAGACAAAAAAGTTCACGGGTCGAGATAACGACAGGGATATCAAATACCAGTTACCATCACAGGCAAAACAGACTCAACTTGGGGAAGATTAATTTAATTTATTGCCAGTAGATTTGGACAGTGAGAAACACAAATTAAAACAACACCTTTCCCCTAACTTCTCCTTTCTCCAGCGTGGGCTCTCCACAGGCTGCAGGGGCATCTCTGCTTGGGTACCTGGGACACCTCCTGTCCTCCTCTTTCTCCTCCTGCTCTCCCCTGGGTGTCTGCAGGGCCATTCCTCACACCGCTCCCCTCACCACCCCCTGTCATGCGGTGTTTGCCCTCTCTTCCCCAGGCTGTCCCCAAGGTGCCATCATCTTGGCTGCTGTGCTGACCACGCATAATAAAAATTTAGCACTCATAGAAATACTCAGGATAAAGACTCATGCAATGGCTTCCGGGAATTAACTTTGTGAAAAGAAAGGAAAAGTGTGATCTCAGCACCCTTATGGGTGCTTATGGACTTGCAGAAATGAATTAATACATAAGTGATCATAGGACAGTAGTTGGTGTATTAATTATTCTGGATTTATAAACAAGAATTATCTTTTCCCTCATCACTCTTTCTCATTATCTTGCTGTGCGAAGTATTTCAATACACTATGGAAACCTGGGCTGACTTTTGCTTACATAAAGCAGTCTGTGAAACACCCTGATTAATACAGAAGAAGTAATCTGCACAGGGAAACACCCCCATCTAATGCAAAGAACCAGAGGGCATAAAGCATATAGCTGTCTAATTAGTAGAAAACACTTTCCTTTCTTTCCTCTGACTCCATGCTAAATTGCAGCGCTCCTAGAAAGGCTGAGTGAGACCTATGCTGCCACCCTGTCTGTCTCTGTTAATGGAGGGTTTGACATGGTGGACGGGGCCTCGACACACTCACTTGGACGATGCTGCCTGCAGTAATCCCAGGCATGCTTGTGACCACTCTTTTCTTTTCAGCCTAAGGAAAATGCTGGTGCCCCTCCATGTACTGCTCCTGAAAGGAGGGGAGTGCAGCTGCCATAGGGGGAAGAAGAGAGGTGCCAAACTAGTGTGTCTCCCCTCCATGAAGGTGACCAGGGCAACATATAAGAGAAGCCATGGGGAACCATGATGCTGGTGGTACTGTTCTTCCTGCATTGGTTAATGTCCTCTGGCCCCATGTAGTGTCTAATAATCATGTAGCAATTTTGAGCGAACAGCATTTGGGGCAGCTGCAATGTCTGGCTTTTGTGTGCATGTGTGCATGCATGCGACACAATTCATAAGAGGAAACGGGACTAAATTCACCCTTTTATACAGAGGCAACAGAACTGTTTTCAATACTTGATCCTGTTGGTACTATGCTGCTTTAAAGGAGGCACACACTCATCTACCTGCCAGGGGGCTGTGTTAGGCACAGAAGGAAGGAAATACATGAGATCTCCCCACTTCAGAAGAGAAAGAAGAGGGCTTGAAGCCAGGAATTCAGCCTGATAGAGGCATGTGTCTAAGTAAAACAGCAGTCCAAAAGTATTTCACTTAGAAGGTGCAGGCAACCGTTGTTGTTTGTTTTTTTTTAAACACGTCTGTATATCATACCTACATTGTGCAACTACAGAAGGTCTAGATGAGATGGTATAGATGAGAGGATAAACATCTCTAGCTGATTTTCCTTCATGACCGATCTGGTGTCAAGATGACAGCAAAAGGATTACAGTTTCCCAGAACAATTGCTGTTCAGGGCACATCCCACACTCACTCCATCTGCAGATGCTTTCTAATGTCAGTACATGGATCACCAACAGGACTTGGTCCCCAGGGAACAGCCTGGCACCCTAGTAGAAAAATAGAAAGGCTTGGGCAGTAAAGTGTGCAGTGAGCCACACTGATGCAGGACAGATTCTTCATTTCAAAAAGAAAAATCTGCATTCTTCAGAAAAAAGTGTTCAAAAATTTAACCTTCATTCAGTTCAATGGAGCAGCTTTATAATTTACAGCAGCAGATAAAGCTAGATGTAATGTGAAATATCTGAAGCAGTTCTTCTCCTGTATTAAAATGCACCTTGAGCAACAGAGCTTTAACTTCTCGTAACATATGTTTCTAGCAGATAAGTAAACAATTTGGATGTGAAATGAAAATTTTTAAGATAGTTACAGTCAAAAAAGCATCAACTCATATTAGACTTCAGCTACAGTGTCCCACTGATAAGTTTTTGAGGTGGCTTGGCATAGTTAAAAGCAAGCAGCTTTGGAAGAATAAAAAGCTTTTTGTGTACAAGTTGTTGGATCAGAGATAGAGAGAAAAAAAAAAGACATCATTTTACATCAAAATTCTGAAAGTGGCCTTGGCGGCAGGATTGAACCATAACCTGGAGCATGTGGCCAGGGTAAAGCTGTCAAACAGAGGGGAAGCAGAAACAAAAGGAGCAAGGCTTGGAAGTTTAAAGGCTCCTGCACGGACAAGCAATCCACTTGCACTGAACTGCATTGACATTTGGCTTCCTTACAACCACAGGCTCCCTTGGCTTTGTGGACAAAACCTTTAGTTGTGTGCATGGTGAACTTTGTGTTTGTTTCTGCTCTGCTCCGTGGGGCTTTGTGTATGGCAGCAAGCTGCGAGTGAGTGCCGAAGTCATCCTTATACCACCACTGTGACAGCTTAGCATAGATCACAAAATAGCAAATCATCCCGAGTAAAGGTCGGCGCAGGCCCAGACCAAATGGTTTCTTTTCAAAGTCCCCCTACATGCTGGCTCATATACTTGAATACTACACTTTTCTTTGAAGCAAGCTCCCTCTCTGCCCAGATCTCTGCCACTGGGCTTAGGGATGTGTGTTACAGACAAGAATGCTGTGTGTCCTTACAGGGACTTTCCTTGAACTGTTTCCAAATGGAGAAGGAGGAAACCTTGTACTTCTCCTTTCTGCACTACTTGGCCATTAGCAGGCAAACAACTGGAAAATTGTTCGAGGAAGAACAAATGCCCCTCTTTAGTGGTCTTACTTGAGCACACAGAGCTCTCATGAAGGAAAGGCATATTGCTGTAATGATCACAGTATTTCACCGTGTAAAATGTCAGGATAAGAATTGCCCATGTTGGCTTGTCCAAGCAGGTCTGTTTTAGACAAACCAGACTGCACTCCCACAGCTGTCAGTACTGCTGCTGCCACCATCCTCTCACCACACCTCAAATTTCCAAGGTCCTTAACCAGACAGCAGACCTGAAACTTTGACCATCCAGACCAGACCTACATGGCTGGCCAGGATGATGCTGGCTGATCGTTTAGGCACTATAAGTGCTTCATACCCAGCAAAAGCGAAAGACCTTTCCCAGAGGGGAGCTCTGTCTCACCTTTTGTAAGCATTGCCAATAAGACCTTGTAGCATTTGTCAATAAGAAAGGACTCTTGACATTGTCCACTACACAACTGTGTCTCTAGCTGTTTATAACACTGTCAAATATTAGTCATGTGAAGTGACATTTCCCATATCCTGCATCAGTCTGAACACAGGAGGTTTTAGCTGTTCTTGAGAGTAAACAATTTTTTTTTCATTTTTCTTCTGATTTACAAATATTCTGATAATCATTTCACTGAGAATATCTTCATGCAGGGACTTAAAATTTGATGGTCTAGCGCTATTAATGCAGACACAGTCAGTGGTGGTGTTTTACCAATGGACAGACCTTACCTGTCTGCACTGTGAGCATTTTGCCCTCATTTGCAGGAATAAACCTGTCCCTTTTCTCTTATGGTGCCTGGAGACCTATGAGCCAGAAGACTGTGCTGCCCCTTTGCAGTGCTGCCTACCAGCCTCTTGGCTTCTCGTCAACAGACACTTCTAGAAAAACACTAGAAGAAGCCTGTCTTGTTCTTCTCTAGGGCTGGGTCTGTAGAACAGCCACCTCTACTGGCGATGGGTGGCACAGGTCTCTATAGAGCGTCACAGAGCTCCTGCACCACCAGTCGTGTTTGCCATGCCCACTGGGCATCAAGGGAATGTTTCTGGGTTTTCTGCTTGTTTTTTATAGTCGTAGAAAATTATACCAGAAGTTTCTTTTATATAAACATATAAAATTATAAGGTGAAAACCAAGAAGATGAGAAATATTGAACAACTTCAAAACCCCATCTTTTGTTACCTAACTACATACTTTATTCTACAGGATTTCTGCCTCATTTACTACATTCTTTTACTAAAGTCTTTTACATTTAATATTTTTAAACATGGATGAATGAATTGGGGGCATAAAATTCTATTAGCTAAACAATTTTGTTTAGCATGAGCACTGCTTATCATGCAAAATACATTTGAACAATCATAAAGGAACAGCAGTGAGTCTATGTCCTTCTTGAAGCCTGTATATTTACTCATTTTTCTCCCATTCTAACAGAGTATCAAAGATCATCTGTTCAATTTAAGTAATTTCCTATGCTTTCTCTGAAGCCTAAGATGAATAAAAGCATTCAAAATCAAAACATGAGAATATTTTAAACAGAAATTATAATTGTATTTGTCTCCAAATTGCAGTGAAGAATTCTTATGTGGCCTCTTACTAGTTTCTTTAATAGCTCTCCAATATCTTATTACTAAATTATTTTATGTGGACAGCAAACATGCTATACACAAGAGATTGCTTAAGTTATTCATCATGCATTTTGATTCATTGGCCAATCTGACAGTGACTGACAGTCTCTGGAAAAGTATAGTACAGCTAAAAACCTGACCTAACTTTTAAACAGCTTTCTCTGTGATACCAACATAATCAAATAGAGTTTTACATATGTCATGCTGTTGCTGCAGCAACCTGGCCTCCTCTCCTCTGACTACTGATAGGAGTCTCTAAGCTTGATATGGCCTCAGATGTCTTGAGACTAATCTCTTGGGACCATTCCAGAGAAATACAGATTAATTTGCAGTTCCTCAAAAATGAAGTAACTATTTCACATAAACTACTTTTCACATTCCATCAAGTCTGAGCTTCCTATTCATAACCTTTATAAAAATGACTAGTTTGGCACAGCGCCCCCAAGACATTTAGGAGAAAGCAGTTTGTGTGGCAGGAAGGAGGATTGAAATGGCTTTGGCTTCTCTTGTATATTTCTTGAAGGTAAGGAGAGAAAAGGTTATTTTTCAGAAAGCAAAAGCTGCACTTTTTGGTGTTTTTTTTTTTCTTTTTCTTCCCAATGTTAACATCTTAATGCATCTAATTTTCAGTTCTTCATGTCTTGGTCAGGGATGAGATCAAGAAAATAAAAGCAAAAAACTGTAAGCACTGAGATGTGTACTTCCTGAAGCCAGATGTAATCCCTTGCTAGAATGGCTGTAGATTTTATAAGAACATCTGAATATTTGATAAAGGCTTGACCAGTTTTGATCATAGAATGGTTTGGGTCTATATCACTGTATACAGCTCAAATGCCATATAAGGGGGTGAAAAATTGAAATTGTACTGTGTCCTAAAAGTGTCCATCCTTTGCTAATACTTATCATGCCTTATTTTCAGAACACCACTCTGCTGAGCAGATGCAAAGGCAGAGGGTGGAGAGGATATGACAAACCATGCTGAAAAGATGCTAAGAAATGTAACCAGTGAAAAGGCACTTAAGAGGGACATGGACACTGGTGACCTCTGCGGGGCTTCTGGTTAAGGTCAGATACAGCGCCTAATATTTGGTCTCTACCTAAACTGGGACAAGTCAACAAATGCTCTGCTTCTTCAGAGGATCCACCGGTGTCAGGGTGGTCTGTGCTGTCTACTTTATACTGCATATCCAGGGCTAAGCTCCAAGTGTATGCTAACAGGACAGGACATGAGACACGACTTCTCATTGCTACCTATAATTTTTTTAGTTAAATACACTTAGGCCTCCATAGCAACACTTAGCACTTTGTACCACTAATTTCCAGAGATCTATGCATACATTCACCTAATACACAAACTTTAAGAAAATGTCAAAGCTGTAATGCAGTGGACGAAGGTCTAAGGTGGTGGCACTCAAGAGACCTGGATTCACTCCCAGCTTTGCCACAAGTTTACCAGCAAAACACTTCAGTTGTCTGGCCTTGACTTCCCCAACCATGAAATCAAACTACCTGTATAAGCTCTGTGAGGTACTCTCAACTCTAGTGCCTGGAAGATCTCAAGGTTATTATTATTCATGACAATACTTGTTGAAATGCAATACAGTTAATACTACATGAATTATGGCAGTAATGAAACTAGCCCAATTCCACCTTTCATTGCATGGTAGACCCCATAAACATCAATTTCCATGGATTTGCCTCCAAATTATATGAGCCCAAAATATAAGGTACATGCAGCTTTTCTTCTCAGTACCATCTTGCAGAATCATGCTAAACCCAATTTATATAATACCCCTTTCCCTAAGAATAGCACAATTCATAGAAGTTGTTCATCATTTAATTGTTCTATTACACTACAATATACTGCAGTAGTGTTAAAGTAGCTATAATGGTCTGAAGATATAAGTAAGACAAAGTCTGTAAAGAGAAGTAGCCTTTCTTAGCCTCTTTGTTTAGAGGCATAGCTGTGAGACCAGATACGTGGGTTGCTCTTGCTATTCACTGTTGGAGAGCAGAGAGTTAGAAACCTACTGGCTTCTGCATGTGCTTTCATGGACCATGAAGGCCAAAGCTCTCAGACAGGAGAAGATACTTGGCATTAAAGAAATATGCAGCTAAAGTAATACTTACAATATGTTAGGCTGACGTACAGACTGCCATTAACTGCAGAAACAGCAGTAGCAGATTAGGCAAGCCTAATTAATCACCTGGGAATCTGGCCTGCACGCTGAGGACATTAATGACACATCTCTCCCTGGGAGGTGAAGGGGAGGTGATCTTTAGTAGAAATGAGTGGCAGCAAGGGCAGTATAAACATCCCGGCAGGACTCTGCTCCATCACACACCCCAGGGGAAGTGGAAAATAAACTTGTATCTTCAAATATTGTTTCTTCTTTTCTTATAGCTACCTAATGTTGTTCTTTTAAAATAGTTTGTTTTTTTCCCCAAATCCTTTGATCCACAGCATACACTAGCATCTCTCCTGCTTATTCTATCCAAACCATTTAGAACTGAAAAGCCTGTATTACTTACAGGGCAGTGAATGTTTTTATACTTTAGCATGTCTGATCTTTTTAAAAGTGTGCTTTAAAAAATGTTCTTTGTATGCTAAAATCACTGTGACGCAAAATCACAGTGATTTTAAGGTCTCAGTGGTGTACCACTGAATTCAGAAAGGGCTCTGTTCTTTCTCCATCTGACAGACAAAGCAAAGCCTCACATCTGTGATAATACTTCTAGCAAAAGTATTGTTTGGGTGTAACAGATAAGGGAAATTTTGCTGTCCCTTCATATTTATGTAGAACAATGAGTTTTTCACACTTGCTCACTCTAAACAAGTTCTGCTCCTTATTTCCTGAAATACTCCTCTGACTGTCACTTCCACCTACTCAGCATTTCACCAGGGCCTCCATGCCAGTTAGCAATATGGAAGGATAGCTGGTCTTGAACCCTAGCCAGAATCAATGTGCTGGAAACATAATTTTCCTTGAAATAGACAAAGTTTGCATGGGCAGATCCAATGGCAGCATGTGGGAGCAGTTTCAATGCTACCAGAATTTATAACACTCATCTTTTAAATTTTTGGTGTTACAATCTGAAAGCTCACAGACACAAGCAACTAGAAGGTGTGATTGCGAAGAGGATGATGGACCAAAGAAAAGAAGCTCAAAACTGAGCCTTTGAGACCATTTCCTGTTCTTTGACCATACTGCCATGCTGTATCATTCATTCATGTTTCCCAACTTTTGTGCCACCCTAATTTAGCGTGCAGGTACAGGGGATGCTGTAAAAATAATACAAGGAACCTTCTGCACTGCCAGAGAAAAACAAAAAGAAGATATTTTAACAGCCCAATCAGATACACACTCTTCTGGTTGAAATGAAAAGGATGCTTATTTGGAATAATGAAACAGTTTTAATTTTGAATTGTGATTTTTCTCAGTGAGAACAAATATATCACTCAAAAGCTAATTATTTTCTAGGTAATACTGAATCACCTTGAGCAGAAAGAGAAAGAAAGAGAGAGGTAAGGGTAATAACATTCCCACTGTAAAGCTTTCCCGTAATCATAAACTCATTATTGTAAACTAAAACCTAAAGTCAACAAAAACTAGGACAAACTGGGCTTGCAGGTTACAGATCCAAAGCTGTAGAGTAAAACTAATCAGTTCTTGGATAGGATTTTTTTTTTTATTGCAGTACAATCTATAGTCTAGTTGGTCAAATCAAGCCCTTCTGAGAAAAGAAGATTAGAGGCAGTTGTTTAAAATATTGTCAGAAGGGGGGGAAGACGGACAGACAGGATTTAAGCTTTATTACTGACCAGGATATACAAAACAGACTATAATGAAAAAACAGTATTGAGATTGTACTTGTGGTCTGAATAGAAAATGTTAAGTGAAGACAGGGCCATATGGAGGAGCTTATAGCTACAGCAAGAACTGATGCTAAGGCAAATGTCCCCTGAATATGTAAAATTAGGTTGTGGGAAGGATGCAGGTGTAATCAAAAAATCGATTACATCTGAACAGAAATAAGCTCTTAGGCAAGAAAGGAAAATAAATTTTATTTTATTTACAAGGATTGTTCTTCTTCCGGTGGTCACTGCACTGTGCATGAATGTGAAGAATTACTAGGCTAAGTGTCAATCATTTTGCATAAACAAAATATTTGATGAAAAATACTTATCCTTTGGCAAAATTTCATCAATTTCATTGCTGTGAAGATTTCATCCTTTATTTTACTGAAGTCCTAACTGTCTGAACATGTCTGCACATGTGCTATATAAATGCATTTGAAGCCTTGGTGAACCGCAGCAGGATGTCCTATTTATCCGCCCACACAGAGTTCACTGCAGCACTACAGACATACTTTGTCCGTTAGAATACACCTTGCATAAGTTAAGAGAATATAACAAATTATTACAGCAGAGATATCAATGACCTGGCTGTTTTCCATTTCATTTTCCTGTAACCCACTTGACTTTTGACAAAGATAGCTACATCAAATGTGCCATAGCTAATCACCTATCTTCCGAGATGTGAAATGCAGCAGTAACGCACCTTTGTGGCATATTTTTTTATTGTTTTTCATCTCCCTCGGTACTATCTGAAGCCTCCTAGCTCTGGTCTCAGGACCATTTTTTTTTGCTTTTCTCCTTCATCCTCTACTGACAAGTGTTCCAGGACAGAAGCAACTCATGTTCGGAGTTTTTGTTAATACAGCTGTGAGTGGTTGGCTGCCTGCTGCATAATCATTAAGCCGCAGCATTCTATGCTATTTGAAGACTATAATTTATGCTTTTACAGCTCATCTATTTCATGCTAAAGCAGATATGTAGGACTTAGGTATACTCTGACAACAGAGAAACATACTGCCAGTTTTCTGGAAAATGAACCTCTCTTCTACAGTCTTCTTCACATATTGAACAGCACTTCACTCCATCCCAGCAATAACAATTTTCTAGCAATGCCACAGGCATCCAGCAAGTGCTGCTGTTGAGGTACCAGGAGCTGGTGGTTTAACAGCCACAGTTACACCACATTTCTCACCCTAACACCAGTAAGTTGCACACACTCAGTGACCACCATTGCCCAGCTCCATCCAATAATGCTCTGGAGAACAGATTGTCAGAAAACAAGGATAACAGGACATGTAGACCTGATTTTGTCTGATCCTACCTATCAATAGGATGGGTGGTAAGCAGGCAGGGCAGTTGGGGAATTATGAGTGTTTCATCCCTCTAATATATTAAGTATGTCCAAACAGCTCTCCAGGCAATTTAAACCAGCATAGCTCCCCTGAGTTCAATAAAAGGATGCCAATTTACATCAGCTGAGCACTGGCTTCATGACTTTTTAATATTCCCCAGTGGAGCAACCCAGTATGGCCAACATTTTTCATGATACAAAAGCCTGGAAAGACAATTGTACAGAACCCAAAGTAATTCACCCCTCTGCATCATCAAACCTAAATGGCAGAACACAAAGAAATTGCCAATGGGATTTTGATTTTAAAAATTTAGGTTGCAACCATGCAAATCATAATGCAGTCAAGTATTTTCCCTGAGGTCACCGTATGCATCGAGGCCACCGAGCTCCATTGACATTTCTGTGCCCAAGTACAGCTTTGCTGGAGTGCCCTGCTAAGGTGCTAGCAATACATTTTTCTTCCACCTCTTGTTGGCTATTTTTGACTTGATTAACCATTTAGAGCACATGAGCAAAGTGTTGCACTGTCTCACACTTTGTGGAGTACTGTCAAATCCAGCAAGGAGAGAGATGCATAAAGACTGATGTTTGGACATTTTGGTAGCAATCCTTTAGAAGCACTTGTAGCACAGTAGTCTTCTGTTAAGTGCAGAATGAGGAAATTCAAGCAAATCATACTGTAGTGAAATGATGAGCCTCTGAGCATTTGGGATCTGGTGAACAAGATGAGGTTAATGCCTTCTTATGATATAAAATGCAGTCACACTTCCTACAACATTATGGAACAGAATAACTTCTACACACCTGTTAAGTTTTTTGTTTCTTTGTTTGTTTAATTAGCATTTTTAATGATGGTAAAATATGACAGAACTTTCTAAATATAGTTTTTGTCATGTCACACTTTGGAAGCTCAAATATGTATTAATATCATTCCCTTCACAACCCTGCACAAATAAAATCTTGAAAAGGGTTGACAAAATGTAGCAAATTCGCAGTGAAATTAATTAGGTTTTTGTCTTTATCATTCTCACAGTGTTGGAATGCTTAACTCACATAGGAAAAACCTCCCAGCTCTAGCCCTGCTTGGGTAAATATAGACAGATATTTTCAAATCTATATTGAAAATTTCAACTTATTAGAAAAACCCTATTTCGCAGGTTAGGTTGATTTCTGTTTCTGTTTTAAATCTATATTTCTCGATTGGAGAGAAATATTGTGGGGCTCGACTTGCATCTTTGAAAACACAACTCGCTAAGCCACTGGGAATTTTGCTGAAGTAAGGAATAAATCAGTGCAGAGCATGAACCTGTATTCAAATATTCCATTTAACTACAGAAACACACAAAATATTATGGCAAATTACTTCTGATGAAATAGATACTCTTCAGTTGATACCAACTAATGCTATTTCTATGAAACCTAAAAATTACTCATTTGTTCATTTTCAGGAATTGTTCGTTTTAGAGATTAATTCTAAGATCTATCCAAGTGTAACTTCCTACATGTATCTGTTGAAAAGTGCCACATTCTCTTTCTAATTAACTTCAGTGATATATTAATAACTTGTATAGTTTCTCAACTATTCTTGACGTCTAATCCAGAGCACAACTTAAATGACTGCTATTTATAAATTACCATGCGATAGCGCTGAAGTATATTCCTATAGCCTAGTTAGAAGGTTAAGTTGTAATGGCCCAAAGGACATACGCTAAGAAACGAGAAAGTTCTGCATCCAGCATTAACATCAGATTTTGTAGCTGTTGAGATTTCAGTGCTTTTGAGGCTGTTTCTGCAACTCAGTGCCTGCTTGTCTTAATTTGTATTCTCCCTTCTCTTATTTGAGCTCGTTCATTTTAAGCAAGTGGTACAAGTAGGATAGGCCAGAAGGTTAGGTTGACTCAATGTGAAAAAACAGAAATTCCTTGGTATTAAATGAAAAATATTAGGGTCATGAACTTTAAATATACCTTTATATAATGTAGTCTAGTGGGTTATGGGTAGATAAAGATGGTATTTCCTTGGACAGCTCAATTAGTTCATATATCAAGGAAAAAGCTTTTTAGCATTAACGTGAAAGAAATATTCAGTAAGACACTAAAATTCAAGTACTGTATTACCAGAAACTGAAAACTCTATCTTATCTCAAATTCCACTATTTTGTCCTAGTGAATCAGTTTTACTGTTCATATTGCTGCCCCTCATTTTCTTGTTTAGAGAACTAGAAAAGTAATCATCACCTAGATGCTGAGAAATAGCCAGAATTTCTATTGCTTGCATGTCCCTTCTCAACTAATTAAATACCAGCAAAAGAATCTGTTCATTTGTATTATAAGCCAACAAAATCACAAAAATCCAAACGCTCCCTAACAGTGGAAAATGCAATTAAACTACCAGTGTATTAATTCAGGCAGCAAACTGCAGCACCATTGTAAAGCAGTGCTTTCCTTTCCTTAATTAACTAAAACACGACGAAGAAAATCTGATGGCTTAATAGCATTTTCTTCACTCAGAAATGCTTTGGGATGATTTTATTATGTTATCACCAAGAGCGCTGAGGGAGTTATTTCCAGTACTTCTGTTTGTCACCTCGAAGAGTGACACACTCCATGGAGAAACTTGCCCCTGTTAACGGATGTGAAGGATTAATATTTTATGACACCATTACTTTATAGGCAGGGTAACTATAGTAATAAGAGTACATTTCATATTTTATGCATTCACATCCACGTAACACAAGGAGGATTCATTCTCTGGCAGCATCTCTTTGGTTGTGTATTTGTTGCTGTGAGTGAAAGCTGAGCAGCTTGCCACTCTTGTTATTGTTTATAGTGTAGCAGAAGTAGCAGACCATAATCAGTATCAGGGTACCACCACCGCACGCCCTGTCGGAGTGAATCTGCACTGGAGTGACACACACATCTCGCAGGAGAGAGCCTGCAAGCCGTGCAGAGCAATTTTCGGGGAAAGCAATGTGTGCAACTGCCTGGGCGCCTCGCTAGACCGAACATAAGTGGCAATGCAAGTTATGCAGTGGGGAGGTTGACAGAGGGAGGAGTGCACACCCTAAATCTCTGCCTGGGTCCCTGCGATGCCGACGCCAGCTGGGAAGCCAAGGTTTCACCCTGCATGGAGTGAAGCATTCAGGCTACGTTCAGGCAAACATGTTTCTCTTTAAACTGCAATGCTCCACTTTCTTCAGAGGCTACTCCTGGTAAAGCCAAGTGAGTTAAGGCAGTCTAGCAGCAGCAATCATGCCAAGCGTATTGCCAAAGCATCCTGCTATGGCATGTGTCCAAGTTATCTGAGCAGGTTTTACTTTCTCCCCCAAGTTTCACTGGCCCTGAATCTCCTGCTCAGTGAGAGCACACAGCTTGGCGTTTCATGTGCTGCGTGCATGTACGCAGCCATTCCCCCCAGCTCCAAATGGGGCACGGCTCCATGGGCAGCAGTGAGCGGAGAAAGCAGCAAAGTTCAGCTGCACCCCATGAGAAAAAAATAAGAAGCGAGAGCATGCTGAATGTGAGCAGCTGGGTACATACAGCTTTTCAGCTGCAAGTTGCAGAGTGCCTTCAGATTTTCTTTCTTTTTCTTTTTTTTTTTTTCCTCCCCCTTGCCTTTGCTCAGCACTTTGAGGGACTGTGCCCCTTAATTTTTCTAAAAGCTTCCGTGATCAGCTCCCTTGCTCTCTAAGTCTAGGAGTCGTCTCCCACTTGATTTCTAAAGGAGCACTCGTGAGGAAAGCCGAGCAGGGTTAACGCTTGCAGGTCAACAGGCATCAATCTCCTGCTTCGCGAAGGACTCTGCCTTCACCGGTGCATCTTCCCGGGTGGCTTCTCCTCTCTTTACTAGCTCCGTGCTCGGTGCTCGCCAAGCCGGAGAGGGGCAGGCAGGGCAACAGAAGCGCGACAGCTTCTGCCCACAGCTTTTCCGCAGTTTTCCCTAACCCCTAACTCCGGCGATACTTTGCATTCACCGTCTCACTTGACTGACACAAGAAACCCACTGTCGGGAGAGAGGCTTCCTGTGAACCGAGCCTTGTTTCCATGGTGCGGGGTTTTCAACTTAAAAATAAATCCCTGTTTTCTGGGGCTCACACGTATGTACAGCACTTGTGGAGCGCTCCCCCCCGCGCCAGGGTTAGGGGCCGGGACCAAAGGAGGGCAAACCCACATCCCCAGAGCGGGACGGGGGCTGGGGAAAACGCCGCCAGGTCGCGATTCGCCTCTCCCGGCTGCCGACCCGAGCCGGGGATCCCCGTTTCCCTTTTCGGGGCGCGTTTTGTGGCCGCCGAAGCGCACCGCCGGCTCTCTCCCCGCCGTCCCGAGTGGGTGGGCAGCGGCCCCGCCTCGCCCCCAGCCCCAGCCCCGTTCCCGGCCGTCCCCCCGCTCCCCTCCGCGCCGCAAAACTTTCCGAAGCGGCCGAGCCCCGATGAGGGGGGTCCGTGGGGGCACCCCCGGGGCCGGACGAGGGGCACCCCGCGGGAGATGCAGGGAGGCACTGGGGAGGGAGGGGACGCGCAGAGGAAGGGGCTGGCAGCCACCGGGCGGCACTCACCGATCCGCAGCACTTGCTGGCCGCTCCGGGGCAGCCCCGCCGAGGCGCACAGCAGCACGAAGAGGAGCCCCCCGCCGCCGCCACCGCCACCGCCACCCGGGGCCGGGCGCCGGGGCCACCGCGGGCCGAGGGCTCTCGCCATCCTCCGCGCCCGCCTCAGTTCATGCCGGGTTCCGCGGGTGCGGGGCGAGGGCGGCCACCCCCTGCCACCCCCGGCCAGCCCCGGTTATCCCCGGTTACCCCCGGCGGGGCCGGCTGCGCGCCGCCGCCGCCGCTCCTCGCCGCCCGCCCATGGTGCGGAGGCTCCTCGCCCGCGCTCACGCCGCTGCCCTCGCCCCCCGCCGCCGCCGGGAGGGGAGGGGAAGGGCTGGGAAGAGAGGCGAAGGGAGGGGGAGGCTCCTCCCGCGGGGCGGGGCGGCACCGGAGGGGACACGCGGGGACGCGGACACACGGACGCACGGACACACGGATGGAGGCGGGAGGCATCCTGTGTGCGCGCAGCTCCCTTTGGGGTCCGGGTGTGGGATAAGGGGATGGAGCACAATGTATGGCGGTCGCTTGCAAGACCATTAGAAGGACACATCCTCGCAACGCATCTCCCCCAGTGTGGCAGGAGCCTCAGCAAGGGGGCTGCGGGGCTGCGCACCCGGGATCGGGACTTGGCAAAGTCCCACCTGTGAAGACAAGGCCGGTTTGAACGGCTGGGCACAGGGCTCATAACGCTTTCCATGCTTGACTTAGCCGGCAGATCACTTCTCCACTGCGACTCGATGTTCTCAAGTTGTTTTTGAGATCTGCTTTAAAGGTTTAAAGTCAAAATGCTTCACTGCGAAATAAATACATGGGTCCTGAGCTAATCTGAAAACAAAAAAAAACAAAAAAAATCATAATAGGAGAATGACTCCCACCTAGCAACAGAACTAAAACTGCATAGCTGAGATCCAAAATTGAAATGATTTAAATTTGTTTATTTTGTATTCCTCTCCAGTCTGTCTAACAATTGTTCCAGAAATTAACTCCTCAGAGGAGTCGCAGCACATGCTGAACTGCAATGGAAATGCAAGCGTCTGCGTTCCACCTCCCCGTCAGCCTCAAAGGTTTCCTGAAAAGCCTGCCTCTACCGTTTGCAGAGTAACTCGGTGCTTGTTCAGAACTTCTCACCACTGAGATGCCCAGCCAGGATACTAGCTAGTGCACCACTTTGCATTTCTTTTTACACACATCTCCAAGATGCAGGATGTGCCCTAACATAGGATGAGAGAGGGGCTCAGCCTGCACCCTTTCCTGTCTAGCACCCATCACACCAGCTAAAGGTGACAATTATATTAAATCACTCATGTAGTTAATAACTATAGCATAGGCAGTCATGTAGGCAACGGAAAGGGAACCCATCAGACCACTCTGGGCTGCACTGAATGGCTCTGTAATTTTTCGGCACTATTTTATAATCTATCATCCCCTTTCAAATTGCTATTCACAAGAGAAGGAGCACATCACCTAATCTGGGAAAATCTCAGTGGCTGAGAAGTGGGTGACAACAGCTGCACATCAGGTACACATCCACCCACTACAAAACCAGCCAGTAGAGGTAGCACTGACTGGACTGGCAAGTTTGATTTTCAGTCACAATGGCATGACTAATAACAGGGATATAAAAGCAGGTGCCAGTTCCAGAGGGAAATCATACTAATTCCAGTTTACTAAGAAATGGTGCTTTTCTGAAGGAAAACAAATAAATTGTTTCGTAAGGAACGTGTACGTACTGATACTTCCCAAATTGCTTGTCCTCAGTGTAAATAGGTTCCTGCAAAAAGTCAAAGACAACTCAGCATTCATTGCAGTGAGATAAGAAGTCAACTAGAACCATATGGTTTTGAAAATACCACTGGTTTTAGACTGTTGTTGAAGTTCCTAAGGGCACAGGCTGAACAGAATGGGAAAAATAAGAGCATGATAATGACTGTGAGAGGGTGGCAGAGGTTTGCTGATGTGTGGTGCCAGTGGGAGAAACATAAACAGCTCAAAGTCTGATAACCCCTTGAGGCAGGAGGGGCTCATAGTGAACTGGAAATAGGCGCTAGTTTCTACTTCAGGGTGCAGTTCAACATT
This sequence comes from Cygnus atratus, assembly GCF_013377495.2. Taxonomy (NCBI): domain Eukaryota; kingdom Metazoa; phylum Chordata; class Aves; order Anseriformes; family Anatidae; genus Cygnus; species Cygnus atratus. The sequence goes on from NC_066362.1 coordinate 110,194,354, forward strand.
ACCTGGATTGTCTTCCACGACTTCATACAAAAAGAGCGATTGCCTTTAAAAAGATGCCAACAAATATGGAAAAAAAAATCAAATTGGCTCTTATTTGGCAAACACCAGCCAAATTTTAAAATGAGAAATAGTCTGTTTGTTATTGTGAAATACCTTTCCTGCCCAGTTTTCTGTTTTTATTTGTGTATATGACCCCTGAGTCCTGTGTTGGCCTGAGCAGATGTGAAATGGAAGGTTGTATTTCCAGAATTATTGACAGGAAAGCTGAGGGGCAGGGGCAGGGTCTTGAGCCTCCCTTTTTGAGATTTAAAATATTTCCTCTTCCCAAAATAGCTCTAAATATATATATATATATTAGACTGAGAAAGGGACCATATTGAAATGCAAAAGGACAGAAAAAGTTTTAAACTAACTGAAATTGCCCTGGAAATATCATTCAGGTTTCTAATTTCTAGCCCATACATCTCTTCTGTTGCTTGCCAAGTAGTAAGCCATCCAGTAAATTCTATCCAACAAAATCATGGCATGCTTTACAGGGAATGTTGTTTTATTTCTGGATGATATTTTAAAATTAGAAGTCTCGATAGAGTTCATTTTGCAGGTCTCCAGTTATTGATATCACAGGATCATTAATCTCTTTTTGGACTTTATTCAGAGAGAGTAGGACAGGGGATCCTAAGTCTCTGGCCAACCTTTTTTTCCCCCAGTTAAGTAGGTTTGAAAGCTCAGGGCATTAGCATGTGAGCGGTTACTCAGCTACCACATTTGCTTACTCATTCATTGCATTGCCAATGTTTAGATGAATTTATTAGTAAGATGTGTTGGAACACCTTGAAAGTGAAATATGCCTTGTGTAATGAGGGTCTGTTCTGATCGCATAGCATATTATAAATAGTAAGATGGAGTCCTTTACACAGGAATTTGGGGGCTTTATTCCTGTTCACAACTTCAAATTCCAGATTGATATAATGTGTGATTATTATGCAATTTGCTGTTCAAATAATACAGCATGGCCGATAGCTAAAGCCACTTCTAATGTCAGGGTCTCAGGACTGAATCTGAGAATGTAAACCATCTCCTTCATATTTTGCATCCATTTTAGAATTCTAGTTTTGAATTTGGATGTCAGTCAAAATATCAGTACTCAAAATATCTGAGTGCAAACTTGTAGGAAAGGCTCACCTGGAAAATTTCTCAATTTCTTGGTCAAGTCCTGAGGAATTTTGGCAGTGTTGTGTTACAGTCCTGTTCCCTCAGGACTTCAAGCAGACCTTACCCAGTCTATACTGCTTTCTTTCTGAGTGCAGACCACAGACTGCAGTTAGCAATCATTGTGGGGAAGCTGTGTTTTCCTCATTTGTCTCCCAATACCCCTCTACCATCATGCAGTACAAGATTCAAAAATAGATTGTAGAATATCACAGTAGTAAAAGCTCCAAATGGAAACAAATAAATCAGACTTCCCCAAGTCCTTCACAACCTACATGCAACACCTGATAACACAAAAATTGATGGCATCATCTAAAAAATAACCACAGCAAATCAGCATTCTGCTTTTCAAACAAATAGCTGTGATCTTCAAAAAATATTTCACTTTGAGTGTGCCTTAGAACAAGGCTGAAGCAGAAGGGTAAAAGAAGAGACAAGAACATTCCTTTCTTGTCCTTTCTCTTTCCACTTGCTCAAACATTTTCTTTCAAAATCATTTGCAAAATAAATATCACTCCGAAGGAGACAGGATCTGAAAACCTAAATGATTTGTCAAGTTATTCATCTTTGGAGCCCCGTCATCTGTTGAGTCTCCTTCCGTGACAGGCTTGGGCCTGGCTGCTCCGATGTCGTTTTGATGTTCCCTGCCTCTTTGCATGTTCTGTCATGTCTGACCATCAGGCCAGCATCAGAGCTGCCCCTTCACAGAGACCTCGCCTCACTGAGCTGCTGTCATCAGAGTGAAACTGTGCCATGTGCCTGAGAAGTTGGAGAAGAGAGGAGAGGAGACTCGAGGAGAGGAGACGAGAAGAGGAGAGGAGAGGAGAGGAGAGGAGAGGAGAGGAGAGGAGAGGAGAGGAGAGGAGAGGAGAGGAGAGGAGAGGAGAGGAGAGGAGAGGAGAGGAGAGGAGAGGAGAGGAGAGGAGAGGAGAAACATTTCCACCTCTTGACTGACTGGAAACACACAAAGAGCACGCCCCAGGCATCCCTGCAGCCAGAGGCAACACAAATAACCTTTATGGCCTCTGAGGGTGCCATTTCCCGTAAAAAACAGCTATAGCAGGGAAGCTGCTGCTGAGACCTGAGGAAGGAGGCACAATGAGACACATTTGATCTGTAGAGCAGGGCTGGTGGATATGAGTAATGGAACACTGTGCAGGTGTGGGCAGGAGGGAGAGAGCTGTTTGAGGGGAATCATTCCAGATCCCCCTGGCCTGCCCTCAATTTTGCTTCAGGTGAAGTCAACAGAGATGATTTTTTACAATCTTTTTTCCTCCCTCTTTAACAATGTTACCAAACCACCACTGAATTTCACATAAGGGAGGAGGTTAAATTACTTTTTAAACTTAAAAACATCAAGGCATGAGTATCTGTGCTGAAGCATCATAATACATAGGACAGTTAATATAAATTATTCCCCCCAATGAAAATAGCACCATGATTACAGCAAGTTAACGCATCACACTTTAAAAGCTTCTTTTAGTTCAAGCGTTTTCTTTATTTATGTTTCCAAACCCATAAATGCAGTTCTCCCCTTTCCAAACTCTTTTCGTTAAAAACACTAGAGAGAATCTCTTAACAAACTAACTTTGATCCACTCCATTGAACTGGCCCAACATTAATCTGCAAAACTGCTTTTCCCTGAGCAGTAGATACTTTTATCCACCATACTATTTAGCTAAAAGACATAAATAAGCTGAAACTCAAATGCAACCCACTGAAAATCTTTCTCAGCCAAAGACTTATTACATTTTTTTCTCCAATAACTGATATACTAGAGACATCTTGAAAAAGAAAGCTTCTGCTGTATATATTTAAAGCGTGGTGGCACATCTTCCCTGGAAGAAGAGACTTTTATCAAACTCTGCTTCATTGCATTAACAGAAAAATAGAAATTTACACTAAAATGAATGGAGTCAATGTGTGAGCTTCCAATATTTGACCAAGAGCAATACTTCTACCCTAAGAAGCTATTGAAAATGTTCTTTTCATATTTCTTTTTCACAGAAGAAAAAAAAAATTTCAGCAGATAGTGCCAAGGGGAGAAGAGTTAATACTATTTTTTATTAAACTGCATTGTGTCATATTTACAGTTTCCCCAGTGTATATTTCTCTTTTCTGCCATTGAGTTAATATTAATTATGAGTAAGTTGATGGGGTAAATTAATGACTGTTCCAAATCTCTACCTAGTATTATTAAAATATGTCTTGACTCACATTTTCCACATTTATTTCAAAAGAGTGGTTTAAATGTCAAAAAGAGAGTATTTCACTTTAATATTGTAGTACCCTACCACTGATTAAATCGACTGGGACCTGAGGGAGGAAGAATATTATGATCCTGCTATTTTCTGCCCTTTTCTTCTTGGATTGACAAGAGCAGGAGAATGAGTTCCCTGGATTCTCCAGAGATGTATTTTTCCTGCTCCAACACAATCAGCAACACAAGAATGGACAGAATGGCTTCTCCTTGCCCTCCCAGGGACTCCAGCAGACATTTCACCTCCTTCTACCAGCTGGGGCAGCCCTGGTATGTGAGGTACCTCCCTGCTTCAGCAGATCCTAGAGAATGCAAACTTCTGGTGTCCCTCAGAAATGCCTTGATGCTTTCCACAAGTCACTGTCTCCATTGTACACCTCAGTCCCATTCCAGACCCAGATGCTTCCTATTCCCAGGGCAGCTGGAGTAGTAGCAAGGAATGCCAAGAGCAGTTCTGGCATTTGTAGGCCCTTTTCCACTCATCCACAGATATGAATCAGGATTTTGGAAAAGATTCTCCGCTGCTTAAGAAATAATGTAAGTTTGTCTATAACAAGGAAAGTTTCATTTTAAACATGTATGATTTATATTGTGATCACTCATATCATAATTTATGCAGCACCTGGCAAAATTAAATTCAGAGATGCAGGTTTTGCTTTTAAAGCTCTACACCCTAAGGATCACAGATGTGTTTATTCTGTGAATATTTTGTCATTTACTTGACATTTGTATGATCTATTTTATATATCCACAAATAATTAAAAATGGCATGGTATGTGTGATTAAATACATATATATATATATGTAAAGGATTTTGACTATGTGTGTAGATAAATAGCTTTATATACACATACTTATCAGGACAATTTTAAAACCTACTTAGAAGATTTTAATATCTGTATATGACATGCTTGGTATCTATACATGATAATATATGCATATATGTTATACAGATACATACTTTAATCATTTAAGTCACTGGGTCTTCTTTATTTATATTTAAAGTTTCTTTGGTGGCAATGTGCAGCACTTTCAGCCCAGATGGGGGTTCCACTGTCACAGTGCACACATGCAGGCAGTGCTGGAAATGAAGCAGTGTGCAGCTCTGTGCCATGCCAGCACTGCTCAGAACTCTGCAACCATGTATTAGCAGACTTTCATCTCCTCTCCCTGTGTGTGCGAGGAATTGGTTGAATACAGGATTGCTTCTGCTGCTTCCCCTCTTCAATCACTATCCACAGGGAGATCCTCTCCCCTCTATGAAGAGCTTATATTAGAAAAAGTAGACAGATGAGCAGGAAGGCAAGCACCGTACTTCAACAGCAAGACAGCATGGTCAAGGCAAACACGAAAAAGCATCTTTTTTTTTTTATGTTGATCATGTTTAATTTTTATTATGGGTGTAAGAGTTAGTGGCAATACTGGAAAAATGAATTAGGGTACAAGTATCAAGGGAAGGGGAAAAGTAGAAGGAAGCCTATTAAGAATGAAAGATGGAGGGGAGAAATGGAAGTCCTGGAAGGAAAGATGAAGAAAGAAGAAAGGCAAGTGAAGCTGGAGTGGAGACATTAAGAAGCAGACAAGAAATATTTAGAGTTCATATATCTTGGAAACAGTATTCTCTGATGGATGCAATCCAAGGATCAAGTAGACCCTGAAATAGGCACAAAGAGTCTGGCATGTGGCAGATGGAGGGGAAGGATTTTGTTATTTGGGGGCTGAAGAGGGAGCTTTCATTAGCAGTCCCCATTTGTATTTTCCATGGCACAGCTCTGTGCTGAAATGTGAGAACCCACCTGGGCCTCTCTCTACAATATATCCCTCGAGAACTTTGTTAGTATTGATAAATACTGCCCATTGCTGGGTTTTCAGCAAGGCCAGATTTCCACTTTAAGACAAGTGTATACAGACAGGCAGCACTGCTGCAGCACTGAGTCTTGAGTGGTCTTGGAGAATTTATTTATTTTTTTGATTCCTCCAGTTCAGACCAGGCTTATCAGCATGTACTTGTGTATGTGTACTTTTATACTTTTACACAGACATATGAGATGAGCACCCTGCAGCCACCTCAGGCTGCCCTTAGATGATATGACCCAGTGCTGCTCCCAGCTCCCACCTCTCAACCCACAGCATTGCAGAGATCTGGCCTGGAGGGTGCTGTAGGTGCAGTGCATAGGACATATGCAGAGGTATGCAGAGATATGCAGAGGACATATCTCTGGGCAAGATGTATGGGAAAAGCAAGCTAACATGCCTCTGTGGCTCCTTTGTCACTGAGGCTGTTCCATGTAAAGACACCTTTGTGTCATTCCAATGTGGAATATCACTAACACAGTGCTCTGCTCAGGCCAATTTACTGCATTTCTTATTAGTGCATAAAACCTGGGGCAGTGCAGTGTGGCCAGTACCTCATATCCATGTGTCTGATAATGAGTTGTGTGAGCTGGCCCATATGTCTCGTTGTTGATAGATTGTACAGTGCAGATATTTACCCTAATGCTGACAGTAAATTGAACAGACAATGACTGGAGCTTGCTTTTGGCTGGTCCTCCCCTTGCAGCTAACATCACATTGGTCTTGCTGGGATTGAGATTGAACATTTCATTTCCAGCTGTGTCCAGCTCCTTGGGGGGCTGCCCATTCCATTGACTTTGGGGTTTGGATCAAGTTCTTTCATATTCTGGTGTTTGAAGTAAGCCTCATATATAATATACTTCCTATAATTACTAAAGGAATTATGCATGAAAACAATACCAGTATTAAATGCAATCAAGTTAAGGAGAAACGTTCTTTCTGAGTTAGCCTGAAGTTCCTATGTACACAGAAATTGCATTACTTGAAAACCTATGCCTTAATACGATATTCTTTTACGGTTGTTTTAATAACCCAAAGCCTACACAAATTGCATTTCCAAAAACAACTTGGATATATTTTTTAAGTCATTCTCCTTTGCAGTGTTCAAATTAAACTGCTGGATTGCATCTGTAAACCAATTTCTTGCATGTTTTGCTTTTTGTCTCTCATATAGCTAATGATGCTGAAGACCTTGGTATTGGCGCTACACTGTGAGCTAAAAACAGTCACATTCTCCACATTCTCCACTGCTGTCTGGGTTGTTTTGTCCTGACTCCTGACTAATTCACATTCTGTCCACTCTATTGTGTTGCTGCATGAATGCTCTCTGCAACTAGCTGATGACTATCCCATTATTTGACCTAGTAGAAGCACTTTACTGCCTTTTCTGTAGGAAACAGAAGAGGATAATACATCTCAACCAAAATCCTTCGGTTTTCTGTGTTCTGTCAAAAAATTAGGGCTGGCATCGCCGGTTGCTAAAATGTCCCTTTGGAGAAACTACTATATATAACAAGACTCAAATTGGCTCTAAGCATACTTTTTTTTCCCTCTCTAGCTATGACGTTGCTAGCTATGTAAATCAAAGCCAGGGTCAGGAGAAGATGATCATATCTGAAACAATGATGTTGTAATTGAGAAATTCTCTGTCAGCCTTCCGAGATCTCTTTTGACTTGTGGTTCTTAATTAGCCTGAACTACAGGTAATTGAAACAGTCCAGTTGATGTAGGGCAGCTTCTATATCTGTGACCATGATACGTAGTGTAGTGGATTTTAGGAATGAATACACTTAGACAAGCTGACAAATTAACCAAAATAGTTGTTTTTACTGCTTTGGATTATTTAAGGCTTCCTTCATGCTAATTCCTGATTTTTTCCTTATGTAATCTAAACACTGCTGTGAATATGCTGATTTTCTCACCATGATAGTTTTTTTCTTTTTTCTTTTTTTTCCTTTTTTTTTTTCAGTTAATTCTGGCTTTACCTATTTGACCAAAGAGGAAAGAAGACTTATAAACAACGGAAAGAAGACACTATAAACAAAATATTGAAGAAAACACCAGGGAAAGGCTCGTTATTTTTCACCCCTAAGTGGATATATTTGCAAGCCTCCCTGACTATCCACATTGGCAGTATTAAAATTCTATATAGAACTTAGGGCAAGATAATTCAGTATAGCTCCATATGTCTTTATTGGTACTATGCCAACTTATGCCAATGAGGACACAGACCGGCTACCACCCGACTGCATTTTAAAACAGTGTGTATCTGGAGTTGTATTAAATGACAGCAAGGGAATATTAAATCTTCCAAATTAATGAAGTTTTCCCATTTGATTTAAGACTTTAGTGTTACAAGCCAAAACAGTTTGAAATCCAGGCATAATGACTTGAAACCAATCAGATTTTTATCCTAAACTACACTACAGTCCGGGGACCCAAAAATCCTACCTCTCTCACTGGAGAAGTGCCATTAAAAATACTGAGCTAGTGTTATCCCCTTGCTGCAGTGAGGAGTATTTTCAGGCTCCTTAATATAATACTAAAGTTTAGCAGAAATATCCATGGAGCAATAAAACAGCCTGAGTAAATACATCTTACACCACTACCAATGAGGTATTTGCTTTTGTGGATTTGGGATTAAATTGGTGGCACTGGACTCAAAAAATCTCATTTTCTCAGATTAGATATAGTGCGGAAAGCATGCAGAGGCCAAAATCTTCACTTATTCTTTTGATATTTTTATAATCAGGATCCTCAGCTGGTGTTTACTAAAGTATATTTTAACTTCAGCAGAGCTGGCTTTATTCTGAGAGTGGCTCATTAATGCACACATATTCCCTGATACTACTTATGGCTGCATTATCTCCAGTACATAGTTTTTGTTAGCTTTACTAATTTTTTTATAACTTTGCTGGACTATCTTCATGTGTAGATGTCTTATGGAAAACTGACTGAAAACATCCACAAAAGGGAATGAAAAAAATGGCATGGTTAACCTATTCTAACATGTCCTCCAAGTGTCCACTTATGACAATCACCTTGAATTTCCTGAAGGAATAAAAGCAGCTTTGGAAGAAGGGGGGCAGACTAATAGATCAAGGCTAACCTTTGTGGCCATCCCTAGAACCAAAGCACAGAACACATGTGGTTCCTGATGTTGTTGGAGACTTTCAGTCCCAAAGCATTACCTCTCCAAGAAAAAGCACCTGCAAGTTTTCCAGTGTTCCAGGGCACAAGCAAATCTGTAAAAGTGTCAGGTCTTCATCATTAAGACTGCTTGTATCCCAGGTAGACTTATACCACATAAAAGCAGATCAGTGTTTTTTTTTTTTCCACATGTGGAATTTTCAGAGCTTTTAATTGAAAACTTTCCTTCAGAGAAATGTTAGTCAAAAAAAAAAAATACTTAAATAACATACTGTCTTACTTCCATGTTTCCATGTTTGTTTCCTTCTGACTTTCAAAAGTTTTTATTTTTAATTGCATAATTAAGAAAAATTTGAAACAAATTTTAGGGTGTGGGTTTCCCATTCATAGCAGTGTAGCATCTGTACCTCTAAATCAGAGGATCGCTGAGGCTGGAAGGCATCTCTTGGCATGACCTGGCCCAACACAACTGCTCGAGCAGGGTCACCTCCAGGGATGGAAACTTCAGAAGCTCTCTGGGCAACCTGTGCTGGTATTGGACCACCCTTACAGTAAAAGAGGTCTTTTCTTATGTTCAGAAGCCATATCGCAAATGAGAAGCCATCTGAAGCCATGTGATAGTGGTAGCTGACTTTCTTCTGAGACGTATGGAGGCACCCATTTGCCAGCCTGACACACTCTCTAGAGAGGTGTTCTGCTTACCAGAGACTTGTATCAGGGTTGTAATCAAGAGACTACCAAGCCTTGTACAGCCCACTGACTATTATCCACTGCTGTTGTTTCATGTGGACACCAGTGATGCAGCCAGGAGCAGTCTGAGGAGTATCAAGAGGTGTTACAGAGCACTGGGAGAGGCAGTAAGGGACTCAGGAGCACAGGTAGCTTTTTCATCTGTCCTGCCAGCCAAAGGGAAGGGGATTGAAAGGGCCATTCAAATCCAGCAAATCGACAGATGGTTACAGGACTGGTGCCACAGACAGGGCTCCAGCTACTTAGACTATGGGACTTGCTTTGAGAAACTTGGTCTGCTGGGGTCCACCTGTCAGAGAAGGGGAAGAGCATCTTTGATCATAGGGTTGCCAAGCTGGTGAAGAGGGCTTTAAACTAAAGGTGCCAGGGGAGGGGAAAGGGGAACCTCAATCCATGCCACTATTAGCAGTTTGATGCCAGTGAAAATAACAGGTGCCCAGAGCTTGGAGAAGGGTCATGGTTCAGCAGGAGAGCGAGCCCAAGAAAGCTAGTTAATATTCAAGGATGACCGCTTTCAAACTCAGGAGCAATGCATCCCAACAAAGAAGAATTCAAGCAAACACCAGGAGGCCTGCATGGATGAGCAAGGAGCTCTTGGCCAAATTCAAGCAGAAAAAGGGAGCCTACAGAGGGTGGAAGCAAGGACAGGTAGCCTGGGAGGAAAACAGAGAAATTGTCCAGGCAGCCAAGGGTCAGGCTAGGAAAGCCAAAGCCCCAGCAGAATTAAATCTGGCCTGGGACATCAAGTGCACCAAGAAAGACTTCTATAACTATGTCAGTGATAAAAGGAAGACTAAGGGAAAATGTGGACCCTCTTCAGAAGGAAATGAGAGACCTGGCTACATGGGGTGTGGAAAACACTGAAGTACTCAATGACTGTTTTACTTCAGTCTTCACTAGCACGAACTCTAACTGAGTCACAGAAGGCAAAGGCAGAAACTGGGAGAATGAAAAACCGCCCACTGCAGAAGATCAGGTTTGAGACCAATCTAAGGAACCTGTAGGTGCACAAGTCCATGAGACCTGATGAGATGCATCCAAGGGTCCTGAGGAATCTGGAGGATAACATTGCTAAGCCATTATCTATCATATTTGAGAAATCATGGCTGTTAGGTGAAGTTCCCACTGACTGGAGAAGGGGAAACATAACCCCCATGTTTAAAAAAGGAAAAAAAGGAAGACCCAGGGAACTACAGGTCAGTCAGTCTCACCTCTGTGCCCTGCAAGATCATGGAGCCTCTTTATTTTCCTCTTCTAGGAGTAAACTATGCTTTATATTCTAGGAGGAAACTGTGCTTTATTTTTCTGTTCTAGGAGGAAACTATGCTAAAGCACATGGAAAATAAAGAAGTGACTGGGGACAGCCAACATGGCTTTTGCAATAAAGGCAAATTTGCCTGAGAAATTTGGTGGCCTTCTTCAATGGGGTTACAGTGTTGGTGGATAAGGGAAAAGCAGCTGACATCACCTTCCTAGACTTGTGCAAAGTGTTTAACACTGTCCTGCACAACATCTTTGTCTCTAAGTCAGAGAGACATGAATTAGACAGATGGACCAGTTGGTGGACAACAAATTGGCTGGATGGTTCCACTTAAAGAGATGCTGTCAACAGCTCAATGTCCAGGTGGAGACCAGCAATGAGTGGCATTTCTCAGGAGTCAGTATTGGGACTAGTGCCATTTGACATATTTGTCAGTAGCATAGATGGTGAAATTGAGTGCATGCTCACCTCATCTTGGTGCCGATGACACCAAGCTGTGTGGTGCTGTCAACAAGCTGGAGGGAGGGAAGGGATGGCAGGTTTGAGAGGTGGGCCCATGCAAATCTCGTAAACCTCAAAACCTTAAAATATGTATATTTTTTGAGCTTTGTTGAGCTCAGAACATTTGCTCCCATCTCATAACTGGTTCATTCTCTGTGATTTTCTTACATGTTTGCATTAATCCGTATTGACCGGTTATTGCTCTCGGTTTAACCAAAAAAAATCATCATGGAAAGCATTTATATTAAAAGACTAAAACTGGAGCAATGTCTATTCTTATCTTTGCAGACCAACTGTCTTGTGTAAAATTTGACTTTTAGGGACTTCTGTTCCTCTGTTAACTACAGAGAATTACAAGGAACAGCAATTCCCTGTCCTAAGCGTACACCGAGACAAATTTAGAGACTTTGAATGTGAACACAAGAGAGTTTGACATGCTTTTGAAGTCAATGATTATGAGAACAGCTGCCAAGGGTTGGACTGCAGGTTCGTGAGCCCTATATCCTGCCTGTATCTCAGCAAGACCACAGCAGATCCACAGGGGAGAAATGTGAGAGGAGGCACACGTGAGGAAGATGTTGGCCTGTGCATTCCCTCACCCCCCATCCCAGCTCTTCCCACATGTGGACCAGGGACTTCTCACTGCAGCTGTGCCAAACTCAGTGGACTTGTGAAGATTTAATCCAGTGTGAAGCCAACTCTTTGACACTGTCCATATATGTATGCTTCACACAGGTATGTTACTTCTATCACAGCTACAGAAACAAGTCAAGGGTCATGATGTTTTCTAGAAAAAAAATGTAGGTGTAAAAACTTTCTGCCTTGGAGGAGTAGGCTGTCTGAATGTTGTATACAGCCTCAGATCATCCTGTTAATACTTTAGTTCTGGAAAAAAAGGCAGAGATGTATCTTTCATCTCACCCCCAGCCCAAGCACATCAGAAGTCCACCTAAATTAACAGGTTTTAACTTCATTAAGCCTGTTACAAAGAAATAGGTTTGTATTTCAAAGACCACCAGTCTCCTGACTTTTCTCCCAAATGCAGTGCAATTCTAGCAAACTCCAAAATCTGTTCATTATTTGTAGGTGGTGAAGAAAACTGAACTCAGAGGAACAATCTGAGAAAGAAGAGTACTCCTCATGGTGCCTAAGGCTTGCCAACCTCCTTATAAACACATAAAAAGGAAAAACAGACTGGTTGACAAGGACATGGGGAAAAAAAAGCAATAAGATAACACATATACCAAAGAAATTCACTGCATAAAATAGTGCAGAATACACAAAATAAGTATAAAATATTTATCTCCTTTAATCTTTTCTAATCATAGTAATTTTAGTTAAAAGTTTTCCAGGAAGACATGTGATGTTTAAAATTCATTGTAGTGTGGTGATTCTCTATTTTAAATTAAAGAAAAGAACTACAGCTCAGATTCTGGCTTGGCATATCCCTTATTAAATATATAACTTATTGTATAATATCTATGCAAAATTTTACTTTTATTTTTCAAATCAATTTCCATAACTTTAAACCGGAATTCAGTGAACCCTGAAAATTGATTTTAGCACTAATGATGGTCCAGTACTGATACTAATAGTTGTATTGATTAATATTTTCCATAATAATTCTCTGAATGTTAATTCTTAGGACTTGACTAAATTTCAAAAGATGCCATGCTTGTTTTGTTGTTGTTGTTGTTGTTTGTCTATTTTTTTGTTTTCCAACACATTTTCTGAAAAGTTAGCAAGAAGCAGTCTGGCTATTTTCAAGAGAGAAAAAACAAACAAACAATATATTTTCCTGATGTTATGAAACAACAGACAAACATCACAAATCTTTCTTTGAAGAGCTTATTCATGTTTCAGAGGACAAATTTTGCAGCACTGAAATAAAACTTAGTCTCATCTATCTACCACGGAAAAAGAGGGAAGGCACTGATTTTGCATGCAGACCTATAATGTCCATGATCTCATGACCTTTAGATAAGCCCTAATAATCTGATGGATTGTTGTTTCACCAACAAGTTGTAGATAAATGGGAGACAAACTGAAGTTTTAGGTGGAAAAAAAAAAGTGTTTGGATATTGAACTTCAAAATAAAATACTGGGCCACTCTGATGTGAGTATCAGCAGAAGAGAAATGGACCTCCAAAATTGCTGGGAGGTTAGAATCTCTTTTGCATGAGAAAATTTGCTGTTTGTCTACATATACGGGCCACAGATTTAAATGTGCATCTTTTTTCCTCTACTATGTCAGGAGAGGAAACTTTAAACTAGGTTTCAATGCTGTAGTCCAGTATCATTTATCAGACTCTCCTCCACTGGCTGAAAATGTTGTGGGTTTCTCTAACTCCAGTAGCTCTTGTCAGGATCAGGACTCTTGTCAGGGCTGTTCAGGAAGCTGTTTTCTGTATCAGATACAGGACAAGGTACATTGGATCCAAAAGGTGAATTAGATTTTCTGCTACTCTATTTTAAATCCTATCCCCACTTTTCCAGGTAGTACAACCACAGTCCTCGAGGAAAGTATAAAGTTCCCTCTTCTGCCTCACTTGCTCTGCACGTGGTGTCTAACACAAAAGCTGATGGGAAACCATTGCATTAATGGTTTATCTCCTGTTTACTTAACTACTTAGCAACTTTTCTGATGACAGCTACTCATATTCTACCATTTATTGCTCACAAAGATCGGCCATTCTGTAATATGCTGTTAAGCATTTTCTGTAGGAAAGTCAAATAGCTATGAAAATGCTACCTGTATGGCAGCTTGGCTAAATGCAAAGTTCAAGTAAATGTATTCACAGACTGCTGTTTTCTGTCCATCATGCTGAGAGACCACCCCACTGCCTATTCTTGCTGTGCTGCTCCAGTATATGTGATTATTCTGGCTTTTCTAGGGCTAGTTACTAAGACACTTTACATCTTGTTACTAAGGGTGTGTTGTTTCCTTAACAGAAAGTATTACTGTTTAATCTTGTTGTGGTTTAGCCCGGCTGGCAGCCAAACACCACACAGCCGTTCGCTCACCCTCCCCCCTCCCTCTCCGGGATGGGGGAGAGAAACGGGAAAGTGAAGCCTGTGAGTTGAGATAACGACAGTTTATTAAGACAGGAAAATTAATAACAATAATAATAATAATAATAATAATAGTAATAATGTGTACAAAATAAGTGATGCACAATGCAATTGCTCACCACCTGTTGACCGATGCCCAGCCTATCCCCGAGCAGCCGGCCCCCCCACCCCGGCTAGCCACCCCTATATATTGTTCAGCATGACGTCAGGTGGTATGGAATACCCCTTTGGCCAGTTTGGGTCAGCTGTCCTGGGTCTGTCCCCTCCCAGCTCCTGCTGCACCCCCAGCCTGCTCGCTAGCAGGACAGAGCGAGAAGCTGAAAAGTCCTTGGCTTGGTGTAAGCACTGCTCTACAACAATTAAAACATCAGCATGTTATCAGCGCTCTTCTCATCCTAATCCAAAACATAGCACCCTGCCAGCTACTAGGAGGAAAATTAACTCTGTCCTACCTGAAACCAGGACAAATCTCTTTTCTTAAATTCTGAAGGTTCAGATATCCTAATCTATTCTCAGTTTCACAGTTTGCTGACAATTTTTTAGAACTGAGCAGTAGAATGTGTGGCCAGAATTCATATTTTTTGCTATCAATTTTTGAAGCACCACCTACGCAATGTTTTCATATTTACCCCCAAGGCTGGTACTGTTTTTGACATGGCCTTATGATTAGTCAAACATTATTTGCAGCCTGACTTCTTAATGAAAGAAATCTAAGCATGCCCAGAGTCCCAGTTTAGCTTTTGTCAAACCCATTATATTCACACTTAACATCCTGAGAGCTACCTTCATTGGCACTGGAGTTAGAGGCTTCTATCTTGATTCAGTTGTAAACCCCATTTCTCGTTTTCTTGGTCCATCCAAAGGAAGTTTGGAGTGGTAACTCCATTGTCTTGTCTCAAAAACTAGCCCTTACCTTTTCCCTGTGAAAACACTACAGGACATTTCATGTTCTTGTCTGAATAACCTGCCAATTAAAATAACCTATGACTTTTTAAATAAATAAGCCTATTTTAATCCCAAACTATATAAGAAAACAAAGTTTTCTGCTGACACACACACAAAAAAACCCTGTTTTGCTTGTGGCAGCAAGACTGTCCCCTTTGAATCTGGATGCTATTGCAATTGACTTGTTGTCTTCTCAGATATAAAAGGTACTTGTAAACCAACATTGAACTCTGTCTTTGTGAATATAACAGTACTTTGCCCTTATGCAAAATACCTTTAGAACAAAACAGAATATGTTACTTTCATCTAAACATCAAAAGAAGTATTTTATTTCTCAAAAGTTATCACTTGCTATATGCCATAGAAGTACTAGAGATAAGAGGTAATTCATGTTTTGTTAGCCAAGCGAAATTCCAGTTGCAGGAGGAAAAGGTTCAAAGTACTATGTTATAGTATTTATTGCAGAGCACTTAGATGCCAGTGGCAGCTGGCATTGTAAGAAATTAAGACAATGAAGAAATGTTGGCATTTACCATATAACCTCACTAAAATATTGCATTCTGCAATTTATTTTGCACTCTCCTCCTGGATGGAAGACCATGGCCCTTCATAAAGTGGTCATTTATAATAGTGAATTATGCTCAAATGGTGTTAGGCCTTTCTTACAATGCTTCCAAAAGAGAACTGAATCTTTACTGACATTTAGCAAAATTAATAATAATCTTGAAAAATCTAAACCATAGAAAAACTATAGGAAAAAGAGGGTCAAATGTCAACAGCAGTGCTGTATTCACAGAAACAGCCTTGCTAAAAGCCAGGAAAGCATCCCAGTGGTGGGTAGTACTCCACAGAAATAATGCTATCAGGATGGCTGTCCCACTGAGAAAGTAAGAGCAAGGAGGAGCCACAGAAGCGGTTGCATATTTATGGTAGCTGAATCATTCAAGTGTCATAAATGGTACTGGTCAAACCTGACTTTGGCTGAGGTGGCCATGGCAGAAGAGAGGACAGAGATGACTTGAGGTCAGAGAGGTACTCCTTGGGATGCCACCTGTGCTCTATGCTGCTTCCTGCCACCACCAGCTGGCTGTGCAGGGAATACCTGCCATTTAACATCATGTGTTCTGCATAAAATTGTTATAACACACCAGAAAAGTTGATGCCACACTTCAACTGCAAGAACAAAAGTTGTTCTAATTAAGTCTCTTGATATTTGAGTCTTTTAATAGTCTTTTAATAAATATTGTCATATCTTGTAATCAGATTGATGACAAGTTAATTTACCACTGTGAAGATTTTGGCTGAGAGTGGATCTTTGGACTGAAGTAGAATTTAAAAAAAAGCATGGAGCTGAAGCAGGACTATAGATGTGTCTTTCATACTGAACAACATGTGTCATTGACCTTAAAAAGTCTGAACGAAGTAGTTTCCCTCTGCAGTCAACAGAAACATATTCTTCCAGGGGACAGTTTAAAGCAGGAGACTGTTCTCACCAAAGAAGGAGCCTAGGATATGAGCTTAGTAAATAAGCACCTAAAGTTAGTCAGGACCAGCAGCCACAAAGTGTGCCTACTGGTTTAAGTTAAGCCATTAATTCTACTTCAGCCTATCACCAAAATGACAATCAGAAGAAATAACATCTGTGCGGGGCACAGCCATGCGCTCTTGGTCCAGTGGATCTTCGTCATCCTTAAGCCCTGTTTTACATGAAAGAGCACAGTCACAAACTAAACTTACATATTCCTCTTCAGCATGCATACGCGATGTTCATCTGTCCTTGTGGGAGTCAGCATTCGAGATAATATACATGCATTGTAATACCTCTGAACATGTTTATTTAAAGTCAGCCACTGCAAGATGTTATGCTAATACTGCACAGAATGACGTAAATTAGGATGAATTGACTCAGATCCTCAGATCTTATTGCCAGGAGCACCCTCTACAGAGAAGCATCAATAGAAAGTGTTATTTTATTATTACTAAGATGTGTCAGTCAAATTCAGAGTCCCATGTTCAGGCTCCACATAAATATGTGTTAAGAAACAATACCTGTCCAAAAGAGCTTACAGAGTGGGGCAAGAAAGACTTATCATAATAAAGGGTACTTTTATTTTAGTTTTCTCTAACAGAAAACAGCGCATACAGGGATTAAGTATATATACCTGGCACCAAATTGGAAGGAACCCAACAGGAAAGTCAAAATCCAAACCAAACATCTGACTCCACATTAGTGATTTAACTCTTTCTCTTGTACATGACTAGCTGGCATCATGTCAAACACTGCATAGTGCTTTTTACTTTGGGGAAGCAAATTTCTCTAGCATCAGCACAACCTTAATTGCCATATCATGTGTCTCTACTCTTAAAATACATGATTTATAGCTATTGCCTTTTCAAAGTCCACCCTTAAAACAATTTTCATAAACACTTAAAGCTTTTCAGGTGTAGCATGATGAACGATATTTCTCTGGGGGAAAAAACGTGTGAATTGTTAGTAGTATCGCTGTTATGAATTCAATATCTTCACTGTTAAGAAATCAGGTATTTTCACAAGGAATGAAAAATATTATAATTATAATATTATTATATAAATAATATATAATATATTAAATATTATATATAATAATATATAATATATTGTATAATATATATTATAATAAATAATATATAAAATTATAATTATATAATATATATTATAATCAAATATGCTGAAGAATAAAAGTGTAATGAGTCATTTAATTTTATCATGAGAATACAAATTCACTAAGTGTCTGAAGTACACACAATTCTCATTACATGTCCTTCAGTTTGCTGCTCCTCTGAATTCTTGAATACAGTAATTCTTAAAATGAAAGCAGAAAAATCAATGAAATCTATTATTCCTGATGAACCATGTTATTGTAATGATTTGGTATATTTTACTCATTATAGTTTTCTCAGTTTGAATTGTAGAAGGGGAGGGAAGAGTAGTAGACAGGAGGAAAAGGCAGAAGGGAATACTGTCACAGTCAGATATTACCAGAATTTGTTTCAGTCGATGACATTCTTTAAAGCTGAACTTCAGTAGATTTGTATGCATTAAAATGCATTTTATCTGCATGTCATAATTACTTGCTTTCATTTCAATTATGTTCTTTTGAAGTGTTAAAATGGCAGTTGTGCCCTCTGCAGTGTTAGGCTTCTGACTTAGACCAAAATCCAAACAGATTTGGAATGAAGCTGTTTTTGCTGACTTCTCCTAGGCCTATATGGTGCTCAGCTAGATATATCTGCTGGGGTTCTATTCTAACTGAATAGTCTGGGGACGTGTAATTAAGTTGTGTTAACTGTTTGCTGATGTAGTCACTTTACCAGATGAAGAAGATACCAATAAACCTAGATAGTATAAATACATAACTTTTAAATAGCTAGATGGAAGAAATTAAAGCCTTCTGCTTAATAGGCCAATCAGGCTTTTAATTACGCAGGAGTCTATAGCAAATGAATTCAGTTGGTCCAACAGAGATATATATATTTTTAGGGCGGGAACACAAAACTATGTATGTAATAGCTTAAGCACATAGGGAAGAGGTCCTCATCCATATGTGTAGCTCCCAGTGTACCTTGGGCACTTAAAACCTGCTATTTCACTCATTCACTCCAAAGCAATTTGAAAAGAGGGTATATAGGCCAAGATAATGTATTGGTAGCTAAAGAACTCCTGAGCCAGACTGTAAGCTACACAAGCCTAGGAACTTTGCTTCCCCAGCATTTTCTTTCAGGGAACAGACAATATTTGCATTGCTGTATCTAGCCTCTTTTTTTCATATGCTGAGAAAACATATATTAGAATACTTAGCATGTGCTCAATAAATAGCTTCCAAAATGGACAGTAACTAGCAGTTTGGGATTGCCTTCTTTTGGGAGAATACGTTTGCTGGAGAGCTTGATTTTGATTAGTTTTCTCTTTAGGTTGTTTATCCTACTTGTATTCACAGTGTCTTATTTCTGTAGCATGTGATCATCACTTGGCCATGCAGTGTCAAAACCTTGCTCCATTCATATCAGTTCTAGAGGGTCTCTCAGATACCAGCATAGGTGGAATGAAAAGCAGAATAGGGTTTTTACAGAGTTTGTAACTGTTCTGTGGTACCTGTGACCTAGAAAGTGAGTTTCAATGGTCACATTTTCTTTCTTCCTATTTCACTTCAGCGTGAGCATCTGTTTTTTACTCTCCACTGTATGTCATGGCTGCAAAGGGCTACAGTCACTGCTTTCAGTTTCAGCTTGAACAAGAACACTGATCCCATTAATTCAATGAACTGGGTACTCAGTCCACAGCCTGGCTGTCTGCTGGTAAATTCATTGCAGGCTTACTTTTTGAAAGTGATGTTTCCTAGTTAAAAATAATAGCTTTCAGAAATACAGGTTTAACTACCAAGAAATGAAACGGGAGAACAAAACAACTCCATTCCCAAGCAGAGAATTTAGAACAGAAAGAGTACTTCCATTAGACATTGGGCAGTGCCTCGTGGGACGTTTTCATTTTGGGAAAAGGGAAAAGGATGTGATAACTGCAATACTGAAGGATGATGCCTATTGATAGACAATGAGGCTGGTAATGTCTCTGCTAGGTTTACTTCTGTAAGTCTGACTTCTCTCAATTTTGTGTAAAATGTAGAGAAAATTCTCTTCCTATATCTCTAAATAACAGCTTCAGTAACCTCATAGCAATTACCTGGACTTTCGTAAGGATATACTGGCTCACTTTCCATCACAAAATGTTCATTCTGCTCAGATTTGGTGGATTGTTACAGTTCAGTAATCTTAATCCCAGAATGGAAGGTAATTTTTACAATACAGAGGGACCATTCTGTGGCACTGTGTTTCACCTCCATTGATTTTAGTTTCTGCAGGCCAAGCACTTTTTTTCTCCCTGACTCAAGCTCCTCATCTTTTAAATAAAATATGCATTGTTCCATGCCAGTGACAGAATCTGTGAAAGGGCCATGGAAATCCTATCCATCAACTCTGCAGGAACCAGCTCTGTCTGGCCATCAATCTTCACACTTTCTGACTGGAAAAGGATGCTGTCTGCTCTGAGAACTGACTCAAAGAAGGGCCTTTAATGTTTGGTTCACTTTCCTCAGGAAGGAACACTGCCTTGAAAGAGAGGACAGAAGCCGTGGGGAAAATCATAGGAAATAAAAGTTACTGACAACACCTGGCTGAACTAAGTGGTGTTTTAAAGGGAGTGTGCTCTCTGGCTGCACATATCCTTCTTTCTTCCTAAACTTCCACACTCTGCTGTGCTGATATTTATTCAGACAGTGCTATGGTTGCCACAGGGGAGTCCTAAGGTGACAAAAAGGTAGGAGGAATACTGGGTACTCCAAATGAGAGGTGGAATATAAAGCAATAAAAGGCTTCAGGTTTCTTTTGGTTGGTTGGTTGGTTTTTGTGTGTGTGTGTATTAATCCTATCTGATAAATGAAGACCTTCTAGCCAGAATTATAACTCAGCTGGGTTTGTTTATACTTTGGAAAGCAGTAAGAGAAGCTCCCTGCCAAGGTGATGCTAGGGAAACCCAGCAGGTCCTCGGAGGATGTGACCAAGACTGTCACATGGGAGTTTCTTGCACCTATTGGAAGAGGGCACAGAGGCTGATCCACCACCTCTCTTTGGTACACACACGCAGAGCAATCCTATTTGACATTTTCTTTCCATTCAGGAAAGTCATTGCCATACAGTTGTTCTTAATTTTTCACCTGTTCTCTTTAGTAAGGTGAACAAGATTAGAACAGATTGTAAAAAAATAAATAAATAAATAAAATCATTTTAAAATGGCTTTTATATCTTTGGCTTACCTTTAAATGACCTAAATACTAATAGAGGACAAAATCAGCTTTGTAATTGGAGGTCCTCCCCCTTTCTTCACTAGGGTGACTAATTTCTATCTTTTTTGTCTCGAGCGTAGTCAATGCAGTAGCTATTAGAGTTTAGTTAATGCCAGTTTTTTGCCTACATCTACTTTTTTTTTTTTTTAAAGTGTGACTATTATTCTGGTTCCTGCAGCACCGTAGGTGAGCATGGCCCTTTGCAGGCAAATGAAAAGACCATCTCATTCTCTTCAGAGCTTAACATTTAAGTTCAAATCTCCAATTCTTATTTTCAGACCAGTATTATACCATGCAGAGCAAAGAGGTGACCATGGACTCTCTTTCCTGCAGAGATATATTATATGTTGCAGTGACGTCCCTATATTTTCTTGAACAGCTTGAGAGAAAAGTGACACGTTCAAACTGCACTTGCAGATATCTCACAATTTAAAATAAATTCTAGGCATTCGTGAGGAATTGTGGTTACTTCATTCATCTAGGCTACAAGATGTCTTAATGAGAGGCTATTTTAAGAGGCAGCATGGCCGTGGAGGAAGGTTTGGGAGGTGCAAAAGAATGAATGGAAGGAGAATGGGTGCTCTGAATAATGGAACAGATGAAAACTGAGACATACATCCATAATTAGTGGGATTACACTCAGGATGAATATTGCTTTGTTTTTCTACACTCATGTAAATTCATTATGTGCTGTATGCATATAAAGCTAGCAATTAATTGGATACTCTATCATCAAGTATTGTTTGTAATACAAAGGTTGTATTCTAAATAAAATAAATCTAAACTTGTTATTAGATGCTACAAAAATGCTCTCGTGCAGTGCATTCGCATTTTGAAAACAAAAGGAACGAAGTATATCCACCATTTCTCTGTCTCCACGGAACTTTTCTGACAGATGTTAATGCAGACAGTCTACATGTATTTTACAAGGACCCCCAAAACATCCTGCTCACAAACTGTGCCTCTGCCATTGCATTTCCATGAGGGACTGTGATTTGGATTGCTTATTCCTGATGCATTAACACTGTTCTTTGCTAACTAATAACCTTAGCCATGAATCTCAGACTTTTTAATGGGCTCTAATGACCCTTATGGGAAAATTCCAGTTTTGATCTCTTTAGTAACTACAAATGCAAATATAAGTCCCTCTCAGTTAACAGCTTGTTATGCTTAAGAAGTAAAGAGCACCGGAAATTATTATGGCCCATATGTTACTAAAAGGGTTTGATGTAGATTAGTGGCTTATGTAACGGGTGGGTCTAACCCACATTGGGTTTAATTTAGGGGGTTTTCTCCTTTTTAAAGAAAAGGCTTGTTTCCTAATGATATACTTGACTACTAATTCAATTTACATTTTGTTGCTCTTAGGCACAATCAGCATACATTGGAATAAACATTTAAAGCCCCTTACAAAACAATTTGTTGCTTTTGCCATTATTCGTTTTACTTTTTGAGTAGTGTTCTTGTTTTTCCTGATGAAATCGTCTAGTTAGGTTTGAATTGGAATTACAGAAAATGCAAATTAAAACAATGAGTAACAATCTGCAGTCTTCTGGGGGAAATGAAAACAACTTCAAGGAAGTTCAACAATGATGGAAATTTTTCGAGACCTGGTCTAAACAAAGGCCAGAAGATAACTCCAGACATACAAAGAAAATTTAGTCAATGTCAATGATATAGAATAGCACAAGTGGACAGTTACATACCATAGTTGGTAAACAAACAAAACAAACAAAAAGTTGATGTTCGTGATGAATTCTAAATTTATCACTAAAAAACCTTCAAAATTTCAAATTTTTAAAATGTTTTTTTTGTGTGTGTGTGATTTGTGTTTCTCAATAAACATTAACATTATTTCAGTGCTGCATCTTAGAAAATGTAGGTTGTATCCAGACACTCAACACAGTTTTTCAGAGAAGACATATGTTCACTTGTGATGTGTCAGTATTTTATTGCCAACTTGATGTGCTCTGGGGCAGTTCTAAAATGCTGAGCTGTTTTAGAAACAGTTCCAAATTAAATCAGAGACGTACAGAGATTCAGCTTCTCTGAAAGGCAATTTAAAATAACAATAAAAAGGAAAAAAAACTCATCCATCTTTTATTAACCAGGTATTAGCCTCATTGTTAATTTGAAATGAATCTAAATGATTCACAAGACATTTCTTTCCTCCACAGAAGTCATATTAATACATTCTCATTATCTCTTTATACATGTACTAACTTAGGTTTTACCACCGTTATGACTAATTTACTAGTAAGGAAATCGGGGCTATTTGTTTGTGATTTCTGAATTTCTCCTTCCTGGGATGTCTTTTAACAAAAACAAACAAACAAACAAACAAACCCTGTATTTAATCATGTATCACTCCCTCTCACACTGGTATCAAGACTACTTTAGGGAACAGGCTACCTACAACAGTTAGCAGGTTAGCAGTTTCATATCTAAATTCCTTTAGCATTTTTTTCCTCATAGATGAAGGCCTTTATTACCTCAGACTGCTAATACAGTGTCCCTCATGAGAAGGTTGCAAATCTCTGAAAGCTTCTCCAGAATGTATAATTCCTGATGCCAACAATTAACTTGCCTATTTCCCCAATACAGATACAACTCCCACTTCTGAAAATATATTTATTTTACTCTTACACTGAATTGTTAATCATTCTTGCTTTAGGGGGTTAATTTTGCTTGTTTTGTTTTGGTTGTTTGGTTTGTTGGTTGGGTTTTTGTTAGTTTGCTTTTTTTTCTCTGAAAATCATTTTAAATTTTTATTCCCAGCGTGGAATATGGTAATGTCCTGAAGCAGTCTTCAGGTTACCTGTAAACATTTTACCCAGTTAGCAGTTCCTTTTAATTTCCTCTCAGTAAAATTCTTTACTTGATTATAGTTTCACACCTTATGTTATTACTGCGAATTTGTGTTTTGACCTCTCAGACCTAGAAGAAGTCAAATTTGCATACTTTAAGGCTCTTTTACCAAGGAGAACTTCAGTGGCTGCATCTTAAACAGGTTATATGGTCTGCTTGAAACTAAATCAAGAATATTTTTTTCTTTGTGGATTTTCTGACCAATTAATTAAAGAAGCAAACATTTACAATGTTTAAAATAATATTTTCTGCTACTTGTCTTATTATGACAGTCTATCTGGAAGACATGAAGTCTTTGGGATTTCTAATCTGGTAGCCTCTTGGTCTTCTTACCACACTATCGCCTTTGTCCCACCTTGGTGGAATGCTCAGTATGACTGTATTCTTTCTGCAGTCGCAAAGAACTAAAGCCCAGAGGGAATCTGTAATAATGGTTCACACAGATAGAATACTTAGTTTCCCAGTTTCTCCATCTTTACTGGTTCAGAGCTCTAACACTAATACAAGCAAACACATTTATTCAGTCTTAGCTGGCTCACCAATTTCTGTGTATGTTCTGAAATGGGGATTTACTTGTTAAAGATGCAATTTGCTATTGTTTTTCTGCATTTTACATTTCCATTCTATCCTTTATTTGAGGATATAACAGTTTTGTACTTCATCCCTGTGAAATACACCATCCTGAACTATGTGCTCTTTTCACATTTCTTGACTTTCTCCCAGTCTTAGCTTAAAAATTCCCCCTTACCTTTTTAATTTTAGTTATCAGTTATCAGGTTCAGATTTGGATTACACAGACTCTGTCCACAGAGTAATAAATCAGACAGTAATAAATCTTAGCTGTCTTTCCCTGCAGCGTGTTTTCGATGAAGCAATGAGTCTCTACCTCGCCATCTGCTGCCATGTGTGGGCTTGCTAAGCTTGAACTTCTCTTCCTACCTACGCTTAGATTTCGTCTCCACATCTCTTCTGACCATCACAACACTGTTGACATTTATCCCTACTGTTTTTGAAGAGATCAGTTATGTGCTTCAAGAGGTCTGCCACTTTTGTCCTTGACAGATGAAAGTGGGTCTTCTCTTTATGTAAGAGCCATTATAGTGACCACAAGATTAGATATTTATATGTCAGATAATTGCAACCCTTCATACTACTCACCAGATACTGAAAAGTTGTATGACAGTCCAAATGAGGCAAATGCAAAGTAAAAGCAGCTTTAACAGGGACAGTTTCTTCCCATGTGTTTTCACATACCTATGTGACTATAAATGCAAGTACACAAAGTAATCAGATTCAAAATAGCCAGGAAATGATCTTGGAATCACTGTTGGAAATATGTTGAAAAAGTCAATTTTCTGCTCAGCTGTGATCTTTAAGAACTGTTTAAAAAGATGAAGAAAATAGACAACATCATTGTGTCACTGAAAATATAAACAGTTCACCCGATATCTTGAATACTGTGTGCCAACCCTGTCAGGCCCGTCACCTCAGGAGTATGAAACAAGACTAGACAACTTGAGGTGAAAGGAGGTAGAGTAGGGAAGGACTTCTGAAGAAGGAGAGGCTGAACAGGGTAGGACATTTTAGTTCAGAAAAGAGGCAATAGCAAAGAGAGCAGAAAACATGAACAGCAGGAAGAAGATAAATGGGGGATAATCTTCTCTTACTTCCATAAACATGGAAGCTATCACTCACCAAAGAAAATTACCAGGTGGCATGTTAAGACAAGAAAAAAAAATCACTTTTCCACAAAATGCACAAACTGTGGCAGGCATTCATGGGTTATGACTGGGCAAATTCAGAGAGGAAGTGGCAGCAATGTCAAACATGAAGCTCAAATGACAACCTCTGGCTGAAGAAATCCCTAAAATGCAGATTGCTGAAAACAGAGAGCGCAAACTGCAGGGAATAACACTCTCCACTTGCTATAATATTATTTCCTTGAGCAAGTACTTCTGATCACATCAGAAACAACAGAAGGGGTAGGAAGATTTTTGGTCTGATGCGGTACAGTTGGTCTTATAAGGTCCTTTAAGACTGAAGCCATCCAGAGAAATGAACATTGAAATTGAGGATCCAGATCTTGGCATCTCTCTATTATAATGCTGGCCAAATGCACTTGGGTTTTATTGTTTTCCTTTCACTACTTTCTATACACTACAGTATTATTCTATGACAACACAAGTAGTAAACAAGCTTCTAACTGTTTGTACAGATTACAGCTTTTATGACAAAAATATTTTCCATCTGGAAATGAGTTTTAATATTCTAGATAGAAGAAATATCCTGTGTGTAAATCTTTCTCTTGTAGATGTTGCTGCTATAGACACAACTTTACGTGATTGAAACAAGTGATTTAAGATTATACCATACTTGCAATCAACTACCAAATGTATTTGTCGGATATGCAGTTGAGACAAAGAGGAATGCAATGTGTTCTACCCACAACGAACCATAAATAACAAAAAAGGCATAACATGAGATGGAAAAGATTGTACAGTATTTTTGTGGACTTGTTTGCAATATCTGAATCAAAAGTGTGTTCCTGAAATGGTTAAAATTGACCTGAAACCAATTTTTATATACTTTTGATTAATCTCTTGTTGCAGTTACACAAACTACAGATATATATAAATTGTACATGTAAATGTGGAGGGAACTCTGAGAAGACGTGCTAAGAACTAGTCAGCTTGCATACTGAAAATATAGACAAGAATACTATATATTTCAAGCGCACTAGAACAAGAAGGGATTCTTAAATTTAACAGGGAGGAGAAATTATGA
Organism: Cygnus atratus; assembly: GCF_013377495.2. Classification (NCBI taxonomy): domain Eukaryota; kingdom Metazoa; phylum Chordata; class Aves; order Anseriformes; family Anatidae; genus Cygnus; species Cygnus atratus. The sequence continues at coordinate 110,220,884 of NC_066362.1, forward strand.
TGCCTTGAAGTTTGATTATAACAGAAAGGGGATATTAAAGTTCCAGAGCTCAGGAGAATTTCAACTTGGCAGAAAAGGGCCTGGGGGTCCTGGCACACATCAAGCTGAACATGAGCCAGCAATGTGCCTTTGCCACAAAGAAGGCAAATGGTGTCCTAAGCTGCATTAGCCAAAGTGTTGCTATCAGGGTGAGGAAGGTGATCCTTCCCTTCTACTCAACACTAATGAGGACACACATGGAGTGCTGGGTCCAGTTCTGGGGCCCCCAGTACAAGAGACACATGGGGCTACTAGAGAGAGTCTAGGGAAGGGCCACAAAGGTGATGAAGGGACTGGAACATCAGCCCTATGAGGAAAGCCTGAGAGAGCTGGGGCTCTTTAGCCCAAAGAGCAGGCTCAGGGGAGATTTACTGATGGAACTAGATGATCTTTAAAGCCTCTTCCAACCCAAGCCATTATATGATCAATATGATTTTATGAAATAACTGAAAGGAGAGTACAGAGAAGATGGAGCCAGGCTTTTTTCAGTGGTTCCAGATGACAGGACAAGAGGCAACGGGCACAAACTGGAACAAGGGAGGCTCCATCTGAACATCAGGAAACACTTTTCTACTGTGAAGACGATGGAGCACTGTCACAGGTTGCCCATAGAGGTTGTGGAGTCTTCCTCCTGGGAGACATTCAAAAGTTAACTGGATGTGGTCCTGGGCATTCTGCTGTATGTTTCCCTGCTTGAGTCAGCAGGGGTTAGACCAGATCACCTCCAGAGGTCCCTTCCAACCTCAGCTATTCTGTGATTCTGTGATTCATGGCATCGTCAAGACCAACGCAGAGTAAGATTAAAGCAGAGTAGAATGACTTGTGTTCCTAGAGCAGAGGGGCAACACAGAAACAATATGTGGCTTCATGAAATTTGGGGTTATAAACACAACCATAGGCTGTGAATGGAAAAGCAGAAATGCAAAGGGACCCCTTCAAGATTTCAGAGCAAAAGGCTACAAAAAATAAGTTGCTATTAGGTAAGAAATGAACACAAACACTTAATGTAAAAGTCAGAATACAGTTGGGAATTGTCATAGAGCAGGAGGTAGTGGGCATATGAAAGACTCTTTAGGAGGTGTTGCTACATCTTTTTTTCAGTGATTGTCCTCACAATTACTCCTGGGAGTAAAGGAATACCTTGATCTCTGTGCCCGTTCACTTGGCATCATTTCTGAAACTGGCATGCATTTGCTTTCCATCTCCTTTTCTGCTCTGCTTAGGGAGTCCTAAGTCCTAATGGAAGCTGCTATTCACATTATTTTGGAAGCTTTGATCATGAGTTATTTATGCTAACAGTTGCTCTTATCAGCTATGGCAGCTAAGCTTGCATGTAATGTGATCATATATGAAGTCCTTGGACACTGACTGAAGGAATGAATGCTCCTTCAGAAAAATTCTGTACTTTGCTGGAAAATTAGCACAACTCCATCAGCCTTAAAGAAGTATACCAGTTTTCCCTGGCTGCAGAACTCCCACTGTTTGTCCAGGGATGCAGTGTGACAATTTCCCATCATTACCAGCATGGTGGAGCTATTTGGAGCTGGAGCAGGCTAGAGGTTACCAGCTCTCCCCAGCAACACAAGTATCATCAAGCAATGCTAGGCACTACTTATCTATCTTGATAGCACACGAGTACCTGCTAAGTGTGTCTCAGAGCCCATTGGTAATTCTGGAGTTCAATCATTCAAGAGCATTTAGAAAACAAGCACACCTGAACATTTAAATGATGATCAGGTATCCTGTTACCCATTCAAAACTATACTTTTCTATCTGAAACTAGCTAAAAATATATATTTTTTAAAAACGTAGTTACCTAGAACAAACACAATACCTCCAAAGAAAGTATTTATTAAAAAAAAAAAAAGTTTTAAAATAAAAACAAGTTTTACAGCCTTCTTTATAGACGTGAGAAAATGAAGAGATACATTTTTTGAAAAGGGAAAAATATTAAAGTTTTTTTTTTTTTCTGAAATTAAATTCTTTGAGAAATAGCAGCTGTACTCAAGCTAGCAAGAACACACCGAGCAGTACCTTCCCCTGCCAGGAGCTAATATTCCCTTTGAATTCACCCCACCTGGGATTTTAGCCATGTTACTGACATTAGTTTTCTAATGTGACTAACCCACCTATGTGGGTTTATCCCCCTGATGCAAGACCCCACAGTGCTAAAACAAGATTACAGTCTCCTTATTTCTTCTAGTAAATCTGGTTTGTAAAACATTTTAGGTGCCTCTGAGCTGAGTAGGGCTTGCAAGTTATTTAAATTCACTGCAACAGTAAGCTTGCTGGCACTGATGCTGCTCTCCTGACTGTCATTCATCTTCTCTGCTAGGTCCCTTATAGTTCATAAAATATTCCATATATTCCATTTCACATGTAGAAAAGGAAAGAAAAGGAACTTTAATCTTCCATTTTGTTTAAAATACATATGCAGGGGGGTTTTGTTTGGTTTGGTTCGGTTTGGTTTTGGTGGTTTTTTTTGTTTTGGTGGTGGTGGTGGTGATTTGCTTGTTTGTTTGTTTTTCAGCTGTTAACTGTATCACAGTTTGGAAATGAGAAAATTGGGCTGCAACAGATTGATTGAGTTTGTTTTCCACTATACTGGGTCCAAACTGGGAGCTGTTAATTTTGTCTGGGAAGGTACTGTTGAAGTCAAGCTGGAAAACAAACTGATTAACAGTTAAAATGAAAGAGCTGCACAAGGAGAGGAGACAATGGCTTTGCACAGCTGGAGAAGCAGAAACCTCCTCTGGGATTTTGGGAACCAGCAGGATGCGGCTAGAAGAACCTGATAAAACGACATGAAGTTAGACTGGGATTTGCTTCCTGGTAGGTCACAGGCCTGGTCACAAACACACCTTGTAGAAACCTCAGATATACTCCACTACTGCACATGGGCCCTTACTGCCACATCTCTGGTGAGCAGTTTTATCTCCAAGCACACCCTTGGGGCTTGCCTTGAACAAGGGGAATCCATAGGGTCCAGTCAGTTGTCAGTGCCCACCTTGAGTTAATAAATGCATTGATGTACCAGCAGTGAAGGCCTGCAAGTATGGCAATGCCTTGTTTTTGGGAGGCAGTGCAGAGGGTCTGTGCATGCTAATCTCCCCCTGATGCACACTCTACAACGGTCTCTGATGGGCAAGGTGTCCATCTGCAAACCAAAGTCTGCACTGCAGCTGCCAGTTCAATTTGTATCTTGTCAATAAAGCAGCAGAGCCACCAGGGCTCTGCATTGCTCTCTAGTAATGAAGCTTAAGTTAATGCCAATATTAGTTCCTCGTTCAACAAAGAAAAAAAAGACAGCCCAAAAATAATATCCCTGGAAGAAAAAACAAACCATGTACAATAGACAGAGCTGTGTTCCCACTGATTTATTTTTTTTTTTTATAAACGGAATTACCTTCTCTTTGGGGTTTCATTAAATACGAGCCCCCTAAAGCTTGTTTCTTCGTAGTTTGGAGTTTTTAAATCAGGATTTGAAATTCCCAGTTGATGAAGCAGCTGATGAATTTCTTGGCAGCCTTGTCCAGGGATGTATTTTGTGTAAGGTCTGTTTTTTTCTTTTGTATGGCATTTGGTACCCTCCTTGACTTGCCTGAATGCCTCACGACAAATTTAATTATTCCTTTCAAATGTATGCAGCCAGCTAGATTCCTCTGGATCTCATGTGTATAGTTTAATGATACATTTATTAGCATGAAAATATCAACAAAAATTGACTGACTCAGGCAAACTATTTATTGTTTTGTGTAGTTCTCCCCAAGACTAAAATGCGCTTTCAGGCGTTAGATAGACAACCTGACAAAACTCTTGCCTGTTGAAGCCAGTGAGTATTGTACTGTTAAATGGCTACAGGCAGGATTTTACTGGCAGTTTTGTGCTGCGAGTCACCTCGTGGCAGGCTCCCAGATTGACTTCAGGCAGTGGCAATGCATGGGTTTACCCCAGCTGACAGCCTGGCTGCTCCATTTCACACTCTACAAACAACCTGTGCCTGCTCAGTAATGTATACAAGCATGTACTTAGAGTTAAGCATGCACTTAAATGTTTGCTGAAGTGGGCTTCAAAGCACAAAAAATGGATATAGTTTCCTCTTCTAACTACCCTTATTTAAATAATTTAATCTACTATTTTGCATGCTTTTAGGGAAATGATGCTACGAAGAGCTCTGATTACCTGCTGTCAGTGAGCTGTGTGACTTTTTCTAGCTCAGAAACAAAAGCTAACAGTTAAATGCTGCTTCACTGAAAGCAATTACTTTAATGCATTGTCTAAGTGCTCATATAAAAGATACAATTAATAAAAATGCATTGACTCAAGTGTTCTTATGCACAATGTCCATATTCCTTCAGGCTAACAGGTAGGAAAGGCTGTATTCTGAAACAGATTTCAGTTTTCTTGCCAATGACTATTTCTACCAGTTAATGTCTTTTGCTTGGAATTAGTGCTACAGAAGATACCAATATTTTTGTCACAGAATGCTGAGTGACATCTTTTCCCCGGAGTGCCATCTTGTAACTTACATCAAGCACAACTATATGCTTTTTTAGTCTGAATTTAAACAGCCTAATGATGGGTTTTAGTCATTACTATAGTGGAAGTTGTGGGCAAATGTGAAAATGGTGTGATCAACACTTTGAGTTCACTTTGATCACTGCTGAAAGACTGTTAGTTGCTTTTTACTAACATGCCTGAAAGAAATTTTCTGACTTTGTTGTGGCTTGTTTTCCTTCTAGCTAGTTCTAAAGGAATTGGTTGATTTTCTTTCTTTCACCCTCCTAAAAGCCACAGTCTAACTCTTCCAACATGCTTTTTTAGAGATTCTGTATTTGGATGTTTGGAGAATTGAATTTGGGACTTTTTTGTTTTGTTTTGTTTTGTTTTTCAATTGGAGAAACTCAGACAAATCAGGTGCTGAAAAGAGCCCCAAAGAGTTACAATTAAGATCTCAAAGGCTGCAGGTTACTTTAGAAGTCCCTTGCATCTCTAGTTCACCATTCACCTGCAGTCTCCCCAGTCTCCACTTACCTACGGCAGCATTCCCACTGTCATCTTTCTTCTACTGCTTCAAATGCTGTAGCATGTAATTTTAAATTTAAAACATCTCTATCTCTACCCAAAACTCCTGCATGATATTAGAATTTAAATATGGAAATTGTTAGCTTGACAGCTTTAGCCAAGCTAATGAACCTTGAGCTCAGTATTTTCTGTCTTCTATCTCATATTATTTAGGAAATGCTCACAATGATACACAATGTCATTTATAAAAAGAGAGCTCTTCCATGCTAGTTGCCAAATATTCATGTGCATGCAAAGGCAGGCCTTGTGCCAAGGAAGGTATCACTGTAATCATTCTCAGCTCTCTATTTTCACCACTTACATGCGGTTAGTAATATCTGCACTTACTCCACATCACAGTACCATCGCCAGCTGTGAAAAAAATCTTCCAATACTTTTAAAAGCAGAAAATAGGTGCCTGTCCTTTCCCTCTTTTCTTTCTAAGTCTATTTGGACTACTAAGCCTACCGTGTAACAAATCACTAATGCTGATTAGAGAAATCTTCCCTGTAAATGAAGAGAATGCCTCTATCGGTAGAGCAGTAAGAAGAAAATATGCTTTGGCAATTGAAGGAATAGACTGGCTTTGCAACCATTCAATTTCTCAGCAAGCACGTTAGACAGTTTCAAGTTTCTCTTCTGTCAATGCTTGATGTTGAATGCACTATGCATCCGCAGCAAACTGTATATATATATGTGTCAGTCATCAGTGACCAGGTCTGTGTAAGAAGAAAGGAACATTGCAACCTGAAATCGAAATAATGTCTGGATCACATTTTTACTTTGTGTTTTAAGGATATTTCCCTTTGTAGTACATTATAAGAAAAACTCTACTAAATGCCTTTCTGCTTCCCTAGAGTACTACCTGCTTATTCTAGGGCTATGATTGATAAAGCTGTGAAATACACAGTCTATACCTGTGACCAGACCAATATGTACATGCAGACAACATCATTTCAGATTGCAGACTTAAACTTTGAGGAATAGCCTTAGGCCCTGCCTTAGGACTCCCTCTGTAGTTGCTTTGATATGACAAATGCAGTCATACATGGACTGATATATAAAAACAAAAAGAATGGGGAGAAGAGGAAAAAAAATCCCTAGTCAGTGTTGAGCATGATAGAGTGATTTAAAATGAGACATCAGCCCAAATTCCTTCGTGGTCCCAGTGGCAGGAGTTCTGCTGTTGAAGAGATTACACAGTGCAAAACAGGGTTTTCCCTCCATGCATGCTTGAGCAGCTTGTTCTTATATTCCTAGGGGAGAATATGCTTTTGATTCCTGAGCGATACCACCTCTTGAGTTAGGTGGGTCTGTTAGAAGATCAACCAAAACTGAAAAAGTGTCTTCCTTCCACCAAAATTCCTGAAGCAGGTTGACAGTGACAATGTCTTTGACTGTGGCATAAGCTCTGTCTGTTCTGAATAGATATTTGCTTGTCTCAGGTCTAAGGAGCCTAAGCACTACTTGTTTGAGATGCATTTGCCTTCTAGCTGTTGTATCCTGAATTTATGACTGCATAAGGAATTTGCAGGAATCGTTACCACAATAAATACAAAAGGTGTCAAAATAATGTATTTCATTTGTAAAAGTTTAAAATGAGAAAAATTTAAATTACAGCCAGAGAATGCTTTGGTCCCTCTCCAATATTTTTGCACATAAATATAATGGTTGGCAAATGGATCTTGCTTTTCCATGGAGACTACAACAACTCTTGATTTAGTAAACCACAAAATTCAATACATTTAAGTTAACAATTGCTTAATTCATTATAGCATTTTAATGACTCAGTGTTTACTTTGATTTAAAGTTGTTTTAAAAATTATCTCAATTCCCTTTTATTCAGGTAGAAGAGATAATCCACTCTGGCATGAAGCATGTGGTGTTAAATAGATCTAAAAAGGCCATAAGACTCTTAAAAAAATTAGCACTCTGGAAGATTCATTTCACTGATCTTGTACCTGACAGTAATATTCCAGAATGTCATTCAAATTATCAATGTACGAAGGGCATGAGCAGTCTGGTCCTGCAAGGTTCCAAGCCCTCTCAGAAAGGAGCCGTTGCTATCTCCAGTGTTCATGGCCAGGGAATGTCTGGCAGATATAGGCACTCTGCCTGAAAGCCAAGGTTAGCAAGGGATAAGCTCTGGAAATAGGTGTGAGACAATTTAAGATGAGTAATTTGGGTACCACTCCCTCCAGACAAGCACGCCCCATGGGAAGAGCTCGCTGCAGGAGGCAACCTTGCACGCTCCTGACCAGCCCAAGGTGAAACTGCAAAGGAATCAATTTACTTGTTCAAAGTGGTTAACACAATCGATTCCTTTTTGGCAGCCCTGAATGTCATTTAGGCGACTCAGATTTCTTTTTCCAAGTACTGCTTACCCTGAGTATAGCCAAACCCCTCTAGATTTCTCCATTATTTTTTTTAAAAAGTCTTCTTTTTTTTGTGCTTTGTTTTGTTTGTTTGTTTGTTTGTTTGTTTGTTTTTATTCTTGGTTTAAGACCCTCCCTTTATTTCATCTGGTTTTGGAGAAAATAACAAAGTTCTGAGGTGCTGTTTTGGATTATATGTGTTTTACTTTCCCCTGATCCTCTCTGCCCTATCAGTGTTATATAACACATAATATATTAAGTACCTAAAAACTAACAATGTGAAAATTCACTAAGGAGGAAAGAGAACTGGGCACCCATATCTTATTGACGCTGATCGATGAGAAGTTCCTGAAGACAAAAGTCTTTTATTAATCTACAAAAGAAATGTGATGTAGGAGACACTGCAATCAAAATATTTTGCCTATTAAGACCAATATCTTCAAATATGGCCTAAAAACAGGGTACCTCACTGCCAATCTCTTGGCAGTATCTGATTTTCAGAGGTGGAAAAAATACCCATGGTCTGCACAAAATTAATTGGAGTTTTGGGAGATCCAGGCTACAGAATGTCTGGATTTTCATATCTGAAAAGATACAGAAAAGAAGGAAATGCAAAATTTCTATGTTTGTCCCAATAGGTGTAATGTATCCTCACTAAGATTGCCTGAGATAGGGCCAACTGTACTTTTTGCTTTCAAGATATGATGTATATGTAATCTCCATTACAGTGAGAAGGACTGCTTGCTCACTCATAATCATACGACTTCTCTTTTAAAATAACAGATAAGTACTGATTTGTCAGACATTATATTTGTAACTGCGTCTCAGGCTTTTAAATAGAAAATGCCAGCTATGGGCTGGTTTGAATAAGAAATCATGCTGGAGTGCAGTTCTTAGGTCTAGGTGCACTGTTACTCTTCCATTAGTGGATTCAGGTAAGATCATGCACCATGTAAGTGAAGGCTCTCAAGAATCCCTAACATATATGCAAGACCTTGTTGCTTTAAACTCTACAGTTGCATTAACATGTCACCAATATGCATCAAAATCAAAGACCCGGGCACTTCTGTACCCAGCAGCACTCAGCACGTTCTATAAAACTATTAAAAATATGACCTTAGAAAATTGGGTTAAATGCTGCAAATTTGATTCCTGAAATCAGCCCACGATACCACTTCTGACTGTCTCCTAACTTCTTTAGGAAATGAATGGATTCCTTTCAGATTTGTATCTCAATTTTATTGAGTCTGATTTAGACTGCGTCCTTATTTTCTGGGTCAAAGTTTTGTCCTACTGCATGAAATTGTAGACATTTAATTAACAACTGGAAAATGGAGTTAATCTGACTTAATAGCTGATAAAGATCTCCAGCCTATTGTCAGATCCTTTTGCTTTCAGAATTCCTTTGCAAATGTAACATATAATACAAAAAAAAAAAAAAAAAAGCAGACTTTTTTTCAAAACTCTGAATTAGCCAATGATTTTTTTTACATCTGCATTTGTGTTCTTCCTAAAATTCTCCTTATCATTTTACCCTTATATATCTATAAATATTCCTTAGACAAACCAGAGCAACTAATTGCATAAAAAGGAAGTAAAAAGATGGATACTGCCCCATTCCATTTCAAGTAAGTTCAGCCTTTGATATACTACATAATCAGAGGTGAAAAACATAGTAGGATATTACTTTTTGAAAGCTGCTTCAAGCTGACTACTCTTTCATTTTGGTTTTTAAAATGTTGTATCTATTGTTTAGGTACCAAAGGTGGTATTTAAAACAAATACCTTCAGCTAAACTCTGGGTGCAATACATACGAAAATGTGTAAAGGAGGATATCCTCTTCGTCTCAGTCTTTTCATGGCAAAAATTCTCTTTGCTCAAATGGGGCCAAAGTTTCCACTGCCCTAATTATAGAACCTATCACTATTTTGCGGCAAGCCTGGCCTATTGAAATAGCAGCCAAAAGAGAAAAGTTATCCATAGTAATCTATACGGGGAAAAAATCACCTGTTCTGGCATTTATAGTCTAAGTGCTTTCTTAATTTCGGTGCAGCAGACCAGTGTCCCTCCAGGGAGTGGGAGCAGCTGGGGTTTTGGGGACCAGCCATCGGATGTCAGTGTTGAGCTGCTCGGATCCAGCGACATGGCGAGCTCACCAACAGGCAGCGCAGAACTCTTGGCTCTCGAAGGTCTCTTGTTTTTCAGTTTCAGGTAGTATATCACAGAGCTCAGCCGGGAGGCAAAGCTATTTGTCACCCTGTGCATGTGCACATATGTGCGTATTTGCTTGGATTTTGATGACATAGGGAATGCCAGCCCCATGGACTCACCACACGTGCCTTTGGCTCAAGACTGCGCCCAGTTCTTTCTGGTAATATTCATGGTTTCTTCTTAACAGGCAGAACTAGTTTGATATTGCTGATCCTGGAGATATCAAGAGTTTTCTGTCTAAAATTAGCAACATTTTTCCATTAATAAGCATTTACTTTTCCATGTAAGCAAGATTGCAGAACTGCAACACATCTATGCATATGCAAAAAGAAAATAGAGTTAATCAAGCAACAGAAAAACTTTTTATTTCCTGAGTCATGTTTTCTTTCTGTCTAGCAGTAGCTTTCAAGGACATATCTAACACAAAAAAAAAATCTAAGCAGGTAATGAGAAAGTGGAAAACTTGCAAAATGAGTAGAAGTTGCTTAAAATAAGTGGGTGGCTGGATCAGCAAATCCAGCAGCTAGTATGGGCCAGAATTGCTGCATAATCTGCATAAGGATTTATATTGCTTTCTTTAAGTAATGGCTTGTCTCTGAGAAGGAACATGATTTTTCCTCATTGCTAACCACTCCCTGAGAAAAGACAGATTTGTCACATCCCATGATCAGCATTTAGCAAAAATGAAAAATTCGTTGTCCTTCTTTTGAAAATATTAGGTCTTCAGCAAGCCTATGAGGCTTTTTTTGTGTATACTGATAATAGAACACCTAATCTTGGTATGCAGCCACATCTGAAGTTTTCTACTGCCCAACAAGGGCAGACAGCAAAACATACATAAGGATGTGAATTTAAAAGTGGAAAGACACTTCAGGGAAATGAAGGGGTAACCTACAATTATAAACTACCAGTTTTAGAGAAATAAATGATAGAGTGGTAATTTCAACATTATCACCTTTTTGTCATGTTCAAAGGATGTAAAATTTCCTTTGTGACCTAGACCACTCGATTGGTTTTGCTTCTGCTACATGTGTGACAACAGAAACCTTGGTGATGACATTATTGGCTTCACTACAACAGCAGCCAGTGTCCCCAGATGGGGCTCCGGTTGCCCATCTGCAGGGTGCTATGAAGGTTCAAAACAGTAAAAGTCATTCCATTCAGCTTTGTTTTCAATTGCAGGAAAATTCATTTAATGAACAACATTATGAAATGCATAATGAAAAATTTGTTCACTTTGTTCACTTCTAGGAAAATCTGGCAGCATTTGTTTTCCGGGCATCTTTACAGACAGTGCTTTTAAATACATGCTGTTTTCAATTCTCATTTTGTCCCTCCTTCTTGCCGCATCCTGAAGTTACGTGTGGTAGCTTTGACTCATTCCTCTCCGTAAGAAATTGGGGCAGCACAAAGAGTAAAAGGAGCAAGGAGGGACAGTTGGTGGGCAACTGGTGGCTGTGGAGGGGATCTGACAGCTATACAGAAGGGAAGATGTCTCTTTTTAGGTTTTACCCTCTTTTTATTAAAAAGTGAGAGGCTTGTGTAAATTTAAATAAATAAATACATACACATGTGAATACCATTTATGCATTAGGAAAAACAATTCATTTTGTTTGAAGGAAAAAACAAACTTTCCACTTCCCTGTTTAAAGGTAACTACAGAGAACAGCTCATCCTTTGGTAACAACACAACCGACAAGCACATCACTCTCTGGTGAGGGCATATGGAAAGGAAGCACTGGCCCCAAGTGTGGATGCAATTAATGACGTTCTTCTATCACAATACAAGAGCCAGTAGCATACAATTAGCAACACTTTTCCATAGGCACCAGTGAGAAGGGTCTCTGGAGGCCCACACATTAGTGAACAGTTACCAAACAGTTAGCCAAATCCTGGCTCTGCAGCACCATGTTAGGAGGAATGTCGCAGTCCAAAATCCACCACGTGTTGCAGGGGCACAGCGATACCTCCCACAGGTGTTCTGCTGAAAAGGACAAAACAGTTTTGAAGCTCCACTTGGCATCCCTCAACCGCTTAGTGTCTCCTTACCCAAATCAGCCTGTCTTGTCTACTGCCTGCTACCCATAGCTGCTGTAGATGAACACTTTCCAGGTAATTTACAATTGCATATAAACAACTCCAGAAGACATATAAAAGCTTCCAGTTTTAACCATCTTGCTGGTAGTCCTCTAGATATTTTAATAAAGATCTCTCAGTAGTTTTGCTCTCTTGGTTGCTAACAGAGGACTTTTTCAAGGGATGTTTTTTGCAGGGATTTTCTTCCCCAGTTCCGTCTCCCAGCTGCTTTAATCTGTGAAAAGGTGTTTCTCTCCAGAACTTTAATCTACTCTAGTACTAAGCAATGGTTAAAATCACCTGGCTCTAGAACAGGTTTTTGCCAGCTGTAAAATCTTATCTTGGAAGTTGTTAGGTGACCATTTGATACATTCATTCTATTTCCAAAAGTATCATGTCATGTCACCTAATCTGCAGATTAGCCTAATGTTGCCCGGTTATGTTTGGTTATTTAACTCTGGATGGTCTTTCAATAGTCCATGCTTGTTACACCACTATGAAGATTTCCAGTTTGTGTTCATTTCTCATTTCTGCCTTCACAAAACACTCCTGTTTTTCTGCGCACTCTGAATGAAAATTTGGTAATAAGCTAGTAACCAAGACAATGTGTCACAAGAGGAAGATAAATAGCTTGCCTCAAAAATGATTGAGGACAAAATAAAGCTTTAATCACCATTAATCCACATGTTTACAAAGGTGTAAATTGCATTAAACCAAAAGGTCTTCTCTCTCAGGCTAAGCCTACTTTTGCTTATTTGCTTAGTATGTTTCTAATTTCCTAGGCGTTGTCTTCAGTGGACACTACAAGAAGGTGATGGTCTGAGCAGGTGCATTCTAACCCCACCAGATCTTTCCTGGATGGACAGAGTGTGCTGCCTTATTCTCCAGTGTTGACCTCAGAGAGCAGATTATCTGTGTTCAGCAAAGACAACTGGATTGTTATCATCGTGAAATGCAGGTTCTGCACATTGGCAGATAATTCAGTTAATGTTATGGCCTGTATGAGGAATCAGGATTTTATCAAGCCTTTTGGTATGCTTGGTGATATAGCTCCTTAGTGCTTCTGAAACCTTTAGAGCCATTCTAACATCCTTGGGTTACAACAGTTATCTGCTCACCACCCATCAGGTGATAAGCAGTAATTGTCCGTGTTTATGGCCTTAGCCTGCCCTGCTTGTGACTTGAAGCTGTTGTGCACAGGCTAAACCTAGTGTTGTTCGCCTCATAATTAGTGCCAGGTCTGTAACTGGGGCAGCTGGCTGGGAATAATGGTCAGAAGTAGGCTGTACTTATACCTCAATGAAAAGGCATATGTATTGAGGCAGGTGATTAGCTTGGTGAAGAGAGACTAGTCCAAAAAGCATCTTAGTACTGCTAGTAAGAGTGGGCACAGTAGATGCGAGTATTTTTCTGCTTTTTAACTGTGTTTGTAGTCTAACTAGCTAAGTTGCAGGGAAAAGAAAGCAAGAGAGGTAGGTAGAGAAAAGAAGAAAGCAAAGAAGGAAGAAAAAAAAAAGCTTAGGTTAAGAAGAAGTTTTCAATTTGCTGCTGGGTTTTGGGAGATGGTGTTTTTTTGCTGTTGATGTATGTTTTGTGGTTTTGTGTTTTTTTTTTTTTCCCATTTCATTTGGACTATATGGAAGGTGCAGTATAATTAACAAGATCAAAGAGAACAATGACATGTGGGTTGGCACTGGCTGTCCAGGGGTTGGGGACACCTCCTGTAAGATTTCACTTGTCCCTTGTAGGACACAGGTAGAAACCATTGTTAACAATTGCAGTTAATTATTAACCGTAGAAAATCCAAAACAAGAAAGACTGAGATTTACTCCAAGACTGCCCTGCTGAGTGTTAAGTTGTGAAATTCAGTTTTTCCAAAGGAGGCAAAGGAGCTGTTTTACCCAAGGCTCTAGGAAATAAGACTTCAGCAATTCTGCATGTCCCTTCCATCAGCTACCTGGTCTGAGCAGGGCTCGGTTAAAGCCAGGAACTGCACTGCAGAACAGCACAGAAACTATGGGCCATATGAACTAAATAGGCGTCTAACTGGCATGTAGTGCAGTTGTGAGTTGTTTTAACAGGACTGGCTCTTTGATTGTTCAGATGAACAGAGACTTTCATTTTTAAGCTGTACTGTTTTGCCTCACTGCTTTAGGTAACAGCTATTGCTCCGTTTTCTCCCAAAATGCAAAGGATCCTTGTGTTCATTTGTATGTAATAGTTTCCTCCAGCTCTCCAAGGTGGCTTGCAGACTAGAGCCTGATGACCCAGTACCCCTTTTAGATACCAGCATGCTGACAGCTTCAAGTTTTTATCTCATCCTTGTATTTGAGCACCTCCTATTCTTCAGTACCTTTATCCTCATAGCAGTAACATCCCAGTCTAAAATCAAACACCTCTTGCCTTTGAAGTTAGCCCTTTTGTGGAGGTAGATATCTGCAACCTGCCTAACACTGCCTATGAGCTCAGCAGATGAACAGGGGTCTGTCTGAATCTGACCCTCCAGGTCTGAAGCACCTGTCCTAAAGAGTGGCTGCTGCTCCCCATGTAGCACAGACTCCTGCTCCAGGGCCTGAAAGGCTGCAGTTTCCATCAACTTCAGCAGGATTCAGGAGTGCTCCTCACCTCTGGGAATCACATGTATAGCGTTACCTGCTTTGGAAAACTGGGGTATCTACAAGCTTGTATGTTAACAGTCTCCACACAAACCATATGCTCATATTTCTGAGTGCATGCAGAGACTTGCAAACAGATTAATAAATTTTATGATAACCGTAAATTCTCAGCTTTTGCTTACTTGGAAATGCTTGAAATTTGCTGCCGTGAATCTGCTGAGGAGCTGCGGCAGTCAGTTAGACAGTGAGGGCTTTACCGCTTGAGGAAAGTGAAAATCAAAATGTTAAATAATTATAACCTCTTGCAGTCATACACTCTGCAGACAGAGTTCTGACAGCAACATATCATCCTTTTCTTCCCTGATTTGTATCCTGAGCAGTCTAGGTTATTCCCTGAGATGCAGTAACGTGCTTTGCTTTGTTTTCTGCCTCGGTATACTGCAGCGTTTTCTGCCTTGCCATCACCAATGACAGGGTGCAGGTTCTTCTGAGCTGCTTATCAAGCTGTAGAAGGCCAGAGATGGCGAGATAATGCTGCGGTCACAGGGGAGAAAGGAAAACTAAGAGGAACCACCTCTTCACAGTGATGGTGTATGGTCCAGGTTCCCACAGCCTGCTTCTCCCTGAGTATTCAGTAGCTCGTCAGGCAGGAGTAAAGGGCAAATTATACTCTCCTCGTGAGTATCTGAAAGATATCTAGCCATTAAATTTATTCTCAAGACATACTGAGCTTGAACAGAGCCTTTTCAGATCTCTAACACATTCTACGATTGTGTGTGTAATGATTTTACCACCAGTTCCACGGCTGTTCCTCAATTCCACGCACACTCACTGCAGAGGTTTTGCAGATGGCAGTGGGGGAATATACTGATGAAAAATAGCTTTAAAAATGCAGCCCTTAAGCCCCAGAATTAAAGGGGAATATATGTTATCTCTCAGAAGGATGTTTGTTAGCTATAAAGCAGAGTTATGGCAAACAAGTCTAGGTCAGCCCCTGAATGCAACCTAGGATCATTCCCCCTCTCCACATTCTTGAATAGGTCTGACAGATCTTGATTAGTTCTAGGAAAGAAAAGTGGTGTGCACACACCAAGGCATTACCATATCATCTATAAATGCAATGATACAGAGAAGATACAGCATTGGAAGAGACAGTTAGGAAACCCAGAATGTTCAAATTCTTTTTCCTTGGGGAATGTGACTGAAGAGAAGGGAACTTCTGCATATTCAAGAGTTTCATCCAACCGAGTTTCTGAATACCCTGGAAACCTCTTGGGAATATGGCAACCTCCACTGTACTTGCGGGCTTTTTATTTGAAGTGCAAAAACCCCACCTGTACTGTATGAAAATCACTTTCATTTTGAGCAAATATAAAATTACATTTCAGAATTATATTTTAGTTTTGCCTCAGATACTTTACTGTTTATTAAAACAATCTTGCAATCTGCTTTTCTGCAGAGGTATGAAATCAGTACAGTGAGTGATGCCCGAGACATTCCCTTCCAATTATGTTCAACTATAAGAGTCAATTGCTATAAGACATTTCATTATTCAATGACTATTTTCATGGATGTGATTTAAATTATACCAAAGGTTTTTAATTAAAGTCACCCTTGTCATGCAAATATTTAATTTGCATTGATATATTTTTAGCTATAAACCACTGTCTTGAAGCTTGGAAAAGACTCTTTAAAATTCATAAGACTATTTTAATACAATACCGACACTGTGTTATTTGTGACATGAGATATCTGTCAGTCATTCATTATCTGCCTGGCTGGTGAGATTGTAGAAGCGAAATTCTGGCTTAGAATGTTTCAGAACAGCACAGGTTTCTGTCAGGCTTGTATTAGCCTCAGTTAGGAATGAATAAAAATAACTGTTGATAACAGTGGGGTTGCAAAGTCTGGAAAATTTTCACAAGTCATATGGTCATATATGTGCTTCTCAGAGGCTTAGGTTTTGAAGTCACCTGTCTGTAGGAAAAGCTGAGTTGTTTTTTTGTTGTTGGTGGTGGTGGTGGTTTTTGTTTGTTTGTTTGTTTTTGTTTTTTATTTGTTTGTTCGTTTGTTTAATTTTCTGAAGAAGAATTCTTGTTCTAGCCATCAGCATTACAAATAAATGCTTTAATATGAAATCTCTCAGGGATCATAATAATAATAATAATAATAAAAGAGAGTCAAAATAACTTGATATGTGCATCTTTCTTTTAGTTTTGTTATTTCTTTCCCTCCAGAAGTGGCACAGCACTGAACTGGGTTACGAAGAGAAGCTGTAGAATATCCATCATATCCATCCTTCAAGACATGGTCAGAGAAAGCCCCCTGACCTCATCTAGTCCTGTGTTGAGTGGGAAGCTGTACTAGCTGGCCTCTGGAGGTCCATTCCAGCCAACATTCCTAAAATGTTATGATTTGAAAGTCAACTTCACAATTGTTATAACCTTGAGGTTTCCCACATACTAAAAATCACTATTTCTTCGTCTCTAGAAACTGAAGAATTAGGTGTCCAAATAATGTCACTGCAGATGAGAGACCTTTGTAAATTTCCAGATATTTAGTTGGATTATCTAGGGAATTGATCAGACAGGACAAGACTGATCTTAATTTCACACTCTTTCATGCAATTTACCATTCTTACATAGCTCTTATTTATATTCCTCCTCCTCTGACTGAAACTGTGCTATGCTTTGGAGGAAAGAAAGACAAAACGTACTTCAAAAGCCCTTGTGTTGGCATCTAGTTCTTGGGACATCCAAGGATGCCCATTGCAACTTAGCATTATGGAAGTACATATTGTAGCAATTTCCCTGGAGGTGCAAATGCTTGTATCATTAGTATCATGTTAACTAGTAGCATCAGCAACCTTTGCCACCTGCCTCTTCATTTCTTTCCTATCTCATTTAGGAAGGGCTTTATAAATGACCTTCTGCAAGAGTGAAACCAGCCACTTATTCCTACCTTTTGTTTCCTCTATTTTTCAGCTGATCTCCAGACATACAGTCTTCGCCTCCCATTCTGTAGCTGCTTGGCTTCTCAAAAAGCTGCTGGCAAGGCAACTTTTTCCCTTTGTAAATCTGTGCCAGCCTCATCAGCAGGCTGTTCTTGGTATATGTGCTCACCAGCTCTTTCTGAGGCCAAAAGATTTGTAAGGCCTGACTTCCCTTTGCCAAAGCTCTGCTGATTTTTCCCAATACTCTATGTTTATTTATTCACCCACTGTTTCATTCTAGTCTAGCATGACCAGGCTGCCCGGTGGAGGTACCAGGCTTTTTGATCACAACTCTCTCTTACATGAGGTCTCTCTAACCACCCTGCAGTTCTGTGATATGGAGACAGTCTCATGCAAGCAGTTTCTCATCACTCTTTCATCATTAAGATCTTTAGAAACTCCAGCTGGTCCAAGACATTTGTGGCTCCTTATTTCATCAGTCTTATTTCTGATTTTGTCCAATGTTTTCATTTGAGGCAGAACCTCTGGTGCATCCCCTTTAAAGAAGCCTTTCAATATGGGAATACCCTTGTGTTTCCCCATGATAAACAGATACAGAAAGATCTCATACAATCATCATTTCATTGTTCTGATGTTCTGCTTTTTCCTTATCTTCCTTGAGCTTTCATTCCTTTTGTGCCTTTGTTGTTTACTAGATCTTCATATTTTCTGGCAAATATCCTACATCTGCTGTGTCTGGAAAAAAAGAGAAAGAAAAAAGAAAAAAGAAAAAAAAAAAAAAAACACGCTTTTTTGCAATTCTTCTTTATGACATTTTTACAGTTGACCTGCCAAAGTTTAGGATCCTTTCTATTTCTCTGCTCAGGTCACAACTTCACAACTCACTGGCTGTCCTATTCATGTTAATTTTGCAGAATGCCTAATACATCCAGGTTTGTGACTTTCCAGGGCTTTAGAGGTCATTCATTGGTGTTCCAGGGCAATTTGAAACCATAGCACTTCCTTATTTTATGAGCACCAGAGGGTCAGCGAAGAAAAGTAGTTCTCTGAGCAGCCAACTTAATGAAGCCTGCTTCCAGATGAACCGCTGTGAAGTGGTTGTATTTCCTGGGACTTAAAAGTACTGGCCCTCATCAAAAAGCTTCCCACAGCCGGAGTATTCATAAGGCCACTTTTAATATGGATTCTGTTGTGTAATAATTGAGTTTACGCTGCTACCTTTCTCGTAAAAAACAGTTTTAACAAGACTTGCCCTCTGCACCCAGCTTCTCAGGTTTACAAAACTCAAAACCCTTTTCTGTTAAATTTACTTGAAACTGGGAAATAGGGACAATATTTTTTATGTGAGACCAACAGATAGGTTTGTATGGATAGCACAACCACACAGTCCTAATTTCTACAAGAATAGAGGCAGAAAACAGTCCGTCAAATAAAAACAGTGAACATAGGAAGAGCAAGTGATGAGTCCTGTGGCTGATTTAGCAACTGGTACCTTAGTATTCCTACACCAGTTTTCACCAAGAAGAAATCTTCCCCGTGTCATGTTTTTGTTGTGCATTCAGAAAGCCCAGACAAAGTGTCTTGATATCAGACAGTAGCCCATGCACAGGACCCAGCCCTTTGTCCAGACAGCTCATCTCCAGCCTGCTGCAGAGCACTGCCCAGTTGTGTCCCTTAGCCATGGCTGCTCAAAATGGTTTCAACATGAAAACTAGGTTTACTGGCCACCTAGTCTAGTACTTGCTGGTGTTTGACCTCCCTTGTTGTTCCTCTGCCCTTGCAGGCAAGTGTGCATTGCTGCTGCCCAAGGGCCCCAGAGACACCTTCTCATGGTACAGCATCCTCAAGGGTAGTGGGAAAGTAAAATATTGTACCTTAGAGCCACTGGAGATAGGGTGCTGCCTCTGCTCCAACACAATCCCTCTTCTCCTTTCCTCTAATTAGGTCGTGCTACCCAGCCAGTAAGTCTGAGCCTGCCTGCAGCTGCTGTGCCTTGCAAAGTGGCAATGGAGGACTACTTAGAAAGCCTATGCAGATTAAATTATGCAAATTAAAACTAGTGGAAAGATAATTGCATCTCAACAGCCTTTCCTCCCTCATTCACCATCCTTTAACCTCTCCTTCAGGTCATAGGGTAGAGATAACGATTAGGCATCTGTTGTGCCTTGGACCATAGTAGCCTTGCCTTTACTACTGTATGCAAGTGTCTCCCTTACCTCATGTGCTCCCTCTCTGTAACCTCATGTGCCCCTTTTCTGTTGTATTCAGTATCCCTCATCTGAAACCTCAACTGTAAACATTTGGGGCTGAAACTGTCTCTTTGTTACACTTTTAGAGAATGAGGAGAAATGGGTAGTGGCATTTAGACTGCTGCAAAAAAAAAAAAAAAAAAGAGATAATAATGATAATAAAAAAAAGGATAATAAACCCAAAGGCTCATCAGTTGTTCTGCAGTTTTGGGAAAGCTCCTCCCTGAATCCTCTGTGACTCATTCCATTTAATGTTGGTTTTGTACATCATGTTTGATAAGTTCTACGTAAGTAAAAATGAAATCTGTGACAAAAAGGAGGTATAAATCATTCATAAGACAGTTACGACTGTGTGTCATTTTAGCTTCTTCTTGCTGAGACTTAGTTTTTCTAACTATGTATGCAAAAGACACCCCCTGAAGTCCTTAATAGCACCACACTGATTTTTCTTATGGTGTAGCTGGTCTCACAGAGGCTGATTTTACATCAAATATACTACATCTGCGCTAAAGACAATTATATAGTAAACCAATGGATGAAGTAGATTGAATTAAAAGCAAGCTGACAATCTGCATATAGCTTCTTTTAAAAGTTAAATGGAGCAACAAAGACAGTAAATGCCTAAGACAGAAACCTGTGCTGCTTTTCATTTTCCTGCAAAGAATGCTGATAAGGGCTTTTCTGGAGTGTGGCTAGGCTTATAAGCAAAAACATTGTTACAGCTTTTGGCTCTGAAATAGCAGTTAGAGAAATCCAAGAGAGATTTCAGAACATGTTTCTGTTGAGTTCAGTGATTATTTTTTTCCAGTCAGCTTTAATATTGGCTACCTGTTTCAAGTGCATGTCCAATTAAACACACAGAATATGCAAGATAAAGGCCCTGGTTGCAGACATGCTTTCCTTTGCAATGCAGACATTGGTCCTTTTTCTCTGGTCAAAAAATAGTCTGCCTACAGAACTGAAGGCTCGCAGTAGAGAAGGAATGCTTATTCCAAGCTCTGCTCCAGAAATTCTGCGTTAGAGTAAGGAAACTGGTCCTTCTTTTTCTCTGTGATGTGATTCTGACTTTGTTCTCTTCCACTACTGCCTTTTTTAGCTGTTCTCATGGACTTTGAAACAAGTACATGTAATATACTTGGAAAAAAAAAAAAAAAAAAAAGGTTGTTTCAAGCAGTACTTTAGGAAACAGAAAGCCAGCAACAATGTTGTTTTTTGCCTCTTTTTTTGATGTCTACTAGCAAGGCATAGATTTCCAAGAGAAAAACAGTAGCACCCTTTGCTCTAATCAAGGTTTAATTGAGTCTGCACTGTCAGTCAGAAAAAGGGCTGAAGGAAAGAAAACAGGATTTGAGAGAGTAGCGTTGGAGAACCACAATTTAGTAACTTCCAGAGGTTGCCAGCTGGGTGACAGAAGTGCTGCTGAGCTCTTTTTAAAACAAGCTTTTCTAATTACTAACGTTTCTGGTTTCCCTAATTATGTGCTCATTGTTCTATAAAGAACTAAGCACTTTTTTAGCATTCCAACTAAGAAATCATAATATGCTAGTAATACAGCAATATAACAACATATAATCTGGCTCCAGCAACAGCTGATGTCTCCCTCTGTGCCAGCCTGGACCCCTTCTGCCTCTCCAGATAGAGAACACGATCCTTCACTTTTTCTCTTTTTAATGCAGCTCACAGCATCTTCTGATGAACCAGTCAGCAGGTTTTGTTCCTTCTCTTCTTTCAGACTTCTATTCCCTAATAACAGTGGAGGTAAAATGACATACATTTTAAACAAATCAGTGCTTTTGTTTTTTAGCATAGAGCAAGAGAAGCTTTTCTTTTCAGAAAAAGGCAACAGGAACATTTTGTTTACTCGCAACTTATGTGCCTCTGGAACGCCATAGGAGTGCAGTTTGGGAAAAATGAGAAGTTAAAAAGTTGTACTTGAAGACCATCTATGCTGGAACAGGACTTGTTCAACTGTTCCACCAGCCCTGCATACATATCTCAGCCACCACTCCTTGGCTGGAATTAACAGCTTAGCAGCTAACTCACATGACACTCCTTGCCATTTTGCTCAGCACTGAATCCCACATCTTCCACAAGCCTCCAAACCAGAGTCCCTACCGGGATCTGTGAAAACATATTGATTTTGGTGACCACTGGTACTCTTTGACTCAATTCTAGTATAATATGGCCCTGCACTGTAGATCAACGTGACCTTTTGAAAATGAGTATCAAACATCTGTTTTTAGAAGTTACTGTGTTTGCTTTAGAATATAATCATCCAGTTAATGTATTGTGGTCACTGCACACTCAATGAAGTCAATAATTGCTTGCTATACATCCAAACCTTTCAAAAATATTGTACTTTTCAGAGAGTATCTATAGTACGTCTGTTATTGCTTGCAAAACTGACTTCAATGAGCTCTCAATAACCATGTATGCCTTTGGAATAATAATTTGATTTTTTCTTCTCATGGAGATATGGCAATGAGTCAAAATCATTCTGAAATGTAAACCCATTGATTACTGGTTTTTCATTCTCAAAGCCTTGCTTTGTTTTTCTTTTATTTGAGAGGCTTGTAGCTTGTGGAAGACTTTTATCAAATGTACTTCATGTAAATTGAATATAACCAGTGATTTGCTACTGACATTTTTTACATCTGGAGTTACAGCTTTTCCTCCAACGTTTGTCTCTCTTTGCCACCTAATCCTGCTGTAATCTAGTATCTTCTATGTCAAACGAATGGTAGCAATGAAATTTGTCACAAATCCATGAGTCTGAGTTTCTAGTTCTTCTTACCTTTAGTGTAAAAGCTCACTTTGGGCTAAGTTAAGGGACTTAATATTTCAGTTTTTCGTTGTCATATACACAAATATATGACAGGTATTCTTCATTTCTCAAGAGCATTTGTTTTAGGTTGATGGTAGTTTTCCTGGTGGAACAGAAGGATGCCAATACTTGGTTGTTTTACCTACAGAAGAAAGATTTTTTGGAAAATGTGACATGTACAGTGTTTCTTAAGAGATAGATAGTCAACCTCTCTTCCATGGGAGCTTCCTTCAGGTGGAGTGAGGATATTCTGTCTCATCTGCTATAATCTTTCTGCTGGTCTTCATATTCTGTATTTTCCCAGGTATCTGCAAATTACGTTGTGACTCCTGCATCAAAAAATATGTTTGTTTGTTTGTTTGATGGACCTCATGCTTTGTCTGTTAATCCACACTTAACATATTCAGCAGGGAGTACTCGGCTCTGGTGAGGCTCTGTACTCGGCTCTGGTGGGGCCACACCTTGAGTACTGTGTTCAGTTTTGGACCCCTCACTACAAGAAGGACATCGAGGTGCTTGAGCGAGTCCAGAGAAGGGCAACGAAGCTGGTGAGGGGTCTGGAGAACAAGTCTTACGAGGAGCGGCTGAGGGAGCTGGGATTGTTCAGCCTGGAGAAGAGGAGGCTCAGGGGCGACTTTATCGCACTCTACAGGTACCTCAAAGGAGGCTGTAGAGAGGTGGGGGTTGGTCTATTCTCCCACGTGCCTGGTGACAGGACAAGGGAGAATGGGCTAAAGTTGCGCCAGGGGAGGTTTAGATTGGATATTAGGAAGAACTTCTTTACCAAAAGGGTTGTTAGGCATTGGAATGGGCTACCCAGGGAAGTGGTTGAGTCACCATCCCTGGAGGTCCTTAAAAGGCGTTTAGATGTTGAACTTAGTGATATGGTTTAGTGGAGGACTTGTTAGTGTTAGGACAGAGGTTGGACTAGATGATTTTGGAGGTCTCTTCCAACCTAGATGATTCTGTGATTCTGTGATTCTGAGTAGATTCATTATTACTACTTTAAGAAACTACCACTGCCAGACCACTTTTTTGATGTTTTTACTGCCTTTATGAACTGTAAGTGAGGGTAGATATTTCTCACAGAGCTGAGAAATCACCCCTGAGTGATGTCTTCCAGATGGACGGTACAGAGGATCCTGACTCTAGCTGTGACCAGGTCCCAGGGCGAGCTCTTTCTCCTCAGAGAGGCAAGGTCTTGCCTTGGTATCGAGTGTAGGGGCAGTTCTGGCTGTTTCCTCCAGAGGCACATACTGGAGCTAATCACCCTTCCTGCCAAGTCTACTTTGCTTTGAATTTCAATTGTTGGCATGTATACAACAGCCACACTAGGAGATTAAGAGTTTAGACTAGCATCACAGTCCAAGCCACACACGGGGCACAGCTGTGGGCCAATATACCTGCAGCAGCCCAAACCATGGAAGGAGGAGACAGCTGCCCTCTGGACCAACCCAAAGCATGGGCATCATCTTCTCCCTTGGCCTTGAAGTACAGTGAATTCCAGTAATCCCTCCCAGAGGCTGCAAATTGCAGGATTATTACGGGTTTCTACTCCTGGCAGAGGGAAGACATTTTTTTCTTGCAAGCTACAAGTGAAAAAAAAAGAGCCTTTTTTTTAGAGTTTTTGTGTTAAGCTGGTTGTCCATGTTTTCTTCTAATCCTAGAGAGAAACAGAAGTAGTGGGCAAAACAGCATTAAGCAACATTTGATAAACACACATAAAGTTTTTTACAGACAGGGTATCTGCTGCCAGATCCAAATAATATACCTTCACACTATACAACATTTATATACAACTGGTGGGAATCAGTGTGGTCCCACTAACGCTCTAGAGCTGGGTAACACTGGGTCACTAGCAAAGAGTGACCTTACTAGGTGTCCTCCTTTAAGAAATATGCCTAAAATGCCCATTCACTCTAAGGTATCACTGACCAGAGCACTGTACCATGGAGAAAAGCACAGTGACAAGTGGGAAGGCAATAACCTTTAAGAACTTGGCTGATTTCCCTGAGTTTTGCACAGATTGTGCCCACTCCAAATAGAATTATTCTGGTCAGGGTGATTATAAAAAGAAAATAAAACAGTTCTCCCATTGCACTTTTGTTTCCTCAAATTGAGGATTTTTTTCCGGATCTTTTGCTAGAACTTCAATTTCAGTGCAATACTGATCATACAAAATTAACCTCATACTTCTGCATGGAATGGCTGCATGGAGGTTTCTTCTTGGGCAGAAAAATGGAGGCCTGGTGGTATACTGATGGATCATCAGCATATCAGACGGGAGATTTCTAAATTATTATTGTGAGTTCATAACAAATATCTTCTAAATATGCTTTTTCCTGGTGTCTTGGCATGTCCAAATCTGAGTATGCCAAGAGTCATAAGCAACACTCTTTGGCTTCCTCTGTGGCAATAAGGGAAATGTAACCTACACAATGGCCAGACATGGTAGAGTTATCACTGGAACATTGTCTGCAATAATTGTTAATTCTCAGGATTTAGAAGCTGGAATATTTTTAACAGTTGCTTTGTTGACCCAAGAATGGTGCAGGGTGATATAGTACAATCCATTATAAAATGTCATTATCAACCTGTTGCAAATAGGTCTATCTCTGCTTTGGCAGAGGTCTGTTGCATCTCCTGTAGTTATACATGCTTTCCAGGAATTTCCTGAGAATCAGCCTATGATTGTAACGGACATGGCTTCCAAATCTATTTCAAGTCTTCATCATTCATTTTGGTCATAATATGGCTATAAATAAATCTGGGCTATGATAATTATATAAAAGGTATCAAAGCAACATTAAATAACTTCTTCTTTACTTCTTTAACCCAGCCCCACTCTCCAGTTCCAAACAGCAGAAGTTATTGGCACATTTTGTATGATATTAACACTGTGCTCGATTTAAAGCCTTTGAAGTTGACAGAAAGATTACCAGGGCTTTCATTCTGACCTTGACCAAGAAGGTAAAAGCTAGCAGTTGTGCGTGGGTAGAGAAAGATGAATAGCATGTGGGTTAGAATTTGGAGGCAGTACTTCTAGGAAACAGTACTTTACCTCCTCACTTAATCCCAGGGAGAAATGTTGGCCCTGTTGAAATTACTGGCAGTTTTGGTGCTGGTCTGAATGTGACCTGTTTTGCCTTCCTTACCTGCACCTTGAGCAAACCATTCTTTGAGAGGTTCTAGAAGTTGTCTTGGATTAAAAGCTAGGGTTTTAAAGAGAAACAATGCAAATAAACATTGTTACTGTGGCAGAAATTTCCCTTTTGTAGAGGCTCTGAACGATCTGCTCTCCCCCTCACCCATATTTGTCCATAACATAGATGCTAGGATACAGTGGTCAACCCCAGACATCAGCCTGAGTGTTGTTCTTATGGAGGGATTTTAGATATTCATCCAGCAAAAACACACAAAAAATATTTGGCTGCCTTTGTAAAGCAGACTGTAATTCCAAGCCATTTGTGCTTCTTTCTTCCATAGCTGTCATACCCAATTCCACTTGAATATATCACATATACAGATATATACATGCATATATGTCTTGTTCATGAAACCTCCTCTAATCTTGCTTCATATTTTCTTTGTTACTAAAAAGTTCCTGTTGCAAAGTTTTACAAAACATACCATAAATATTTATTGAGGTGATGATGAATTTGCTCTTGAAGATGACTCAGTATTCCACGGAGCTTCTTTTTATTTTGGTTAATTTTGAAAGTGCTGGAAAGAATGCTACAGTTAACCAATGGGATCATTTTGAAAAAGGCCACTTATATATTTGGTACTTCTCTTAAGTGCTCATACTTGCACTTTAATGAGACAATAATTCAATTTCAAAGTAGCTTAACAGTGAAGCCAGAGGTTTATAACATATCCCATGGTGGGAAATAGAGTTATCCTACCACTGAGAAGAGTTGTAATGCAGTGAGTTTTAAAAACAGGAATAGAGAAACTGCACTTCACTGGGGTGTTTTAACTTCCTAGTGTTCTGAAACAAACAGCATTACGGTCACAGCACTGAGAAATGAGATGGTGACTGCATTCCTCACCTTCCTGGAAGTGCAGTGCTGTAGGACCTTGATGAAGTTTTTTGCATCCCCCAGTCCAGAAGATGCATAAGACAGTGACAACAAAAACACTGGAATTCACTGTTTTCCACAGTTCACCCAAAGGCTGGTATAATGTGGGAAGGAGCATCCCCTTCTTGGGTGTCCAGAGGACACACAGAAGGAGCTGGCCTTCTGTAGGTGGCTCAGCCCCACAAGAGGGTGAGCTGCCACCAGACATGCATGTGTAGCATCTTGGGCCATGGATTTCCAGGAGCTATCACAGGTGCCTATCTGCCTGCTCTGTGGGCTCACACAGCCTGAACTGTCACCATGTCAGGGATGTCAAGGGTGTCTGAAAGACATTTTTGTGTCTGATGGATGATATGTGCACAGCTTAGTTAAACTAGCCTACAACTTCCACAGAAGTAGAGTCTGGACTGAGACATCCTTAAAGCCAGTCTAACTGGCTTTCACTCACAGAAGACACTAGCAAGGATAAATGCAGAGTCTTCTTAGCAGCTTGGTCTGCTGAAGTTCAAGCTGCTCTACAGTATGAGAAATGATGGCAAAGTAGGAAATGATCAATTTAGGTCTATCCACCTATCCACAAATGCCAATTACAAGAAAGGCATTTTCCCTGACAGGTAATGAGGGGTTGACATGTTGTCTCTCTCTCTCGCTGTAAACACATAACTTTAAGTCTCCCATCTGAGGGAAAACATTATTCCTCTGTACTTTCCTTGGAAACGGAAAGTGCTTGACAAAGGTAAATATATTCTACTAGAGGAAATATTTCACTGTGTTATAACTCTCCCTAATTATAGCCGTGTATCTGCTAGACAAGAAGCCATACAGGACAGCTGGTGTTGGTCCTGTCAGCATCAACTAATTTCCCATCTGGTATTGCTACATAAAGCACCTTCCACTGGCCCTGTTGCCTGTAAAAACACTGCTCCTATCCCTTAATATGGGGTTTTTAATATACTTTGCTTTAACTGAGATGTTCTGAAAGACATGTAAAACCAGGGATCCCATCTACTCGGAATTTCCAAGGGTCCTTTTTAGAATGCAGATTTTTCCATGCATCCTGTGGTTAAATAATTAATTCTGACTTTTCCCCATATTGTAGAGCTCTTTGTTAAGTGAATATTGCATTTCTCCTCAAGGTGGATTTATTTCATTGGTACTGCCTGTATATCACTTGCAAAGCACTTAGGTATCCTTCAGGGTAAAATGTACTGCATTCTGTTTTATTTCATATCATGTCCTTGCCTGGATCCTTGAAAGTTTTTTATTACTTGGCATATGTTGGTTGTTTTTTTCTTTCTTTCTTTCTATTTTTTTCCACAATCAGTTTAAATGTAATGTGTCCCTTGTCCAAGTTAATTACTTGGTTGGGTTAATGACTCATTGCTTCAGGCACTTGAGTAGGGATCATAGCCAGTCATTAACGCATTGGCTATTTTACTGCCACTAAGCTGAAGTTTTGCTCCAAAACCTAGACTCCAAAGTGGTTACCTTCATCAGAATCAGGTGAAGGTAGAAGATCTATACAAAGATGGTTTCTTATGCAAAACTACCACTGAATTCAGAAGCTATCAGATTAGGTGTTTAGCAAACTTGACAGCTGAGAGTTAAGGGAATTGTATCAGATTAATATCAACGTGACAGAGGGCCAAATCCACTATAGACAATCAGATCAGCCTGTTTGGCATGGTATCTGCTGGCTGGAGAGCAGAAAATGAGCCCCCTGAAACAATTATAGAATCTCTGAGGACACTTAAAGTTACATCAGAATACATTTTTGGGGTGAAAAAACATAAAACTCAGAAATCATAAAAAGCCTAGTCAACCTGAACTGGAATACTGAGAAGAAATTAAGCAAGAGTTTTGAAAGCTGTGGTCCCGTCTATCTGTGGGAAGCAGGCATTACATTTGTTTTGGGAGACAGATGCCCATCCATCACTGCAATTCTCTGTAGGAGTGAACAGAAAATCCCCTTCAGCACCTTTGAAAATCCCCATCTGTTTTAAAAAATAGATGTCACTGACCACCGGAGGCATTTCTTCCTTTGAGAACAAGAAGCAGAAGGAGAGAGGAAGTGGAAGGCTCATGGGCAAGTTTCATTATGATGCTAATTATAAACTCCTCTTCTGAGCTGGTTAGCACTTATTTCGATTAGCTGATGATCAAGACCACTTTCTGTCAGAATGTTGGCAGTTCTGGTGAAATGAAATACTTTTCTCATGCAGCTCTGCTCCCCTCCTTGGGTAAGCCAGTTCTTTGCAAGCCTGAATGCATCTCTGTTTGTATACAAGTCTCCCAAAGGCAATGTTTGTTTTCTTTGTTTCAGTAGACAGAGGAATTGGTTCTCTCATGTTTTATTCATGAAAGTATATCTTGTGAATGTGGCCTCCAATATGTATTAGAGGCAAAAAATATCACTAACAGTAACGCCTGAAAGAATCTTTACTTGTGTAACAAATGGACACACAAATTAAATTACCACTGGTAATGCATGCCCACTCCATAATTGTAGCCCGGGTTGGAATGCTGCTGAAGCAATTATCTTAGTTCAGAATTGCAAATCAGGAGTTCGTTTTAATCAGGAAAGTAGGACATCTCATCTTAAACAAAGACAGTAGTGCAGGTCTGTAACATGTCTGACAAATTACTGTCAGGTTGGCAGAATGTATCAATTACCCTCTCCTGACACCCAGCCTTAAAATGAACCTCTAGCTAAGCACTCCTTTTCTTTGTTCATTCCCAGCAGCTGTATTTGGTTGCAGAACTGCTAATTAGCACAAATATTTTGCTTTATTTTCTCATTTATGACTTTGTCATTCCACCTAGATACAGCCCTTATATTTACCTGCAGAAATGATTAAAGACAATGGGAAGTGATTATTCAGCTGGTGATATCCTATTTGTTATAATTTAATCACATCAACACTGAAATGTTTAGAAGCCAGTGCAGGGTGGTAGCTGAACTGATCTAAGCAGGTGCACTGAAGCACCACATTAGTTCCTCTTTCCCAAAGCAAATGGATGTTGAGCCTCACAGTTCCACTGTCTGGATCTGGAAATCAGTCTTAGACGTGGATTAACATCAGTAGTACAAGCCGCTGCTTCTTCAGCAGATGTGTGGCTCAGTCTGACTTCATCACTGTACTGAGAGCAACAAGCTAGGGATCAAAGGTGGTTTCAAATTCTTGGACTCTCAGCTAGGAGAAACGCTCATCCAATGACTTTTGGTGAGAGGTTGGCTCTGACCCCCCACTGCTGCCTCAGCAGGCTCTGGGGCAGTGCATGATGTTATCCCCTCACACCTGGTTGCTTCTCTCTTGCAGATGACCGCTTGGTAGCACAACAGATCATGTCCCAGTGCCCCAGTCACTCCAGTTCTGCTGGTTTCAACTTAGGTGTTGAATTAGTTAAGGTGGCCCAGACATGCACACAAATTCCCACCTGTGGACTCAGTCCCAAAGGCATCGACCTGCAGCAGAGGATCTGGGCAGATGGGTGGGAGCTCATCCATCTGAGACCTAGCTCCCAAGTGTCATTTGTATCACTGAAAATCTCTCCTAAATCACTTTTATTAATGAGTTCAGCTCTCCATGTTTTTATGTGACTGAAAGCTTGACTCAAGATCTTATATTGACAAATTACTATTTCATAACAAATAAGACATATTTTTATGTCAACACACTGAAAAGAAATCCAGTTTTTAATAAAATAAGGTTGGTGTCAAACTGTAAATGACATTCTACTTTCCAACTAAGCTTAAGTAATCTGATCTGACTGAAGATTTATTTATTTCTTACCACCATTCACATTCTTTATGAATATGAAATAGCTTGCATAGAAAACAGAGCCTTCTATTTTGCAGAAACCAGAGTGGTTTTTGGAGGTCACTAAGGAAGGCAAAACTGGTTTTTATTTTCATTGTGTTGTTAACATGTCCCTAGCCACAAGTTTCAGCCAACAGTTTCATGGAAAATTAAACCCTGCTAGAAACTAGGAACTGTCTACTCTGTGTCATGCACACGCAGAATCCAGGAAAATACTTATGAGCTGAGGAAATGTGAGAAGTTCAGAACAGGGATGTCTTCTCAGCTGTAAAAATAGCATTATTAACAAGCACTATCATAAGAGAAAGAATAAAGTGCAGTTATCTTTTCTCCTGAGGCTTAGTACATGTCCTCCTAACTTCTCAGTGCTTTCCAAATATTTCACCCTTTGATATCAGAACTTAAAAATTTTAAATTCCCAGTAGAAGTAAGTTTTTAATAGGTCTTTGAATAAGAATTTCCATTCCCCAAACTCAGCAAGGACTGAGTTAGCTGCACAGTGCACAGGCAATAGATATCTATTTCTTACCTGTTCTCCTGACGTGGTTTAATACTAATGATATAACATTTCATCAGATTTACCAACCCACCAAAAAAATCCTGACAGGCCCAAGCAGGTCCAAGAAGCAACCACAAGAGAAATAACTTTTCCTATCTTTCTCTCCTCAGGCAATGGAGCAGCTGTAGATCTACTCTTCCATGAAGTTTTGTTCAGCTCCAGAGTCACAACAGAATTAAATAATATAAAAGTTCCTCTTTTCTTTGTTAGGCAGGAGTAATGTTGGACAAAACAACAGAAAAAAAAAAAAAAGATCGAGAACTAATCAAAGGACATAGTTTCAAATATTCTTGGATTACTTATGCTGGAGATTACACACATGGCCTCCAGGAATCAAAACCTGTAAGAACTGTAAATTCCTTTAAGGAAGGGAATAGGTCTTTTTATTATAGTTATGTGTCTATATGCAAATGCATATGCATATATATCTATATGAATTTAGTATGGCAACTATTAGGAATTAGTTGAAAGTCTAGCATTTTTTGATCTTAAAATCCCTTGAATCAGCAGATTATGGAAAAATCTCAAATTCTTCCTAACTTAAAACACTATTTCGGATTTTATGATATCAGTGCAGAGTTCATGAACAAAAACCTAAGGACCTTAAGATGCAGAAGGCATAAATAAAACTAAGCCAGTCATTTTCTTTTAGAATATGATTTAAAGCCAATTCTGATTAATTCTGTGGCAGTGACAAATAATTCTGCAAGTTCTGGTGTAGGCAAGTTTGTGTCAAGTCCCAGGCTTTGATCCACACACTTCAAAACCCACCATATTTAACACTACCAACGTCTGCTTCTTTAATTCAATTTAATGTCAAAGCTTTCAAAGTAAGGCACTCAAATACTATGCTGTTCTTCATCTCTCTGATAATAAATGCCCAAAAGAAAGAAGTTGAGGTTCAGTCACCTGAGAAATAGTCAACACAGAGTAAATGTCTTCTTCATCCTCTCCAAGTGAAAAGCTAGTGATGAGCTACACCTCTTTTACTCCATGTTGATGTTTCTTTAGCCGCATTACCTGTACAAACTTGTATAAATGAGGGATAAGTTTTGCAGTGACATGGGCACATGCAGGTGTAGTTCTCAGTGGATTAACATGATGAAATCTGGGCTGTTCAGTCTCTCCCAGCCCTCCAGCCTTCCCTTGTGCCAGCACTCACGTCAACGTAACCACAGGGTGAGCCATTTCAAGACAGCTGATCTGGCCGAAAGCTGATACTTCTTTTTTGCTGGATTAACTTCAGCGTTAGCTATCAGCTCAGTGACCTTCCTGAACTGGCTCACCATGGGGCCACAAAAGAGCTTTTGACAGCACCTTGCCATGTGACCAATTTATCTGTATTATAACAACACACCTTGAGCATGTTTTCGTATTTTGTTGGTCTTCATAAATCGTTGCAACTGTTTTCTACCATATGTCATAAATAAATGCATTTGTTTGCATTTTCCCTACCCTATTTGAGTTAAGATTCTTTTTCAGGCAACTGGGTTAAAAAAAAAAAAAAAAAAAAGTGTTTTTCATTCCAGGAAAGAAGGCAAAAAGACACTTTATGAATTTCTATAGTTTCCCAAAGCATCCAAAGCATAGCAGAGTATATCCTGTTGCAGACGCAGGGCAAGCTAGTATCACGGAGGCCAGGAAAGTCAGAATCATTTTTCAGTGACCAGTGGTAATTGCCTGGCATGCAATACAGCCATAGGACGCATGCTTAAGTGCTGGGGCTCTGGGGACTATGCCACACAAAACAGATATTTTAGGAATCTGCATTTGTCAGAAAGAAAGCAAGTGCTCTCCAGGGGACAAGGGGATACATCATCTCTGATCACAGGAAAAGGAAATTTTGAGGAAGGGCTGAAAGGCAAAGATATTCTGGAAGGGCAATCAGATAGCAAGAGAGAAATAAAAGAGATGTCTAGGTGAAATGCCAGCAGCACGACTCCAATAGTTTAAGTGTACAGAATACCACAGGTTTTCTGAATCTTTAGATGAGAACCAACCAGCACAGGACTTGTGCTATCTAGAGCTGCTTAGTGTAGAGCCACAGGGTATGGACATTGCTCTAAAGCTTCCTTCATCATGCTGGCATGTATTCATTCTACTTAGGTTATATAATACTTGTTTTAGTGGGGATGCTTTGGGTCATGACACAACCTGCTAGTCCGAGCTCTCAAGTGAAAGAAAAGGAATAATAGGACCTGCTGAGTGCAAGCCTTGTTGGTAGACTGCACACTAGAACCTGATCTCCTACTGTTTGTGTGGGAAAGATGTGGTATTTGATTTTATTTCCCCAGCAGTGTTGCTGCCAGGCCTTCTTTAACATGCTGGGACAGAGAAGACTCAGAAAAATAGTTAACTCCCAACCATGTCAGTGGGGCTTCTAGCACAGATGGAGCAAAATACCTGTTTAAAGATTAGAAAAATGTATTTTAAGGAAGAAAATAGTCTAAGAAATAGGTCGTCCTGCACACATTTCTTTCTGAAATGCGCAAAACAGACAGAAGTGTATTTAATCATACAGACCTACTCAACAATCATTTATTAATCCATGATTAAAATATGTCTCTTCACTTGAAAGCCCTTGTAATAACTGCAGTATTTACATTATCTTGTCGCAATCACCTTCCTAGCTGAATGATGAAGATGGAACAAAGCTGAATATGTCTGTGGCCTAGACTATACTTACTAAATTATAACTTTCCTAGTGGGCCAAATTCTTCTTTCTTGACAAGATCCCAAAGTCATGGAGATGAGTTTGAGATTTTAACACATGGGAAAATAATTTTAAGAACCATTTTACATACAAAAGGGTCTACCCTTTGGGTTTCCTAGAATACACTTAGCAAGGTTACCTAGATACGTACATGTCAAATTCAGATATAAAATGTGTATTGTATAATCATAATCACATTTACTGATTTCTCCTTAGCAGAAATTTCTCTCAGTCTTTGATCCCCTGTGCCAAGCAGGTGATTACAGAGCTAGCTAGCAATTTCTCTCTCTTACAGCCTCCCCAGTTGTAATTGCTGGTGGCAATTTTTGGACATCCATGCAGTAGGGTCAAATATATCCTTTTAGAAATCATAAAGCTTTCCAGGAAATAGATTTCTAGGCTAAGCATCTGATTGAATTTTCCACTTTTTTATTACATAATAAGCCTGAAAGTTTCCATCATATAGAAAGCAGACAAAGGAAAGGACCTCTTTATCCATGAAGTATCCTTTCACAGCTCATGAAAAAATTTTCCTCCAAGAGACAGGCATTTGGCAAGTATGCCAACTCCACTAATTTCCATAAAGCTATGTTGATTTATGCTCCTGGACACCCTCTGGGTGTCTAATGTGGACGGAGCCTGTTTTTACCTGCGTGACTGTGAGAGTCATACACCCACTGCCAGCAATTTGGGGTTTGGGGTGAGAAAACCACTATAGATACAACTGCACATGTAAAGACAACTTTGAAATCACTCTTTGGTACATCGTATAGGAAAGGATATTGACTTTCTTTCTGGATAGCTCTGACTGCTCCTTAAGACAACATCCCTCTTTTTTTCCAAATTTTGGCGTTTAACTCCCTAAATTCATTCATTTCCAACACCTTTATGCCTGCCTCTGATGATTACTCTCCACAGCCACTGTCAGAGGCTGTCCAGTATTAATCTTCCCTGCTGTAACTAGACCTGATTTTTACTTTGGCATTTTGTAGTGAAATACAAGCAAAACTTACATTTTTTGAAGCACAGAAAGGGACCCCTATTGTGACCTTACCATTAAAATGTTAAAAAGTTCTTCTGCTCCAAGAAAACTAAAAACTGCTGATTTACATATTAATAGACCTTTTATGCTCAGGAAAATAACAAATGCAATCTTTGGCCAGATGCAGAGAATTAATTACAGCAATAGAAAGTATCCCATGAAATATACAAAGCAAGCTCTGAATATTCTGAAAGAATATTTTTATGTGAAATTTCAGTATATACTGTAATACTACAGGAAGAGTGATTTTTTTTCTGTTTGTTGCAGGGTTTTAGGGTAACAGAGACTAGGTAGATATTAGTATGTGCTGTCCACTCAAGACACTGTACCAAAGCAGATACAAAACAGATTAAATAGATACAAAGAAGGCTACTAAGCCTGCACAGCTGAGCTCTTTATCCATCTGAAAAGTTGGAAATCTGTAAAAGAGTTCACTACTGGCAAATAAACAGCTCAGTTCAAGGAGAATCAACATACTCCAGAAGGTAAATAACTTATTGAATCTGTTGTGGCTGCAGAACAAATAGGGGAGATACCTGCCTCCGAGCTACTGCTTGCCAGCAGCATAGATAAGGCAATGTCAGAGACAGAGAGTTGCTGCTGGAAAGACATGAAGCAGAAGTGATCATTTAAACTGCAACAAGTCACCAGGACCAGAGATTTCAGCTAAGTGCTCTGCAGCAAATCGAGAGTCCTGAAAACTGGGGATTAGTCAGTGTTCCTTCATCCAGAATATTAAAAACCAGGTGGCATTTCCGCATGTTCAGTTAGATTTGATGAATAGGTAATTAAAGTGAGAGACATGAAACATCTATTTATCTCTTCATCTATATTCTTAAACTGTTGCTTCATCACTGTATTATTTAACAAGAACATCCTCTGCTAGACAAACCTGTGTGACTCTGTGAATGTATACCCACACTTCCCGGATTGTTAGAATTCTTTGAGCTAATAGAGACACAACGGAAGGACAATCTTTTATGATTTATTTGTGCTTTTCAGAAGCACTTAATAAAACCACTGACAGGACACTACTGGTGAGCATAGGTAGTTATACTATACACTCACACATACTCACGTGTAGCTCCATCAGGAGCTGGCAGCTGGTCAAGATGTAAAATGCAAAACGTTGATGAAGACTTTTCAACATTGGCTGGACCTATACAGTCCAATGAGAAACATCAAGTTCCTGTGCAGCACCCACAAATACTATTGCAGTGTATTGGCTTTACTGAGTTCTGAAAAAGGCCCTACATCACTGATTTGCATATATATTTAAGTCCCACGCATACACATGCGGAGTGTGAATCATTTCTTCTTTAGTGAGCCACTTAGCTGCCGCACACCATCCCCTGGATCATCGGATTCCCAGCCACCTACAGAACCTTTGTTAGATCCTATTAACTACCTCCATGTTGGAAATAGCTTGTCTCTCCCTACACTTCTATTTTTGATACTGTTTTGATAATTCCTAGTTATCCATTTTGAGCATAGCTGAGTGGTCTGATCTTATGGCTAAGAACTAAATATTTCTTAGCCTCATCCCCTGTATGGTACAAACCTTTCAGGTTTCACTGGGCTGATGGAGCTGACAGTGTGCATACAAGGAATCTGGCCCTGGAAGTTCTAGCACTGTTTTGCTTCCTGGGTCTTGAAACATAAGAAATCACTGTGGCATCGAGTCAGGCATGCAAGAAGTTAGCAAAGGCAAGCATGTGCTTGCATGCATTGCATAACTAGGGCCTTAAAATTTCTTCTGTCTATAAAACCAGAATCATATACCTTCCCAGTTGAACAGAAAATGCAGACAACCCTTTACATAATATGTGGACAATCATTTAAAGACACACACACAAAAAAATGTGGAAGTGCTAATTTCTAGTAGCCTCACCCTCTCCTTCTCATATGGTCTATACAGCCATGTTTCCCAGCACAGACTTCTCTCATTTGGGTGCTTGTAGCGTTTCTGAAGTCTGGCTGTTATTTGCTAGAAAACACTATGTATGTGTTGACATTTCAAGTGCAAGTACTGTAATTCTTATTACAGTGTTCCAAATGCCACTAGCGCTGTTTTTCTGCACTCTCTAAACCTTCCAGCCTCCCTCTGCTCAGTCATTATCCTTTTAAAATAGGTTTTTGCTTTTCTCTGTCCTTACCCACTCATAATTATTCCTTCTATCTATATCATATATCCTACCCTTCACACCCGGCTTTTATTTTTATGTATGGATTTCAGTAAAGTCTAAGGCATCCTCTAATAGTTCTGTTAGAAGATACTTTGCAGAAATAAATTGTTCTGTGCAACTAATCTGATCACCCGGTTTGTCACAAAAGAAAAGTGCAGAGTAATCTAAGAATACTTGGTTTTCCTGAATAAATAGCTGCACTGGGAATTTGGGGAACCTAAGATTCGTGACTTAACAACAGAGTGACAATATATATTTTAAATCTTAATAATTACAGTAGATATAAAAGTAAATATTCAAATGTATAAATAAAATGTGGGTGTGGGGGGGTTTAGCTAAAAAGGGACAGGGAATTCATCTCTTTTATTCAACAAAAACTCCAGTACATTGAATGTTGAATTTTGTTTTCAGTTGTTTTTAACATTGATTGCTTTAGGCCTCATTATACTTCTTGTGGCTAGCAATTTCATTATCGCCACTGCTAAACATGCTTTTGGAAAAAATAAATTCTGAAGGGAGGGTGTCAAGAGGATGGAGCTGGTCTCTTTCCAGTTATGCCCAGCAACAGGACGAGAGGCAACGGGCACGAACTGAAGCACAGGAAGTTCCACCTCAATATGAGGGGGCGCTTCTTTACTCTGAGGGTGACAGAGCACTGGCACAGGTTGCCCAGCGAGGTTGTGGAGTCTCCTTCTCTGGAAATTTTCAAAACCTATCTGGATGCCATCCTGCGCAACATGCTCTAGGTGATCCTGCTTGGCAGGGGGGTTGGACTAGATGATCTTTAGAGGTCCCTTCCAACCTTGGCCATTCTGTGATTCTGTGAAATAGAAATTTGAATTCATTCATCTACTTGCATGGTTCCTGTTTTTGCAATTAGCTTGAAAAATAAAACAACTCTGTACTTGTAAAATTTAATTATTATCCATTATAAAAGGCAAGAGCTTTTCATACTTTGAATATTACATGGAATGGTATGAATATTTCAAAGAGATTGTTTTTTCTATCCTTCCCTCAGGTCACCTCACCCTTCCTCACTTAATTAAAGATCAATTAATAATTTTGTACAGAATTGAAAGAAAAAAAGAAAATTAAACATTCTAGAGTAGCACAAAAACAGCATTTTTGCTGTTCTGGAATCACATTCTTGAACAGTTTTTATCCCAACTGAAGTTTTCATTATTAATCCTGCTACTAATTTGATCTTTCTATTTTAATAAAGTGGTGTGAGATTTCTTATGCATTTTTTAAAAAAGCTTTATTTGTCATCATTTCTTCTTTGACGGTAGCATTAGGTCATCAAGTTCTAGACAAACCATGCCTTTATAAAAGCCATAAAGCCACTGGGATTTCTCCCGAAGAAATCACGCACAATAAAACAGAAGCCCAGTCATTTCTATTTCTGCGTTTCTTTCTCTTAATTCAGAATATTAGTAATAATTTCTAAAGTGCTATTGCATTGATTTCCTGGAGCAGCACTGCTCTGCTAGTAAAACAAGATGCATAATCAAAAGCATTACATTATTTCAACATGTAGATACCACTATTTTATTCTGCTGATGCCAACTGATAATTTTTTACATAACCAACTGCATACAGTCACAGACACACAATGTAAAATGAAAGTTGAATAATAAATACAGGGAAATATTATTTAAAATGTGATGGGAAGATTAAAAAGCCTAGATGTGAGAGTTTTACATTATGATGTTGGAAAGATTTCTACAACGCTGACATTAAAGAAGAATCAATTCTTATTAACTCAATTAGAAAAGGAAAAGACCACAGCAATAACCATTACTAATCTAGCTACTGTGCAAAAGATTAGTTTTTGTTGTCTGCTGGTTTGGAAGTTGAAGTTAAATAACTAGGAAATTCCCACAGCAGTGCTAGAAACCACTTATCTATCATATAAATAACGTAGGAAAATATGTTAGCATCAAACCTCATTAAAAACACATTTTCAACTCTTCTCATGAACATGAGTTTTCTGCAGTTATTCTTTCTGTCTGTCCAGCTCCCACAGTAGCTCAAGTGAGTAACTCTGGCCTGGGCAGCAGATGGCTGGTGGGGGGCTGACTGTGCCCAGCTCTGCATCCATGGTCTCCTACCAACTGGAAAACAACTGGCAGCTTGCACTCCCTTAACACAAGCTACTGTAAGGGAAATAGTACAGTAACCTGAATGAAACCTGGATTCATAAATTCCCCTACTGACAGGACA
This sequence comes from Cygnus atratus, assembly GCF_013377495.2. Lineage (NCBI taxonomy): Eukaryota > Metazoa > Chordata > Aves > Anseriformes > Anatidae > Cygnus > Cygnus atratus. The sequence continues at coordinate 110,259,917 of NC_066362.1, forward strand.
ACATACTTTCACAGAATCACAGAATCACAGAATCGTCTAGGTTGGAAGAGACCTCCAAGATCATTTAGTCCAACCTCTGTCCTAACACTAACAAGACCTCCACTAAACCATATCACTAAGGACTACATCTAAACATCTTTTAAAGACCTCCAGGGATGGCGACTCAACCACTTCCCTGGGCAGCCCATTCCAATGCCTAACAACCCTTTCAGTAAAGAAGTTCTTCCTAATATCCAACCTAAACCTCCCCTGGCGCAACTTTAGCCCATTCCCCCTCGTCCTGCCACCAAGCATGTGGGAGAATAGACCAACCCCCACCTCCCTACAGCCTCCTTCAAGGTACCTGTAGAGAGCGATGAGGTCTCCCCTGAGCCTCCTCTTCTCCAGGCTAAACAACCCCAGCTCCCTCAGCCGCTCCTCGTAAGACTTGTTCTCCAGACCCCTCACCAGCTTCGTTGCACTTGTCTGGACTCTCTTGAGCACCTCCATGTCCTTCTTGTAGCGAGGGGCCCAAAACTGAACACAGTACTTGAGGTGCAGCCTCACCAGAGCCGAGTACAGGGGGACAATCACCTCCCTAGACCTGCTGGCCACGCTGCTTCTTATACAAGCCAGGATGCTGTTGGCCTTCTTGGCCACCTGAGCACACTGCTGGCTCATATTCAGCCAACTATCAACCAGTATTCCCAGGTCCTTCTCGGCCAGGCAGCTTTCCAACCACTCATCTCCCAGCCTGTAGCGCTGCTTGGGGTTGTTGCGCCCCAGGGTGCAACATATAAAATACTTTAAAAAAATCCCAAAATGTATCTTATAGGGAGGGGTGGATTTGCAGCTGTTAATTAGGGAAATAAATACACAGTGAGTAAATTGTACTTGAGTATGTTCTCATCTTTGTTAAATCTTGATGTTTAGCAACATTCATTCTATCAATGACATAACAGATTGTGTAATCTGGAAGCACTTTTAAAATAATGGCAAATAATTTCAGTGTACATAGCCACTATGTCTCTATCATGTGAGTGTATGTGCAGATGTGCATGCATGAGGAGTTGGTGGACTGTTCCAGAAATGCCAAGGAGAAAGAACACCCAAACCCAAATTTTGACAGGCAGTTTGCAGGGTGTTATTCATCTCTATATGAAACTCTGAACAACTGAGCAAACATCTCCAGGAACGCTGACAGCTGATCCCAGACAAACATAACTCACACTGACATGTCTGATACTTAAAAGATCTATTGGACATAACATGAACCTTTCCATTGACTTCAACAAATTTTGAACTTTTCCCTCACTCCTAACTCATGAGTGTACTAAAACAACTTGAACATTTATATCCAAAGTCTTGTATCCCTATCCTATTTAGTTTAATAAAAAATATTATCTCTAACTTCAAACCTTTACTTCACTTCAAAAGCTTTTAAGAGTGTTTTGGCTCTCCACGTGAAATGGTATTGGTCTGAAATGATGTGCTGGTACTGTAAGGCCAGCTGAGTCATGGGTTTACAAACAGAGCATTACAAAGGAATGCTCAGTTTCTCTGGAAGGATAATTTGTTACTGGCAGTGCTCAAAGAAAGATTAGCATGTAAGTAGCTCTTGACAGTGGAGCATTTCCAAACTGTGGGATGTCAAACACGTTTTTGGGTGGCACACAAGCCAGGTAATGGGTGCGGAGAGCCCAAACACCAGGGAGAGGAAGTGGCCGCTGCTCTGCCCAGAGACAGATCAGTGTTTTTTGTTGCCTATGTTAACCAACACTTCATCACCCTGTACACATCCCTCGGCAATTTGTCTTTTAATCCACAAACTTCATTTCCTGGTAATTACTTTGATAATCACTGTATTTTCCTGCTTGAAGAGACATGCACAAAAATAGATTTGGGAAATGGGGGCAAGCACTGGTAGAGAGAAGGCACATACTAATACAGCACCATGGACATGTGAAAACCTGGACTCCAGGAGATCTTCGAGCCCCGACATAGAGCCACTGCATTACACTATTATGGCTGGGGAATGTCAGCCCATGCATGCACCAACAGATTCCACATCTTCCACTCCACCCAGTGTCAGGTTGCTGGTGCCCAAGGCCAGCTCCGGTATGGTGCTGCCACATGACCTGCCTGCACCCTTGCCTACCTCCAGTGCCACCCTTGCCCTGGGGGCTGCTGTCCCAGCTGGGCTTAGTGCTGGCTGAACGGTGTCCAGCCCCAGCAGCATCCCCATCCCAGGTCAGCTCACCTCTCTCGGCTGAGGGCTGGTGGGCAGGAAGGGCACTGCACTACCTTGACAGCCCCACGGCCATCCCTCACTACTGTACTCAGCAGGAAAATTTCTGTGGGGTTACATGTGGGTGCAGGTACCTAGGTACTGGCAGTGGGGTGCTGCAGGGCTGCTGTATGAGAGGAGGCATGGGCTGCACCATGCTGGACACAGCCAGTTCCAACCGGCTCTAAGGGCCACACCACATGGCACTAGGGTGGTGGTGCCTCAGGGACAGGCTGGGGAAGAGAGGGCAAACATCACACAGCAAGGAGCAGTGAGGGGAATGGTGTGAGAAATGGCCCTGTAGACAACCAGGGGAGAGGAGGAGGGGGGCAGGAGGTGCCCCAGGCATCTGAACAAAGATGGCCGTGCAGCCTGTGGCAAGCTGACACTGGAGTATATAACCACAGGGCAGGCTGTGGAGGACCCCATTCCGGAGGGGGGTGGATGTGCCATGAAGGAAGCTGTGGCCTGTGGAGAACCCATACTGAAGCGGGGAATGAGTGTGAGGAGGCAGGGTGAGTCTTGCAGCCAGACAATGTCAGCCCATCACACAAGTGCCTGTGGGCACCTTCATGCAAGAGGATGAGAGTGTTGCTCCTTTATAGCCCTGCAAAGCCCTGCTGTCATGTGTCCTCTATTCTGGGACTGCAGGCAGGAGCTTAACACCAGCATTGTCCTTCCTCACATCTCCACTTGCATGGCTGTAGCAGCCACCAGCTTGGAGCAGTAAGAGCTTGCGGCTGGCATTTTGGATGTGCCAGTAGGCAACATGCTGGGCCTTGAGAGACCAGGACTCAGGCTAACCTGTGAAACTTGGCCTCACAAAAAGTACTTAGTTAACAACATACTTTTCTTCAACACGTGGAGTTAATGTTGCCAATTTTTTACTAAATTCAGGCTGAATGTGACAGTATGCGAGGCAATGTTTGTTGGGGCCTAGAGATTATTTTCTGTCTCCGAGCACCATCTGGCATTACAGTGGAAACTCTGAATGAATAAACATTGCTTATCATTCTGTCAGTCACTCATCCATCGGATAGAAGCTGAAACGCTAATGTACTAGCATCATCATCTTTGTCATTTGGCAATCAGGGACTACTTCACGGTAACGAGACAAAGACCACAGATTAAGGTCCATAGCAGAAATGGGCAACAGAGATTTAGCAAGTTTAATGCATTATTCAGTTTGACAGAACAGAACTTGATGGGTTTGTGGTTTCTATTTTTTAAGTGTCTTTTTTTTTTTTGCACACAGGGGCTGGATTTGTCAGTTAAATTGTGAGCTCTTCTTGTTGTTATTAGAAGTGAGGTGTCAACAAAAAAGGGAATGCTGGAGAGAACTGCATGCTAAATTCATTTCTAGTAATGGATACACAGGTAGTGATTGTTTATTATTGAGGCAACAGAAGTAGGATGATCAGTTCAAACATCTTGAGGCAATTCTGTCAGTTCCCTCCTCAGAGCACAGAGCTGCCTCCAGATTCTCCAGCTCTGCTTCCCTTGTCACAGCAGCAATCACTACAACTCGAGCGGTGAGCACTCCTGGATAACAGGCAGATCCAGAATTCTTGATTAAAATGACACTTCTTCTTAAAACTCATCTTACCAGCAAGATTTCTTCTGGTTTGTAGGGCCTACATGAAGGAGGCATTTTGAAGAAAAATGTCACTTTGATACAAAATCTCTGCAGGAGCACACACGTGCCACTGGGTTTCCTACTTGAATTGGATGGTAACAGCAAGTAAAAGCACAGTAAAGTTTACTTTTCTATAATGCCTCAAACTTCACACTGTTCAGGTGATGGTATATTCAAGTGAGGAGACTTTTAGAAGGGACAGGTAAATGACAGGATAAAAGAATAAAAAGCCTAATGGTAAAAGTAGCTCACTCTTTCATTTTTAAAGGACTGGAAGTGTAGGGATAAGATTCTTGGGTAGCCTTTTGTATTCTGCTTTTCTTTTGGTACAGACAGAAGAGTTCAATATAGTATTTTCCCTTTTTCCTTTAATTGTTTTTAAAATGATGCTGTTGGTTTTATTGTCAGTGAGGACACACCAGTGTCCTTCCATTCTGATACCTGGAACTGAACAGACCCTCTGGTGCTGACTCTGTGGGTGCACGTGGCTTGTTAGCACTGATATTACAACCCTTTCCCTAGCCAGTTCTGTTCCTTGATGTTGAAAAAAAAAAAAATCTTTGTGCTTTTGAATATTTTTGGTTTGTCCTCATTGACGGCTGGAACATTTTCTGCAAGGGGCAACTGAACACAATAAGCACTGTCACAGATCTTTTCTGCTGAAAATGTCCTACTTATCAGGGTATTTTTTGTTTTCTTTTTCTTTTTGTTTCTTAAAGTAGTCATAAAATGTCATAGTAGTCTTACTTGGACTCTGAAACTCAAATCAGGTTACCAAAGCATTCAAGTCAGAGAACATTTCTGTACCAGAGAAAAAGTAAAGGAAGTGTTTATTTGGTAGGTCAGCTCTGTCCCAGTTTTCAAAGACGATGTAGGACTCAAGGAAAGACAAGAGGAAAGACCTCTTGTGCCTTTTTCAAAGGGACAGTTATAGTCAATCAGAAGGACACAATCAAGATCCCATTTCTGACTTTCTCAGTCTTGTTGATTTTCAGGGCAGTTGTAACATTTTTTAACATAAACTTGTTTAGTGATAATGTTCTTTCCACAGAGGTTTTTCTCTGCATATCAGGACTGATGACTGCATGCATTCATTTGTCTCAAAACCCATCCGATTCATCTTTCTGTTATAATGAAATGTTTTGCTAAGCCATCACTTTTTGCAATAAATATGTTCCCTTGGCTGCATCTTAGTGGGGGATTATTTGCTCCACAGTCTTTTCATCTCAGAGATGAATATATATTTCGGGACCAGCTTTTGAAATATTGACTTGCTTCAGGAAACTTCTTATAAGCAAGTCTTGGAAGTCGGCACTAAATCAGTTTTGTGTATTTTATTTCCCAAGGAATCAGACCCACGTTGTTTATTATCTACTAAAAACTAACACATAATGTAAAAACAAGACTGAATCGGAAAAGGACATTGTAAAAATACTGAAGCTGTCTTTTCCTGCAATAGGGAAATACATTCATTCCCTTTAATACAAAAAAAAAAAAAAAAAGCAACCTGAAGGCTTCATATATTTATTTCAAATACATAGCCAAATATCGGCTATTCAGTTCTATTTTCAAAGCCATTTTATCCTGCGGTTACAAAATATTAAAGTATATGATAGCATCAGGATATTAAACTAGATATTTAACCACAATATTTAATCAACTGTTATTAACAAATAGGGCAGGCCTGAAGTTTCTGACAGTTGTGCCTAGAGGAATGTGAACATAATACCACCAAAGCAAAGTCTGCCGCCTCCACTCCTCAATGGAAGCAGAGCTGCAGCACATGAAATCCTGACACAATGTTTTAGTAATCTCTAGCCCATCCACATCAAATGACACCCACATGTTACGCCTTTTCTTCTGAGAGAAAAGTCCTGTTAATAGCCCTTACTCATGGCCTGCTTCCTCTTGGTCCTCCAGCACGTAGTGTGTAACCACTGCTCTGTTTTCACAGCCCTACTGCACTAAGTAGAGTGGAGAAGTGGCTGTTTCCCTAAATGTCTTCACCGCAGAGCACGTGTTTCTGAGCATCTTTACTCTCATCCACATCACACAAGGAGGAGACATTCAGACATTTAAATAAGCACCAAGAGTTACTGTAGACACAGGGAGTTACCTGAGATCAGCTCTGTCTGGATGTAACCCAGAAGGGGCAGAAGCCCTTCTGGAGCAGCAGCCAGAGGCTAGAAAGTGCCACCTTGGGCCCTAGAGGTGTGTCCAAGATCCTCCATCACCCCCTCAAGCCCAAATCTTGCTGACTGATACCCTCAGATAACTCATGAACAGCAACAGTTTATTTTTGAAGCTCACCCACAGTTTTTGTTTGTTTGTTTGTTTTGTTTTGTTTTTTGTTAAAGAACTTAGAACTTCCTTTTCTTTCTAACACCTCCAAACTGCAGCTTCCAGCTAGTCAGTTCTGAGCATCACAGTTTGTAAAAAGGGGAAAAGGAAGGAGAAAAAAACTCTGTCTCCTTTAACAGATGCAAATGCACCCATGCAGTTTACTTAAACAAATGCGTTCCTCACATACAGAGGTAAAATATTTTGTAATCATTTTATGGGTTTTCCCCACACCGGCATCCCCTACAACGGAATTTCTATTCTGTTCAAAGGCAGAAAGTTAACCACTGTGTTGCATCTCTTGCAAATTAGCTTCTCATGAGAAATTTGTTCCTGTATCAAATTCAGAGATTTTAGTGCCACAGGCTCTTAAACATATGTGGGTGAGTGTAAAGCGCTAAATCACATCACTGGAAATTGCCATTTGTGTCAATAAAATCCCACACATCCAAACAGCAGCCCAGCCTAGCTGTACAGTTGGAATCAAGGTCAGATTCCAAACACACACAAGTACATTATTGTCTGAGATCAGAGATTTTGTCTGGGCTCATCTTTAGGTTAACTGGCAAAAGAAAAATATGGAGTAATTTGCAGCCATCAGGTGTTAATATTAGACATAAAAAGCTCAGGTTTTCTTTGAAATGAATGCCGAATGCTCAAATAGAGCAGTTTCATCTTTAAATTCTTTGAAAATAATGTTACTACTGTAAATGGCACACCCAGTTCAAATTTGATTTCTAGATCATCCCACTGATAGTGGAAGCATTCAGGATCCTTTAATTAATGTTGTAGAAAACTGCACTTTATTACATCTTAAGCACTTGTATCTACATAAAGTGGCATTATATTGCATACATCGTTATTTAAATCCATTACCTACATATAAGTATGTATCAAATTTGCATTGCAAATGTCTTTGTCCTCTGCTGGGTTAATCACAAACGTCAGATCTAAATCAATCAAAAATCTGAAACTCTGGCTCACAAACCAAACATTTATTAAACAAAATATGTATTATAGGGCACAAATACAATAAAATATCGGGTGAAGTTCTTCAGGGTAGTATAAACTATAACCAAAGTCAGAAGAATAATTCCATTGAAATGAGCTGTCTGGCCCAATGAGAGCTTCTGTGACAGGCACTGTGTGTACCACAAATATGGTAGCAGCAGCAGCTATGAGGCAACATTAAAATATATACTTTAGTACCAGAAAATCTATTTACAAATGTTCTCTTAAAGGCTTATCTGGAATTAATAAGTGCTGATTTGACAGTTCAAGTGATGAGCAGGATACTTTAAGCCTGTTTCCTGGTGACTAGAAAATTCCCACTAAAAGATGGTTTGCCCTAAGTGTAAATGAATATTAGCTAATATATATAATGAATATCCATGTTTGATGGCACTGTTTCATTTAGGTTCATCCGAAGTCAAGTTAACAAAAGGCTTTTTTAATTAAATGCAGCTTTCCACGTTCTTCAAATTGAACAGTCGAATGAATATATAGAGGCATTGCTCTGCACAACTTGAAAAGTCATTAAACTTGGTTTTCAGATACCAGTCAAAGACATAGAAAAGGAACAAACTGTCTACCCGTGTCATTAAATTATCAATGAAATGGAACTATCTATTACTACTGTGTGAAGAACAAGAAAAATTGTTTTTAAATGGAACTTCTTTGGTCACTTATCAATATTGTGATATGCATGCATTCAAAAGCAGGTTCTGAGTTTTCAGCTGTGAAAAAAAGAATAGCTGCAAACACTGTTGGATTCTGCACATTGGACAGGCAAACATCAGACTGCTTGGCTCATGCTTTAAAGTGAGTCTTGCAAACACAGAGCAGTCAGAACAACATTGGGGCTTGGCTTTTGTGAGCATGATGGAAGATATAGGCAGGAACTCTTGATCCCCCAACGGGCAAGTGGGGATTGCACATTTACATTTGCCTGGCTTGTTTAATTATACTTGACATTACCACAGTGCTTTAAAGTGCATAAAGACAGGTAGTCTGTCCTGAATTTTATAGAAGAGGAGATGCTATCTATAGAACAGGAGAAACCATTAAAGATGGAAAGTACTAGGCAACGGGAAGCTAATACATTCATGACAAAGGCTGGTGAAGTGAACAAAAAATTTATTATTCCACGAGATGGATTCTGTGCCCTGCAGAAGAGGTAAGAAGGACACATCAACTCTGCAAGCATCTGTGAAACACATAGTCAATCATGAAGATCTCTAACAGGGGAGCATGAACATTTGTGTGCTGATATTGAAAATAAGATCACTGGGGGCTTCTCCAGTCATTCAGCAACTGCTTCCACTGTGCTGCCAACTCCATGCTTCTCATCACTGTCCTGGGACAGTCCTGACAAAGACTTTACCTTAGAATAAATGCACTGATCCCCTTGCATGTCACAGGTTTAGGGGAGGGCAAAGGTACTATTGCACAATAGGTGCCTGCCTTCCAGCCCAGCCATACTCTGTTAGTCTTCTGTGAGAGGCTTCTAGCTGCTGCTGTTCCCATGCCAGTTTTCATTCCTATAAAATAGTGAGATTTTTCTTCTGGCTGAGGTCTAACATAATGCCCGTGTAATAACATTTCCCGTAATCATGTTAGAGAGCAGATATGTATGTTAATAGTAAATAGCAAATTAAAAAGTTGTTCCTCCACTACAGACTCACAGTTTAGTTAGGTACTGAATCAATCAGTACATACCAACATGCTAAGCAGAAAGATCACAGGTAGCAGCTACACATATGCCTGCATGCTTACGGATGGCCCTCCTGCAGAGGCAGGTTTGTGCAATCTGTTGGGGGAAAGTGATGGATACCTGGATTTTGGGAATTTACCAGCCCAGCACCAGAAACTACAGTACATTGCTCCCGCAGCGATGAGAAGTGCAGCGCTCACCCAGCCCACATAGAGAGCAGCTCCCAGTTCTCGTTTCAGTGGTGTAGGGACTTTTGGATTATAGAAGTCATGAATGATGCTGCCACCAGTCCAGGACACGGGGATCAGAATGAGGATGCCCGTCAGGAGAAAGACAATTCCAGCTACCAGGATGAAGATACTGATGCTCTGGGGATTCTCCTTGGTCCTGCGAGTGTACTTCACACCAACAATGGCCAACAAAAAGGCAATGATTGACAGGAGCACCGCAATGCACATGAGGGCTCTGAATGCCTCTAAAGATGGGGGGAGAGCCAGGATAGATTTGTAGAATTTGCACTGCAGCCTGATGCCCATCTGACTGACGCAGTTCATCCACAGTCCTTCCCAGATAGTCTCAAACACCACGATGTTACTCTCAATGTGGGCAGAAACTCTCCATTGTGGCATAACTGCAGCTGCCAAAGTCCCGACCATGCCCACACCTCCGAATATTAGCCCGGTGATTTGTAATGCACAGCAAGCCATGCTCCTTCTGAAAAAAAGGCACCTCAAGCAAGGTGGCCTAGCGAGTCTTCCAAAATCACTCTTTCGTAGAAGAATTATGAAGCCTGAGAGACAATACTTTCTCCAGTAGCTTCCTCATACAGCAAGTTGGGTTTTTTTAAGAGCAGCTCTCCCCAGTCAGAGGTTCACACAGGTGGAAATCCATTTCTGACTGGCTAGAGGGAGCTGCTATTTATTTGCTTTGAAATCCCCTCCAACTAGTGCACCTACCCATCAAGCCTAACAAGTTTCCAGCCAATGGGGAACTAGGGAGGGGTTGATTTTACTGCTTTTCATATTGTGTCAGTAGTGATGTTATAATTAAGTAAGTGCCAGGGATTCAATTAAAGGCACCTAATTGCAGGGCTAATCATTTCCTAACTGCAAGATTGCAGCTATGTTGAAATTCAGTACAGAAAGTCTGAACTTCCATCTGCTAAAATATTATATAAAATAGGTCATTACGGTTGTTCTTATGACAAAAGCTAATCTTAGTGTTGGTGTGGGACTTACCTTCTAAGTACTATAACCCTGGGAAAACATCTGATTTTTTTATTATTTTTTTTTTATTTTAAATCAAGCTGGGAAGTAGTTGGTGTAGCTCTTTAATGTAGATTCCTCATTTTGATCAGACACAAAAGTATAATCATGATATTAGACAGGTACAGGAAAGTCAAGTATTCCAATCAACATCAAAGCTTTACTCTACCAGCTGCATAATTCACAAGGATGGCAAAATAGCTGGCAGGGTTTCACAGCTTCTTCTTCTGAATCCAGGAGTAAGATCACTGTTAGGAAATAATCCTCTATGAGAATCTCTCCCTGTTAGGATAGTATTAGGATAGTGTTGTTACTATGTTCTGTACTAATAATCTTCTCTAGGTAACAGTTGTACAATTCGAAAAGGGTGAGCTTTTCTTTCAGCATATAATGTACATTGAAAGAAGTCAGAGGACCCTCCCATAAGCATTTATCTTGGCCTGCACAGAGAGCTACAAGTCTGGACAAAAATGCACACCAAAGACTGATTTGCCTTGGGCAAGTTAGGAATAACTGCTTCATTATGATTTTTTTTTAACTTTCTTCTCCCTACCTGGAGATAATAGTATATGATGACACCTCATAGGTGTAATTAAAATAGAGGTGTTTCTGGTTACCCAGCTCTTTGAACCAATAGGGCTAGTTAAAAAATGTGTTGGCTAAAGACAATGAAGGCCTCTAGAAGTGCTATCCAAGAAAGACGTACTCTCAGATTGCTTGTTGGTAGCTGTGCTGTGGGGTGTGTGTGTTTAGAAATTTCAGACTTTGACTTTGATGGAATTCATTTAGTTACAGCCTTAGGTGTAACGTATTCAAAGCAAAAGCTAAAACCCAGGGAAAAGTGAATTGCCTATCTAAAGCATTCACAGCCTACAAAATCCCCTTCTTCCTATAATCACTAGCTGAAAGTAAGGACTGCCAGGTAGTGTGAGTTATATAGTATAACGTTACATGTCCATGTGGAAAATACTCCCAAGGTCTCTGGGTAATTCTTTTTTTGTCTTCAAGTCTGCCAGCATGAATCTGGGCAGAAAAAAATGTCCTCAGCTAAGATGTCAAATTTAACCTTTAGAAATCAAATATGTTCTTGGACTTGTTCTTATAGAGATGAATATTGCATCACTCTTCTGCTTACGCAAAAAAAGAATGGTGTTGAAGAAAAGATAAGACTTTTTGTTTGACGCCGTAAAGATAAAATAGCAGAGATGAAATCCAAAGTCATAGATGGCTACCTGTCTAAAAGAAACTCCTTCATCTGGCAGGAGACTGCTCTCTTAGAAGCAGACAGTCTGCACACTAGACCTGTGCTATTTAATTTGAGTCCAGTCTCCGTTTAGCTTGTAGAACATTTTTACCTCTAAATTATCAAACTGAATTTTGATTTGTTATTTTAATGTCAAAAAATAGAAAATCTTTTATGGAAAAGCCTTCTCGAAACTAGCATTTAATTTTTATTTATTGTTTTTCCAACAGAAAAACCCTTCATGTAACATTTTCAGGCAGCCAGCTCTTGAAGGTATACGCAGCTGGAGAACTGACCATGCCTAATGCCCTGAATCTGTTTATCTGACTGCCTTATCTAGCAGGATTGCTCTGAAATCATTTTTCCTTACATGACTCTGGGAGGGTCAGCTGTTGAGGTCATGCATAAAATTACACTCTGAGGCAGTCAGGGCACGGTTTGTATAGAAAATAAACTGCTCCCAAAAATACTATAAAAATGCATCATATGCTGGTTGTGTAAGAATACATCCAGAGAGTGCTAAACAGTTGAGTGTTTTTTGATCTCTAATTGGCAGTAGTACCTACAGTGAGTGACATCCGGATATAGGTGTCAGGCAGGAACACCCAGGCTATGATGCTCCCTGTACTGTCCAGTGGCAGAATGGTTGTTGTTATTGAAACCTGAGGGGAAGAAAGCAGGAAAAGAAAATGAATAAATGACAGTTTTGAAACCTGAAGATACATTTCAGAAATGAAAATGAGCCACAAGAGACAGGCTGGAAAATAAAACCAAAAAACAATACCACTATCTTGGAAACTCATGAGGACTGGAAAAACTTATCAACCTGTTAAATGCCAAGGAGTCCCTGGACTTGCTGATCACCAGAAGATCTGTATTTTGCAGCAGAGCCCTGTGTTTGATCAGCCTGGAGGGAGCTCTTACTTCTATACCCTAGAGAGCTGTACCTCCATTTAAAGGCTCACCCCATCTCTGAGAAAGAAATTCACTCACAAAATCACTCTCAAAAGCAGACATCTCTCAAAGTAGAACTTAAATACGTGCGTACATAGTGGGTATGACAGACCCAATGGCTTTAGAGTCAGATGAGCAGAAATAAAAGGAAAACCCCTTTTCTGCCTGTCTAGACCTCAGAAGTCTCACCATGCTCTGTGTATCATCCGTGAATCTCTTCTGGGTATCATCCTGTCATGCTACTGGCATGCTTACCTGCCTCAAGATGAGAGCACCAGTTCTTACGCAAACATGTCCACCCCAAGATTTGTCTTCAAAGAAGAAAACAGACAATGGAGGAAGCATGTAGGCTTTACATTTAATCTTCCTCTGAATGTCTGTTCGGATTTACATCTTCTCTTCCCCTCAAATCAGGAAGTTCATTTGAATCTTTTCATGAGGGAGTACCTTACATTCCCTCCCTAGCTTTTAAAATGATGATGCCACTTGAAAAATAGGAAGTAGAGCATCTCCAGTCCAGAAGATTAGCAGAACCTGTCAATGATCCCCAGTGCTTAATTAATTATAGGCATCAATAATGTAAACATTTCATTGTCTCCTAGAAACCAGGTTTCATTTCTCTGTGTATATCTTCTATGTACATTGAATTTTACAGTGCTTATACATATACGAACACCTATATATAGTGTGTATGTGTGTATATATATCATCATGAGTTCATGTCAAGAATAGGTTGGTTATGTTACAGGCTGATGAACTAAATTTAAGGTTCAGCAACATTCTTTGAACAGGCAAATATATAGATTTATCAAAAGCACACTTTAGTGATTATTAAGAATTACAGCTAAGTCTCTTAACCTCCCGGAGGCTTTTGCTGTCCAGTAAGGCTGCAAACCTGCCTAACATCAGCTGCAGAGCCTGGCAATGGGGAGTCCACTGAGCAGTGGCTCTACAGTCCCTCTGCATCCTGTCACCTTGGCCAGCGGTGCTGTGTGAAGCCACGCAGACTTCAGTCATCCTTTACATGCAAAATCTGCATCAGACATACAACAGGTAGGGTTAGGATTGTCTGCAGATCATTTGTTTTGGAAACACATGTGAATAGCATCAGTTTTATGGCAGCCTATTTGTGGCTGCCACCGGGCAATTCACTACATGCTGGGGTGACCTGTTTGTTTTCAACTCCTTACAAAAGCTGACCACACATTTAAGGTAGTGGTTCCGTTGATTTCTATGGTATTTTGATTCACTACTGTATTTCCAGCCTACTGGTGAAGCAAAAATTACTTTAATTCTGTTTTAATTTAATGGACCAAAGCCAATGGAGGCCTTTTTATAAGTGCTTGCTTTAATAATGCTGCCTGCACGTACGTTAAAAGATGAAGCCACATCTCCTTCCCCCTCTCATCAAGACTGACACATTTTGGAGTGAGAGGAACATCTGCTCAGTGTAGCCTGGAGAAGGATTTCCTCCAGACACATAAAAGGCACTGTACTTGGGGTGTCGACCTCTAACTCTAGCTTTGAGGCAACCTATGTCTGACAGCTGAATCAAAAAGAACTACTTTGGTTTTAGTCATTTTCCTCAGCATGCCTGAAATCCACAGCCTGACAGAACTGCCAAAGGCTTAATGATATTCCATGTCTGAGGAAGCCTGACTCCTGGACACTGTGAATGAACTTGAGTTCTGTATAATAAAACCTCTCAGTAATAAAATATTAAATACTCCTCTGAGTATTTAATCCATCTAAACTGCTTCAGGCTTTACAAGGTATTTGTCACCTCAGTAGTTATGTACAGGGAGCAGCCATCCTGATGGAAATAGAACATGCCAGAAAATATGCGATCTTACTCGGCTGCTTAATGACAGGACCTCAGAGCACTCCTCTAGAAAATATTTGGGGAGCTTGATTCACATTAGGCTGTTGGAAATATAACAGTGGCAAATTCCCAAGACAGTATTGATTGTTTTCATAAGGGGTAGCAGCAGGGTATACAGTTAGGCTATTACTGGATGAGGCACGGGAGAACTCTTTTATTTAAATGATTTACTGTGATGGAATAGAATAGGATAAGTTATATTGTGGCAGTGATGGCTTAAAGATAGATGAGAGGCAAAGTTGGTAGAAAGAGGATGGAGCTTTTATTAGGCTACCTAATGCAGTTAGAAACAATCTCTCAGGCTCAGGATCCCAAGAAAGCTTGCTTTTGGAGCACAGCATAACAATACATCCTTGAAGTAGCTTTCCAGTAGCCAGGTGGTGCAGCAAACTAAAAAAGTCACAGACTTCTAAAAACAGGGCTTTTTATTCCATCTTTCTCCGTAATTTGTGCTCCTGCCTGTCCAGCGTATATAATACAGTCATCCCATGTATATATAGCCCTTTCTTTTTCACAGAATCACAGAATCACAGAATCGTCTAGGTTGGAAGAGACCTCCAAGATCATCTAGTCCAACCTCTGTCCTAACACTAACAAGTCCTCCACTAAACCATATCACTAAGTTCAACATCTAAACGTCTCTTAAAGACCTCCAGGGATGGCGACTCAACCACTTCCCTGGGCAGTCCATTCCAATGCCTAACAACCCTTTCAGTAAAGAAGTACTTCCTAATATCCAACCTAAACCTCCCCTGGCGCAACTTTAGCCCATTCCCCCTCGCTCTGTCACCAGGCACGTGGGAGAACAGACCAACCCCCACCTCGCTACAGCCTCCTTTAAGGTATCTATAGAGAGCGATAAGGTCACCCCTGAGCCTCCTCTTTTTGCCCTCTCAAAAAGCCTACCTCCCGAATGTTAATAACCACATTGGTAATTTCCACCCTCCAAAATAAACCCTAGCACCACGAGTTCCACCACCCCTAGCCCCAACCTTGTGTGCCCAGTGACATCCCCAAACCTGGCATCTCAACCCACAGCACTGTCACCCTCTACCCCCAACCAATCTCCTTTCTCTCTCAACCCAAATCCAGAGCCCTTTATTGAACATCTGTGCTTCTGGCCAGGATGTTCCTATGGCTCCAGTCTCCATATGATTCCCAGAGGAGTCACCTCTTCTCTGGGACATCCTGGCTCATTTTCCCCAGCTGACAAGCTGGGTGTCCACTAGGAAGGAGCAGCACAGACCCGTGCTGTCAGGTCTGCATAGCTGGCACTGTTCATCTCCCAATTTAGCTCATTTCCCTTCCAACAGAGGGAGAGGAGGGAATGCAGAGGAGAAGTGAAGCTCTGCCCAGCCAACCAGCTGTTCCTGCACTCACCCTTCCTGGAAGTCATTAATCACTCTGGATTTGTGCTGGCACAGAGGCCAAAGCAGGAGCATTTTGCAGGAAGCAATTAATTTTTGTCACATGCTCTCAGAACACCCTCTCCAGCATGGTGAATCGTGGCAGCTCCAAGGATGCGCCACAGTCACTGCATTTTTGCACACTGATACGTATTCCAGGGGACGGTATGTCCCTGCCCAGTAACAGCCCACTGCCTGCAAGGGGCACACATTGGTTCAATACAGCTCTGCTCCTAATCACAGCGTACTATGTAGTCAGTCAAAACATGAACATCTTTGTCCGTGATCAAGCAGTATCTGCTTCTATTCCAGGCCTGAAATGTGTAGTTATCTCTGCTGTCAAAACATGGAGTGATTCATGTAGTATTACTGCACACAGTGCAATGCTTCAGAAGCAGAAGAGTCTAATAACTATTTCTACCAGCCACGTGTTGGGAGTTAAGAGCCTGGAAGTTAGGGAAAGGAAAGGAAAAGAGACAGAAAATAGTCTGGTGCAGTCTGACTTAAAAACAGCTATAAAATGGAGGAGAGGAAAAGGCCTTAGCAACCATGATGCTTTTAGGTTGGAATGGAGCTCACATTGTGAGGCAGGAAATGGTATGTGAAGGATCATTAGTACGAAAGGGTCTGTGTCCCTGCAGAAGACCATCTTCAATGAGGTGAAAATGCCTGGAGCACTGGAGGAGAACTACTCCTCTAATCCTGATCATATTCTTCTTTATTAATTAGACTGAGCAGCCTGGGGACGTGATTGTGGATGAGGTTTCAAAATTCCTTAGGGAGTGTCTGGAATATGAATCCCATGGGAAAGAAAGAGAGAGACTTGTAGAAGTCCATACTCAGCTGGATGAATAACTCCACAGAGAAGATATTTGGTAGAACAGAACAGAAAAAGTAACTGACCAGCAAAGAGAATGAATCTGAGGTCAGAAAATGTAAGGAGAAAATAAGAGCCAATAAAAGTCAATCCAGGTTAGGCTTTACAAAAGTAAAATAGGAAAAGGTGCTACAGGCATACGAATAATGCAGAACAGCAAGGGAAGAGGCATGCTAGGCTGTATGAGTCTAAGAAAGGTCATTAGTCCCCCTTATTTGAATTTAAGTTGCAACAAGGATATAGAAGAAGGAGAGCATAATGGAGTTGCTATTCACGGTAGGCAACAAATTTCAAATCTTTATGAGCATAAACTGAAAAGAGAGCAATTTCCACTGAAGGAAATTCGACGCGTACAATTCCAAATCTTGTAGCTAGGGCTGTTAGTGTGTGTTTCAAATCAGGAGTGATATTGTGTGCCTGGAGAACAGTGAAACTAAGGGAATGAGCAGGGAGGTGAAAAACAGTGCACAACCAGACACCCATTAGTCAGAATCTAATAGTATAATATGATTTAAAATCCATTATGAAGAAAAGAATAAATACCTGGAAGTAAATGGGAAATTAAATAAAATGCAACACAGACTTAACAAAAACAGATTCATTTTTGTTTGATAACATTTTCTAGAAAATAGAAGTTGAGAAAGTCTAATCCATTTGGATCTTGTTAAAGCGTCTGAAACAGAGGTGGGAAATTAACAGAGACACTGAAGGGATGGAGTAGAGCAAAAATAATATAATGTGGATACAGAAGGCATGAGTGAGTAAAACAACAAAAGAATATGTAGGAAAGAAAACTGGATGTTGCTTTCTGCTACTGGTGGAGCCAGGGATTTCTCTGGGGCGTTATCTTATCCTCAGGTATCCAGTGGTAAAGGAGGAACTGCAGCAAGGAAATTTGCATTAGACTCCCAGTTGGTCAATGCACTGTCAATAATTAAGTCCCACCACACAGGAAAGCTGGAGAACTTGAGGCCTGGAATAACAGAAATGAAATGCACTTAATGTATTCAAGAAAGATATTTGCTTGTTTTTGTGAATAATATACCCTAGGTTATGATAATCTGCAACAACTGTATTCACTGTGCTCAGCAGTGGCAAGGCGTCCCCTGGATACTTTGTCCAGTTTGGGCCATTAAAGAAAGAGGGGGGACAGCCAAAAACAACCAGGGGAGATAAACAAGAATGAGGAAAGATTTAACAAACATGCCAGTGAGGAAAGAATTAGAGATAATAAAGTTAAGCAAGAGGTGTTCAAGAGGCCAGATGGTAACAGTCCTGAAACACAGAAGAGACTGCCTTCTTTTAGAGGAAAGCAGAAGTCTGTTTTCTATGCCTGCTGCTGGTGGGACAGGAAATCATGGAGCAGCCTTAGCCTGCAGTGGGCACATTTAGCTTAAGCATCCTGAAAAACTTTTTTAATGAAAATGATAGTTAAGCACTGGGATAGATTGCTAAGGACTTTGCAGTGTAGCCATCTCTAGAAGTTTTTTGTTGTATAAACATCTCTCAGGAACAATTTTGGCAGATCTATTCCCGGAGAAGAGCACTGGACTGTTTCATGACTCTCACCTGTTTTGGAGTGAGCTTCATTCACACTGTCTTCTCCTCCTATTTGCCCTCTTTGGCCACCCTATATGGATCTCCTCCCACTAATGAAGGGAACTGATGATGGGACTCCAAGCTGTACCCAGGTAAACTAGTTTTTTAGACAGCCTTCTCCTAATTCTTCAAGTAATGCATATTATAGGACTGCCATGGCCTAGATCCCTTAGGTGTCAGTTCCTTGCTAAGGCTTAGAAGGAAAATGTTGTGGCCGCCGGCTCCATGGGGCAGTGGGACGAGTGAGGAGGCAGCATGGCGAGCAATAGGGTCAGCTTGCTTTGCTGCCTGGGGACTGCCTCATGGTGGAGAAGCAGGGAGAGCCCAAGGGCTGTGAGCATCCAGACTGCAAAAGATAGGGGGAACTGGCTGAGGGGCTCAGTTCAGGTTCTCAACCCTGCTCTGCAATGCAAGATTGTGGCAGTGGGGAACATGCCCCTGTCAGGACCGTGAGAACTGGATGGGACCTTCACAGGGGTGGAGTTACCTACACTGCCCTTCCTTCAGGTTAGCAGGAAGGGGGAGCTGTGCATCGTGCTCAGAAAGCCCACTGTACCTGCTGTGTGGGGTCCAACTATGATCCTTGGTGAAGGTCTCAAGTCCCAGACAAAGATACCGTGAGTACTGGAGGCTGGAAGTGGGGACGGTAACCCTGGCACTGTTGGCTTTGCTGGCATCGTCTGCTGGCCCGGGTCTTCTGCTGCTGTGTAGGCACCTGTCTCTGATGGTGGCCGTAGCAGATCTCCATATGTTTCCAGGCCAGCACAGTAAGGCCATTCATATATTTCACTATTTCACAGGCCATTCAAGACAAGAGCTCAGCCACACTCAGGGTCTGTTATGGCACAACTTTGCCTGCACAAACAGCTCCTGAAAGGACAGCTCTGCTGCCACCTGTATGTTCACCACCTCACTGTCTATCCCTAATGAAAGCAGTGCCTAGAAATGCAGGTAGCAGCTCTATCTCCTAGACTTCCACAGCAGTTGCAGCAGCTGGAGGAGAATTTCAGAAGAGGCTCATTATAAGTGAAAGCCTAGCTGCTGAATCACAGAGCAGTGATTGAAATCTTGAACTTTCACTCACCTGAGTTAAATGAAGCATTACTCTCCTCTGACCTGCAAGCTGTGCAGTCATTTACAAAGTGCCCAGTGGACCTGGCAAGGCTCCACATCCCTTTCACATTGCATGCACCCTACGTGCAGGACAAAGGTGAACAAGCAAGACACCCTGGCTTTCACTTACAGAGGCAAAGCACCTTATCTCTCCCCAGAATTTCTTTTGTTTGTAAGCAAGAAAATTAATTCCAAGTTACAGGATTCAATATCTGGAAGTTTACTGTTGCAGACAGTTGATTTGAGCTTGGATGTACTACCTTGTATGGCACCCTCTGCTCAGACCACTTAGGGTTCATTTAACACACAGATCTGGAGGCCAGCTCCATTTAGAAGCAAAGCTTTAATTTCAGTGCTCTTGAAGATACGGTATGCAGGTAAGATACAATTTAAAGGAAATGGCTGGATATGCAAAGGAGGTACTTACAGGGGATACGTGTTTATTGTAATAGGTGAACTGTTTGTAGAGTATACAGAATCTCTAAGGGAGATCTGTGAAATCTTTTAGAGTCCTACTCACAGTCCATGATACTTGTGTTCCTCTTTGTTCTAGGGATACTTTTGGAAGTCTCCTTATAGTCTTCATGCATCTTCTTTTGCATTTGTACAACTACCTCATTGTGTGCTTTACCAGGAACAGATAACACTGTCTGATGTAAGGCCAGTGTTGAATATGCACAGGGCTTTTACAGAGTTGTCGTCCTTATCTCACTTTCCACTGAAGCCTTCGTCAAACACGTAGATTAATAGTATATGAATCACTCCGTGTTTTAACAGCAGAGATAACTACAGTGCACCAGTACATACATGTAGTAGTCTGAGTAAGATTTTTCGTCTACCCTTTAGAGGGCTGATTTCAGCAGGTGACTATTACAGACAATGCTATAGAGCCTGGTGTTCAAGCTGTGGGTCCCATGTAGGATATTCACAACATGCTGCTAACAACAGGATTGCTCCTCCACTCTTGTCTCAAAAAAAAATAAAAATAATAAAAAAAAAAGACTGGACTTGGGTATAAGCATTAATGAAGACATACAAAGGAAATATAGCCACACACTGCTATATTACAGAAAGGTCATGCTCATTATACATATACATATGTAGAAATAATTTGCTTAAAAATAAGGAAGAAAAATAAAGTTACATGCAGAGGCACATCTTAATATGCATATTATAAACACTATGAAAAGAGTTTCAGATTTAGCACACATTTTTTTTCTAGCTTGTTCGGAATTGCATTTTATGAAGTTATTTTAAGAATTTGATTCCAAATTTTCAAGTAGTAATAGCTTAAAGAATTTACTAGAGAACTACAGATCACATCATAAACGTCTTAAAAAATATTTTAAATCATCAATCAAACTCTAGAGCAAGAATGTTGTTCTCCATTAAACACCACAAATTGAATCGTGTAATCAGTTAAGTCAAAGGCAAAATTCCATCGATTTCCACAGGTTTGGGGTTACAAAATTCTATTAAAAATATTACCACTATTGATTAATTTTGGTCATTTATTAAATTAGTTTGTATGGAACTATGCTTGTTTTTCAGTAGACTTGGTTTCATTACATTGTTCTCTATCACGGCTGTGTGATCTTATTAAAAATATTGTTGAGGTTGTTCTAATGTGAACTGTGAGAAAATGCTGTTTATGTTCTTTATGCCTATAAACCATGCTGGTATGAGTGGGTCTTAGTAAAAATATGGGCCTGACTGACCCAAATATCATTTTTTAAAAATATATATATCACCGTATCCTGTGGCAGGCAGCCAACGCAGTGTTTGTGATCTATGCAATATTGCAAAATGTGGTAAGCCACAAGGAGTTTGCAAGGGAATACTGCTGCTTCTAAAAAGAAGGATGTGAATGAGTTTGGCCTGTACCGATTACGAAAGAAATTGTCACTTTCACCAAAAAGATTATATTTTGGATGAATATAGAGCTATGTTTATTCTCTGAAATAAGGGATATTTTTCATGTATTTCAGCTTACCTTCCTCTGATGAATAAATTCTTCATGCAACCCTCCATTAAACCTACAGTAAATCAATCTGCTTGTGAATGCTTTCCTCTTAAACCACCATCATCTTGTCTTTATTCACTGTTACCCCCTCTTTCCCAGGAAAGAAAAAAAAAAAACCCTGAACCAGCTCTTTGACTCTTATTTTCAATAGGCCAGTACTTCATATCACAGTGGAACTTTAAGCCCCTTATTTCTGTTTTCTGCATAAAATGCATACAAAAACAAAGCCACACAACCCCAAAGCTACCCTAAGTACAAGGTACTATTAAAATAACATTCAACAGTCACCTTGCTGTCATTACAGCTGTGCGTGCTGCAGCACTAGTCCTAGCAAAGCCCAGTGGGGGTAACACCAGCTCCAAAATGCAGCAGCAGTTACGGGACAGGAGGCAACACCAGCTTTCTAGCTGTCCTTTCCTGTGAACACTGAAGTACATCCGGACAGACTGAATACTTAAAAAACAAATAAAACAAAAAAAAAGGAAAAAAAAGAAAAAAAAAAGAAAAAAAAAAAAAGGCAGGAGGCATCTAGACGTACTGACTCCTGGAGTATGAGCTTTCGGTGGTCCTGTGCAGATGCTGGCTGTGCAGCAGGTGGTGGGGAGGTGCGGAGTAGCCGTAGCTCCTGGATTTCTCACAGCAGCAGCAAAAGCAGCAGAATATGGCTCCGGCTGTCAAGAGGCAGAAGGCAGCCACCCAGCCCAGGTAGAGAGCCTCACCAAGCTCCCTTTTCTGTGCAACATTGACTGCGGGGTTGTAGAAGTCCCTGATGATGGTGTTGGCAACCCAGCAGACTGGAATGAGCGTGACGGCACCCGAGAGGATGAAGAGGAGCCCAGCCGTCAAGAGAATATAGCCCTTGGCCGGCCAGCTGCTCTGCCTGCACCGCGTGCACTTCATCCCAACAACAGCAACCAGGAATGCCAGGAAGGAGAGCGCTGACCCGGCACACATCAGTCCTCTGGATGCCTGCAGGTCTGGAGAGAGGGCCAGCACGGAGTCGTAGACCTTGCACTGCATCCTGATGTTGGCTTGCCTGATGCAGTGCATCCACAGGCCTTCCCAGATGGTCTCAAACACGATGATGTTGTGCTCGATGAAGGCAGACACCCTCCACTGGGGCATACCTGTGACTGCGAATGTCCCGATCATGCCAATGCCACCGACGAGCAGCCCCGCGATCTGCAAAGCCCCACTAACCATGCTGCCTTTGAGAGGTGTGCACCACCCAGCAGGTTCACCGAGCCAGGCGCACACTGATGGCAAAAAAAAATAAAAAAAATAGCAACTTTGTGCAAAAGTAGCTGTTCCTTGTGCGAAGAAAGTTTCAGAGTCAGGCTGCACAACCTTAAATCAGCTTAAATCTGGCACGCGCTACCTGGGACGTGGCTGCGCCTTCGTTGCCTTTATAATTCCCCTGCCACCACTGACTCAAAGAGGCAGACCAAACGATCAAGTGGAACAGCTTTCCAAAGCAAGAGACAGGACGGGGTGTGAGTAAACCAGCAAGAGCCATTTATAATACGTGCACCGTCTGAGGAAGGTACATTTGCATTGAAGTTGCTTATTAAAAAAAAAAAAAAAAAAAAAAGACTGGTCTGTGCAGGGGGACCGTGTGTGCACCGGTGCAGTCAGTGAGGCTGTTACACTGAACGCACAGGTAATTTCTGCCTCTGAGCCCTGCTCAGCTCAGGTTCCTGCAAGAGTGGTGGCAGCGGGCCAGGAGGGAAAGCAGAGCCGCCCACCCTGCCACAGGGCCTCTGCTTGCAAAAGTGCTCTTGTGCTGGAGCCTGGAGGGGAGTGCTGCGGTGAGAGGATCAAGGAACAAAGCAAATCAAAAGGATAAAGTGACTCTGAACCTGAAACGGATGGCTCCGTGGAGGATAGTCAAAGCTGCAAAGAACCATTTAAGAGTTAGAAAGGAACAATGAGAGACCTCAGTCCTGCTAATACCTGTCTACATATATAGCTTCATACATATCTATTGCTCTACAGAGTGTATGGGGATAGCTTCTGGAGATATCTATATACAGCTATCCTTGTACAAACAAATGCTTTAGAAAAACATCATTAAAAAACAAGTATAAGTTAAACATAATAATTATGGAAATAATAACAGGTAAACGGTTTGTTCAAGAATTCTTGGGTGAACCGTAGACAATCTTGGAAAATGACAGGTGTGGAAATTTGTGAAAGTCAAAGCAACAGAAACTACAGTCGAAAATCTAGAAAAAAAATCAAACGTAACAGCAGTTTCTTTTTACAAATTCATACAGCTAGGAACATATGCATGAAATATTCAGCTTGATCTCTAGATGTGTCTCAACATGAAAAAATAAAAAAATTAGGCATAAACTAAGATCTTTTCTTATAAACTAGTATACTCCATATGTTAAGACAAGAACTAATTTGTTTATACTGTAATAGATCAATTTAGGATATAATTAGATAGATAACAAATACTAGTCTGCTGCTATTCATTTGAACTTTCTTCCGTCTATTTCTTTCCTTGCCATTTTATATCTTCAAAAGCTGAAATAAAATCAAAATAAATAAATAAATAAATAAAATAGAGCAGTGCAGTGCTAAATATGCCAGCTTGTTGGCTTATCAAAGATAGGGAAAAGATAAAAGTCCCTCTTACATGTAATATTTTATACTCCCTAAGCGTGTTTCTGTGTTAGTGCATAGAAGTATGATTAGGAGGCAGGCAAAAGTAAGAAGCACTCTACAAATCTTTCCGTATTCAGTTTGGATTTCATAACCACCTGCTTTTCCAACCTCTGCAGCAGGCTGCTGCTTTTAAAGACATGCTGGAAGGGTGAAGGCAGGCATCCTCTCCTTTTCTTTCTGGTCCCCTGAGCCCTGATTTGTGGTCAGGCAACTTTTCATTATGCCTTTTTGGTTTCGTTCCTATCTCTGAAATCAAACCTGCTATCTCCGTGCCTCTCCTATTGGAAAGGCAACGAATGCCTTGCTCTGAACAGTGCAGTTTGTCTGATGGCAGCACCTAAAGCATTTTCCTGGATGAGAAGCCAAACAGAGGTCTGCTTTTTGGGTTTGTTCATACAGCATGAGAGGCCCTGGATTTGTGTAACTGAAATCACAACTTGATGCTTCGCATGCTACCAACTAGTCCTGTCATACTGACCCATAAGTGATGGGGGTCTGGGTACAGGACTTTAGGAAAAGTGAGCGGGCAGAAACTCTTGAATAGTCTGAGCCATAGAAACAGGTAATAATAGTTCTCTGGATGCCATCAAATCACACCCATGCCTGAAGCTGTGCCCTTCAAAGCCATGAGGCTAAGGTCCCTTTCAGTCACCAGAAAACTACCACTGTTTTCCTGGGGGAAGAAGGTGGTTAAATCCAGTTACCCCAAGGGTGAGACAAGATGGATTTTGAGGAGGTTATAAATGTTCAATATTTTGACACTGCAAAAATGGATTTGGTATATTAAATATATAACTATGTAAATATCATCACATGGCTTTGCAGCCCCGTGGCTGCCACTGAGACAGCAAAGAAAAAGCTACGAGTCTGTAGCAGAACAAATAAACAAGCACTTTAATAACATACCAGTAAGGAAGCACAAATATGAGACAAGCAGCAGGACTGATTCTTCTTAAAGACTACTGAAGTTCTAATTTACAGGACATGGAAAATAATTAGCTGAGCAAATATAATTTAACCACGTTATTGATTAATTTACAAAGCCATTAAAGCTCCTATATAAATTCATGGCAAGATTGTGTCTGTGCCAAGGATTCAGTATTTGCACATTGTTAGGAGGATTAAATTTTAGTGCCTTATCTTGCTTAAAACCATTTCCAAAAGGAAATGTGGGGAAATCTTTTTGAGCATTATGGAATGCATCTGTTTGTCTACAATAAAAACACAGGAAGGGGGGCAAGTCAAGAATCTCACTGTTTGTTCTTGCCTGTATTCAAACATGCCATTTTAATACAGGGAAATATCAGAAATACCTGTGATTTTACCATGGGCCAAAGGATCTGATCCATTTTGTTTTAAAACAAATACATACACCTATCATTTTACCATTTTCTTTCTCCTCTCCTCTCCTCTCCTCTCCTCTCCTCTCCTCTCCTCTCCTCTCCTCTCCTCTCCTCTCCTCTCCTCTCCCCTCCCCTCCTCTCCTCTCCCCTCCCTTTTTTCTTCACTATCTTAAGGAATTAATATCCACACACTCAATACCAAGCTTTTCTGTGTGATCTGTGTAGTTCCCAGCTCTGTATTCCCTTCTTGCCCTTTCTCCTCTCCAGAGTGGGTGAGTAAGCCAGCTGCAGGCATTCATTCTGTGTTTTGGTGAGTAACAAAGACCTAAAGCAATTACAGCACTCCTTCGGCAGAAAATGGGTAATGTTTCAACATTGGGCTTGGTTTGTCTGTTAACTTCAAACAAACAGGACCTCAGAATGATTTGTTTCTTTGTCTCTTCATCACTTTGATAGCACCTTTCTCCAAAAAATCCCCTTGCGTGGGAGCAAGAAGGGATTTCTCACCCTTCTTACATGGCTTTTCTTCTGAATGTTACTCACTCTTTGGGAAGGAGATGAAGTGAGGAGATAACCCTGTGATTAGCTCAGCTGCCACTTAGCACCATTTCTCACAGTTTCTCTGGGAACCCACTACTCCCTACAGGGGCAGCACAGCCCCCAAGTCCCTGTCATGACCCATTTTCAGCCACTAAAGGTGTTATGGAATAAAACACACCAAGAAAATATGTTTTGAGCATAATGTCCTTCATCTTCCTGAGAAAATAGCAAGTGTTTTAATTCCAGAATTGTGAAGTGCTAAGAGCAATTGCTGATGCTGAGGGGGAGGTGGGAAGAGGGGGAAGAATTGGTTGCTCAGCACCTCAGAAAATCTCACCCTGCATCAGTAACACGTTGCAAAGAATCCTGATTATTGATACTCTTATGGAAAACAGAAAAGTGTTGATGTCGGACGAGTTGTTCAGCATTTTCTTTCTTGGAAGGCTATTATTACTGTGTCAGTGGATATGCACTACTCTATGGCTCGCCCCAGGTACATCTCACATTTATTTTGCTCCAAGATCTTTTACCTAATGCAGCAGAACATGAAAAGCCAGTTCAGCATATCTATTCCACACAGAAACAATCACATACATTCATAATCAGCTTCACTGAAGAGCCACTTCTTTTCAATTGAGGTAGCTTTTACTTCTGTACCATCTCTCTCCCCATCACTTGCTGCTAACAAGAGACCATTGTCTAGATAGCAAATGGCATAATCACAGAAATGCAAAAAGTAATAATCCTTGGCTGGTAATGTAACAGCATTGCAGATAGTTGTTCTGTGAAATATTTTTGCCTAATATCCCAAATAACTTTACACATTTGGTTCTCTTGCTCCCCACGCTTTAAATCCCATATATAAAATCCATGACAATGTGATGATGTTCCCCTCGGATTAACATGCGGTGCAGAAATTTCAATTTCCCTGCTTTTAACTGCTGTTTGTTTTGTGAAGTGTTAATGCAGAAAATTTGCCTAACTTGGAACTGGGGCATATGGGATTTGGACATGCAGAATCGTGAAAAATAGTATTTCTGAAGATACTCAATGCCAAGAGAGCATCAAAGGGAACAACTTATGTTACCTTCCTCGGTACGCCTTTAGAAACAGCAGAAACATCATGGAGA
Source organism: Cygnus atratus (assembly GCF_013377495.2). Lineage (NCBI taxonomy): Eukaryota > Metazoa > Chordata > Aves > Anseriformes > Anatidae > Cygnus > Cygnus atratus. The sequence goes on from NC_066362.1 coordinate 110,286,920, forward strand.
GCTGGGTACCTGAACAAAGAACTGACCTACTCATGTTGATGAATCTTCATAAGAATAAACAGCAGAGAATGCTAAACTAAAGAAAGGGATGGAAAACCAACCACTTAGTGCCATGAAAAAAAGGACTAGGTAAAGTTCACAGGTAGACGTCAGAGTATCATTCTGCACCAAGACAGATTGGCCCTGAGGAGGTTATAGGACATTTCCAGCCCCAGACTCTTGCACTTGATGCTGAGATCTTCCATCCTCAGGAAAGGATCACATCAGGAAGATGACTTCTGCCTGGAGATACCTAGCTTACGCTCACTGAAACCCATCACCCTTCTGCTGTGAAATGAGTAGGAACTTGAAGTATTTTGCATGAAGTCAATTTTTTCTTCAATGCAGAAAGAGAAGTGATCATGTATATGAAGGCCTGGGATTAATATAACTTCAGTGTTTTAAGAAAATGTTATGTGATTGACGTATTTGAAAGAAAACTTAAATCCCAGTTTATCCCATTCAGATGGTGGCCTTAGTCACATTCTCTAGCATCTCCTGCAATCAGACTACAATTTACAGGTGCCAGACCTTCTTTGAAATGAAATGTAAAGTAAGTTGACTTGACTAAAAGTTTCATGTGTCCAGTCAAAACCTATAATTTGTGGCATTTCTGCTCCAGCCCAGTTGAAGCATCACCATATTACATTTAATTTTCTATTCTAAAAGCTCCCCAGGCTTCTATTTTTAGCATTCCTGACATTCTTGCTGTGAAGGGCTGCCCATCCTGAATCATAAGACTTTCACAAGTGTGACATGATAGTTCATCAAAGATAAAAACTATTGGCCAACGCTTGTCTTCTGTTATATCCCAGATGCCTCAGCAACTGTGGCAGGATTCCACAGGTGGAACTAAGAACAAAACTTTAGTTTTACCTGCTTACATAGAATCTATGTTGAGAGTTGTGCAGAGGAAATGTTCAGGGGAGATAAGGATTGTTTTCAACCTAATTAATAATGTTTTGGTGCAGTAAGAGTGTTGTGGTAATAACATATATATTGTAGACCTAGTTTAGCATTTTTGAGACATAACAGTAAAGTTGCAGTTATTTGTAGTAACCTAAGGGGAGAGAAGGAAGAGGGGACTCAGGCAAGCAAAACCACGAATTTAAAACACATGCTGTATGTGAAGTCAGAAGAATGCTGAAGGGGGAGTGTTGTTTCTTTGGTGTAGCAGTTATGCTACAGCCCACAAAATCTACACATCCTTGCACAAGAGGCAAGGATGCTGTGTCAAGACCTCGCACAAAAATAAACAGCATATGCTACCTGATTCTAGTTTTCTGTTTTCTTGAAAAGTGTCCTCACTCTTTTTCTTGATTTTCCTTTCTTGTTCTAGCTAAAAAATTCTGGGATCAGAAATCTCAGAAAATTTTTAACATGTTTTTGCCTCTGCAATAGCTTACCTGGCTTTATCACTGATGGATTATTGTGGCTGAGCAAAACAACATCTTCAAAAACATATCATAGTGGTCTGGCGTGATTTCTGGAAACAGAACAGACAAAATAGTAACACAATAAATATCCTCAAGCAGGCCAAATGAAGCACTATAGCTTTAGTCTTTGTATGTCAGTCCCAGTAACGTGATACACACGTCGTGCCAGAAGCCAGCAGCTGGTAGGTTTTCGGAGCGCTCCCACAAATCTTTCGAGGCACAGCCTGGTGCTGCTGGCGTTGCTGCTCCCTTCAGCAGCTGTGCCTGCACTCTCTTCGGCCTCAGATGCCGCAGCATTGACTCACATCCAGACCTTACCTCTTCTTCCATGCTAAGCCCACCCAGATGCCCAGCTGTGCTCTGGTATTAATAAGCCCTTCCCCTCCCTGTACAGCCTCCACGGTGTGTTTCTAATGGTAGGAAAGACAACATAAATATGCAAGCTGCTTTACAAACAAAGCCCCTTGAGCCTGCAATAGCGTTGCAGATCACAGAGTCCACTGCTACGCAGCCTGCTGCAAGCTCCCACCCGCCACGTTTCATAAATCACCATGAACCCTGGGATGAGTGAGATGATGGAGGCACCTGCTACTGGCAAACATTTTCCACTCACTCCTTACCTCGGCCAAGGTCCCGCCTTGCAGGGGAAGGAAGGATGGAGCTGATGCTTCCATGCATAGGAACCCATCACCTGTGAAAATGGAAGGCAGCAACCATTTTTCTGTCTTTTCTGTGAATGCAGCATGATCAGGAATTAGTACAGCTCAGGAATTCAGTCTTAGGAACATTTATGAGAGCACAGTGATGGTTGTTTTGAATGCTGGCTCAGGGGAACAAACTTAGATTCATATTCTAAATACCCTTCGTGTGTGGGTGCAAGCCACCTGGAGGCACTTTCTAAAGTTCAAAGGGGATAAAGCTTTCTCTTTGTAAACATCATAACTGTCAGTAGAGAGCTAGGAAAAGGCATCTAAAGCAGGTATATATAACTAAAAAGCCTTTAAAATCTGAAAGAAGGATCAAAACACCATATAAAGAGTGATTTCAAAGTTTTCTCCCTTATCCACTTCTTCCTCAATTTGATTGTGAAGCCACACTTCCCAGTTTATTTCTGAGTTAAAACTTCGTCTTTTATTGCTAGTTCCACTTGTTCATCAGGTTTCCACTGCTGCATCTGTAAATAACTTGGGCCAGGGGCAGCCAATATTCGTGCAGACCAGGCTTTCCCATGTAGGACCCCACCTGAAGCCTGCAAGAGATCTGCTCGTGGAGGAACATCAACACCAACACACCTGATGCCAAAACACTTCAAGATCAAGGCAATGTGTACCAGCTGCAATGTTATCACAGATCAATATCCTATTAAATTAGTTGGGGTGCTGCACAATAAATCTTCACAAATTCACCAAGAAATACCTATATGACTAAATGGAACAACCTCTTGATGAAACAGGTGAGTGGAGGCAAGAAAAAGGAAGAACTTTCTTAACTGTTAAGTATTATTCACAGTATTTAAGCAAATGTGCAAGAAGTTGTTCAAAGGACATTTTAGCCAAACAGTGCTCATCATATTCAACACAAAGTTGTTTGCTCAACGAAAGGCATAAAGGCAAAAAGAAAAGGTAAGATGCAGTTTGGGGCTAGCAGAACAACTGAAAACAAGGACAAGGAAGAGAAGAGAAAGAAGGCAAACTGGGGAGGCTGATGTGCGCTGAGCTGTTAGTTTTTTCACTTGACCCAAAAAGAGAAGTTGTGGCTGCTTACAAGCCCTGGCTCCTAGGGGATGCAGCTTCTTAGCTTCCCATCCCCTTACCTGTCCATACCCTTTTCCCTTTCTGACAAAACTGCAGGTACATACTGAAACAGTCATTCAGACCATTTATCTGTGGCCCCTGTATCCCATGTATGCATGCTGACTGCTCAATTCCGAGTGCTTCCCATCTCCCCCATTCCCTGGTCTGGCTGCTCCCTACATACCAAGGTGGAAAAGACACTCTGCCGAGGTGAGGGTCTATGCCCAAATCTGTCTTTGTTTCCTCTTAGTGCAAGTCAGACTGATGATGTTACAGAACATCCACTAACAGGACTTTAGCAAAGCACAATGTATCTGCACATTTGGTGATGGCTTTCGTATTTGTTTGCAGCCTTCCTGACTGTGCCTTTTAGATCATTACCTTCTCCCAGATTTGTGCTAAAAGCTTATGCCAGCGAGCTCACATTTTAATTTGGTCTATTAAAATGTAAGCCATCAGATGGCACATGTTCAGCTGGCACTCTGCACTTATACTTTCATGAAAGTACTGAACAAAAATACTTTTCAGAGATTCAGCAATCATCCTGAAACATTATCAGTACTATGACACTGCATCCCCTCAGATAAGTTAAATTTATCCTCATTGGGAAAATGTTCAATTTTCCCCTGCATTTCTTTGTTTGGCTCTATGACCTGTTCTTCTGGAGTGTGAGATTGGGATGCACACATGGAATGCAAGAAGAGCTGGGTGCAATTCTTTCAAGGACAATATTTTTCAGTCCAAGCAGAGTTTGGCTTTTAACAACAACATATGCTGCAGCAAATGTTCTTTTCTGTCGATGTTATTCATTATCAGAAGAAATTTCCAAATGAAATATTTAGACAATGACAGAAATTCTAAATATTTAATTTAGAACTCTAACCAATGAAAGTATGTTAAAAAATAAGTTGTTAAATAAAAACCCAACATTTTTCTCCATGTCATCTATTTAGAAACCCAAAAACTTCTTCTCTGCACACCAAGAAGTATTATTGAATTGAATTTTATATGAAAATTCCTATGGAAAACAACAACAACAACAAATTCAAAAGGAAACTATTTAAAATATATATTTCTCTATCTATTTCCTAAAGGTCCTTTTTTCAAATAGGTAAGAAGTTTCCCATACACTGTGTTCCCCCACTTCACATATGCACAAACACTTTTTCTCTCCCCTTTAGAAAGGCAGACTGTACAAGCTGCTGTCCCTTGGTTACGTCTACTAAAGGAAAAGGAAAGCCAGTAACACAGTGCCACAGCCATGTCCCTGCCTTGGGCAGCAGACCTGACAGAGAAAGCAAAAGACTTGTGCCTGAAACTGTGGAACGTTTACAGAATTCTGGGCCCCAACTAGGCATATGCATCTCCCGGACTATAAGAAGAAGAAAAAAGCAGTACTGATCTAAGCTCTGCCCCTGGCACAGGACTGTGGAGAATTCACAAACTAAGCCTTGAATTGGTTTCAGCCACCCAGAGCCACCTGCAGCCCCAGAGCTTTGCAGGTGCCCACAGGAGCTGCTTCAGCCCCAGAGCAGTGATATTCAGGTGCTCACACAGGCATAGAGAGAAAAGGGATGAATGCACCCAGACCAATATAACTTTGTTAGAGTGAACATATCAACCAGAGTCCCGGGAGATGAAGGGGAAGGATTTCTCAATACATCCATTGCCATCCCAGGGGTGAGTTTCTGCCCTCAGTCCTGTCTGGATTCACTCTGTCAGCTGCTGTTTCTCACCCCATCCAGCCAGGGATACAAGGATGAGTCCTTAGGTTATCACGCAAGGTCTAGATTAGGATTTATCTGCCCTATACACTATACCACAGCACAGAGACACAGGAGCTCCAAACCAGGATGGGTGTTCCAGCAGCTCCAGGTGAGATGATGGCTGCCTTGGCTAGGCTGCTGCTTCTGCTGAGCACACAAAATTATCTCCCCACAGCCTGCCAATCTGCAGACTACGTACACACTTCAGGGCATGCACCCCTTTATATATATTGACAGATTAAGAGACCATACAGTATTGCAGCATTTAATAATACAATATTTCTCATAGATTCTTAAGTCCACCCTTGGAAACATGTAGAGCAAGGGTGCTGTGTGAGACCAGAGTCAGTAACTGCTCACTCCTTCTAATCAATACCAAAACAGAAAAATACGGCTTATTACAGACATAAACAATCCCTTAAATGTGCATTTCAGCAATATTTAAGTGATAGCAGTCTGTCTAGCTGCTTCACACACTTCTCACCTCAGTAGTATCTGAGCATCTCCCAGTTTATGGCTATAATGTTAGGCACCCCTCAATTAAGAGTGACAATACCTAGCACTTGTCAACAGCCCTTGCCAGCTGGTAAGCACATTACACTTATTAATTAAGCTTCATGATATTCATCAGATCTAGGTTCCTAAATACGGTATGGTTACCTCTGTTCAGTGACAAAAAGCCACTAATGTGGTTACAACTCTCCAGTGATCAGAAAATGTATGTGGTTCATGCCTCAAAATTTCAATATTCTGTTATATCATGGTTCTCATCCTTTTCGAGGACCGAAAAGGCTCTTTTCTTCTGTGCTTTCCTGAAATACATACCTGCATTGTCAGCATTTCCAGCTCATTTTCCCTTCCCGTTAAATCATCAGCAATTTAGAAGCCATTAGGATATAAAACTTGCTTACTGGCTGCCTGGTCTCTGAACACGTCGGTGAAACAGACTCTCAAGCATGCACATGAGGGTAGGGAGCAGGGCCCTGCCACTCTTAAAAATTTCTGCTAATCCAGCTTCAACATGCCACGTGTTACCTGTAAATCAGTCAGTGGCTGCTGAGCTCCTTCCTTACGGACCTGGGCACAAGGTGCATGGGAAGAGCAGGAGTGCACGTCTGTAAGCAACAGCAGACATCTCCTAAGAATATTAGTAAGCCAAAAGGTCTGCACACAAGTCAGCCAGCAAACGTATGGTACAGTCTGCTGGGGCACGCACTTGGTAACAGCCCAGTTCTTCCTGAACAAGGTGCAAGCACTGATAACCTGAACCAGTCAAGGCAAGCTCAGAGGGCATGACTCGTTTCCTGCCTCTCTGCACAACAGCATTGGTGGAATCTGATGTTTTTGTTCCCATTGCTTTGGTTTTGGTGAAAAGAGGAAAAAATCATAGGAATCATGATTTGGAATACTTCCCCTGATTGCTGCAAGGCACCCAGCAGCTTCAGGACAATTCAAGGTTACATGTTGGCCCATTTGGAGAAGTCAACCTTGAAAAGAGATAAGTCTTTCCTTTTATCTAAGACAAAATAACATTCCCTTATAATCCCAAAGATAGGAGGCTCAAGAGCACGTCTGCAACAGTGATTTAAAGCAACCTTTTGACTTTGTTCTGAAAGAGTCTGGAAGGCCTCATGCAGTCACTTACAGCTGTTCCTGGCGTCCTGCTGCGGCCTGAGCTTCCTGTACCGTAGCTAGGAGGCTAGCTGGAGCATGGAAGGACAGAGCCGAGCCGCCTCTGCCAAGGAAGGGACAGGGTGAGATGAAGGGCAGAGCTGAGAGGAAAGCCCTAGAGCGTGAGCCTGCCTGTTCCTGCAGCCCCTGGGCAAGGAGCCCAGCAGCTCCCTCCAGCTCTGGGACCTGGCACCGCTGGAGTCATCACGGGAGGGAACTGACCATTCCCACCACCCCACTGATGGCCACCACCAGCTCTGCCAACACCTGTCCTCCACACAAAACCTCCAGTGCTTTTTTCTGCTTGGCCCGGCAGCAGAAATGTGCTGGCCTGTGGTTTTCCCCACTGCTGTCCTTAACCCACAGCCAAAAGCTGCCCTGTGCCAGGCTGTTTGGCGGGCAGGTGTCCTGGAGGTCCATCAGCTCAAGGCCATGCTAGCTTGGATGAGCTGGTGGGCCTTGGGGTATCGCAGGGCCTTTGCCAGCTCAAGGCCACCCAATTTCTGGGTTCTGTGTCTTTGGGAAAGACCGGCTTAAGACATCAGTAAATACTTCCAGGGTTTGTTCTACGCCCATTGAACTACATTGTGTGCTTATGCCTGTTAGGTTAAACAAGGCTTTTAAGTCAAGTTCTTTGAATCTGTTTTGGTTAATTGGCTCTAAAATCTCTAGTAACTGCACCCATCTGTAATATAAAATATATATGTGTATGTATATATATATATATATATATATACACGTGTATATATACACTACCATTTAATACAAAATAAAATTAGTATCAGGGTTCTTGGAAGGTGTTTTACTGCAGTTGTAAAAATTACTGTTAGCTTTTAAATTGGACCATCAATTAGTGTATTACAAATAACAGCTCCCATGCCTTGAAATGTTACATCCCAAATATTACAACAATTTACTATCAAATAAAAATGATAAGGTCACTTCTTCTGGCAACATTCACCAACAAGTTCTGTTCAAATTATTTAAAAAGTGCTATCCAAACATCACTTTCTTACACAGTTAAAAGAAGAATTATTTGTCTTTTGACCATAAAACCTTACACAGAACCACTAGTCTTGGCTTCCATCCAAAAAATTAAAGATGTGATAGGTAATGACTGGAAAAGTAGCAAAAACCTGCCTGTTCCCAGTGACACTGATGGTAAATTCTCATTTTTGCAGTTGATACCAAAGAAGGAAGAGATGCCATTCAAGGGGACCTGGACAGGCTGGAGAAGTGGGCCCATGTGAACCACATTAGGTTCAACAAGTCCAAGTGCAAGGTGCTGCACTTGGGTCGGGGCAATCCCAGACATGAGCACAGACTGGGAGAAGAACTCATTGAGAGCAGCCCTGCAGAGAGGGACTTGGGGGCTCTGGTAGACAAAAAGCTCAACATGAGCCAGCAGTGTGCACTTGCAGCCCAGAAGGCCAACTGCATCCTGTGCTGCATCAGCAGAGAAGTGACCAGCAGGTCCAGGGAGGTGATTGTCCCCCTCTGCTCTGCCTTTGTGAGGCCCCACCTGGAGTGCTGCATCCAAGTCTGGGGCCCCCAGACCAAGAAAGATGTTGATCTGCTATAATGGGTCCAGAGAAGGGCCACAAAGATGATCAGAGGGCTGGAGCACCTCTCCTGTGAAGAAAGACTGAGAGAGCTGGGGCTGTTCAGCCTGGAGAAGAGAAGGCTCTGGGGTGACCTTATTGTGGCTTTTCAGTACTTAAAGAGGGCTTATAAAAAAGGTGGAGAAGGACTTTTTGCTCAGTCGGATAATGACAGGACAAGGGGTAACGTTTTTAAACTGAAAGAAAGTAGGTTTAGATTAGATATAAGGAAGTAATTCTTCAGTTTGAGAGTGGTGAGGCACTGGAACAGGTTGCCCAGAGAAGCTGTGGATGTCTCATTCCTGGAGGTGTTCAAGACCAGGTTAGATGAGGCCCTGGGCAACCTGATCTCAGGGGTGGCGTCCCTGCCTATGGCAGGGAGGTTGGAGTTAGATGATCCTTAAGGTCCCTTCCAACCTGAGGCATTCTATGATTCTATGATTTTCTTGTTTTGGGATTTCTGCAATAAATGTATGATACACAAGATGTCGATCCAAAATTTGCCCACTATAGGAAAAGAGTATACAATTATGAATCTTTTTTGTTAAAAACCAAGGCAGGTCAGAATTCTTTGTAATGGTACTTTCTTCAGTGCCGTCCTCACTAAGGGATAGGCACCACATGTAGGAGACTGAAGGAGACTGAAAACTCAAATGTGATGCAGATAGATAAAGGAGAATGAGAAATATGCGGAAGAACTCAGTGTGAAGACAAACATACTTTTTTTAGTTAATCCCTTCCCTCCTCTGCAGCATCCCAAATAATCCTTATCTAAATATTTTATTCTGGAACTATGTTGTCTCTTATCTTCTTACACCATGCTTTTGTATTTGATCTTAATCTTCTTCTGTTTAGCTTGTACCAGCCTCTGGCCCTTTCACATTCAAGAATTTTCTTTCTGCCGAAATTTCCCATTAGGAGTAGAAAAAAAATATAAGTGTTTCTGTGGGTAAATAACATAAGATCTAATGTTATATGTGGAAAAAATATATGGCTATCTTAGCATGAATTCATTTTCCTAAAACTTAAAGACAAGTCACATCATTTCTTTCTTGTAACGATATCTTCCATAGGGTGGAGGCATGCTGAAGGCAGTGCAATGAAATTACAACAATTTACAATATTGCAACACATCAGAACTCCAACCTCATGTCTCAGGAGTGTGCCTCCAGCTCCCATAAACAGCTCTGGAGTTCTTTGGAGGAAACATTTACTTTATAATTTCACCACAAACTAGAAAGTCAACATCAGCTATAGTGTTGCGAAATTATTCCCCACTCACAAAAGCAGCTGTGAAAGAACATTATCATTACAGACCTCAAACACACACTTTTTTTTTTTTGGTTACAAATTCTCATCTAAGATTGTCACTGAATATTAATTCTCATTAACTCAAAGTACCACTGAATGTGCATTCAATCATAAATTCCTTGTCAGACGATCAAGATGTCATATTTTCTATAGCCACTTGAGTTTCTTCTGGTAGACAAGGAACACCTTTTCATAGCTAGTCTGAATTTTGATGGTAATTCAACCCTGCACCTTTCAGAGCAAAATCAGAAACTTAGTTCTTGTGGTTTCTCTTCTCTGCTCTAAGACCATTGCCCAGACAGACTGTATACAGAATTGGCATTCCTCTTCCTCACCGATTTCAGAGCAGGGGTTGAGATAAATAAATCTAAGCATAAAAAGAAAAAGCTTTTCTTTACCAAATATGTATTTACTCTGACTTAATCATGTACACAAAAGCTGAACCTGGAATATATCTCCACTGACAAAAAGCTGCAACTGCAGAGCACGTAGGGAAGCCAGCAGTACATTGACCCCTGTCTGCCGCAGGTAACAAACGAAATGCAAGGACGGACTTTAGAGGAACCTTGAGTTCAGTCTTCAAACTTATCCTGAAGTCTGAGCCACTGACAAGCCATTACTGCTGTTGCTTTTAGTAACTAAGTAGAAACTGGGACATGTCCTAATGCTGTAATCACATTTCTATTTAAGTAGATATGGCAATTATTGTACAGAGTTATCAGCAGAAGCTGTGCAAAATATTTACAGTGAGTGATGAATCCTCAAGCTTATGTTTCCAAGAACTTGGACCCCAGTTTACTGGCTTCATAATTATAACAGAAACCTCCTCCCACTTAGCAACCCTCACACCATGCTGCCTGAAGTTTTCTAAACTCAAATAACAAATGAAGACACTGAGGTCAAGCATAACTGAGAGAGGGGGGAAAAAATCTGCCGTAATGAATTCAGCCTGGATATTTATTAATTTTCCTCTTGCTAAACACCCAAACAAACCCACACAGGATGTTTGCTTCCAACCAATGCAGACTGCAGGGTTTAATTAGCTGAAAGCTCCACAAATTGAGCCCTGCTGAGTTTGCTGCTGTGGTTATAATCCAAGTTTTAAAGGAGACAGAAACAGCCATAGGACATCTCATTATGTCCTGCATCAAAGTGAAATGGTGAACACCTGAGTTCAGGTGATAATATCATCATTATTTTTTCTTAAGTGCAATCAAAATTGTCATTTTTGTTCCAGGGTCTTTTTGAACTGCTGAAGTACTGTGCTGCCTGGAGAGAGACACAAATACGCAGCTAATGTAGAAGTAAGTATCAAGCACAGTCAAGGTGAGATAGTGTGCTGCATTCTTAATACTTTTGTGGTTGTTTGTAAAAAATAATAATAATAATAATAATAAATAAAATAAAAGTAATATCTTGGCAAGTTTGGGTAACATTTAACCTTCGTTTTTCTTTCTTGTATGAAAAATGAACATAAAAGTCTCAAAAACAGTGAAGCTGCAAGAATAGCCCGCTTTAATAAGTTGATTATCATCTTGTCAAATATGGCTTTGTAGGGCTTAACATCTCTTATTTAGATTTAATAACACAGTTATTTGTACCATTCTATACTTAAAATATATGGTTGCTTACTGGTTCTGGGCAGGAGTGCAATATTGACTTCTCATAAATATGATGAAATCTTTCACTATTGTCTAGCAGAAAAAAGAAAAAATGAGTCAACCACACAGCAGCATTCTTCCTGAAGTCAACCCTTGTTGGAAAACCTCCCTTCAGGAGTTGTTCCCTTTGCTCACCAATGAACTTGCTCTCTTTTCTCTCTGAAATGGCCTTGAGGTTTTCTGCATCACTCTCTGCAGTCCTGGCTGCTAACCCTTGAATGAAACGGCCGTTGCTTTTGGAAAGCTTTCAGGAAGCCATCCTCTCCCAGGAAGAAAGAAGACTCTAGAAGTCTGCCTCAAAAGAGGCATACTGCTTTGCTTATTTGTTTTGGCTTCTCCTGGTTTGGTTCCTTGGGGAACTGGCTTACAAGCTCTCATCCCTTGGGAGTCCATCTGTCTCCTGACTGTAGCGCTGGCTGTCCTCCTAGCTTCCCAGTGCACTGCTTATCCTCCCTCTGCTGCTTTGGACATCATCACCCACACTAGTTTGTTCTGCATAGAGGTTCAGCAAATGAAGGAGAGATTCCCACCTGAGCACTAAAAGGCCTGCACTGGGAACTCCCACCCCCAGAATGCACAAGGCCAAGTGCTTTGACAGAACACAGTGCTGTGACCACCTCTTATTGCCATTGTCACCGTATTATTTGTGTGCTTACTATATATAAATATATATATATATATTGATCATTTGCTATGCTATGTCTTTTAAATAACCTTGGCTAGAGAAGAACTTTGAGGTCAGGAAGGGTCACTTATAAAGCTAAGGTAAGAACTGTGGAGTCCCTGGACTTCATCCCAAGGGTATAACCTCATTAAATGAACTCACTAAGTGAAAGAATTTGAGGCTAGTCTTCATCTTGTATATATCAAATTTTATCAAAGACTCTCTTGAAAAGTAACCGCATGACTGTGGCACTGCATCATGCCAGCTCATGCTACTAGGCTTGTTTCCATGAAATCACCAAATTTGTATTGATGTTGAGTTAGTGTAAAATAATAGAAAAATAGGTACACGAGCACTGATACTCTGGTCAGTGCTGTGATTATTTTAATGAAGCCTGTTTCAATGAGCTGGTGCCAGCAACAAACTGTCCGCTATTTCAGAACTTGTCTTCCAGTGCTTTGCATTTTGAGCACTCGTACATATTTGTGCCAACTACATGTCAGCTCTGTTCTGCCGTCATTTCACACCCACTTTACATAAAAGTCAGCAGCCAGACAAGGGGATGGCAAAGAAGAACGTCTCCTTTGAAAGCAGCCTCCCTGTCTCTTCCCCTGACACCACCAGACTGCAGGTCCTGGGGGACAATCATTGGTGACTGAAGCTTATGCAGGGCTTGGGGACAGGGGAGAGCAGCAATGGAGATAGCAGGGGGGCTTCCATCCCCATCTCCCTGGAGAGATTTCACTCTCCAGAGGCATCTTAACCAAAGCCCAGCAGTAGGTGTCAACTTGTGTCCACCCCGAGTGCATCCAGCAAAGAATTTATTTATCTCCAGGGATGGAGAGAACACCAGCTCTCCACATAGCATCAGATTTTCTTTTAGGCTATGAATGCTGAACCGGGAAAATGCCTCCCCCCAGAGCAGCACAGGGCCAGGCCCAGTCCCATGCTACGTGGACCACTGTGCATGAAGCACTGCTTAAAAGAAAGCCGCCAGGAGAGGTTGTCTTGCTAGGAGCAGTTGTGTGGGTGGAATAAAGGTGTGTACACTGGGAAGTTGAAAACAGCTCTGAGCCTAATGACTGTTTTAGTGGTGACCTGGAGACAACACAAACGCAGGAAAAGCACGCTGTATGTGCTCTCTGGTTTATTACCACCTATTGTCTAAAATAAAGCAAGTCAAAAAGATTGTTAAACCCTGCTGTGGTCTCAGGTACTAAATCTGCCAAATAAATAATTCCGTTGCTTGTTGTTAACACGTCCCAGAAATGTGAAACAAAAGGTACAAGCCATATGTTGCTCCCCTCTCTAATTCTAAATGCACTCTTTCAGACAAGATGTTTCTTAGCACAAATTCATTACAAAGCAGCAACAATAGAGAGGCAAAGTGAAATAAAAACTCCACATCCCTCTGGGGAAGTACAATCCATTTCTGCCTTTCTGCTTTTGTGTAGACAACCAGCATTAGAAGGTAAGCAGACATAACAGAACGGCATGCTATTGCCAAGCCGTGGTTAAAAGAAGAAAGGCTAATGTGAGATTGCACTGTTCTTCAGCTTACAGTGCAAGAGAAGAAAGGAATGACATCAGTCCGAGGCACAGAGGTGGGAAGAATTGCCCTCCGTTTTATAAAAGATGGACAATTGTTTCTCTGTGTTATGGAAAGATCCAGATTAAATATTATAATTAGCACAGAATGGAAATGGATGTTGCTTTCATACCAAATAGCAATTACCAAGGAGGCCTGGCTTTAGAAGCTAATTTGAGTTTGTAATGAATAGGGACCTATGGAGCGGATATACAGGGAGCAATTTAATCATCCCAGGGATATACGGGGCCATGGTCAGCTCCAGTGGGCATGGAGGAATGAAAAACACATGTATTAAAATATCAATAAAGGGAACAATGCAGACATTCAAAATGTAGGCTGAGTTAGTCACTGTGTGTTTCTCCAGACTGCATGGTGCTACCAAATCAAAAGCTATTCATTCCACTCACCCAGGATGTAAAAAAATTGAAGGAAATGCATTGTCCCTGCACTGGAAATACAGAGAGGCCTGCAAGTCCTCCGTGAGGGTGATGGTCACCCAAAACTGCCCTCCAGGACCGTGGTGGGGAGGGGACCCACTTCCTGCATTGCTGCTCTACCTGCCACAGAAAAGAAAAATAACGTTTGCCAGGTGAGAAAAGTTAGGAGTGTAGGAGTTTCTAAAGTAAGCAGAGGAAAGGGGCAGTGAGGGGAGGCAAGGACATGGCAGGAAGGGAGAAATGCTTTGGAGAAAGGGAGGAGAGGGTTGAATCTTCAGGGGAAGAGCAGAATAACAAAGAAAGCAGCAAAGAAGAGAGTCCCACAGAGCAGGTGGAGGAGGGTGGCACACTCAAATGTTCCAAAATCCCAACAGCATGAGCCTTGCTCAAAGATTTTGGACTCTGTCCATCTGTCTCTTAGTACTTATCATCTTCAAGCACCTGCAGGAACATTAATCCTAACACCAGTCTTATGAGGTAGATTTGCAATGTTATTGTCCTCACCTACAAATAGGGCAGCAGCAAGATGAGAAATGAGACCAGACAGAAGGTCTTTAAACTGTGCCTTAAAGAAGGCATTAGGTGGTGTTTTAATTCACTTTAGCCAACACCGGTGGGGTTTCTGCACCTTTTCTTCCAGTATGAACACGCCATACTTTCTCCTCTGTCATACCAGCACTGACTGATGTATAGGCTGAAACTGCATTTAATCACTGAGGAGGAGAGACCAGCCTTTTTAATATGAGGGTAAAGAGAGGACTTAATGAAGGAGCATCAGTCTGGCTGAGAGAAAGTACCAAAGAGGAGAGGGGAACAGAGCTGAGGAGCACCCTCACCATCAGCCAAGGAGGTGCGACACCAAGTTATTACAAGCCAGATCACATGCATGGAAAGGGGGGAACTGGGACCCATTCCTCAGCCACAAAGGAGCCTGCAATTTGGGGCCCACTGAAATATCTGTGAGGGCTGCCGATGCTGATTGAATTCCCCGCTCGCAGCTGATACGTGGGCAGCAGCGGAACCTGCACATTCATCCAAATATTTCACTGAATTCCTCCCCAAGTGCTTTTAATATCTAATCACTTTCATTGTGAGCTGATTTGATTTTCTTTTAGTACCACCAGCTGCTCTGCAAACAAAAACTGTTGGCTGTGAACTTTAAAGTTTAATGCTGATTTTTACTGTGGTTTCATACCAGGGTTCCTGTAGGAGAAGATGGAGAAAGGAAAGCAGCATGTTGGGATGCATTTCGTTTCTGTTTGTCCTGGAAAGGTGCTCCTCAGGTACAATACGTTCTTCTGCATACATAAATAAAGGAACAATCCAGCAGACCACAGGCCCATCTAGTCAACTCCCTTTTCCAAAGTAGCCAGTGGCAGAGAGTGGTTGAGTAGTGGTGTGCCAAGTGATATTCTTACCTAGAAAATCCCCACAAGCCCCCCTCGAGCAATTTTCAGCTTAGAGTCTTTTCAGTATTTTTGTATTTAATAGCCTTCAGAAGATTTTGCTCCCAATAATTTGTCCAATAACATTTTGAGCCAACGTAACTAGCTATAATACTATGCAGCTCAATACTATGCAGCTCTAGGGCAAGCCCACACCTGAACTGCTCCCAGTGTAAGGGATTATCTCCTTCTGCAGCAAGACCCAGGGATGGCTGTGGCTATCTCATTTGACCCATCCTAGCTCTCTTATTGGAAGAGTCAGTAAACAACCATTCCCTGTTCACCCTCTCCTTGCCACTATTGATTTAATACACCTCTCATATCCCTTTGTTGTCATTTCTTTCTCAACATGGAGAATCATTGCTTGTACAGAAGCCACTCCATACATTTGATTACCCTTGTTGTCCTCCTTGGTATTTTTTCTGTGTCAGCTGCATGCTCTCTGAACTGAGAGGACCAGATGCAAATACACATTTAGGATGTAGGCATGGCATGCTGCTTGCATGCTGCTTTCTGTTTTCATCTTTACACTTTTCCTAACAATTCCTAACTTTCAGTGTGCTGGCATAATCTATAGCAAGCACTGTGATGGTGTTTTCATGCAACAATCTATTAGAAACCTAAGAAATCCTTCCTGAAAGGCAGCAATCACCTTAGAGGCCAGCATTTTATACATGAAATTAGTATTGTTTTTCCCATGCATGCCATTTCACGTTTCCTGACAATTAATTTCACTGACCACTTCATCATCCCATCATTCCCTCTTATAATATCCTTCTGCAGTTCACACAGCCAGCCTTGCATTTACTGCTCTGAATAACTTAGTATGATCTGTGACAGTTGTCACCTCATTTTTTCCATTTTCAGATCACTATGAATATGTTGAACAGCATGAGTGCCACACACAAATCCCTGCAGGACTCCAGTCACGACCTTCTTCCACCATGAAAGCTGACCATTAAGTTTTGCCTCATGTTTCCTTTTAACTACCCATGCAAAGACCTTCCTCTTTACCCATGGCTGTTCACTGCTATGACAGCCGATGGCAAGGGACCTTTTAAAAGGGACCTTAGAGAGTAGTCAATTAAATGAATCACCCTTATCTACATGCTTGTGGAATCTCTCAGCATGTAAAAAAAGAAAAAAAAATGTGTGTAAGTAGATATGATTTTTTCTTCTCATGGATGTGAAGCCACATCCCAAGGCAGTGAAATTTCTAGCAGTGATTCACAAATATCAACAGCAAAGTTCTCCCCATCCTCACATGTACAGCTTCACAGCTTCATAATTCAGCAATTACAGAATGATTCCCCCATCTTCTGCACAGTTTATGCTGGCCTGGGCACTTCCACAGAGCTGCTCTCATCAGAAGCAGAAGAATAGACTGTAAAATAACTGGGAACAGGAGTCGTAACCTGCAAGTAATACCAAATTTTACATCAATGTCAATATTTGGTATTTCTATTTGAATTTGACATTCCTATTTGACAAAGTATTACATCTTTGCAGTTATTTATACATCTATATGTCACAGCCTTCTTACTGCACTGAGAGTGGTTCAATTTTTTTCTTTTAATTAACTGATTTCTATCAGTTAAAGAAAGTTCTCAGAAAGGCTGGGTTCATGTATGTTAATCAGCTGCCTTCTTCTATCTGACTTTGGGCAAATCACAAGGAAAAGTAGTGCATCAATTCTCTTAAGTACATAAGAGAGGATCTGAACTGATGATTCCCAAATACCAGCATTTTGAGGATTTTCAGGCCAGTAGCTCTCAAACTCTAGGGCCGAGCTTCTCCCCGTTACTTAAAGAAAACAAGCTTTTCTGCTTTTTACAATACCAATTCGCTGCCACATTGTGAGTGAACCAGGCATTGACCTGAAGTAGCTGAATAAACTAAAATGGAAAAATAATCCCTCTACTGTCAGAAAAGACTACTCTTGTCAGTATTCATTTGGAACCTCGCTGAGTGCTGCTTGGTCAGTGAGCATTCACCAGCTCAGCAGCCTGCCTTTTGTTTAAAACTTGGGCACCAAAAATATGCTGCTTTGTATTATCTTATAATCTATTCGAACATTCCAAAATAAATTTAATAATATTCCTTAAACCTTATCTTGTCTTCATTTTAAATTGTTTCTCAAAGAAAAATAATAATTAAATTTAAGGAATCACTCCTTGCAGCAGACATCAAATTATATCTACTGTGAAATCTCTAGTATCACATGCTCGGTGGATAAATCTTGCAATTGTGTGGGGAATATTTCAGGGGTAAGAAAAATTTTGTGAAGCGGAGGAGTGCAAAAAGCTTAATGAATTCATCCACAGAAAAATAGCCACTTCTGCTGCCACCACAGCTCTCTCTCCCCAGGACTGCCATCCTGGATTGTGCAGTGCAAGGGTTTCTATGGGGCTGGAAATACTGCAGATAATATGATTTAGTTAAACAAAGCATCTTCTTTCCCCCCCCCCCGGAAATGGCTTGGCAGCAGCTCCAGCCGGATGGCTGCCAGCATGGCACATGTGGCTGAGGAACAGGGCTGTGCCTCGGCAAGAGCTGTTGGACACAACCGGGGTGGGCTCGCATGCACCAAAGGGATGTTTGCCTGCTCCACTGCTGCTAAAGCTCTTTTTATGTCTGGTGGAACTGGAATAAAGCTGTTACAGTAAGTGGTAGCAGACAAGTGTAGGAGCTTTACGGGAGAAAAAAAAAAATTTGCTTCTTTCTGCTTATATAAGGTTAGAAAATGTTTTTAAACACTCTTGCTTTAAAAGGGTGCTGGGAAAGGCACTGGCCAGCCAGCAGAGGTGATGATTGTACACGGAGCTCTCCCAGAGAAGTTTAACAATGCATTGTCCCTTACGGTCCTCTGCCACTGTATTCAAATATTTTATCTCTTTCCAGCACTCAGGATTATGTATTAGGGAAAGGAAGGAAGGATCTGGAAGATTGTTTTCCTGTGTTCTGGTTAAGCTTCTCTCTCTCAAGCCTGATGCCCATATGGCCTGTTAATAATGCAGCACCGTAATTTAACACAGTTTGCCTTCAAATAAATCCCAAAGTAAGCATGGTCCAGGATAATGCTCACTTAATACGAAGTGCATGTCCCAAAGGGAACCAAAAAGCAAGACAAATATAAACGTGAAAAGAAGGAGGAAAAATACAAGCTGTCCCAAGCACTTCAAAAGTTCCTCTTGTTATTGTGTTGAGGTTTCATCCTGCCAGCTTAAATGAAAAAAATATTGGATCTTAACAGCTTTCTGCAGTTCTGGTGACTTCCAGTAAAGTGCAAAGTTTTAATCAGAACATTAAAAGTTTTGTGTGTTTTGTTTTGTTTTGTTTTGTTTTTTTTAACATACAAAAAGCTTGTATTTTTGTTCTAGCATAATCAAGGGAAGGCGCTTCAAGGCAAATGGTGAAACATGTCATGATTTATTAGCATAAAAAAGAGAGAAAGAAGGAAAGAAGGAGAATGAAGGAGCTAAGGAATCGGACCAGAAGTTTAGCATGGTGTTCACAAAGCCAGGAGTAAACTAAGATGATTTTGCAGCAGCAGGTATCACTGTGATACATGCACAGGGCTCACAGGTTTCAGGTCAGCTGCTGGGGACAGGCACAGCTAGGTTGATGCTAGGACACCCCAGCTCCTGGGGTGACACAGCCAGGAGGAAAGGAGAGCACTATGGACAGTGCTCATGCGACAATCATAACCCTGGGCACTGTCCCACATTTACCTTATCTTTGGGCTTTGAGACACAGCCATTATTTGTTCTTCTGAAAGCACAAGGAAACGTAATGAGCCAAAAAGTAAGAGAGACATTTCAACTTGAGAAACCCTGTGTCATCTTCAGCGCATTGTGACTGTGATTAAACTGTGCCTTTTCATTAGTAATCATAGTGCTTAGCCATGCAGGCCCTGCTTAAAGAGAACAAACAGAAAACAAACAGAAGGTCAGCATATGGTTTGGCCAGTACATTTAATTTTACTGCACCTCCCAAGCCATGTCCTGCAAGGTCAGAACAGCAGCCTGAGCCAGCAGCTGGTAGAGGTCCATTAAGACCTGCAGAAGAATATGGGCATTTTTACTGCCAAGAGCTGGCCTGACCTGGCCTGACCGGCAGGACAAGGACAGCTCTCCTACAAGAGCACGTTTCCTCCAGCAGCACTGCACTGCATGCACTGTGCTGCCTGCTCCCACCTCTGGGTGCGGCCACCATCAGGATGCAGCCCCAGCTGAAGTCCACAGGGCTTAGCACAGCAGGGCTCTCAAAGGTCTTCTATTTTGCCAACAGAGAGAGCAAAAAGTTTTACTAAATGTGAAATTCAATTCACTTAACGTGTTTCCAGGGATAATTCACCAACAGTAACACTTTTTATTTGATTTCTGCCCACAGCACCCAAGCTAACATAATGCTAAAGTATCCAGAGGAGACAAAAACAATTATGTAGCTTTGTGATATCTAAGCAATAATAATGAAAAAGCTCCATTTCTTTTACAGTTATGAAAAAACAAGACCTATTATTCACATAACATTTAATTCACTTTCAATATGGCAGTATAGCTCTCCTGTCTCTAAGCATTAATAAAATGTAACTGCACTGCAAATACTGTTGAGAAAGCAGTATTTACCAAATAGATTTACCAAATCTATGAAAATATCTGAAGCTTTCTGTTTAAGCGTAAACAACTGAAATATTACTGCAACCATGAAACTAACAGCTTGCCAAAGAACTATTCCCAAAGTGCACATGTGGTCTGAAAAATAGATAAATAACTATGAGTTGAGGAACAAAATATCAGATTCAGTTTCTGCTCTAAAGAAATTATATTTTTCCCTAAAATTACAAGTGTAAGGATTTTTTTTAACCAAAATTGCATTTTTTTTTTTATAAAAGGAGTTTCCAAAACATGGAAGCAGAACAAAGTGCATTCCTCCATATGTATCATCAGGATCTGTCAAGTTGCATTCTGGCTTACATGCCTGAAACCTGTACTGTTGACATGTCCATGAATTTGGAAACGAGAGATAAAATGCCCAGTTAAAAAAAATGGGAATAGCTGCCTACACAGGAAACACTGCAGGAAAAGGTCACAGACCATTCACTGGTCAGTAACGCGACACTGGTTCTGAAAGAGGGAGTCTTCTCCTGGTGTTCATTTACAGGATTATTGTCCACAAGGCTTGAGAAGGAAATGATCATTTCTGTCTGTACCGGGGAGGCCTCATCTATGCAAATGTACATACCTTTGGGAACTGCACTCCAGCAATGCCCTGGGAGAGGTGGAAAGAATACAGAGCCAATCTTCATAATGGGTCATTGGACCTACAGGTCTTCATGAGGAAACAGTAAAGGAACCGACTTCTGAAAATATTTTAAGGACTTTTAGAGAGCTAACCATCAGAGAAGAATACGACTAAGCTACCTTAGAGTGCCACAGAGCAGATCATGGTAGGAAAAAGCACCATGTCAGGATGTGGTATGCTCTAATGCACATTTAAGGGTAGTAGAGCAGTGGAACAGAACACTCCATGGTACTGCAGGTTCTTCTTTGCTGTAATATGGAAGAACAGGTGAGACGAACATTGGTCAAGGGACGAACTGCCGTCTGTTCTTATTCCTAACCAACAATCTCTGTCCCCACTGCTTCCAGGCTCTTCATGGTGCTGGGTGACACCCTAAACACCAGTCACACTCACATCTCGGTGAGTCACATATATATATACATATATACATATACACCCACACACATATATACCACATGTCTAGTTTCTAAGGAAATACCTTAAAAGTCAAGAGCACTACTATATAAAACAAATCTGGTGTTTTATAAGTCTGACAGAACAGCCTGTATCTGAATAAATCAGTCCAACACAACACCTAACTGCAGATTTCTTGATGAACCATTTACTATATTGATTACATGAAAAGCTAAGTAAAACCTGCATTAGCTATCGATAGAAAAGCTTGGATTTGGGCTGAGGATTAATTTAAGAGTTTTTATGTGATGCAGGCAAATCTACTTTAGCTTTGCAAGACCATAGCACTCCCAGGTTCAAGAGAGTTTACTGTACAAAAATCTGCTTTTCCCCATACTTAAAGTATGTGTGAGAACATAATAGCATAATTCTTCATGATCTACTCACTGCTACCATGCCCCAGTTATACCAGCTTTTGTGGATTTTGACTTTGTCTTTTTTGTCATTGCCAATGGATATATTTATTTCGGTTTCTGTTTCAGAGTTACCTAAAAATGATTGTCCGAATTTTTGCTTATCTTTCAAAGTTTCTTCTAAAAGAAATAGCATTATGGCATCCAGACAGATGACTGCAGAAGGAAGTTACCTACGAATGCATACAAAGGATTTGTACCCTTAGCATTTTCTTGAGTGCTGACTTTTTAAAGCCTACTTGTGAGTTTCGCAGTTTAGATTTTTAAGTCTTTGAACTGGAAGAATTTGGGGATTTGATGGTTCAATATGGAGACAGATTTTTTTGCTGAGTGCTATCTTCAGAGAACAAGTATATATGTTGAAAGTACCTACAAGTCTGTATGCAACTTTCAAATAGGACTGTATATCCTGAAGTTTCTCTACACTGCATCAACATTGGAAAACAGTTAAATCAAGTTTATATATATATATATATCGAGTTTTTTATATATATATATATATATATATATAGTGAGACACTTCTGAAGTACAAGGACTAGCCCAAAGAGGACATTTCACACCAGACAGCTATCAGATGGGTATTTCTGTTAACCGCATGTCTATCTAGCAATGACTCACAATTTGAAATATTTTCTTGTTTGTTTGCATTGCCATCCTATGTCTGTAAACAGCAGAAGCGATGCACCAGCTAGAACCAGTGTCTCTTCTGGAATACATCCACGCCAGTTCTGAGGGGTTTGGCAGCCCCTTACCTGACACAGCAGCTCTGCAAGGCTGGTTAAGTGGTGACTATCCCTTCCACTCTGCAGATGGGCTACAGCTGCATTAGCACAGGTCTCTCTAGCTCTGGTTCACTGCATCCCTTGTCCATCCTTCCTACACCAGCCCCTCTGCTTTCTCCAAAAACAGTAAAGATCCTGTCTGTGCAATCATTCTGTAGCTTGACCTCTAATATAGCCTCTAATAACTGGTTAGGGCTAGGACAGGAGTAAGCTTCTCTCACCTGTTTATCCAATGCAAAGAGCCCCAGGGGAGGAAAGGAGATCATTCTCTTTATGGTAATTACCTTTACATGTTTTGTTTGCATCTCACTTGAGATATTTGTATCAGCATCACTAGGGCATTTAAATGGCTGTCATTTTAGGAAGTGTGTACAAAAGACATTTTGTCAATTATTTTTAATTTTCTAAGCCAGATCAAAAGCCACCCAATTGTGGGTGTCCTCATGTGCAAAACCTGCACTGTGCTCAGGAAGGGAATGGGAGCGATATCACATTTCTCTCAGTACACAAGACCTCAATTTGTAGCAGACCCAGTTAAATCCTAACACACCTCAGCAAAATGGATCCCACTTTTTGCTATCCTTTTAGCTATTACAAGCCATCAATTTGTGTGTGAATTACGGGTGTTTTTATGTTGCCTCTTATGCGTAAGGCATTCTCCTCAAAACATATGTTTCTGCTAGATCTTTATAGCTGCTTTGTTAGTGGGCAAAAAGATGCCTGTATTACACAGTTTAAAGTATGTAGGTGTTGCATTGCTAATGCATCAGTTCATTTATGCTTATGGTACGTTTAGCTTAAGCCTCTATTGTAGCATTTCTGAAATACCTTTCTGTTTTCATTGGGTGCATTCAAAACAGGGCATTGCTATTTGCAAGTTTTATAAAGCCCTGTTACATTGATCACTATGTATTCACAATAAATAGCATTGTATTTTAATTGGATTGGGGGAGGGTTGTTTGTTATTTTTTGCTCGTCAGGAAGCAAATTTAATATAGATTTTCATTAAAGGCATGAAGCCAGAGTATGCTGAAGATGGTGCCAACTGCTTGTTGCAAATTAAACTGAGGCAAAGCACATGGTAAAAATATGATAGACTCCCTCATTCATGTACACGTGCAAAGAACTGCTGCTTCTCACGGATCCTGACAGGTACACAGACCTGGTATGAAGGGTCCAAGGATTTTATCACTCCACACAACTCCAGCCTGAAATTTTCTATTGTTTGGTGCATGTCTTGGTTGCATTCATTTACAATTTTGAACAGGATAAGAAAAAAATATGCTTATGGGTTTCTGAAGTTGCTTTCTCAAATGAGATACTAATGATGGGTTAGCTGTTATGCATTTCTATTTTATTAAGATGAGTGCATGCAGATTCTCATACACTTTCTTTCTTCATGCTGCATAGCTCTACAAAAATGTAAAATCCTAACTCAAAGGAGATTAAATTAGATTTGGGAGTTGTAAACTCCCAAAAAAGAAAAGAAAACAAAAACCCTAATCAGCATATTGTGATCATGGAAGACAGTCTAAAGAAATTTAGTGTCATGCAATACATATTTAAAAGGCAGCTTTTTACAGCTGTACATGTTTCTCCCATTTGCTTATTCATGGTAACAAGTAGCACCGAGACACAATATGCATTAGAAGCCACCACACATCACAGCCACCCACAGAAATGGCAAGGTAATTTAGCATCAGCTTCTTGTGGCTTTAGACAGAGATGCAAATGGCAGGTGCTGGCAATACTGGGCTGATGCAGCTGTTTGTCCTGTGTCCTTTCTCTTATTCCATAAAGATACCACCCTGGTAGCTGGACTCTTTCAGTTCATGATTGTTACGGGAGCACAAAATGCGATGTTATGAGTACCAGCCTGAGCCAAGGAACTTGCAGTCAGTCTCACAAGTGTCCTGTTCAGTGGCAGGGAAAGGAGTATGTATGTCACACTTGGCCCTGTGGAAATGCCTCCTAATGAAGGGCCAGACTAAAGATGGAGGTGCTCTCCAGGCGTGCACCTCATGCACTTGGCTGCTAATGGCATTCAGTGCATGGGACCAGACTCGCGCTAATCTGACGTAGTCCTTCCAAAATGTACTAATGTACTGTGGTTATCGAGTCCCCAACACCAAGCAGTGCTTTCTGTCTACACATCTGTTCCTGTTGGACCACAATACTCGCTGATGTAGACAAAAGCACAAGCATGATAATCCAAGCTGTGCAGAGACATTATACTCCCTCTGAGATTCAGAAACTCTCAGCTTCCTCCTACACGATCATCTTTCCTCTTATACCACTCTGTTCCTCATATACCGCTGACCACTGGTACAGACAGAGACATGAAACAGCCACAGATCTTATGCCATCTTTTTCGTAAACACCTCAGTGACCACTGGGAAAGCATAGGTACATTGGAACTTCCCATTCACCCCAGTCCGAGCAAGAATTTTGAAGATTTATTTTTACTGACTCATGGTTCTGGTCCCAACACAGCAGTCTCCTTCCCTCTCCAAACTCAGCTTTCCTTTCTTTAGAGTTGTACCACTGGTATGTGTAAGTGCTGGGAGATGTTACACGCTCTCCAAAAGACAAGAGCGTTCTGCTCACAATAAACAATATTTTCAAAGGATGTTCAAGATGTTTCTAAAACTGGGATTGAAAAGGGGTAAAATTAATCCAGTGAACTGTACTGTACTCTGTCTGGGCAGTGCTTTGGCTCTAAAAGGGTAAAAGACCATGCTAGAAATACATTTCAGTCTGTACATTCACAATTCCTGAGAGCCCTAAAAGTCATGCTTCTGAAATTTTGAGGACTTCCATCAAGTCACTTATTGCTGCCAAATGCATAGAACAACTTTATTAAGGTAAAAAAATAGACTATTAAATGCAATCAGAATCCTATTTATACAAGAGAAAACCATTATTCCAGTGACCCTACACCCTTCAGAAGAAGATACAAAATTGTTTCTGCAGACAGATGGAAAAATGCTCCTTAATGAGTCACCTTTTAACAATCAAGAATGAAATCTATCTGGACTTCCAGAATTATGAAAGTTTTTTAAAAGATGGTTTAGTTTGAGAGAGTTTAAGACAGACATATTACACGCAGCTTTTTAAAGCAACAGGGTGGAAGTGAGAGAGTAGGCCAGAAGCAAGTAACTTCCCACAAACTGCAAGTTCACTTCAAGAAGCCTGGAGTCTTTTCGTTACCAATAGTTTGCAGGCAGAACACACCATTATGGAAAAGGTAGCATCCCAAAAATGTAAAGGGACAATAAAACAAACGATACATCATGAGACACTAAATCAGATATAATCAGGCAAATAATTTTAGCCCTAACTCTTAAAACCTTCCCATAAGAACCTCTCAATAAATATGTTGATATAAGAGTGCAGAAAACATACATTTTATTAGCTGTCAGGCTCTCAAATAAATCTTTAAATTTATTCTTACATAAAGCAGGAACTGTTTCAGTGTGTGTTGGCTATATCTTGTCCTGTTCTGCGACTCTGTGTTGCAGTGAACTGAATTCCTGACAGTACTCCCATTCCCTGTTTGAACTCTCATTTTTCTTTCCTTGGGAATAGAGGTATGGAGAATAATAAGGAAAACCAGTCATTCCTGATGTGTCCCCAGATTTCAGCTCACGCCACACACAATTTTCTAGAGAAGTGTGCCAGCAAGGGTTGACTAGGCCAAGAAACTGCGAGCCCCCCAGTGTTGGATGTTCCTTCCCATGTGGCACTGGCCAGCAGAGATTGTCAGATCACCCTCAAGGCCTTGGCACGAAGCTGTGATCCGCAGGGTCTGGAGAGCAGAGGACCAGCACTGGAAAAAGCATTGACCCGGCCATAGAGCAGTGGGAAGACAGGCTGGTGATACCATGCTGGACATGATGTGCTGGGCAATGCCGATGGTGGTAGAAAGCTCCCACAGCCTGGGTGCCTGCCCATGTTCACACCTACCACTCTTCATATCTCTAACAAGAAGTCTTAAAATAAAGATCACTAAGAGAGAGGAACCATATTTTTCACCTACCATACCCTGGGACTTTCTGGATCTAGGGCTTTTCAAGCTCCAGGCATGTGAATATGCCAATCCTATCATAGATGGAAACCAACACACCATTTTGTTTGGGCGTTCTTCTTTGCCTAGAAGAGAAATTTTAATAAACAGCTAGTGAAGAGGAAGTCCTCACCATTATCTTTATTCCCATGCCTTCCATTTTCACCAGCACTATCAGGATGCAGCGGGTCAGACAGCATGTCCAGCCGGATACTGCAATATGCTCTTTTGGGGAGCCTGGAAGTGCCATGGCATTCTCTGAGATGACTTGGAGAAAGGACAACCTGCAGAGTCTTGCCTTTGTAGGATTTCCCTTTTTAAAGAAAACTTTCCTACAGGATTTGTTTTGTCAAATACTATTTGTCACTATTATCCTTTACAGAGATGTCAGAAAGCGACAACCTTTTCAGTCTTTTGCAGCAGATATGCTTTCCTGGTCAAAAAACAATGAAAATTTTAATAAAACACGAGTCGAATATGACAATTGTCATATCTTTGAAAGGAGAGCTGCAGAGGCACCTGAGGCTCCTGTGTGGTTCCAACACATTGGAAACTCTCTTGCCTTCTGCTGATCCAAAGATAATTAGCCAAGGGAGGCTGGATATATAATTTTCCTCTTTCACTGAGTCTCAGCTCACAGCACAGTGTTTATTTCAAAATCTGATGAGGCTTTGGAATATTTCCCTTTTATTTAATTGGTGTTTTGAAGAAGCCTCTTTGGCTATACTTTGGGCTTTGGAGGTGATGTTGTGTTGATTCTACAAAGTTTATAGGAAATAGGGGAAGCTTTGAGTGACCCTTTGTGAATCTCCTCAATTCAGAGCTTCAGAAAAAACTATTTTCAGAAAAAAATCAGCAATATTGGTAAATCTGTTCAGATCACCTCGTTGCTATCTATAGCTGAGGAATCAAGAACATTTAGTAGACCAAATAACCTAGGTCAGAGTCTTCCTGTACTGAGCACCTCAGCAAGGTTAATCAGTTCTTCAAGATGTAATTGAGAACAGAGCCTAGGGTACTCGAAGCAGAATTCAACAGTCTGTAATGTAGACAGTGTTACAGATTTCTTTTGTGCATCCCCAAATATAGAATTTACTGTGACTAATCATGTTCCTGTTAATTCTCTTCTTGAGCATTTGTTCTTTAATTTTCATTTTTACAAAGAAAAAGCTGAAGGACTCCACCATATGGATATAAAAATATAATCTGAGATTGCTTGTTATTTTATATCATCCTGTTGCCCATCCACAGCATGAATACTTGCATGCTGCCCATATATTAGCAGCAACTACTTAACATTAACATCTGCCCGTTATTGCTGCTCTCTGCTCCCAAAGGAAACACAGTTATGCAGTTGCACTGCCTATCCGTCCTTCCACCTGTCTGACAGTTTCCCCAGTCCCTCCTAAACAAGTGCTGGTTCTTGGCCAGTTGCAGTGACATTCAACGGAAACATTTAAAACCAAGAATTAACAAGCTTCACGAAAATGAAAATCAGACGAAGGAGACAGGCCCAAATTTCTGTCAGTGTTGTGGGAAGAGCAGGCAGAGCTCAGCCATCCTCTACCTGGCAGCAGCTACCTGGCTAGCAAGCCAGCACGTCCTCCTCGCTTGCCCATCAGCAAGCATGGTCCCTGCCCAACCTCTGTGTTTGCTGTCTCTTGCCCTTTGTGTTGACACAGGAGCAAGTGCAGGGAGGAGAGGTTATTACGACAAGGAAAAAGGCTAAAGGACACAAACCTACAAGAAACTCAGCTAACAGAGCTAGGGGTTTCACTTGCTGCGCAGCTCATGGAACAGCCTCTCTTATTTATGTGGCAGCCATGTCTGAAAGCACCTTTTCTGTACCAGACCCCAATTTTTCTCAGTGTTGTACAAAAACTGTATGTAAAGACAGCTCTCCTTCTTCCTATCAAAGCTTTAGTCATTCTTACAGCAGTTTCTCTCTGCTGATTGTATGTCAAATAAAAACAATAAAGACAACAAATTGCATAATAAAGATAACATAGAGTGACAGGAAAAACACATGTAAAAAATGTGTAATGAAGCCAAACCATTGCAAGTATAAAGCCTCAAGTGCAATTAGTAACTTTGGATATGTCACTACATTTATTTTCTGTTGTCACTGGATATGTCTCTGACAATACCTTCAGAGGGCCAGATTTCTCAGAAGTAGATGCTCAGCGCTGTGAAATAAAGTGAAATCTGTGTATGGTGTTTGTGCAATTGCTGATCCAATGTGAATGGTTGAATTTATTATTCCCTCAGACAGAAGCTCCCCTCCCCGTAGCTGAGATGAGTGAACTGACCATATGCATGCTCCTAATCTGTTATAATGTGAAAGAATAGGTAGCTTTTTTCACACTTGGTCTATTTCTGGCTCCCATAAATGAAAATAAATCTGCCCTGTCACCTCAGCAGGCATGATATTCCCTCTTTCTCATGGGCACTAAGAGCTTTTGTCAAGAAAACTACCTTTTATTTGAGGAAAAGAGGAGGAAGCAAAAATACATATAATGCAATGTCTCAAAAATTCAACCAACTGTGCAATTCCAAATTAAACAGGGAGAAAAAAAGCCCTTCACCCTGGCCCACCCAAAATCCTCTCCGTGAGACACAGGGGAACAGGATGGACACTAACCCCACCAGGTAGCGTCCATCCAGGGTACGTCAACCCAGCAGGGCCTTGGCATGGCTGGTGGCCCATCCAGGCTTTGCTGTAAAGTTAGTTTTCCTCCTCCATGAATCTAACAACATGCTGGGCAGGTTTCCCCTTCCAAAGCATCCCATGAGCTCAAGATGACCTGTATAACCCAAGTATCCCTTGCATAAGTTCTGTGCCCTGACCTGAGGCAGCCAGAGGTGCATGAAATAGGAAGCCAGACAGGCATTAAAAGCCAGACAGGCTCTGGGGAAAGCGCCACTGGTAAGAACTGGGTTGCTTCAGATCTTAATAGCAACAAATGCAACCAATTCCAAAGTATTCCCCACCACCACAACCACAAAAATAAATAAATAAATAAATAAATAAATAAAAGAGCCCAAATAAAACAAAAGCATTAGGTAAAGAAGGTATGTAAAACAGAGAAAATAAATGATGGTCATGAAAGCTGTATCCCATTGCTTTTGACTATATAGAAGCATAGAAAATTATCTCCAAATCCATCGATGATATAGTTTTCAATTCCAGAGGCTTCTCTCTCAGTGAAGATGTTGAATTGTCCCCCAGTTTATTCTGTCATGTTTTGTTTTAATTTTATTGCTTCTCTTTCTGCCCTGGTGTGCAAGTATTTGGGCAGTTCAAGAAATAATGTGGGGTGCTGAGGAGGGAGCCTCAGTGCTCTGCACCACTCCACGTCAACATATGTTCACAGAAAAAAACATTCAGGAACAGAACATTCTCCTTTGTTGTTTTTTTTTACCTGCCCAAGGGTTAAGACCCCTTCCCCTATATCTGAATCAGGAAAAATGGAAATTGCTCTGAGAGATCTTTGCCTTAATCCTCTCTGCTGAGGAAGAGTGTTGTCTATATCATATCACCTCAAGGCTTCATACCAGAGGATCCCCTTTTTAAGGAAAAAGAAAACTCAATATTCCCATTTTTATTCAGTGTTTATGTCAAAACTATTTGCAGGTTCTTCTAGTGGCTGAAGATTAAGAGCTCTTTCATCTACATTCAGTTACTTTGACTTAATTTCCTTCAATTCATTCCATCGGCTGCTGCAATTATTTCTCTTCACAGACACTCCTCGCCTTCTGTTATCGAATTCACGGCAGTGCTCATGAGGGGTGTCAGCTCCTGAGCAGAGCGCATCTCCTTCTAAAGGACAGATTAGTAAGTAGGCGCTGTTTGCTTCCAACACTTTCCTCCCCCAGGGCCATACAGCAAGTGAGCCCAACTGAAGAAGAAAGGAAACACCATTCATGCCTGTATGGTTTATTCTGAAAGACTTTTTCAGGAAAAAAAAGGCAGCCAGTGCAGAAGAAAAGAAACAGAAGACCCCCCGCTCGCTTTTGGCTGCAAGACGTGTTTTCCTGTTGCAGCCATTTAGTGTGCTGCTCTCTGGTATATTCTCAAGTTAGCAAGGCGACATGTTGTGGCAATGCAAATGGCACAGCAAAGACAAGAGTCCCCCAGTAAACCCATGGGTAAGGCAGGCCAGCACCTTGGCCATCTACCCAGCAATTTGCCTGACCCCACTGCAGCAGGGCTGGCGTGCTGCTGCTGTGGGCAGACACGGAAATCCAGTCCTGCTCCCCAGAGGCCCCCTTTCATGTGGTTTCTTGGGCTCCCATCCTTCTGTGCAGCCAAAAATGCCTTCCCCTTTTGACCAGCGTTATTTCCCTGCCACCCAGCCACACAGACCTTTTCTCCTCTACATCCCTCATGCCTTCACAGCATATCCCAAGTTCATTGCTTGATACTTACCTCTTGGGTGACTCTGCTTCTGTTCTGAAAGTGGAAGGCTCTTGCCTGCGGGGCCAAAGTGGGCGATACCCTGGGGTGCCCAGTCTCCTCATGACGAGCTGAGCAGTGAGCACCACACAGAATTCAGCTCAGGGTATTTTGGGAAGGGATCATGTGTCCCGCTGCTCAGCACAATAAAAAGTGAGCTGGGCTCTCAAGGCACTGTAGCTGCTTAGCACAGTGTTGCTTCTAAGACAGTATGTCCTACTCAGTGGGGTCTGCTTGCTTTGGGGCAACTCCCTCTGGAGTGGTGACACCCCTGCTGGGTGCCAGGGCTGGCCTGGTGTGTGCTCACTCAAGGATCGCCGAGCTGGCCTCCTGCTCCTGTCCTCAGTGCAGCTGCTGGCTTTGGTCATACTTGAGGGCTTCGGGAGCTTTAGGAAAACTATTCTGCACTGCCCAGTCTGCAGAAAAGTAACGAACTCGCTTACTTTTTCACATTAACTTGGATTTGGACAAAGAAATTGGCTTGTTTTCCGCTTTCTTACCTTTTCATCTTCTTTTCTAACTAATTTTCCCTCCTCTTTACATCTCCTTTTCTCTAATCTTTTCATCTCTTTTGTGTCTTCCACTTTTCTTTGTCCTCCTTGGGCCTGCACATCACCACCATCTCCCTCCAGCCTGGTTCCACCCAGAGCTGGGACAGGAGAGCCCAGTGCAGAGCAAGGCTGATGTGGACAGGCTTTGTACCCTGCTTAGCATGTAAATGCAACGAGCCCTCTTCCTGGACACAAGTGCAGAAGTCTGATGGCTCTTTCCAAACCTAAAACTCACGGGTCCATCTGGGAAATGCTGTCTGAAAGGAGCTGAAGGAACATGATCCATTTTCATTTGTTGATGCAGACAGAAGCAGCTTGCACAGAGAAAAGAAAAAAAAAAAAGCGTACTTTTCTATACATAGTTTTCATAGAAGTCTTCCATATAGCAAGCAGTATTCTTCTCAGCTGGATTTCACAGGGCTATTCACCACCACCAAAGTTCATTCTTCTCTGGTCCAGCCCCCTGTTCTGCCCCCAGGGCCATGCAGAAAGGTGGCCCTCGGCAGCACTGACTGAGCAGGGCTGGCGAGTGCTTTCCCTACTCACACACCCAGTCTGTAGGCAGATCTGACAGGTTCCCTGGAAGAGGTCTTTCCCCTTTGCAGGCAGGGTTCCACGGGAGCATATGGTCCATGTTGGGAGGACCTTGCTCATTGCACAAAGCCTCCAGAACTGTACAGCCTAATGTATTCTTGGTGTACGTCTTATAAGCACTGATGCCTCCGGACTATTGACTCTTTGTTTTCCTTTGTGTTCCCTTCTACACCAGTGGCATTTTATCAGGTTGATAATTCAGCTGTATAAGAATCCCCTGGTATCAGCATTAGTTTTGTCAAATCCCTTTTCCCCCGCACGAAGACAGACAGGCATTCTGTTGAAACAATAAATCCATTATGTCAACACAATTAATTCTGTTCGCTGACTAAAACATTCTGTCGAGGAACAAAAGGCATTAACCTAATATCTTCATCTAGTTGACAAAAAACAAATTAGTTCAGAATCTTTGATGTCACTGTGTTTTACGCCAAAGAAAATCCTTCCTGTTGACATGCCATTTTATCTTCCTTTTGCGCAGGCTCTACCAGGGCTCTGCCTAGTGACACAGGGAGAGCTAATACTTTTGCTTGTGCTTGTATTTCCCTCTGCCTGCCTGGGCTGGAGCTTCTGCAGAGAACTGTTTCTAATCGTGTGCTTGTACCACGACGGTCTCTTCCCTGGGTCAGGGACTGCCATTCCTCTGTGCGTTTATTTATATAACACAAAAGGAAAGAAATGGGTTCCCTCTCTGCTCTTGCAGTACTAACAATAAGCGCTTGATTTCTCTTGGCACTTCCTAATGCTATTATGAACCAAATCACTTTCAAAGTCATTGGTGAACACAAGGGGGTTTGGGGCTCCAAGTTTCTAAATGAGATCTGCTATCCATGCGTGCCTCCATATGCCTTGAGCAAAGTCCCTCTCTTCTCCCATGCATGTTTTTTACTACTGCCATTGAAAATAAGAGGTCTGAATTTCACATTATTTCTTCAGGGAATTATTTCATGACAAAATGAGCTCAAGTTTCACTCAAGCTATTAGCAGTGGGCAGCGTACACAGAGGGAAAGGAAGTTTTACACCAGGGTCGTGTTCTTGTCTTCCCACTCCTCTTCAGAAGAGGTGAGTTACACCATGAGATGAGGGGGCTCTGCAAGCCCCATGAGGAAGGTCCTCTGTGAAAGACGCCCATTTTGCTTTGCACTAACAGTGCTATGCACAAGCACACAGCTCAGCTTTGTTGTCTTTTTCTGTGGAAAGGCTGAGAGTTGTCAAATCTCAATCAGTTCCCTGATCCACCACAGAAAACAAGCGCTTGTCCCAGGTTTCCTTTTATTCAGTGTCCACCTGGAAAGTGCCCAGTGCCCATAGCAGCACTTCTTTTCCTCATTTTGAGAATAAAGATACCACTTGAGGGCAAAGATAGTTGTGAACTACCACTGTATCCAGTAATCTGAGTTAAAAACTAGTAAGAAACTACTTCAGGAAGGTGGATGTGTTGCAGTGGTGGCTTGACAATCCCCCCCATCCTCCTTATGTACCCTGCTTATGGTAAAGTAGCAGGACGCTACCAGTCCCTGAAGTACTGCAGGTCCCATGTGTGGACCTGAAGCATGTGATGGGGCAGGGGACAGTGTGAGATTCATCCCACCAACTTGCTTATTAGGAAGTTACACTTCCCTTGTCTATGGGACCAGAATTGCGTAGCAGATTTTAGGAGGTTCATTTAAAAAAAATATGAAGAATTAAGAAGATGCTTACAATAAACATCTAAGGAAAATGCTCAAATTACACTTCATCATATCTAAATCTCTTTCAAGCTACTTCTCACATTTCTTTTTCTAACTGCTGGTAGCTGCGTTTTCCTCCTCACACTTTCTAAAAGGCAAGAGTGTAGCTCCACATAATGCAGGTAAGATGATTGTGAATTGTGTGGTTATCAATGGATTCCTGATTAGCAATTTTTCTTCCATTTATGCCTGCAGTGATTAAGAAATATCCATCTCCTTCTTTCATTTTTTAAGAAACCTTTATTTTTTCTTTTTTTTTTTTTTTTTTTCTGCTGGAAAAGAATCTGTTTTGGTTGATCTATGATTTGGCCCTCTGCTTTTGTCGTGCATTGTTTTAGAGTCGCTTATGAATCATGGCAGTGAGCTGAATTCCTAATGTACTCATGCATATGCTTACCTTTAAGCTGGTGAGTGACTCTTGCAAGATCAATAACACTGTGTTTAAGTACGTGCTTAGGGGCTTTTTTGCTGGACCGAGACAGGAGTGTTCAGGCTCTGCAATGCTGAATTCCTGCTGGACACGTGCTGTAATCCTTACATTCATTATAGTTTTAATTTTTCAAACAAGGTTTTCTTATTTCTTAGATGGCTGCTGTCCCCTAAGCATATTTGCTATGACTTTTTTCAAGTGATCACCTCAATGTTCCCATAGACCTCACCTGTTGTATCAGCTAGGACAGTCTGTTCTCTGAACTTCAGAGGTAGTACAGAAGTTATCAGCACTAACAAATTATGTGATACCTATTTGGTTAATGAGACGCTTTCCCAGTGTGAGACAGATGTTGCAGTTACACACAGGCACGGCGAGAAACCTAAATCTCTGGAAACTGAATTATTGCCTTCAGGAAATGTTCTGTCCAACATACTCACAAATGCTCAGGGGAAGCCATCCTGTTTTACCTAGCTGAATGAGGTAGGTAACTGGCTAGGGATTTTCTATCTCCAATTTTAAACTTTTTTGATATTATCTAAAATGCTTCGATACTCAGTCTCTGAAGTTTTGATGTGTTTCCTAAGCTATGCTCACTGAAATCAGCTGCAAAACCTTATTAAAACATTGTTTGAAAGCATTTCAGGTTCAAAGCCAACCTGCCAAATGTACTGTCATAATATTTTAGATAGCATCTGCGCAGACATCTCTTAAAAAGAAAGTCTTAATTGTGTATTGTTCCTCTGTTGTTTTTCCACTTATTCGCCCAGTATATTAAATCTGCTGTACACAAATTGTTCATTCTTCCTAAACATAAAAATAAGTTAAGATTTCAATACAAATATTTCCATTCTAGACTCAGAAACATCTCTTGTTTTGCAGCAAATAAAATGTTAGAACATAATATAAAAATGTGTAAATACTTATGGCCTGGTAGAACAGAACCGAAAGAGGGCAACACCACGTTGAGCTGTTATTAATATGTTGTACTGGGAGAAGAAATACAGAATCATCAAATTACAGGAGAATGGTCAAGGTGGGATGGAATCTCTGGAGACTCCCCAGTCCAACCCCTTCTCAAGCAGGGTCACACACAGCAGGTTGTCCAGGACTATGTCCAGATGAGTTTTGAATATCTCTAAGGATGGAGAGTCTGCAACCTCTCTGGGCAACTGCTTCCAGTGTTTGATCAACCCTGAAGTAAAAACAAACAAACAAAAACCAATCAATCAAACAAAACAAAACAAAGAATACACGTTTTTTCCTGTCTACTAGAAAATTATTCAGATGATGGCTTTCATCTGATGGCCACCATGAAGTCAGCAAGATGGTGGCAGTCCCAACTGCAGTGTCACAAAAGGGTACCAGAGTGATAGAGAGACACTACAAATTGTATCAAAGAAAGTTTCTTCTCTTCTAATCTCTTCTAAGTAGATTAGCATTATCACAGCAACATAGTGCAGTCTTGCTTTCTATAGGCCACACCTAGGATGAGAACAGACGGCAACTTGTGGAAGGGACCAAGTGAAGTAAAGCAGAGTTTGGGGTTGACAAGGGACACTCAGTTTCTCAATATATATACATGAAGTGGGGGCAGGGGGAAGGGAAATTGCTGGCTGATGAGTGGTGCCACAGCGCCTGGTCCCTGAACCACCTTGCAGCTCCAGTTTTGGCCATCATCCCTATGCACGTCCCCTTGGGGGACACTGCAGGCTTACTCATGTGGGTGAGGCAGACACACCAGGACAGCCCACTAGACAGCCCATCACCAGCCTTTGTGGGTGTTTTGGTGGTTGAGAGGGGAAGGTGGAGCAATGAAGTTCTCTGGGTCCTTGTGCTGCACCTCGTCAGCCAGAGGTCCTGGGCAGAGGTGTTTGGCCCCACGTTATCCTTGGGACATGAATGGTGGCATGCCAAGTGTGGAGGGGCACAGGATTTTGCTGCAACATTGTCACTGCCAGTTAGTATTTTGGGAGCCCATACTTGCAGTCAGGAGGATAGCTACTGCCCTCTGACGACTCATGGCTTCCCTACACCCACCAGTCAGTGGCTAACCCTTCGGGGGTGTCATGATACTACATGTCTACATAGCCTTCCTCCAATCTTCCTAATTTTGGACTCTGTGACTAGCAGGTACCAGCAAAAAAAATCACCTGACCCTGCACTTTCCAGGGCTTCCCAAACTCCACTGTGGCTAAGACCCAGATCCCAATCAAGAGTCCATCCCCAATTACCTGTGGTTACTCAGGCCACACAGCACCAGTCCCACCAGCCCTATGGCAGGTGGTGCTAGGTGGATAGTGCCTCCAGCCCTCCTACTGGGGGCTGCCATGGGAAGGGCTGCAGGCAATGCTGCAAACACTGCCCTGCACAGCTTGTTGTCGTGACCAGAGCAACAAGGACCAGATTTTGGCAGCTGTATGCAGAGCCCTCCATCCCCTCAGCACAGGGTCGGCTGGCACCCATGTCCCTGCCTGCATCGCAGAGCGGGGCAGCAGCCCTGGGTGTGCAGGGGTGGGCCGCATCAGGACCCACATTCCTTTGCAGGGTGGCAAATGTCAGCAGATGACTAAAGAGCACCAGATGGCCTGTCAGGTTTGTCTTCTCACCCTTTTCTCTCACTCCCTGGCAGCACTTGATCAGGAAATCTTCTAGGCAAGCACATTGCCTTTGCCCACATCTCTCCGGGCCCGCTCCCAAACACTGTTATGGGGAAGCAGAATTGTTCAAAGCACAACCAAAACGTTTCCCCAAGAGGGCTAACGTGGCCTCTAAACATCAGGGAGATGAGCTAGGGCTAGTGGGGAGGCCCTAGACCTTGTGTGGTAGGGAGAGATCGATCTGGAAAGCAGGCAGGGAGGGGTGAGGGCAAACCAGGACAACGGTGCAAGCGTTACTCACAGGATCAGCCTATCCCAGCTGGGACTAACAGCAACAAACCCTGGCCACATCACCAAACTGAAGCAGCAGGCATGATGACCCATGGTGTAGAAGAGGCTCCAGCCACAAGGCCCTGAGCAGGACATGCTGCTGAGCCTCAGCCCCGGGGTGATGCGGGTACCCAGGGACCACCACCGAGGCCCAGGGGAGCAGCAGAGCTGAGAGAGGGCATGGTCCACCCTCAGGGGCAGGGCACCCTTCCCATCCCTCCTCCTCTATAATGCTGGAGGCTTGCAGCAAGCCTGAAGACATATTTGGCCTCTCTGTTGCTGAAGAGGCACTTCAGAGTGCTGCATGACCTCCTAGTGTTTCAAGAGCCTCTATTAGTGCACACAGCTCTGGCAAGTCCCCCAGGCCTCAAGAGCTGCCTGGCCGGGTCGTCGGTGCAGACCCTGACGTCCTCGTTAGAGTTCAGAGTGCATGAGGTGTGCTCCTGGAGCAGATCCTCCAGTTTCACTCAGCCCAAAAGGACGTCAGGTGAGTGTCAGCAAAATCCCTCTGCGACACGAACTGTGGCAGGATAAGTGGGGATGACTGGGACCTTCGCTTGGAAAGCACACCCCGGAGCCAGCTAACGCTATTGCAAATGTGCACTGACGGCTCTGGTCTGTACCTGCTTCTTGCCTGGTCTACTGTGCCAGCTTGTAAGTGAAACAAGGCTTTTATACTGTCCTCAGCCCCTGATTAACCAGTCCTCCAAGCCGATTTTTGTGTGTAGTCTATTAGGGCAGTCTAGGATATTTTCTTACTTATTTTCGAAGTCAAAGATGAATCAGAGTCCAGAGGAAAAAAAAAAAGGAAAAGGAAAGAAGAAAAATAAGGAGGTATTTTTACTACTTGTTTATTATTTGAAGGTAGACTTTTTAAAGATGAATGCCTGACATTTGACTATGCAACCTATTGTCACACACAGCAGCCAGCAGTCACCAACAGCTCTCCTGAAACTCCCATAAATGAAAGCTGCAAGACTCATCTTCCTAACTAAACACTCAGTGTGATGCCAGAGCACCACGAAAACAGCCAGAGGAAACTGCTGAAACCCACTAACATGACACAACAAACCACACTGAATTGTGATATCATGTGCCATAAGTCACAGGGCTTTGTGCTCAGCAATCAAAGGCTTGTACATCAGCTGTGCTGTGATAACATGACTTATTCTCCTTTGTTCCCCTACCTTTGGTAACCCAGAGAACCACCATGCCACCAGGAGAACTGGTGTGGAACTGCCTCCACTAGTAGAAGAGAGCAATTTTCAAGGGGTGCAGGGCTTACCATCAGGTAGGTATAGCTGCACCTCTTTAACAGACAGTTTTAGGAAACAAACATGACTCATGACCATTTTATCCACAGGCACAACAAGGCTCCCTCTAAATGTCGTAATATTTTGCGTCACCTTAGACTGAGCTGCATCTGTTCCGGAACACAGCTGGGCCATACCCACTTCCTACATGCCCACTAACGTGTCTCTGCAAGCAGGGAGAGAGAGACAACTGGGATCAGGAAGGGCAAACACATATTGCCAGAAATTATGCATTTCCATAAGCACCAAGATAGACAAAAAGCTGGCACCCCCTACCACACCGTAGACAATGTGTGTTTGTTCGAAATGCAGTGTTACACTGAATATAGTGCATGTTGTGTTCTGTCTTCTCCTTAAAGGTTGGAAATAAGCCTGCTTTCTCTCTGCATTACAGAGACTTACGTATCCCAGCCTCCAAAACAGCCCCCACAGAGGCGATCGCCTTCTCGCTTGATGGGATAAATTTATGTTTGCTCTCCATGAAGGAGTTATGGTGGGAGGAACTTCCCCTAGCCACTGGTAGGCCTGAGCACAACTCAGCTCTCATTGTGCTTTGATTTTGATGTACTTCTTTTTAAATCGGGGCTGTCAGGGGTACACTGAGCCTGCCAACCTGTGATGCCTTTTTCCAGCTCACACCACGATGGCATTTTCACAGAGCAGGAGGCTACAGCATTCCCACCGACTGCGTCACCCTGGTGCCATGTGGGAATGGCAATAGCCAAGTGTGAGCACTCACAGTATAAACACAGCTTTAATAGCAGCAGCCAGAAGAGCTAATGTAAAGCGTCCTTGTCGCCTTCAACCCCACTGCTGCTCCAAGGGAAAGGGCTGTAATGGTTTTTTCCCAGGCAGCACCTGAGCATGAGAGATGTTTACGTGGGTGCAGGACTGGTTTGTCAGCATTTCTGTCTCATGCTTACACCGTGCTGTATTAACAGTCCCTTAAGGCTCAAATTCAGATGAATTTAAATTAGTTAGCAAAGTGACATTGTCCCTTCACATGGCTAACATCGGTAGGTTTCAGAAGCACATACTGCATACAGCGTCTCAAGGATGTTCACAAAACAACCTGCAAGCGATGTAGGAGCTGTGGGAAGAAAATGCTCCATCAAAACCAGATGTTACAGGTCCACTGATATGGCTGTCAGCTACAACTGGAGAGAAGACCTTTCCCAGTTGTAGAAGCATCATAGGCAGTTACATTTTGGAAGCAGCCTTCATCCTTTCTTCTCCTTAAATGCTTTCAGGACCAGAGTGGGTCTGAAAGCTTATTCAGTACACTTTGCTTGCCACAAGCACATCTGTTCTCTGGCTGGAGATCAGTGTTGCACACCAGTGCTGCAGCTTTTACACATAGCTGTGAGATTACTTGTCCATGTTATGGTACTGCTCTAAACTTCTGTGTTTTTGGGATCAAGGTTTTATCATCCTGTAAGAGTCTTCCTCATTCCCCAATATCAGTCATTTCAGGGATGGGACATCTTTGTGGACTGACAAAGTACTTGGGACAATTAATAGCTTTGCAAAGCATTAATTCCTTTGATTCATGCCAAGCACACCCTCTGCCTATTAGTGCTGTGTATTTTAATGCTTATTGGTCAGTGCAGAGTCATCAGTCAGCATTTTACAGTGTGCATGATTTCTTTATAGCCCATTCCTAGAACTGTCCAGGTGAGAGCAACAGCATCCATGTGGGTTTTCAGTGTCAGAGCCAGCAGAGAACTCCCCCTGTGCTGCAGACCTGAGCTTAACAGAGGGCTAAAACATGGTTGTGAGAGCTGGGCATGGCGATCACAGAAATTAAAATCCCTGGGAGTGGGGAGCCCCTTGCCAGCCCAGAGCAGCTTGGCTCTGCATGGGGTGTTCTGAGCTGCTCTGCAAAACACTGGGGTGCCCCACAGCCCTCGCCGTGGAGCAGGGACATGCTCTGCAGGTTCAGGCTATCCAGCCTCAATACCCTAAAGTAAAATGTCCTCCCCAGACCTCACCACTGCTTTCAGAGCGCAGATTTAATCCCAGCACACTCTGGTTTATTTTACTTTTAACAACAGCTCCCTCTTTACTTTTTAAAGGGAAGGCAGGGAAAGAAGGGTCACTTACAAATCACTTCATTACCAGCCACCTCATTTTCTCACACTTTGTGATGTTTTGAGGGGGCATAGGGCTGGATTTTCTTATCATTTTTAAGTTAAGGTTATTTGCTGCCTTTATCTCCTTTTTCTTGAACTATTATTCCAGTGCATAATTCAACTAATAGCCTGTTATTGCAGTGACCTTGAAGAAAGCTGATGCTCTTCCTGTAGTTGAGTCTTCTGGCTTCTTCTAGCTGCTTCTTCTATGATCTAAAGGGCTCTTTATGCTGTATTAGGAGCCTGGGGGAGACGATGAAGTAGATTCTTCTGAACTACATTTCCACTGATGCCAATGTTAAGCATGCCTCCATATCCCTCTGTCTTCTCCAACAGCACGTTTGATTTCCAGAACTCTCTGTAGTGACATGAAGAACTCTTGAATGCTCTTCACTTGCCATTTTTAAAGACGTTGCAGCAGTACTCAAAGGAAACTTCAGTGACGCTAGGTTCTTGTGTTGGCCCACCCAGCCAATGCACAGCCACCATGCCAGAGAGACTGTGCAAATCTGTAAATGGTGGGTGGCTGCTGGCTACCACAATGTCCTGCTGACCCTGCAAAAGCAACAGGGTGAGTGCAGGCTACTTGCAAGAAGTGCAGGTACAGAATCAGTTTCTCCTTTATGCAAGACTTGCATCTGCAGCCCACTGATACAGGCACCATCACCGCGCTGAGCAGCTGGCCACCTTCAACACATTCGCCTGCTAGGAGATGCTATCCTGTCCCTTCCCTCCTTCCCAAATCCCTGATGAGCTCCTTCAGTCCCTATGGGGAGTCAATACGGAACACTGGGCAGCCTTTAGGGAGAGTCTGCCCTCGTTAATCAGGGATGATGCCCACTGCTCGGGAGGATCAGTCCCGCTGCAATTAGTGCTTGGACGACTACAGAGATACGAACCTCTCTAATATCCCTTGAGGAGTTAATTAAGGGGGTTTAATCTCCACTGAGAAGAAGCGAATCCGAATCTATCCCTGCAAATTACTTTCTCCAACCGAATGACGTAAAGACCACCCAACGCCCTGCGCAAAGCCGGCGGCTGCCCCGTATCCGTGCATAAGTGCCTTGTGTAATGCAGAGCACAGGGTACAGTGCTCGACTACCGACAGAGCACGTGTGCTTAGTTTTTTATTTTTTTTATCTTTTTCCTGCTTGTTTGCTTAATTAAAGCAGTCATCCCCCCGGCTTTTAAAGCCAGTTTGAGATTAGGATGAGGGAGCGAAACACAGCGCATCTGCAGGGGAGGAGCGACCTCCGCTGGCCGGGGAGCGAAAGGAGCCGGGGACCGCCGGCAGCGGAGCATCCCCGGGGGTGAGCCCTGGGGAAGGACCCGGTGGGCTTCTGCCACCGCAGCCTCTGCAGAAACACCTCTTCTGCCTCTGCTCCTTGCTCCGGAGCTCCTTGCTCCAGAGCGCTGCTGCTCTACCTGGAGGGCAAGGATCTCAGATGGGTCCTGGCTCCAGGCTGAGGGGGGGATGTTGGAGGAGAGCATGGCAATGGCAAGAAATGGGTGAAGAAGACTTTAAAAAGAAGAAGCTGCCCCTTTTTTAAAGCGAGGTTCAGGCCACAAAACGCAGACACGGTGACCCTTCATCATGGAGGAGCGCTGGGCTCTTCCCTTGCCCCGTTTCGTGCACTTGGGCCTGGAGCCCGCTCTCCTTCCCGAGGCAGGGCAGCACCACTTAACATCCAGTTCACGTGTCTCTGCAGCCTTGTGACTCTCCGTTCCTGGCTTTGATCCGGTTCCTGCAACAGTAATTAATTTCTGGCCCTCTTGCTCTCTCTTTTTTTTTTTTTTTTTTTTTCCAGCATGCTATTTCTAATTATCTCTTCTTTCCTCGGGATACCTATTTCATCTCAACCATTTTTTCCCCGAGAGCAGGTTATCTGGCTGTTGTAACAGCATGTGATTTCACATGGGTCATCAGCTAATTGCACAGCTGTGACACGGGGCTCCGACACACCTCTCTAGCACACGCTACCGGAGCCTGTCCTAGAGCTCAGAAATGTATTTGCCTCTCCGAACCATGCACACAATTGCAGGAGAAAACCACAGGAGGAAGTTTCCCTCTTGCTTCCTCTGTTTCACGCCGGCTGCTGGCTCGTGGTAGCTCTGTGGTTTTATGCCAAAGCAGTGGGAAGGATTTCAGCTCTGGTGCAGCGAGGTGCACAGCGAGCTGGTGTGCGCAAGCTGCTTGTCACTGCTTGGTGCGTGCTCGTCTCGTTATGTGCTTTCTGCTTGATGCACTGGCTTGTGATCCTGCTATTTCACTGACTTCCCAAAAGTTTTGGATTAGTCTGGCAGAATCACAAGCCAAAAATAATGCTACATTAAGTAACAAACATTAACTTGCTGAAGGAGATGCGACAGGTATAGGAACTGCTGCATATACCATAGGCCATTTTGATGTAATTTCTTTTCCATGCCGTTTTACTGTTACCCCCAAGGGAAACAGGGCACTCTGAAAAATGTTTTATAAAATTATGGATGGTGTGAAGAAAATCAGTAGAGACTGACAGAGTTTCCTCCAATGAAAAATGTTAGCGGGAGTCGAATGAAACTCTAGTGGGATCAAAATTCAGAACAAGCAATAGTTGGCAGCACCTGAGTGGGTAACAGACCTCTGAGACTCCTTGCCAAAGGATGTCTGAACACAAAAAGTTTCTCTGGCATCAAGGGCACACTGGACAGCCTTCTGGAGCAGAAGTCATCAAAGATCTACTAAACCTGGAGGGTGGGGTTCAGCTGCCTCGTGCCATCTCCAGGACTCCCTGCCGTATTCTGGCTGCCCCTCCAGGACAGCATCACTCACCTGAAGGTCCTGCCTCCTCCTGGCCCCACACACAGGCAGGTGTCTTGCACCTCTGAGGAAGCACCGGAAGACTGGATGTGGGCAGCAGAGTTGACCTTGGGATCTGCAGGATGCTATGATCTTCTCAGGTGCCTCAAGGTACTACACCATGAAACAGCACCATCTGCCTGTGTTTAGGCAACTTAATCCACCCATTTTGAAGACATCCCATTCAGAAAGACCTTGAAAATGCATGGAAGCTGTAGTGCAGTGGGGAAGCATCACGAATGTGTGCTCTGTTCTTCCCTTGACATAGTCTGTGGGTGCTTTCTGAGGCAGGACATGGGGCACGTCTGCACGGGAGCACTGTGGCATACCCTACCTTCCACTGTCCCTTGCAACCTTTTCCAAGAGGTCCCTCCTTCAACGTAGCTGCATTTTGGCTAGGATGCTGGCCTTAAATGCCTACCAGGCTCTCGGAAGTGGCAGTAGTACCTTTGTGCTAAACCAGGGTGTTAAGGGGAGAATTTCTCATTTCAAGTATTCTGTTTCAACTGGGAGAAGACAGGACAGCAGAAAACATTATTTTGTGTACCCAAACGTAGTTTAGATAGAAGTCCAGTGATGTTTTTGCAGCAAGGTCACAAGGATTAATGGCAGTCAGCCACTGCCACCATCTACTGTGTTTGATACACTTGGGACATCACAGGAAATGCATCTATATCTGCACCAAGCAGGTCTCACTGGGGGTGAGAGGACCAGGACAAGGTGACTTACGGCCTCGTGACTTGGCTCACCCCCAAAGTAAATCTGTATGCCTGGCATTTACAATGGAAGACTGTCACCAAGCTTTATCTCCTAAGAATTTGTCCGCTAAGTTTCATCACAGTATTTTCATCTTTTGATACAAAATTCTAGATCACAGAATGGTTTGGGTAGGAAGGGACTTTAAAGACGATCCAGTTCCAACCCCCTGCCATGGGCAGGGACACCTCCCACCAGAGCAGGTTGCCCAAAGCCCCATCCAGCCTGGCCTTGAACACCTCCAGGGAGGGGGCATCCACAGCTTCTCTGGGCAGCCTGTGCCAGTGATAGATACATTTTGCCATTTGTTCCTCACATTGGGGGAGGGAAAAAAAAGCAACTTTTTCTGTGTGACGGGCTGAGGAGGGGTGCATAAGACAGAGGAGGTGGGAAGAGCCCTCAGCAAGGTTCCCAGTCCAGCCTCCTGCCCAAAGCAGGGCCAGCTCTGGGATCAGACAAGGCTGTCAAGGCTTTCGCCACGCAGTTCTTGAAAAAGCCCAAGGAGGGAGCCTGCACTAGTGCTATGGGCAGCCTGCTCTCGTTTCAGGAGCAGGGGCATATTCATATTCCCCTAAGGTTATGTACAGTCAGCATCACCTGTAACACCCGTTCATGGAGGTGAACAGCTGCAAAAGCCATGGATTTGTTTTGTAAGGTCACATGGAAAATATATCATCCCTTTCCTGTTACTAAATTGACTGTGAACAGAGAATTGAAAGGAGAAAGCCAGCCAGATACCGCAGTATTAGTGTATTCCTGGATGTACGCAATGGATAAACAATCCCAAGCTCCCTTCGCAGTCAGTATGACTTTCTTCAT
This sequence comes from Cygnus atratus, assembly GCF_013377495.2. Taxonomy (NCBI): domain Eukaryota; kingdom Metazoa; phylum Chordata; class Aves; order Anseriformes; family Anatidae; genus Cygnus; species Cygnus atratus. The sequence goes on from NC_066362.1 coordinate 110,331,905, forward strand.
CTTTGTTACTCTGCCACAAGACATGATCCCTTACTACTTCTGATTACTTCCTTACATTAATGAAAAGGAAACATCACCCAGCCTGATGGATGAACAACCTTCTGCAACCGTTTCACTGGTACCACGGGCTTGCTACGTGACCTTGTGCGTACTCCTCTACCTGCCTTCATTTGTCAGGCTTAAAATGGGAGCAACTTACCCAGGCCCTAGGGCTACTGTAAGATTTTGTTTACTGCAAAAAGCTACTCAAGCTCGTGACCATGTATGACACAGGGGTGATATGTATTACTAACAGGATGTGGCCAAAGGAAAAGAGAAATAGAAGAAGCAATCTTTCACAGAGTTTCTTTCCTCTCCTTACCTCCCCAACAATGACGGGCCTCAGGAGGCTTCCAAAATTCTGGACTAGATTTGTTCAGCAGCACTGACACGCTGACAGTCTTCAGTCAATGTGCAGGGCAGCTCTTGTAATTGAAAAGATTAAAAAGGAGAACTCTACTGTTCAACAGTTTCTCAGCAATTGTTAAGAATAAAATTAAAGGGAAAGGAAAGCAAGCTGCAAAGAAGCTTACGACATCAGGAGTGGGAACAGGAGCTGTGGGGGAGGCAGCACTGCTGTCCCCACGATTATCTGGCCGCATTTCAGCTAGCAGCACACAGGCAGCAGGGTCACATCCTCAATGTGTTAGCTGCAGAGACAACCACCTCAGAAACAAGATATTCCCTGTGCTGTTCTGAAGCTGGTGCAAGCAAAGCATGTCTTTGAGGAGGCCTAGAGAAGACAACAAACTGGTGAAAGAGAGTTAAGAGAGTTAAGCAGCACTTCCCAAACCTCAGTGCTAAGGGATGCCTGTGCTTTGCCCACTGATGACTGGGGCCCTGCAAGGCTCTTCTAGCAGCACGGGCAATAAACCCCTGTTTTCTAATAAAACAGTTCCCTGCTCCCCACCAGCCCACCTTTTAGGGACAATCTGCCAGAAGCTACACACACAACCAAACTGCCTGTATGCAAGGAGACTTCATTCCCCTAAGGACTGAGCTGGAGTCTTAGCTCCCCTAAAGGTGGGAGTCAGGGTCTCACCCGTGGGCCAGAGAAGCTCCTGCCAGCCTGCAGAAGACAGCAGTCTCTTACCCATGGTGGGATCCTTACACTTGGAGTACAATTCAGGGCCCCAAAGGGACCAGCTTTGGTCAAACAAGTGGCCACGGCTAGACTGGAGAACTCTTCCAGTATCAAGAGAATTCTTCTGGGATTTGCTACTTCCTCTCCTACCCACTCCTCTTTTTTTTTTTTTTTTTTAAATGCCTACTTACGTTTCTTGTGAGCATCACAGAAAAAGAAACAGGCATAACTGATTGTGGATATAGTAAAGAAAATGGCAACTCTCATGTCTGTAAGACATGAGCTGAGCCCTACCCACCCACATTAAGCCCGCACAGTTCAGACCTCACGTCTTTCCTAAGCTATAGAGGCTGGCAGGTGGGAATACAAGAGCTACACTGAAGCTTTACACTTTCCACCTATCAAACCCTCTGTGTAAGGCTTGATACGAGATAAATTAGCCACATAATACTAATTTTTGATGCAAGGCGTGATGTTATTGCAGTGGAACGAGCTCTTTGTATCCAGTCTGAAAGCTGTAGTCAGTTGCTGGAAATACTGCAGTAGCCAGTAAAAACTAAGCCATGGAGAAAATGAACACGTGAACACAGCCAAACACATCACACATTAAGAGAGAGGTTATGGCTTTTAAAATAGAAGTTCATACTTGTTCACATTTGTTCTCAGGTAAACTCACAAACAAGCATTAACATGCTTTTCACTCGTTTCGTTAGATGATGAAGTTTCACACATTTTAGGAAATGCATTGATAGTTAGACTCGAATACATTATTTTAAAAGTCAGTGCTCCCACTAAAGGAATTTTTTTGTTACAGACTACACAAAAAGCAGAGCTGAGGGCTCTGCTGAAAGCTGCAACCAGATGAGCCTGTTTCAAGGGGACACCCACACAGGACCTAGAGCGCACAGCACCACGGCTGGAAACCTGAACAGTAGAGACTCTCCTGGAGGCTGCTAAAGCAAGGAGAGTGATCCTGACAGCTTCATCTGTCCTAAGACATGCTTCCTGCTTGCCTTCACTGAGAAGGACCTCTGTCTCGGAGCACACATGTACACATACCACTTTTTTTTTCCTCCAGTATTTTATTTCTGACAGGCATTTACAACGTTCCATTCATAGAACTAAAAACATAAAAATAGACCTTCTTTCAGCTTATAAAAGAAATATATAAGAACCTTTGACATAGACATGTCATGACATTATGTACAAGAACAACGGTACCTTTCCAGTACCAGCCTTCCAGTATTCCAGAACTGACTGTATTCCGCTGGGTACAGCACAGGACAGCTAAAACCTCTGCTTTTCTAGTATGCTGGGACACAACTGACAGGTAGATGATATAAAACAATGGCGTGATAATACAAAAGGTATAGAAACCTTTCTAAAGCTTTTACGAAAAGAAATGAGAAGATAGCAAAGAGTTAGAGAGAGAAAGCTATCGTAAGAACAAGTATAGTGCACCAGAAACCAGAAGTGGGTGGGGGGCAAGGCAGGAATGCTAGCTGGGACACAAAGACAGTGATGGATTTCGGGGGGAATAATTTTCATTATGTTTTAAAATATAGTCAGAGTGGATTTTATAAAATATAATCCTAAAGCTATTATAAAATTTCAGGTTTTCAAAGTACCTACTAATGTGTCAAACATCAATAGATACCAAAAAAAGAAAACTTCATATAATCTTTTTTTTTCCATAGGTGAAACTGAAATGGGAAAAGCTATATAAATCTTAAAAAAAAAGTGCTATTTTGTGTTTTGTATTTGGAAGTTACTTAAAAACCTTTTTAGTCACGTTTTACCCTGTTTTAAATGCTTAAATAAAAGATTTAAAATGCTAAAGAGGTTTGCTTGTTTAGAACTCACTCATATTCTATTGCAGTGGAAAAGCTTTTATAAAGGAATGAAAATACACTAGTTTCACCCACAGCAGGAGAGTGGATGAGGTCAGTTTTTTGGCCATGAATTCCCTGTCCCCTATGCCCAAACTGTCAGAGAAAGCAGACCAAACGAATCCATGATGTTGCTGCACTAGCTCCAGCAAGGTTACACCATAGATCGGTTTGCTCCACTACAATTCGGTCATGCCATTTTATTCTTTTTATTATCTAACTAAACTCCAGTCTCAAACATATACAGTAATCCTTTTCCTGAAGAAAGTTATACCTAAATAAGAGTTTCCAGTTCATATTTTAATATAAAAACCACCTTTCCTAACCCTCTGCAAAAAGCTAGCCTCGTATCCTAGACGTGGAGCTAAGCTAACACTGTAAAATTATTATCCCTTTGTGCCCCTGCATCTCAGGTAAAATACAAAAAAATATTTCTTCAAGTGTTAAATTCGGGTCTCTTAAGAGAGTTTGGCATCTTTATAACATTATGCAAAACTAGAGCTTCCAACATTGACATTAAATTAGACCAGCCACAGACCAAGAGGACTTAACACAACATAAATCCCAAACCTTTCCTCACACATCCCTAAAATACATGTATATTCTCTTACATTTAAAGAGGGAAAAGTAGTAAGAATACTGCAACTGTACACGTTAAAAAGGCAGTTTCCTCATTAAGGAGATGAGCCTACGGTTGATGCTTTACGGTTATAAAACCCTTTCTTTGTTGTGCTATTGTATAAGCTAGTTTGCTGCACGTAGGTTAAGACATCCAGAGTAATTTGTTTTCCAGTGATGTTCTCCCCACACTTAATTTCAGCCCCTGATTATGTTAGAATAAATAAGAGTGTGAAAGCCCTTGGTAACGTAAGACAGGACCTTAAGCTTACTCCGTTCCAAGTTTTGAGCGTTTTACAGTTGCCTAGAGTGTGGCCACATGGCTTTGGACCAATTCAGCTGCCGAAATGGTGTGTGCAAGTGTGCAATCTACGGGGATCGGCTCTTGGCGGTGTGCCGGGGGCGGGCAGGACAGGGAGACCTACGCATCCAGGCAGGGAAGGGGACCAGTTTAGAGCTCCGTGTTCAGTTTCCTGCTGGGAACAAAGTCTTCACGCCTAACCCAGATGACCTCCTCGCCGTGGCCCTCCACGTCGCCGTTGATGCCGGTCAAGGCCGCTTGCTTCTTCAGCTGGGTCATCCTGGAGGCGTGCGTGTCCATGGCCGGGCGCGCGTGGTCTCCCTGGCACGGCTGGCTGCTCGTGATGGAGGCTGCCTGCAGCCGCTCCCGGAGCTCTCGGTCGGCCACGGCACCTCTCACGGCCTCGCAGTACTCATCGTCATCGCTGAGGATGTCCGTTTCCTTGATGTCCTCCTGCTCCTCATACTGAGCAAGGTCAAACTGTTCCTCTACCCAGCGGTCAGTGTCCCCACTGTGCGTGGGCTGCTGGGGCTCTTTTTCAGGGCTGCTCGTGAAGACGGCATCTGAGTCAATGGTAAACCTGTTTCGGGCCAGCCGCCGCCTCCTCCTCCCAAGAGACTTGCTTGGGGCTGACACTGTGCACACACAAAGATAAAACCCCAGAGGCTTTTTACACACGGTACAACTCCCTTTAAAAAGTTAGTCTTCCAAGGGCCCTTTATTTAACACCGCTAGGCGCAAACCAGGCAGACTCCCAAGAATGACCTAGTCATTCAGCATCCTCCCTGCAGGCAAGTCATACTTCACTCAGCTCCTCGGCACAGGTCTCTCTCCAGCTGAAAAAGGAGTTTCTGCTACTCAGATCCACAGCTGGGATAATGGCCCACAATTACTGTTCCTCCTAAGCGGTAGGCAGCCAGCCAGCACAAAGTGCATCTGTTCAGCTCAGCTTCTCAGGAGCAGCTCCCTGCTGTCAGTACACAGCAAAACTCAACTAGCCTTAAACGTCGATATGGGAAATTGCTTTGTCTTGGCTAAGAGCAACATTACAGGTTTCCAAGTAGCTACCTCGGTACTGAAGGTGCTGGCGTTGTTGCTTTATTTATGGGGAAGTTTCCTATCCAGGTTCTGCTACTCCCTTCCACACTTTCACCTTACTAGGGAGGAAAAAACAAGAAAAACAAAGAAACCTTTCAGAAGTTCCTTACGCAGCATCAGCTAGTCTGCTAGCTTTTGCAACTGGCCCAATTAGCAAATTCACATCTTCTGTGTTGGAACATTTTCATAAGAGGCTTATGAGACAAAGCAGGGGATGAATCCTACAGCCAAAGGACCTGCAGGCATTCCAGCACTTTATTTGCGCACACAGGTAGCTCCATCACAAGCAGGTGAACTCCAAGGTTATAGTTTGTCTCCCTCCACTAAACAGCGCCTTAGCACTTGCAGTTTTTATTCATTGAACTCTAGCAGCTTGAGGGGAGAGGGTTACATTTTAATATCCCTGACCCTCAAAACATGCACCAAGTTCAACAGTTGCAAGTCTTAAAATCTCCAGACTTTTCCCTATAGTTAATTGCAGCAGAATTCATCATGCAAATGCACTGCCAAGCCAAACTAAAATAAGTTTTGGCATCTACACATCAACCCCACAGGCTGATTGAAGAAGCACTGTGGTAAAACAGATGCATTTTGGTCCTCCTCTGAATATTCTTTCTTACTATTTTAAGTGCCTCTGAGGCTGATGGCTAGCATCACCTCAAGTTAGAAGCTGTGCTGCAAATGTTATTGGTCTGGCCAGCCTATTACAGAAGAGGAACAGAAAGCCTGGTTGTCTACATTGCTGGATCTAATGAGCAGAAAAAAAAAAAAAAACAGACCAGAACAAAACATGCAGCAGTGCTGAGTATTTTTCAGTTGGAAGCAAGTGTTTCTTCCCTCCATCATCTAGTGTTCTGAAAGTGAAACCTGCTTTTCCCTGGGATTTTCTCATTGCTTTTGCCTGAAGTCAACCAAAAAGGAAAATCCGTGGTTTAGGACAGACCATTACAAAAATAATAGCATCAAGTGCATGCCTCTCAAAGAGTGAGAAGTACGTGCCCTTTAGCAATAGAGCTGAAAAGGCTAAAAACGGAGGACATACAAAGCTGTCTCTCCAAACCATATCACGCACAAGAAAAATCAGCTCCCCCAAGTGAATTTTAGCTAAAAGTGCTAGGGTTAGCTTGAAAACTCTGTACATGCTTTTGTTTAAGAAATATGCAGCGGGCTTCTGTTTTGTTCAGCTGAAACCCATTTCCAGATTAAAGTGCACAGCCAATTGGTATTGACAGAAATCCTGTTTCTTCCTCCCATGCCAGAAGGACTTCTCTGAAGCTGAACCTTGAGTGCAAAGCAAGGTAAACAGAGGCAATTTAAGGCTCTCGAGGAGGTGAAGCATGGAAAAACAGCAGTTTTTACATACACAGGAGAGAATGCCAATCCTAGTACACAAGTATCAGATAACACCACGTCCTACCATGGTGCTGGGGTTACTGGGATCTTGAAAGTCTGTAGCCCTACAGTACCTGCCCTGTTCATGGCTGGCCTTGCACCTTTTAGAGCACACAATCTTTTTCCACCAAAAGGAACATATTGCTGGGATGAGGGCAAACTTTCGGTTTTAAGAAGCTGTCTTCTGTGTTTATCCCGCAGAATCGAATGCACTGCCTTCAGAAAGTCCTTCCTGTGTTCTGGTGAACTGAAAAACAGGTGAAAATACAAGAGGCAGAGTTACCTCTTGCAAACTGCTTAAAGCTCAAAATGCTTAAAGCTTTAAAGTGAAATAATAATCAGTACTGTAATTTAAAACTGAAGACTGACTGGCGTACATTTCCCCAGAGAAGACTCAATTTAAACCAGTATTTTCAAGGCAAAGCTAACTATACTAAAGTATATAAAGCTATTAGTGTAGTAATTGCAACAGACATCCAAGGAAATAAATATTCTGTATGTTAACAAAACATTTAGCCATTCACTCCTCGAGCCTTCCTTTTCCCTCCAATACTAACCACAAACTTTGCTTTCTCTGATAAACATCAAATTGACCTATAGTGACTAATTCAATCTCAGTTTGTCTCCCATAATCACACACCAAGAAGTAGTCCTGCAAATCTTTACTACCTAGTAGTGGGAATTGGCTTGATATCAGCTCCACTGGACCCTGGAAACCTTGTGTACCAACTTCTGATTTCAAGCCTAAAACACGTCAGGGCAACCACCATGACAAAGACAGACAAAATTCATTTAAGAAAAGGGTAATGCCCCAGGAACAGGGGTTGGAACTTGTTGGCATGGAAGGTCAGCTAAACAAGACACACAAACATCTACCTAGCATAATAAGGAAAGTTGTAATAAGGACATTCCCATACAAGTGCAAGGCTGATAGATCTGTGCCTTTATCTTAATAGACTTTATGAAACTCTGCCTGCCAGAAATGAGGTTCTAACGCCCTCTGCTCACTTCCCCACCAGCTGTTCCCAGACTGCCTTAAACAAATGACAAAGGCAAGCTGGGATGCAGAGATGCAGCTGCCATTGGAAAATTTGGAAACGCACTTACCTACAGCAAAGGTGAAACGTTCTTTCTGGCCTGCCTTCAGACTCAGATTTAACATGGACAATCTCACATACAGAATTGGTCTCTGCATCTGCAACGAAAAGTAAATAGCATTTCATACATCAGGTTCCCATCATAAACCTCAGTTACAATACTTATTCCATCACCCTAAAAAATGGTTTAAGACTGTCTGAGACAACAAATTATACACTGAAAATAATATTAATTTATGGATGAAAGGCAGCAGTGGGAAAGTGGCCAATGAAACAACAGACATGAACTGGCCAAAATCTAGTAGAACTTTGTATTCAGTCACCCAGTCCTATAAAATATGGGGGAAAAAAACAGTTCTTTGGATATTTCATATAGTATTTCCACATTTTACAGGCGTAACTTTTACAGACAGCTACATCCTATGTTCCTTCCACTTTCACTTATGTGGAAGAACAGGAGCATATGTTAAAAAATCTCAGTTTTAAACAATAACTTTCACATGAAGCCATCTACCACAAGAAAAAGAATTCACTAGCCCTATTTTCTCACAGTTGCAAGATTTCCTTCAAGACTCTAAAAGAGGAACAAAACAAACCAGAGTTGGCAATAACTTTGTCCTGTTTTTCCAGGACCTTGACTGCCTTCAAAAAAGTACTGACAAGGCAGAGATACAGAATTTGAGCTTCTGCCCCCTTCTTTTCTCTCCAGGGCAATTAGATTCCTTTCTCAGGTCCCCAAAGCTGCATACACACGTACTAAGGACGAACACTGATCAGTGAACATCCCCAAAACAAACATTAAAAAGACTGCCAAGTTCATGCAGCTGGAACATTACCTGCACTTGCCAATGCTCGAACCTGCAGTGCTTCCAAAGGTATCATGTGACGAAAGCGGAACGGATCCCAGTCTTCATAAATTGAAGCTCTATGTGATCCTCCCTGGAAGAATTTCAAAATACCCTTAAGAAATGAGATACGTTAGGATATTCAGACACCAAGGTCTCCATTGCTTTGCACTAAAAGTGTCCAGCTAGAGACCTGTTGCAATTCTTTTCTCACTACAGCTTCTTAGTAACCAGCAGCACTGAAATGCCTGTCTACGAAGATCTTGCTAAATTCCAGACAAAAGCAACCATTAGTCCGATCAACTCTTATCAATGCACTCAAACTTTTTTTGCAACTAATTCTGCATTCTCACCTCCAACTGCACACATACTTATGAACATGCATTTGTTTTGCTTTGGTCACTCCAAGCTTATTTTATGTCCAGTTAACCTTAGAAGACGAGTATTTCAAATAACGCTTTTGGTTTATGCCATATGTGGGAATCAAAGTGTTTCCTGTAATACTATAAACTGTGTTCCCTGTTGTAGCAAGTCATATGTTCACTGTCAAGCTTAGCTTTAACTTCTAATTGTAGATTCCAGTAGGATCCACTGATACATAGTGTAGGCATATCTAGCTCAGCTGAGAGCAGCCAGCACTTGCTTAGTTGCACGCTATACTTGAAGAAACTAATAGCCAGAACTGAGGCAAAGACATTGTGCTTCACTAAGAAAGTCAGACGTCTCTCATGTTTGATTCATATGCACTGATCAAAGAGCCAAATACAAGAGACATGCTCAAGGTGGTACCTTGTTTCATGGAAGTCCACTCCGCAGCATACAATGGATGTCACAGGCAACATGAATAACCCAGCAGAGAGCAAAGGATGAACTAAACGAACACTTGCAAAGCACTGAACAGTAGGCCACTCAGAATTACCCAAATCCTCAGTTGTGTGGCAGAGGACAAGGATCACATATGAAAAAGCACACCCTCACACCACAGCTTTACGGAAAGTCAATCTTGATCTTAGAACTACAAACGTACACAGCATCACAGAAATAGTTCATGCAACTTACAAGTTTCTTCTTCTGTTTGGAACCATCCTTATACACAAGGACCACAGCTGTTTTGAACACTGGAGAAGAAAGTTAAAAAACAAAAGCCATGTAGTCAATAAGGTTGGGAATGGGTCTCCTACACGCCCAAGCTCACAGACCTTTCAACTCCTCAGACAGCCCTCAGCTGAGTCAGGGAGGGAAGGCAGGAGTAATCCTGCCAAAAAAAACCCTAAACTCAACAGCTTTTAGCATGCAAACACAAGTTTCAAATGACTTGAAGTAACCTAAGAGTTGCCAGTTATTTGAACAACTGTTCAAAATCCAACAGTTCTATTAAAAGATAATTAAACAGAAGTCCACCTCAGACAAATGAGCAGCATCCAACTACATGCTGCCAGTCATCAGGTGAGACCACACATAGGCAGAATTTGAAATCTGAACCACTCCCAGGTGGGGACGAGTGGTCTATACTGAATTAAGAAGTGAACAACACTTGTAGACAGAGGTGCAATTTGATTCTCTATTATCAGGTAACATCCACATGGAGTCTGAATTTGTCTTTCAAGACTCTGGTTTTCCTCGTGTTCTCTTTTGAGAATGGTCAAACATGCCCCTTGTTTTAGGATTGAATTGCATGAACACTTAATTTTGGACTTAATTTTATGAAACTAGTGTAAAGCTGTTTGGAGTACTTAAAAGTTGCTGCACATTCCTAGCATCTTTTGTGAGGCTCCTCAGCTTCAAGGCATAACTGGGCAGTTTCCCAGCTTACAGCAAAGCAGTCAATATTTGTGTGTTCTTCAGAGCAAAACTGAAAGATTCTTCATTCATAAGCTGTTTGGTATAAATCAAAAGTCACTTGCCTTCTAACCAGCATAGCTTGCTGAAAATAGCAACATAAAAGCTCATTGTGTGAAGAAGTTTAGGAACAAATAAAGAAAACATAGCACACACTACTTAACTTCGCTCAAAGTAACAAATGCATGATTTGCCAACATAAGTGCCCCTGTACCTTTCCAAAGAACCATGGTTTGATACAGTGGAAAGACCTTGAAATCTATGCCAATAGCAGTTTCAATTTCTCTTTTGGCCACCCAAGATACAGTTCTTGGAGGAAGACAGATCACTCCAACACTCATGGGCTGAGGTCAACTGTATGAAGTTCAACAAGGCCAAGTGCCGGGTCCTGCACCTGGGGCGCAACAACCCCAAGCAGAGCTACAGGCTGGGAGATGAGTGGTTGGAAAGCTGCCTGGCCAAGAAGGACCTGGGAATACTGGTTGATAGGCAGCTGAATATGAGCCAGCAGTGTGCTCAGGTGGCCAAGAAGGCCAACAGCATCCTGGCTTGTATAAGAAGCAGCGTGGCCAGCAGGTCTAGGGAAGTGATTGTCCCCCTGTACTCGGCTCTGGTGAGGCCGCACCTTGAGTACTGTGTTCAGTTTTGGGCCCCTCGCTACAAGAAGGACATCGAGGTGCTCAAGAGAGTCCAGACAAGTGCAACGAAGCTGGTGAGGGGTCTGGAGAACAAGTCTTACGAGGAGCAGCTGAGGGAGCTGGGGTTGTTCAGCCTGGAGAAGAGGAGGCTCAGGGGAGACCTCATCGCTCTCTACAGGTACCTTAAAGGAGGCTATAGAGAGGTGGGGTTGGTCTATTCTCCCACGTGCCTGGTGACAGGACGAGGGGGAATGGGCTAAAGTTGCGCCGAGGAGGTTTAGGTTGGATATTAGGAAGAACTTCTTTACTGAAAGGGTTGTTAGGCATTGGAATGGGCTGCCCAGGGAAGTGGTTGAGTCGCCATCCCTGGAGGTCTTTAAAAGACATTTACATGTAGCCCTTAGTGATATGGTTTAGTGGAGGTTATGGAGTTAGTGTTAGGACAGAGGTTGGACTAGATGATCTTGGAGGTCTCTTCCAACCTAGACGATTCTGTGATTCTGTGAAGACTCTCTGGGAGTCCTGGCTTCGCTTTAAGACCACTAAAATTTAGATGCTCAGGTTCTTTTTGGCAAAAAGCATGGAGAGAAAAGGCAGAGCCTCTTCAAGCCCCAACCTTGTCCAACAGGATGTGAAGCAGTTAGATGGCATACATCAGACTACTGAAATGTATCTTCTCAGATACAAATACCTTTCTGCATAGCTCTCAATTTATAGCCTTGGATACGAGTTTAAGAAACTCTTTCACTATTATAGCAGTCATCTCCAGATTATTCACCAGATTTAGATCAACACAGAACAGAATTTGACTATTACAAAGGGACAAATACAGTTTTAAGTTCCAGCCAACCTTGCAGAAGGCAACGCTCAACTACCTTCAACAAATATCTGCTAAGGCACATTATACACTCTTTTAAACATCTGAAATGAAATTACTAGGATACAAACCAAATGCTGCCAGCTCAGGTTCCTTCTTCCATTTCCCTAGTGAAGCAGGAGGATTAAGCCATATCACGGTATTATGCAAGAGCAAGTCCCCCATAGAAAGGTCTGCAACCTGCCAATCACAAACACATGCACAAAGACAGAATGTGTTTCAGTTCAAAGTTTTCTTCAGTTCAAGAAAACTTTCCTGGATTTGATTCTTAAATAAACAAACAACACAAGTAAATTTTTGGAATAAGATACTCAACCAGATGACTGCATGTATGTGCAAACAGACTCTGACAGTTGGCATTAGATGCATGTAAATCTTTAATTGGTGGGCATAGATTGGGAGAACACAGACTGAGAGCCTAGCTCTCACAATTTTATAGGAAGTCAGGGCTTGCAAAAAAAAAAACCACAAAGGAGCAGAAAAGCCACATTGGATGTTTTCCTTATGTTTTTCTGCTCCTTTGTCCATCTTCTCCTTTACAGGTTTCTTGCTATTTTGTTCAACATTTAAGCATAACCCCATCACACACACACAATTTGGGGTATAGTTCAAAGACAGTACCAGGTGAAGCAGTCACAGCAGCTTCCCCCACCCCAGCAGTTGCCATGGTTCTTGATTTTCCCCAAAGTTTCACCTGAGGAAGACATATTGCTGGTAATGGACTAATAAACGAGTTCAGAATGACTGTTGGGAGATGCATCCTAATGTCACTGCAGCAACCAGATCTTTCATGTTGACTTCTGATCTCCCAAAGTCACAAGTCAAGGGCTATCCCCAGTCTAGATGCCATCTTACACAATTTCTCCCCCACTTCTCTCCATGAAGTCTGCCTTTTGCAAAAGGATACCACAGAGAGCACCAGCAGAACAATCTGAACTCTCCCTGATAACAAGAGCAAACACTAAGATATATTTGTTGTCTCCTCTCCCAAATGAACTCCAAGCCACAAATGCTCTCCCAACAGAAGTCCTGACATGCTTTCTCCAATCCTTCTTGCCAGCATCAGCAAAGGTTTGGCAAAGGCACCTGATCTCTGCCCTCTACCCTCCATCTGCTTCTGCCCAAAGAAGATGGTGCCCAAGACACACCCCCAAAACTTCCCCAAGACTCAGTCCCAGTCCCCTCTGTGTCCTGTATTTACCCAGTGATTCTTAGGCTTGATCTTCATCCCAATTGTTGGCAAAACCCCACTACCATTACTTCATATGGTCATGTCTCTCCAGCATTCACCCATATCGCTGCTCATATCAGCTCTTCAGCACATCTCCCCATCTTTCTCAAGTCTCCCCTGACCTTGCCCATTACTGCCACCACTCTCCTTCACTGCACTGATGGACTGCAAGCCTACATTTTAATCAGTAAATGAGAAGTCCAGGGCTCAGTCTGAATCTTCAAGACATCTTCCACAGGTTTCTGAGATGGTCTCCAAAGGCTGAGCCACATTCAACCTTCACACGTTTCAGTACGCGCTCTGTGAGTTCTAGACCAAAGCCCAGGGCTCTGTCATATATCAAGCCTACTAACAGTTCCTAAAAGAGGAACAGTAGTTTCTCACACACTAGATCCCACACTTTGATATCTTTAAAGTGATTAAAGACTTAAGTACAGATTTGCCTCAGCACATCAGACTACTCAGATTGGTAGGGTGAGATTGTTTGTGTGCAATGAGGAGAGCCAAGACAGACAAAAAAGTAAACTACATGTTGGGCTGGGATTTTGGCCAAAGCACAACCTTTAAAGAGAACTAACCCACTTCTTTACATTGGTCCTACTCACTGAACTATACATGGAGAAGCAGTTTTTGAATTGGATTGGAATTTACCTGTTTGCACCAGGACCTACTGAAATGACACAACAGGAAAGGTAAGTATTTGATAATATTTAACATTCATGATACAGAATATCAGCCTATGTCTTCTAAATTTGATCATGTTACCTCCTTTTTTTCCCCCGTTTGTTCTGCTATGAGTTGGTCAAACACCGCCCCATATTCTTCATGGATTTTCTGCATTTCATTAATGTGGCTGGCAACTTTGTTCATTGTTTTTATGGCCACTAGAAGAGAGAGAAAACGAAGAAAAGAAAAAAGGTATTTTTAAACCTCTGAGAGGAAGGGTAGGAGAAGGGCTTAGAATTTAAACAGGGAAGTTTAAACAGAAGAGGAATGTAATTTAGGTCCTTACCATCAAGGTGATAATGTTCTTCACTGTCTACATCCGTCAGAGCAAAGAGCTCCTTCAGCAGGAGAGGGTATTTCAGTATCCGCTGGATGGGTTTGATGAGGTAAGACTCTAGCGTGGAGGAGTGCTGCCGTCTGGGGTTCTGAGCATCCAAAAATGCCTTGAAAGCAGTGTCCGTCTTGGCTAGAAGATTAACATGAAGCTACTGGGTAAAGTGGAAATAACAACAGCTGCCCCAATAAAGTGATTGTTCCAGCTTTAAACTCATTTATCCATAGACATTTTGCAAGGAACTGTAGATTTATCAGATCCACATTACTGGATTTATGCACTTCAGGTTTTGTGCTACTGACACTTCACCACAGAGATTCTATTTAGGATTTAATATCAAGCACCTACACACTGTACCAAAATACACAGCTTGATTTCACTATCCATGGTATTTCTGGCCCTGCAACTATTTTATAGAAGCATAAATTCTTTCAATCACCTGCTTCCTTAAAGAAAAGGCTCAATCGGATATTTGTAAGAAGTCACAGTAATCATGAGTCTAGTCTGACAGGTATGCCCATAATATTGGCAAGTCTGATTTTTGTGGTTTGTTTTTTTTTTTTAATATCATTAAACATTAAAATGCAATACTAAACAACAACAATAAATAAATCAAGAGCTAGTAAGGAGGCAGGAGGCAGTAAATTTATACATCTTATTTTGAGAGCGCAGGCAGACTGGGTACCTGATTGCTATCATCTTTTTTACCTTACTGCTACTGAATTTCTATAAATACTATTTCCCCTGTTGCTCCTTCTACTAGAACATAAATTTGTACAGGGAGGGGAGCACGGATAAGGTGGCAGTTTTAGACATACAAGTTATTCAGTGCAGAAATAATTCCCCACAACTTATTTAATTGGAGCCACATTCCCTGTTGAGGTTGGGTGGTTTTCTTTTTTGTTTGTTTTTTGCTTCGTCCCTCAGGTAGTCACCCACTTTAATAAGGCAACTTCAATTTCAAATCGAAAAGTCACCTGTACCTCAGCTGAGGACACTAAATTACACTTAAAATACACTCCCAGGCTTTTAAAGAGATTTATATCTCTGGAATCAAATATGAAGTTCTGTTTGTGTTATAATTCAAGCTCAACCATTTTTCATTTATAAAAATGGTCAGGAATGTACAAAAAAAAACAAATCACCAGAACTACCTAGTTTATGCCCTTAACATCAAGGTGAAACAGATGCCAAAAGAAAGAATGAATATGATAGCAACATATCATTAATTCATGTATTCCACAGAGCCGCCAACTATTCTTTGCAGCATAGTAAATGAAAGTTTACAAGAAGATATGAAAAAAACTGCACTGCAAAAAATGAACAACCCAACCAACAACCCACAAAAACCTTTGTATTGACAGACATCCAGATGTCTGGATATCTCCTCCCTTAACGGCAGAGCTCCTACAAATGGAACCATCTGTTTATGTAACATCTCAGCCAGAAATGAATTGCATGAAGCATTGCTAGCTAGCTCTAAGAGATTAACAGTTTTATAGGACAAAAACCATCACTCCGAGGCAAGGGGGCCGGTGAGCACTTTATATGCCAAACCACAGTTCATTCCTCTCCAACTCAGCAAGCCAAGCTCTGCTAGGAATTTGTACGTGTAAATTTCTCAGGCAAAATGGATTGAAGGCAAGAAGAGGAAGAGAGGGGAAAGAGAGCACAGCAAAGTTAAAACATTTAGACAGCTTCCATATAACAGTCTCCCAAGCTCGTCTTTTCCTAGCAGCTGTCAGCATTCAACCACATTTGCTGGAGCTTCAATGGGATTATGACAAGCATGGATTCACTGCACATACCCTAAGAGGAACCAGAGGTCATCACCACTTCTGGTTCTAAAATACAGTGATCAATTAGCGCAGGCCACATTGCCTGTTTATGAAGACTTTTCATCCCCCACATGACTGAAGAGAAACTGGATGTGTTGGGGGAGAATAAATAGGAGAGGAAAAACTGCATTCAAAGTTAACCACCTCTTGTAACGAGGTGCTCGGGTATCATTACATCAGTGGTGGTCTACGAACATCCATGGCATGGAGCACCCTGTGAGCCTGTCAGGCCAGACAGACTTACTTCCCCACCACTGCAAGGACTCCTGCACTCGTGCCCCCACCCCTCCATCACAAATCTCTCCACGTGGTCTCTGGTGCACAGTAGACACATTTCATCATCACCACAGCAGCCCAAGACAGCCCAAACCAACATGCTGCTGCCACATCTCTCTGGTCTGACCAGCACACCGCTCTTACCTTTCACCAGAACTTTGGGGACTTTTGTGTGGCTGGCGCAGAAGGCACTGTACAGCTTGAAACGGTCAGCGTAGTAGAGGAAGGATCCACCCAAGGAAAATAACACTTTCTAGGATTAAAAAAGAAAGGAAAAAAAGCATAGAATGGGTTTTTCCTCTGACCTGTATAATGGGGTAGAAGCATAGGGGAATAGGAGAGAAGCATGGGTAGGATGGAGCATTTCCATTTACCTTTCAGATGACAGACACTGCATTTTTAGAGTATTTTCACACTATCTAGCAGAAAACAGGACCAGCCTTGGTGCCTGAGTCCAGCCTTGATACAGGCTACATCGTTAACATAATTATCTGTGTTCCCAGTCAGGCTGATCTGGAGACACATCAACTAACAGGGAGATAGGTTCACAGCTCCACAACTGTGTTTAAATGCCTGAGCTTAAAACCTTCTGTTTAAATAATGGCCATAGACCATAGGAAGGACTGGATGTATCCGACTTTGCAGCGGATCAGACATTGAGGAACCGCAAGCAAGACTAGCATCCCTCTGCACAAACACAGCAAGGCCCCTGCTGAAAAAGAGTTTGTGTTATGGACCAAACACAATCCTTCCCTCAGACGACTGCCTTTGGCTCCACTACCCTCTCAGGAATAAGACAGAGTGGGATGGAAGGGAATGTGACAACATACAGGCAGCTTGCCTACAGTCGGCTGAAGAAAAAACTACAGAACTGAAACCAAGCCCCAAAGTCCTGTCTTGCATGCTGCTTTCAGATTATGCTCATAGGACAGAAGTGAAAATTAAGTTGATACGCATTTTTGTAAAGAGATAGAAGAAGCAGTACTCAGAACACAGAGTTCTCTCCATAAGGAGGATTCTTCCCAATTTCTCTCTCAAAGGTCCAAGCAGTAATTACAGAGGCTTCTACCACTAAAAAATGTATTTGCATTCCCCATTAAGGGCATGTGTCCTACAAAACAAAAGTGGTGTTCTAGTTAGGACAGCAGCATTCAGGATTGATGCTGATTTTAAATGAACACCTGACAGCAAAAATTGCATGCACACACACAAACTTCTTTCGGTAGTTCTTCCAGGGCTATACGTTAGCTGAAGAGCAATCCCAATGGAATTATTATTATTCATCAAGACATCCTGTCCTCTGCCAAGGTGAGTTGTCAAAGCATGGGTAAAATTCCCCAAAGACTAAGCACTATATTAGCTACTTGCCATAAATTCAGTACATAACTACAGAAGACATAAAACAATTTCTACTTCCACAATTTCATACATACATACATATATATATACATATATGGAAAATAAACGTCATAGAATGGCTTGGGTTGAAAGGGACCTTAAAGATCATCAATTCCAACCCCCCTGCCATTGGTAGAGATGCCACGCACTTGATCAGGCTGCCCAGGACCTCGTCCAACCTGACCTTGAACACCTCCCAGGGATGGAGCATCCACAGCTTCTCTGGGCAACCAGTTCCAGTGTCTCACCACCCTCTGAGTGAAGAATTTCCTCCTCCCCTCTTTTAGTTTAAAACCATTCCCCCTTGTCCTGTCATTATCTGACTGAGCAAAAAGTTGCTCTCCATCTTTTGTATAAGCCCCCTTTAAGTATTTAAAAGCTGAATTGAAAAAAAATAAATACATATATAGGAGAAAAAATACACATATATATTTTTAATGAAGTATATATGCCTTTAGTTTACACTTCTACCTTTCACACACAGGTGCTGATACTCAGAAGTACTTGCTGTATAGTTCTGTTATGCACAAAAAAACTAGACGCAGAACTCAATTTATGTTCTGAACCATAGCCCTAATGGGTTTCTGAACTACTACATTAGGCTTCTCAGAACAGAGATTTTATGTAATATTCCATTTCTAGATTCTCCTTACAGCTCAAGACAAGAAATCTCACAGAAGGGCAAGAATAGCATCTCAAAGCACATGGTGTGACATATTCCTAGTGCTCCATACAGTTAAATGTAACATGAAGTACAATCAATCACAGTGGGATGTTCTTCAAACACTCCCAGTATTAGCTCACAATTAGTCTCAAGTGTATAGATGTAAGTTTTCACAGGCAGACTGACAGTGGACAAGACAAATATAATGAAGCGTGTCAGAGGACAGTTTCTGGGATAATTCATCATTATGTACAACATCAAAATGTAAGTCTACTCTGAACGTAAATAATGATTACCTTAAATTGCTCAACTTTCTCAAGCTTTTCCAGGTCTGGAACCAGCCTTACTCCATCTTCAAG
The DNA here is from genome assembly GCF_013377495.2 of Cygnus atratus. NCBI lineage: Eukaryota > Metazoa > Chordata > Aves > Anseriformes > Anatidae > Cygnus > Cygnus atratus. The sequence goes on from NC_066362.1 coordinate 110,350,448, forward strand.
AGTTTTCAGGAATTCTACCTGGAATGCTACCATTTCAGTCAGATTCCCAAAGAGAACATCCAGCTAATAAGAGAAAAAAAGAAAGCAACATGCTCAAAGTATCACTGTTAAGATCACTTTGCAGCTAAATCATGTTTTCTAGAACTTCATTAATTCTCAGTCCAGGTGCATAATGTGTGATGTCAGGGATGAAAAACACTAACTATCCATTATTGTATAATGTGTTAAAATAAAAGCACGGCATAAAGGCGCTGGTCTATCAGCTGTTTTAGGAGAAATTGAATTCTGAATTTCTCTGTAGACCTCACTGGGACTAGCAAGTCAAGTCTAGAGAAGCGGAGTGGTGTGTGCATGTAAGTGATCTAGCAAAAAGGTAAAGGAACAGTTAACATACCTCATCAGGTGTGAGGAACGTTTCTTTTTGTAGAGGCTTCAGATATCTCTCCATCAGACAGTTTAAGTCCTGAAAATTCAGAAAAAGATTCCCATGTTGGTTTCTTGAACTGCTTCTGAATATTTATCGAAGTGGCTAAGACCACAGTTTTACAAGCCTATGGATGTTTCCTCCACACACATAAAACAAGAGTCAAATTTAACAGAATTTACAACAGTGTAAAAGGAAACATCTACATAGTTACCCGCAAAATCATGGATCACATGGAAAGTTGTTCTTCTGCATATCAAACAAAGTTATTTCAAAATGACTGAATGAATTCTGAATGCCTACTTACTTCAGAGATCTGTTTAAGTTATTATTCTAGTGGCAGATTATAGAATTGGAGGTAAACTGACGAGATACATGCACAAAATAGGATTTGAAGCAGAGAAGAGACTAACAAAGTTTTCCAGAAGAAACATTAGCAGACTGAACCGACACATTGAGATCCCTTACTTTGACATAGGTGCGCTCTGTTTCAAGAAGTTCACAGATAACCTTTCGCAGCTTATCCGCATCTGTGAGTTGTCTCATGGTGGCCAGCTGGGGTCCTGTGAATTCCTGAGGATGAGCACTTGAATCAGAAGGGTTCATTTCATGAAGACTGCGACAGAAAGCAGCAACCTGTTCTGTACTCTTTAAAAAGAAGAAAGAGGAAAGGCTAGAGGTAATATCTTAGCCAAGAGCTAGAGGAACAACAGAGTTGAGAAGCCTTTGCAGTTACACAGTTGCAGCTTGGAGGCTTTTTAATAGTCACCAAAGTCCAGAAGCGTAGACACTTCATACATCTGTCTACTTTATCTTTCAGTGACCCAGGATAAGAGAAAAAAAATGCACAATCCAAGTTAACTGAAGTGCTGTTCAGTAACATCCCCAGTTTCAGATAAGCATGAACTTTAATAGGCTTGTCCAGCACTTGCGATTGAAACAAACAAACGGGCCCAAGAATTGAGAACTAAAAATGATTGTGCAAACAAAACCCTCCAGCCCTCTGCCAGTTCCCTAATCTAGTTTGCAGCAGGCCTGTGAATTGTCCTGACAGGCTGTGTCAGTAGAGCCAAGGAGACAATGCAGAGATAGAAACCCTTTCAGCTGTTTTTAGGGAAAGCAGAGCCATCAGGGTAACCAAAGCCTAAGGCTTGAAATGCAAGCTCTTTGGGAAAGTAGCTGTATTTTTGTTCTGATCTGGAAACACACCTTGCAGGGTGAAATTCCTCCCCACAAGTCATTTTCTTTTTTCTTTTTTTTTCCCCAGAGCTGCTACATCTAGCTGGTTTCTTTATATAGAGTCAGATGATTAAACATTAAAGAGAATTATCCTCTCTTCACCTCCTCTTGTTAGATCTCCTACTCGCATCTTTCATTTCACTGAAAAGTTTGGAGCAGGTACAGTCTCCGGTGTCAATGACGACAGCCCCAGCCTTCTAGGGTTGCTACCACTGCAGCGTGCCCTATCTCCTTCCCTCCCCGAGACCTGATGAGGGCATGGGAGGGAAAGGAGCTGCTTTACTTGATCACACCTCTCTAACCTTCTGTGTTTAATCCTGCCACAGTATCTTAATCCAGATTTACAGACTTCCAGCAATGCCTCTACATCCCTCCAGTCCACACTGAAACTTCCTGAACTTACCTCAAATTATCCTGTTCAGAGGATACAGGGGGCAGAGAGGGCAGAAATGGGGACAAGTTGGGAAGAAGAAGAAAAAAAAAAAAAAAAAAGGAGAAGAAACAAGCATACCATCACCTTACAGTTTGGAGACAGAGCCCTGTCCCCTGGGAGATGACTCCCACCAGGCAGTAGCAACAACAGCATCAGGAGCCTGAACCACTCCACATCTTCTGATGACCAGGTGCCAAAAAGGCTCCACATTTGTTAAGCTGCACAGCCTGCTCACACAAGTCTGTTTTCATCTAAGTTCACCTACCAGGCTACACAGCCATCAAGCCTAAAAGGAACATTAACCATTTTTGTGGCAAGTAAGGGATTTCCCTCCATAATACAGTTCCTTTCCCTAAAGGTATCTTATGGCTGTAAATGCTCACAAAAATTTACCACCACAAGGTGTCTTGTTATGCAAAGGATAATTTTCTCCAGGACACAACTGTAAACAATGAACTAATTGTAGCTGTCTACACAGAAATGCCTCCTGGACACAGTTTCCCAAAAGAAAAGTATTCATCTTCAGTATCTTAGATTTAAGCTTGCGTCAAGCAGAAAGGAAAAGTGTGGTTAAAAAAAAAAAGTGAGTTGCACCAGTCCATTTTTAACTAATTCAACTCTGGTAATGGAACGTGTCGTTGGATTTATTAGTCAAAGTAACTCCTTTTATTTCTTATAGAGGTTCCACCTATGCTTGCTGGACACTTAAGTACAAAGCATACCCAAACCTTTAGGTTCGGTTTGCATTAGATTTCAACATGTGTCATCTTGATCTCAACAGCTCCAAATCCAAAATGCACAGTAGGTTAACGCCTGGCTTCAGTGCAACCGAAAAAGCCTGCCTGAGCTACCTGCTCTGCTGGAAAGGGACAAAGAACTGACAGTTAACAGTTGTTAATGTAAGCCTGCAGAGACCCACAATAGGCAGGATTTTCCTCAGAAACATTTAGCTTTGTTAAGAGTACCTCTTGAAAAAATACATGAGGAAGTCTTACCCAGTGGCACTTCATTTTAAGAGCCAAGTGTACAACTAAAAATAGTTACGATGTAAAAAACATGGTATGGAATCAAACTCCAAAAATAAATAAAGTGCTTGAAGCAGTTTGTGCTTGATACCCTGCAGACAGCTCACCACGCTTTTGCAGTAAGCCGCCAGGAAAGATGGGTCACCCAGAAAGAGAGAGTGCACATCCACTTACACCATGAAACATCAGCCGAACACTAACAAGTGGCTGAAAATTGGATAACTGTCATACAGACACTGACTCTGCCCTAGAGAGAATAGTTACACCCATAGGCCAAAAAGGAAGTCCAGAGGACTTTTAAATGCCTTATCTCCACATGTGCACACTCCACAAAATGCTTGCTGGCCTCTCCCACAGCCAGCTCCAGCTCTGGCTTCTGCCTTGCCACTCCCATGCCTCGCATCTTTGTGTATTTCCCAAGCATCATTCATCCCGTGCTCTCCAGATGGATGAAAAATGTAAAGGCTCAAGCATATTTACAAACCTGCTCGCTTGCTTGTTCATTGAACAAACTGTTTCATGCCCAAACATGATCCTTTCTACCTCATATTTACTTAAAAATCAATTGCTAGATGGGAAGCAGGTGTGTATCACACCCAGTGAGGTTCAGAACAGAGCTGCTTGCTTAAAACTCCCAGACAGTATGAACAAAAGCACCTCCGTCCCCATTTTCCCAAGAAAGTGGATAGGACAGGGAAGGCCTGGAACAGAAGCAGATCCCTTTTATCTCCCAGCACCAGCTCTGCTTGCCAGCCACTACCGAACTGGGATTCCTCCCGAATTACAGCCTCACACCTTAGGCACGATTCTGCCAGCAGTCCCATCCAGCAACCTTAAAATGAGCCAGCGTCCTTGCACGACTGGGCTGTAAGGCAAAGTTTACCTTGCCGGTACATTAACCCCTCCTCTGCAGGGGGTTCAGCAGAGGAGCTAAGCTCACACCCTTCCCATGCAGGAGAAGCAGGTCCTTAAAGTCACCAATTAATTGTGTTAACAATGCTCACAGACAACAGTTTTGGCTGCCAGCCCTATAGCTGTGAGAGCGGACTCCGATTTCCTTTTGCATTCCCCTTACAAACATATACAGGTGCCTGGGCACCAGACAGAATACCCTCCTGAACTGCATGCAACACCTCTGCTCCACAACAGGCAGCAGACTCGAAGCTATTGACCTCCCAAACAAAACTCAGGCAAACTGCATCTTTTCATGCACTGGCAGGGCTGCTAATGACATTGCACAATAACAAAAAGCCTCTACAGAGTACGTGCATCACAGCTCAGCCTCGAATCCACAGCCCTAAAATTAAAACAGCATGAAAACTCCTTTAGCTGCTAATTACTTTGCCCAGTCACGTCGCGCGGCAGCTCTGCTCACCAAGTACAGCATGCGGTACAATGAGTCGCCGGATCTCACAGCGCCTTCGTTCTTGACTTTACGGTTAACTCGCCACGGAGCTGACATCGCCGGGAAGGCAGGCAGTATATATTGTGGGAGCCCTCACTCCGCTTTTCCAGACTCGGCTACGAGAACAATCCCAGCTCTCCACATATTCGGCTGGTCTGAAATGCCTTCCCACTCCAGGGAGATCTCCTGCGCCGCTTACTTGAGACGCGGCACAGAAGACAGCCGCGTTTTAACGAGAAAGGGCAGCGACCATATTTATCCAGGCAGAGCCTCTCCTCATGTGTCATTTGCCGTGGGCCTCGTTCACTCACCACATCAGCTGGAATTAAAAGCCGGCCAGGAGCTGCAGCTGAAGATTTAACGCTGCTTTTCATAGAATCACATAGAGGGAAACTTCAGCAGAAAGGCTGAAATGCAGCAAAGGGGAGGCGAAGGCAGCCCTGGAATATAAATGTCTCTTGCCTGTGGCTGAGCATGAGCCGATTGGCTCCGAACTGCGCTGCCTAAGAATATTAAACATCTGAAGGGACAGAGGCAGAGAATTAAAAGAACTTTAAAAAGCCAGTTACGCTATTGGAAAACCGACCCCTCAAATCCCCCATTTTAATTCTTTCACATCTATTGCAGCACACTGAAGGTCTTTGAGGCTTAATTCTGGTCTTCAATAACATTGCACAGAGAAGACGACCTATTTTCTTCAAAAAGAATACCTCTAAATGGTATGAGTGTGTACACTCACACAGACCATTACAGCATGCTCCCCGAAGTAGGAGTGCTGCAGGGGTAATTAGCTTTACTTTCAAGATGCAGATGGCTCAAATTAAAAGCAGGAAGAAATGAGTGTCCTGCAGTATTGTAACTGATCACAGGTGGTATTTGGTTTTTGATTTTTAAAAGCATGCCTATTAAAGGACCATTATAGGAAAAAAATATATATCCACAAGGACTCATCTTGTGATGTAACACAGCATGCATCTCAGCTTTTAGCAACCTGCAGCATTAAGCACTTACACATATGCTCACTTTTCAGCATACCTCCTTTAAACTTCAATTTATTCTAAAACATTTTAAAGGCCAAAACAGGTCACCACAGAGGCAAGTAACTGTTTAAGAAGTTACTCTGCTATGAGAAGTTCCCAATATTCTCATGAACTGGTGACTGATATCATCTAGGTATCATAAAAAGCCTAAAACTTGAATTCACGTGCTAGATGAAAAGAAGACTGAAGAGGTGGCAGAGAGCACACTTTCCTCTCCCCCATTATTCTCTCCCAGCTCTCTTCTATTCAGTCCTGGCTCCCACATGAAATGGAGAGAGAGGAAAAGTGAGGAGCCCATCCCAGACAAGAAGCACTGGGTTTACAATTCAGGCCACCACCGGTTGCAGCGCCTAAAGGAACAAAAAAGTTGCACCCAGAAAGCATACATGCTTGCTAGCGTTTATGAAGATTTCAACCCAAGAGACACCACACATAAGAGTGCTGGTCGATTCAGGAAAGGCATCGTGAAATTAGACAGGAAGAAAGTTCAGAGAAAAACAGCTGTCCTATGCCACTGCACTGCAAATGTCTCAACCCACCTTAGAAATTGGATTCTACAATTTTAAACCACTCTAAAGTAATCTTATTTTTGCTTATTATTATAATGGTTCCTTTGAGGATATCGAAGGAGAAGTAATTTCTGTGTTATCAGGTCTTTAGGATACACAGAAGATATGATTTTCAGAAAAGGGGGGAATCCTCAAAGCTACTGGCATACCCTCCAAATCCATCACTACCATCAACAGCTTGGAGGCTTCTGCAGATTATGAAACAAATGCACCACTACTAAGCAAACACACACCCACAGGCACACATGCTGAGCTGGGGGGAAGGGAAAGAGACAGCTGGAAGGGAGGAGGAGGAGGAGATGAGCCACACTGAAGTACCTCCTGTATTACCCAGCTACGCATCACCAACATGACAAAGTTACAGGTAGAAGGCAGCAGGGATCCAAGTCCAGCTTTTGGTAGGATTTCACATAGCTTACCTTCACAACAAGCCTACCCAGCGTATGCTACAAGAACGCATGAAGGACAGCCGCAGCGCTACGTTCCTCTCCTTTTCCCATCAATTATTAACTCTCATCTAGAATCACTTTGCTGGCTGGCGAGCTAGGAAATTTCCTTGGAGGAGCTGGGAGCTCTCCTCCTCAGCAGCGCGCTGCGGACATCAGCAGACTGCCACGGAATGATGATCTTTGCAGGATTAAGCCCTGTCTCTGAATCATGCTATTGCACAACCCAAACGCTATTTTCTGATCTTCAGCTGCTAATGCTGCATCTGCACTGAAAGATGGGGAACTTGGCATCTAGCTAGGAGGCTCCAGCGTAGCTCTACTGGATTTCCTCTGCTGCCCAGAGGTGAATGGGTAAGAGTGCTCCTGCTCAGCTTTTGCCAAGATGGACAGTAAATAAACGTCTGAAACAATCAGTAAGTCCTCTTCAGCATTTGAGGAAGACTGGAAGTTGTGGTGGAAATGGTGATACGAGGAGCATGCCCCTTCCGGTGACTTGAAGGCAGCGTTTCACTTCCCGTGTACAAAAATAACCCGCGTAAAACAGCGCTGAGGACATCAGCTTAATCTGCTCCATAATCCTACGAGCATGGAAAGGTGCAGCAATGCATGAACTGGAAAACACCTTTGTCGTTGTCCTCATGGTACCGGCCAGGTGGTGATTTTTCATGGAGGAAAATGCATTGCAGACTCCTCACTCCCCACGCAGATTGGCTTTCCCAGGCACACACAAAGCAAAAGGATTAGGAAAACCCTTCCATGCTTTTAGCTCTTTTCAGTTAGGTGTCCTTTTTTTGTTGTTGTTCATTTGTTTTTCTCTATTGTTGCTGTATTTAAAAATTAGTATTCGAAGCAGTAATAGTGCTCTCTACCATTGCCCTCTACTATTTACTGGATTTCTCAACAGGCTTAGCAAAATAATTTGGGGATTTCTATAGCTTTAGTTCAAGAAAAATCAGAAAGAAAGCCCATGTAGTACAGAGTACTTCTACATGGGAAGTAAAATGCCTCACTCCTATCTATATCACATAAACAACAGAAAATACCCTTCTGAGTTTTAAAATAAAACACACACAAACATTTTTATTTACAGAAAGACAGATTTTCTCTCACTGGAAGGTAAGACTCGTTAGAGTTTGGACTTACTCTTCCATTGCATGAATATTAAGTATTAGAGCTGCTAATGCACATTTCTCAGTTTAACTAAATCTGCTGAGCCGCAAGGCTAATCATGTAATCCTTAGGTCTCACTTTAGGCAATTACAGCTCTGAAGATCCAGGAGGCAAGATGCAATATGGAGCCCCCCAGCCTGTCACAGTTCAGAAATAGAAAGCTACAGAAAACACAGCATGAACATTTATTCCCCAAGTAGCTATGTGTTATGCTCGGTGCTCTTCCCCAGCCTCAGTGCTTAACAGGAGAGAGTCTTTTCAGCGCACATGAAAATCCCACACCCTTACAGTTAAAAATAGAGAAGTATCAACAAACACTTCCACTTACTCGAGAAGAAATTCTCTGTACTTACAAGAAAAAGTTCTGCAGTAAAGCCTGGAAGCAAAACATAAGAATAAACCCTTTCTCCACATGCAACCCCTGCATATGTTTCATGCACAGGAATGTTCTCTGTTATCTGACTTCCACTCCCCGGCTATCAGAGACAAAACTACAGGCTAGCATGACATCAGAGGTCAGGAAACAAGAGGCCAGGGTCTCTTCCTTTTCCTACAATGAGTAAGCAGAAGAGTACAGGGACCAATTCAGGACTCACTATAACATATTTTAGCTAAAACAAGGAAACACTAAGAAAAACCACACCTGCACGTGAACAAAAACTGAGTGAGATCTCATACTCATTAGATCAGGATTTCTGTGGAAAATTAGCTGGAAAATCTCACCATCACTTATGCATGAAATACATAAAAACAATCATTGCCTTTAAAATAATCTCACTTGATTCTGCCTCAAAAGCCACTAATCATCACAGATACCATTGGAGATAACTCCCCAACACCAGCCTAGAGCAAACTACTAACTGCTGTGAAACCCACCCCTTAATAGATAGCAATTAACAATCCATTTGCACAACCTCTTAGCTATAATTGGATAGTTTTGCTTCAATTTAAGGTAGATTGGCTATAATTAGTCTGCATTTAAAAACTAGCATATGCACTATGCTATTGATTTAAGGAAATACTGTTTAACTTACATTCCTCCCATGCCTAGAAATCAAGAAAGAGTAAGAAATCATAATAATCCATTTGATTTTCTGGTTCAGCTGACCTGCTCTGGAGAAGAAGATGATAAACCATCCCATTTAGAAAATATGTGGGAATATTGTCACAAGATAGTGAAGATACAAACCATCCTCAGTAGAAGGGTACAAGTCCTGCTCAAGAGATGGTGATGTGCCATAATCAAAGATGTAACGTGTTATATTCAGTATCATCTGTAAACACCTTAAAAGTAAGATTCACATTTTCCCAGGAAAGATGTTCTACTCAGGTGCAGCTGGGAAGTCAGCACATCAGCTGTGAGCTTGGTGTGCTTTCACTCCTTGGCATGTGAAAATTTCTCACCTTGCTCATCTTATCGGCCTCATCAGATGATTCCAAGTCTTGCGCTTCTGCCTCCTCTGCAGCCGTCTCGACGGAGCTGTCTGGGTCACCACAAAGCGAGTGCCCTGCTGAAATTGAGATGTGTGTGAAAAGCCACCCGTAATTTCCAAAATTTCAAAAAGCTGTGGGCAGCAAGTATTGAGTTCCCATGGATGGCCAGGCCCCATCCTGCATGCAAGTACATGCTGAACATATGCCAGAAGCACTCAATGACCTGGTAGGACTGCCTTGTTTTGCAACAGGGACCACGTTTAACTACACGTGTAAAAATAAACAGGTTATGGCCAGACAACACTATTTAGTTGGAAATTACAAAAGCTGATTCAGAGATAAGGCTAAAATGCCATGCTGAAATTCTTGCATTTATTTTTAAGTTCCTTGCTGGCAAGGAATTGCCTGCCTTTATACTCGACTGGTTTTAAATGGAAATTCCAGTAGGTAAATGAGTGGGCAGTGCCAAGGAGAAAGCCTTGGTCAGCCCTTCCTCTGAGCAAGCTGAACGTAATGATTTTAAGTTGAGTGCAGTTTTGGCCTAATACACCTGCTACTGAGTTTCAATGCTGATTTTTTAGGAAACAAAACCTGCTTTAGAAGTTGTTAGATGTCTGTCACATTAACTGAAAACTGAATTTTATTTTCATCAGTACGTGGCAAGAACTGCAAGAACTACACCTGTGCCTTAACACTCTTCTGGAGACTACGGTCTTGACACATATAATAACTGCTTTGCAACTTTTTGTAAGTAAATGATGGATTACCTGCAAGAGGCAAAGGAACGAACAGAACTAATCCCAACCTCAGAGCTCTGTGTGCAAGTAACTTTTTTTTTTTTTTCCAGGATCTCATTCTTTGACTTAAATAACTATAAGAAGCAGTATTACTACCCCTTAACCAGCCTTCCAGCCTCCACAGAAAGCAGACTTCACATACACCCAACTTCTAACTATCACACATTATAATGAACACTGATGAAATGAACTCTGCTAGGAAACTCCTGCATGCCTGGGTTGAGCTTCAAGCCAGCATAGAGACTTTCCAGAAGCTGAGTCCAGATGCTAATTCCTTTCAACTTTCCTCCCTCCTCCCCCCAGTCCCATAAGGAAAAGTTTTTACAGCAGTGTCACTCCTGGGGTGGATTGGGAAGGGTGTTTTCTGGGTAGCCCTCCCTGCCTGCATCCTGCCACACAAAAAAGACAGTGAATGTTCCACCAGGGATTATACTTTTTATGCCATTCTGTTTATTCTTCACATAATGCAGAAAAACATAATCAAAATTCAATGGATACAGCAACACAGAAAATCCCTGCCTTTTTAGAAACCAGGACTGAACAGCCTATATTAGCTTTTTTTTTTTTTTTTTTCTGGAGAGGTTGTTGCCAGCATGTAACATTTAAACATTTTGGTGGAAAACTGACTCTTTTCTGTAACAGAACAGATTTTTTTGCAAACTTGTTTTGTTTTGCTAGCCTTATAAACAGAAGCATCCCAATAGCACACTATCTTGTTGACAGAGCCCACTGGTCCTACAGCTATCCTCTCTAATTCAGTCCTAGGTTGAAACATGAACTTTTTACAAGGAATAACAGTAATTTAGCACATCAGATGCAGCACCATTTCTGTGTTAGTCCCATGCTGACTCTCACGTTCCTTGCTATTTTCAACTAGACATTTCAATTTAGGTAAGTCATGTAAATTTGTCTGTAAGGAGCATTTGGCTAAATAGCAATGCTGGAAGTAAAAAGGCCACAGTGACGATAACACACATCTGTTACACTGATAAATTGCAGTTAAACATGGTGTGATTTGGCCAAAACGGCTAGAAGAGCATGGATGGTCTATTTATTCGGCTAAAATGGCAAGCTGCTGTAAAGATTTAAAAAAGAAACTCATTAACTATGTCTAGTATGTTTGTTTATATTTGTACTGGTCTGAAATATGTTTCATGAAATAGAAACAATACTCTTTAAGAAATATGTTTCCTAATAGAATAAGGAGATTAATTCTGCTGCCTCTTTGCCACAATTGAGAAGCCACTGATCTTCTTTCATAGTTTTTATGTTAACACATAACATTGGCTCAAGAACATGTCCTAGATAGGGTTCTCTACATCTAGTCTGAGGGCAGTGATCCAGGTCCGGGTTCTTTAGTTTTTGCAAGCTTCCAACCACCATTACAAAAAAAAAATTATATATATATATTATATATATACATATAAAAGCATGATTGTACAAGATTTCCACTTTAATGGGTCTGAAAATTCAGAAAAATTGGAATGCAGAAATTCAGATATAAATTCAGAAAATATTCTGCATACTGGAATGGATCTAAATTGGACATCAAATAGAATGAAAACAACATAAAAGGCAGTTCATAATTGAGCTTTCCGAAGACATGACTCTCTTCTGAAAAGATAAGGCTTACCTTTCAAAAAGATGTGCATGTAGGGAATGTTTGGCAAAACAAAATCTATTCAAAGAAGTGTTTTGTCTGTAAGAAGTTAAGTTTTCTGAGCCTTGCCCATACTTTTATGAACTTGGACTGTAATTTTTTTGGTGTCTCTACTAATGTGTAAAAAAATTCTTAAATCCCTTATGCTATCTATCCATTAAAAAACAAGAGTAAAATGTGCTATGTGTCATAATTTCGTTTGGGCAGTCTGTGCTCACTGCAATTAATTTTCCATTACAAGTTGTATGAAATACATCCTACAGCTGTTTCTCATCCCCAAGCCAAGGCAAATAATGTTTGTTAGGGGGGTTGGGGTTTTGCTTTTAAGCTATCACTTTTTCTTTTCCTGTATATTAAAACACCACTTAATCTGTTTCCTGCAGTATAAACACTTCTACCCAGTAGACAGCAATCTTTCACTTATGTCTTAATGAGCAGTCACACAGTGCATGTGTTTAGGGTATTTCTAACGTCTTAAGCTGCCAAAGCCGATGTCAACTTTAGCAGTTTTATCTGCTGGTTGTTAAAACACAGGCAATCAGTTCAATAATGCTGCACGTTCCCGCAACAGCCTTTTAATATCTTCCAGTTACTGTCCCATTTCTGTCAGGTTCATTACATCGTTTTATTTTTGCCCTGCAAATCTTTATTTAGCTCTGCGAGGAGGTCTGAGGAGAATGTGCTCATTTCCTTCCGTAGCACCTGACTGCTGCCCAACAGCTACCATTTGTTAGGGACAATAACTTGTGGGCTTCACTTGACATTAAGGAATTGGAAAGGGAAACCCAAAAAGCAGCAGCAGGAAAAGGGGGTCAAATCCATGTGGCCACAAGCACAGATGGAGGTCACAGGAGCACCCAGGTTGCCTTGGCAGTGTAATATCCGTGACATTATGACTCATGCCCATTAAATAACTTCAACTTATGGCTTGAACTAACAAAATAAAAGGAAGTCTTATATCACCAGAGCAAAGGTGCTGGGGCTTAAATGCCTGGAGAATCACGTAAAGCTTAAGTACCACACCAACAGTTGGCTACAATTTTCCATGGCTGCTGCTTCCCATGTACAGGGTTGCTATCGCCTGAGATTTTAATGAGAATTCCACAATATTTGGTACTGCTCTTAAAACCGGGTTCTTGGTGCCAGATGATTATTTTTTTTAGTGCAATGGAAATATTCCTAGCCAAGCTTTCTCAGCTGTGGTGCAAAGCTCAGAAGCGTTTATCCTACTAACACAAGAAGCAGAATACAAAGCAGAAAACCCTCCATGTTCATGATTTTTGTATCTCGATGCTTTATTTCTGCATATGTAGAACGGGCAATACTGAATTTAGTCCTTCAGTGGAAGCAACAGGGAGGCGTTAGCAAGGCCAGCCATCTGCCAGCATGTTATGTTCTGCGGGCCAGAAGCAACAACAGGCTGAGATGGCTGAAAGCTTTGGCTTGTAACTTCTAGGGTGCCTCTATCTCTCAAGCAGGGTGCTTTACACATCTCAGCTCCCTACACAACACCTTGTATGTCTCCTGGGTAAGGCAGCGGGAAGGCAACGGGGAAGCAGCTAATGCTGGGTGGTCAGCCAGGAGGGCAGCGCTGGCTCTAGCCCAGCCCTGTACTGGGTCCCCCACTGGGACTGTGCCACAAAGGGATCCCACTTCCATGTTCAGGTTGGGGTAAAGCTGGGGTGCAGAGTATCTCAGCATAAACCAGTACCATGCATGCTCAAAGCACAAGGTACCTGCTTTAAACAAAGGGGAACTTTGAAGTCAAAAAGGGAGTCACCTAGTGAGCAAGGGTATGGCTTCATAAGCATTTCTTCCAGCTTGGCCATGCCCTATTTATTCTTCTCTTCTCTTGTCCCCTTGCACCCAAGTTATGCTGACACAGCTGTCTGTGCAGCCAGACAATAAGATGAATGGGAATAACCATTTATTCATTTCTTTCTTTTTGCTGGCTTCCCTAACCTAGTTCATCACAGGGCCACACAGGCCTTTCCTACGGGAGGAGAGCCTTGAGCCCTGATGAGGACTGCTGAAATTAAGCTTGTGATAAACCTGCTGCCTTAACCAGCATCAAGACAGCACTGAATGGGACGTTTCTAGATCGTATTTCTGGAGTTAACCAAACTGAGGGGCCTATGTCCCCTGACGAAGATGTCCTCCAGCAAATCAGGTGGCGGAGGGGATGCGGGAGAGCCAGCAGAACAGGCTGCAGACCCGTGCACAGCCACTGTGGGATCTCAGCCAGTACTGCCACGAAAGGCAAGTCTGTGGGGCAGTGCCTGTGACCCAGAGAGACGGAGGCAGAGACCTGTCACCTCTGCAGTCAGCCAGCAAGTGTCAGGGGCTGGAGAGCTCGGCCCCATGTCCTTCCCTGCCCGCCTGCGACCGCTCCCTGCAAAAGGTGCATTGTTCTCCTCTGTACTCCTTTCACCGATGAAACTCAGCGGTACTGCAGGAAAAAATACAGTGATTCCTTATTTCCTTTCGGCAGGAAATAAGGGGTGACCCCATCCAAGCTGAGATGGCAGGTGAAATACGGATTAGGCAGAACACGACTACCCACTCTGAGTCCCAGCCAAGAGGCTCGGGCATCTGTGCTCCTGCAAGAAGTGCTGTGGAGGTTTCAGTGGCCAAAGTGCTTTCACAGGGCTCATGTCTGACTTTTTAGAAGAATTATGGTTAGCTTTGAAAGGCTGAAACATAAAGAAGGAAACATTATTTTTTACATTGGGGTGTTCTGTCCCACTGGGAAATCCCATAGAGTTGATAACCTCTGCAAAGATTCATAAAGCTGTGTTACAGCTACCCCAGTGATAGTCAACTGAGTGACCAAAGAACGCTACAGGAACAACTGGAAAAATTTGCCTTTTCTGGAAAGCTACAGAAACAAGACCTGTAAGTCTCCTATCTTTCTGCCAGAACTCTATTGCTTCCCTTTCCATTTCAATTAGATAATAAATTGCTCAAACGTAGAAAAATCTATGCTGAATGTTACTCAATTCAATCACTCTTTTTAGGGAAAATGCAGATTCAATGAAACTTTCCCTGCATCAGTCACTTTTCTCCCTCCTCAGTTCAGGAACCTGGTCAAATAAATACTTGCACCATGCTTTGTTGCCTGTTTCGAATAAACAGGAATATTCACAGGCAGAAAAACGAGGCATGTGCTCAGGGACCCTGGGAACCAGGGGCATTGCAATTACAGAACGCAGCCATTCCCTCCACACTTACCGAGTTTCAGTCTCTAGTTCACGAAGCCAGCAGAGGGAGTGGCAACACAGCAAGAATATTAAGATTACAAACCCTGCTGGCAGGCATGCTTACTGCAGCTAACATGGGAAGACTCCGAAACCCAAAGCTGCAATCCAAAAACTAATATGCTAACAGCCACACCACTTATTTCAACAGCAGCTCAGGTAAACTTCAGAAAAGCCAGGAATTAGCCCTCCAAATACAATTCTGGCTGAGGCAACTTCCATTAGCTTTTGCTTTTAAAAAGCTCATCTTGTGACAACAGTTCCGCACATCTCTGCTTAATTATATGCCACAGCCTCAATTGCTGCTGCAGTAAATGCTGCTGGAATTGTTATCAAGTACTGAATGATAACATTATTTTTTGAACATGCTACAAAAGATACAAAATTAGTTGCCGCCTCAGGAAAATAACCCAGAAGAAATTAAGGTTACTGTTAGTCTCAGCTTGTTCTGAAATCCAAATTACTTAGCCTAAGGGTAACTGTGACAGGACCAGGATGGAATGAGAAACAACAGCAATTCTTAGAGTGCAATGCAAGTTTGTTTCATGTTTATGCCATATTCTTCACAGCACGTGTTAACTTTAGCCTCTAGTTCTCCTTCTTTTTGAACAACAAAATAATAGACTCCTTAAAAACATCGAGCTGCTTCACATCTAGAAGATTAATATACTCATTCAAAACAGGGAGATGCTTTCTTTTTTTATCAGCTACATTCAGCACAATGATTTATTTGGCTGTTGATTATCCCTGCAGAGTTATCCCTCACACTAGAGGTCTCCAAAATACTGAACTATACAAGGCCTAACCCTCAGAAACTCTACCCCAGAGTGAAAAAGGTAGTTAATAGTGGGGAGACCACAAACAAATACGGGTAATACTCCCCCCCCTCCCTTTCCCAGATCTCGAAGCCCCTCTAATAGCAAAATATCTCCTTTATGCTTAACTGATCTTAGGGAGATGTGACCCTGTGTTTCCAGCTTTCAACCTCTCATTCCCTGGACTGAGTGGAGCAGACTGTGGAGACGAAGCACTCCTCACGGGAAGGGGACAGAGCTCTCACTGAGCCCTTCAGGCAGTAAGGAAAACAGGTTGCGGGGCTCCAGACAGAATCAGAGCTATTCCTCCTCAACTGGATTTATGCAGGCTGCGTTAGGAGAGAAGATTGAAAGCCAGGAAAAATATTAATAGATGAAAGGAAGAAAACTCGTGGCTCTGCAAGCCTGACACGGAGCAAATTCCTAGGGGAAAGTATACATCATATCCAAGATGGTATTTTTTACATCAATTAGAGACCTAAAATCCAAGGTCATCTCAAGAACAGCCTGTTAAGAAATAACACAAAGAAGTAACAGCTGCCACAGAGCTGATTTTCAGGCTGTAGCCCAAACCTCTCCGTATACAAGGTAGTTGTAGAAAATGAAGCAGCTGTAAGTCACACCGTATTTAACAACCACACTGGCAGGCACTTCATGGAGGTCAGCTCCCCGAAACACGGTGCAGGCTTTGCTCATGGAAGACCTCCCACGGAGTAACAAGGCATGACCAAAGCTTCCTTAAAAACAACTAAAAAAAATGTGACAGTATTTTCTGTTGAAAAGATGCAATATGGTATGCCTCACACAAAAGCTCTGCCCTTTGCTGACTTCACGGGATATGAAGAATTGCAATAGTGAAGGAGATGACAGGACATCAGCGAGATCGGTCAACCAGACCATGAGTTTCTGGAAAATGGATGGGTCTATAGGTGATTTATACCTGCTGGCATTCTGGCCCAGTAATGCTTCACTCCCCTGCTGAAACAGAGGCTGTAGCAGCTCAGAACTGAAGAAAAAATCTGCGTGCTATAAATAAGACATAGAATAGAAACAACTGAGCTGATTTGCCTAGCCAGCCGAACTGCCAGTAATCAACAAGGATACAAATGGGTCAGTGGGTATTTCACACTTGACTGCTCTCTACAAGGAGCTGCAGAGCGGAGACCAAAAACCTTTGATGCGGTTATGGCCCCCCAAATCAAAGCATGTGCCCCTTTTTAAAATTTCACATGGATCCAGTTTGGGGTAAAAGAAAAACTGAAAAAGCACAGAGCCAGAAGAACAAAGGCTTCAGTACAACATTGTGTTCTATTAAAATCTAAGTAGAGAGAAATTGATGGAGAAGATCAAAACACCTGCCTCCAAATCGCAAAGCTGGATACAGATTGTTGCTTTCACTCCCACCTCGGGGTAAGTGATTCCAAATTAGAGCACTGGCGTTGTTTAGCTTTAAACACTGTCTTAATGTCGTTCTTCAGAGGCATATTTCATATGGCAATTACAGGCACTTTCAGAAGCTGCCATAAACACCTGCACATTTGCTGATGAGCTATTTCGCTGCTTCGTTTGGTTAAGCAAGCATTCCTACCCCTTTGAGGAGTGATGAAGGCAATTGCCACCTTATTTGCTGCACTTTGAAAGAAAGTAAATGTCAGGACAGCTCTAGCTTCTTTCCGCCTGTCACGTGAATGAAAAACCAAAGGAACTGGCTGCAGCACACCACAAGTAGTGGACGGCTGTGCCAAGAGAAACCTGAGCAGAGAAGGAAGCCCTGAAGTTGAGCCCCAATCCTGGGAGCTACTGAAGATGCAGGTACGCTGGTGCAGCAGGCAGTTCACAGGCTCTCTGCAGGACATGGAAAAACAAGCAGACCTTCCACACCACTGAGTTAAATACAGAAACCTGGCTTGGGAAAAGATTCCAGAAGATCACAGATCATGCTTGAACTGAGTGCAGCACGAAGGAAGCAGTACCTACAAAGCGGGAGAGGCAGGTGGGCTCATTTTGCTGAGGTGTGTTCATCAGCCACGTCCTGTCTTCACTTCACATGGTACCCACACAGCGCTGTTACTGGACAATATGAAAAGGTTCTGCAGGTTCTGCAGATGCAGTTGGCAAAGCATGCACTGACTCTCAGCAAAGAAAAGGACCCCTCCGTGACCTAAATATTCAAAATAATGATGTAGAGCACTGACAGAGGCAGGGAAGCTGCTTATTGAGACCAGCCCTAGAGGCCCTGTGTTACAAAGTGTGACTGCTCTGGCTTTGAAATCACCACGTTGCATAAATATGGAAGTCTCAGATCCCAATTTTTTGCACCTAGGGCAGACACTCCAAGGGGAAAGAGTACTCTGCAGGGGTTTTACGGGAAAAGCGCAGGCAAAGACAGAAGGATGGGGTCCATGATGAACTGGTGTTACATAGGAAATGGGGACATCTTGTGGCCAGCTATCAATGTTTACAACATGAGCTTAATAGTAGATTTTTCAGCACAGAAGCCTAACTTGGAAAAGTTCAATGAAAATTAAAAAGGAAGAATGTCCTTCATAAATGTTTAATTTTAACTGCTTTGGGGAGTTTATTTCACATCTTACATGAGGCTGCTTTTATCAGTATCGTCAGAGGTATTTGCAAAAAGCTGATTTTAAGCCTTCTTGTTTGTGCTACTCCACGTGCTATGGATCTATCACACTCCCAAAAGTCAGACTTGGGGTCCATTTTTCTCCTTCCCCTCTATGTGTTCCTGTTACCAGAACAAGGACGTTTTTGCTAGATCACTTTCCGTAAATACTTTCAGCAAAACAGAGCAGGATCGAGAAATGTTGAGAGGCAGGCTGTACCCACCTGACCCTTCGCAGGCAGAGATGAGTCAGCTTGGTCCTGAGTCCAAGCAAACAATCTTTCGCTGTGGCTTGTTTGTCCCTGCTCAGTATCATGCTCACGTACTCACACAGCTGCTGGGTTAGCTCAAGTGTGCACCCACATCCACCAAAGGAGTCCCTACACTGGGTGACCACAACAACCAGACAGACATGTCCTGGGAAAAGGTGGGCTTGAACCCTGGTGAAGTGCATCAACAGCCCCTCCTGCTCCAGTTTTTATTCCAAATGCCCAAGCCAAAACCATTTCACAGATGTCAGAACAATTATATCGACATTTATGAAACCTTTACTCTGGGGAAAATAGCAAGTATTTTGACATATTCAGAAAACATTTACTTTTTGACTGGAAGAAAAAATTTACCTCAACTCTGAAGAGTTTTGTTTATCTAGAAACTGCTTCTTTTGGGCCATTCTATTCACTTTTCCTGAATTTTAAGTTATTCCAAAAATAAAAATAAAAATAAAGGAAACAGGAATGTACAATATCCTCTTCTCTTTTCAAACAGGAAAGTATGAGGAGACATGGTGCAGGAGCTTTCCTGCTATCCCAGTGCACTTCCCACCACTGCTGTCTTAGAGACATAATGGCTAGAGGCTAAAGTGGTGCTCCTGCTCTCCCACAGCCATTTCTCTTACCCCAGCACTGGTGCTTATCCTCATCTGGATTGGGAAGCTAAACTAGTAGCAAACAATTCACCTCTTCTAGAGTTTAATTTTCTGCAGTTCAGTTCTCTGAACAACCCAGCGTGGAGGGCAGGAATGGCTTTTTCCACCTCAGTGTGCTGTGGGGCCAGTTAGGTACGTTTGGCTGTAATGTCAGCCTCTAGCTTGAGGGGTTTTGAACTGTCCCTGTGAGTTATTTATGTGTCTCATCAAACACATGGGGCTCCTGGCTGATCCCAGAGAGGGTGAATGCTCATCCCTTCTTTCTTCCCTGCCGAACATATATCCTGTGGGCAAATCAGGAGTTAAAGGTACCTCTTTGTGCAGCCCAGAAGTAAGTGAGCAATCAGGTCTGTGACTTGCTGGAGGCACAGCTAGAGAATGTGACACACATTCGGTGATGACATATTTCACAGCCTAACCATGTACACATTAATCCTTCTTTGCTACTGTAGCTATACCTTACAGCTTCCAGAGGTCTCATTTATCATCCACGCAGTGCATTCAGACTGTAATCCTTCTTACTTTCATCACAGAAGTTACAGATCAATGGGACTACACCAGCATACTCTAAGTGTGAATTCTCCTCCTCATAATTTCTACATTGAACCCAATACCTTGGTTGCTTCCGGCAAATGCCAGCGTGCTGTCACTCAAGTCAGATGGGTTTTCCAAGCGACGTGGTGGTGGCTGCGTTAATTTCTGCCCTTCCTCTATTTCAGGATAGGTACGTACAGTAAGACACAGTGAAGGCTGAACAAGGACATCTTTCAGCAAAGCTGAGTCCAGATCTTCAGCAGCTTTTTTGTTAATCTCCACAATTTCGTCGCCAGCTTTCAGGCCTGCAATGCAGAAAGGAACAGGTAAGACTTGCACAGCAATGTTTCTGTTACCCACAGACATCAAGGAGCTCAGCTGGGTATTTATAAGGTGCCAGACAGTGTTATGTCTAGACATAAAGTAAACATTTATGACTGCAAATTATATTGAAATTTGATGGACTTCTGCGAGATCTGCTGTCAGGCTGGTACTCCAGTAACCATAAGAGTGAGGTGCCCAGGAAGTCCCTCACGAGGAACCAGCAAGCACATACCCTGTCCTTCTTCACATCACTCTGCAAGGGGACAGCTGCTGTGTAGCAAGCCATCGTACAAAACGTATTCCTCATAAATAAATGTATGCTTAAGGACAGAGCCAGACTTCTCAGGCTCTGCACACAGGACAGGGGAAAGACGGAGCCACATGAAGCATTGTGAGCTGGGTCTGCACCTCCGCTTTGGGAAGCAGAGGCTCCCAATGAGCAGCGCAGCTAATCCCCCAGGATCACTATGTCAGCTGTGTTGCTGGACTGGGTTGATTCTTGCTTTTAATTTCCCATATGCATGCTTTTATCTGAAGTGGTCACCTACTGATACACTTAGGAGGAGGGAGAACATTTCCCACTTAACCGGTGTAGGACTTCAGACAACCTCCTCTCTGGCCCTGTCCGAATTACATCCCAGCACATAGATCTTCAAAAGGCAAATTTTAGCACTTGGTAAGTTAGTCATGGTCTTTTCCAATCCAATTTCAGGAGCTATTTATAGCCCCAGTGCCCAAGGGAAAAGGGGATCCGCAGAGGAAGCAGCTGACTCCCGCTCGCCTCCGGGCGATGCAGCAATGCGACAGACAACGAGCAGCCCTCCAGGGTCCGCAGGAGACCTGACCTTCCCCTCGGCCTGCTCTCCAAATAACAACGGCGAGCTGGACCAGGCTTTAAACCCGAATAAATTCCAGTGTCACTCAGCCTACAGGTCAGTCGCTGGGGCTGCACTCATTGCTGAGGGTATGCTGGCAGGCCCCTACAGGCATCTCCCTGAGAGAGAGGATGGAAAATCATGCTGTGCAACAGCCACCAGAGGGACCGCTGTGGCATCCTGGTCACCATCCTGGCATTTACATGGTGGAAAGCTGGAATTTACAGGGCCAGAAGAGCTGCTCCTTGCAGGCAACCTACCCTAGGTGACCTGCTCTTGTAGGTGACTTGCTGTGCAGTGCTCTGGCTGGGAGACCAGGGCAAAGGATGACTCTTGGCACCCTTAAGCCATGATGAGAGGCCCGACTCGATGAGCCTGAGCTGCAAGAGGAGCTCAGCTGCATTCTCCAGGACAGATCACCTATCCTCATTTGAGAAAGAAACACGAAGGCTAAACAGCTCCAGTCCTCTTTAGGAAAATTGAGATCTCTTTTAAATGCATGTAACTGTGCCCAGAAACTGTAGTGTGGAGTGCAGATTCAGAAAGAATAAAATGAAATAAATAGAATAGCTATGAAGTAAATGGACCATAAAATCATATTCGAAATGAGGACAAAACAAAGCAAGTCAAGCATTTCGCATGATTTCATTTATTCTACTTAGTGATGCCATGTCATAATAGCAGCACATTAATATGCTTGTAACCATAAACATCTTATCTGGGGCTTCGTTTGCTCTTTGTAATCCCTCTTCTTAATCATTTGGGATGAAACATCATATATACCTCAGTACAATCAGGCATCAGTACAAATCCAGCAATGGCCTAGCTAACGCAAACCAACAGAAAAAGATAACATCATAAATCATAAAAATAATTAGGAGAAAATAAAATTTCAGAGTTTTTCATTAAAAAAAAAAAGGTTGAAAAGGAAATACTGTAACTCTTCTAGTTAATTTACTGCAGGAAATGCAGTCAAATGCAAACATAAATGTAAATAATGCGAGGAAGAGAGAGAGTTTTCCTCTCTGCTAACTATGCGTATCTTGTCATAATATCCTGCCAAATACTGTTATTACAGAAGTGGCTTTTTGTATCAGTTATGAAGAGTAATGTATTACTGAAAGTGTGTTTTAGCATGTCAGCCCCACAGGAGGCAGTGTGTGTTCACGCATTCATTTAGATTTTCATTCAAACATCTCCTGAAAGCAAAATAAGACCTGCTGAACCCTGCATCTTCACCCTAATACTCCCTTTGTTCCCCACAGGAAGCACAGAGAACTTAATTTCTCTGGTGCAGGCTGGCAGATAGCTCAACCCAAGTCTTGTTCAGGGCTTTTGGCAGAATCCCTATCCTGTTCACCCCCGTGTGGGGCTGAGGTGGGGTGAGGAGGGACAGGACAGAGAAAAATGATCTTTGCAAACTATTGAAACGCGGCAGCCTCCAGAGCCCCCCAGGTGTTTTTCTTCAGGTAGGGTCAGAAGCTACAGCTGAGAGAAACTCCAGGCTCCCTGTGGCCAAAACTACTCCCCCCAGCCCTTCCCAGCTTCTGTCTGTGCAGCCCTGTCCCTCCCCTGTGCCACTTGTGCCACTGGCTTCGCTGCAGTGCAAGCCAACTCCATTTGCTAGCGGGTCAGAAAAAGTCATGGCAGTTCTCCAGTATGACAGTAGCTGAATTGGTTCAGCCAGAGGCAGCACCAGGCAGAGGGCTGGAGCTGTCTGGGGGACAACAGGCCCCATCGCTTTCAACAACAGCAAGCTCTTGAGTAAGCTCTGCACTACCACCTACCAACTCCCAAAGAAAACTCTGAAGGTGCTTTTGAGGACTCTGCATACACTAATGGGCAATGATGAGGTGAGCGTCTTCCTGCTCTTCTTGTTCCCCATATTACTCTTTAAAATTTGGTTATATTTCAGCTGCCCAGCTCCCCGCCCAGCCCCTCCTGTGGCTGCAGGAGCAGCAGTGCTGGCACACGAGGGAGGGCGATGAGTGGGAAAAGCAGTATGGGCATGGTATTGCCAGGGTTGACTTTAGTTAGGGTAAGGCATGGCAGAACCGTACCCCTCTCTGCACTACGACTCGCCTGGCAGCTGAGTTTTCTCTGCTGGTTTCTGGCGCAAGTGCTGTGATGCTTTCTGAAAATGCTGGGAGCAAAACTAGAGGCAGTAATCCCAGCCACAGAGGGTAACCTGAGAGCTTCTACCATACCCGTTTATCTTGCAGTGACTGACTTGAGAGGGCCCTGGCTTTTCTTTCTGGCTGCAAGGGAGGTGCTGACTCTCCTACACACAAAGCAACTCAAAATTAAAAGAGTGTGACTATAGAGCACAGTTGATTCCAAGAGCAGAACAACCATATGTTCATTACCTCAGGTTCTTGCCGAAAAAGCATGATCTTTTCTGGACTGGGATCCTGTTTTGGTGCATTTATAAAACTTCCACCCCAATAAGCTCACGGTGTACACCAGGATTAAACAAACAATACCAAATGCAATTTGAAAATGTCTTTTACCTTTCTTGAAAGCTAGGCCTGTCTCTTTGACACCATTCACATACAGCCGACGAATCCCTTCTTCTTCCACGGAGGACAGAGAGAAACCTAGGGAGATACCCAGTGACATGGTTAGAAAGCACCAACCAATTACAGCTTAGCTAACTAACAGCCTAACACTAACAAACAGCCTTAACTAACTAACAGGCTTAACTAACAGCCTAACAACTGCATGCACTACAGTTAAGGCTGTGCCGTGCCTGTAGCGAGCACTGTTCCTGACAAAGTGGTCAGTAATTCCTCCCTTCTCCCTTTCCTTAAACCTTTACAAATAGAAAGCTAAAAGCGAAAGTGGCTGTAAGAAAAAACCGAATTGAATTTCTGAGTTTGCACATAATATTTACAGTTTTATTTGAGTATACCACAGCTGCAAAATGTTGGAACACACTTCGAATTCTCTTGCCACAATAGGTCACTACGAGAAGTTTGCTGTTTGCAGACAAAGGCTGTACAGAGCTGTGGTTTGTGACCCAAACCAACAAAAGCCAGGAAACTGAGAGCTATGGCTGACATGCCATCCTTAACTCATACGATGCATACCGGTGCCTGCTACAGCAAAATGTCAGCTTCGACTTTTTGAATTTCCTGGGATGGACGAGTTTGTAAAAATGCTGCCTTCCCCTCTGCCTCTTTCTTTTCTCAGTGGCTCCTGGCACGACCTGTTACTTGCCAAGTCTCAGCTCAGCCCACGTTTTATAGTGGCGTTAGAGAGCCCCAGAACAACCTTACAATGCAAGTACTGACACAGCCTTAATTTTAACAGTGCAAATGGTGCTGTTACATTTGGTTTAGGTGATTTTCTTGCCATTTGTGTTTGACATTGTGCAAGATAACAATGTGTAAAGTAAATACAATGTGTTTAGTTAAATAGGCTTTGCTTATTTACTGTTGAGAGTTATCTAAAGAAGAACATTTGCCTTTCTGAAACTTCATTACTCCCTAAATGGGTGTAAGAAACCATTTGCTCTGTCTTTTTCCAACTAGAAAAACATTTACAAACCTCTGGGGGGGGAAGATACTTGTTTGACATGGAATCAGCCACCAGCCAAGAGGAAGCAGATGTGCTGGGAGCCTATTCTGACTTTAGGACTCCCTTCAAGTCGATGGTTATGGATGAGAAGTTATTTTTTCCATATATCATTAAAAAAAAAAAAAAAAGGAGGGGGAAGAATGTGGCAGCCTAGAAGCTAGGAGCATATGGCCCTTCATGGCTTACTGAGCTACTTGGAACCCATATGCAAGCTCCTCAGCCTGAATAAAAGGAAATTTGTGAAGCTCACTCAACACACCAGATTTGGCAGAGGGAGAAACTCTTGATTAAACAAAAGAGCAGATGTAAAACAAATAGTAGCTATTGATTGTCATCGCCATGAAGCCTACCTGGAAAACCTTCACCACAGGCCCAGTGGAGCGTGCCCAAGACTTCGGTTTGAGTCAGCACAAATTAGCAGTTATTAAAGCAATCACCCTTTTGCAGCTGAAATGCTGTTTTGCTGTACTGCCTTCGCTCCAACTACCACACAGTTAAAACAAGGCTGAGCTGCTTCTCAAGTTCTTGTTGTGGCTAACCTTGAGAGGACACCCAACCTTTCCCAAGCTTTTTTTTTTTTTTTTTTTTTTTTTCCAGAAGACAGCTTCCTCCTCCAATCTGTCATTCAACTTTCAGTCAAAAAATAAAATCCAGAGCAATAATTACTAGTAGAATGGGTGTAAGGAGACAGGGAGTTCATCTGGATGAGAAACACCTCAGTCAAGTGTGTATATATAAGCACCTATGTTTGCGTAGATGCATATTTGCATATATATGTATGTCTAGTTTGTATATGGACACATATATGTCAAACGTACAGTTTTTGTCTGGATGAATTCCCCAGGTGCTCACACAAACACGTGTACAAGCACTTTGTGAGAGGAAGGGCAGGAGTGGGTGGAAGTGACAGCGGTTGCATAAGCTGGCATCGCTGCCAGAAAGATTATCATCAAACTGTGCATGGACCCTGAAACGCAGGTGTGGAGAGAGGGGTGGTGACCCAGACAGGGCCTTTTCTTCACCGCAAAGTTTTGATGACAGGAGAACAAAAGTCAGCATCTAAGAGTGCACAGGGCCACATAAAACCAACGCAATGCCACAACAAACCGGCCTCCACAGAACGACCTCAGCCCCCCAGGACAGACAGTTACTCCCAAAAGCACCAACAGAGAGATGTTCCCAATACATACAGGGGCTGGAAGCAGTGGGCTCTCGCTGGGGATGCTCCCTGATTTCTGCCCACACAGCCTTGTGCAAAGAGGCAGGTACCAGTGAAAGAGGCATGTATGTGTGTGCCCAGGCAGCACAGCAACAGAAACCAGCTGACGTGATGAAGGCGAGGTCCAACACACTGGCCAGATACCTCGAGAGCGTCTCGTATCACAGAAATATTGTCAGGATTAATTAATGGCTGCTTGTGAAGGATCCTGAAAATTCACGGTGATTTACAAACATTATCATTGCTATAACTGGAATACTAGCAATAGCAGCAGGCAAGGTCACTAATGATTTTCATAATTTTATTCATTTTTCTTCATTTCATGAAGACTTTTCCAGTTCTTCTGGAGGAATCAAGGCACAGGGGATTTGGACATATGTTTTTTAAATGTGCAAGAAGTATGAGAAGGGTTGAATGAAGCTGCAGACAAGAAGAAAAGCAATTGTAAGAATGAAAAATCCCGTAGCGCCCTGGATGTTCAGCTGTGGTACTGGCTCCTGACGCTGTTCCCAGCACTTGTTCAAGTGCTCGTGAGGGGCTGAGTGAGCTTCTTGTGCTGCCCAGCTGCCTAAGAACCAACTTCAAAAGCAATCCTGCTCGTAGGAAGACTTAGGCGAGATACTTGGAGACTCTGCAGCCATGTTATTGATTTAGACAACTTTCAAAACAAAACCAGTAGCAAGAGCCCTTGAACAATCCCGTTAAAAAAGAATCTATGTGGAAACTACACAGCTCTGATCTTCATGCTGCCATAGCTCGTGTATGGGCTTGCTCTCTGGATTGTAAAAGTATGCATTGGCAACACTCATTCCATAAAGAGACTAAGAGGGCGTAAATGTACTTAACATACAGGACTGGAAAGAATTTCAGAATGAACCCCAGCACCGAGAGAGGGTCAACACAGCTCTGTCACCTCTCCTCTATTCCCCTGCAGGGGAGTATTTCAGTACACACTTGTCACTGTACGACCACATGGTACGGTTACTGAGGCACATACAGACTACAGAAATTCTGCTATTGTTTAAAGTCAAAACAAGTTCTGCCATTTTCTTTCAATGAGAGCAAAGTCAGCTTTTTTGGCGCATTTAGCATTCGCCCTCTGCAGGGTCAGAGCCACTGAACAGATACATCCCATGTATCACGCAGCTGATCCCCTTTCACAGGACATGACAGTGCATTTCGTTGTCTTTCCCACCACTTAAAAAAAAAAAAAAAAGAGAAAGAAAGAAACAGGAAATGCCACAATACCCCTAATTCTTGCAGTCCTTTCAGCCAAAGCATAATTATTGAACCTAGGGCCATTGCTGTGCTAGTTCAGATTTCTTTCTCAGGCCTTCAGTACTCAACCCACAGTCAGTACTACTGCTTTGTAGCAGTGCTCTATATTCGAATGGCCTGCAGCTGTATAATAAGCAGTTCGGGAATTCAGAATTATTCTAGTCATTAAAACAGAATATTTAGATAAACAGTAAAAAGATGCAGATTGGCTTCCCGCAGGGTGGGTTGCACAAATAATGTTAAAAAACACTACAGAACTGTAATTGCTAGACCAAAGGGCAACCTCACCAGGCTGGAGGTTTACAGCTTCAAATATTCAAAAGATAATACAACCACCCCCACGTAAAGATTGGGAATTTTGCTGAAATTACACAGGGAGGAGTTCCCCCATTTTACACGCAGATCTGTAAGATGTGTCAGATTCTGGTTCTAGGAGTCCACGGGGGCTCCTTGAGAACTGGGTGTGCTTGGGACCAGGCTCCCCCAGCCTCAGGAACAGCAGGGCAGGATAGGGACCCACCTTACAGACCTGCAGCAGGCAGGGAAAGGGGACAAGGAGCTTCTCCTGCAACAGCTGCCCAGCTGCAGACCTCGCGAAGCCTCCCACCTGCAGCGATGCTCCTGGCTGCGTCGCTGCCATCGCGCCTGGTGCTGCCCCGGGGGGACTGGGAGAGGATGGGGTGAGGAGGGGGAGACCCCACTGGCAGCCCCAAGCTGCATCAGCAGCCCTCTGCCAAACCCCAGCTCTGCTGCAGGGCCCCCGCGAGCACTGCAAGGCGGACATTCACGTGGGATGTGACAACCAGCAAAGGATGCCATGTGCTGCCAGCACTCAGTCCCACAACCTCTGGTTGTGGTACGTGGTGCTTTGAGAGACTAGAAAAACAAGAAAACATTTGTCCTTTCTGCCACTGTAGCTCTCATCAAAGAGCTGCATATCCCACAGCCTGAACACCGGGAAAAACAGTGCTCAGTGCATTACAAATAAAAGCATCCTGCTTCAGGGCAGGGGAGCGAGCTTTCTGTGCATGGCACAGGAATCGGATGTGCTTTCCTTATTTTGTTCAATGGGCCTTTCAGGTATAGCCATCAATAGCAAGCAGTTACTTACACTAGAATTGACTTGGTAGGAAGATAAAAACAAATTGAGGAGAGATACTTACCATAAATATCAGAGGATGCATCAGACTTCTCTATTTGAATGTGCTGCGTAATTTTCTGACAGATTTCTATTTCTTTGTAAAGCTGAATAGAAAAAAAAAATACATAAAAATACTTTACTGTGGGAGGACACATTAACTGTAATAATTTTGAACAGCCTTCTTTCTTAATTACAGGATGGAGAAATAGACCGTGAGCATTACCTATCAGACAATTTTTCTCCACGTGCATGAAACGTATGAGCAGTGTCACTACGCTGTATGGTTAAGAACATAGTTAAAAAGGAGGAAGCCAACAAAAAAGAAAGGACACATCCATTCCACTCTCTCAATACAATTTTGAGTGCACAAGAAAAAGAGCTTGTATGCCTACTCTTGTATTTAGTGGGAAGTCATCTTTTATCATTAAGTATTTATATTATTTAGAGTAAGACATTGCAGGAATTGAATTATTTTATAGTATTAAAGTCACAGGTAGGGATTTTGCTTCTTAAATACGTTCCTTAATTGCTACAAGACGATCAGACTTTATATGCAGTTCTTTTTTTCAGCATGAAATTTCACCTTTACCATGTTTATGTTTATTTGTGCTGAGAAAAGCGCCCACGTCTTTGAAGTTGTCATTAGCATCCTTCCTGGGAGACCAGCACAAATTCACACCTCCGGGTGGCAACCCAGAAGCCTAAGCACACGCTTGCAATTCGCAAGCCAAACAAGCCCTCAGCTGCACCTCTGCACTCTGTCCCCCTCCCTCAGAGAGCACAGAGTAAGGTAAGAGGAATTATGCTTTTAAATCACTTAGGTTCTTGTGCCTTGTCTTACTTACTGTTGTATCGCAGTCCTACCTCTCAACTCCTAACAAACGAGCTGGTACTGGGGCCTGTCACACCGTCTCAGACGGGGAAATCCCATTTTTCCAGACATTTGGAGACTCCAAACTGACATCTCTGGGAGTCAGCCCTGACTTTCTCAAAGCCATTCTGAAAACCTCAGTCTCAGCACAGGTTTGAAGCTATTTTTTTTTCCATAGCAGAGGCCAGGACTTCACTCACAAACCATCCTTTCATCTTTGGAAAAAATCATACCCACAGGTGAATGAGAGTCCACAGGTAAACATTTTGTTTAAAATGCTGGTGTGACTGTGTAAAAAAGCAATTCCCAATAATTAAGTTAACATTTTAAAACTGTATATTAGTGTTTGGACCGAAGCATTTAATCCACTTCTTTAAAAAAGAAAAGTTACTCATTAGTAAACGGTTCCTTTAATAAATATATAATTTTATCTCCTGCTTCTACCAACACTTATACATCTGTCTGATGCAAATATTATGCGCTACAGAACAGTTGTATACCCACTTAAATGGTTTTATATAGCAAGATAAATTGTAAAATTCAATGAGGATGCCATGCTAGCATTGCTTTTAAAATGTGGTTTTCAAATATGGAAACATATTATTCAACACTTGAAAATGAGTCAAATGACATTCACATAATCTCAGCCAGATTTCAGTAAAGATTTTTTTAAAAGTAGAAAGAAAAAAAAAAGGACTGAAAACTGCAGTGTTTTCAGAACAAAAACTGTCTGAACCCTGCAGTTATTTCAACGAGAAAGCTACCTGGATGAGCACGCAAGACCTGAAACAAGGACGGCTGATGAGGGATCCAGGGCACAGGGATACAGGAACTGCTCGCTGCCTACATCGCGAGAAGAATCTCCATGGAAAGGGAGGCAAATATCTGGGACCCACAGGCTGCTGTGGAGCTGCCCAGACCACAGCCACGACAGGCAGCAGCACTGAGCTGACACCAACATTTCTGTGCCCCATGGACCTACCATCCCAACTCCAAAGGCAGGCAGCGCATTTGGGCTGTGGATGCTCATGCTGCTGGCACCGCAGGTTCGGGGGGGCTCTGCTCGGAGGGGTTTAATAGCAGTACCAGGAGCATCCGGGGCGGGTTGCTAGGCACTGGTGCTCAGGATTGCCTCCTGACGACAGCTGCCCCCTTGATCCACTTCAATCCCTCTGTTCCCCGTAGTGTTTCTTAAAGCAGCTTTGGGGGATCTATCATTACCTGAATTTTCTCGAGCTTGTCACCTGCTTGCTCTTTTTTCCTCTACATTTTTGGTCTTGTCTCAGCAGCCTTTCCCAGGACTACTTTTCACAGTAGCCCCAATGCCTCCACCGGTGAGACTTCCAGAGGTCTCCAGTCTCCTGCTTTCATCTGAAAGCAACAACTAAATCCTGCCCAACGCAGGAACCCAAGTCTGGCACGTCAAGCTTCAGTCAAAACATTCCAACGCTTAGTTTACAATAAAAGGCACTTAAAAATATAACTGCCTGGTGCAGCACCTAATGCTAAATATCCGTCTCCGAGCCCTTAGTAACATTTTTAACACATAATAAACCAAGCTCATGAATTTTTGAAAGACTACGTCAGAACACAAAGCATCACCAGTAATGTTTTAGAGAGGAATGGAATATGGACATTTAATACCCATTTCTTATTTAAATACATCTTCTATATTCTGCAAGAAAAAGGAATACCATCAGAAGAAATGATGTTTACCTTTTCTGCAGTAATGTATTGTAAAAGCATTTTAGTAGGTGGAAGATAGCTCTAGCAAGGTATTATTACAGCAATACTATTATAAAGAGCTTTTCAGGAGACCACAAAAATAGGGTCATTAGTTTCATCATACTGCAAGAGAATAATTTCATTTAATACTTGAATAAAAGTAACTCAGATTTTCTCATGAAACAAGCATACATGCGCATACAAGCACACATACAAATGCCTATTGATTTAATGATACTGCATTAGGTATGATCCTGCCTATGCTATAACCTTTCAGCATGTGAGTAGTCCTACAGACTGTGGAGTTTTGCTGTAATTTCATTTTTTCAGAATAAACAACAAGTGATGACCATGTCAATCCTATATCCCATCAGCATAAGGCAACTCCCCAAAGCCCTTCCAGGCAATGAAAGCCACAATCTGTCTTCTCTGAGTTTTAATCATCGCTCCCAGCTATGTTTCACTTCCCAGTTTTAGTACTTTCTCAGTAACACTTTTTTAACAGTGATAATGGCAAACCCCAGAAGTTCTTTAGTAAATGAACAAAAGCATCCATAACTGGCAAAGTTTTACTTTTCATAAAATAAAACAACCACCAATAAAAAGGACTTTAAAAAGCTTTAGAGCATGCATGTGTAAAATCATAGAGTTAAAGCACGACACTAATTCTGTTTGGTCTTTTTTTTTTCATCTCTGATTTCAAAATTCCTTTTAAGTCTGCTTTTGAGATTCATGATATGAAAACATCCCAATGAAGCAATTAGGAATGTATATTCTCACACATAACTCCAGAGTTTTTAAGTTCAACATTTACCTTCCCATTCAGAAAAAAAAAAAAAGAAAAAAAAAACTTTTGTGTTTCCTCCCTCCCTTAAAAATCAAAGTGATCTGAAGAAGTAGTATTCAGGCCTCAACAGTATGTCTTGAGAATAAACAAGGAAAATAAGAACAAGAGAAAAAGGCATATATCTTGAGAGATATTAAGCTTAAATGTAGGATACAATAACCTTTGCCCATTACCAATGGCTGTTCCTTCTCTCCCTTCCACACAGACCCATGCATGCACACACATAAGCAAAACACAACTCTCTCCACTAGATGAAATGTTTGGAGAGATTACTTTACCACAGGCCAATTTGCTAT
Source organism: Cygnus atratus (assembly GCF_013377495.2). NCBI lineage: Eukaryota > Metazoa > Chordata > Aves > Anseriformes > Anatidae > Cygnus > Cygnus atratus. Next base: position 110,382,402 of record NC_066362.1, read on the forward strand.
GGCCGTCATAGCACTGTAATTGCAAGTTAAAAAGCATAACTGCTTATTACAAACACCAGACAAACACTAATTAATAGTGTCCTACACAGTGTCATCTAATTTTGCTCGGGAGGTAGCATTACCAATTCGTAGATATCCTCTTCTGGCTTTGGTACATAAAACTGAATCTGGTTTTCAATCAGGAATTTAAGACGCAGGTAGTGAGCAGAGTGATCCAGCTGGTGAGTCTGTAAGAAATGGAGAAGAGGCTTTGTAAGAGAAGAGCAGTGGCTCAAATTATCTATACTTAGAAAATAGAATGACATTCACAGAGAGAAAAAGGTGGAGGTGCTCCAGCACCATCTGTCGTAACAGGACCATGATCTCCTAACTTGAACAAGAATCCAAACCTTCTCCCCTCCCCCAAAAGCGAGTGCTCATTTAACCTGATCAGGACGTCAAGGGCAGTGCTACTACTCTAAGCAGCCTCTTCACTTCTGCTTATTTCACAATTCTGCTCCATCTCAGGCTATTGCAGGAATAAGCAAACACTATTAAAGCAGAATACTTGGAGCAGACCTTTGTACACACGGTGTGTTTAAAAGGAAACTTTTTTCTGTTTGTTTTTTAGCATCTTCATAATTTAGCAAGTATATATGGTTTAGCTAATTTCAAGCAAGGTTATATAAAAAATCTGTACATCCTTTAAATTCAAAACAACCCAGGATAGGCTGGCTTTAAAAGGCTAAAAGAAGCCGAGAGTTGTGTACTGGATTACCTCCCAGTGGAAACAGGTCACACCATTTTAATGAATTAGTTATAATTAGCTGAGGATATGGCATTTGGTCTGGGAGATGTTAACGACCTTTTCTCAGCACAATTAATAAGCTCAATTTAAGCAGAGGTTAATGCAGTGTGTAATCAAAACACATTGAGAATGGTGATAAACACAAAGAACGTCATTCAGAAGTTACTTTCAAAGTTCGTAAACTGTTGACTAAAGCTAATGAAAAATCCAGAAGTGATTCACAAATACAGCAGGGAAATTCACCTCACCGTCACTTTTGAACTCCCGTTATTATTATATGCCTTTATACATCTGCCTTTTCATCTTGTATTAGCAAATTACCAAAATCTCCAAGGCTGTACTAAAAACAACAGCTCATCTGAAAATTCGTGCACGAATGTCATCGTTTCCTATCTGTTATGTGTTGTCCTCGTGTTTTTTAAAGGCTCACTTATCCGGTTCAAGCCAAGCTGATGATACACTGAGACTCAGCTGACTGATGACACAGTACGGATGATGAGTAATGCACACCGAGTGACCTGCAGAGAAGATCACACCCTGACCGAGCAAACTCTTCAGCAAGTATTCGGAGAACAGCGAGCATTTTTGAAAATCTGGATTAGGCAATGAATAAAAAATAGCTACCAATGCAAAAATAAAAGACAGATCTATTGCTGCACTCTACGTATTGCTGCATTCCAGTATGACCGATTCAAAAACCGAATTATCCTTACATGAAATTGAGTACCTAAAATGGGATAAACCCTGTAATATGGACAAATGCCTAGTTAATTAAATAAGGAATCCGAAATCTATCAAAAGCCAAAATAAAGGAACTGAATGTGGGAGAGCCTCACCGTCTCCCTCCTTTTTCTTTTTTGATAAACATCTCGCCAGCTCTGCTCATTGTTTACTGACCATTTTTCCTAGTTTTGTCTCTTACATGCACATATATATGAACACCCCAGAAATTCCTGGGAAGCAGGATTGGTTGTAATTGTTCAGAAACGATACAATAGAGTCCTAGATTCAGGTTCAGAATAGGTCAGATTAATTTACGATCCCTAGACACAAACTGAAGAGCGTCGTGCACAATAATTAAACAAAAACAGGGAGGAGACATAAAAACACAGATAGCACATCTGAAGACTGGAGAAAGAAGCTTGCGGTGAGTCTCACCGAAAGCCTCTGAAACACTTCAGCCACTTAAAGCCATTAGTGGGGAAAAAAATGATATGTGGAAAACCCATACTAGCAGAAAAATTAACCGGGCAACCTAACAGCCTGCTTCTGCCACTGAATTGAATCTTCCTGTGGTCTCCTGTGCTGAAGATCTCTTATGTCTTCAGCATTTCATACAGCTTCAGGTATGGCCAAGTGAGAGCCACCCAGCAAGTGCCAGGTCAGCCAGATTTACGCTGTGTAATTATGTGTAATTTAACATAGCCCAGGGTTCAGCGAGAGCCCCCATCCACAGCTGTGTGTTTTTGTTGCTTCCAAGCAGACCTCTGAACACCTTGCCATTGCAGAGGACATCCAAAGAGACGCTTCTCGGTGTGCCCGAGGGCTAGTCAGAAGGCCAGCAGAGATCACAACCTGTTGTAGAGGGACATCGGTGGATCCAGCTCGGGGCCTCGAGGCGCTCGGGCGCAAGACGCCGCAGGCTGGGAGCTGCCTCAGCTGCACTGGTGGGGCAGGTTGTGCTCACGTCTGCTTGCCCCGCGCTGTTCAGCCCCTGCCCTGATACCATCTTAACAGAGGAGCCGTCCCCGCAGGCGGGTGGCTTGATCTACCCTTCCCAGAGGTCCTTGAAAGGGCTCCTGCTGGCTTTGATACCGGCACTGCATCAGGCACAGGGACGGGTGCTGACGCCTCTGATCTCACACCCGTCGGTCCTGCAGGGAGACTTGCTCGGGAGAAAATTGTGCAGGACATTTTGGAGAGTAGGAGGGAGCTAAACACAAGATGACGGATGCTGCATGGAAGCTCTGAGCTATCCAGAGCAGGGCACTGCCGAAAGAGGCCACTGGATAAATCTCACATAGCTTTTGAGCCACTCATTTCTTCCAAGAAACACCATCGGCCATGGTGGATACCGCTGCATCCACTGCACTGCATCCACTGCAATGCAGCCCCATCCATGCCAGGAAATGGCAGTCATCACCGTTAAAGCTGTGATGCTGCAGCACATGAGCCAGAACATTTAGTTAATTAAAAATTGCATAGCTGCAGCAAGGCCTTGTCTGTAGCGAAATTTGACACTAGTAATTTTCAAATAGAGGCACAATTGTCTACTGAAGTGAAAGGAAAAGGTCCTCTTGAAGAGGAAACAGCCAGTCTGCCCTAAAAGCCATACTTTTAATCTACTTTTTTTCTTCTTCTTTTTTTTTTTCTGTTGCTGGTCTAGCTGCATCCATATGCAGGAAGGTGGGAGCAGAAACAGTGCAGCTTTAGCGATATTCATATCCTTTCAAGACCACCCAAAACACCTTTTAGCAGTACAAATAAGCTGCTTGGTTTATTTATTTCTCTCCTAATAACTCTGGCTATGTCTGGACTAAATTAAGCAACTAACCCAATTTAAAGCCTAACCTGACAGCTTAACCGATGTGCTCTTGAGGAACAATTTACAGGCTGGGGTGTGAAACAATTCAACAGGCTCCGGGTGGCGTAGCGGGTCGGCACATAGCCTGAACACTTCATCCATTTCAGCTCCCCTCCAGTTAAACTGGGGAGAGGCACCTCCGGAGGACCATTCAGCCTGACCTCAGACATGTCCAAGGCAGCTGGATTCATCCCGCTGCATGACTCCTGTCTCAGGACAGGGACATACAAGAAAGGGCGTATTTTTTCAGCTCGGCGTGGGAGACGGAGTTAGCACTGAAGTTACAGCATCGCGGAAACATGCTGGTGAGCCCATCGTGTTACTCCGGCTTTGCACCTGTGTGGCCCGAGCCTTTTCTGCTGGAACACATCAGCTCAAAATCAAAGCAAGCCCACAGAGCATCAGGCTTAAGTCGCTGCCTGGAGACTTTTAGCACAGATCCAAAGAGCATGGGGAAATCTGCTTCTTGCCCCTCACGCCGTCTATTTCAGTAACAGTGGGAAAACAGAAGCTCTTTTGCTTCTCACTTTTTATACAGTTCAGGCAAAAGACTAAATGCCACGTGGTCTGCTATGCTCGATTTTTGGTGTTATTCTCTCCATACTGCTTCTGCCTACATCCATATGTACTGTACGTGTTTCTACTCAATTTTAAGACATAATGTTATGCAAATTTTAGTAATATGTACACACACGATCACACCTATAGCTATTATCCAATGGAAACAATTTAATGTATCTATACTGACTTTTTTGCCTTCCAAGAGAGGCTATTAGTTAAATCTTAGGAGAAATATTCGAGAAACCACTTTAAAATATGCTTTAGACTCTCCTCCCACCAATCTTGAATCATAAAAGTGTCATAAAGCAGCCTCCAAAACCTAACTCGCTGTATAATAACAAGCAGCAATGTTAGTATAAGAACACATTTTCTACAATGACTTGAGTGCACTTAATGTTCTCCAACAGAATAATCAAGCTCAGTTTAATAGCACAGATAGATTTAACCACATCTACAAACATGAAGAGGTTTATATGAAATGTAGATCTTGAAATGTTTACTATACCAGAACTTGACTGGTTCTCAGATGGCAGATGGCAAACTGATGTGAAATGATGTGGATCAGATATTAAAGGGGGGAAAATGAGCTGAATGCAAGAGACAGAAGAAAGAGATTGATTATTAAAAGTGATAGAAAAGAAGGCATCCATCAGTGTTTTCCAGACTGAAAACTCTTACAGAAAAGGAAAGAAACAGATAATAGCTGTTTAAAAAAACAAACACTCACCCACCTCCCAATCTCCCTACACACCACCACCCACTACGATCGAAAACACAGTGAGAGACTAGATCCTCCGCAGGTTGATACCGAAACCGATGGAGCTACACCAAGTTACTCCAGCTAAGGATGTGGCCCACTGAGTTAATCACTCTTACCCAAAGGAAAATATAAGCCCTAAAAATAAATCATTACTAATAATGTGTCATCCAGCTTCCCTATTATGTCTCTCCAAAAATGTCATCTTTTCCTGAATACAATGAAGAGCTTTCACAAGCTGCAGCAGCCTTTAATAGTGCACCTGGCAGAGAGATAAGCACACTGTATAATTATTCCAAACAAACGCCTTTCTCTCACCTTCCCTCTCTTTGGAAGCACATGCAACATGTTCTAGAAGTCCCCGAAGTTAAGCGCCTAACAGCAATAAATGTTTTCTTTTCTTTTGCTGTTGTTGTTGTACAAAAGAGGACTCACTTTTCAGAGCAGCACGTGACACGAGTTGGATCTAGTTTGCAGTCAGCTGGTTAGTGGAAAACATGCATTATGCGGATGCCAGAACTGAAAGCTTGTATTTAATTTGTCAAAGCTTTAAACTTCTCTGCTGAGACATAACTGTTTTTAATGGCCAAATGTCTGATATTTCATCTCGCAAAGAAATCCAGGTGTTTTTTCTGCAGATAAAAGCTTTCTTCTCTCTTCCCTCCCACCACCTACACGAGGCCAGTCTGCCTCCGCAATGCAGACAGCAAACACCGGCACCTTCTCCCACTCCTGGCACCGCTGGTTCTCTGTGCCTTCCTCCCTCACGCCAACCAGAGGGAGGAAGCAGCGCGGGGAAGGAAGGAAGAACAGCACCTGGAAACAGGGTGACCTGGAAGAGATCAGCCCGCTTGTCTGGTGGTGGAGGGAAGAGGTTATGGGGGGGTTTGGTGGAGTTGGGGGCACCGGGATGGTCGAGAGAGCATGGGGCAACTGCATGACTCCAGCAAAAGGAAACGGGATGGGGGACAGGGGCTGGGACGCTGGGGGCAGAGAGAGAAAGGAGAAGGGTCCCGTGCACAGCTTGGCTTCTGGTAAAGGGAGAGCGGGTGGGTGGGTGGGTGAGAGGCAGCAGCACCAGTGGGGCAGGGTGTGAAGGCACTTCAGAGACTCACGCACAGTGCCCGGAGTGGAAAAGGCAAAAATCAACCCGCCTTCCTCTCCTCACACCCACGACAAGTTTAACTCCAACTGTGTTTGTCCTATGTGGTGCTAGCGTGATTTTACTGAAAAATTCAGTGTAATTCACGTTTTTCATCTAACATACTCAAGCACAGGAGAAATTCACTGTAAAGTTTAACCAAAAGGACTCAACTCAAAGTGCTCAGTGTTGTAGGCATTTTGCCCTGCTCCAGGGCACGCTGCCGGCCTTTACCTTGCAAATCATTTCCAGCACATCTCGAGTGGTGTCCCCAGGGCGGATGACTGTCAGAGCAGGCTGGTTGTTCGGCAGGCAGAACCAGGACGGCGTAAAATACTCGTGAACCCAAATATCACAGTCGGGATTGTGCTGATGGACACTGCTCAGCGCCACTTCTTTTTCCCTCTAAACAGACAAAATCCATTATGACTCTAAGAGCCAAGTAAGATCTCCTTCTTCATCAGTTACAAGTGTAAGGAACATTATATGGTGTATAAAAAAGCCCTTCAACAGTGAAGACATTTTATTCATAAACCTAGATTGAAGGCTTGTCTGGACTGGAAAACTTTGCAGTTTTACCTGAGCAGTATAAAGTCTGCCTTCCCGTGCCACCCACACAGCTAAGCTGGTGCAATGTGTGTATCCTGGGATTTCACCCTATGGCTATTGGGAATGCTAGGAATGCAACAAAAAATAATAATGATAAAAAGAGGTTTAAAATTAAAACTTTGCACTTTATCTCCCAGTAAACCAATCCAAGGCCAACAAAACTGATGTAGGAGCTGCATTTCCTATACCCAGCAATGGCAAAGTAGAAAATCTTAGCATTTATTTTGATTTTCCTGTCTTTTCTATATCCATATTATACTATGAGCTATAAATCTCCACGAAGTGATGAAGCTGCAGAACTGCTATTTGCTTCAAGTGGGCTCACGCAGCTAAATCCATATTCACTAGATGAAGAATGTGCCCCTTAGCACTGTCTTAATGCTGTTTTCTGGGGAAAGAGAAAGCAGTTGTAATTGTTTCTACAAATGCAGAAGCTCTCAGGAGCACATGAAAACAAAACAGAAAACTGTGCTTCATCGTTGCAATAACCCTAAATTATGAAAATCCCATATGGTCACCATAATAAGCTACTTCCCAGAACCAGTGGAGTCTGGTCTTCCTGTGGGAAGGCACCTCCCTGGTGTGCAACACTAACACTCCTCTGGGCCTGGCACCTCTCTCTGTGCTCATGATGCCAAGTGCAGTAAACGCTTGACCATGGGCAATCAGCTCAGACTGCCCTACAACACACAGAGGATCCCCTCTCCTCTTCTCCTTTCCTCTCCTCTCCTCTCTTCTCCACTCCTTTCCCCTCCTCTCCCCCCCCCTCCCAGTGGCTCCACGTTCCCTCTTGCATCCCAAAACCAATGCTGCTGCATTCACCTTGCCATCTGGGACCGTGTCGTCAAAGATTCCTTCGAGGGATTTCTTTACTGAATCAACTCCTTCACCAAACACCTGAGGAACAGAGCAACTCTGTTTTAAAACATGAGCAAACCTCTGCACCATCTGCAGGACAGACTAAGGCCTGACCTGATTGAACCGCTGCATCATAGGGGTTCAGGGTGAACAATGTATCTAATACCTAGCATGGAAATCAAACTGAAAAATGTAAGCATTCATCTCAAAAACACAGGAAAAGAGCAAAATACCAGCTTGTTAAAAAGGATGGGGAGTGCAGTGTAAGCTGGTTGCTGGGCACCACACTGAAAGATGAGATGCCGATTGTGCTCAGTGGTCTGTCACTGGCTTACTATGCAGAGCTGGGCAGATTTTATCTCCTTTTGTGTTCAGTTTCCCCATCTGTAACAGGGTGGGGGACTGCACGGGACTGTACCAGACAGGCACCCAACAAGGCACACCTGCAAAACCCAGCTTGCCCTGTGCACAGCTCTAAATTAGCTGCAGCTGAGCGTAGGGGAGAAAAACAAGGTTTTTGCTACAGCAGAAGCTTAAGCTTAAAACTCAAAAGTTAAATTTTACAGCTCTACGTCACCCCAGGTTTATGATCAAGTTGCTGGTTTTGACTGTGAACTATACTGTACCCAAAATGAAGCAGAAACAGGTCACCTCACTTAAAGAATTTACAGTTTACTGCCTCAGCTTTGGGAATAATTGCATACTACTACGTAAGCGCAGGGGAAAAGCATGCAGATATTATATTCAGACATTCCAATACTTTCTCAAAACTTCACTTTTTCTTTGACTCTCTCCAGCACGACTTTTCTTTAACCTGGAACAAAATCCCTTTTCATGCCTGGGAGTAATGGAGGAGATAGGGGGCTGGGGATGGGGGCAGGGACAGGAAGCATGAATGCATTTATCCCTGCTGCAAGAGAAAAAAAGTGAGTTCAAAATACAGGGTGAAGACACAGCACAGGCAAGATCCTAGCTCAGGACAAGGGATTGTTCTTGATGTGGGGAAAATAAGTACAGAGCAAGAGCCACAGCAGCAGCGCGAAGAATTGAGAATGTGCTCACAGAGGCATCTGGTACTTCCCAGCGAAACCCACAGCTTTTGCTCAGGCATTAGATATTAGTTCAACTTTTAATGTCTCACTAAAAACAAGCTCAACAATTTTACAGCATTAATCTCTGCTAAACAAAACAAACACCCACTGGTGCTTTAAAAGAAGGAAGGACTAATCACAGGGCACAGAACAAAACAGGTCCTGAGCGTTCCCCCCCTCAAAAAGTGAAAGAAGACAAAGAAAAGGCAACATTTCTTGCAATTAGATGAGGTATGGCTCTCAAAAACTGAAAGCTGTAATTAGAGATGCTTGGAAAGAATAACAGGGAAGTACCTTACTACCACACTGAAACACATTTTCTAGAGAAATATCTGGGGAGTGACTGGGTGGAAAGGTTTCACCTTTAGCTTTTTAAAAATTCAAAGCAAAACAGCAACTGTCCCTACTAAATACAAAGCTTTTTGTTATTTTAGAAAGTTTTTTCCAAACTCAGCTACACTTAAAATATTCTACAAACTCATATTTTTGATTTAAAGAAACAAACAAGTCTCCACTTTCTTTTTCTTCCAAAGCTATCTGGGTTATACTGTTGCCTTGTTACTCCTGAGTTTAAGAGAACAGCAAAAGCTGAAGCAACAAAAATGCAACAGTAGTAACGCAACCCAGTCAGCAAAAAAAGGTATAAATCCAAAGCTCATTTGAACAGGAGCTGCTGTATACTTATCTGTAATTACAGTCACTGATTTTTGAAGAGGATGTGGAATGTGACGACTACACACCGTGGAAGATTAAGCAAGCAAGCTGAAGGTTGGATGTGTGTGTGCTTGATGTAAGTGACTCTGCACGAGCTACATTCTGCATGCTAACAAGTCAGCCTTGAAACTAACACCTCAAAACTTCCACACGCTTACCTGATTGATGCTTGGCCTCCCTTGCTTTTTCTTCGAGGTAGTATCCAGCCCCCAGAGAGAAGAAAACCTGCTTCTCCGCTTACTGGCAGATCTGGACATGGCCTGCGTCCGTCTCCTCACTCCAGACTCCCCGGTGCGAGCCGCCACCTGTCAATGCCACATGGTTTGCAAATCAAAGGTTGCAGCATCCCACAGCACCACCGCTTACATAAGCTAACATTGCAATATCCTTAAAACAAAGGCAAATGCTGTAGCAATAATGCAGCAACGCACAACAGGGACAATCTTGATGCTGCCAGGCTGCCTCCTTCTCACTGCAACATAACTCTTTTCTTCCAACATCAAGAATTAAAAATTAAAAGGGACAGCACCGCATGTTTCTTGGCATTTAATATGAGATATTTCAAAGCAACCTACTCAGCACAGAGAAAAGCCTCAGCACCAGCGAAGGTGTTTTTTTTTTTAACTTTATTTTATAATGAGGTTTCAAAGCTGGACATACAGAACCTGGGATTTCAAAACTTATCTGCTACTTCCAAAAAGTCTGGTCTTTCTCCTTGCTCTTTCCTGTGAAAGCACTCTGGGCATCCTGGAACTGACTCACAACTTTTACAAGGCCAGATAAAGGTCTGCAAATAGCTCAGGGTATTTAAAACCTACATTTCCTTACTGATACACAACTTTGGGAAGAGTGGGCAAAACACAAGAAGAAAAGGGAGCTGAAATGACCCTTTCGATTAGAGCAGTGTTAACTGCTTGGGTGCTTGAAAACTGGCCTGTGGCAACCCTTCCAGAGGGGAAAGCTATTTGCCTTTACTGAGACCAAATATTTGGGGAGCTGTTTCCCAAATAAGGAAGCTCTGGTAGAAATTACTGCAACATTAGTCAGAGGTGAAGTGTTTAGGCCAAAGTTGAAACAGATTTCCTATCCAGAGGTGGAATCAGGACAGCGAGCTCCTCTCTTGTGAAAAAGGGAGTGTTAAGAGAGATGGCAGGTATGAACGGGAGCAAAAGGCGAAGCTAGACAGACAGACAGACAGACCCACCCTGCAGACTTGGCCGTGCGCTTCCTGGAACGCCTTTGTACTCAATTCCCACACCCGAAACTACCGAAATGCGACTGTCATTTGGCAACCCCAGCTGGAACAGCCAAACCTCTGAGTGATGCCCCAAGCTAAGGAGCTGAGGAACTGGTTGTTTGGGTACAGAAGATACAAAAACCCCTGTAAAGTTGGGAATAACAGAAGGCTGGCCCGTGTATCCAGGGAACTGTCACTGTATGAGCAATGGTGAGTCTTGTTCAGGAACGCTGAGAAATCAAGGAAAAGGAGAACTTAAACACAACTGCAAGTTTCCCGATTTCCCCAGCCTGGCCTCGTGAGAGGTTTCTTAGCTGTACCAGGGACGTTGTACGGAGGCACCAGGAAGACTGAGCACATCCTCTGGCTAATGCAATCAAGAATATCTTCAGGCGAGCTAGGGATGCCGTGCTATCAGCATGCAGCATCCAGCTGGAGCCTGAGACTTCGCTGCACCAAATCCGCGCTATCGAGGGCAAAGGGGGACACGGGAGTTTGCTTCAAGTAAAGAAAGCACGTGTCTTTTCCAACACGACACATTCAAAACATTTTTTCTCGCTTGGCTCTCAAGAGACACCAGCATGAAGAGGCAGACTGTTTTTCAGGCTAACACTCAGTGCTTTGCTAGATGCAAAAAAACAAGCACAAATGTAAATTACAGCCCGCCACTTAAAAAAAAATACATAAATCCACTAGCAATTATCAAGATGATGACGCTAATCTTTTCATATATAAAAGAATAAAACGCCCCTGACTGAATTACAGCTCTGGATTCAATTGAAGGGTACAGCTGACATCTACAAGACAACAGTGGAGCTCAGCTATTTCTGTGAAGCTCCAGGAGCCCAAGCCGAAACTACAGGAACATAATTTAAATTCATTAAAAACTCACCGCTTTGCAATACACTTCCCTGTATTTTTCAAAGCTGGGTTGTTACATGATTTAAACAACCATTTTAAACATTATTTGCCATACCATAAATAATGGAGAAGAACATTTCCCCTCCCTTGTGGAGCATCAGGTGCTGATCACTGGAGACAGGATATTAAACTAATTGGTCAGTAGCTTCATCCACATGGTAGAAAGCAAGCCATGCTCAAGACAAGCTAAGCCAATACATGCTGAGAGCCTCAGAAAGATTCCCATTGACCTCACAGGGATTTTGGATCAAGCCCACGTATGTGAACATTAGAGATGAGCCCGCTCCTGTGACAGGAAGACCTGTTTCTAGAAAGCATGTTTATATTGCAGAGGTGGAAATCAAAATCATACATTTAGGAGAAACACGGTTCTTCCACTTTCATAAGGCCATGGCTTGCAAGTACCTGCCTGTTAGTTCGTACCCAGGACACATTTGCCTTTCAGGCAGTGGAACATTCTGCATGCTAAGGTAAGGGCACACCCCACAGGCACAGACTGCTGTTTGTCACCTCCATCTTTGTGTCGGGCACGTGAAGCGATCTGCAGGTTGGCAAAGATGACCCCTGGCCTCTGTTCAAACTTACCAGCGCGTGGAATGAAGAGACTGAAAAGATTCCAAGACGGCCCATTGCAACTTTAGTCGGACGGCTGGCAAAAGCAAGCAGTCTTTTAGGGTTTGGGAGCTCCCCTCCTTGGAGACTAGCCAAGTAACAGCGGTACCGAAATAGATCCATCTGGAACTGTTCAAGATTTTGTTCCCAAACGAAAATCTGCATACAGCAAAGATTGAGTGAGATGCAGGAGAAGTGGAGAGAACAAGAACAGAGTGGTAAATATCTTGAAAAAAGTCTACTGTTCCCATCATTATATCTTCATTTTCAAATTAAAGACACTTTGATTCACCTTCTTTCTCACTCTCCCCTACCCTCCCAACTCCCAAAAGGATAAGAATATTTTTTAAAGTTTTCATTAGATGTAAAACAATTTTTTATGTTCAAGGCAAACATCTTCTCCTAGGACAACTGCCCCTTTGATACAACGCTAATTAATAGGACTGAAATTCCATTTTTAATTTTCCTTGTATTCCATAATTCTCTTCTCAGCAGTCCCTTAACAGGCTTCTTTCATGCATCAATGGCAGCTGAGAAACAAAAAGACCCAAAAACACCCAATTCCACAAATAGAGCACCCCAAACCAGCAGCTGCAGCAGCAGCATTGCTGTAAGCATCAACAGAGCTGGCTATACTTGAAAAAGTGTAGTACACTGGGAATAATTAATCTTATCAGTGGAAGAGCACTGTAATCAGTCTATGTGAGGACTTATTTAAATAATTCAAATTGCTGATAGGAAACAGTTTCAAAGTGTTTAGAAAAACTCAAGTTATGTAAAACGAGAGACTGCTTTGCCCTCTCGCTGTGACTGACAGCTTTTGAGTGGAGCCCTGTGAATGGTGGCACGCATCTCCCCCCTCTCTCACAGGCTTCTAGGCAGTACAAAATCTCTTTAGCTTACTCCGTTAGGGCCCTGGTCGCTCCCTATAGTTTGCATTACAGGCACATTTGGCAGCCGTGGTAAAAGAGCTACAAACTAATGAAGCAGGCACCATATGTTAGTTTCCTAAAATAAGGTGCCGCTGCAACAGTGGGAGAGACATCTGCTCTAGGCTCTCTGCTTCTCAAACACAACTACGCTGTCCACTTGAAGTCAGAGAGACCGGTCCCACGGGGCAGCGAGCGCTGCAGCCATGAGGCCAGCGCAGACCCTCACAACAAGCAGAAACCAGGGATGGCTTCTTCTTCCCATCTGCCCGTGGAAGAACCGGCCCCTTTCATGCTGAAGATAATGCCAACTGCAGCATTTGCTGGTCTACGATCAGTTCTTCCCAACAACATCCTGATGTGTGGTAGCCTCTTCACTCCCCAAAGCCCTCACTCAACCTCTGTGCGGCTGGCCAAATCTCTTGTTTTGCTGTTTGTTTCCTGTGCTGTACCTTAGCACACGTTGTTTGGAGAAATGGTGCGGCTAGGGCAGCTGGCACCACTATCCTGCCCACACACGTCCTGTCTACTCAGGGGAGCTCTGCCAGCACACACATAGGGCAGAGTGTGAGCAGACAGATGTGCTGCTAATCTGAAGAAGGCCCTAAACATTTGCTAGGGGGCCGTTTCATATAGGCAAGCAAGATTACTTGATCCAGTATGGTCTTCTTCTTCTTGGAGTCCGTTACTGAGGACAGCTGCATTTCACCCATTTTCTTCATCTTCTCATCCATATCGATCTTCTGCTCCAGCTTCTTTATCTCAGTTTTCAGGAGCTTGACGGTGTCCTCTTTGTGATGCTGCCTTGCCACTGCAGTTGCACAGGCTGAATGGATCGCAGTGATCCAGTTCTCGAGTTCCGTCTGGCTAGAGGTCTGAAGAGAAGGGAAGCAGGGAAAAGAAGTCAAGATCCTCTTTACAACTGATTGGAGATTAACAAACACAATTCCAAGGAGTTCCCTTTCCCTTTGATCTTAAGAATCAAAGCCTTAAATCCACTTACGAGAGAAGTAATAAAAGACCCTCATTCTTAAACAGGCCGTTTTTAGCGTAGCACCAGGCCTTCAGCACACAGAATTACACCTACATCTGCATTTTGCAGCTGTACAGTGTTCTCCAGCAAGTTCTTAGGAATTACCTTCCTTGTTCTACGCAGTGTTGCCGGAACTTGTAGCTCATCATTTAATGGCATTTTCTAAACTCTCAGTTCCTTAAAGCAGAAAATGCAGCAGTCTATGTGCTCTTCACAGTATGGAGAGCTTATTTGGCATGCAATGGTTAATAATAAATTAATGGCGTAAGACCTGACCATGATATCTATTACTGATTTTATTATGATGCAGACAGAGAAGCTTTCCCCTTCTGAAGATCCCAAAGCTCTCTGAAGATGACCCTATTACTATTAAAGTCAAGCTCATCATAATGTTAATGGCACTGGCACTGTCTCTTCCCAAGCTTGTGTACGATAGTTTGGGGAAAGGGGAGCTATTAGGCTGGGGCATGGGACACCATTACATTTTTCTGGAAGAGCAATATTCTGATTAGAGGCTTTTGACACAGAAAGAAAAATACTTCAAAGCATTCCTTTTCCAGACTTTCAAAATAAAACATAAATCTTCTCAGCCTTCTTAATAAACCTCAGTCCTTTTTACAGCACATTGTAAAACAAAATTTACAGCCAACTCAGGGTTGCAGCAGACTTGCTCTGAGAGTCAGCTTTTAGCAGTAATCATACCAGTATTTGGCTCATAGCTGAAAAAGTAGCAAGGTGCCAAACCACCTTGTTCTAATTAAACTTTCTGATGATACCTGCTCTATAAATAGGCAGCACAGTATGACTCCTCCAGTTGCTAGCATAGATGAAGAAGGTCATCCTCACTGCTCTCCTTGCAGTCACAATTAACAGCAAAGGCTGTGCTTTCCTGAAGCCAAGGAGAGATTCCCACAGAAGCACAACTCTGGAAATCACTTATGTCCAGACCAGAAATCGGGACGACGTTCCCCAGACTTCTGTGGGACAAAGTACGTGAAGCACACCTGTCCGAGAAGAACAGTACCTTCCCTCACTCAGATTAGGAGTCCTAAGCAGAAGACAGGGTCTACACCAAAACGTCTGCTCTTCTACTCCTGTTTTTCATGTCTTCTGTTGGCACCGTACAAAGAACGTTGACTAAATTGGGCAGGCTTCCTGCCCAGGTAGTACTACCAACAGGCCCTCATTTATAGATGGAGGCTTACAATGCCTTACCGCCAATGCTGAAGACATATTGAGCCCTCCTTGCCGAGGAGTTTCTGCTGAAATTAGAGAAATATTTGCAGAATGGGATATACTTTGCCTACAGTCAGATGGTGAAACTTAGCCCCTCCTAGAGGAGAGGGTACTACTGGAGTTGCAATGAGATGGTATGTTTTGTTAGCTCCTGGCAAAATCATAATAGCAAGAGGTCATATTTTTATTTTATTTTCAAATACTATCTGTATACCATTAGATTCAGTTTTCATCTGGGCTTCCTTGGGGGAGGGAAAAAGAAGAATCTGGAAAGGATTTTAGGAGCTGAAGACCCTTCTGGTAGATGAGTAGGCAAGGGGAATCACTCTGCTTCTCAACGGAACAGACCACATAAACAAGCTGCAAACATCTGATACGTAAGTATGTGGTGTCACAAGTTGCTCGAGCTCCTGGAAAATACATGTGACATCTGCAAGTAATGGATTTGTGTAGGCATGATAAGAACTGACTGAGCAAGGAATAATAGTGTAGGAGGTATGTGATGTCTCTAGGTGCAATGCAGTGGGAAGGCTTGTTACAAGATGTCCAATATCTGTACGCATCATAAAGTAACCTTATTTTTTTCCCTAACTATACAGTCTGCACAGAACCGAAATAGTTTTGTTCAAGTCTGTGGTGTCTTTTCAACAAAACCACTACTACAGCACTGTTATGTGGGGATGCACATGTATGACATTAGTAGTTAGGTAACACTGCTGAACAGCCACGCATGCGTGGGCTGCTCTGCGCACAGCAGAGCAAGCCCTACAGCACTGTCGCTCACACTTTATTTCCACCACTATGGCTGATCTCCCCAAATTCATCCCTTCTTTTTCTTCTGCTTCTGCGGCATTAGAGTTGCATGGGTTTCATGACAGAGCAGACTCATCAAGAAAAAAATTCCACAAGGCAATCTATATTATTGCTTTTCATTTGAAAAGGTTCATTTTTGCTCTTTCCCACAAAATTATGTAAAAATCTACCCATGACATAGTGACACAGGGATTTTAATGAGTAAGAAGGCTGTATGTTGCCACAAAAGAAAGGCACTGAATGTGACATTTTCACTATTTTGCATCTACTGGCATTAATTTTATGAGAATTAACTTGTTATTTTCTTGGAAAACAGCAAGGAAAAAAAATTACAACTTGTATTAGTAGACCAGGAGGAGGTGGTGTTTGATGGTATTTCAAATACATACTGAGACCACAAACACCATGCTTACTTCCTAGGTGAAGCTCTCAAGATGGCAAAATACATTTACCCTCTCCAAGAAAGGCAGGAAGTAAAAAGGGACAATGCAGTATTCTACTCTTAGGTAAGGAAGAATCAAACTGAGGCAGCAAAGAAGACAGTCCACAAAATAAAAAAATAATTAAAAAAAAATCAGTGTGCAATCAGATAGTCATTCTCTTCGATAAGTAAGCTAGCATCACCTCCTGAGTCTGCAAGGATTTTTATTTTACACTAGTTTGAGAATCTAGCCTCTTGTTTAAGACAGCTGAGAGGACCTATCAAGTAATTTTAAAGATTTGGTCTGGGATACTGTGGGGTGATGATGGGAGGGCATAGCCTACAACAGGGAAATTCTAGTTTAAGAAGGCAAGAAATTCTACATACACTGTCACTGGTAATGGAGATAAATAAATAAGGAATTCCCCCAGTTAAGAAAACTAAATCCAAAGAGGAGGAAATGGCACCATCTCAGCATAGGCTGGCAATTACAAATGAGAGCATTACACCTTGACTAGTGACAACTTGCAATAAGGAAGTGAAATGCCCCCCCTAAAAATCACTCAATAAAGCTGTAGTTACCAAAAAGAAAATTATTTTTAGTGAAATACATCAGTTAATGCTTGGTCTTTGATATTGAGTTCTGCATATTTATTCAATGAAAGTCAGACATTTCTATTTTCTGATTTAAAAACAAAACATAAAACCAACATTCCCAACATTCAGCGTACTGTCAAACAACAGCACAATGCTGACTGATGTCTGCATGAAGAGGGAACAACTGGACCCTGCACAGCCATCAGGAATGAAAAACACATCTGGAGTTTCAAACACCCCCTCACGCTCAAAATGCCTCTTGGTCATGTAAACCCCTTGAGCCTCTCTTCAAGGTCCCATCTTCAACATATGTCTCTTTCAAGACACAGAAATGTTACAGCAGTTAAGGCACTATTCTGTCCCCTAGATGGTAACTGGCCTGGACTGTGTGTGGTCTATAACCACGTTGCCAAACAATGCAAAATTCCCAATTTTTAGAGGGATGTAAGATTTTTTCTTAATTCTTACTTTGCACCAATCATCTATACAAACAGGGTCCTGTCAGGCAATAAAAAGAGCAGCTCTGACAGTGATTCATTCACATGTGGTGTTGGGTCTTTTGTCCGGCCTTTACAGAATCTATCGTGTCCTTCCTCTTGCACTGCCAGAGGAAAATCCCAGACCTACTGGAGTCAGCAGGATTTTTCTACTGATTTGAGTCAGAGTTAAGATGTCCTCCCTGGTCTGTGCGATGAAGGAGAGTGAGAAAAAGAATATAACTTTGCAAAACCCGCAACCCGAACCAACCTGAAAAAGGAAAGCATCCCCGAGGGAATTGCTGAGACAGAAAACAAAGTCCTTCTTGGGGTGTTCAGGTACTGCTTGCACTATGCTGTTTTCCACCCAGACGGCGTGCTTTGGGATGCTGTTGTGGTCAATGCCAGATCTGCCATCGGTCTCATAAAAAAACAACGTGCATCCTAAAAGAGACAAACAGATATTAGTAAGCAGCACATTGAAATGCAACAGTCACCCTGCATCTATTCAGTGCTAAAACTTGGGACTATAAACCATCCGTCAAACTGTCACGGGGGTGAGAGAGGATTTGTCAGGGCCTGTTCAGGCTGTCAGCCCCGCAGCAGAGTGCACCAGCAGCGGCCCAGCTGGCCCCACACACCACCAGCCTCACGGTGGATCCACCTGAATCCCAGCGGAGCCATTTTGTTTGCCCCATGACTGCTAAAACAGTGGTAGGTGTTAGCCGGGAAGGTCACAGGCAGTCATATACAGCCCTGGATGAGAAACGTGGTTAAAAATCCCTCTAGGGGGGTCGTCCACAGCCACCCTGTCCCGTGAGGGGACCGAAAAGAAGATGCAGGCTGTGAGGTGGCCCTGCTGGCCCTGCTGAGCAGCCATGGCCCCTGGCAAGCCTCAGCGCCCTGCCTCAGCCTCCTGCAGCTGCTGCTTACCGCAGTCCCTCGAAGGCAAAACTCGGGCTGCTTAATTACTGTATGCAGATGAATAACTGGAAGAAAAATGGACTGGAATGAGCTGTGCTCACTGAAAGACTGACGTACACACACACAAAAAAAAATCCTTATTGTACTGTAACGTTTCAGCTCTGACTCACAGCGACACGGACAAAAATAAAAACGAAAAACGCATTTTAGTCAAGGACAGCAAAGAACCTGCTGGTTTTACAGAATAATCTTTACAATTCCCTGCAAAAAAAAAAAAATTAAAAAACGTATAGCAAATCTGCAACCGTAGGGTCTCCTCTCCCTCCAACCTCCCAACGTAATCTACAATTGTTTAAAACTGAAACTGGCACATTGTTTCTCTGCCACTGGAAGCAGCCCTCTTGGTGCTAAGTGATGCCCTGTTACCCAGCCTCTCAGAAAACTATTTGCAGACAAACAATAGCAGCTGTTGACTTCAAAGCTGTATTTAAATACTAACATCATTAAGGCACAGCAATCTAAGGAGCAAACACTCAACCCGAGTCAAAGCACTTTAAAATAACCTCGCCTCTCTGCTCATCCTTCCCCTTTCTCCTCCCAGATGTCCCTTTGTGTGCCTGCCCCTCACAGCAAGACCTTCCTGCCATGGGGCCCACTCCCAGGAGAACAGGGCTTCCCCCTGCCTTCCAACCTCAGCCTCTCCCCTTTTGTTTCCCCAGTTTCTCCAACCACTGCATGAAGAGTTGGCGCATACCGTTTTTGCTGGGTTTAAAATAGCACCACAAATGCTCTGCGTGAATGACAGGACTTTAACCAAAGCTTCTCGGGTAATCCCACCCATAGACATGGCCTGCTGCTCTGCCTCCCTCAAATGGCGGAGGAGGTCTGTCGCAGCAGATGAGAGCCAGGCCAGGCCCAATACTGCAAGCTTTGCTTCCCATTTTGTTGCAGAGGCAGCTACATAAAGATCGATTAGAGGCTGCAAAAATTCAGAGGGAAAAGGCTTTGTGTCCTGGGAAGCCAAGGAGGCCCGCAGGGAGGCTGGGTGCCAAGGGCTGGAGCGGCTGGCCACTGCTACATAGCAGATGAGTGACAGAGCCGTAGCCAAAGTCTCCAAAGTCACAAGCCAGCCTTGGCAACCAAACCACAGCCTCCTGAGCACACTCCCGATGTGTTGTAACTCACTGAGTGCTTGTATTCTTCAAGCACATAGAGGCATCAGAGAACAAGGCACCAACGGCGCTGAGCACAACAGGAACACACACGGTGACAGAGCCCCTGCGTGCACGTGTGCCAGCAGCTCCTGTCATCGCCAGAAACCTGCATTAACACCTACGTGCTGGCTGCACTGCACGCAGGTGTTCAGTTCGTCAACAAGCCATCAGAGAAGCCATCCCAGACGATAACAACAGGACCCCCAGGCATGAACTCCATTTCAGTGCAGCACTGTCACGTGTCTTTGACTACACGCATGCCATAATGCAAGCATGTCAACAGCTATCAAATAAAACACTCCTCTGAAAAATCAGGACTATTTCCTCCTTTCCTGCTACTAATTATACTGAAGCTCACGATGGCTTTTTTTAGGAGCCTAGGCTATTGATTTCTTCCACTGCTGTAATACCCATCCCACAGGACAACGCGGACACCCGTCTGAGTAAACACTCGCTCGTTTGCTCTGTACCTTTCAGGGAAACCCAGTAGTGCTTCCACTTCCTGCGCGTGGCCGACTCCACTTTCTTATTCTTTTTGTGCACCAGAAAGTTTTTCACTGCCAGAGCGCCGGCTTTCCGTACCGTGCCCTGGGCAGCTGTCAGGAGGATGTCGGACTGCCCCGGGGAGCTGAGGGTGCCGCTGCTCTGCTCGTCGCTGAGGGCAGAGCCGGCCTCCTCCAGGTTTTCACTGTTGGTGGTGCTCATCTCCAGCTCCCGTCGGAAGTTCTCGTACACCCCCTGGCGAAGCCCGTCGCCCGTCGAGCTGCTCCCGCTGTCGCTGCCGATGAAGGCCCGGCTGGCCGTCGGCGAGTAGCTGGAGTTGGTGGCATTGGAGCGCCTGGACAGGAGGTCGGTATCGGTGGCTGCTCCCTCGATCCCGCTGTCGGTGAACTCGCTCCCCTCACCTGCGTTCACGTCCTGGTTGTAAGAGAGACACAGCATGAGATGAAGAGCGTGCCACCCGGCCAAGCTCGGCCTTGTGGAGACACAAACAGAACCCGAAATTCACAGGTCACACCACACTTCATCACACCCCTAGTTTGTCTGGCACTGGAAGTGCCTCACATCTTTCTTCTCAAGACCAACAACTGGAAGAGAAGTTAAGGTCGGCAGAACTTCGAGCACAGTTTAAGAAAGACCAAACACACAAGCGCGATTGCAGGTAGCGCCTCTTCGGCCTTAGCATTTTCGAATACAACACGCAGCGTCATTTGTTTACATTAGGCTAAGATAGCAGTGCTAAAGGTTTTGCAAAAGGAGAACATATGGTAGCAGAAACTGGCAGTGTCGAGAAAAGCAGCAGTCAACCTACGCATTTTGAAAAGAAAACATTGATATTGTACAGTCACACCTACAGCTGAAGATACATTTTGGACATCCTAAGACTGTCATTTCCAAATTATATAATTACAAAGGTACTTTTTTTTTCTCCTAAGAAGTTAACACATCTGAAATTATTTCTGTTTTATTTCTGCATCCCAAATCCTGACGATGAGCAATAATCCTGTTGTGATAGACCCTGCAAAAATACCGCAACAGAAGACAGCTCCTGGTCCCCACAAACTTGCAGTTGAAAGACAGAAGAAACAAAAATCTGATTGTCTTAAGCAACAAAGGAAATGACACAACTGAATTTGGGTTTTGAAAGGCTGTGCACAGGTGGCTTAGCTTGCCCGATGCAACACGGCTTTTGCCCAAAAGGGGACTTTAAGGGACCTTGTAACAGTTCAGTAGCCAGGGACAAGCAGCCCAGACTGAGAACAGCGGCCTAACTACTACCATCTCAGCACCCAATGGCATTTATGGCAGCTTTTGAAGGAGGACAAATAAAGGCCAAGACCTGTAGGTGGAGACAAATATCCTGTGGTTGATATTCGGGAGAAGAGGGACCCAGGGAAGAAAACGCAAAGAAGTGAGAAACAGCCAAAACAACAGGAATTTCAGCCTCTACCACTCCTACAAAAGAGGCTAGTGCTCAATTTACAAGTTAAAAACAAAACAAAACAAAATAGGGAGACTGCAAAGAGGTGGCAGATTGCATTATTTAACTTGAGAGAAAACAAACTTCTAGGTGTTGACTTGAGCAGAAGTCTTCTACAGATCCAAGAGCAGCTCTGCAGAAACCAAGAAATCCTCCACCAAACTCTGAAATCTTTCTCCTGTGGAGCAAGAGCTGGATGAGGAAACTTCAGGGAGAGGGGAGGCGTGTTTCTGAATTTGACTAACTTATACGGCATTAATTTGTAACGGATGGGCTAGTTCTTTATAAACACTACCTCTCCAGGGAGACCTGGAGTCCAGCTGGAAGAATAACCACTTCCTTCCCCACTCAATGAGCACAGTTATCCTAGTCAATCTGGTTATTTAATGCAACACATAGAGATAGACAAGCTGTTCTGGACAGGCCAATATTCCTCTACTCCCACTGCATGTGAATGAGTTGAGCAGGGCTTCCCGTAAGCGCAGTCATCTGCCCGTACAGAGCAGTTTTCACAAACAGGCATTTTTTCCTGCTGTTCCACTACACTTGCTTTTTGGAAGCCAATTATCTTCCCATTTCTTGCAGCACTGCAAACAAGGGATATTTGGAGAGGGAAACGGGTGCTGCTCAGAAACCAAAGTTTACAAAACACTGCCACGAGTGAATTTTTGCACCCCATCGCAAAAAGCTGGATGGTGCAACTTCCGATGACAGCACTCCTTATGAGACCCCGGAGGTGAGGAGCCAGGACTGGCACGGGTGCTCTATACCCATACACCTCGAGCAATGTCCCCTCTGCCAGCACAGCTACATTGGTGTAACAACAGAGCGCCAAAGAACTGATCCAGATGCCCCATACTTACTGGAATAGTTAGTCAGATAAAATGACTGGCTTTTGCATTTATTTTCTGGAACCTTTTTCTCTGATATTTTTTGAAAGGGAAAATGTGTGTCACTCATATAGCACAAACAAGTTTGCATGCTGCAGGGAACGGTATGTAACTGTGGCAACAAACATTATTTGAGGTTTTTGAGATTTTTATTTTAGGTAAATGACTTAATAAATATACAATCTGTCTCGTAATTATTGTATCCGTTTGGTAGAAAAAGTACAGAGCTGATTCCAAAATTTCATCCAATGTAACTTTTAGGAAGCATATCTCATGCTTTAACTAACATTACTTGGTTTAAAGAAATAATGAGGCACTAAAACAGACCACCAACACCACCAACTTAGAGGAGATAGGACTTGTAATACTGCTCACCAATGCACGCACAAAACTTTGTTGATGATCTTTAGCAGATACAGTTAATTTTTTCCAAAGCAGAAGTGTACCCAGAGGTGTTTAAGCAGAGATCTGCAATGCAGGCTCTCAAGATTCCTTGAGCCCAGCATGACACAGCCTTCTTGTGTAACCTTGATGAGACACAGCGTTCATCGCCTCAGTTTCCCTGTCCGTAAATGGGAACTATCATCAGTAACTGATGCAAGGGCATAACAGCCTATTATTTGTAGAAAAAATGTGAGGATGGAAAACTCAGAGTGAATGTTATATATGCTCATAAGCTTAAATTTTACCACATATTGCAAAAAGCTTTATGATTGTTATCATAATGAAAGCAATATGTTGGATGTGTCGAAAGATATTTTCAGCCTAATGCTGCAGTCCTGCCCCTAATCTTCCTGTGCTTGCTGCACTCCCCTTTCCCCTCTGAAATATCCTGTTATCAAAGATTTCTAGCCATCTGATTCAAGCCCTTTGGTGGGAGGAGGGTCTGGCTACACAGAGGTCAGCAGAATGGTTCAAAACTTACAGCCTGCTAATATTGTTCGTGCTCATGAATTATGAAATGCAGCATTCACTGAGATTAGCACTTTAGGAAGTCTGCTGTATGAGATGATTGGTCTACGGGTTAGTAGGGTTAAGAGCATTCATTACACAGGTCTTTGACTTCTGAGTTCCTGCTGTAATGTCAGCTAGTTCTCATCAGAGGCTATGAAAAGCTCTCAAGGAGCAGTTTGCATCTGCTGTGGCCGTCTCACAGTGCTGTAATCTGCACACTGAAGGGCATTCAATTAGGAGTTCAGCAGAAAGTACAGAGGTTCAGTATTGTGCTGCTGCAGAAACGTGCTGAGGCTAAATGGATCACACTCCCCAGACTAGCAATAAACCTTAGCGGGTTTGACTAACACCTCACTGGGGGCACACGATTATTCCCCCAAACTTTCCAACGAGGATGCCTGAAGTTGAGCATCCAGCTGGCACCGTCAGCGGCACGATGCCCTGCCTACGAGACTGATGTGGGTACAGGCCCCAAGCTTTGGGGTTCAGCCTTCCGTACCTCCTGACATGGCCACCGGGCTACTGCCCAGACGCAAAGCGAGCGTTGTGTAACCTCGACGAGACCTATTTAAAAATTACTCACGCTTCCTGCTCAGCGTCTCAAGGAGCCCCGCGGGCGATGTCCACGTCTCCTCTGAGGAAGACTTATTACTGTTCCAGGTCCGTGATGGGATGTGCCACAGAGGCTTGCTAACGAAAGAGGCATTTCACTCCTAGACAGAAGGAGTTCCCAGGTAAAGCTTCCCAAGGCTGACAGCTACAGCCACGGCTCAGCCTTCATTGCTCACCTCCCTGGCTCCTGCCCAGGCCCTCCGCTATGCCCCGGCAGGATGCAGACTGGCGTGCGCCAGGCACATTACAGGGGCTGGGAGACAGACGAAGATGGCAGAATGCACATTTATGAAGCCTGGAGTTTCGGACATTATACACAGAATATAACAAATCACCAGCAAATTACCCTGGACTTATAATAGCTATCATCGAGGGGCTCCGTTTCATTTCACTAGTTAAAAAAAATACGTATTATTCAACTCCATGTAAGATTCAGGACACCGGATCCGACATTTTGCACCTCAGCAGAGACCTTGTGTTTCATATTTTCAGCCTGGCAAACAGCTGTTTCCACACAGAGGAATACTTTTGCCCAGAGAGACTATCACACGAACCAAATGCAAGAGTGGAACTAAAATCTGTGCTGTCCCGCTTAGCCTTCCCACTGCTGTTTACCTAGCTTCGGGCCTGGGAGGGCAAGAGGGCAAAGCAAGGGGGAGGTGGAAATCATTAAATTGGTCACACGAAGTAGAAAACATGCAGCAAAGAACAGAAAGTGTATTTCCTCCGAGACAGAGAGATCTGGGAAGTCGTGGGAACAGCAGCTCCTGGGATTCTGCATACAGAACAGGTCTCAGTCCACGAAGACGATAAACTGAATAAACAGGGGCTTTGTCCCTTTGATATAAGATGGCTCTATGGGAAGCGGGGAGAAAGTAGCATAAAGACCCCTGGCTGAAGAAGGGAACTAAACAGGATCTAGTGACTGTGCTGCCCTGTGCAAGTGCCTCAACGGGGAGGCAGTAAGCACTAAAACAGCTTCCACCGGGATCCTGCAACCCTGCAGCGGGTGAAGATGATGGAGCAGTGGTACCATTTCTCACAGACAGTGCTCTCATATTGCATGTAAATGTCCCAAGCCTAAGAAAAGAGCTTCAGCAGACAGTAACTGAGGGAAGAGAAGGAAAAGGTGGATGCCCTACGCCAGGAGATACACCACAGAATTAAGAACCAGAGACAGACTGAATGCTGTCATTGTTACTAACAGTGCAACGAGGTCCAGCAAAAAGGCTACGTGCCAGAACGGCCAAAACAGCCCTAATAGCATTCGAGCCTAATGAAGTGTAAATATCACAGCCCCATCAAATGCAGAGAACAATTTAACTGATAAATCAATTGGGTAAAACATCAGTGAAAATATTAGCAATGCTTATCTGTTTTTTTCTCACACTGGGTTTCGTGCAAAGCAAGCTACTGGGGAAGAAAACTGTAACATAAGCTACACTAAGCTAATGTAGTTGGTGCTCTACCTCTCTACCTCCTGCACACCCATGCAATGAGTACCTCTGCTTGTCCATTATGGTCACATTTGTTAAAAAAATCTTGCTAGATTTAGAAGATATTTAAAAAAAAAAACCACTTTGATTTAGGGAAAAAAAAATATCTACTTTCAGCAAGCAGGGACTGGGAGAAAAGTTTTGGGGCAGGTTCCAAGAGTCTTTGTACCCTCTTCGAAGACATCTGGTAGTGGCCTCAGCTAGCAAGAGAGCCCTGGGTGGGATAAGCCTTGCCCAGCTCTCTGGTTGACGACTCGACACATGCAGAGAGTGCTTACAGTAGCTAGGCACTTACCAAGCTTCCCACCAACAGCACTGTGACATACACTATTAAAATGGTTTTGTGAATCACTTTCTCCTGCTTAACTGGCAGCAGATCCACGGACACTTTAGGCACATTGGACTGATTTAGTGGGAAGACTCTTGCAACATTAATATAAAGAGTTCCTGATGTGGATAACAATTCCTTCTAAATTACCCATTAGATTGAAGGTACTGGTTAGTAAAAGGCGACTGATTTTCTTGGAAGGGGCTCCCCCCAAGAGGACAAAAATTGTCTGTTCCCCGTCCTGTTTAGCAACAGAGCAATGAGGTGTTGACATTCAGCAGCATCCTGAAATTGCACATAACCTGTCTGGTTGCTGGTTATGCAAGCACCACCGAATGCATTTAAAATAGAATGGGTAAGCAACCTGATGGTTTGCATGCTTTTATGTGCCTGGTGTCTCTTTGAAGCTCCTATAGAGAAGAAGATTGTCCTGATACTGCCTTTCCTTTCTTTTCAGTGCTAACTCTACCATCATTTGTTGGTTAAGGTGTTCAGCTACAGTACAATTTGTTCCAAATCAAAATGAATTTCTTTCCCCAGACTTACTTGAACACCTGGTAATAAATACACGAGAAGACTTATCTGTCTTGAAAAGAGTCAAAACATTACACGAAGCAGAGAGAAATCAAATTTCATTGAAAGCTGAGAGGGAGAGATGGTTTTAAAGCTGCCATGGAGAAACACAGAAGCAACTCCAAAGCTTGTTCTGTCTGGAGGAACACCATTCTGCAGGCTGCTACAAACTCACTGTATCGTGTCCACTAATTCACTGTAAATCTGATGGATTATAATGACTGCTAATGCAGTAACGAACAAAAGAGAAAGACAGTCTTCCTTGGAAAGACAGACATGGTACTGGGTGCCAGGCACCCAGCAGATACTCAGATATAGGAAGGGTGTGCATCCAATCTATCAAGCGTCTGTCAACCCCATTTCCTTTGCAGGCAGCTCTGACTGATACATGGCCATCACCTCAGTATTACACGTGGCTCCGTGGCTCCACGTTAAGCTATTGCATTAGCTTGGTGCCTCCAACACGGGGGCTGAGAACATTTTTGGTTCACTGACCTCCCAGGTATTTTCCAGTTGACATGGAACAACTTTACCCTTCTCTCCGAGGTACTCTGCAGAGCTCTTCACCGACTCAGGACAACACTGTGGCATCAGTCTGCAACCTGCCCGTAACTGCAGGGGGAGTTTTACATCCCTAGAAGCTAAAGTACTGGGGACAGGGAATGGGGAGGATGTTTTCATTTTACTTTTTAATAACATGAGAGAAATCCAAGCCTGTGAGATAATGCGCAGTTAAAGGACAGCAGACCCCTTAGCAGGAAACGGCACGAAGCACTACCACGGGACCTGAGCAAAACAGCTTTTGCCTGGCTTTAGCACTGACTATTATAAAGTAGTTAATACCATGAATGAGAATCAAGCCATAGTACAGCAAAGCCTCTTGCAGTGTGGTCCCTGCACGCAAAACCTTGCAGTGCAGCTCCTGACACCTGCGCAGGTTTGGGGTGGAAGCCTGCCTTCCATCACCCCGCAGTGGGAGGAAGTCTCACAGTTCATCTCAGTGCTTAATCCCTCTGTTCCCAAATGCTATGCTGAGGACCCCCCAAAACTTACCTTGCTTTCATCCCAGTGGACCACCCAGATGAAGAAAGTTTCTGGAGGAATTGCACTAACCGTAAACTAATGCAAGCAGCCTAACCGTGCTCAAGTTAAATAAATGGCCACATGCCTAGCCAAAATCCTCGAAGTAAAATACAGGGTTAGGTTACTTTTTGTTCACTCGGTGCCAAGAAGAGGCAGTTCTCTCTGAGAAATGCAGCAGAGGGGGGAGAAGTGGGAAAGAGGGGAAGCTGCTAGAACAGCAACTTGAAATCAAAGCCTATCATCCAGGAGGTGTTCACCTGAACAGCCAAGTAACTGAAGAGAGCAGGGAAACGTCTGCCACCTGGGATGACAACCAGTCACAGGATCGCATGCTGGAGCACTCTGAAAAGAAACGTTTCAATGCAGCACTTCACTGGAAAGGATCACTGCTGCAAATTGCATCCATCTAAGTAAGCACAGCCCAGCAAACAGGCAGCTGGGACAACCTGTCTGTGATTTTCGAGTGGAAAGTACTCGAAACTAAAAACATGCAGAATATATAGTTTTACAGAGAGTACAATTACAGCCAGTGGTACAAGCACTTCAAATGTTTAAATGACAAATTCCCACTGTTTAAAAAAGACGACTGAATGGAGCTGGATCAGATATCAGGACTGCTAATTTGCTTTCCATTGGCTCCAGACCAAGAGCCAAGAAAGAAAAACAAATTAAGATCTTCGAAAGAGTATCAAAATATTTGCCAACAGAGACCGTAACACTCATTTTCACATGCTCCTTTCCTTGACAATACCGGGGCAGAGTTGCGTGCTCCGAAGGGAGTGCCTGCTGTTTGCTTTAAAATCTCCTGAACAGGCAATACCTGCTCTAATGTCATCCATCTGGGAATGGCAGGGCAGCTCCGAAGCCTTCTATTCAAGCTTTCCTCCACGCTCAAGCTGAAGGCGCTTCCAGTTAGCCAGGCTATAAAGGGCCCATTTGGTGGAGCCAAATGGCTCTGGTCATTCAGAGGCACTGAGGACTCCAGCACGGGCTGCCGCGTGCCCCACACTGGGATCAGCCGGACCAGCAATGTGGATCACAAGCTGTCTGTGCTGGCATGAACTTGAGCTGCCTCCAGAAGCAGGGGATACCCCCTTCCCCTCCAGCCCTAATCGCACCCCTTCCCTCGAGCTGGTGCCCTGTGGCTGGCAGCTGAGAACGGGGATGCTGGCTGTTCATCAGGGGGCTCGGCACAGTTACTGGCTGCCTGGTGCTCTCTGGTGGGATTCAGCCCCTAAATCACCTGATCCAGACCATCCGACTCGAGGACCTCTGGCTTTTTGGGATTTGGAGGGGTGCTCAGGCTGTATTTGAGACCTCATTTCCACAACCTCAGCCTGGAAAGCACTACGGGACCGCACAAACAGCGGCTGGAAACAGCAAGACGCAGGCTGCAACAGAGAAACAGTAACATCTTACTTTTAGGCACTTATTAAACGGCGTGTTGTTAATTATAATTTAATGATACATGACTTTACCACAGCCTGACTGTCTGTCTTTGACTCCATCTGGAGTCAAATGACTAAGATTAAATTATTTGGGTCAATCTGATTAAGAATCATATTTACATTGAAAATAGCTGTCTTTTCCAAACTCCAGACTGAAACGTACAGAATTACTTTAATTGGAGCAGAGCTGCTGGAGATACTCTGTTTGGAAAAGTGATGACCAAGGAGGGCTATAACAGGAGGCTGTAAGGTCACTAATGTTATGTAGAGAGCGAACAGGATGCGGGGGAAGCCAAAAGCAGAAAATGATTTCAAAAAAGAGAAGTCATGGGGGACAGGTCAATCTGACAGTCTTGGATGCATTCCTCACTCAGGAAGCCTCAAATTGCTAATTTTCTGGGATCAGGAAGAATGCCCTCAAGGAAAGTTCACTCTGTACTCTCCCAGTTTCTTTCTTTCCCTTTCTGAGCACTTGGTGTTTGGGGAACGAGATATAGGGCTGGACAGAGCTTGACCCAGTGTGGTCCTTTTACATTTTGAGGCTACACCCTCCATGCCACAAAACCATTTGTGAAGAAGTTTCACACAACTTACACAGAAAAGTATCAGCTCTCTGGAGTTTAGCCATCCTGCAGAATGCAAAGAAACACTATAATCTGTTATAAAATTCCCTGAGATGGTAAAAAAAAAAAAAAAATCAACTGGAAAGATACCCTGAATTATTTTTAGATTGGCTTCTGTCTATGTCCTAATCTAATTCCCACAAAAGCCTTGTTTTCATCCCCTGCATATTCTGCAAAACTTTTTATACAGATTTTTTTTTTTAAGGCTTGATATCCCAAGTTCCTCCAGGTTACCTACTGACGCCTAAAAATAGTAATAAAAATGAAAATCTTTAAAGGGCGGGATTTAGTGCACCAAGGACATAATCGGGCTGGCACTGAAAAGCTCGCAGTTTCCAAGTCAGAAAGGAAGTTTGTTCCCTCTCCCCGTCTCCAGCTCACAACAAATGCTGGACCAAAGACACGGTAAAGAACATTTGCTTTCCCTGCAGAGTTGACGAACATCTTGCTGGTCCTTCTCAAATGTTATGTGAAAAACCTGGACTGCACCGTGGTACTGCTGATGTTCAGCATTGTACTGTGTTCAGTTTTGGGCCCCTCGCTACAGGAAGGACGTTGAGGTGCTCGAGAGAGTCCAGAGAAGGGCGATGAGGCTGGTGAGGGGTCTGGAGAACAAGTCTTAGGAGGAGCGGCTGAGGGAGCTGGGCTTGTTCAGCCTGGAGAAGAGGAGGCTCAGGGGCGACCTTATCGCTCTCTACAGGTACCTTAAAGGAGGCTGTAGCGAGGTGGGGGTTGGTCTGTTCTCCCACGTGCCTGGTGACAGGACGAGGGGGAATGGGCGAAAGTTGCGCCAGGGGAGTTTTAGGTTGGATGTTAGGAAGAACTTCTTTACCGAAAGGGTTATTAAGCATTGGAACGGGCTGCCCAGGGAGGTGGTGGAGTCACCATCCCTGGAGGTCTTTAAAAGACGTTTAGATGTAGAGCTTAGCAATATGGTTTAGTGGAGTACTTAGTGTTAGGTCGGAGGTTGGACTCGATGATCTTGAGGTCTCTTCCAACCTAGAAATCTGTGTCTGTGTCTGTGTTGCAGCTGAGCTTTGCATAGGAGAGCACAGGCTGGGCTCTAAAGCTCAGTGAGGAACAAGCCACCAGAGAGGACAAAGGCCAGCCTTCTTGGGCATAAAGTGGTCCAGCAAGCAGAAATGCTTTGGCCATCAGGTTTGTTTGGATTTTAGTGCACACAGAAGACACACTATGCTCTAAAGGCAGCTTGTAAAACACCGTCACTCCCCCCAGAAAAGACAGTCCACCTGTAGCTTCGGACCTACTAAGGTCTTCTCCTAACAGGTCAACTGCAAAGCAAATACCAGTGCTGAAAGACCATGGAGGTCTCAGGCTTTGGTGGCAACTGCCACCAAAAGATGCCTTCACCTGGCTGTACTCATAGCAAAGTTTGAGATGTTGAAAGAATGTTATGCCTTATGTAAGGCTGGATACCCCCGTTCAACGGTCAAGAGAAAAGAGCAGTCAGAAATTGTCCACAGAGGGGAATGTGGAATAAGTAGGTGGCACGATGGGCTTGGAAGTGGCACCAAACCTTATCTCAAGGTTTCCTTTCCCCTAATTCCCCTAACAAGACTTTAATTGGGGCTCTTAACAGGAGGGGAGCATGAGGTTACATTTCTCTCTGAACATCCTCCGGAAGGAGGAGGGAGTCTCCAGCAGGCAGATGTTTAGCTGCAAGCAGGACACAACAGAGCCATTTCACAAAAAATCTGGATCCCAACAAGCAGACTGTAGGATCCCGGGGATCTCACAACCCACAGCCAGAACAAGCCGTATCCAACAGGAGTTTGTCTCCCTTCAAGCAAAAACGGGTGAAAATGTCAGCCAATTAAGCTGTTTCCACCTACATCACATCAGCTCCAAAAGCCAAGCAGGATCCCAGCAGAGCTCTACGGGAAGTCTCGCTTCAGCAGATCTGAACCCTGAATGTTAAAATGTTACGAAAAACAGAACTGCGTGGGTGCCCCAAAGCCACTCTGTGAATATTAATCGCTCGTGCACATTGAATATAATCGTCTCTCCAGCATTATAAGGCTTTCCTTCTCAATTAGTGGAAAGTGACTCCCACAGCTCAATTTAAGGTTTAAATTTGGAAGGAAGAAATTTTCTTTTTTCTTTTTTTTTTTCCCTCCTTTAATGTAAACCATGTACTTGTAAAGAACTGATGGATAAGGCATTATACCAACATACGTACAGCTCTGACTACAGCACCGCCTTTCTGTGATGCAGTCAAGGGTTTGCCTTCCAGCAGCACTGGTCAGCACTCCACAAGATTTAGAAGCTACTGGTAACTGTTACACAACATTTAGCTGTTAGAGAAAATACGATGATGTACATAGAGCTGAACGGGTACGTAACATTGGATGGATTCAGGAATCACACATTGCTGTGGTATCAAACTCACCCTGTGCTCGGTGTCTTCTGCTCTCATTGGACCTCGTTGGCACCTCCCAAAAGGTACCTACAAGTTGCCATCAGGACCTTCTAGCACTTCTAGCACCAGGGCAGGTTAGACTGAAAAATCATGCAATTATCCCACCTATGACTTTCCAAAAACTGGGAAAAAAAAAAACCACTGGCAATTACAAACCTAAATTCTTGTGAGGTTGGGCAACAGTGACCAGGCCATAAACCACCAACCTGGCTACGAGGCTCAATTAAGTGACTTTGAACAAGGGAGCTACCTCCGCACTTTTAAATAACACAGGAGCAATGACAGGTCACTAGCCTGGAGGCCAAGATGAAGAACTGACTGTCTACAACATATTGCATTTGGCCCTGGGTCACCTTTGTGTGTGCCCTTCTGGCCCTAGAAACATACCTATTATTTTGTGGGGTGTGGGGTGGCGGGAGGCAGTTCAAAATGCTGGAAATAATGTGAAAGTTTTGCCTCAGTCCACTGAATTGTTTTTATAGCACAAAATGTTTTACAGCACGAGGACGCATATGGCAGGTTCTGGGGCAATGCTCAAAGGGGGCATCAAAAGCGTGAAGCCCATTGAGGAAGCGTTGGAAGACCAGGAAGGACAGAGAGAGGCAAAATTCCCCAAGCTGTGCCCAAGTACCAGCTGGCACAGTCAGGCCATCGGATCTATGCCTCAGCTTTCCACCTGCACGCTAGGGGAGCCTTCACCCTCTTCACACCAGTGGTGTCACGTAAAGATGAGTGGATGTTTTTGGACTGGGGACCTGGTACAAGGACAGGTTGGTGGCTTCCCTCCTCTCACCCTATCCAAAAAGCCACTTAATCAGGGTCACCAAGGAACTCGTCCTTTGATTTTGTGTGCAAATTTGGACTTCCTTTTCACTCTGTCTATCAAACATGTAATAACAGTCATTTCCCTGTGCTCGCTAAAGGCAGGTTTGGGCTAACATGACTTCACCGCTGACAAGTATCTTATACTTACTGTATGCTGCTAGGATTAAAGACTTGGAAGGAATTTGGACCTTTCCAAAGCTTTAATTTTGTTGATTTTATTTGTGGTAATGACCAGTGCCGAGACTCCTTACAGCCACCATCTCCGGGCTCAGGAGCTGCACCTAGAGAAACCAGCCCACAAAGTGATTTCCCTGGGTACAGCTGAGACCTCACAAAACGGCATGCAAATTCCAGACTTTCACTAAATGCCTCAGAGGAATCTTCTTAATGGCAGGAAAGACACCAAGAAGAAAAATAAATGTTTCACTATACACAAGCGACACTGCTCTTTTTCTCAAACACACTTGAAAGAGGGCTGGAGGCAGCAGTTGCACCCAGCAATCTTCCTGAAAGCTGTTACATTCAGGACTTCCAAACAACATCTTCCTTTTGTTGTTGTTCTCCTCCTGCTTTTTATCCTGCGCTGCCTTGATGGAGCACCAAAGGGCTTCTGCGCTCACGCTGTTAAAAATACCTCCAAAAAATAAAGAGCTGATTTGGAAGTACAAAGCTGCTGTTGTGGGACGCTGCAGCATCTGTTTCGGCATGTCGTCTTTATATTTAGAAGCAGCCTATCTCCGCAGATCAAGCGCAGCCGGTAAGTCACTCAGCAGCCCCTTCCCAGCAGCTCTCACAAGTCGCTGCCAGCCGACGTCCCCCCTCCAGCTGCTGGGGGGCTCCCCTCGCCCTCCCGCAGCCCTCCGCACCTCCACTTGCGCCCGCCTGACTCCCTGCATCTCTGGCGCTGGTGTCCTGCCAAAAGCTCAGCCCGGCGGCGGGACGCAAGCCTGCCGGCCTCCGACCTCGATGCAACGTGCTGCTTTTTCCTTTTCTGGGTCACGGTGCGTACACCGCGCGGCATCTGTACGAGAACGTGCCATAAAATCCGGGGAAGCCAGCGAAGCGTGCGATCCAGTGCACAGCTCTGACCCGTCGGTGCCCCCCAGCCGTGTTTCTGAGCAGATGCCCGCAGCTAGAAAATAGTTGACGTGAAAAATGCCACAGCCAGCCTCTGCCATGAGGCAGCCGGACCGCTGCTCCGAGGAGGCTCAGCTAGCAAGCCAAACGCACTCAAAACGAGTGCAATATTCCTGCAAAGCGGCTGCTCCACGTGACTTGTACAGGTGGATGGGATTTGCAACCTTTTTTCCCAGCCCCTCTAAGAGCAGTCTGCCACTTGGTGTAAGCAGAATTGCTGTGTGCAGCACCAGGCAGCGCTGTGTAACTCGACCAGGCAGAGCACAGCCAAGAAAAGCAGGGCAAAACACAATACAGACCTCACAGCAGCCGTCAGAGTTAAAGGTCAGAGGAATGGTATTTGGAGGGCAGGAGGTGCAGCAGATAGAGGAGCTCAGCTTGGCTCTGTGCTGCCTGTTAATGGATGAAGGCTGTGACGTCCTCCCTGCCTAGGAGAAGCAGCATCTTCTCCATACACCCCCCCTCATTTTTCAGTCTACAGCAGGTAAGCACAGCAGCTTGCAGGACCGGCAGCCTCCTCCAAGGGGACAGCAATGTTTCTGGGTGATGCTTTGCACAGATGAGAACACCGGGTAATGAGAGGAGTGAAATTTCAGCTCAGTGAGCGTTTACGGTGGAAGGGGGGAGAAATGCTCACAGGTTTCTCCTTCGCTTCCACCCCTGAGAGCTGAGTGCGTGCATGCGTGCACGAAGCGGGGGGAGACAGGGTAGGGAGGGCACAGAGAGGAGAAACAACACGTGTGAGCTCCACAAGTAGTGTGATCGGTTTTGGCAGCTACTCTGAAAAAAAAAAGGCACCGTCAGCGCTGTAAAACACACAGGAAAATCTTTAGTGGCAAATGCAGATTTATCTTCTCCAGAGACTGCACAGAGTGCAAAAGGCCCATGCAGAGCTGCAGAGAAGGAACGGAGCGCTGACGTGATCAAGCCACCTCCTGCAACTGGTTCAGCTCCCTCCTGGACACAGTCCCCTCCGTTGCCCCTTCCTGGAAAGGGGGTGTTGGATGAAAACAGTGCCTGGAAGAGCCTTTACCTACAGAAACAGCTTAGCAAATGCCGCACGCTTCCACATCACAGAGAACAGAAGAGCCTTACCTGAGTAGTTTTCGCCCTCCTGCCTTGCATGCTGTTACTATGGCTGATCTGCGGGTTGGTGGCCCCTTCGGAAAGGCAGTGGGACTTCCTGCAGGGCAGCGTGTTGTAATTGCTGTAGGAGGGCGCATCTTCGGCAGCGCCCGACGCCATCTTATGGCCGCCGATATCCGGGATGTCGGACACCAAATTCCGGCAGTACCCTCCGAAGGCATTGCGCGGGCCTCCGTTTATGGCAGCACTTGGGGTTTTGGGGGAGTACAGGTCGCTCATGGAGTTGGCACGCTGGCAGGTGACCAGCTGCTGGGGGCTGCCACCAGCCTCCGTCCCCCGGGCCGCCTCACCGTCCTTCTCTTCGGCCAGGCCCAGGATTTCCTCGTTGCTCGTCAAATGCTCCTGGCTGAGGTCAGAAAGCGAAAACTCCAGGCTGTCCTCGCGCCAGATGTCGGCCGATTTGGAGCGCTTCTTCTTGAAGCTGGCCGTCTCCATGAAGCCCGTCCCATTGGCCGCGTAGCGGTGCGGCCTCCCATCGCTCTCGGCCAGGAAGGGCGGCTCCTCCCCGTAGAGCCGGCTCTCCTCCGAGTCGGGCATGCTCTGGACGGAGGCCGCGGTGAGGACGGTGCTGCTGTCCACGCTGGGCGTAACGGAGGAGTCGGTGTGGTAGGAGACGGGCCGCAGGCCCATGTCCACGCGGTCCACCCAGATGGGGCTCCCAAAGTCCTCGAGGTTGGCCTCCTGGGCGAAGGGCTCCAGACCGTTCTCCGCCAGCGACTGGGGGATGCTGGGGGTGCTGCTGGAGCGGGTGCTCACTTCGGAGTTCCTGTGGATGATTTTTCCAGAAGAAGCGTGCCGGGTCCGGCGAGAAGCTTTGTTGGAGAGGCGGAGCGAGCGCGAGGTGTGCTTGCGGCCCAGGCTGGCGTGCTTGTCTCCGTAGAAGGCGTGCTCTACGTTTTGGCTTTCCGCGTTTCCCATGGCTTCACAGTCTGCAAGGAGAAAGATCGGGGACCGTTACAGTAAGCAAGGCTTGCTTTAACGGTGGTAACTAATTCAACAGAATTAACTAAGGGAGCTAGCAACCATACCAGCAAACTTACAGATACAAATCAGATAAATCAGTACACAGAGAAAAGGCAGACCATTGCTACGCTGGGGTGAACAAGGAGTACAGAAGAGGGAAAGACTAAACCTTGAAGACTGGTCTGAACTAGAGCAGGTTTACCAGAAAGTACACTACCAAACTCAGCTTTGCACACACTCACTTGATTATTGATATCAGCTAACCCTCCACAATTCTAGCCAATGCTACAAATTCAAAAAATCAACATGCAGATAAACAGTCGTGGTTATCTGCATGTACCGAGATGCCAAAAAGTAGATGGTTCGTATGTCTTTATCTGAGATTTCACTTTTTTTTGCTAGGAACCACGAGCTGAAGTACCAAATAGCAAAGTACAAATTCAACTGTTCGGTAGCAAGGTAATAATAGGTTTGATTTCTGGAACAAAAAACAGTGCAACATTAATCAGGTACAGAGAGCCCCACACAAGAAAGCTGTATTATGAAAAATACATTAGCATGAGTGACTCAGACTACACAAAAATAACCTTTCCTTCCTACTCACTCTCAAGCAGATAGCTAGATCTAAGCGCTTTGATCTCGTGAAGAGAAAACTGAGCCGGAACATAGGGACTGGATTTCTGTCCCCATCTCTGTAACCAGCCTCCTGCATTATTAAGTTGTGCGTGTCCCTCTGCGAAACGGGTTTCCCGTCTAGCAGCTGGGAGTCAGGATCTGGATTCAACCTTGGAAAACACTTTGAGATCTGTGATCTCACTCAACAAATGTCAGAAATATTTTTTTGAGTAGTATTGACTCTTTCTGGCCAAAGAGCAAGAAGAAGAGCAAGAAAGGTAAATGTTAAAGTACGTGGCTGTTCAAAATTAAACAGGAGAGATCCTGAATTACACACAAGACAATTATATCTAGACAAATAGTCCATTAATCTTTAAGAGAAAATCTAGGACAAAGCTCCCTCATTTTGAGATATTTCTATTAGTCTTGGTTGAAAAAAGAACGCCTTCCTGACAGTAATCTGGAGTCTTCAATTTCAGTTTCTTCTCCTTTAACAGGACGCGCCAATGGGTATTGAGCCAGATGCTCAGAGAATGAACGTGATGGCGTATTCTCCCTCGCTATCTAAATATACAAGATCACTACTGCACAGAACTGAATTAGCCCTACATAAATTACACAGAAAGCGATGAATCGACCGCGTTAAACGTAGGCACAGCAGTTGTGCCGTAGGCTGCTCTGGACACATATGGTGGAACTGAACTTCTACAGTAACATTTCTGAAAACAGTCAGAGGACAACACCACTCAACTCTTCTGCCCAGCTAAGTAGGTCATGTCTGAGGCTAAAAAGCTGCTCAATGCTAGAGCAACAGGCACCTCCAGCAATATCTGGACATTTCTGTATCTAAAGTAAATACACTCACGTGCCAAGTAAACTATACCAGGAAATACCCTATGTCTACTGAAATTAATGGCTGAACTCCCATTGACTGTCATGAGACGTGGTTATCATGAATTGTTTAGAAAAATAAATGTGCTGAACAGAGGGCAGGTTTTAATCTAAAAAAAAATGACAGCATTATAAATCCCTGGGTAGGGTTTATTATTCCTTAAAAGCTTCAGTTCTTTGATATGGACTGGACAGAAAAACAAACGTCAGCTAGCTTTTACTTCTAAAACACTTTCAAGCACAAAAACTGCATTTTGTCTTCCACACAGATGTCTAATGCCAGACCTCAACACTCCCCCTCTTGCAAAATAAACCCTCTTGGGGTAATGCTTTTAGCTGCTTTGATTCCAAAATTCTTGCTAACCGTACTTTCTTTTGACAGGCTTTCCACCGGCTGCAAAGCACATCAGAGCATGCAGTCATTTCCCCCCTGTCTCCAGCCATGCAACCATCACTTCAGTATCTATTTAAGGAGAAACAGCACTTTTAAAAGTTCTCTCGAAACCACAAAAGATTAAAGAGTGGCTCTTTACCTCCAGAGACAGAGCTGCAGAAGGGCGGGGAGTATCCCTAGCGCACCGCACAGCCCGGCACACTTGCTGATGAAAAGCCGGGGCTACAGAAGGCAGCACTGTGCCACCACCTCGGCGTAGCATCCATGCAGAGGGGGCAAAATTTAACCAAACCAAAAAGCAGCAGCACCAAAGCCTCCTTGTGAAGGAAAGGAACAGCAGCTCGGGCTGTGTCCCCAGTGAGAAAAGACTTTCCTGGAAGGAGGGAAGTCTCTCCTCCGCAGACGGCTGCAGGAATGTTTACTGAGCAGTTTCACACAATGAGAAGTATCTGCTAGATACCAGTGAGAGAAGTGTCAGACTTCAAAGTAAATAGCTGTCCCTTTTTAATTCGGTGTATTGGCGCTTCAGGTGAGGATGCCTTTGCAAATCCCGCAGACGGCTATCTATCCGGGTGATTAGCCCAGAGCTCGCTGCTGCACCCAGGGAGGACAATTTCGGAGGCCTTACTGCGATCCCACCGACTTGCCCAGCAATACACAATACACTGCAGGTGTGCACATACCCGTAAGTGCCAACGGGTCGAGCCAAGGGTGCCTGGGACAAACAGTTCCCCGTGGGAGGGACCCCCCTCCTCCCTTCTTGCCCCCATTCGAGCCACCCCGCCACATTTCCCACTGCGCATTTCCACCAGTCATCCCGATCCAATTCAGGCATTTATTGGATCATGCAGCCAAGTTCACTAAAACAGCAGAAAATAAACTAAGAAAAAAAAAGAAAAAAAAAAAAGCTCTTTTTTAGTTTGTTTTGCTGGGATCGAGTGGAATTCACAGGTGCAAGTGCCAGCACAAGAAAGCCTGCCTTGGGACACGGTGAGGATGGAGCAGCGTGGCTGGAGGGTGACATGGGGGCTAGGGAAGAGGGGACAGAGAGAGGCAGGGAGCAGCATTTCCCCATTCCTGACAGCAGCAAGATGCTCGTTCAGCGCACGCAGACGTGGGAAGGCAGACCTGAAGCAGACACAGCGTCCTCAGCTAGCAGGAGCAGGCGCTGGGCAGGGGAGGGGAGCCCCAGCCTTCCCCTCCCAGGGGCAGCAGCAGACACCCTGGGGCAGAAATGTCTCCAACTGCTCCAGCTCCAACTGCCAGATGCTGCCCGTCTACAGCTTAACTGAATTTAGCACACTCAATGAAAAAAATCTGTATCAAATTAAGAAAATGAGTAATGTTAATGGGAGTTGCATGCGAACGCTGATAGGACAAAGGCTCCCCTGTTAGCTCACCCACCTGAACCCAAAGGTGACCATTAAAGACCTATCAAGGTACCTACAGGATACCACATAAATCAAGTATGACATGTCTTGATGCTTTAAACAAGTCTGTCAAGCATGGCCAAGGATTGCGACGTGTCAGAAATCTGTTCTGAATTATTCTCCAAAGCCAGTAGAGATTAGTGTGTACAGACCATGTATCACAAGCAGAACCAGTTGGAAATTTTTCAGCAGAAAATGTTGATTCATCAAAACCCAAACTTTTCGTGGGAATAGACCGGTTTTGATGAAAGGCTTCTCTGCTCCAAGAGGGAGAAATCTGAAAACCGAAGCAGGGAGGCAGGCGCGTCTCCTGGAAGAGGCACCAGCTCAGTGACTCAGTTGCTTACCAAAAACGTGGAAGATCAAGATTCGTATCTGCAACCCAAGTCAAGCAAATGAGGGGTTGCAACTTGTTCCTCCACATCCTCAAGAGGCAGCCTCTGACCATCAAGCTATCAGCTGCTCTGGGAAATGGCTCCCTCTCCCAGAAGATCTGCTCCTTCCTAGTTCAGAGCAGGAAGAAAGTCAAAGTCATGGAAATCTTCACGGGGCCAGGCAAGTCACTTTTTAGCCAGCTTACACATCAATAGACAGTAACGATTATTTTTTTTTTGGAAAACAAAGACTTAACTGTGCTATCAACATTAGGATATCAGCAGGGAGAACACAAATCCTGCAGCAAAGCTTTGGACAAAACAATGCTCCCTATATCAACTACTACTCTAAATAGACAGGTTGAACTTTAGCTGAACTGCTGAGTTTTTGCTGGATGAGTCATACAAAATGGTTACGGATTAAGACGATCATGTTCTAGATGACCACTGATGATGGTCCCATCTAAGAATCCCATTTTCTTTGAAAACTCCAATTTTTCCTTTCTCTTCCCTTCCCCCTGATATTAAGTATTTCTTAAGGCAATCACAAACCCAAGATATTAATTTCAAATAACCCCAAGGTAGTAACTCTCAAACATCTAAAAAGTTAGGCCTTTAGATTCCAGAAGAAAATGTGACATATATTAACTTTCAACCAAATTTGAAGCACCTCGCAAGACAACAGATTGCAAATTTAAATTTAGATTCTAGTGGGAGGCCCTGGTGACAAATCTGTATTTTTCTCCTGGAGCGGAGCTTGAAGGCTGTGAGAACCAGAACAATGATTAAATCCACAGTGAGCAATGATTCTACAGAAATAAACTTTTGCGCAAATCTGCCAGCCAACAACAAAGATTTTTACTGAAGTCACAAGAACCGCATAGAAAAATGTACAAGGCTAATAACCAAGTGCGAATATACACATTTTATTGTAATTAAAATGTGCTTTTTTCAAAAGGGGAAGAGGAAGACTGAAATTCCACAGCAAGCCTCCGAGTTTCTCAGAAACTCCAGCAGTATATTTAATTGTTTTCAAATAAGAACCTTTTAACCAGCCATTTCTTTTTTTTGTAAGCCACTCTCACATATGTTAAAGCACGGGATGGACTCCAAAAAGGCCCTGCAGGCAATTCAAATAAGAGGAGGAGAGAAGAGAGAGGGAGGAAGGGATGTCATCAGTAGCTGCTTGATAGCAATTCAAATGCCTTTGTATTGCTAAATGGGTGTAACCATAAACCACATGCAGCTTATCCAATTTTTCCCCCTCCCACGAACCATTATACAAACACAGCAAACTCCTCAAGAAAATATACGGACACACATGTACCTTCCAAGGCAATACTGGTATCCAGCGCAACCTTCCCCAAGAGAACTGTGGCATTTAGAGGTATAGAATTGCAAATGATACCAAAATGAACAGTTACTGGGATTGCAGAAGCTGTCAGCACCTGCCACTCAGCGCCTCCATTACTCTCTCGTCAGAGTCTATGACTATATGCCAAAAACCTGGGGAGAAAGAGGGGAGAAAAAAACAGAATCAGACAAAGGGTTAGCAGGAACAGCTATAAAGGAGGACATATTCTGCCAAGTCCTGTTATCATCACTTACCTAAGAAACACTGTTCGATACAGCATGCAAATGCTGTTTTTAAATTTGAATTACACAATCTGAGGGGAGCAGAATGACCGAAAAGCCCAATCAAATGCCTTGAGCCCAGGCTGCGGAAGGCACGGAGCTCCCCTTCCCGCCACTTTCTGCAATAAAAATCCCTACAGAAATTAATGTGCCCCTGCTGGGGACAGTCTGTCTCATGCAGGAGCAGAAAAGGTCAGGTCAGAGCACACACCTGTGTCTGCTGCTGGGGCAGGAGTCCAAAAAAAGCCACTCAAAAAGGCACCCTCCACAGACACGGGTTTGACTGCTCGCAGCAAAGAGGAAGCAAGCCGGCCGGGGAGGGGGGGGGCCCGAAACTGAGAGACCTCAGACGAAATGTCTCTGTGCAGACAGTTTAATTTATGAAAAGGGTAGTAATCCGAGCAGTGATTTAATTAACATTTTTCAAGGACGAATCAGAGGCGTACGGCAGAGCATTGACATGCGTTTTTGTGCACGGTGAAAGGCTCGTGGGGTTAAATGCGCTCCCGAAAGCGCGGCTACAAGAGGCAAGTCGGTGCCCACCGAGGCCTCAGACAAGTCACAAGCTACACACACTCGCATGGGTGCCAAATCCCAGCATTTTTATTTTTGGCACCACTGGGAAGCAGCCTGGCAAGCGGCTACACGAGGCCTAGTCCTGGGAGACACCGCGGGCCACAGGCCCACCTGAGCATGGGGTGCTCGAGGCACACCGCTGCCCCTCCACAGCCCAGCAACAGCAGCGAAACGGCAACAAAACACCGCAAGCCCGGTTTTAAGAGTTAAAAATACTTCCAGAAGTCTCAGGGGACAAAAAGCCGTGGACGAGATTACTAATGCCTGTCACGTTGTTAGAGCTGTTTGGTGGGGAAACCGTGATCCCCACTTGGCTGGGTGCTCAAAAGAAATGAGAGTCACCGGCTCCTTTCTAAATTAAAAACCTTCTCATTTTCTTTTTCCTCCTTCATGTTCCTCTCTCTGTTCCCCACCTCCCCCTCTCCCCCCAAGCTGTTGGTTGAGATCTGAAAAGCAGTTCATGAATTGCTCAGGAGCTGGCAGAAATTAATAAAATGAAGCTCATTTATATTGAAATGGACTCATTACCATGCCAGCTGCCAATAGTTTACAAGACTGGAATCTTGCTGACAAACAAGGTCCTGCAGGCAAGAGGCTTTCCACCTGCACCTACCGCGTGATGGATAACCCTGCGAAGTGCATTCCTCACCTCCGGAGGAATAGGAATTGTGATAATCTTTTCTTCAGATGTCTGCTCCGGCCACGGAAAACTTGTCCAAAAGTAGAAAAAAACAGATGCGGCCGAGCATTATCAGGCTTTCCATCGTGAAGTGGTTTTTGAGGAGTTTGTAATCCAGTCAGAAAGATCTGCTCCAGGCCGAAGCTAACTCTGGTCACTTCTGAGAGAAAGCAACCGCAATGTCACCCGCCCCACACACTGCCCAAACTCCTCCAATATACATTGTTCTCTGTACTCCCCCGGTACACCAAAGTTTAAACGAAACAACTCATTTGCTAAAAAGGTGAAAAGATCCAAAGTGGATGTTTACAACTGGAAGCTGGATTATCCAAATTCTCACTCAGCTCTAGTACATCTGAAGGCCTGGCAACATCCTTTGCCACGAACAGATGAGTACTCCTGCACACATGGTTCCTCCAGAAGAAAAGGATTTATCATTACCCACGGACTCATTTCTGAAAAGGTTTGTTCCTATTAACTTTTACAGCTTGGAGAGAATTTCCCAAATGAAATCAAGCTGCACTTTTCAAGGAGAACATCAGTTTTTCCTACTTCTCCTTGTCTGCCATTAAAATGCACCTCACTGCCACACATCCCAGTTCACCCCAACAGCCCCAGTTGTGCCACAGCAGAAACTTTGGACGCCCTTCAGTGCCAAAGTCTCAGACGAGGACTTCCCTCCAACAGGGCAATGATCAGAGGAAAGTCCTTGTGGCAAAAGGGGATGTTCGTGCTCTTCCATCAGGAGGAAAGAGGGCAGTGAAGGGAACAGAGGGGCTTGCTCTGGTTGCTTCCTGGCACAGAGCCCGTGCCCACGCAGGATGCATTTGCTCCAGGTGTCGCTGGACACTTGCTGTACTAGTGGAGCCTGACCTGAAGAGGCAGGAGCCGACTGCATGTTCAGACCGCCAGTAACTTGCCAGCCACTGTTCTCAGGGCTGATG
This sequence comes from Cygnus atratus, assembly GCF_013377495.2. NCBI lineage: Eukaryota > Metazoa > Chordata > Aves > Anseriformes > Anatidae > Cygnus > Cygnus atratus. Next base: position 110,425,954 of record NC_066362.1, read on the forward strand.
AACGGCTGTAAACATTCACACATGGAACAGCCCACCTCACTAAAAAAGAAATATCAAAGAAACATTTTCAAACTGCTATGCTCAAGACAAAATATTCAGCCTTAGAGCTGGTTCCTGCAAGCATGCACGCACGAACACACATACATACACATTTATGGTGCATGTACGCCAGTGCCTACATATGTCAGTGCAACTCCTCTTGTTCTTTGAAGGTCTGGAAGTAGCACAGCTGTATTTATTTCATAGCCACAAAACAGTGCCTTGAAAAATCAGGCCAAGGAGTTCCCACAGGGCTCAGCACACAGCAGCTTAAGTCAATCCAAACTGAGGAAGCTTGCAGCAAACCACTATGACTGGATTAAATGAACGCATCGTAAGGAAGCAGAATATATTAAAGGAGCACCTAGTTATTCATCACTTCTGCTACCTGCGATTCTAGGTATGGCAAAGAGAGGTTTGACTTTCACATGTTGGGATGAGTTTGCAATGCCAAGAGATTAATAAAAAATACAGCGCACACGCTTTCTTTTTGCCTGCAGACACTTGACATGAGCATTAATAGATGAAAAATATGGAAGCTGTAGTTTTCTAAAAGCCTCTTTTTCACAGTAGAACCCTTCCTGTCCAGCAAGGAAATATTAGCATGCAAGTACATCTCCTTGTCCAGCAAACACAAAAAGCTGGCTAGAAGAATGACAGCTCTCTTTCAGTTCCATCTTTGCTTTTTGATTTTATGATGCATCTTTTCTGTCAGATTCAAAATGCAACTGCAGATGTGAGATCAGTTGGTCATTACACAAATCTTCATCCAGCTTTGTGAAGCCCTCAGTAACTCTATAATAAAACACCAGGATGTACATACATAGACAGGAATGTCCCATCATTTCGTACAGAGAATATTTAATATTAATCAGTGGCTCTGGGCTGTATTCCCCACCCACTATCCTAGTTCCACGCCATTGTAAGTCCAGTGTTCAATCCTGTCTGGAGTGGAGAATCAGGCCCTTTATTTGTAACTGGAGGCCACATTTTGTTTGCCTTTATTACCTCTTGTTAATATGAAATCCTGCCAAAATCAATGGTAGCATCTACCCTGAGAAGCAGGTAAATGCTCTAGCATGCCCCAGGGACCTGCTGCCCTGACAGCTCTGGCTTCTCCCCATCCCATATTTCTGGGCTGCTCACAGAAAACAAAGCAAAATACAGCCACCCACCAGAGACGGATGGATGGATGGATGGATGGATGGATGGCAGGAAGGCAGGAAGGCAAGAAGGAAGGAAGGAAGGAAGGAAGGAAGGAAGGAAGGAAGGAAGGAAGGAAGGAAGGATGGCACTGAGCTCAGGGCCCAACTCTAGTGGATTTCAGAAGCTGGTTTACTTTTAAACCGGTAAAAAGACAAATAAGATCCTCTTTGTGTTTTCCTTATAGAAAATGTCATAGAAACCTTCTGTTTGTGAGAAATATGAATTTTAAACCAACCACTGCTTGAACTACCTGTCAAAGAGAGCTCCTGCAACTGGAGTCCAATGATGATGACCATCCAGATGAGGCTGGGGACAGATGCCCACACGTCTGCTAGAACCAGCCAGCAGCACTGGAACTGCAAAAACTCTTCACAACCACCTGACTAACATGCAACCTTTGTGTCTGTCATGGTTAGGAGAACAATGCTGGGTAATCGCTCCAGATGGAGAGGAGGAGAAAGAAAAATAAACCCACATTCCTTTTGTGCAGAATTCGTAAAGAAAAGATGTGGGAAGCCTTGTTCTTCCAGCTGTAGCACCACACCTATGAGAATTTCTAAGGATGGGAAACAAAAGCAAAGAGAGAGAGAGGGAGGAAGGTCCATCGGGAGACCCACCATCTCTGTGTAAGTGACAGTCAAATGTCCCCAAACCACAGCTAAAGAAGACAAAAGCAGACACATGGCACTGACAAATCACCTTGATAATACATTAATGGAAGATACCAGCAGATAGCCAGACAGCCCAGGGGAAAGCCCCCTGTTCAGTGTTTCTATATTTATACTAGGGGATGTGAATAATTGACACGACTGAGGGCTTGTTTGTTTTCTAATCACTTTTACAAGCATCTTCTGTGTTTCAAGTCTTTCTCCTTCCCTTCCCTTTTATTTTTAATGGTGGGAAAATCCCCCTTTTCTTCCCTACGGGAAATCTGCAAGGATTTACACGTTTAAAGAAAAGGGCAAAGCAGGGAAAGGATTCTAATTTCAGATCATCAGACATAAGCAAATCTCCGGGAAGCCAAGAGGGCAACTCCCTGGAGCCTGTGGGGCAGACCAACAGCAGCTTGCAGGCTGCGCCCTGGGAAGCGGAGGGGTTTTGCAGCCACAGGGGAGTTGCAGGAAAGCAGGAGCCCACTTGGCCTTCATGGAGGGCGAGAAGGAGAACAGGAGCTGGAAGGACCACGCGTGCATTTAGGCGTTACTTAAAAAAGGAAAAGAATTCCCCAAATACAGCTGAAATGAAAATAAGGTGTGGCCTGCTTGTTTACCTTAAGGTAATACATTATTGTTATTACACTTTGATTGAGAAGCACTTTCTGCCTGTGCCAAATGAACCGAGAACTGCTGATGCACAATGAGGATGGGACGTGCCAAATGCATGGAAAAAATGTATTTAGAAGTAACAAGAAAAGATGTTCAGAAAAGAAGACAAAGCACCAAGCAGACAGAGCAGTGCACTCACTGCGTAACCAAAAACCGGGAGCGACGGTGCTGCTAGCAGCGAGGCAGCTGAAGGACAGAGGAGGAGGGAACAGAAGCAGGACACGTTGGACGGACACTGCAAGCACAGAAGAACCACCCAGAGCGATGGTCTCGAGCAATAAAAACTGAAACCCTTGGCTTGAATGAGCAGGGAGCCACGGCAGGCAGGATGTGAAGGAGAAAAATGTTGTGGAAAAAAAAAATTAAGGCCAATAATTGGAGGGGGCGGGATTGGAGAGGAAGCGTTTAGCGTGTATCCTCGTTGAAGCACATAGGTAAGTAATGTGATTTTCAAGCAATGCCAAAGACCTCACACAGATCATTAAGATGGTGCCTGAGATACGACACAAGTATCTAATTATAGATACCCCAGCGTAAGTACCAGGGAGGGATTCCAGAGGTCTAAGGAAAAACACACAGCAAATTAAACTCAGGCAGAGCAGCTCTCACGTTTTGGCTGCGTTCGCTCTGATGAAGAATGAGGTACCTCACCGAGGTACAGCAGCACTGCAAGTTGTATAATTAGCAGAAAAGATGTGAAAGTCACAACAGCTTCTGCGATGAGGCCACGTGGGGAGTACAGTAGGGAGAAGATTTAAAGAGGACGATGTCCTTTTAAGATGATGCCTTGCAGAAGTTCTGGTACCAGTAGGGTCCTACTTTTAAATGGGTATCCAGCGAGATTCAGCCGTCGCTGAAATCATTTGCTGGTGCCAGCACGCTGGGCTAGGAAGGAGAGGCTAGGGGCTGCAGTGCTGCCACAGCAGGACAGAGTTTGTGCCTGGCAAGAGATGCCATGAAGATGCCACGCTCTGGTGGGACAGGGCAAGGTGGAGGTGACAGCGGGACAAGAGTTTGCTCAAGCCGAAAACTGGAGAACCGCCTGGCTGTGGGCAGCTGCTACCAGCCAGCACCGGGAGCTGCCGCTGAGCTGGGGCTGCAGGAGGGGACGGGGGAAACAAAAAGGGGCCCCAGGTAAGGAGGCGGCCGTGCTCTGCAAAACCTGGCACTCGTGACTGCAATACTGTTTATTCAGAGCCTGGAAGGAGAGGCGAGCACGCCTGTAACCACACGGCTGCTCTTCCTGCCTGATGCGATGATACCAGCCACACCAGAGCAGGTTTCTCAGCCTGGCATTACCATAGGACAAACCCTCACCATTTTGCCAGCGTGCATACAAAAAACATTCATGCAAAGCTCGGCCGGTCTGTACCAGCTCGCCACTGTCAAAGTTAAATTAAGCACGCAGATTTTATCTTGCACGTCCTGACAGAACCTGATCGCTCAAGCGCCGTCACCGAAAGGCGTTCGCACCGCGCTACGTCTATCTGGGCCTACCGGTTTTGGCTACAGCTCGTCTGTCACACCTTGACACCGCTCCCGAGCTCCCAGCCCTTCCCCTGAGGAAGGTACGCCCAGCACCGAAGGCCACACGCCGGGTGCTGTTCCCCTAAGTCAGAGGGGGCTAAGCCTAAGGGGAGCTGCAACCCCCGGGACGCGTACGGAGCTCACGGGGCGAGAGCGGGGAGCGGGGCACGGGGACAGGACTGGCAGCGAGTGTTTCTGGGAGGAAAAGCCCAGGCTGCCACGAGCCAGGGTAAGGCAGCTTTGTGCTAGAAACTGAAACCAGCCAGCTCTGAGCCTGGGCTCAAATGAAAACGAATGCTTTGCCTTAATTTTCAGTAAGGGCATGGGGGAGCAAAGCCGCGCAAATACCACATCTGAGGTATCCGAGGAGCACGATTCAAAGGGTTTAAAATCTGCCAGTCAGCACGAGTTTTTAATCTGCATCCCAAAACTATGACAGAAGTGGTACAAGAAACCGCAGGTGTGTGTACAACTATTTTTGTATTAAAACCTGCGGATCAGGATCACTGGAGAACGAGTGATCCGAGGAGTGACGTACCTGCCTCCTGGCCTCCATCGCGTGCAAGGCTGGAGAACACACCTGAGAGAGGGAACAGCACGGCTAGGAAAGGGAAACTGAGTAAAACGTCACACACATTGCAGCATGCTCATCTGATCTCCTTCTCCAACAGGATAACCCATTTTCCAGCAGAGGGAAGGGCAGAAGGTATCTTTCTGGGAAATGATTAGCTAAGCTGCGGATGACAAAGACTAACATAGGAATTACGATATGCACAAGAAACTTTGCAAAGAGGTTGAGCTGTAAGGAGAATTATCTGACTCAAGGGATGAGGTTTTTTAATGCTTCCAATGACGGCATGCGAAGAAAAAATGTGCTACTGACTTGTGCTATTGACACAAAGCAAAAAAGTCACAATATAGAAGAGACCTTTTGTCTCATATTGATCACAGAAGACACTGATGTGATAAAATAGTGATAAAACAGCAAATGTAATCAAAAGATGCACGAGCCAGGTTTTCCCAGAAGAGACAAGAGTGAATGCTGCCACAGAAGCCACTGACCTCATCCAGAATAACGTGTGCAATCCTCATCATCCATGGCAAAGGCTAACACGTAGCAGAGTACCTTCAAGAAAAGCAAGGCAGATGCAATGAAGCCTGGAGCTTCATTCTGAGAGGTGAAACAGGGTTGTCTCATGTAGCAAAACAAAATGGCTGCAGAAAGACATGGTCTGTATTTACAGGCAGAAAAAGGTAACTTAAAAAATTCATCAACTCAAATAGATGTATTCGTAGCAAGAGGCACAGTTGTTGTTCAGGTTCTCCTCTAGCTTTGCAAACTACTGTGCGTACAGGAAAAATGTTGCTGCTGGCACATACAAACTACCTGTAATCAGTGTAAAGCCAGCACTGCAGACCGGCCAGCTGTGGGGTTTGTACCTTTGAGCTCCTGACATCTTAGAGAGCAGACGTCCAGAAAAAGCTTTGGTTTTCTTCTTCTTGTGAAAACAATTCAAAAAATACCGCCGGAGAAGGAGCTAGAAGACGTGTTCCAAACCCTTTGTGAGACTTTTCCAGCATCGGGCTCTCACTTTCTCTTACTGCCTCCCTGTTTAAATGCTATATGAAAAGCCTAAGTGGCTAATTACAAGACAAACTGTTGACAACTGTCCCAGGAGCACCCTATAATGGCATTCCCCAAGACAGCCTTATGTGAAGGTGCCTCCCACAGGAGAGGAGGAAAACGAAGACTGAAGGCTCTCCAGACAGCACTCTCATCTGGGCCTCCCCTGTCCTGGAGGAGCGACATCCTCTCGGCTACAGGACGAAAAGCAGCGTGTGGGTGCATGGACGTACACGTGTATCTGCATGTGCATTCATGCAGGGGTGAGGGTGGGGAAGCCACTCTTTCTTTGGTTTATTGATCCGTCTGTAAAATTAAGCTTTTGGTTGAAAACACTCAGTGAGTTTAAGTGGCTGTAGTGATGGCTGAGAGCCCCGGACCCAGCCACGAGCCTGCCTGACTCCGTCTGCGAGCTCCAGCCACGCAGCACGGGCTGAACACGGCCCTCCGCAGGTTGTAACTGCTTCCAGAGTTTCTCAGCTGTCCCACATCCACAAACCACATTTCAGTGAATAAACCATTCACCAAAAAAAAAAGAAAAATTGATCGCCTAGCCCGAGGTGAAACATTACTGGAAAGTCACCAGGTATTGCTATTAGAGAGAGTGCTACAGAGCCTGCCTGCCTGCCTGAAGTCCAAGCAGAGCATCGGTGGAAAATTGCTTACTGTCAGCTCTGGTTCAATGCTTTCTTACAAGAGAAGGTCGCTAATAAGATATTCTACCTTAGTATTCGTAAAAAGAACATTTTTCTTACCTGTAGCTGTTACAGTGTGGGGTATAGTCACCTAAACGAAACATTATACAGTGCTAAAATATTATAGCATACATACATGGGGATTTCTTTTTTTTTTAAAGGAATTCTAAAATCCATATTAGAAATGCAAACATTTACTGAAACAATAGCTGTACCTCTTCAGAAACGCCAGGCTGGTGAAATATCAGCCACACCATCAAACGAAGACACCGTAAATCTGCACAGCACTTTATATTTTCAGCAGCACTAAGTGTCATTCCCTCATTTCAGTGCTTCACGTTGGTATGCAGCCCAAAATAGTCCTAAAAGAAAATAACTAGCTTCCTCTTTAAATTTAAAGAGTGGTAGATGATTTTAGTAGCTGAGAAAGCTACCGATATTTTCTGTGGCATCATTCCCAGCCCATATGAAAACAAAACCGGCGGTAAATGCACACATCGTGTATTTGTGAGCGTGCTGATCATATTCACCTATGCCCAAGTTACAAGTGAATTATTCAGCCCACCTGAGCTCGCAACAGCTCCTGAATTCACATAAATGGCATCTGGTTGACAAAGGAAGAGACTTCGAAACTGCAGGAGCGACCGCTCTTTTCCCCTGACTTCCCAGCACTGTTTTTACAGGTGTGCACAAGGGACCCACACAGGTGCTGGAGCCTCCGTAACGCGAAAAGCAGCACCGTGGAGAAAGATCCCACTGTGTTACCGGACAAAGTGAGTTTTAGTGAAACGGGTGTTAAATATAGTATCGTGGAGCCTGAATTTCAGGCCTCTTGCTAGCTGAGTTTCCTCCCTTCTCTGCCCAAGCCACCAGGAACGGTGACTCTCCCGTGCCTTCTACTCCATCACCAGCCACAGCCTCACTGTATCACCACGTCAATCCTACAGACCTATGGCAGAAGGGGTAACTTACTTTCCGTAGCAAGCAGACACACCACAAAGACTACTGCCATTCTTAAAGGGAATTTTAAAAGGAAACCCCCTACGCTATTTTTGACAGGCTGAAACAAAGAAGCAAAGGGCACCTTTACGACTGAGCTAAACAAAGACTCCTTCATTTTGCAGTGCAGCCTCTCTTTCTGAATGACAGTCCTCTTTGTGCTGGTTCAGAGGTCTTTACTGTTGAAGTTTTCAGCTCGCCAGTAGAGAGCCTGCCCTACAGGTGCTCTGGTGACCTCTGGAAGTTTTGCCATCAGACAGTCTTCCCATCGTTAACGCTCACCTCGTCACACAGCGTTGATGGGCTGCACATCCCATCAAGTCACGCAGCAGTGAAATGAAAATACTCCCAATAAAATTCCCTCCTGCACTTGTTTATTTGTTGGTTCTTTTTGTTTGTTTGTTTTTTATCACCCCTTTTCAGAGCCAACACACCTAAATGAAAAGAGGAGGAGGAAGAAAAAAAAAAGCCAATGTTTTGCACTTCATCCTTCACGGTTTTCAACCAACCCAACTCATCTAACACCTCTGTCAAAAAGTTATCTCCCGGATAATAAGGGAGGGAAGACAGCTCTGTGCAGTGCAGGAATCTAAGGATGGTCTCAAGATTCAAGACTGATTTAAGCTACAAATATTTGCCAGCAGAGATACGTCAGTCACAAATTTGATAGAGCATGACCTCTGATTATGCCTGCAGAGCCCACTGCAATACAGTTATATGTGCAAAATTGTGACACGGCTTATGGTAACCTATTTTTTTTCCAAGAGAAAAACAAAGTGATAATAAGCTACTCCAGCCAAAGTGCTGGCTTGCTGGTGAAGCATCGTGGGGATGCTTTTAAGTGCCATCCGCAGAAGAAGGCTTTGTACCACTACAGCGATGCCACGCGGGTGCCCCATGGCAGCAGAGGGCTGTTAACACGTATCTGTACTTATCGATGCGACGCCTTTCTTTTCTTTCTTAAATCAATGTTGGTGCTTTTGGCTTGCAGAGAGAGGAAAGTACTTCTTCTTCCCTCGCTGGTGCGCTGAAGCAGCACCCAGCTGTTGCAACACCAAGCTCTCCTTTCTGAGACAGACACTACACGGGATTACTTCCAGCCCGCGAGGGTGCCAGCTTCTGCCTGCGCCGAGGGTGGGCAGAAACCTCAGGTCTTCTGTCAGGGAAAAAAGTGTCTCCCTGCACTCTGCTGACACCGTCTTTTTCTTCAAAAGGAAGCTGTTGAGCTTATGCATATCAGCCTCACGCGGAGCAAGCCGCCACATGAGCAACCCGGCACCTCTGCCTGCAGACACGGCAGCTCCCCTGAACGCCTCACCCAGGGCCTGGCCCGAGAGCCCTGAGCAATTGGTGTAAAATTCATTCAGTGGGCCCCCAAAGTAGCAGGGGGGTTTAAAGAGACATAAACACAAAAGATCAGCCCAGCTTCTTCACTTGCTGAATTGCAACTGGAAATTCTTCTTTGCCTCATGCACACAACTCACACCAAAAAGGAAGAGGCAAAAAGACCAAAGAGTGAAAAAACAGGTTTAAAAAAAAAAACAAACTCAGAGAAACAACATATTATTTCCCTGTCTTTTCTAAAAATCATTTCCTCAACAGTCATTTTTAGCACCCTTTTTTCAGGCTGTGCAAGAGCCTCTAAGCCAGCCCTGCTCGCCCCTCTGCCAAGGGCTGCCCCATGGGGCTTGCCTGCAGGGAAGGCTCTTTTTTCTCCTCCTTCTTCTCCTCCTCCTCCTACTCCTGCCCTTCTGTGCTCTGTGGCCCTGGAGACCTGATGGCCCCAGCGAGGAGGAGGAGGAGGACACGAAGGCAGCGGCTCCGCAGCCCCAGGAAAAGCTCGACGTGCTGCCCAGCTGAGGAAGGCGCTGTGCTGGGAAGGACACGTGCAGCAAACACGCTGATAACACCCTTGTTAACATATGTACCTATAAAATGTATGTTAGCAAAATGTTTATATTGAACTACATCAAACACCCCAAATCCCCACAGCAGCTACACTCGGGCAGAGTTTCCAAAACGAAGGCAGACTCCCTCATCCCCCCACAAGAAGCACTCATTGTGCTAAATTTCCAAGAGCCCGACGAAGACAGCACAGACTGGAGAAAAAAAACACCTTTCTTTTAGCCTGTCTCATACACTCAGGTAACTGCCTTGCTGTCCTGCTTGTGACATTTGCAAGGCTGCAACCAGCTACCAGTGTTTCTGTAATCTTATATAGCATCGCAAACAGCAAGCCCGTTAACTGCGACATTTCTGTGGGATTTCTCTTGGTTCGTCTGTTCTGGAGGTTTGTATCTATAAAAGATAGGGAACGCTGACGGGCTTCCTTTGTTTGCGCTGTTTCAAACCAGATTCACCACCTTTCAGGGCTCATTTCATGTTTAATTACGAGATTAATAATTATGGATATGCAGCCAATCCCTTTCAAAGACAATAACATTTGAAGAACAACTTAACGTTAAAAGCAAGAGCGACGCTCCTCCGAGCAGCACCCAAAATCCCACTGCACCGATTAATGTACGGGACAGCATTTAGCCTGACCACTTCTCGGCACAGCGGATCACAAGGGAGCCATAATTCAAACCAGACCTGCCTGCAACGCTCCTGAAACGAAACAAATAAACCACGACGGCGACAGCTGGAACAGCGCTGGGAGGCCAATTTCCAGCACCGCGGCGCTCGCCACCAGCTCGGCTTCACGCTGCAAAGTCCTATCGATTTCGCTGGGTGGAGGGAAAAGGGGGAGGAAAGGGGCTCGTGGCACAGACCCCATCCCGCGGGAAGGGAAGGGGGCTGTGGAGGGGGACAGGGCCACCTTTGTCACTGGCTGGGACCCATGGCAGCCCGGTTCAGCTGAGCTGCCCGAGGAGGATTCCTGCCTCTGTCCCCCAAAACCACATCTCCCTTTTTTTTCTTTCCCCTGGTGCTTTCCATTTCAAAGGCACAAGTTGATTCCCGGGCGTTTTTCCAACCAAAAATTTCCATCGGGCTCTTTGTTTGGCCCTCCCGCGGGTGCCCGGAGAGGCGAGCCCCGTGGCAAGCCCTGCGGGCACGGCGGGGACGCTGCGCCGCACGCGATGGGGCACCCGTCGCTGACCCGCTGCCAGCAGAGCCAGAGGGACGGCCGGGCGGGACCGCCTTCCTCGCGTCTCCAGCTCCAGAATATGCAGCAGCCCTAATGGGAAAGGGTTACGAACAAAAGAAAGCAGACATTAAGTTTGGTGTGTCTTATCTACACCCAGCTGTGGGAAAGGAGGAAGGCGCTCGATTATCACTTTTCGCACAGGTTCGTACACGCCTCAACATATTCCCTGCCTCTTAAAAAAACATGAAAAGGAATGTATAATCACTTTTGCAGGGCACCTTTCCGCTCCGGCTTGCAGAGTCTGCCCTGCATGTACTTTTCCCATCGCAACATAACTTGCAAAACATTTTACACAATGAGCACCTTGAACTTTTAAAGGCAAACAGCTTCCCCCGGCCCCACCAACACGTTAGGCAGAGGCTCCCATACTGGCTAGGAAAAATGCCCTGGTGAAATTTGAATGTGTAGTTGAAAGAAAGAAAAAAAATATAAAAGCGTGAAGTGGTTTGTTTACAGGGGAGGTGCAGGAAACTCTGGCCAAACGTGGTCACGGCTTCTTCACATCTCCACTGGCAGCAACGCCTCCTGCTCGGGAGCCTCCGCTTGTGCCGGGCTCCTGGTGGCTCCGAACTTCTTTACTGAAGTGGTTGATAGGCATTGGAATGGGCTGCCCAGGGAAGTGGTTGAGTCACCATCCCTGGAGGTCTTTAAGAGACGTTTAGATTTAGAGCTTAGTGATATGGTTTAGTGGAGGACTTGTTAGTGTTAGGTCAGAGGTTGGACTAGGTGATCTTGGAGGTCTCTTCCAACCTAGATGACTCTGTGAGGCTGCTACTGTGGGGCTCCCAGACCACCAAAGATGCCCTAACCATGGGCAGGAGGAAGGAAAGCGATGCCAACCGTCTGCCGGGTAACCCAGGAGCATCTCCCGGAGCCACTCATAAAGCCTGGTGCTGAACGTGAGGGCCGGCTTTTTGCCTCGGGATTAAACTACAACAAAACCCAGAACGTTAGGGAAGGCAGCTAATGGGATTGGGAATATCGGCACGGGAGGAGAAACCAGAGGGACTGTAATTAACCTCACTAATGAGCAACAATGCTGGAAAAACTCTAGGAAGGCTCTGCGAGGGGATTTATATGCACAATAGTAGCTCACTAATGCTCTGTCCCTACAACGCCGCATTTACTCAAGAGATAGAAGAACACAGCCCAATCTCTTAAATTTATGTTCGGCAGATCTATTTTGATCTTCCTCCTTAAAACCCGACTTCCAACCACGTTATGAAAAGGAAATGAGTTGTCTACTTGTCTCGACAAGTGAGCAACACCTGCTCTGGCGCTTTTGGTTTTACAGTATTGTTTGGGTTTTGTGCCTGTTTTTTTTTTTTTTTTTTTTTTTCTTAAAGCCCAACCTAACAGGCTTAAAAAAGGCCCATAACCAGTTTGGGGAACAATAGAGCAAAAGACCTTATTCATCCAGCCTGAAACCCTTTGTTTTCAGCAAACATATCCTGACGTTTCCCTGTCAATACAACGTGAAAAATGCAGAAAATGCAAACACAGGCGGGATGGTGCTTCAAAAGGAAAAGGGAGGGCCCTGCTTCGAATTCCAGTTCCTTCTGACAAAGCCCCTGTTCTGGGATATTTCTGTATCAGCCAGAGACCTTCTTACTGGAACTTTCAACAAGGAGGGAAAACACAGCAGCATCCCGCTTGCCAAGCGCCATTTGTTTGTGCAAGCTTTCCACAATCCACGTTCTTTTCCCCACAGAAATCCGCTGTCCACTCGCAAGGAAGGTATTTAAATGCCATAAAATGAGACCTGAAAAAAAGCTCAGCGCTGGTGTAATGCAAGTCGGCTCCCACTAGACTCAAGGGATGTTTTTATAGGAATACTTACATGGCTGAATTTAAGCATTGTTCTGTAACGCCACATCGAGGTGGTTTTTTTCAGCTATCACCCTGACAAGCAACTTTATTAAAAAGAAACGAGATTAAAAAATCATGCAGAATTCCAGACAGAGTTAACCCATAACTCACGTGAGCAGCTTGAAGCAGGGATCAATGCAAAGCAAGGATTGCTAGCCCACAGAGCAGCAATGAAGCCATCCCTGTGCTAGTTTTTTAGCGAACTTTCAGATGAAGATTAATGGGGACAAGAGGAGAGCTCTCAGTTTAACCTGTCAGCCGGTCACTTTGTACTAAATTGAATTACGAATTGTTGATCCCGTAAGAATGCTACTTAGACATTTTCTTGTGGCATACACTATTTAAGATGCTATCCATCAAAACGAAACGGAAAATAATCTTTTTGTTTGCTGTAAGTGTGTGATATTGCCCAGTTAATTCATTAATGGAGTTTGAGGAGAATATTCAAGAGGAGAACGCAACACAGTGCGAACAGACAAACGAGATGTCCCAGTTGTACATATTTTCTAATGCAGCTGGACAAGAGCAAGCACTAAATAACTAAACGGAACAACGTGAAATGCAGTTCACGGTACTAACACACAACAAGAAAAGCACAGTGTTCTTCATTTTGCTGGTACCTCTGATGTGCCAAGTGTAACGTGTTGGTAAATTCCTACAGAGAGGATGCACGTGCCACAGACCATTCTCACACTACCTGGAGGTGTCCGTGTGACAATGGGGGCAAGAAACAGCCAGCCTGGCTGATGGCCAGGGAGTGATCTCTCAAGCCCACAGGCTCAGACACCCCAGCAGCTTGTCCAGTGGGTGCTGAGCTGGGGTCCCCTCCGCAGACGGGAATCTGCAGGAGGGGTCTAGGAAGGCACGTCCACGGCTCGCTGCCTACCGACTTCTTTCCAGGGATTCACACCTCTGCTGGATCGCCTTTAGGGATGTGCTAACAGAGAGATGTTGAAAGCCACTGCATGAAAGTACAGGATGTGAGCGCTGGAAGGGGCTTGAATTTGCATATGGAGAAGGATAAATCAGGATAAATCACATTCAATATCATGGCAGCTAACCATAGATTTTAATTTAGCTGACGTGATACCAAATATGACATCCCGAACTTGACTGGCCATGAAGTTGTGATTGATGTCACATGAACTAACTTGACGCTTCACTATCAGGCTTAAATGCATTACATTTTTGTTAGTTAGACTGCCCTTAAGCAAGACCTCAAATTCTACCAATATCTCCAAATCCATACAGATGGAGAAACACTGATGCAATAACTACCCCATTTTTTCTGAGGAGATTACAGTGCTTTTCATGAAAGAAGCCAGGAAGCAATTTTAAGATGCCAAGGCAGTAAATAGAATTAGATTTAGAATTAGGAGACTAATAATTCCATTTTTAATAAGGGAAAATGACAAATAATTAAAAACTAATAATCGTTATGGAAACCCTGCTGAAATATTTGTTGGTTTTAAATTAAAATGGTTTCGCAACGGACTAACAAAGTGTTGCATTTAGAATATTTTCAGCACTCCCTTACTGAAAAAAAAGGCACTTAAATTTACTGCATTTTTAATTAAAAGAATAACAGCACTCGGAAGAAAAACCTGGTAGAGCTTTATGGATCTTTGTGGATTACTCTGCACCCTTGGTTCCATCAGAAGTGAACAGGAACATCTGCAGGAACTTCACCACGTTGTTCAAGCAAAGTTCGAAAATACTAAGTTTCCTAACACAAATTTTTGATAACGCAGTGTTTTCTCCTTTCTCCTCACCCTTACATTTTGCTGCTTCATGGCTTTGCCTCATTCTTTCCACCTGTAGCAAGGGATGATAAATATCAAGGGAAGGCTGCTTAGGGTGTGGCGGCTGAAGGGATCTCCACGGGCACACCCCGGTGCGCTGCTCTGGTTTTAGCTCAGGTGCACGGGCTGAGCGCTGCCGACGCTGCTTTACGAAATATTTCGTCACCACTGCTGCAGGGGCGGTAACTTCCCATGGAGGAGCAGTTCGGACGGCTGCGGGCAGTCGGTGAGTCAGTGCCCGGCTCAATTTGCTGCTGCAGAAGACAACACCCTCAGCTACCTTTTCTTCTGCACTTTCAGGACCGAGCGCCCCACGTAAGTGTTAAGCACGGCCACTGCTGAATCCCTTGTGCGTGCCCCAAACTCTCCTCAGCTAGTGGGAGATTTAGAGGTGGGAAGAAACCTAACTCTGGTTGCCATGCCACCTTTTTGGCAATAAAATGAAGAAACTCATTTTACTGAGATTTTGTACAGACTTAACAGCGACGTTGCCTCCCTGGGTGCGCTTGTATCTACATGGTGCCACCAAAGCTGACCATGCTGAATGAGGCAGAGAAAACCTCACCATCAGCAGGGAAATTCTCACCTGGGGAGCCCACGGACCTCCAGGTATCTCCAGGGGGAGTCAGCTCTCCAGGCATCCCCCAGGATCACGCCTTGAGGAGCTGGCTGTCCAACTCCCACTGCACAGCCAAACGTGCATGCACAGCTCTGACAACAGCCCAAAGAAAAAGGCTATCTGCACCGGTCTGTGGCGAACTGGAAGCATAAATGGTCACTTGGTGGAAAAAACACCCAATTTCTGTATAAAATCCTGATAACCCAGCCCAGCCCAGGCACGCGATTTGTATGCCTCACACTGCAAGGGATCAAGCTCTTCCCATACATTTACATTTAATCCTTTTAGCGTTATTACAGTGTCATAATGCAAATAAAATAATGGCTTTCGAGTGTGGCTGTTGAGATAATCACACTGAGCCAGAAACAATCAGAAACCCTGAGTCCTCAAATTCAGGATATACGCTGATCAGCTAATGCTAACAGGTAGCACTTCAGAACATGCTCTGCGCTGCTGAGCAAATTTGACAACGCTATGCAGTGCTGTCCCATCAGGCAGAGCCATTTTCTGTCATTAGCCTGATGAAATAACCTGCAGTACTTATGTCGGGCACAATCATGCTCCTGTTGTTTTCCTTACGCTTTGACTGTTGCTTCTTTACTCGTGTTCGGAAAGATCTTAGGGGAACAGCCAGATCAGCTGCGTGGGGGATGTTTCTCAAAGGAGTGCACGTGCCTTTAAAGCTGCAGAGCCTTTTTTCCTAAATCTTTAAATTCCAGAGGATTCCCTTCCATTGTGCGCTACGAATTTCAGAGGGCAGCATCCAGGCTGACAGGTTTATTCGTTAATTTAGTTGTGAAGCTTAAGAGGAGGCCGCATCTTGCAGCTCAGGTACTAGATTAGGGCTCTCCTCTCTAATTCCACGGATTCACCGGCAAGTATCTTAAATCTCCCTGCGTCTCAAATCTCCTTTTACAGATGGAGAACACGCTTTCCCGTATCACTGAAATAAAGTGAGAATAAACCCGTTTATATAAGTGAGGTGCTCAAGCAGATGAAGCTGTGATGACAAATACCTAGTTAGATAGGAGACGGTGCTCAACACTGCCTGATTTCAGCAGGGCATCAAAAAACCACACCATCATTTTACCTCGTGTAAAAGGCCTCTCTAAAACTAATTGAACGGAATCATATGCAGCTCCTTAAGAGCTGCCCAGAATTAGCCTGCTATACAGACTTGCAGGACCCGCTCAATTACTTGGAGGTAATATTGCAATAAATTGTAGGTCAGGCATGGCGGAGTATGAATCGCTGGCCTCCGCCATTCATCTGCTGGGCTTAAAAAAAGGAGGTCGGAAGAAGATAACCCTCTTAGTGCTCTGTCAGTTGCACTAGCGGAGACTCCGAACGTGAAATTTGGTCCAGCTTTAGCCATAAGAAATTAATTTCATTTGCCGATAATCCCAAATCTCTGCCTCTTGAGAACCCCGGCCGGGAGCCTCGCTCGGCTCCAGGAGCTGGGTTTTGGTGGGGATCTGAGAAAGTGGGCAAGCAAATGCTACGGAAGGGTTGCAACAGCCTCTGCACAAATTCATTCATTTCTGAGGCCTCCTGAGAGTTTTCCTAATATAATCACGGCAACAAGTTTCGGTACCTTCTGACATGAAGAGGGTAAAGCAAAGCCAGCATCATCAAGAAGGCACAAAGTTGCTGTCTCTGCCTTCTGTACCAGATTCTGAGCAACACCAAGACATGATGAATGCCTCTCTGCAGATTGCAGCAAGGTGAGAAATTTGGTCATTTACAGAATGAATCAGTAGCTCTGAGAGGAATAAAATGTTCTAAAAGCTTTTACCTTCACATATTCAAATAGGTAGTTTTTCAGTGTACTCAGTCAAAGTAGAACTCTAAATATCTGTTGGAAATCCTTAATTCCTTCTCATCAGCATAACCCAGTACCAAAACCCATCTTCTCTTGGCTTTGTTTTACTCCTCTCTGAATAATTTGGGACCGAAGCATGCTACAGAGAAGTGAGTTGAAGCAACAGGTGGGCAGAGGTTTCAAAAATCTGATGCTCCTCCCTTAAATGACTCATTTTAGGGCTCAATTAGCAAAAAGTGCATTAAACATTAAAGGGATTCCTGCACAGAAATAGCTCTCTGCAGCTGGCAGGTCTCGGTGCATTTAAAGTTAGATGTTCCCTCTGATGAGCAGGTTCAAGACTCTTACAAAGCTGGCTATCTGCAGCTTGCCTGTAGTCTTGTCCAAATTACAGGCAAACTACGGATGGCCAGCTGTGCTTCTCCTGAGCATGCTGCGCAGAGGAAATCCCGGCTGGATGCGGGGTATCCAGCAATCTCAGGCAACACTGGCTGGGGAACTGTATTAAAAACAGGATGATCAGCCTGTGGGCTCACGCTAAGCGTGGTAGGAACGAGTAAAGTTGGAGCAGGCTCTGGTGGCAAGCAGTATGCAGCTCCCCAAACCCAGCAAGCCCTGGAGCTCAGCCTAGGGCCCCAGCCCAGCGCAAGGATGCGTGTCTTTAGAGAGGCTGGAAGGCAGGGCTACCGCTTGGAAATGAGGTCAGCTGCACCCAAAACTGACTCCAAAGGCAAGTCCTTGGGCTTCTTGTTGCTATTCCAGAAGACGGCTCCAGGCTAAAACAATTTAGGGTAAAATGCACTCGAAACGTGCATAGCATATTCAATAAATATCAGAAAAATGTTGTAAGCCTTCCTTAAACCTCAAAAACTGGGTGTGAGGAGCAACCTTCCTTTACAAAGAGGAACTGAGGCAAGTCGACTGAAAAACTGAACTTTGGGCAAGTCATCAACGGCAGGAACCAACCTCCTACTCCAGCCACCAGACTGTGCTCCCCCCTAGAAGAAGCACTGTTTCACCTTTTCAAAAAGCAACACTGAAACCAATTTTAAAGGTTTTTGTTTGTTTGTTTGTTTTTTGTTTGTTTGGGAAGAGGAGGGAAAGGAAGCCAGCAAAGCCTTGAATGCAGCGCAGAAACCTTAAGGTTTATTTACATGACCTCCCTTAATAAGTGTAAATTAGCGTTATGTGCTTGTCTCACGGGCACAACGCTCTACCCCCCCAAACGACACCACAGATGGAAACCAGCCCCAAACCCTGAGCTAACAACAGCCTCCACTGGCACCTCCAGCAGGAAAGGCAGTCTCTGAGGACCAGGATGCCACCCTTGGAGAGCAACTTCAGAGCTCTGCTACTCTACGTCCACCACATACTACAACATACTCAGGCTTTTATTATCATGCCATCTCTGCTAATTTTAGTATAGAGAATGTTGTGGGTTTTGTTTTGTTTTCTCCTAATATATTTATTTGCAATTTTGTCTGCCTGACCACTGACTGCCCAGGAGCTGGGATTCAACTGGGCCCCTCCTATTAGCCTTCAGACTTCCACCTTTCTTGTCCCTGCACATTTGTCCTCAGCAGCACGCAGACATTTGTTAAAGCACTTCACTGTTTACCTTCACAAGATGCATTTCTCCAGTGTCTTACATTGCTGAATTATGCAAAAACAGCATACTCCACTGACACGCTTCCTATACATTTTTCAGGTTGTTATATCTGTGTTTTACACGCACAAGAGACACGTTCTCTCGAAATGTTTATTGTCTGAGACACTAAACTACGTCCTGAGAATTTACCTCTTACCCTGCTGTACTGATCCTGCAGTTCCCCTGACAGCTCCAAAGTGGACTAAAATTGACATTCCCAGCTGCTTTACCAGCACACAAGGACACACGATACTCGATCCCGGAGTTCACACGTCCCCGGGTCCAGCTGTGCGACTCGGGGCACGGCGCCTTCCTCCTACCTGCTTCCTCCAGCTCCTGCTGGCTCCCCATCGGGCTGTCACCCGACAGCCATGCTCCCAAAAAGCCTTCACTTCTTACTTTTCACTTGTCCAAAAGCACCGCGAGGAAGGACGGGGGCTCCCAGGGAAACTGGGGACAGGTCCAAAGTCTTTGTGTGGCTCTGGGTATCTATACACACTTACCAAGTCCAGGTAAGCTGTCAAAACAACTGACTGCATCTACCTCCTGCTCAAAAAAAATCTTTTAATTTCCCTTAAAAACAAAACTTGCAAACTTTAAGATATGCGCAGGTAACCATGTCAAGCGTAAAAACCTGTTTTAAGCGGTAAACAAAAGCTGAAATGTCATGCATTCATTCCTGTGCCTCCAGGAATGACAGCTTGAAGGAACATATCAAATATTGTGACTCCCCAAATTAAAAAAAAAAAAAACAGGCTAGTAAATTACAGTGATTTCTCATTCCATAACAAAACACAAAACAAAGTACTGCTGCCCAGAAAAAGATTACCAAGAAATCACCCAGATGTTACTAAAGCATTACGATTAATTTGCTTTGAAAAGATAAAAGCTGAAAGGAAAATGATTCCCACTGGCTTTTTTTTTAATCAGAAGTTTAGTCCTGAAACTTCCAACTGCACTGACTTCTGCATTTTGCCTTGGATCCAAGGCTACGTGCATTTCTGGTGCCTGCTGCCTATGCTCACATCTCTTACAGCAGCACCTCACTAACTCTACTCTGGGATGCAATAAAAATCAAGAAAAACCCAATTTGCCTCCCACTTCAGGAAAAAGAAAAGGTGAAAAGGATCATTTTCACTGTTGCAGTTGCACAGAAGGGAGAAAAGAGGATCCTTTGTTACAGTTACAAAAAAAAAAAAAAAAAAAAAAAGCACATTAGTCATTTTTAAAGCAAGCATGTGTTACAAACCACTGGCGGTGACAGTCATCGGATGCCTGGCGAATGATTTCAGCAACCGTCATCTGGGGTCTTCCAGGTCTAATAGCAAAAGGTCTCCTCCTCCCTGCCTGCCACGGGCAACACGTGCCAAGCACCGTTCTGTATACAGATGTGGTTTTCTAATCTCAGATCGATTGGTCGTGTTCACAGATCTCAAGTTGGGAGTTGGGAGAGAGGAGAAAACAGATTTTGTAGGTTAAGCACCTGATAACAAAAAAAGATAACCTGAGGAGAGGAGAGGAGAGGAGAGGAGAGAAAACTCCCAACTAACTCAAGTGGTTAGTGTCATCCAACACACTGGGTTCAGGGGTTTGGGCAACATCTAGCATAACCCCATGCAAAATATGGAAATTATTTTAGCTTTTTCCAGCTAGGCACGTCAGTTACCATGCAAGAAACGTGCCCATCAACCAATTCAGTTTGTATTTGCAGTAACTACGAAATCCCCCTTCTCTGCACACCCAGGTGTACAGAAAGCCCTCCTGCCCTGACCAGGACTGGGGACCCCGTCCCGCCTTGGTGGCCAGGCACAGCCCCGGGTTGCACACCCCGCAACCTCCCGTGCTCCCTTCTGGGCAGCCTTGCGCAACAGGCAGCCTTTGTCTCTCCATTTAAACGTCTCGGGGCCTGGAGCACACTCTTAATATACCTTCCCTGCCCAGGTGAATGCAAATTAACAAAGCAATTTTCAGCTGGGAACTAGGCAGCAGAAGGCTTATGTATTTCTCCTCTGACTTGAGGACTGGAGATCCTCAGTTCCAGGAGCACATGGCGCCGTTTGCTTCCCTGTGAATATCCCAAAGTCAGATTCTCAGCTTGCCACAAGAGTTTCTAACAGGAGCAGTGAAGCCCTTGGTCACCGAAAGCCCTTGGAGCACCTTCAGCAGCCACAGGGCAACATGTACAGAAGGAGAGATCGGTGCCAGCAGCCCCCACGCATCCTCCAAACACAGCGAGGGCACACGTTAACTCCAAACCTGGGAGCTTTCCTTCCCCCTCCCCACCTCTCCTGCTTTATGGGCTTCCCAGCACCTCCTCCCGGCTTCCCACAGACTGCTGCAGGCTCGGTCTGGCGGCTCCCCTGACTCACCCCCCCGCGGTTATTATTCACCCCTGCCTGCTTCAAAGAGCCTTATCTTCGGAGGGTCACCCTCCGCCCCAGGGCAGCTGCCCCCCATGGCACAAGCGCTATGTAAAGGAGGATTTCCCTATGCACGCACAGGAAGCTCGAGCTGTGTGGAGCAGGAGGCTCAGCACCAGCAGCTGCAGAAGACACAATATTTACTACCACCAGCGCAGAGGAGCACACCTACCAGGGCTTTTACACAACACGTGAGCCTTCCTATGGCCACAGGTAATCCCCACGCCTGAGCTTCTGACCCAAACTGCTCCCAAAATGCTTCGGTCTGCAAGCCCTGGTGCCATGACAGCAGCGTTTCCGTATGCAGGATGACTCGTGGTCAGACCCAAGCCAGCCACTTGAGCTTACGGAGCTGCTGCTCGTTAGCTGGAATCAGTTACACCTAAGGCAACGCCAGCTAACGCCATTTACCTGACCCTCTCCCAGTAAAGTTGCACTATACGGCACAGTCACTGCAACACTAACAGCCCTCACAGTCACTGCAGCTCAGCTAATGCTTGGCAATTTGTTAAACTCTATTAACGACACTGAGTTTGAGCTCTTAATTACCCCATAATCAAGACCGGCTCTAGACAATATTAGAAAATGCAGCAGTTAAGACACCGCTGGTCTCCGGCGAGCTAACCATCAACCTCCAGCTCAGCCCTTGCCACTGGCAAGATAATCAAAGATACAGAGGGAGAAGGGAAATCGTTGTTTGCTGGGCAGCAGTGAGCCCCTTCAACCTCCTGAGCGGGCTGTGTGAGCCACGGCAAGGACCCAGCATGCAGGGAGCCTTCGCAGGACTGCAGTGGGGCTACGCAAGCGCGGGTACAGGCATCGTAGCAGAGCACTGCTCAGTGCTGGGATGGTTTGCTTGCTTGGTCTTGCAAGGATTTGTTGGGTTACCTGACAGCACCATGCTGTGAGTCTTACCAGAAGCATAACTGGGCGCCTGAAGAAGCAATGATGCTATAATCCCGCGTGCCTGACGGTCTCTTGCTGCTGTGCTGGCTGGCGGGGCTGTGCTTCCAGCGCCTGTGCAGAGGCTGCGTGCGGAGAAATACAACAACTGCTTCCCCCTGGAAGGAAGCGGGGCTTGATATTATCACACAACCTCTCTGCTCCCCCAGTCTTTTGACACCATCCCGCAGCGAAAGCAAACAAGCAGCGGAGAGCCGGCCTGCTGAGCGAGGGGAAAAGGATGCTCGTGTTTGTTTACAACTCAGTTAAGACCTGAGATGCTGCAGCCAGTAAGGAGACAAACTACATTTTGGTTCCAGAAACCCTTAAATCCTACACGACCTATGCCATGTGAGGTACAATAAAAACATAAGTATTTACGTGAAAACTTCCCTCTTCCCTCTCCTTCTGCACTGTTTGCAGCACAGCTGGGCTAATCCCATTGCCAGTGCTCTGCATCCTGACCTCCTTAAACAACCCCACACTAGGATGCTAAAACACTCTGATCTATAAATAATGTATTCCTCTCATCCAGCACTGGATTACCGTTCCATAAAACTCCCTGGAACACACCACATAGTCTCCAGTTCGGCAGAATAATACTGAGAAAGACATCAGCAGCAAGCCACCCTCTTTCTTGCTAAATTCTTTCAAAGATTTGATGACAAGATTTCTTTTGCGTTTGATTTTGCTTTTTTTTTTAATATTGTTATGGATCTGGTATTCTAATTCTATCTGGTATTTTATTTATATCTCCCCCCTTTCCCGCCAGAGACCCTTATTTTTTTTTCCACTCTTAATCCTCGCAGCATGGCAAGAGAGCAGCACTGACTAACTCAGCAAAGCCAGAGCTGGGGGCAGCAGTAAAGGGCTCTCTGCTGCCACGGGGTCTCAGCACGCGTGCTGAGGCAGCACTTTACACCCGTGCCAACCTGTTGCCCCAGGTGGGGAGCTCCCCTTTCCCCCCTGCCCACGCTCCTGCCCCAGCTTCTGGCTTGTGCCAGCCCAGGCATTCACCAGACCCTGCGCCGGGCCGGTCCAGGTCACTGCCTCTGCAGGAAACTACACAGATTTTCCTCGGGGTTCACCTTCAGACAGCCATTATGTGTGACTGGAGCCGTAATGTGTAGCTTCATTGAAAGATAAGCGTGTCTGCTCGGAAGACCGATGCCTACTAGGCTTGCTCCCACTCCTGCACCCCCGCGGGCTGCAGGGGTGCAAAAGCAATGCCTGCCCCACGCCACCGGAGCCGGCAGGAATCCCACCGCTGACTTCCCAGAGCAAAAGCATAAAGCTAAAGCAAATGCTTGAATGATGCAAATTTGTGGTTTGGCAGATTTATTCCCAGCACACATTCTGGAAAAATGAAGTGTTCCTGCCTCGAAACAAGTTGGAACCCTCTTGAAAACAGACGGGCACCCCTTCAAGAGCAAGATCCCCTAGGAAGGTTTAGCAGGCACGCCACACTTCTGCATTCGATCCCTTAGCACCATTTGCCGTGATTAACACCGCAATTTTCCACACATTTCTCACAATGCACAGACTGCTTCTACCTCTGAAAGGGCTGGGGAAAAACAAGCAACCCACCGACACCCACAAAACCTGCTCCTTTGGCTCCGTAACACCAATCCCAGGCGAACATTTAAATCACCCCTGCAACACCAGAACGCTGTCAGAGGAATTAATAGCTGCCTTGACAATGGGCTTCTGGCGTATTAAACGAAACAATTACAGCTCTAACATTTAAAACAGCTACAGCGTGACTTCGTTCCTCCAAAAACGGATGCCTCTGCGCAGGGAAATTACTCATCGCTGGTAAGTTGCGGGGCAGCTCTGAATCAGGTCTGAGCCCTGCTCAGCTGAAAGCAAGCCCGTGTCCGGCAGGACGCAGGAGTGGCATCGAGGGTCTCGACGGCAGCGCTGGAGGCAGCGGGTGAGGAGCAGCCCGCTGGAAACCACGGCAAGAGGCTGCTTGAGAGGCAGTGCTGCCCGGCTGGCTACTCGTGCTAATTCTCCCAGTCCCAGGAATTGCAGGGCTGGGCTCGGTGCTCGCGTTTCCTGTCACCAACCCAAGAATTAAGCAGTTGAGATTTAAAGATAGCGACTGGTATAGAAAATAAATTGGCGAGCGATCACAAAAGGAACTGGAAAACGGGAGCAACTCGATACGGGAAAGCTTCCCGCAGCCCCTGCTCCTGCAGTGCTATCAGATCTCAGAGCAGTGAGGGACCCCTCCGACCGACCCGAGCCTTTTCACCCCTATCTGAAGGCGCTGCAGCATCGCCCTTCCAAATGTTTCAGCTTTCAGTGCCTCACAGAAACACCTCACAGAGCTCAATTCAAGTTGAAACCTTTCGCAGGGCTCATTTCAAACAATTAAAGAGCACGGCAACCTGTAATTACGGAAAATAAAGCCAGACAGCTGGAGAAGGTAAGCATCTTTAATAAGTAACACGATCCTACATTTTCTCTCTGAGGGAATTTAGCGACTACACACCCGGCTCCCATTCAATCAGTTTTTGCTCTCCGTGTCTGCAACAAAAGCGGAGTGCTTTTGTACCTGCGAGCTGCACAAACCCCGCAAAGGAAACAAGCCTTGACGAACTTATTAAACGTGACTTAGAAACAGAAACACCTCCAGCCACGCTGGGAAAAGACGCAAGCTGGGAGAGGAAAGCCTCACGGAGGTTCCCAGACATGCTGCATTTTGGACACCGCAACAACAGGGCATCCCACAAGCACGTTTTACAGCCTGAGCTTAACTGCTCTCCTTCCCCTAGCCCGTCACACAAAACGCAAGCAGAAGTTAAGGCTGTTTGCAAAGCGGCTTACCGTTCATCATCAGGAGCACAAACATTTTTGCCTGCCGTATTTCACAAGCCCTCGCTGCCGGTAACAGAAAGGAGGAAGCGTCAGCGTTTCATTCCCCTTCTGGTTTGCAGTGGGTGTAACGCGCTAAGTTTCATGTGAAGATGAGATGGGTCAATTGGGTGTGTTCGAAGGTTTGGGGTTTTGCCACCCCTCCCTCCTCTTCCCTTCCCTCCCTCCTTCCCTCCCTCCCTCCCTCCCTCTCCTGGTTAATCCTTCCCGGCGCTCCCCCGGCAAGCGCTGGCTCCGGCTGCTGGGACCTGCTGCCACTCAGCCCGCCGGTCCCAAAATCTGCCTTCCCCAGGACACCCCTCCGGGGTGACTTTAACTCTGATGCTGGGCAAGGGCAGCCCGTAATTAAAATACCCAGCCTCGCACGTCAGCTACATGGGAAACAGCCATGTGGTCCCCTTCGTCACCTCGCTAAACTGCGCTGCACTCAGGCTTTAATCGCGTTTTCAGGGAACAACTCTCCAGTGAGACACAAAATAAAAACTTCTGACCTCCTCTGCACCTTTTGTCATTGTCCTCGATGCTCTTGGGTCCTGAAAGATCTCCCCCCGGGTATTTATCCGGACTGTGACCCCCTAAGAGCACAGGCATACCAAACTGTCTCACGTTAAGCTGTCCGCCGGTGCAAAAGTGCTTGCTGAATCAGGACCTAAAGAGATTTAAAAACTGCACATGGATCAGGTCTTTCTTAATTCACTGCTTCTGCCTGTCTCTGAATTCTGACTTGAGCAGCACAGCCCTCAAAACCAGGATTTTGTGATGGTTGTTATAAATAAGAAACACAAATACAAGCCCTTAAACAGCTGTGTTTATCCACCAACTTCCCCTATTTTGACTCTGCACCCAATTATAAGGGAGAAGAAAAACAGGTATCAAACTATTCTTGGAATGAGGTAGACAACACAGTAATTGTTTTTTTCCAAACAGAAATCACCGAACTAAACAACAAATTAACATTTTTAGCTCTGCCTGATACTTCAAAAATACAGAGCGTTAAGTGATAACCATCTTTTTGCAGTTCTGTCCTCTGCAACCCAGCCATAACCGCAACTTGGGAAAAGGACAAAGTCATTATGAAAAGAAGAAAGATGACACAAGATGCATGCAGGACCCCAGCTCTTCCACAGGTCTACATGCACACCTGTGAAAGTGCAATGAATACACAGCTGGAGCAAAGCTCTGGGGCTCCTCATGCTTGGGTGCTATGGATGCTGGAGGACAAGATGGGAGAGAGAAGACTTTTCTGGGCCAGCAGGGACAAGGTGGTTGGACAAGTGAGTTGATTCGGCGCGATCATTCTTACACACCCCATTATCAGAAATAGGCACGCAAGCCGAGTTTGCTCGTGCAACAGCCAGTTTTAGTCCACTTCTAGCAGCAGGTTTTGTTTAACTCCTCATCTAAATACTTGCAGCGTCAGATCTTTCCGATGCGTCTGCCCACGCTTCGAAACCACCAGGTCCCCCCGTGGCTGCAGGCATTCCCGCTACACAGCAGGGCCCTCCACCTCGGCAACAGGCAGGGGCTGACGGAGGGATGGGACTGGACACATGTTCGGAAAAGAAAGTAATGGGAAGGCCAATCCTCAGCCTTCCAGCTCATTTGAGCACGGAGTGAGCGAAGCCAAACATCTGTGCGCCAGCCAGGAGAAGGAAACCGCAGGAAGACCCGGGGAACGGGCTGACTCCTCCGGGAGCGTTCAGCGAGGGCAAGCGGCAAACGCCGATCGAGCGAGCGAGCGAGCAGGTTTGGCAAGTCGGGAGTGATTCAGGAGGCGACAGGGGCTGCTCCCACCTGCCTCCAGGTTCACCGGGGCACACTCACCCTCCTCAACGCATTCGAGCAGCCCAAAAGGCAAACCCGCGCTCGCAGCTCCCATGCCATCTGCGCTTAGTCACCACAGCACCAAAATGGCTTCGCGACTAGGCGGAACCGGTGTGTGCGTTCACACACGCATGCATACACACAGGCTGCCTTAGATACAAAGCAATTACTCGTGGGTCCTGGAGAAGAAGCATATATGCTTACGACGACAGATTGAAAGCGATTGTCTGAAGTGTTTTTCAGCTTAGGAGGTCTGAGCGAGGCACACCCTTTTGCCGCAAGCCTGAAATGGGTCTGCACTTTGCCACAGCAGTTTGTGACACCTTCTCCTGCCGGTTCCTGGTTAACCAGAGCGAGGCCTTGGCTGGCCAGGGGCTCCCACCAAGACACTGTCTGGATGTATCTGCCTCCCCCTCTAGCAGGAAGTTCAGAAAGCCTGAGGCAAGCGAGGGCACAACACGACCCATCAGTCAGTTTTAAATCGGTGCAGCAGAAGGACCGAAGAGCAGCACCTTCACCTCCCCAACACCACCCGGCATAAAAAGGAGGGATGACCCTCCTCCAACACCGGGCTGAGGAACAAGAGGCTGGCCCGTGAGGTGGCAGGGGCGGAGGGCAGGACGGGGAGCAGCCACCTGCCTACGAACACCCCGTGGCGGCCTGTCGGTTCCAGGCGCGGCCCCGCTGCCAGCCCCGCTACGCTGAGGCGTTTTGATACACGCCGTTTGATGTGGGCTCCCTCCCAGACACGCACGCCAGCTTGTATAAACCGTGGTGCTCTCCTGTGATTAGCAAGAACCTACCAAAACCTGTTTCGAGGCAAGTGAGCAGATTTTGGGCTGGAGACGGCCATGCAAGGCGACCGGAGGGGCTGTCACCTCCAGCAGAATGAGAGGGAAGAAGTGGCCACCAGCTATGTGGAAGAGGACATGCAGCTGCATGAGGGATGCCTACACTCATCCTCCCTTCCTTAGCCAAATGAAGATGACATGAATGGAAAAAAACACTTTTTATTCCATCATCATCAAAAAAAATTCTTATGGGGAGTCCTCAGGTTCTCCTAGACACCTAGCTGGGAGGAGGACACCTCTCTGCTGAGCCTGGAGGAGAAAGATCTCCCCACCACGGCAAGGTCCACGCCAGCTGGAGGAAGTCACCAAAGGACAGCACCTCCTCAGGTGTGGAAGGAGGACAGATGGGCTCCCGTCAGACACAAGCCAAGGCCGAATCATGCGTAAAGGTGTCTTCATCAGCCCTAATTAACATCCCTGGCTTCTCACACCCTGGCACACCTGTTAATTAGCACACATGAGTTAATATCATTTTAACAATGGATTATCACTTCGCGCAGAGAAGTGGTTGGGAGTAACTTCAGCACGGTGACTCACTCTGAGCACAGCAGTAAGTTGAGATATGAAGAGCATCAGGGCTACGCAGACCTTATCTCTTTAACTACGGGTTACTTTACAAAGCCAAGGTGCTTCAAAAATTCATGATTGTATCTGCCGTACTTTCCACCTGCGCAAACAGATGGCCTTGGAGAATCACGCTGTCTACAGAAGAGCCCTGTCTCCATCCTGCAGACAACTGGAGCCTTGCAGGTCTTTTTTTTTCAAGTCCTTAATGGCAATGCTGGAGTTTCTAATGGGAGAAACCACAGAGGACAGCATTCTGGTCCTGGCTGCCATGATTATCACCTGCTTTTGGCAATCTTCTGGTCAAGCATGTTCCAGGACACAACCCAGGGCCCAGCAGGCAATTATCATCTGGCCAGGAATGACAACAGGCCCAACATGAACACCAAGACACTGATGGTCAGTTCCAGTTTCGGTGGTACTCCAAACGTCCCATAGCCACAGACCAATCTGGTAACACAAGCGAGGCACTCCGACTTGCTTTACTGTGATATTATATTCCTTTTTCACAAAACACTGTAAACTACAGCCCTATAAACACAACCCTGGCTTCAGAGTTCAAGCTGGCTCTTGCATATCCCCGTGGATAACACATGATTTTGGCCAAACTATGCACTGAGACTTTCACCCTGGTAAACCCCCTGTCCTGGAAGTAACACCCACACTTGTACCTGTGCGGCCTCACGCATCCAGAAGGAGCTGTGACCAAGACTACTGCTAAAGCAAAAGGTTGCCATTGAACAGGTGAGGTCACAGTTTGGCTTGAGCCATCTTTTATTCAATAATAAAGTTAGAAGGAAAGTCAACAGAGACCTCATTATTTTTTTAAGCCTCAGCTTTGGAACTGGATGTCTGTGATGCAGAAACTCACAAGAAGGCACTGATGGAAAACCATGATACTACCACCAGAATCACTTCCACCCCTTCAAAGTGATATTTAATGCTGCCAATTAAAGAATTTTAACACCATGAAACATTATACTAGATTGAATGCATCCATACTCCCCTTTATCAGAACAAGTTTCTCAGCCTCATGTTTCTATTTGGGATTAGGAAGGGAGTCATGAAAGGCAGGTATTGTTCAGCCACAAACAGTTCCCCTTCAGCCTCTACGAAAGTAAGCTAATGAACTACAGCTTTTTGTTTGTTTTTTTTCCTTTTCTTTTGGAGAGGTCAGCATATATACCCCCCCACGGGAAAGCTGATCCCAGTTGTTACATGGCAAGGGTAGCTGAAAGGTTTCTAACGAGCTACAGGGAGTGGGTGCTGGCAATTAGCCAGCACACTTGCCTGCAAAACTGCAACCAACAGCAACAGGCGCGCACTACCACTGCTGGAGCAACTAAAAGTGAAAATTTAAGATTTGTATTTCATTGTGCCACTCGCTGCTTACAGTCCTCACTGACTCTTAAAGACTGTGCTCGGAGAAATCACTTGTCAACACTCAGCACGTCACTTCACATGCAAAGGTATGCTGCACGATATCTTTGTCTCTAAAATGGAAAGATACAGATTCGATGGATGGGTAAGGAATTGGCTGGATGGTCACACTCAAAGAGCTGCGGTCAATACTCAATGTCCAAGTGTAGATCAGTGACGACCGGTGTTCCTCAGGGGTCGGTATTGGGACTGGTGGTGTTTAACTTCTTTGTTAAAGGAAGGACCTTGCAGTTGACACACTGAAGGGAAGGGATGCCAGCCAGAGGGACCTGGGCAGGCTTGAGAGGTGGGCCCATGCAAACCTCACAAACCTCAAAATCTCAAAAAAGAGGCCAAGTGCAAGGTCTTGCACCTGGGTCAGGGCACTCCCAAGAAGAAATACAGGCTGAGCAGAGAATGGATTGAGAGCATCTCTGAGGAAAAGGCCCTGGGGGTGTTGGTTGATGAGAAGCTCGACATGAGCCAGCAATGTGTGCTTGCAGCCCAGAAAGCCAACTGTACCCTGGGCTGCATCAAAAGCAGAGTGGCCAGCAGGGCGAGGGAGGTGATTCTCCCCCTCTGCTCTGCTCTCGTAAGACCCCACCTGGAGCCCTGCCTTCAGCTCTGGGGCCCCAGCACGAGAAGAACATGGACCTGTTAGAACGAGTCCAGAGGAGGGCCATGAGGATGATCAAGGGGCTGGAGCACCCCTCCTGTGAAGACAGGCTGAGGGAGTTGGGGTTGTTCAGAAGAGAAGGCTCCAGGGAGACCTTACAGCGGCCTGCCAGTACCTAAAGGGGCCTGCAGGAACACTGGGGAGGGACTCTTTGTTAGGGAGTGCAGTGATAGGACAAGGTTAATGGTTTTAAACCAAAAGAGGGTAGACTTAGGTTAGCTTTAAGGAAGAAGTTACTTACTCAGGGGGTGGTGAGGCCCTGGCCCAGGCTGCCCAGAGAAGCTGTGGATGCCCCATCCCTGGAGGTGCTCAAGGCCAGGCTGGATGGGGCTTTGGGCAACCTGCTCTGGTGGGAGGTGTCCCTGCCCATGGCAGGGGGTTCAAATTAGATGATCTTTAAGGTCTCTTACAATCCAATCCATTCTGCGATGAAATGTAGCTCCAATCTTTACCAGCATCATCCAGCTGCATGCAGACAATACACATACCTCTATATATACAGGATTAACATCTATAAAAGAGTCCTGCTCCTGGTCATTCAGCCTCGAAAACATCCACAGTTGTGAAGTTGTTCTGGACATACACACGAGGGTGTGTGCACACACGTACCCTGAGGCTGCTATGAGCTCCTGCAGCCCCCCGCACCAGTGGGGCTCACAGGGTGCACGAGCCATGCAGCAGTGCTTGCTCAGGGCTGGGCACTGCCACGTGGCACACCAACCCACAAGAGCTTACCGAAATGGGGACCGCTTCCTTTTTTGACGAGAGGGATCAAGGAGGAACATTTTATTCACGAAGTGTAATCCAAACACCTCCTCTCATTTCTCTGAAAGAAACTATGCAGTGGCTGCTGTCATTTTCTTGCTACATTCTGACACGCTTCTACCACGTCGCTGCCAATGGTTTTAATTTGCTGGAAAAAATCAGCTCACAGTGAGTGACAAGCTGTACGCTGGTGGTGATGCTGTCAGGTGATGGATATCGTAGGTTTACATTAGTTGTCAAAATTCTTCAACACTAAAAATAGGAATCACGAGCTTTTGGATTCACAACACTGAAGTACTAAACATACGGGATACTCATACCTTCAAAAGAGCCCTAATCCACTCAGAGACAGGGAAACCCAGCAACGCATGACATACAGCAAAGGTCTCTGATCTTTACTGATTTTCAGAAGAAAAAAATCAGCACACTGCCATATGAGATTTCGTAACAGCCCAGACCAAAGTAAAGACAAGATGCTACTACAACGTGAAATAAAACAGCGCAGTATGGGATGCAAACACACATAAGGGAAGACAGAAAGACAAGCTCAGAGGGAAAGAGAGAAAAAAATTGCACATTGGCATCCCACATCGTGGTCCGGACCCCACTGAAAGCAATAGCAGAGATCTCCCCACTGCAGCAGTTTTCAGCCCGAGGTCTCTGGACACCTTCCTGGGGTCCACAGGAGGGGCAGCTCCGCATTCCCAGGACAGATGAGCCGACCCAGCCGCCAGCCAGCCTGCTGCCAGCTAGAGGGGAAAGCTCCTCCCTCCCCTTCTCCCACCCTTCTCCTGCCTCATGCCCAGCCACGTGCTGCCACAGCTTCATCCCACCCTGCGCTCCCCTCGCAGAGCACAGCCCCATCGCCAGCTTCCCAGCAAATTAGCCCCCGCCACTCTCTCTGCACCCCAAAACCCTGCCTGGCTTTCATCTAGGCTCCCGGGAGGCGAACGCAAGAAAAGGGACAGAGCCAAGAGGCCAGGGAAGGACAAGAAAGCCCAGGAGACGCAAGCAGGTTGCCGAAGGCTGACATTTCTATAAAGACATGACCTGTCCCCAAAGAGCAACCTGCTGATGGGAACAGATCTTGCAGCAAGTCACCCAACAGGAAGGTTCGGAGTCATTCAGGCAGATGTCCGCTTTCTTCTGCCTGTTGCCAATTCCCTAGCGCCCAGGTGCTTCAGCACACTGGCTTTGCCGCACGGCACGAGCCATACGCCTGCATCTGAACTGCACAGAGAGAAAAACAAGCACCACAAGGCATCACTGGCTGCACGCCTCCGTGCCCTGGTGAGATGGAAGGTGCGGGGCCGACCCCCACCTGTCCTGCAGGCACCGGGACATTGCGCTGCAAAGGCCTAACCCCAACAATGTCATTGTTACGGGTACGATGGCATACAAGGGGAACAAAATAAAAAAGGGAGAAACCATTTACCAACCAAATCCTGTTTATTCAGCCCAGCTTGCTTGTTCCATCTGAGTCACCAGGATGACTAGCACAGGCAGAGTTGTCCCTGCATTAGGCCAATATTTATAGCAGAAAGAAAATGAAGCATCGTAAGGAATTACTAATTAGATGTTATCATAACACTGTGTAGAACTGAAGTAGCACTCCAATGTGCTTTATAAATAATTAGCAAATTAACTTTCACAATACCCCTGTGAGGCAAGCATTATCCCCGTCTTCCACGCGGCCAAGCGGAGAGCAAGTGGTTTGCTCACGGCCACAGTCCGTGAGCGGAGGCAGGGTTATAACCGATGCCGCTGCCTTTGGGGAGAGCTCACCCTACTGCTCCCCAGAGCTGCTGCATCCTTCCCCCGTCCTCCCTGCCCCAGCCGCAGGGACAAACTCCCTCCAACGCCGCCTCACCCCGCACAGGAGCCCCCGAGGGCCGTCGCGTGTTGGGACGGGGGGGCAGGGACGGAGGGGTGGGGTGGAAGTCATGCCACCCGCAACGGGCCCGAAGGAAACGGCTCTGCGAGACTTCCCCTTTCCTAGATCCCCTTTCCAGACGCAGCCAGGAGGCCAACCGAGTGCGTTGGCTGCACGCTTCCGCTAACTCCGCTGGCACAAGACCCAGAGGTGACCGAGGGCACTTTGCTCCTCCGAACTCCCCACAGGACTCTGAAATTGAGGATGCCCTTCCACAGCTGCCCACGCAGCCCAAAGCGGGCTCTGGCAAGGGGGCCAGCTCTGACAGCTCCCGGCCCTGCCCCACGGCCCCGGCTTTGCCCGTGCTGCAGATGCAGGCCAAAGGCACGGCTTCTCATCGCCTGCTCCTCCCTGCGAAGCACTCCCGAGACCCTCCGTACAGAAAACGGCACAAATGGCACAGAAATGGAAGCAGCTGCCTTTGCTTTCTGCCGGATGCACGTTAAGAAAGTAGGCAGAACTGCAGCTATTTCAGACAAGCTGCATAAAAATAAAAGATGCTGCTTGACTGTGCGTGCTCTCATTTTTAGAAAACAAGCTCCGATTTGATTCTTCTTTATTTTTTTTTCTTCAAATCCTTATAGCAGATGGTAAACAACCCCCCCGTCAATGTCCTTGCAACGTAAAGAAGCCCCAGCCTGGTCTGAGCCTTACCATACCAGGGCACCACACAGGAATTACAGTTTGGCTAATCCCTTTCTCTCAGGGAGCCCGGTGCTAGCAGCCCTCACATCCAGCCTGATCCAAAGCCCTCCAAAGCGAGCAGAGATCTTGTCTTCAGCCTCTGCCTAGAGGGTTAGCACCGCTGGCTTGCAGAGGATGACTCAAGGTTATAAATACGAAAGCTGGCCAGCACAACAGGACCTGCCTCCCCCAAGACACCTCCGAGGTTTGAGGAGATCTGCCTGCTTTATGTCTGAGTGCCTTCACTTTCTCTGCTTTGCCAGCTAACTTGTTCTAGCTACT
The DNA here is from genome assembly GCF_013377495.2 of Cygnus atratus. Classification (NCBI taxonomy): domain Eukaryota; kingdom Metazoa; phylum Chordata; class Aves; order Anseriformes; family Anatidae; genus Cygnus; species Cygnus atratus. Next base: position 110,459,517 of record NC_066362.1, read on the forward strand.
TGAGGGGTCTTCTTCCCCTTTTACAGGCCCGTATCAAGCCATTTAACTGAAAGACAAACACAATTTTATCAGAAAGTATTTGCTATATTTATACTTTTCCTTTTTATACTCACCTTGTTCATTGCAATGACACAGTATCTCATATATTAACACCTATTTGCTTGCCATTGCTGAACTCCTCAAAATAAGTAAACCTTTACCTTCAAGGCATACCTTGTCTCTGTCCACGGCTGCTGCCGAGTGCTGTACCCATATTAATGGTGCCCGTGCTACGTTCGGGTACACGGTGTTACAGTGGTCATAAACTGAATCACCGCCAGCTTTCTCTGAGTATATGCAGATCCTCGCCATGAAGATGCTTGAGGCGAAAAGTGAAGCTGGATCATGTTGCCCACAGAGGTTGTGCAGGCTCCAGGCTCAGAGGTTTCCAAGATCCACCTGGAGAAAGCCCCGAGCACCCCGGTCTGATCCCACAGCTGGCCCTGCTTTGGGCAGGGGGCTGGACCGGAGACCCCCCACATCCCTTCCCACCTGAGTGACTCTGTGACTCGCCAACCCCAACGCTGCCAAACAATTATAAATCGAATGCTCAGGACCACGTCTGGCAGAGGGGGCAAAACTCCATGTCAAGAGGAGATCAGCCTTTCATTAGTGTTGGGTCCACCCTGCTATGCTGCCATGAAGCTTCCTCGCAGCTTGTGGAAGGATTTGATCCAGTCAAACCATGCCGATGACAGCGACAGACACACAACAGAACAAGTCTGGAGGACTTCTGCACATAGCATGGAGGCCAAGAGCAACGCACAGCAGAGGCATGCTGAGATAGGGTAGCATTTGGAAATGCCACTGCTGCATTTTGCTTTGAAATGCTTCAGAATTACAGGAAATTGTTCAGACTCCCCCTGTTAAGAAAACAAGAAACTGAGAAGCATGACCAGGAAACGCTGTTTAAGTGTTGGCTCTTTTTTTGTGGTTAGCAGACAAGGAAAAGAGATGCAGAAGAAAAAGGAGGAAAGCATGAAGCAACTGGAAGTGTCTTCTCTGAACCATGGTCTGAAGTTTTTCACTTTCTCTTGATACGAGTAAATTTAACAGAAAATTAAGTGTCTCCAAATCTTGTTCCGAAAAGTGTTTGGAAGAAGGCCACAGCATGTTACAGACAAAGCAGGCGAAGTGTATCAACTGTGGTTCTCAAACAATGTCCTTGCTCCTGCAAGCCCACTGAGCTATCCCAAATCAGTGGCAACTCGCAGAGACGATACATACATGTGATGTTAGACACTCACCTTTGGAAGACCTGCACCTAAGAGCTGACCTGAGCCTGCAGCCACCAACCCCACTGCCACTTGCCAGCTACTTTCTACTTGCGCAAATATATGTTTTTAAGTGCTCAGGGATACATAATATCCTCTAAGACTATGAGTTCAGCTACAGATTAACTACTTAAGCAAGCTCAAGGGCAGAGACCTGCTCTCTTACACTGTCTCAAACCTTGTCCTCTGACAATCATGATCATCTCAGAACTGCTGATTAATTTTCCACATCTGAACTTTTTTTCCCTTTTAAAGTCCTGCCTGTTCTTTTTATTTGTTACGAGTTTTTTTCAGTATTTGCCTGTTACTTGAACATTAAAGCCTGGTTTGTGACTAAATACAGTGGTCGGAAGCCCGACTGCAGTGCTGCCTGCTCTAAGTGCACCAGGCGTAAGGAGCTCTAGGAGATGCCAATGATTCAGGACAGATGCCCCTCTGCAAAAGTCTGTGTGACCAAAGGTATTTCCCCCCTGTTCTATTCCTATTCCCCCTCCCATAAAAACGTGATTAATATCCACATAATTCCACGTGGAATAGCTGCATGGTATAAATAGCAGCGGGTATGCATTACACTGGCAATAGATGAAGCAATGGCAGGGAGGACAGAGAAATCCATTGCAGAGCAGTAAGGTAGCTTGATTTAATCAGTTGCATTACTTGCACAAAAACAATGATCAGATATCGTAAGCTTAAGTATATCAGGAATGCTGCACTTGAAGAAATTACTTTTATAGCCCGGGCCTACTTCTCCCACTACAGCCGCACTCAGCAGATAAGGGAACCCTTCCGACTTCAGTGATCACATTCCACATTTTGCGGCCCAGCAAAATTCGGCTGAGCTTATCTGGAGGTGAACCGAGGTCAGGCCAAGTGAATTGGGTGACACAGGTGGGCCTCACAGCACATCCATCGGCTGCAGCCAAGGGGAGCCTCCTGCGTCAACCACGGATGAATGGAAGCTCTGGAGAGACCCCTGCAAAAGCAGAATAAAAGCCATGGAAGGCCAAAGGTCTCCTGCAGCCTTCCCATGAGGTGATCTCACAGCGCAAGTGACCCAGAGCCACTCCAGGAACAGTTCTCTTCTTCACTTCTGCCCCGCTCTCCACATAGGGCAGGTGTCTCCTGGGGCACCATCCTTCAGGACACAACTGAAGAAGCTCTCACATCCATAGCAAAAAAGCACAACCCCATAGCTGGTAGGCACGTGTTAATCAGGGATGTCAATCGATCGCTGGACTTTGGAGTGAAGAATCCTAATGCCATGGTTTCCCGAGGCCATGAGAGAGCTCAACAGGTTCCAAGATACCTTCTTGCCACATCAAAAATAACACTGACAGACAATGCAGAGCACCAAAACTAGTAAATCCACCAGGCTTCTACATCTTTTCAGGAAATTTTGACGGGTTAACTCCTCCCCAACAGATTTTAAGCTAAAGGGTCTCAATCTGTCTCTGTAGCCAGCAAACACCATAATGGAAGCTCTGGTTACCCTCAGGTGCAAGGCTGTGCTCAAGCCTAACGCAGATCTCTGCAGCACGCTCAGAGGGGCAGAGACCAACGAGCAGGGAACTTTGCAAAATATTTCTTAAACTTCAGTCAGCTTTCAGCAGAGTACAAGGGAGGTGGAAAGTGGCTGCCTTCCCAGCACTGGCATAAATTGTCCCAATGCACTGGCAAGAAGAGACGATTTCAGATCATGGTGGGAAGCACCAGGCTGCAAAAGAACTTCTTCCTTCTATGTCAAAGCCTCCAAAGCTCCAGTGCTTGCGGAAAGCTGATCACCACACTTACAGATTTTGGTACCTAGGAGCGAATGGTGACTTACTGTTACTTGAACAGGCACAGAAAGCTGCTGAGATTGCTGCTGACTAGTTCTCTGGTGCAGACGGGCAGTCAGAGGCCCTGGGAGATAGTAAAGAAACAGGCCCAAGGAAATGTAGGTGGCCATATCCATGCCAGCACCTTTCAACTCATCACATCCAACAAACTTCGTTAATTAAAATAAGCATGTGCACTAGCCATATTCGTACCACAGAGCTTCCCTTAAGTAAAGGGCAGCAAGATCTCTGCTGCACCTTTATTAAACGCAGTGTCACCAGGCTGGGCTTCAGTCAAAATTGGTGTACTCAGGTGCTACTACAGCTGTGGCTGTAGTTTCATGCCATTTGAATCAACCCTTCCCCATCCCATGCACCCTACGTCAGCCCTGCAGCGCTCTCCCTCACCAACCTGGGTGCCAGCTCCAGGCCTCTGACAAGGTAAGACAGCTCTGCCTGAGAACTCAGCAAAAAATCCACATTGTTCGGCTTTAATTTCACCAGGCTCGTCCTCAACCTTTTGGCAGTCAGACTGACTCACGGGGCAGCCGAACGAGCCCCAGGAGAGCAGATGGAGGGTCAGCAGAGGCGGCAGACCTCCCCCTACAGCCCGTAGCAAATTCCTGATTGTCCTTGAGGTGTCGCGTGAAGCCAAAGTCTCCCGAAGCGATGTTGGCCCCCGTGGGATTTCTGCACTGGCAGAATTAACATATTCCACATAAAAAACATTTCATTATCCACCATAAACTGTACGCACTTTTCACTCCAAGGAAACTGGAAATACCACCCGATTTCACCATTGTTTTCTGTTAACAGACCGACAGTCCTGCTATGCATCCACACACTGGGACATTCGGTTTCATGATACATCAGTCTCCTAGTTTCATTCTTCTTTCTCTACAATGCTGACATTTTTTACATCTTTTTTTCCCCCGTTTGTTCTGGTTTTGTCTTTATAAATGTGCCACGCTACAAAACGACTTACTTGAAAAAACTTACCCTGGAACAAGCAAAACAGGGCACGTTTGTCAAGCTGAAAATACACCAGAAGGAACCCCTTGTGCTCTCTGCAATAAGGGTAGAAGGCGATTCAGAGGTAAGAAAACCTCAGACACAACAGACAAGGCTCCAACCCATTTAGGCACACGCTAGGGTCCATGGTCAATAAAGATGCACTTGAGAACTGAATCTGTTCCCTTCTGTGGCTTAAACTCACTGTATTTTTCCTTCCCGCTAGTAGGCTGGGCTGGCTGTAAACTCAAAGATTTGCATAAGCCACAGATTTTGTCTGTCTCTTTGAAAGGTCAAAAATTAGAAGCAGTACAAACAAACACACATGACAAATAGGCCAGCTGGCAGCAATTTGGAGTGACCACATGGAGGAAGTGTGGAAGTGAATACGGGCAGGATAGGAACCTTTAACAGCCTGGGTCTTACATATATATTGCAACTTACAGGCTGCCTCAGGGGAGTTTTATTATTATTTTTTAATCAGCTTTGTATCTTTGCAAAGATTAGTGACCAGCTACCCAGATTTAGTGCTGTCATGTTCCCATAAACATTTCCAAATATACATTCTTTGATAAAAGATGCAGCTGCTGGCACGATTTTTCACATAAACATTTCACTATGCATTACATTACATATTACAAAGAAGTCTTCACATTTTAATTCCTTCTGCTCTCTTCTGCAGGCTATGGGGCATCGCCCTGGGACTGAGAAAGGAAAGGGAACACAAGCACAGTGTGGGGGGGAGTAGCAGCTGCAAATGGATGCACAACTAAGACTATTAAAAAAAATAACAACAAAAACCACTAGGGTTGTTACTCACATGGGGGCGTCACAGAAGTAAGGAGGAAGGTTGGGAACCATTTGTCGTCCCGTGTAGCTCCTGGAATGGAAAAGATAGATTAAGAGGTCAGCTTCAAAGAGCCAGCCAGCCAGCTGCACAGCTGGCGTTAATCCGCCTGACCCTCATTACCTGCAACAGGCCTCTGCCAAAGTTTGGCAGCCAAAGAGCTAGCCAGATTTTTATGACTAACATCATCGCGACCTATTAATGCGGGGGGGGGGGGGAAATAATTCAAGTCTAAATTGCTTCTCACTGTTTGCTGCTGTTTGTGTTTTGCCGGAGCCACGAAACCCAATTAAGTCGGTTCCACTTTTGTTCCCAGTCAGTTCACTCCGGGCGCTCACGGCTGCGGTTGCAAATCCTGCAGGGAACGTTTACTTATTTAAAAGCAGCTCTTTCCACCGGACTCCGGTTTAATTAATTGCACCATTTCCATCGATCTCGAGTTTTATAAAAAGCTTGGCTCTAGATGGCACATTGTCAGCAAAATTAAACTAGGGGGCCAAACGTAGTTTAGACGGGCTCTCAAAAAGCAATAAGCGGGAAGCACTGACATAGGTTTCAAGTAGCAAACGAAAACGCATCTTAAAAATAAGGCTTTATAACACTTGTCCAGCCAAAGCAGTAAGGGGTCGCCCATCCCCAGCAGTTGTCATCACCGTGTGCTGTTTGTGAGTGGAGGTGTGAGCTGACTGATGGCGTCCCGAGCTATCACCCGGCTGAGGCCGGCTGTGATCGCTCCTTTCGAACCCAACCCCCTAGGTGCTGTAACACCACCAGGCATCCCTCAAATAAATACACCTCCCTCCCCACCTGCAGAGCAATTTCCATCCGAGTGAGCCAACCTGCACCAGGGTTTAATGCTCTCTCCACTGCATCCCCCTCCACCAAGGAAATGTGTGCCCGCTGCTATAGGAACACGGTTAATCTCTGCAAGCAGATGTCAGCCTCCAGAGCTGAGAAAATGACTTTGTTCTTCAGGAGCAGGGAATTTAAAATGCACCAAGTCGCAATGCCCTGATGAATTTGGTAACTTAAACCCAGAAAGGAAGCACCTGCTTGCTGAATAGCCGCCTAATTAAAGCCCCGCTGCTGCTTCACGTGTTCCTAACTCAACGTGAGCGGCCTCTCGCTGGTTAACAACAGCCTGGCTGTGGCCAAACAGCTACGCGGCAAAAAGGAGCAGAGGGAGCTGCTGAGAGCAAACCCCTCGTGCCACTGCTCTCAAAGGGGAACCTGCTCAGGCCAGAGCTGATCCCTATGGGCTCAGACCTGCTGAGGAGGCAGCCAAAGCCACCCCAAGAAGACACGCGGCCCCCACCGGCCTCCTGGCGGTAGGCCAGCTTGCCCCCCGGAGGCAGATTTGGGGCCCAGGCCCAAGTTTGAGCTGCGTGGCCCCGCCGCTGGAAGAAACGAGCTTCCCCTCGCCACGCTGCGGTTAAGGGAAGGCGCCGGTAAGCTGCGGCTGAAGCGCGGCGTCCTCTTGTTCGTTCACACCAGCGCCGGCACGGAGTGAAAAATGGAAAAAAAATGCACACGAAAAGACAATTTTCAACCAATAAAGTAAACAAAAATAAAAGCCAAGAACACCAGGGAGCGATCAGCCTGCGGTCAGGCTTAGCAACCACAACCACAAAAAGCAAGAAGACGCAGCGATCCCCTGGACCGAGCTGAAAATAAAGTGGGCGGGCGGTCACGGGGCTGCCCGCAGCCGAAGGCGTCGAGGCCGGAGCAGAGGCTGGAATCGCCTGGTGGCCGGTGCCAGCTCCTTCACCACCCTTCTGCAACCACGCTGGTCGACATTTCGGTGGGGGGGAGGAGGAGAAGGAGAGGTGAGGGCAGAGGAATCCGTGGGGTGGGCCCGGGGCAGGGCTCTGCGCTCTGCTGGGGAGCTCCCTTACAGCCGCCCCGAGGTCTGCTCTCTCAGCAGAGCCAGGTTTTCAAAAAAGAAATACTTCCAGCATAAACACTTCCCCTCTTCCTCCAGAGCCGCCACAACTCCTCTGCTCGCTCCTCGGCCTGGTCTCGCTGCCCAGACACCTGCCCCGCCACCTCGTCCCTCGGTGCTTCCTTCCTTAGGGGCTGAGGAGCACAAGCAGCAGACAGGTGGGCCACGAACCAGACCAAGCAGACCCCGGGCTTCTCAAAAACTGAGACATGACGTGTTTTGGCGTGTAAATTAACCACAGCTCTGCCAGAAGATCTATAAGCAGTTTTCTTACCTGTGTATTTCGTGTACAAATAACCTGTGGTACCTCACTACATTAAGGTCAGGGCATTCCTGTCTTCTCCAGCCGGGATTCCCCCCAGTCAGGGCTCCAGCCTTCTCAGGGACCCATTTTGTCTCATCTACAAAAGCCTTTTCTTTTCTTTTGCTATTCTAGAAGTCTGCAGTGAAACCTACGGATCTCCAACAACCCCTGTAAATCCCCAGCCCTTGTTCTGATTTAAGAATGGCCGTGACAGTGCAGTATCACCATACCATACTTATCCTTGCAGACATGTAACTCCAATTCAACAATCCTATTACATATGCTCCTAGCATTTGTACAGAGGAGATTTAGCCCTGAGCTCCCCATTGCTTTATCTCTTTGCGTGTTTGCCAGTGCAGAAATTATCTCGGGCTATAGACAGGTCACATCCAAATGCTTCTCCTATCTTGCTGCAAATCTCGAAAGAAAAGCAACCGTCACGTAGCCTGCACTACACTGTCAAGCTCCCTAGCTCGGTTTTTAATAGCCACCCCTATGGCATGCCGTGGAAAGAGCTGGTTATGCTATTTCCCTAGCATCCCTTCTCTAAGCGATGCTATCAAAAAGACAACTCGTGCAACCAAGGGGCCCCTTGACCCCCATTCCAAGGTGGCAGGGCAGGAGGACCCTGTCACACCTCTAAGGACCGGGGGCACTCCACAAGCGGTGGCAGCAGGAGCCCAATGAGCCAAAGGGCAAAGAGCTGGCCTAGAGCACAGCAGCCAGAACGGGAGCTTCCAAGCACAGAGACAGCAAAGGGACAAAAACAGGGCTACCAACCTGGTGAGGGGCCTGGAGCACAAGTCCTGTGAGGAGCGGCTGAGGGAGCTGGGGTTGTTTGGTCTGGAGAAGAGGAGGCTCAGGGGAGACCTTATTGCTCTCTACAGCTACCTGAAGGAAAATTGTGGGGAGCTGGGGGTCGGCCTCTTCTCACAGGTAACTAGCGATAGGACTCGAGGGAATGGCCTCAGGTTGCGCCAGGGGAGGTTCAGGCTGGAAATGAGGAGACATTTCTTCTCAGAAAAGGCAGTCAGGCACTGGAATGGGTTTGCCCAGGGAGGTGGTGGCGTCACCGTCCCTGGGGATGTTCAAGGAAAGGTTGGACGTGGTGCTTAGGGACATGGCTTAGTGGGTGACATTGGTGGTAGGGGGATGGTTGGACCAGAAGATCTTGGAGGTCTTTTCCAACCTTAGTGATTCTGTGAAAATGAGGATGAAGGAAGAAATGTGCTGAGAAATGTACTGAGATGGAAAAAAGCACTCCTATGTTTCAGTGGCTTGCCCCAAAACTTGGAGGTGGGGTGCTAGGGTACAAGCACAGCAGCCCAGCACGCTGCTGGCAGGGGGAATCATCCTGCCCTGCCTCTCCTGCCTCTTACTCTGATCCCCCCACCCCACACGGACCTTCTTAACTTAGGGACATCACCAGCTGACCGTGGCTTTGCTGTGGCTGACACTATTTACGCAAACTCATTGCTTTTGTCAGCAAGCTGAGTCACCACATAGCTCTCTCCATACCTCAACGAAACATCCACCTGTTCCATAAGAAATTGAGAGAAAACGTTTCTGTTTCATTTATTCCAAGCGCACTGTTCCTACAGGCTTATCCTCCACCATACGAGTTCACATTTCTTGGATCATCTCCTACGTCTAACACCAAAACCCTGCTTTAATGCTGCCTTGCCATTCACCTGCTAGGAAAATCCTCCCTCTTCTGCTGTGGTACCCCTCCTGTGCTATTGCGCAAGAGCTGTCTCTTACCTCATCCCATTTTTTCCTCATGTTACGCCTCCAACACATTCTTGACAACTCATAGTTTAGTCACTATTGGCAAGTCTAAACCCTGGCTATGCAGCATTTGCCGGCGAGGCGGCTCTACCTCCGTGAGAACATCAGCCCCGCTTTCTCAACGCGCAGCCCTCAGCACTTCTGACGCTGCAGCCCAGGGACAGCCCATGGAGCAAGCAGCTCTCTCTAGAAATCTGCCCTCTTCCACTATTTCCGCTATTACTGTAGAAGTTACACCTGCGGATGCTTTGGACTTGCCTTGAAGCAGCTGTACTTGAGGAGCACTACCACAGAATCGCAGCCTGGCTGAGGCTGGCAGGGACCTCTGGAGGTCCCCTGGTCCAGCCCCTGCCCAAGCAGGGACACCTACAGCAGGATGCCCAGGACCACGTCCAGCTGGGTTTTGAAGATCCCCAAGGAGGGAGACTCCACCACCTCTCTGAGCAACCTGTGCCATCGCCTGGTCACCTGCTCAGTGAAAAAGTCCTTCCTGAGGCACACGCACAGAGAAGAAAGGATGGACTGAGACAAGTGGGCTTTGTAAAGTGTTTTATTCTGCACTGAATACTGACCATGACACTAAACCCAGGAGAGCTGCAGCCACATGCTGGTCACATTGGTGCCTGAAAACACACCCGATGATGCCAGCTTCCTCTTCAGACATGTGGCACGGAGCACTGGTGCTGACATCAGAGAGGCAGCAGGAACGCAGGGCCCATCAAAAGAAAATGTAGGATAATAGTGTCCCCTTCAGCAGCAGCCCAGGATTGGAGCACACACACACACACACACACGCACAAACTTTCCAGCAAGTAATTTATTTTTTTTCTGAAAAGCAAGTCCAAACAGGGAGCGTGCTGCAATGAGCCCGAGCCACGATCCCTCAGCACCACCAACACTGTCCAAAACAGTTTCTTCTTGTGTTTTTCCCCATAAGCCTCTAACGCAGATTGCAGGTTTGGCTTCAGCACACCCGTGGGGAATATCTCACCTTGCCCTGTGAACGCAGCGTGTCCCCCCGCAGCGAGGCATTCCAACTAACCAAGCCCTGTTTCGCTACCAGCGTTGCCCTACCAGAAATAATAAAAGAAATGGTTGCAGGGTGCCTACGGATAACCCCAGCCCACACTGCTGAGCTGCATTTTCCACCCGCCCTTGTGTCAGCTTCTCTTGCTGTTCCCCTGCCCCCTTCACCCCGCCGCAGCCCGACCCCCGGGGGCCTTTCCTTGCCCCCCAACCCTGCTGTTTCCGACATCCCTTCATCACCCTCGTCCTCTCCCTCCTCCCATGACCTGGCACATGTCCACCAGCCCACAAGCACCGCCTGTCTTCTCTGAGCAGCGCTGCTCCTGCCACACCAACCAGCACCCTCCTCGCCGGTTATCCTCAGCTAGCAAATGCACTGTGGGGTTTAAACACTGTGAAGTTTAGGAACACGAGAGCCTCAGGAGGGGAAAAACACACTAATAATTAGTAGGACCTTGGAGAGGAGGGCTGAGTAACAGCCGTTGCGTGTATGCCCGCTGTTTTTCCTTAAAACACAGCTTACGCCTGAATTCAGAGGACATGATTTTTTTTCTGAGGAGGAGCCAGGCACGGCCTCTCCCGAAGGCACCGGCTTTGCTTCCCCCAGCACCTGAGGAGATTTGCCATGACTTGAACTGAAGCCAGGCCCCTGGAGGAAGCACAACACGGTGTAGCGTGCCACGGTGACTGCTGCCGTGCAGACCAGATGAGACCGGGGGCTTCGCCTCCAATTCCTGCTCCACAAGCACTTCTCCAGTGCTAGAGCAGCCCTGGCAGAAACGCCTCCTGGCTACACAAGCACGCCTACGCTTGTAGCAACATGAGCTTGCTTTCACGGCTACCTTTTGCAGATCTCCTCGCAAACGAGCTCGCGGATTCCCAAGGACTCCCGGACAAGGAGCCGCCGGTGCAGGTGATCGCTGCTGTTCTGCCCTCGAGCTTCTGCGGGTCTGTGTGTCAAATGTATCAAAGACAGCAGCCTCTTCTCTGCTTGCATTTCTAGTTTTCCCTTCAGATCATCTTCTCTGGCATTACCAGTTCTCTTTCATTACTGCTCTTTTGTCTCCTGGTCCTGTCCATGGCTCCAGCCATTGCCTATTATGTTGCCAAAATTATTTTCTATGTGCCCACCCAGACTTTCTCTTCCTTCAGACTCACCCTGTCCATCACTTTCTCAAGGACACCTTCTTCCCGTTCATGTCATTGCTCTTTGTGATAAGGCAGCGAGGTCCCAGTTCACCCAGGACTGAGTACGTCACTGCCAGACCAACGCGACAAATAAATCTTTTCACAACGTGGGCAACCATATGAAACAAGGCGGCAATATGCACGATGCTCCTGCACCAGATCAATGTTTACACACACACAAACCGTATATATAAATGCTTTCTGAGAGGAAGGTGGGATCAGAGAGCTCTTCTAACCCACACTACTCTATGATCCTGCAGTCTTTCTGGAAGCAAAATAATAGAAGGCTAAAATTGGAAATAGCATTGTTCATTTGACAGCAAACAGCAGAAACCTTCTTCTTCCCGGCTCTGCTGCAGCTTCACAGCGTGACCTTTGCTATGACGTTTCACCTCTCAAAGAAATCACAATTTACTCCCGTTAAAACAGATATGACTTCAAAGGTCTTCCTTTGCAACACACCAAGTGATCTACCAATGAAAAGCGTGATGTAAATAAGCAGGTAATTATGACTGCTTAAGACCGAGGAACATTGTCGACTATTATTATTTTATCACCTGAAAAACCTTTAAGTATAAACCAACAGTGAAATTCCCTGTAATTCAGAAAATATTTCTTACTTCTCCCTTTCTTCAGTCTGTTTTGGTGAGGCAAGGAGGGTTGAGTTATGCAAATACGCTGCCTAAACTAGATCCAGGAGCCCTTCTTCACAGCGGCTGAGAGGCTGGTAAGGACGAGGAGCTCTGAAGTTTCCTGCAGAAATCAAAATTTCCTGTGGCAGAGAATTGCGGGCTCTGTCCTATTTCAGGCTCTCCGCCGGCGTTTTCCAAAGGGACAATTTCACCTCTAGAAAGCGGGGAGTCATTCAGTTAGCACCAGGATGGGCGCGATGATGTTTAGTTTGATAATGCAACCGTCAGTGGGATTTTGAAATGTCACTCCCACACCTAGCAGATGCAGTTTGCTCATTCCTCGTTTTAGAAAAATGTACTCAAGTTCCTTTTGTAATTGATGCAAAATGTTTCACAGGGCTGGAGCTTTATTTTGAAGGGAAAAAAACCACCACTCTCGTTCCCCTTCAATTGAAAGACATTTTAATTAATTCTCTTGAACATATTTAAACTGTTCTATCCCTTTTAAAGACGCTTTTACAGGGACAAGCTACCTCCTTAAGTAAACCCCATATGGCACAGAGTTGAACTAAAAATCCCGAAAACCAAGACAAAAAGAGAGTTGATTCAAGAACATGGATCCTCCACCTGTCATTCTTGGCCCTGGCTTTGCCAAAGCTTAACATCTGTGGATAACTCCAGGAGGATGACCAAGATAAATGTTTGTACAATGTGAGCTTGAAAATATAAATTGTTTTCAAACAATCACAACTGGAATGACAGTATGAAAAATGAGCGAGAGGAGACACCAAAAACCTGTTGGAGAAAGATGATGAGTTCCCGTTAGGTTTGGCACCTTACCTTACAAATGAGCTTACTTTAAGTAACCAAAATTAATCTCTTAGATGAGCTTGCCTTTTTTTTTTTTAAAGTAACGTTTTTCAACCCACAGAAAAATCGTGCCCAAAAAACCCCACCAACCCACTTTTCACACCCTCTTGACCCCTTAACATTTCTTCCTCCTTTTAGGCCAAATGCATGTGGAAGAAGAGAAAAGGCCCTGGAAAACAGCCCCAAGAATTACTACACCTTGAATCCACGATATATGCAAACAGGATACAGGAAGAAAATTCATTTCTGACTTAAAAATTCGCTTAGGAATAAACTTCTGATGCTTATCTTGTGGCAACTACATCTACTCTCCTGCAAGTCCTGACATTGAACTTCATGGAAATTGGACTAGGCTGCTAGGAAAACTGCCGTGACATTTTCTAAGGGCCCAGATCTATATACCCATATGGTTATCTTTAACTTCATAAACTAAACATATTGGATTTTTTTCTCAAGGTTAGAACACTGTTTGCCCTCTTTTCCATCATGCAAAGTTTAACACCGAACTCAATTGGTTTTGGTATTTGTACTATACCTAAGGCAACGACCACTTTCTGATCAGCATTAAATTCAGCTCATTCTTAAAAACTCATCGCAGTCCTCTCAACTGCTGCTCTGTTTTCACAGGGGGTTGGCTGAATTTTCTTCTCTGAGAAGAAATGCAAACACTGTCCATACATATAATGCGTGTGTGCATGTACATATATGTGTGTGTGCATATATGTGTATGTCTGAGCCCATGAAACAGTTGCTAACATTTGGTTGGAGGAAGCAAGAGAAATAAACCCTTTATCGAATTCTGGGTAGTTGTTGTCTTCCATTACACAGTTGGCAGGCTTCCCTCACAAAATTTATGCACTAAAATTAGCTCTCACAATTGCAATCAACTGTAACAATCAAGCATGAGTAATTCAAAAAAGAGAAGGTAAGCACAGAAAACAATGTTACAGCACTGCAGCGATCTTCGATTTATTTATAATTATGTCCGGCCTTTTTATCCATCGTTCGTAAGGCTGCAAGCACACAGACTGTACGCAGAATAAATTATTATCAAGAAGCTTCCTTCTGCCATGTCCCAGAACACTTCCTCGCCGTTGTGTTCTTGGCGTGCTCTCCCCTGTCTCGGAAAAGGTCTCGGAAAAGGAGCTGCGAAGGGACCCTAGAAACTCTCCAGTGAAGAAGATGCCCATCTCTGCCTCCCCAGGCCCCAGCTTTACCCAGCACCTTTCGGACAGTTTCGCATTGTGTGCACGTGGGTCATGGGTGCCCGTTCTTCTTCTCCTTGCCCCCGTTCCTGCAGTCTAATGGCTCGGGTGCCGCTGCTCTCCCTGCCTGCTTCGCCACCTTCCTCGCCCAGGACCCATCCCGGAGGACGGGGATGGCGCAGCTCCACGGGACAGCCTGGCCTTGGCTCTGTAAACTCCCCAGGGCCGAATCCTGGCCCCAGCACCACCTGTGGAGCAGCAGGGAGCACCGGGATCTTTCCAGCAGAGGAGATGAGGGATGGGACCCTGGAGCAGCACCAGGGCTGCCGATGGCATTAGCAAGGTGCAAGCAGGGACGCGCACATCCGGTTTGAAAACACGAGCTTTTTCCAGGGATCCCTTGCTACGGCGTGGGGAAGGGTTAGCAGATAAAAGCCGTCTCACCCACCAACAGCACAGCATTAGTAACCCTCCTCAAAACGATCCGCATCGCTGTGAATGACTCTGAGACAACTCCTCAGTGACTTGGTTGATAGGCAGATTTTTTATCATCCTCTCTAGCGCAGATGGTATATATTGCGTGTGGTATGGTGCCAGAGCAGAAATCAAAGTTACAGGCAGCCTTGTACAGATTTTTTCCCCCCTGAAACAACAACTCATGAAACTAGTAATAAATGTTATATTGTTTGGAACGAAAAGCAGATAATGTATATAAACTTCTGGAAACTAAACACATATGGCAGGAATATGCTGGAGAATATAGAATACTCTAGAGAATGTAGATAATGAAAGGCCCTCTCTCTGCAATTCAGAGTAAATATTATATCTGACTGTCCCTTCTCTCCCACATCCACACGAGCAAATCAATGTCTGGCAACCCCCTTGAATTTTGCAGTTCTCTATTTTCTATACTAACAATCTACGTAACTTCTGGCCCCTGAGAACCTACATCTTGCATGTCATCACATATTTATACTGAATTACCTACCACTGTTTTCATTCACTTCTGAATTTTATTTTATGTTTTTTTAAAGAGGTCACAGCTGAATTATGAAGGAATAAACCTAGACAAACAAGCGTCTGGTATTTAAGGAACACTTCACTTTTGCAAAGACAAGAGTCAGAAAAGCTTGTGTGGTACAGCTTGATCAAATCAGAAGCCAAGTCCTCAAGTACTACACATCTGTCTCCCCAGCTCAGTTCCTACCAGCAAACACTGCTCTGACCCAGACCTCTTGCATTTAAGAGAAAAATGAGCAGAAGACTCAATATTCTTTGTATCATCTAGAAGCTATTTACAGTAGTCAACATAAATCAAATTAAACCTTTCTGGACACAATACAGAGCCCACCAACAACAGCTTAAGAATTTTCCACTGACTTCATCGGGCTTTGGCCCAAGCCTTTAATGTAGCTCCTCACTGATCTCCCTTCACACCACGGAATTCACATTCACAATTCGTATCAGATAAAGCCAAGGAGGCCTCTCAGCAAAGTGCCCAGAGAACAAGCTGCCTCCTTGGCAAAGTCTACCATTGAGTAAAGGTATCAGCATTGTCAAAAATGGATTTAGTACAATACTGGCTCATATGACACTAAACAGAAGCTGGTATCCAGCACATCTTGCCTATATTTCATTTCTTCATTGAACACACCTGTTCATCTCATTCAAGATGAGGGCTAAGCTGTTTGAGCAGCCCCGTTACTTTGTGAACCATTTCCCTGAGCAGAGAAGCAGGCCCAAGCAGGAGAAACCCTCCCCATCCAAAACATTGCTGCTCCCCAGAGACAGTGACGGGGGCAATTTGCAGACTAAATGTGATCTGTGAGCGCAGACAGAGCCTCATGCCCAGCATTTTGGCACAGTATATTTCGTGATTCATCCTGGCTTGTATCAGATATAGCGAGGCCAGCAGGACTATGGAAGTGAATGTCCTGCTGTACTCGGCTCTGGTGAGGTCACACCTCGAGTGCTGTGCTCAGTTTTGGGCCCCTCACTACAAGAAGGACATTGAGGCCCTGGAGCATGTCCAGGGAAGGGCTACGAAGCTGGTGAAGGGTCTGGAACACAAGTCCTGTGGGGAGCAGCTGAGGGAACTGGGGTTGTTTAGTCTGGAGAAAAAAAGGCTCAGAGGAGACCTTATCGTGCTATACAGTTACTTTAAAGGAGCCTGTAGCGAGGTGGGGATCGGTCTCTTCTCCCAGGCACCAAGTGGTAAGATAAGACGAAATGGCCTTAAATTGTGCCAGGAGAAGTTTAGGTTGGTGATTTGGAAAATCTTCTTCACTGAAAGGGTTGTGAGGCATTGGAACAAGCTGCCCAGGGAAGTGGCTGAGTCACCATCCCTGGAGGTCTTCAAAAAACATGCAGCTATAGAGCTTAGTGACATGGTTTAGTGGTGGACTTGGCAGTTCTAGTTAAAGGTTGGACTACATGATCTTAGAGGGCTTTTCCAACGTAAATGATTCTAGGATTGCTTTTTCTTCTCTCTGAAGTGAGCATTGCAACGGGTTCTCCTGTAAAACTCAAATTAATTGATTTTTTTGGCTAACAGATTGAGCTGCACCTGCAGGTTTGAATCGCTGTGCCCCTCCACATCTACAGGCAAACTATCCGTCAGCAGAAGGAGGTGACTGTCAAAACTGATACCAGAAAACGAGAGTTACAAAATTTTTTTTAAATGGGAAGTCTTTCAGATGAGGGATGCAACTTTCTTTTCAAAGGAGAAGAGAAATCCCAAGAGCCCCATCAACCCAATAGTTATCCACCTGAGAGGACCAGGTCCACCGGGTGGGCAGGCAGAGCAGGAACATGAACCAGGGCTCCCACCTCCCAGCAATACCCTGACCACAGCCAAGGCAATGCTCATCCCTTCGCTCTCTCTCTGACGCAAACCCAGTTTTAAATCCAAGCACGGTGAGAACGTTTTTGGTATAATCACGTTTTACAAGAGAGAATTTATGTTTTCAATACAACTGCAATTAAAAGTTATGCAAAAAAACACAGGGCTGTTGCCAAGTTGTTTAGAATTCCTCATTTTGAGTTTGCATTAAGATTAAAAGGAAAAACAGCTGAAGGAGTGGGACTTAAAAAATACATGAAGTGTAACGGATAGTAAGGAGATTGCTAGAGGAAAGAAAATGGAGAACTGAAGCCGATAAGCAGGGAAGGGGAATACAACAAGATATCAGACTGCAGAACGCCCTCCAAAAGCAAATGACAAACTAACCACAGCAATCGGCATCGCCACAACAGAAGGCAGCAACTGAACACATCTCTATAAACCCTCATCCTCCTGCAGTGCCAGGGAGACGCAGCGATATCCCAAACACTGGATCTGGACCATTTGTAAATTGGAGAGACAGGGAAAAGAAAATGGTCATGCTCCAGAAGTAGCTTAAATATTTCCCGGACTAGCAAAACAACAAACAAACAGAAATAGCAGCAGAAACTTATACACCCACATAGCGAGAAAGGAATGACCTCCTTAACCGGCTGTCCCACTCCTCCACGTACCTGGGACTAGAGGTCCACGAGCAGACCCTTAGGCAGATAACTTCAAACATGGCATGGCCGACATGGGCACTAGACCTCTTTCAAGACCAGGTGCTCAGCGAGCAGATGCCTATTCAGATAACGAGCTGTAAATAAAATCATACACATGGATACACAGAAGAAATATTTTGGCTTCAAAGGCATTTTTCTTCAGCATGTAAACATTGCAGGAATTTTTCTCGTGTCTCAAATAGCATTACTCTGCACACAAAGTCAAGTCTACTCACGGTATGGTTTATTTTTCTCCAACCGTTGGAAACAAAACGACAGCCTTCAACCACTCGGAGAGACCGCAGCCTAACGTCCTGAGGTTCAGAGATGCTCTGCAACGATGGGCAAGTTATTTTTGGAAATCTATCTGGTTGCTAGGGCAAATTCTTGTAATGATGCGCACCATCCGCCAAGCAGAATCTGGTTTGCAATTCAGGAGGGGAGGAAAAATTAAGATGAGGCATGACTAACCGGGGGTAACGTGAGAAGCCAAGTGAAATGCCGCACTACACAGAAACACGGTTAGGGCTCCCATCAAGGCTCAGCTGAGCTCCTCCATGAAACACGCCTGGTTGTTTTGAGCCAACAGAGCCCAGATCACAGGCTTGAAAGAAATCTCAGAAGGTTGTACAAGGCATCCTGCTGCCCCAAGGCAGGATTAACTACACCTAAGCGGTACCTTATGCAGGCCATACCACTACTGAACAATAAACATTTGTTCGTACAACTATCTCCCATCGGTTTTATTTGTCTTTACACAGGGGAGTAAATGAGGCAGACAGAAATGAAGCAATTTGCCCTCAATTGCACACTAAATCTCCTGCAAAATCTGGAAATAATTCCAGATGTTTAGAAAACCACAAATAACCCATTGATCAGTTTTCTAGGAGCTGTATCGTGGTCATCTTCTCATTTTCAAAATTACCAGAGCCTCAGTTCACATCGACCTGTTACACATCTGGATAGTCTTACGCATGTTATAAAAGCCCACAACAGTTTTTCTATCCAAATTCTAAGCTTTTAGCTCTAGAAATAATCTTTTGAAGGTTAACAGATGGCAAAGATGGTAAAGCAAGGACAAAGGGAGGAGGGGGTCATAAAATATTTTCCATTTTCTTCACTAACAATGAAGAATGGAAACTTGCACGCTAATGTTAAAACACACCAGCTTTGGATGACACAAACAGGAAAAGGTTGTATAATTTATATTTTAGTGCCATATCTGCTGGTCGGCTTTGCGCTGAACTCAACCGAGATTATAGGAAAGCATGCATATCAAATTTAGGAAGCTGCCATACTCTTCTTGATAGAAGAGTGCTTTGCGTGTCAGAAGAAAGCTACTGTAATTAAAATATCATCTCCCTTACAACTGAGAAGAGAGAATATTTAATTAGGCTTTATACTGTTGAGAAGAGGCTTATATAATAATCTTACTTAGGCCATACAGTCAAATGAAATGTGCCTCCCAAGATTTATTCAGAACTTAAGTGCACTTCACTGGTAACAGATATCTCCCGGTAAAACCTGGCATTAAAACTAAATTAGCACGTTCTCCTCCTCCATTTTGATTTCTGAAATAAAAAGGTTCCAACTGATGAGAGATGTAAGCGTCGCAGAGACCGCGAGCTAAATGACACCCATCAAGGCACCAGACTCCAACATCTGTACTCTGTGCCCTGCTTCTGGGAGTGATGCTGGGCGCAGAAGGACCGAGACCAAAACCCTCTGACACGGGTCACTGACATTCAGCGGGGCAGAAACCCACACTGCAGTCCTGTGACACGCTTCACGAGCCTCTGGTCAGCATGGGTCACAACCCTCTTCGCTGGAGTAACCACCGGCCAGGCAACGTCCAAGACACCGGTTCGTCCTTCTGTGCATCCTCTACCCCCTGCCTTCATGAAAGCAGCTTTCAGATAAAGTTAGGGCTGACTCACTCACCTGCGGGCTGCAGATCCCTCACATACACATACGTGCGTCACGTAGGGGCTCCCCGCAAGGGTTGTCCCTGCCTCTATGGTGACACGGCCCCAGCTCAAGCTTTCCAAGCGGGGCTCCAAGGAACGGGTCGGGACAGCACACCAAACCAGACAGCAAGTCCTCCCCGTTTCGACTGAACTCACAGAGCTTCCATGCTGCCCGGGGCTGTAACAGCAGTCAACCTTTTGTTCCTTCGCTCAGGAAATGGCAAATTAACTCTCACTGGATGGAAAGCCATGGTAAGAAAAGATAAGGAACTAGCCCATCTATTCAGGGCTCAAACTGCAGCTGTCTTCAAATCCTTATCAAACGCAGCAACACACACGAGATTTTGTGCTCTTCCAGCCACCTCCCAATGACCCCCTCAAATGGGACTGCTTTATAGGAGGGATCTTCCTATATAGGCACATACAGCTGCTAATTCCACATATCCACAGCGTATTCTGCAGTGCAAACTCCAGCAGGGTCACCTGCAGTACGTGGAGGCAAAGCACAGAAGCGAGGCGCTCCTGAGTTTCCGCAGTGCTCCAGAAATGCTACTCAAACCCTGTAAGGTCCACACCATGCATGTGGGCACACACGTGCAGCAAGGTAAGAAACAGTCTTGCTCATTTTATGTAATGCTACAGAGGAGAGTGCTTCTGAGTAACTCTGTTTTGAAAAATGGAGCATGAATGCCACTGACGCCTAAAGATCATAAAGAAAAAAAGGTATGCACAAATGCTGCTAAGAAACCAAACACCTTCTCAAAAGAGGATTTGCCACTGAAGGGAGTACGGGTTGATGAATGTTCGGAGGGAATCTGCCTGCAGCTTTAACAGACCGTGTAAATGGTTAAAATTCTCCTCGAGCAGGGGCCTTCGTGGCTATACAAAGCCAACAGCTGCACAAATGTAAGGTTGGGGAAGGCTGGAAGGTACCAGGAGGTCTGAAGCGTTTTCGGGGAGATGCACACAGGCTTACCCAGCCTCCCGACAGGCACTGTAATTGTAAAGGGAGCTTTAATCTACCTTAGATCTATATAAACAAAGATCACAGGAACCATCACATACACCAGCCTGGGAACGAGGAATACAGGGATCGTCTTTCACTTTGTAGCTTTCTGCTGGAGAGGAGGGAGGAGGACACAGGGAAACGAAATAACCACGCACGCTACGGTGGCTCGACGTGAACAGGCCTGTTCCTGCTGTTCCCGTGGGTCATTGGGATAATTAAATCCTTTATAATAGCCACCGATCCGCGTCACAGAGCGCGTACAAGCGCCAGCCAACTTCTCCAGGTTGCACAAAAGCGTTGCTACGCGTTGCAAAACGGCACCCGCGCGCTGCTCGGCGCTTTCGGGATGGATCCTGGCACCGCTACTTGAGGAGCGCCGCCGCAGCCCGGCACAGACCCACCACGTCCCGGGGGACCCCGCGGTCCGACCACGGCTCGGGCAGCTCCCCTGTTTTTGGAGGAGTTTACGGAGAGGTCAGGCTGAGTCACCGCACTGCTGCTTCCAGCCCACCTCCCCCGCTGCAGAGTTTCTAAATTAATCTGGGTCTTTAGGCTTGTCGGCTTTTATTGCCGTTTCGTCAAGAAAAGCACAGCTTTCACGCCACAAACTACAGGGCTGAAATCCCCAGATGAGCGCAGTAAGTGCCGCCTGCAATTCGCCCCTGCCCTTATTCATCCGAGTGCGCTCCCTTAAGTGACTCTTTAAATCTAGGGTAGGAAACGCGCTTAGCTTCTCCTTTATCTCCCTCCACGAAACATTTTAATCAAACACCCCAGCCAGCTACATCCAGCACATACGGGGCAGAAGGGAACGGCACCCCTCTGTGCACACCACGCTGGACGAGTCACGCTGGGGGGGACAGCCTGGACCAACACCTGGCACTCAAACCCCCCTCCTTGGGTTCGTGGTGATGCCAGAGGGCTGGAAATCTCACGTCTCTGCAACAAATCGTTGTCAAAGGGACAACTGTTCACCTTTTTTTTTTCTAAATATAAATTACTGACAAGGAGATCTGTGTGCATATTGCCCACAGCCTAAATAATCCTGCGCCTACCGAAATCAAGCAGGACTTCACGGAGCAGCTGTCACGCGCTGCAGGGACTGAGCCAAAGCCTAGAAACTCACCCTGGCTGTCCCGTGACGACGTCACACCTTTTCTCTTCTAGTTTTAGCTTAAGTATGGGAGGGAAAGGTAAATCTAGTAAAAATACGTTTAGCTACTAACTGGAAACTCTCTGTTAAACTAATCACAGTGCTCCGCTTGGGCAGGGGCGCGCTCCGGCTCCCCGTGACGCGGTAACCAACCACACGCCATCGGCTGCTGGCAGGATCAGCTGCTCGGCTGCAACAGCACGTACCTGTTAGCACTGGCAATCTACAACTGGAAAATATTAGGGAGGGCTGATTAATTGCTACAATATGAAGTTTCCATGCCTTCATTCCACATTAACGGCTTCGCGGTTAACAAAGACCCTAGGGAAAAGCAGAAAAGAAAGAGGGAAGAAAGAAGAAAGGCCCCCCGACACATCTGGGGCCAGGAGCATCCTCCGAGGACAGGAAGGCACACAGCAGCCTTCTTGGCAGGGCTTCGGCTTGCATCAGAAACAAGCGAGGCCTCCACGCTTGCAGGCCAGGAGCCAACACAGCCATGCCCCCGAGAGCCCCCAAACAGCCCTGGTGCTCCACCACCACCCCAACAGCCACTGCTGGGCCGAGAGAGCAGCGAGAGGGGCACGGGTGGATGGAGCTGTGGATGGAGCCAACGCCGCTCATCCCTCCTCTCCCTGCAGAGGAGGGGTGGGGGCCCAGGAGTTCCCCAAGGCTGCAAACCTCTTGCTTGCACCCCATTCCTGGGCCAGGTGGCCACCAAGAGCAGCCTTCACCTTACCAGAGCACGGGCGCAGCAAGGCTCCTGCTTGCCCAAAGGGAGGCTGGTGACAGCCTTGAGTAAAACCCCAAAATCCTTCATCCGAGCGCAATGCTTGAGCTTCTGGTCCGGCCTTTGGTGACGGGGACGAACCGCACGGAGAGGAGAAAGCAAAGCAAAGGTGACAGCTCTGTTGTCACCTCCCCTGCACCCCTGCCTCGCCCCTCCATACGACTCAAAGGAGCAAAAGAACCAAAACCTCACGCCCCCTCCCTCTGGAGGAGAGGAGGAACCTCAGAGTTGGGCCTGCCGTGCCACTCGAGCTCATGGTGCTGCCGTGCCGGGTGATTTCACACGCCATATGCGCAGCAATCGGCGCGGGCTCACTGCTGCACGGGGCTGGGGGAGCAGCCGCGACCGCTGCCTGCCGATCAGAGCTGTGAAGGGAGCGGAGAAAAAAGCGAAGCAGGGCCCGCAAGTCACCTGTCGCATGCAGCCTTTCCAAGGCAGCACGACGCCCCCGGCTATGCTCCCAGCTCAACACAAAGGGCACGTGAAGGCAGGGACACAGGGCACGCGCACACTTCAGCACACCCACGGGTGGCGATAAGGGTCTCGGAGGTGCACGCACTGGGGACGAGAGAGGAGCATCCTCTCGCCCAGGGGGTGAGACCCCCTCCCCGCAGGGAGCTCCACCGGCAGGAATGCAGCGCTGCTGGGCTTCAAGCTTCAAAGCCTTGAGGCTTTATCACACCTGGGGTTTTCCAAGTCAGGGTTTTTATACAGCTGCTGGGGCTGTGTGACAGATTTTAAGCAAGCAAGACTCAGATCTGAATATCTAAGGAGGCACAGAAACAAGAAATAAAAAAAAACAGTACACACTTAAACCGGCGAAGTCTAAGAGCCGGCACAGCACAGAAGTTGCTCTCCCAGAATTAGAGTTAGTTATTTTTTTCCTTGAAAATACATCAGCAACTTTAAAAAAAATAATAACTTTTAAAAACAAGGTCTGACACAGCATTTGTACTCACCCTGGCAAGTTCTCTCACTTCCCACAGCTCTAACAACTTCTAGGTGAACACAGCAGCTCCGGAGAGTTTGACAGTACTACTTGCACAGAGGTACCTTGAAAGCAGAGGCTCTGAGTTTCCCTCCATGTAGTCCCACTAACACCTTTCGTTCCTCTCGCTGCCTTCTCCTTATCAGAGGGACCGGGAGAGGAGTCTTGCAGGGGCTCTGGGACGAGCACGAGGAGGCTCCCCGGGGACTGGGGCTCCGGCAGCAGGATGTGCACGGCCGACGCTGCGAGCCGCGAGATGCCGGCGCACTCCCCTGCAGGACAAGCAAACAGAGCTGACGCGTGCAGCCTTCAGCTCCGATGTGGCATGCGGCTTGTGTTTTATGTAACCATTTACGACTGTTACTCAATTATGAAGGAGGGCTTACCATGGAAACTGCAAAGAGGTGTTTTGCTTAAGACACAGAGCACACTTTTTAAGGGCTGTTCATCTCCCGCGTGCAAACACCTGAACTGCACTCACGGCTCCACGTTTGGATGCGTTCTCCAGAGCATGGCCAGCACCGGCTGGAGACCGGTCACCACACGGCACGCTTCCACACAAAGCATTTCCCCCTCCCCTCCCCGAGCTCAAAAGCCAGGTGAAACCAGAGCACGGATCAGCTCCTTTAGGCGGCCATTAGATGGTTCTGACGGAAATGCCATTTTCTGCTGAGGTCCCAGCGGGAACGCAGCAGCTCAGCAGGCTGCCAGCCCCCGTCAGCTCCCCAAACTGCAAAGCCTCGGGGACCGCTCCCAATTCTGTACGGCCCGCAGTCAGCAAGTGAGTTGGTAATCCAATTAGGCAGCAGCACAGGCCGCCTAAAGAACTAAAACAAAAGGAAATGGGGGAGAATAAAAAAACAGGGGGAAGGAATTATGTACAGAGCAAAGCGTATCCTCATTACTCTCCTAATCCTGCAGCGGTGAGCAGAGTGTGGGGAGGACGAGGCAGCGCCTTCGCTGCCTGCCCTGCCACAGACAGCGAGGGTATGAGCGCGACACAAGTTTTAAGAACGTGTTTTAAGCAACCTCCTAGCTGAGTTCTGGCCTCGGCTGGGCCGTAAGGCGATTACAAACGAAAAGACGGAGCAAGAGATCTCAGGCACCGATGGATTTGTTTGTGGGTGTGAAAGAGCGTGAAAACTATCACATCGGTTTCCCATGCTGGAGGCCCAAGCTATGGCATTATCCGGGTTTCTGGGAAAAAATAAAAGCAGAATGAAAGAAAAAAGCTTTATGTGTGCCACTGTTCTGGAAAATTAGCATTTTTAATAGGACAGTAAGCATAAGGCTGGCTTTAGATGATGATAACTATCATCATAAAAAGCACGTTCAGCTTTTTATGGATTTTCCATTATCATAACAAAAGAGTGCTGAGCATCTTGGCTGAACTGCTGGAGTTAAAAATGTGTAACATCTGACTTCTTAAGAGTTTCACGAACAAGAAATGACGAGGATGCACTTCTCCCACCACTGATCCCTCTTATGAAAAACTTTCAGAGCATTTTAAGACCAGAGAGAGACGCAATTATTTTATCAGACCTGCGATCCAAGATCAAACCCTGATAGCAAGACAGGCTGCCCAACGCAGGCACCCAGCGCCTGAAGCCCAGGCCGGAGAGCCACTGATTTTGCAGGGAACAAAGTATTTTCCCAATCCTCTCCATGGGCAATTAGCAACGAAAGCCTGAAACGTCAAAAGCTGACTCTTAATTACTGAAGTCAGCACTTAATGACTCCAATTATATTTCTACTGATTTCTGAAAATTGGATCCTCCACTACACTTGCTGTATTTAAATTCGTTTCTTACCTCATTTGCAGTAATTGTACTTTGACAAACCAAATTAAAATACAGTCGATTTCTAAAATCCTACTTAAAAATAGTGGGGATTTAAGAACGAGACAATTCTTAAGCCTACCAACAGCCACATTTTCCTCTGCCTCCCTTCAGAGCACAGAAATCCTGGAGTTACAAAGATGAGAGAGAGATGCAAAAGACAGTATTTGCTAACGGCCGCAGAAAGGAAACAGCATTTTAGTTCTGTGATAGCAACTCACTTTCTTATCCCCCCAAATCACAGAAATTAGCGTCTCCTCTTACCCTAAAAATCATCAAAAGCTACTCTTCTCAGGCTTGCCATCACCAGCACCACATAGGAGTCCAGCAACCCAGGGCTTCAGCTGACCATCTAGCAGGACCCTCTCAGTTGCACCCACCACCTCTGCGTCTGACCTGCGTGCTGAGACCACTGTACCTAGATCTGCCTGGATCAAAATATGCATGTGTGCCATTAAGGACAAGAGGGTAGGCAGCATATTTGCAAGAAACTAAGCAACCAAGGTAAAGAAACCAGAAATAAACAGTATTTGAGGGAAATCTCTGCATGCATTCACTTCAGATGACAGAGATCGCATAGATTTCTCCAAAAAGGATGCCCCTCTACATGTTTTTCTCCAGAAAAATGAAGGAAAAACCGCTGATGGGCCTCAGCTCTCTCACCAATCTCAAAGCTAAAACACCCAGATAGCCAGGGGAGCTGCTGGGTATCCACAGGAATGACGCCGAACCCAAGATGCCCATGGTGACATGGCCGGCAGCATCACAGCCCAGGCAACGCAGTCGCAGGAGTCCCAGCATTAGTGTTAATTCAAGAGGCAAGAAAGAGGACGCAGATTTACAGGGCCACGTTTTCACTCCAGTACAGGGAAATAATACGCCGATGTCACGGCTACTTCTTGCAGCAACAGTTTTTCATTACATCTCTTTCTGCTGTATTTTTCCTCTCCTCGTTCGCAGATGCCCGATACTCAGCAGCGGTTGTCAGATTTCATGTTCACATCTGGTTTAAAGAGGTGGCTGCTTAATGCTCCCTGTATGTAAATAACTGCACGCGGGTTCAGCCCCTGCTGTGCAGGCGCAGGAACGATGAGATTATAAAGCTTCAACGCAGGAATGCGTCGAGCCGGCTTTCATCTGCAAGCCTACCAGAACTCACCCTGCCTTACGTTCCCCACCCTCCCTTTTGCCCACGAACAGCCTGCTGCTTTCAGCGAGCACGTCCAAACAGAACCAGCCCCCGAAGCGGGGCACGGTGACCAACACCGCTGCGGAGAGAGCCGGGGTTAGGAGGAGGAATCCTTGCCCAGCTCCATTCCCAGCAGCTGCTTTCTGCTGACCTACTGGTTATCCTGCAGCCCCGGCAAGAGATGACAGACACCATTTCCTACCCTCGCAAACTGAGGACTGTTGTGCGGCTTTGCTCTGCATATTAATGATCCTTAATGCCGCCTAAAAGCGTCTGCTAAAATCTCAAGTACGGATTTCACCACTTTGCCCTGTGCTTGGCAGAGAGAAGCCATAAAGAGCCGATGATGGTAAAGTGTGTTTAACGATTAAAAGGGACAGGAAAGCATTCATTAAGACAACCGCTTACTCTTGTGGAAAGGGACATTAAGGTGATTTTTCTCCTTGACCAGAGATGGCAGGTGAGTTAGCTGATGAGTAATGTTAGTCTGAAAAGGGGCTTTTAAGAATAAATATATAGATATTTAAGTTGGCAGTAAATAAGCCTGTTCGGAGAAAACAGGAAAAAGGGTCAAGGGAATGAAGGAAAAGGCCTCCCACTTGCCCATGACTTCTTCAGCTTCAGGCAGCGATTGAAGATTAATCCTCAGGAATAGAAATCACCCTCGGTAAAGGTTCCCGGGATTCAGCCCTTCCTGGGACAAGATGAAGAAGCACTATCAGTTGATCTTTATTCCTCAAGCCTGGCATAACAACTGGGGTGGGACAAGGCTGAGAAGAAGGGTTAATTAAACAAAAAGCAAATAAGCAAGAACCCTTAGAAACTGATTAGACAATGAAAGTAAATGACTTGGCAAAACAAGCTTGATTTCATTGCCAGAGTTATAAAAACATCTAAGAGATGGAGTGCTGCTTCAGTGATTGATATTCTCACTACACGTACCTGCAGAACTGATAAGCACTGGGACATTTATTGGGGTAAATGAAACCACAGCCGAGCCACCTCCTTTCTTACTGTGTGAAAGAAGAAAAAGCTGCCGAGGATTCCTTCCTCCAGAAAGCAAAGCACCACCGAGGACTTAGGAAAAGGCTCACGTTGCCAAAATAAGGCTCAGCAAAACATATTCATCAAGCTCGTGTGCCATTTGTTGCTTCCTCGGCTGGAGGAAGGGTACATGAGCATTCAGTGCGGTGACCAGAAGCAGAAAGCCACCTTCCCTCCCCGCACTTCTGCTCCATGGCTGGGCTCCACGTTTTCCACTCTCATACAGATCCCTTTCCACCCATGTGGGAATTTGTATGGCCAGGGGAAGGCCCCGAGCCTTGGGAAGAACTACACGTGCAATACAAATCATGCCTACATTACTGAGCCGATGGCCGTTTAATCCTTCTTTGTAATACGCTGGTAAAGAAAAGAGACTTCAGCCCAATTTCATACAACTGAAGTCTCGAGTCATCCCGTTGGTGAGGGCAGAAGGACAACTAGTACACATTTGCTTACCGCTGCCATCAATGCCAGCATCGTAACGCTGAAATATCCCAGTCGTCAGAGCAGCAGCGTTGCAGACTGCCCTGCATTTTTAACCTTGATTGTACATAATTGTTAATCACTGACCCATTCTCCGGCAGTCCCAGGCTGGAGTGAGTTGCTAAGCAACCCATTTTTGCTCCAGATACTTTTTGAAGCTAGTTTAGAAATGGCCAAAAGTCAACAAAGTGAGTAGTGAGGCTACCGCAGGCAGAGCTGAGACGGAGGTGTGCACGTAGGAAGCAAGCGAGGCTCAGCCACAGCTCTCCCTAACACCTTGCCCAAAAACGTGGCCTGGCTACGTACCGACAGCCGTTCAGGGAGCCCGTGTAGGGCTGCAGCCCCTGAGTGGCAGAATTCATCGCCTCCCGCTCCCGCCCGGCCCAAGCACCGCCACTTTACCTGGCTACCAGCCACCACAATGCAGTTCAAACCCAGCCTGGAAACAAGCAAGCAAGCAGAGGTCAGAAATACTCAAAAGTCCGGTTTCCTGCACGCTTGGGGCTGCAGCCCCAATCCTTCTCACCTCCCTGGTCGGTGCACGCAGGACCCCCGCATCCCTTCGCTGTCCCCATTGGGGCGGACACGTGCTCCCAGCTGGCATGCACTCGCTGCCTGGCACTGAAACGGGGCCAGATGAATTATTTCAGCTGCTCCCTGTAATGCGTTTTCGTGTCCAAGGGGCTGCCACTCTTCCCAGAGCTCATGGGGACCTCACAGCCCTGGGACTGTGTCCTTCTGGCAAGACAGCCTGGGTGGGAAAGGGGCAGCACGGAGAGGATGGCGAATGTTGCACCCCATCCAGCTCTTGCACAAAATTCAGGTCTATTTTTCTCCCTATTTGCTTTTTTTTTTTTTTGAAAAACACCTCAAATAAAGAGCAACATTTACTGTGCTCTGTCATCTCAGAGAATTATGTCCTCCTCGTTTTGGTATTTTCACCATCTCATTAGCAACCGCTGCGGTGTATTATTATTACAGAAACTTGGGGTTCGTCCTGTAGCAATCGGTCATAAAAACACTACAGATTTAAATAGAAGCACGACTGAACAGCCACGTTAATTGTCAAGGAACTGGAAAAGTTACAGGATTAGGGAGGAACACGCAGACAGGAAACCGCCAGAGTTCTGCTTTTTCTGCCCTCTCCCCCCCCCTTTTTTAACATACAACCTACCGGTGTAAATTGGACCTCTATGATTAGGTTCACAAGGCACCCGATCAATTCGGTAAGGGAGGCTGTGGCTCTGTGCCAGAGTGGATGCTCGAGTAGCTGAACACATCTTGTTTTCGTAACTATATCCTTTCTATACATTCATGCAGATATGCCTTATTAAAAATAAAAAATAAAAAATTAAGACCAACCTAACCCAGCAAGTACTGGTGTAAAGGCACACAAAAGCAGCAGAGGCCTCCAGCTTGTGCCTCCCTCTTACCTTGGCAAATTTTTGCTTTCACCAAAAGCAGACGGGGCCACGCTGCCAGTGTTTTAGGAGTAAAGGAGATGGTTCAAAGAGCAACGTGAGCTGTATTTTGCAGAGGAGGGCCAGGGCAAGTCCTGTGACCCTCCTGCGCACCACAAAGCATCGGCTGCCATGCTCACCTCTGCAAAGACTCGGCACTTGGTTCACTCGGGCTCTGCCTTATAACCTCGTGGAAGAACTGCTGTAGTAGGATTGCTAGCTGGGGAAAGAAACGATCAAGCATGAAGAAATCATACAAAACCGGGGCCCCAAGAGCAATTTGAACACTTGCGTTTAGGCTGTTTTTGATGGTTTGTTATAAAGGACTTAAAACCTGAACCCAGCTTGCCTTTGCTGCTACTCTTGGGCCCGAGCGAGCTGTTTATCGCGCCGGGTGATACTAACCCAAGCTACGCGGCTTACAGCTTTGTCACTGCCTCATCAGTCACTCCAAGCAACACGAAACCATCACCTCCAGCTGACCCCTGAAGCTGAGTATTGTTTCATGAAAAAATACCGAAGCTAGGTTATGGCAATCTGCCCTCCAGACAGGCAGACCTTGCGCAACGCCGCGCTAGCGCCGCTCCGCATCCAGGGGCACGGCGCGGCCCGGCGGGATCGCTAGCTGGAGATAAAATACCCACGGCGCACGGGGAGGTGACAAGCCAGGAACACAAAACTGGTGGCTCCAAGAAGGTGGCTAGGATTGAAAAAATAACATTCCCACCAGCTCTGCAGAGTGAGCTAGAGACGACTGAGTAGGAGAAGGTGCCAAATAAAACTGCTAGGAGCTGGATGGCTCTCTGCTCACTTCTGCAAGCATAGCTTCTTGGAAAAGAAAACAATCCCCTCTTGGTCCTCAAAGTGTCTCGAGTACAAGACCTGCACTCGGCTCTCCACCCGGCCTGAGAGTGGGCCACGAGAGCAGGACGGGCACCACGCGGGCGCTGCTGCTCGTGAGCCAGCAGGCGGGTGGCAGAAGGAATTTTAGGGCCCCCAGTCTCTGCAGAACATCAACAAAAGAGAAAAGGGAGCTGTAAAGAGCTCCGAAATGCAAAATGCTCCTTGGAGGAAGAGAGTTACTCCAGTAGCACCCAATAGGTGTTGCAGTTGTTCAGTGATCGATGCCCGCAGGCAGCCAGCAACCGACCTCACGCCTAGGTCGGAGATGTCTGCCGAGATCGCTGGAGTTTTGAAGATACCGGGATGAGAAGACCGAGCCTCTAAGTCTCAAGGAACAACATTAATTTGGAACCAGTCTTGCTTCATCAAATGCAATAAAAACAACCGCTGCAGAGAACATTCCCCATGGGACAGAAACGCTTCGAACTCCAGATGCCTCAGGCCAGGCAAAGTCTTCCTAAGGTGACAGCTCCTCCTCCCACCCCACCGCATGTCCTGGACCCTGCTTCTGCAGCCTGGGATGTCCCTGCACCACGCAGCTCGGGGATTTGGGGTAAGGAAGCCACCATTGGGCAAAGTCATCCCTACCTGCAGTGCTTTCCAGCGCACCAGCTCCCTGAACACCTCACCATACAGTCAACAGCACTTTCCTCATCCTCTCCATCTCACGCCCCATACGCAGCCAGGTAAGTTTAAACTCCCAGTGCTGCTTTCCCAGGATGCCAGGGGACAGAAACCCTCGTCATCCCCATCCTCCTCTCTTCCTACCCCGTGGCACAGAGCTGGAGAGCTGGCATGGCTACTCTCGTGCTGAATCCCTCCTGGTCAAGCAGCCTCACGTTTGCAGGGAGCCGTTAATCCATCATCTTCAGCTATAAGATTCATACAAATGATTTTTATCCATAATTAATTAAGGTCTGTAAATGTGGAAATTAAATTATCATTTACGGTGTAAAATGAGACAGTGCAGAAAAAACGAGGCAATGGCAACAGCTCTCTGCTCTGCGTGAATCAGGAGGAGATGTGGGGGTGGGGGTTATCTAGCAGCACCTTTAGGTCACAGTACAAATTTCAGCGTCTTTGACAAGCTGCTCAGGTCCGGTCCCAAGAAAGCTTTGCATCTAAGGTGCCAAATTAATCCCAGAGCTCAGCTCTGTACCTCTGTTCTCAGTAACCCCTGTGACCCTTGCATTACAGGCACATTTGTAGGACAGCTAAAAACCCAGCGTTTCTCTCTCACTTGGCTCCTCTGCTGGAGAAGAGGTTGGTTGAAGCACAGGAGAGCCGCTTCTCGTCACGTGTACAGAGACTCACCTTTCCATTTGAATCAGGATGCAGCAAGAGAGAGAACATACAGGGAAACAGATGGTCCCGCGCTGAACACAAGGCGTAATTCACTCGAGGGGCTGCAAGTCAGGGAGGGAGAAGGGATGAGCAAGCTACAGATCAACGCCACCGAATCAACCACCGAACTCAGCCTTGCGTTTCCAGCACAGCCCCGCTGTGGGTACTGCAACACAACCTGCAGCCATGAACATCTTCTCATTAACTGAAGGGAAAAAACTCTGGAAAGCTCTTCTGCTTTTTGTTTCGATGGCAAAGCAGCATCTGAACCAGCGATGGGGACGATGACAGTTTCAGAGGCAACCTCTCCCCATCCCTGACAGCCCACTGACGCAGTTAGCATTAAAATCTGGAAGAAGAGTAGAAGGATCTTCCTCCCTTATCCTGAGCAACTGCTTTGCCTGATTGCAAAGGGATATTTAGGCTGACACTGCGCTGGGGAGAGAGGCAGTAAACAGTAACACAGAGAGACTGGCAAACAGACGTGTCCCAAGACATTAGCGTACCCGGCCAGGCAGGCAGATTGCAGAAAGGGTAATGGCCGTGTTGAAATTAAGCGATGGAGAAAAGGTTAATACACGAGACCTCTGATTCTGCACAGCCAGACCTAGCGATGCACGGACTACAGGGGAGATTCAGGGCTGCCTTCTTGCCCCCGAGCACCCTCACACCTGGCTGAAGGCAGCAGGGCTGGGACGGTGCCCGTGCCAACAGGAGGCACGGCTTTCCCTGACACAGAGGGAAGAGGGCGAGGCTCCCCGGTACCCCACAGGAGCTCCTCGGGCTCAGCTCCTCACTTGCCAAGGCAAAACCACCGGGCAAAGTAACAGCACAGGTTGTTTGCTGCTGAAAGAGCAGGCTCTGAGAAGATCGGGAACGTGGATAGCAGGAACAGGAAGAACTGCTCCGTCTGGTCTCTCTCCCTCGTGCGCCCATCTCCGCGAACCCGCTGTCTTTGCGGCTCCAACCAACTGGTACGTCCCCTTCTGCCGCTGACGCACAGGGGATGAGAAACCCCAATTAAGGATCCACGTCTCGCAGGCTGTTTAATTGGTGTCTTCAGCTCTGCAGGATCCCGGGTCAGCCCCAGATGGGGAGCTGCTCCGTAAGTACAGTTCAGAGGCTAGCGCTTCCAAAGTGCCTACAGACACACACACATGGCAGAGGTACACAACTGAGCGCCAAAAACGCAACTATTTTGGAAGAGTCAGTTTTTAAAACCCGTGGTTTGTTTCTTTGTAACATACCCACGAGGTACAATGAGAACACAGTTACTTCCTCCACTTCATTTCAAGCTATTCCCCACTGCCTCTGAGAGCTTAGGTCCTGCAGAGGGCAAGGCACACGCTTGGCTTTATATAGTTACGCGGGGTCTATATTTATACATTTTGAGTATAAGAGTTAAGCAGATGCCCAAAGCTCAGCAGGCCGGCAGGCTGGTATTTCAGTGCTATAACCAAAGGAGCTTATCTCTGCATCTCTAATATGATGCGGCTCCAGCGAGCCTGGTGACCACAGCGAAACTGAACGAAGCTCCCTGTTTCCAGTTGGATTCAGCTACATGATTTTATTCCTGAGGTGGCTCAGATTGGTGCCAGCATCGAGACACTATAAAATGAGGAGGCAAACATGAAAAGAGGGAACAGCTGAGGGCATACCTCATCAGGTGTACCTCGTATCAATGCCATTGCGACACTGAGAAAAGCACGAAGCCCCTCCAACAACGGCAGTGCTGGTCTTGTCTGTACACATTTCTATCCTTGAAAACCCCAAGAGTCACAGCCACTAAGGCTAAATATGGCCCCACTCCCGCAAAACACCTCCCCACCTTCCATTCCCGGTGCATAAACCTACAGACCTGACAATGGGACTGGTGACCAGCGCAGCTGCTCCTGGACGAGCCTTGCAGTCCTGCAACCTGCCACGGCGCAGCACAAGCCTTCGAGACATGCAGGAAGCAAGTGACATGCAGACCGCCCAGACTGTGTTTGAGCATTTGTTGTTTTGTTTAAAACCTGGTAATCCCAACCACGTGGGCTCCCATTTGCTCAGTGACCCACCGAGCTCTCTGCTCGGTCTGGATGCAGCAGCAGTGCTGCCATCCAAATACCTGCACCCAGCTTCGGATCGGGTCCTGCAGAAGGAAGGGGACCAAGGCAGAACCAGCGGCCTTTAAAACCAGAAAGCCCAAACCCAAACAACCTACCACTTCTAGTGCATGCATGAAGTGCTCAGGTATGGGAGGCAGGAAAAACGCAATTTCCTCATCAGTATCACTTTTGTCAGCAACAGGACCCAAAGAAGCAAAAACACGTTCTGCAAACCACCCTGACCGAATCAAGAGCGCATCACACCTCATAAATATCACTCTTCATCTGGGGATCAAGCACTTCTCTCTCTAATGAGCCTTCCCAAACAGAGCAGACGTCGACCACAAAACAATTACACAGAATAATATTGGAAATTCCCAATTAGGTACAGCGTACAAAAACGCTTCAAAGAAGAAAAAGAACCCAAGAAAGACACTAATTACATATTTTTACCCTGCTATAGACAGCACTTATTTAAGGGAAAGCATTTTGCTGGAAAACGTGTTTGTTTTAATTATCTAATACTGATCTCATACGCAAACAAATCCAAGCTACGGAAAAATGCCATACCCGGGCTTTTAAAACAGGGTTCAGCCAAGGAGAAGAATGTGTTAAGTAATTAATGTTTTTTTGCAATGTGAAAGGTACCTATGGCTTCCTTTTGCCCATGGGAAATAAACACTGTTGCAGAGCGATAAAACGCTGTTGCAGAGCAAAATCTCTCTCTGCCCCGTCCTCACTGCTGCCTGGGAAAAACAAAAAGAAAGCCCTTTTTATTTCAGCTCCGTTTCTGCATAGCTGAAGCACCCCAAACTGCCTGAGGTTATCAGCACAAGCATCCAACGCGCAGAGCTGCGTTAAATGCGTCAGCAACTGGACGAGTCCGATCGCTGAAAGCGACGCCAGCACTGGACGTCGGTTAGCACGTCGCTAACCCAACTCCGAGCACCACAATCCATGGGAACTGGGCATAAACAAAACAGAAAAATTAGACAGATATATGGATAGCTAAGAAGAAAGCTCACCAGGCAATTAAGAAGGAAAAAAAGAACGTGAAACTTCACATCAGAAGAGAAATCGCCATCCAGGCTATTTCATTCCATTAATTTTTTAGCAGTATTACCCACTCCCGTCAAGTATAAGATAGAGAATTTATATTTTTAGCCTTTTGAAGCAAGCCGTCTTCCATAAAAAGGAGAAGCAATCTCACAGTAATTCATCCACAGTGCAAAAAGAGAGGAATTCCCTCCCTCACGCAGCGAATTCAGTGGCAAAACTCTATAAATATTGCAAACCAGTTCCAGCAATACATGTGATTTAAAAGGAATTCAGAAACCAAGGCTTAAACCAAGCCATTAAAGTCAAATATTTTCACAGTAAAGGGTTCAGAGGTAGAGGATGGCGGGTTTGATTTTTTTTTTCCTCCTCCAGTTCGTGACTCCATTTTATCAAAAGCTTGCTGTAAACCCCAAAGGGAAGAAAAAAAAACAAAACCAACCAAACAGAAGAAAGAGAACAGCAGATATATTGGCCTCTCTTTCCCCAGCTAGAGCCATAGCCCACACCTTCGCCCTTCCACTTGGGGATGCCCTCACCTTCTCCTGGTGACCCGACACCCACAACTCACCTTCTGCCGGCGTCAGTCTTCATTGCACAGCCGCCTCCCCCCCTCAGCCCCTGTGCCCACCCCTGTGCAAACTCACATTTTGGGCTGCTGCCGAGCAGGAGCAGGAGAGAAAGGCAGGTGCTCCCCCGGTGACCGATTAAGTCGCCGAGCGAGACTTTCAGACTCCAGCGCTGACAGGGTTATCGCGCGGGGAGGCGAGGGGCAGAGCGGAGCATCCAGCAAGCCGCTGCCCCAGGCCCCTCAGGGAAAACTGCCTGAAGCACGGAGAGGGGAAGGGGATACCGGGGACAGGGGTGGCTGGGAGTCGTCTGTGGGTTTTTAATGCTGAGGTTACAGCCAAAGAGGAAGCGTGGCAAAGAGAAGCAAGGGCAGGTTTTGGCCGCTCCAGCTGCAGCTCAGTTGGAGACACTGGTCCATCACACGGCGATGCCGGTTACAGAACCAGGAGGCTTCTCCAGCAACAACACTAGAAGCCTTTTCTGCCTTTTTTTTTTTTCTGTCGTGATTTAGGAACAAGTGCTGATCTCCTGCCTCATAGCATAGGAATTTGAAAGTCAGGACCACCTCCTCCCTAGCCCTACAAAGGTTCAGCAGCGTGGAGAGGTTCAGGTCTCACCATGAACGCTGAGCGCAGTCAGGGTTCTCCTAGCACCTGGATCGCTCCTGTAAGGAATTTGTGCTCCCTAGGAGGGTAGGGAAATAGTAATTCCATGAAGCTGCAAGAGAGATGCAAAACAGAGCAACAACAAGAAAACGCACCAAAGATGCACCCTGCTATTTCTGCACAAACTAATTCAATAAGAAAAAAGAAAAGAGCAACCTGCTGCTTAAAAATATTCTTCAGATGCTATGTAAGATCTATTAATTCTTTGCTAAAAGGAAACATCCGGAATGAAGGAGAGGTCCCAGGGAGAAAACAAAATAAACTGGTTCCACAATCGCATACCATTTACTTAAGACCACTGTGATGAATGCACACCAGCAGTCTTCGTTCAGGGTTTCCCCTACTCATCTGAGTGTTCAACTCTTCTGCTCCTAATGCTGAGTGAAATAAATACATAAATACTGTACGCATGAGTAGCTCCCGACATAAATATTTGTTAAAAGACTTTTATTGTTACTCCTGACGCGGGCCATCTGCAGCGTAGAGACATTCAGATCCACGGCACAAGCAGCGAGGGCTGTAAGAGCGAGCAGCAGCGACGTTCGCTCCTACCCGGACCGCTCACTGCTGCCGGCGGGTCTCGAGGCCACCAGGCACCAAGGACGCGTTCAGATGTCGCAGCAGCTTGGTCTGACGGCAGGTTTCAGAGAGAAGTCCACTCCTAAACGCTGCCTCGCATTAAAGCATGCATAGAAGTTATATCAGCACAATTAAAATGAGCCAGAACAATCCTATTACAGCTAGGCTGGCTAGCCTCACACAGACAAGCCTAAGTTTATACTTAATTAGCTGTTTTAACACGCTCTCCTTCCAAAACCAGCTTTTCAGAACCGAAGTGACCACCAGTTGCATCGCCAACACATGGCAGGACAAACTCACGTCCTTCTCTGGACAAGGCCCCTGGGCACACAGCACCTGGTGATCTCGCAGCCCCCGGCAGGGTCATTCCCCAGGCCCACCAGCGACGAGACTGAAGCTTGGGGCAGCAGCATCCTGTGATCCGCACAACCTCATGTTTAGATACCTCGGGGTTTTTATTTTTATTTTTCCTATATTTCTGCGTGTTAAGTATGACACAGGGGCTAGTTTGCTTGAAACTCTGAAACGCCCTGTGCCCTCGTTAATGCAAACACCCACCGAGGGTATGCCAGCTTACATTCAACTCCCGAAAAACAACTGAAGAGGCTACTTGACCAAAGCAGCAGCAGGTTTACTTTAGGCTTCTGGAGTGGAAGCAGGTATTACAACCAGAGTACAAACAGAGCTGTAAGCGGCAGCAGGCCTCTGATAACGAGAAAGAGAGATTAAACCAGCCCCAAATGCTAAAACAAACCCTTGAGGACCTTAAAGGGAGAAACCCAGGATCTGATTATTCCTTTGACATCACTGCTGCTTTACTCACATAGGTGGATGGCTGGCTACCAGCATCTCAATTCTGCTAAAGATTTCTTTAACCTTACTCTTTAAGAAGTTGCACAAAAATACCCCCCTTTGCATTTAAACGCTTTCTCTACGACAGAGCCTACAGGTGCTCGGGCACCAAGCCTCCTCTGGCAACGCTGCACGTCTGCAGCCCCTGGAACGCAGGGTGTTTTCAAGCTAAATGGCAACGGGAAATTCAACATTTTAATCTCAGCTAGGAGAAACAGCATTTCAAATACAGGAAACATTGGCAGAGGTTAACAAAAGAAGAGAAATTGATTCAATCTCTTCAAAAGCTCAGAAGGGTGGAAGCAATCCACCGGGCATTAAGGAAGGAACTTGGAAGGAAAGCATCCATGGATGAGTGACACCGTTACATCCATCCCACTTGAAAGAGGAGATTTAAGGGCAGATTAAGTTCTGCGGGCAAGCTGGTGGAGCTCTGGTGATATCAGCTGTCCTGCCCACTCACGCAAAGCCAGGGCTCGTTTCAGGGCGCTGCACAACGTGGCTTCAGCTTGGAGCTGGTATCGGCCAGGATGAGCGGGTCCCCACTGAAGCATTAGGGTCTATGGACTCAGCCAAAGCTTCCATCTCAGCAGGCCGCCCAGTCCAAACAGCAGCAACTATCGTCCCAGGCCTGAAATACGTGGTAGTGCGTGTGAGAAATATGCTCTGCTTGCTCCGGGAGACAGAGCAGATCCTGGCACCTCCTAATTCTTTTAGAAACGCGGTCACCTTCAGTGCCTCGAGAAAGAGAGGCAATTCCAGCGGCATTCAGCTTTCAGCACTTGGCAAGAGAGGATGGGAAAAAGTATCCATTTTCTTAAACGGGGATCTAAAGGTTGGGAGGGAAAGGAACATGCACCAAGAAACCCAGGCAGGAAGAAAATCAATTAGCAGACGGGGTACAATCAGGAGGGAAGAGAGCGCCTCCTGCTAAAACGAGGCTGCAAACAGCTTAGCAGTTACTTACAGAAAAAACATCCCTCCCACCCCTAGAAAACCTGCCCTGGACGTGTCAGCGTGTCCTTTCCGCGGTGTCAACCGGTGCAACGGGCAGGCAGCAGGTCAGGGCACCCCACAGCCTTGCCAGAGCACCCGTGCTCCTGGGGCACCCCCAGGTGCTCCCCCCGGCCCACGGGATGGGAGGGTGAGAAGCGAGTGAGCTTCCCCGACACGTTACCCTCAAATCTCATGTAGATCCAAATTCATCAGGCAAGCAGTTAGTGGCCAGATTCTGCTACAGATCAGAGATTTATTTACTCACCAGAGTCAACTGGAGGGAAGGAAAAAAAAATACGTAAACCAACAGCCCACACACTTCCCTCTCCCTTCATTTATTTCTGGCGTCTTCCTGCTTTGCATGGCTTGGGACACCACCAAGCCCAGAGCATCCTGCAAACAAAAAGCAGAAAAGCTGGTCTTTCGCGGGGATAAAAGAAGGCATAGGATCTGCCCCTGAAGTACAAACAGGTTCAGACACCTTCTCTCAGGAAGATAAAGGTTGTTTCGCATGTAATTCCACCCACCGCCTCGAGCTCCTTCAAAGTACTCGGGGGAAGGAAGGAAGGAAGGATGTGTCAGGAGAAGATGGCACATTTGCATCAGGCACTTTGATGGGATAAACACTCCTGCGTACCCCGGTTATTGAGGAGGCACTAGTGGGCACCTCGCACGAGTGGGAACAGGCAGCAGGCTTTGCCAGGCTCGGCGTGCGTGCTCCGGAGCCTCCCACGGCTTCCCGCGCGCACTGCGGGTCTGTGACCATGGCAAGAGGAGGAAGAGTGGGAAATGGAAAAGTGGCACGTAGAAGCATGGTGGTACAACCCTCAGGTATTACTCAGGGTAAGGCTGCGTTTCAGTAAATAACTAGGTAGTACAAACGGGAGACTAAGTGCACATATATATTAGAAGGGGAAAACTTGATTGTTTTTTCCTATTTTCTGTAAAACGGAAGATCGATCATCACCCTGGAACAGCTTGTTCTTTCTGTCCACCACGAGGAGAAAGCCCGAGTTGCCAACCCAAGCTGGGTGAAGGTGCCTGCTACCTTCTCGTCTCCCCAGCAGCTGACTTATTTCCAGAACCACTACAGAAACAAAGGTCTTCTTCATACCTGAAAACCTGGCTAATGACGCACTCAAAGCTAACGCTAAAGCGCTGGTGATTACGTTCATCCTTTTCGCAAAGACCAAGTAGGCCTACGGGAAAGCAAACAAACAAACAACAAATCAAGCGCAGATGTTCTCCGCATCTCCTAAACACACACGTGCCCACGTTGGGGTACGCTGACCCTCTGCAGCTCGGGATATAACCAGCCTCCAGCACCCGGGCCTCCAGGAGAGTCAATGGAGCGCTGCAGGAGCAACACAAGACGGCAAATCCACGTGGCTTCTGCCCGTGCCACAAGCTGCTGCCCCATCCCCTCCACGCAGCTCAGTCTTACCGATCCTAGTCTTCTCCTGTTGCTTTGCGCTTGCCAAACTGGTACAATTAAGGCATCAGTCTTCTCTCACTAACTCCTACGGACTGCAAACCCAGTCCTCTCTTCCTGCAGTTTCAGCTCAAAGCAATTTTTGGCTCAGCTTTCAAATGGGAGCAGTTTCGACACCAAAGTGCTACTGACAGCAGAGACCAAAAAAACAATGTAGTGACACAAAGAGATGCTTAGCATCACGGATCAGATTACAAACATGCTAATGCTGGAAAAAAAAAAACAGATTCTGATTTCGGACAGGGCGACATCCCCAGGTAACATTCAAAATGCTTGATGACTCTTACTGCTTCCTTAGAAACCCTTGAAAAGAACAAAACATAATTTGCAGCTTCTGCTTGAGAGAGGGCGTGCACGCTTTTAGCAAGACAGCCCCCAGCCCTAATGGGAGACTTCTGCCTGTTGCAGACATTATGCTGCATCTACATTTCCACCATTCTTCCCCCCTTGCACGTCCCCCCAGGACGTGCTTTCAGCAGCTGCCGTAGATGCAGACAGCATCCCTGCAGCTGAAAATCATCTCCATGTATAAATAGGGTTGCATAACACAGATGCCTCCAGAAGATGCCCACCCAGCAACAGCACCACCAGACGCCCCATGTTTGCAGCTGGATGCTGAAAAAAAACAATAAAATAACACTCTGAACGAGCCCTCCCTGGTTGAGAGAGGAGCTGACACCCAGCAGGAGGCTTTCTAGCCCCAAAAGCCAAGGTTTCTGAGGGCCCAGAGGACAGTGGGATAAGCAGGTGCCTCCCTCCTGTGGCAGCCCGTGTGCGAATATGGGTGCTGGAGCAGAGGTGGCACAAGGCAAGAAGCTGCACACCCTCTATCAGCAAGGATCCGGGCAGATCTAAGGGAGCAGCGTTTACTAGGGCCAGCGCTGGTGCGTCCTCTGACGCTGCAGACACCAGAGCATCGAGCCCAAGGCCGAGGAGCTGCCCCTTTTGTCGGACCACAGCCCTGAGCCACCCTGAGCAGGATCCCCAGCCCGAGATACTTGCAGTCTTCTGCTGCTCGCTCCCTTTTGCACGTGCCGAGGCACCGCGAGAGCTCCCCTCTCTCCTGCCCATCAGGAGGAGGGATGCATTACTGCCCTGAGGACCGTGGCTTCGTCATTCACTGACTCGGGAGACCTTGAGCATCTGCAGCAGGCAGCTCTCCGAGGCATTTCCTGCGCTGCCGGTCCCTATCCCGCCACACGACGATTCCCGTCGGGGTGCCCCCACCTCCTCCAGGGACCTTGCTCAGGATTTCAGCTGGCAGGGAGCCTGAGGGCTCTCTCTACCAGCAGCAAAACTGGGCTGTTGCTAACGCTGCCGGCCCTCACAGCACGCCAGCAGGGCACAAATCATCCTAGAGAAACGGTCTCTTCTGCTGCTGGCTCACTGCTCCAGTGTCACCCTCTTTTTCTCCCCTCCACTCCGGGATGGAGCAGACAAGCCGGGCAAGACCCATGCCCCAGGACATCCTCCCACCCCTCCAGCACAAGGTGGGGAACACGGCACCCCCAAGTACCCTTTCCCTTCCCCTCCCTCCCACATTTCAAGAAGATTTGGGTCCCGTGCAGAAAAAAATTGCTTCTAGAGCTGCGCCAAGCTGAGCGCTTTGTTTTTAAGAACAAGGTGCAGTCACCTCTTCAGCTGCCTCTCCTGCTCCCACTTCAGGACAAAACGAGGCAACAGGCAAAGTGCTGACAAAGATGTGATTAAACTTGTAGGGCTGCTCCATTTGAACGGGACAATCCTAGCCACGGAGAGAGCAGGTATCACGCAGACGAGCCCGTACTTCACGTCTAACAGTCCAGATTAAGCAACGAACCAGAGGGGCCAGGGCCAGAACGGCAGCAGCAGCTCAGCAGTGAATAAGGGAAGGCACAAGCTCACCTCGCAGGGGGTTTGTGCACGGGGCAGGAGGAAGAGCACTTGCTGAGGACTTGCTTTTCCTTCCAGCAGCGATCCGTGCCTGCCTCATGCAGAACCAGGGGGGATGGGAGAAGCCCTCCAGCATTTTGGGCCCCCAGCCACAGTCCTGTCCCCCTGCTACAGGTTTCTTGGGACTGTCAGCTCAGTTCTTTCTAATAACGGCAGGAGGCACCACGCATCAGATGGGGAACAGACAGAGAGGTATGTGGGGCTGGGGAAAGACCTCTCCCCACCACAAAAATGCAGACAGCTTACCTGTCATACCCTGGGGGGGCTCTTCTGAGCAGTTCTTTTTTTCTTCCTTTCCAGAAAGGGAAAGAAGGGGGAAGCATCTCTGGGCAGTCAGTTTAAAAAAAAAAAAAAACAAAAAAACCTAAGCAGCAAGTAGATCTACGCTCTGTTGGCCTAACATACAAGCGCTTCCCCTCATTTCCTCACACTCTGCAGAGGCCTCCTTGCTATTCCCTCAGACTTTCACCCCCCATCAATGAGAGAGGCAGGAGTTCAGGCCAGAGCCCATGCCCCAACAGGAAGAAAAGGTGAGGGAAGGGGACAACATGCACGATCCCCAAGCTAAGCCAGTCGCTGGCTTTCAGTCTGCCATCGAGGCAAGCAAATGCACAAGCCCCCAAACTGCTCTCTTTTCCCAGACCGAGAAGAGGGAGTCTTACTTAGAGTGCTGTTTACCAGACCAGAGTTGGGTTTTTTTCAAGTATTTTTACTTTTGAAGACAAACAGGCAAGAAAAACAGGTACAAACCCAGAAGCAAACCATGAGCAAGGGCCAGCACTGCAGCAACGTTGCCCACGTGGTTTGGCTGAAGGGTGCATCGCACCTTCTGCTGCCTCGTCCCCGGAGCCAGCACAGCCACCTGCAGCCTGGGCCCCTTGAAAAGAAACCCCGGAGGAAATGCTG
The DNA here is from genome assembly GCF_013377495.2 of Cygnus atratus. Lineage (NCBI taxonomy): Eukaryota > Metazoa > Chordata > Aves > Anseriformes > Anatidae > Cygnus > Cygnus atratus. Next base: position 110,502,309 of record NC_066362.1, read on the forward strand.
GAGGACTGCCTGTACCAGGTACAATCCCTTCTCGTACAGCTTCAAAGCGATACCCCAACAGGCATGGCTTTTTCCTGGTTTATTTCAAGGGCACCCACATTCATGGCCTTGTGTTAACAAGGGCTGCTTTGTTAAAACCAGGGCTCGTTTTCTAATTTAACGAAGATGGAAACCAAGGTACGGCCGGGGATGCTCTCATCATTTCAGAAGACCTTATTTGTGTATTACACAGCTACAACTTCCAAGAAACTCACCTACCACACACACCACGTGTTGGTAACTGCACTGGCTCAGGGGCCCTTTTCACCAGAGGGCTCTGGTGGCAGCTTTCCTGCATCCCCTCGCTGGACTGTTGTCCTTCAGTCCCTCCGCTTTTCCACAGCTGCCGCGGGCCAGGCACACTTACACGCGAGGCAGCGTTACTGCCTCCCGGCAGCAAACAAAAACAGAAGAGAGATTGAGTTTCCCCAGTAAACCAGCAGGCAGTTTATCTTCACCTGAGGCCATAACACTTCATAAACATTTACCAAGTGTTTTTTCCCCCCACACACACACACTCAGCTTCTTCCCACAAGCTCGGAGCACCTACAAATCCTCGGCTGGGGACTTGTCCCACGCTTCCCCTTCGAAGGGCGACTGCTTGTAGGGGCGAGGAAGACGGCTGAAGCCCCTTCTGAAGTACAATCTGCTTCTCTCCTGCCTCAGGCCTCTCTCGGCCCGTGGCAAGCCCCGCACGTAACCTACACGCCGGATGTATGATCCGTAACGATGCTGCTGCCAAATTTCCAGCTCACATTATCTGCAGAGAAATGCACGCAGTCATCACAAAATCTGGCGCAGACCATCAGAAATTTAGCAAGAAAGGAGAAATCAGCACTTGGGTACGGCTGTAGTGGAGGATGCTGTCTCATACGCCCTGTGACACGCTCACAAGGACACGACATCCCTTATGCCACGGTATTTGGCATGAGGCTTGCGCCTTTCTGCTCGTATGGCAAGGCACCAGAAACCCCTAATGAATTCTAATGAATTTCAAGGCATCGTAATGCAAAAATAAAATAACATAAAGCTTCTCCCCAGCAACCCTCACAATGCACGCACACCAAACACAAGCTACTACCCAGCAGTTGCAGGCATTTCAAGAAAACGCCACCAGTTGAGCAACGAGCTGAAACAACAAAGCTCAGGGCAGCAGCAAGCAAACCTTTGCTGGCGATTAGACCTCAACCCTCCTCGTCCTGCAGCTGTGGTCCCACTGGAGGCAGACAGCAGCAGCCAGAGGGCACCTGACCAAAGATCCACCCGGGCTAGATCCTGGCCACGCTGGTCCCCAAAAGCCACCACCAGCAGCAGAAGGGGAATAGCAAGGCATCACGGGATGCAATAACGAGGTGGTACCAGGAAGGTCGGAGAGCTGGCACGGGTAAGGATGGGACTTCAGGAAGTGCTGCCAACACTTCAGCTCTGCGCCTCGCTTGGCACATTTGGGAAAGACCTTTAACACCAGTATTTGTATTTTTTAGGTTTATTACCAGAGGAAAAAGAGAATATTCCAGCACGGCAAGCCCTGAAGCTAAAATTACAAACGTATAACTGACGAGTTCAGAAGCAGTTGGTGTAACTCCGATCCCACAACGAGAGGTCCCCAGCATTATCGACTGTCAACAATTATTACTCACTAGACACACAACACAGCTTTGTTCCCAACTGGAAGCCACAACTGCAGGCAGCAGGAATTGCTACCAAAGGCAAAACACAAAGCACAGCCTCGCCACGCCAAATGTTCTCCAAAGGGAGACACAGGAGTGGACACAGAAGCCTTATCTTCGCCGATACCCTTTCAAACAAACAAACAGAAATGAAGAGTGCATGCCCCAAAGGAGGGGGCCACCAAGGAGAGGGTACCCCAAAGAGGCACTAGGTGACCGTTCCAGGCTTACTGCGTGCTTAATGAAACGTTTTGTTCATTAGTTATTGAACTTTCATTAGCACTTGGAGGGAAAGCTACACGCAGAAAAGATGAAATACAATCAATTTCTCCTGAAATTGCATATATTTCCCCACATTAATCCTCGACAAGTTCTTCCCAACTGATATTAAGCACCAAATCAATTAACACTAATTGCTCACCTTACTTTCACAGAGGAAGCTTCACACCTCAGCAAGCCTCAAAAAAACAAAAAAAGAATTTTTTTCCAGATACTTGCCTGGTCTTTTTATATTCATTTAGCTCTGCACTTAATTATTTTGGCAAGTAACTGTGTCAGCTCAAGTTTCCTTATTCATTACCCTTTTGCAGAGCGAGAGCACAAAGCAATCACGTTTTTATAACCGCACAGCCGCTAGCAACAGAATAAACAAAGTTTTCTCTGAATCACGGGGTGAAATCCCCAACCCATTGACTTCATTAGCAGTCTTGCCATTAAATTAATACGACTGGTCCGACTTTCCCAGGAGACAACGCTGACCGAGCGAGGAAACGTATTTTGCCAGTAACAAGCGAGCCTAGCAGGATTTAGGTTCACCTTTCTCATAGATGCAGCACGTACATTTATCACGCACATTTTTAACACGTGCCATACAGATAGCACAGAGTAAACAGGAGCCACATTTGTCATCCCCCGCTGTAGGAGTGCAACAGGTTTTCTCACCACCACGTGATGAATCTTCAGAGGTTTTTCTCCCTACACTCCACATAACCACATTATACCTCAACATCCCCCTCCCCTGCTAACAGGACTTAATTCTTTTTCCTCTTTTCTAAACACAGGTCCATTACTGTCTGCAAGACAAACAAGACAAATAGCTTCACAAAAGAAGTGACTTAATGCAGACGGCCTTTCTTCCCGGTCAGAGCCGTGTAGAAAGTGCTGCCAAAGCAGCTCTGCAAAGCACAGCTGGGACCCACGCTGCCTCCACGGGTCCGTGCACCTCTGAGCACCCCGTGGCCAGGGGCAAGGGGGTGCCAGCGCCCCTCAGCCTCCGGGGCTCTTTGAGGGCTCTTTGGCTTTATCGTGGAGCTGCAGCTAAGCTCAAGCCTTCTGCAGCCAAGGACGTCTCAAGCTGAGTTAGTTACACGGTGCGAACCCAACAGCCTCACCTCAAAACGCCTCTCTAGTCGTCCACTTTGTGCACTTCCTGCACCGCTTTGCTGCCTTTTCTCCCCTCCCTCTCACTTGGTCTTGGCTAATACTGCGGGGAACCCAAGCCTCTGCAGGGAAGATGCTTAACCTTTATTTTGTTCTTGGGTTGGAACAAGTCAAGTATCGCTGTCATGCGGCTCTGTCACCGTAACAGCACTCCACCTTGTTGCACAGCAGACATCAAATCCTCCGGAACAAAAACCAGTCCCCTCTTAAAAGCATGACGGTAAAGGTGCATCGTATTAAGGGGAAAATAAACCAAAACAGCCCTATCTGTGGGTTTGCTTGTTTGTTTTTTTGGCTAAGGTTCTCCAGATTACCTGTCACACACGTAGCAATTTTGAAAGCGCCTCTGGCATTGTGCCACCGAGACGCCCACCCAAACACTAGGGCAGGTCCACGATGAAGGAACAAGCACCTAAACGGAGGCATCATGAGAGTTATGCCAACACGGAAAAAAACACAGGTAGGGCACGAATTAAGGTCTTACTAATAAAAACATCAAAGAGCACCAAAACTCTCCAGGAACTTGGTGTGCAGCTAGTAAGCAGTACTCTGCAGGCTTTGAGACATGCTGCTGATAAGCAGAAAGCAAAGAGATGGCAGGAGCTGGCGCAACCCAAGCGGCAAGATGCAGATCACCCGACTTTCTAGAAGAAAAAAGGGAACCAAGTGTGATGGACTAAGGCAGGAGATCATCCAAAACAAGGAAAATGTTGCTGCTACAATAATGGATGGGCCTGACAGACACGCAGCAACTGGGTCCAAGCAGAAACTGCTCCCACCTGCTGAAAGCCTGGTGCTTGGCGGTGCGTCACTTACCAGGGAGGGCAGACAGCCAGGCAGGGGGATAATGTGATTGCAAATCCAGAGGGGCCACACAGGCTACTGTACAAGAACGCTGGGGGGGAAAAAAAGTCAAAACATGAAGGTAGAATTTCTGTAACAACATCACAAGTTTTCTCTCTGTGTGTAAAGAGGGACGAGATAAAGGGGATCAAGGTATTCGTGTTCTTGCAGAGTAATGCTGATAAAGCAGGAAGCCGTGGACAAACTATCAGGCCACGGCTCTCTGGCATGAGGTTTTAAATCTTCAGATATAAGAAGTTTTGAGTGAGAGATCAGAGATGTTTTCCAGCTGTGGTTTAGCTTTAGCCTAGAGATATGCAGTTGCTCTACAAAGGTAGTTCCTAAGAATACTTTTTTTTTTTAAAAAGCAACAAAAGGAGAGGAAACTCCAGTCATCCAAGAGTGCTATCGTCAGCCAGGCTGAGATTAAACAGCAAAGCACTGACTGAAGAGGATGCAGGATGAGACAGGAAAAAGACTTCTTTCCTTCGGTAGTTGGTTCGGGTTGCAGATCTCCCAAGGAGGCTGTGGAGCCCGTGTGGTTTTACCTGGGGAGAGCGGGAGAGCAGTTCCTCTCTGAAAATACACTTTAGAACAAAGAGAGAAGAGAAAGGCCTTTCCCCTGACAGCAGGAAACGCTGCCGCAGCCCCCCGTTCCCCATTGAAGGGCAAATCTGCCCCCACCAGCGTGAGGGCTTTCCACGAGCCCTGCCACCGGCAACCTGACTGCACAGCCCAGACCTCTTTGCAGCCAGGTCTTTGCCCCCGTTCTGCGAAGGGAAGGAGGGCCCTGCCCTTCAGGAAGGGGCACGCTTGGCCAGAGCAAGCGAGCTGTCAATGAGGCAGTGATCGCTCGGCGAAATGGCGCAAACAGGATGGCAGATGCGCGCTGCCAGCATCCGTGGCATGAGAGTAATAATTTTAAAGTGCTGCTCGATGTTTCTCTGATGAAGCTATTTTCAGCCGCTTTGAATCTTCTTCAGAAAAGCCAGTCGTTCTGAAGCAAAAAAGAGTCGTGACTGCTCTGGGCTCGGATGCATGCACGTAATCAGTTCAGGTGTTTAAATTATTTATCCACGAAGAGGAAAACTGTACTAACCTTCGGAACAGAACATATGAAAGGGAAAAACAATTAAACATGAAGACATGCTGAATAATATGAAGCAGTACGGAGTTCTCCGATGCAGACGGTAACTATGGCCAAAGGTTTTAAAAAACAAATCAAGAAACACCCCTTTTGCTTAAAGACATAATGAGTACCAAATATGCATTTTATTGCAGCCTGGTCTGCAAAATTCAAAATACAGAAGTTTGCTGCATTCTTCACGACCTACGCTCACGTGAGTATGTGTGACATCCAGCGCTCTGGACCAGACCATCTCTCCTCATCACCTGCCAGCAGACATAACCCCTTTGCCTTTCCTCTTTGATCTTGCCTTTCTCCTCCTGTCTCTCCTCTCCAGGCCACAGCTGCCAGGAGACCTCCCAGGCGGAAGATACACAGGGTGGGAGCGACCCCACAGCCTGGTGAGATGGCTCCCTGCAGTACCTACCACAGAAGACACTGCTCAGGAGCTAAAGCTGCTGGTCCCCAGGCAGACCAAGCAGCTGCGGTGACGCACCAGGTCCATCCTCACGAGCACGCCGCCTTCCCTCCGCCCCTCGCTCCCTGCCCACTCCTCTAAGGGAAGAGGTTCCTAAAACAAGGCTGAGGTTAATGGATTGGGCATCTCGTTCCAGCTCGCGGATGCTCGCTTGCTCAGACTTGGCTTTACCCACTGACGTTAATGGAGGAGTTCAGAAAAAAGTGTACTTATATTGCAGGCTGGTGAAAGGTAAAACCGGATGCCCTGACGCCAAGACGGATGCATTTACCACACAACGCTGAACCCCAGCACCAGTACCTTTATTTACAAAGACACAGCCAATTAAGTTGATAGCACGGCACACACAGGCAGTCTCTGAGCACCCAAGGAAAGAAATAGGTGGTTATTCCCATGAAAACCGAGCCCTTCTCCTGCTGTGTTACTGTCTCTCTCTGCTTTACCACCCGGCAGGCAGCGCTGCCAGCCGTGGAGGTGGGGGGCAGCAGCCACTGACAACAGCCCGCGCCTAGGCAAACGATCTAAAGCCCTTCCTCAGCCTGCACAGTATCGCAAAGATTGGGCTGATTACATCGAAAACGAGCTCCCCACCTCTGTAAAGGAGACCCGGTAAGAAGTTCAAGGTATTTCAATTTACTTCAAGCCATTACCAGCCGCTGCTTCAATCACGTTGCTTCTATAATCTGGGCAGCGTACCAAAGATCACAAAGGTTTGGGTTTAAGTTTCATTTAAAAACCTCCTCGCAGGAGAAGAATCATTCCTCCATTTTGTTAAGCAAAAACCACAGGCTGCTGACAATGCTATTACAGGCGGCAACATCAATGGAACATTATATGTATATATATAAAACACATCAAGAAAAATATTGAGCTGGAAGGCTACTAACAAAAATAGCAAGGAAGACCCCTGGGACGTTCTCTTTGCAATTCCTTTTTACTCAAGCCAACGCTTAAGGCCTCCTGCCTCAGATTCCCAGGTAGCCTACAAACCATTTTACGGCATCGTTGCCCACACCAATCTGGCTGTCCAGTCGAGCAGTTTATAAGGGAACGACATGCCTGTTACTGACAACGTTCTCCGCAGGGCAAGGAGAAAACCCACAACGCAGATGCATCAACTTTTTCGAAAGTAACATCGGCTCGAACCGAGTTACAATGGGAAAGTGACCTGTTTTGACGCTGAAGGTCCTTGGCATGACTGCTCAGAGCAAAACCATCTGTGAAACTGCACGAGGGATCCAGTTTCACACGGAGCAGCAGCCAAAGAGATAATGCGTATATTAAACAGTCTCCAGCACCACGGTCTGCCCAACTGCTCCCACCTCCAGGGGATCCCGAGTCCCCTTCTTCTTAGGATCGACTCTCCAGCCACAGTAACCCTTCACTTGACGCTTGGTTTCAGCCTGCATCAGCCTTTTTACTCATTCCTGCCCAACTGCACTTTTGCCATTAGTGCTTTTTATAAATACAGATGAGATTAAAAAAAAGCACTTCCATTCTCTCCCCCTACCCCCCCTTTTTTAAGCCTTATGCTGTAACCCTAAGGATAATTACTTTGGGGGCTGAAATTTCCCATTCTTGTTCTCATCCCAGAAGCACACATCTGAAGAAGATCTGCTTGGTCATAGAAGGTTTTTACACGTATTCTCAGATAGGTAAGCCCAGCTGCTTTGCTAGCAGTAGCTAAAAACCACAGGATTTAAGAAAGGAAAATTGGATGTGATGTTCCATGTTTTAGTTAACAGCCTTCGTAGACGCAAACCTCCAGTTGCTCTGGAAACTGCAGCTCGGACACCACCACGTATATACATCAACCTGCTGGCTATACACGTTAGCAGCTCCTCACGCTCACGTGACAGGGACTTTTAGCCATGAGCGCTGCATCCTGGTCCTCCCTAGGTGGCAATACGTCCCGTAGCCCTCAGCGCAGCTCTCCGGCTGCATTTCCTTCACGCCTCAAAAGCCGTGCGGACCTACTGTCACAACAACAGCCCTTCAGATAAGGGAGAGATGGAAACACACATGGTTGCTTCCAGGATATGCCAGGGGTTCAAAGCGCGGCTGCTTCTTCCTGCGTTTGTGGAAGCTGGAAGCAAACGGAGGGCTCGGAGGATGAGCGAACACGGTGGACGAGTGGGACACGGTGCACGGCTCCGCCAGCGGCTGGTTCTGGAGGAGACGGGAGGAAGGCTGGAGCTGGCAGCGGAGCAAGAGGGCAATTGGTGAAAGGGAGTGGAGGGAGATGCTCAGAAGAGGAGTAGGAGGAACGAGCACTGGATGCTCGTGGAGGAGGATTTGACACAGCACAAGAAGCCAGATTAAAAGGAAAAAAAAAAAAAAAGGAAAATATTACATACGTAGTAAATGGCCTGAGTGCCGGTTGCTGTGGAAACCGTAACTTTGAATTCAGCGGCTAAAACCCCTAGCATTTCTATTTATACCACACACCTCACTACGGCACGAGAACTTGGAGAAAGGGAGAGCTCCAGCACCAAACAGGTTCCCCCCTGTGGCACGCAGAGGTCCTTTAAACTGTGCGTTAATTGGTCGTTTGATCGAGTCCCTTCCGATGCTCCTGGCCACCGAATGACCACCCTGCGTGCGTACCTCTGACAGAAAGCCACCGCCGCCTCCCAAGCAAGGCCAGGTGAACCACCGGAGAGACACCGAGCTGGACTCACAGAAACCTACTGCAGCCTAGAACAGCTAGAGAAGCCAGAAGGGCCATTTGAGATGGCAGTATTTGTTTCTTTTATGGCAAATTAGAGTGAGCTCTACGTGAGCTTAAGGAGGGAGAGATCTCAAAGTCATTGACCGCTAAACTGATGCTGAGCACCCCACTTGCTTAAGGCCTCCAAAATATTGCCTGTAGTGTACTGGAAAGCGTTGATTGGTCATCAAGGCAACAACACCGATAACAGGGAGCCCTCATTTGGGAGAGCCTCTATGAAAACGCTTCAGGTCATATAGCTGCCCGTTAGGAAAATGGCTTTTCCTCCCTGGGGGCAGCACTGCCCTGGGACACCGGCTGTCCCCGCTGCCCTCCCATCACCAGGACAGCGGACCCAAGCCCCCACCGCACCTCCCTGGTGCCGCTGCGCAGCCTGGAAGGGCAGCAGCCCCCAGGGCTCTCCCACCCACCCGCGGGGCTCACCTGGCGGCAGCTGCGCACGGCCGGACAGACGGAGAGGCGCTGACGGACGGACGGACGGACTGAGGGGGCCGGGGTCGCCTCACGCCCCCCCCAGGCCCCGCTCCCGGCGGACAAAAGCGGGGCGGCCGCCGCCGCCGGGCTCCCCTCACAGCCACGGCCGGCAGCGGCGGGGCCGTCGCGGTGCTGGCGGCGGCTCCCAGGCCCGTGGGGCCCCTCACGGCCGCCGCCGCTGCCCCGCCTCGGCCCGGCCCCGGAGCGCTCAGAGCGCGGAGCCGCCGCCGGGAGGCGCCGCTGCCATGTTGCGGCCGCCAGCGCCGCGAGGGGGGCGGTGCCGACGGGCGCCATGGAGACGGGTCTCCCATTGGCCGCGGCGGCGATCAATCGCGGCCCGGCGGGCCAATGGGAGGAGGAGGCGGCCAGCAGCGCGGCGTTCGGACTGGGGATGGTGTGGCACAACGGCACACGCGGCGCGCGCGGGGAGCGGAGGGGAGGGGGGGGCGAAGTTCGCGCGCGCGGTGGGATTGGCTGAGGGCGGGGGGTGCGAGGCCGCCTCGAGCTTCCCGCGCTGCGGGGCTCGCGCCCGGCCCGCCCTGAGGGGAGCCCTCGCGGCGGCCGCCCCTGTCAGCGCCTCACGCCTCAGCCCTCAGGCCCCTGAGTATGTCCTAAGTGCCCTCATGAACAAACACGTGTTGAAATGTGCCACGAACCTTGCCAAGCACGCCTGTAATAAAGCATTTCGAGGTGGAAGCGCCTCCCCGCTTTGAACGTGGCAATGGGGAAATCCAAGTCAGTCCTCACCAACGCTCGCATCTCTGTCAAATAAAGTATTTGCTTTCACATCCAAATATTGACCCTCCCTTTAAAAAGAATAATCAAAATCTCCCTAATTGTAATGTTGCTTGCAAAATCCAAACGCAAACTATCAGTTTTCTTTGTCAAGACGTTGATTAATGTTAGGAATTAAATGGCATTACCACACTGGGCACTGTAGTCAAGCCACTTAACCAGCAAGATTAAATGCAGGCCCTTCCCCAGCACTGATTTTTAGAAGAAATCCCCCAATGATTGAGCACAAAGTCTTACTAAAATTTGGTAGTGTGCTACAGCCCTGGATTAGGAGACTTCAGCTAGTCACTCGGCCATTCAGAACAATTGTAAGAACCCAAACATGCAGCAGCCATCCCAGGCACACGGTTGGTTTTATACCTCACAGACAATAGCATAACTTAAAAGCAGATCTTCAAGGTGTCCACTTATGAACAAGAGTACCTCATCAGACTATAGGTTGCACATCAAAATCCACAGGTAGCCGAGAGCCATGCTAGACTAGCCCCAGCCACCACAGCCTTTCTATCACACCTAGGACCACAAGGGGAAGTCATCCCAGACCTACCTGAGAACCTTCTGGGATGAAAAGCCTGGTTTGGTAGATGAGGGGAGAGCAGTGGATATTGTCTACCCAGACTTCAGTAAGGCCTTTGACACTGCCCCCCTTAAGGTCCTCATAGACTCAACTAATGAAGTATGGGCTGGACGAGTAATGTAGACTGGCTGAACAGCCAAGCCCAGAGGATGGTGGTCAGTGGTACAAAATCTAGTTGGAGGTCAGCAACTAATAGTATACCGCAGGGGTCAATACTGGTTCCAGTCTTGTCCAACATCTTCATTAATGATCAGGATGATGGGGCAGATTGTGCCCTCAACAAGTTTGCTGATGACACAAAACAGGGAGGAGGGGCTGATACACCAGAGGGTCACGCTGCCACCCACAGTGACCTTGACAGGCTGGTGTAAGGGGCTGGCAGGAACCTCATGGTGTTCAACAAGGGGAAGTTCAAGGTCCTGCAGCTGGGGAGGAACAACCCTAGGCACCACGAGAACATGCTGGAGAGCAGCTTGGCAGAAAAGGACCAGGGGGTGCTGGTGGACACCAAGTTGAGCATTGGTCAGCAATGTGCCCATGCCTCAAAGAAGGCCGTTGGTATCTTGGGCTGCTTTAGATGTGAGCTGCTGGCTTGGCTGAGTGGAGCCAGGCAATGCTGGTTTGTAGAGGAGCAAGTCATCACCTGCCAACTAAAGCTGCTGGTGACCTGCTGTCCTGCCGAGTTGTGATTCTTTAAGGTCTCACAGTTGGGTTGTAGTTGCATGGTTAACTTGATTTGTAACTCCAGTCTGATTTGCCATTTTGGAAAACTTCTGGAGAAAGGGAAAGGAAAAAAAGAAAAAACAAAAAAAAAGAAAAAAAATAGAGAGAGTGGGGGAGGAACATCGTTTCAAACATCAGCCAAAGTGGAACTACCAAGCAGAAGATCCCCCATGCATAGAGGCCTCTTTGCCCAAGCAGTGGTTGAGGAAAGCTGCATCACTTCCTAGGCTTGACCAACACCATCCAGCAGCAGAGCGCTTTGACAATGAGCCATCCTTACAGAGCAAAATCAGGACAAGGAGCCAAACGCTCCCCCCTCATGTGATGCAGCAAAGAAGAGCCAGAAGGACTAAATTAAGCTCAGCATGCTGAACTGTCCATGCGTTACAGATGAGAATACAAAGCTGCCACCCCACACGGTAAACAAAGCAATTCAGAGAGAGCTTCCTCAAAATGAGTCAGGGGAGGGGAGAAAAGCAGAGGTGAGTGGAGGCATTTTCTGGAGGGCTGAGGTAGGCAGCGCAGTGCAGAAATTTCTTACTGCGTGGGGCACAGGTGGCATAAGTGGGACTGTAACTCACAGGAGAGTGAAGCTGAAAGGGACCAGCAGCCTCTAGTCCAATCTCCTGCTCAAAACAAGGCTAATTTCAACATCAGGGAGGTTGTGCAGGCACTTGCCCTGGTACTGGGGCAAAACTGCTCATGGTTGGCTTTTGTAGGTGTCCAAAGCAGAAATCCCTCAGCTGCCAGCATGCTTTGAGACAAACACAAGGCCATAAACCAAGCGATCATTCAGCAGCTCCTACTGCATCCTGCCTCCTCCATTTCTCAGCCTATGGCTCCTGAAGGGCACCCTGCAGCCTCCAGGCTCCTCTCACACCCAATAACCACTCTCTCCCGTGTGCCCTCTGCAATACATGAAGAAGAATGATGAAGAAGACCTAAGGGTGAAGCAAGGGCAGGATATTTCCTAGCAGAGGAGGGAGCTCAGCTCCCAGCCCCATGCACCACCCTGCTCTGCCAATGCTTCTGTCAGCACTGGGCAGAAAGATGGGTCCAGAGGCCAAAAACCCCTCGGTCAGGTGCGTGTGGGTGGACAGCGGCTCCTCAGCAGACCTGCCTGCGGAGCTGGGGCTCACGCCAGCTAATAGAGGCATGTTTTTAAGTAATCCCACTTCATTAGCAACTTTTCCAGGGCCTGGGTCTATAATGAGTGAAACCCATTAGTCATCTGACAGCTCTAGTTATTCTGCATGTCAAGTCCTATCTCTTCATTTAAACATCCAGACTGTTATGGCAAGCTGGTGTGCTAGTTGTACCCCTCCACCTACTCCCTGCTAATTTAAAGGTTGTTATTTTTGGCTCGCCATAATCGTGTGCATAGAAAGCTTGGTTTCCTCCAAATTTTTTTAAAAGGAAGCAGAGTGAGGGACTGAACAGAAAACTCCCCTTGCTAAATGCCATTTGCCCAACATCAGGAAACCTTGTTTTCAGGTAATTTACCATAAGTAAAGCATCCACCTATGATGATTGTGTCTGAGTTTATGAACTGAGTTGCAAAAAACAGTTGTTTTTGGCACAGCTGGAACATGGGGCACCCAGGAGTAGCTCACTCAGGAAAACAAACAAACAAAAAAACAACCAAACAAACAAAAAACTTGGCAATTCACAATCAGCAGAGCATAATGTATTGCAAGAATGGTAATTCCATGATTGAAAACATTAAATAATATTTGTTCACCAAAAATTTTGTGTGGATGAGGAAAACTGAAAGCAAAATTCCATCTCTATATTAGACATTCATTGTCCATTTGTAAAATTAATAATCTGCAAATAAAGCATTTTCCCCTTTGTAATGCCTGTTTTGGTATTTCTTCTAAACACAAACGCAGACTTATTCCTGAGGACTATACTCATGTACCTGAGAGGCAGGGATAGCAGAGGCCATTTTGAGTTGAAAAAATGGAAAGGGAGTTTAAAATATTAGGGAAATTGTTCTCTGAAAAATAGTTGTAGCTTGTTCCCTGTACCCTTTCAAGGATGTGCTGTTGCAGGCACGTTGGCTGACATTTTATTTACTGCACACAGTTAGCAGAAGGACCACTTACCACCAAAGTCCTAACCCAGCTGTCAAAATCGTATTGAATTGGGACTTGCTCTATACTGGTGAACGTCCTTTTATTTATTTTCCTGTTCGTTTTGCCTTTAGCTTTAAAAAAAAAAACATTCATCACAACCCAGAGGTTGTTGCCTTCTCTTTTTCTTTGAAAACATCAAAGACAATGTAATAATGGAGGGTTTTTTCTGGCTTTTAAGTAAGAGTAACTCAGGCTGGCCCCTTCAAGGGACTTCTTATAGTCCCTTGAAGAAGCTCATCCAGGCTTTCGTGTATGTCAAGCATTATAATAACACCTTCCCTGCTTTTTCAGCCAGTGCTTACAGGAATAATTTTCAGTCTGCAGCAAGGCTAATAGTAGCACCTCTAGGATTATGTAAAAGCAGAGGTGCTTTTCATGAATTATTGTCCACCTTAGCCTCTCTTTGAAAAAATGCTGTTATCTGTGCTCACGGCCGGTTGCAAGCGAAGCGATATGTAAAATCACAGAGTACTTTGCTTAATGGTAAGGTCGGAGTTTTCCCGGGGGTATGATTGCTCATGTCGTAAGTACACGTATGGGGAAGGTAATAGCCCTGGCTCCCAGTCCCAGTTTTGTTGTCATTTTATGGTATTAAAGGATTTCTTTCAATGTCATTGCTAATTTATGGATAAAGAATGCATTACTGAAAAGCGTATATGAGGGGAAAAAAAAAGGACCATCACTGAAAATGTTTGTTTCTTGTTGGATTATCTTAACCCACACATGTAAACCTAAGCAAAACCTGTGTTATTACATTAGCCTCTTACTTCTGGAGAACTGACCTCAGCCCTGATTTAGGTCACAGACAGAAAACCATTTATTGTCCTCGACTAAATCCCAGAGGGGACGTTTGCCCTTGCGACCATCTCACGAAACCGGCAGGATTTGGACCCAGCCCCACACAGCTGGCTTCTGCCTCCGTGAAAGGAATCACAAGGGTGGCATGAAGGTGGGCAGTGGATGGGACAGGGGCAGCATAGCCTAAGCCTGTAAATCAGGTATTTGTAGGAAAAGGACATTTCGTTTGGTATTGGGTGGTTGTTGGGAATTTTCACTTGATACTGTTGAAAACAGCAGCTTTCAGGCGCACAAGCCCTTCCTCCTTTCTGAAAGAGAAGCAGCAATCTTCCTGTGAAGAGCAGATTGAGATCAGTTGTTCTGGGTCTAATTGAATTATGTTAATCAGCTGGACCATCTGAGAACAAGCTTAGTCAGCACTTGTGAAGTGCGCGCAGTAGAGGTGGTAGGAGAGGCAGGCAAATACTGCTTGTGGGAGCCTGAGGTGTCAGTAGGAGGGGAACAGCAGTAATATATCTTAAAAGTTAGCATATTCTTTATAGTTGGGTTGTCTTTTTAGCCAGTTAGGTTCTATACTTCCAGCTTCACCTTTTGAAGATGTTTTGAATGGTCCTCTGAGTGTCTGTTTTAAGAAAAGTATCCCTGCTTTCAGTCTGGCTTTCTGTCTCTACAGGTTTTTTTGTGTGAGTTAATTCTGGTGGCCAGAGGCCGCATGCCCTCCTTCCTTCCCCCAAAGGCAGGGGTGCACCGAGCGGAGCAAACATCAGCCTGGTGCCTACAGGTGGGTGCTGCACCCCGTCCCCGCTGTGCTGGTGGGTGAGTAATGCAAGAGAGGCGCTGATATTCTGCAGGGATGATGTGTAAGAAGTGCCTGTATGATTAATAAGAATGGATTTTTTAAGTCTTTTTACCTTCGGAGGGGCATTACTCAGCTCGCAGGTACGTGGGTTCATAGACGCAGCCTTCATGCTTCTGATAGCTTGCTCTGCAGCATCATCTGCTGGTGGCAGCAAAGAAACATCATCCCCCCGTTTCTCTTACAGCTCTCGTTTCTCTCTTCCTTTACTGTAGCATCTCATAACCTCCATGCCTCTCTTTCTTCTCTCCACCACTCCTTCTTCTCCTCTGGGTGAGTTATTTCTCCTACAGCAGCTGGAGTCACAGGAGGAACTCAAGGAGTACTTGCTTCAGGTGACTCAAAACCTGCTGATCCCACAGTTTACCCCGTGTGAAACTTGCCCCTCTGAGGAGGGACAGCATGGGCCATTTACAACTTTGGTGAGCCTGGGCTTGTGCTACAGGGCTGCGTTTCCCCTCGCAGCCCTAGCAGCGGAGGACTAAGGCACCTTGCTCTTGCTCCCCGGCACAAGGAGACGGGCAGGACGCAACCACTGAATCATTTAGCCTGGAAAAGACCCTTAAGATCACCAAGTCCAACCATCCCTTAACACTGCCAAGTCCACCACTAAACCATGTCCCTAAGCACCACATCCACATGTCTCTTAAATACCTCCTGGGGTCGGGACTCCACCACTCCCTTGGTCAGCTTCCCAGTCACTCCGCCCTGAGCCCCTACCGCTGCGTGGGGTTGTTGTGAGCCAGGACCCAGCACCTGCCCCTGCCCAGTGCCGTACCACTGGATGCAGCCTGTTGATCCAGCCTACCCAGAGCCCTCTGCACAGCTTTCCTTCCCTCCAGCAGCTCAACGCTCCCACCCAACTTGGTGTCACCTGCAAACACGTAGGCCATCGGAACTGCTTGCCAGCCCATCTCCTGAAAGGGCTACCTGGGGAAACGTGCCTGTAGCCTGCAGAACAACGCGGGGACGGGGGTGAGCAGGCTGCAGCAAGCCTCGCCCCAGCCTTCAAGCCTGCTCTTCCGTCCCCGGTGACGTCGAATCAATATGCCTTTCTCAGGCAAATTTACAGCAAAAGCATATTTATGGAGAATTACTCATACTTCACCCTGTAATGTGTCAGGACCTCGAGACTTTGAGAAAGACACGGCTGCTTATGGAAGGATGGGGAGAGAATCCCACCCGCCTTTCCTGTCTAAATCATTAGCCCGGAGCTTCTCTTCCTCAAATATTAAAGCTTTTCTGATTACCTGCTCTTTATGAAAAGGTGATTGTGCCTGCAGACTCTTTGAAAGCATTAGATAATTCATTTAAAATATTAATGCCAGAGAGAAGCAAACTTTTACTTAAGAGTGGGTTAGAGCTGGCCTGCCCAGGCCATCCTTGCCCCAGGGAGGAGAGCAGTGGAAGCATTCCCAGCACCCTGCTCCTTTGGAGATGACAGTACGGAGAGGAAAAGCAGTGCTCAGAGGTGCTACGGACCCTCCTCTCCCACATGCATGTAGGTGGAGTGGGAAAGGAGATGGGGCAGGGTGGTGGCTCAAAGAGCTTTCCATCAGTTTATCTAATTTTTTAAGCCGTGCTTATCATCATTGCTTCTGTAGGTAGCCACTGCTGGGGGCACTGCCTTTCCTCAAAGAAAAACGACTTAAGCAGACAGTGCAAACCTGTGCCCATTTTACTCCCGATATCCATGGTGCCAAAGGTATCCCAGGTATCATCACCCTTTGTTTTTTTTTCATGGTATTTCCCAAGGTCAACCAAGCACCTGGCTTTACCTACTGCAATTTAAGACAGAGCTTAACAAGTGGTTTGGCAGATCAGCTGCCACACGCTTTGAGCAGCTGGCCCAGGCGTTCGCACCTACAGTCCCTTTGGAAGGACATGGTTGTGAAAGGGATTTGGGGTACGGTTAAGATGCACTGGCAGGTGAAGGAGGAGGTGACAGAAGAGACAACTCCTTGCATATGTGTCCCACCTAAATTAAGAGGCTCTTGGCCACTGTGGGAAAGCGCTGGGTTGGATCTCTATTGCTAACTCAGCTTTGAACATGTGCTGGTAGGAGGAGAGAAAGGATCATGGTTTATGAACTTACTCCCTGGTCCTTCTGTGCTTAGCAAGTGCTTAGCACACCTACCGTCTTCCTGAGAAGCTAGGTGGGAAAGTGCTGTCCCGCAAAGACTCTCACAGGCCAGGACAGTCCTGTAGGACTCAGAAGGCAAAAAGCAGGTGACACTTTTGCTTACTGGTTTGACAAAGGTAGCAAAGTTATCTAGACAGAAGTATATGCTGTCCATGAGCAGCACAGGATCAGACTCTGTTCCTCTCTGGAGATGCATCCTTCAGGATGACATCACGATGGGGCAGCTTTAAACAACCACTTGATTTCTGTGAATTCTGGCTTTTTTTGATTTTTTCTTTGGCCCCTAAGCCTCTGGGTTGCTTTGATGTAAGACCATTTCCCAGTGCAGTCTTGGGCAGCTCGGCAGTGCAGAACTGGCTGGGCTGGGAGCATACCCATCCGTCCCGCCCTCGCCTGCTGTGGCGGATGTTAGATCCCACCCCACAGAGCAGCAGAGGGCGTTAAGTGTTGCTGAACGCTTGTGCCTATCAATTTGTGTTTATTAGTCCCATTATTTCTATTACACAAGTGCTTGTGCTGTCCTCCCATAACTCAACCCTGCCGGCTAATGCGGGTAGTAAGTCACCCAACCCTCCAGTTCCAGCAAACGGTTTGGCCATGGTGGGCCTTTGTTTTCCACCTACACGGACAACCCATAGCTGGTGTGCTGGAGGTGGAGGACACAAAATGGCTCTGTGCCAAGCAGAGGGCTTACAGCAAGCCGTAAGCACTGCTCTTGCACGCTTTGGCAGAGCGAGGGGACAGGGGGAGGCCAAAAGCTTGGCGGCTCCTTGTGGGATCCAGCCCCTGCGGTGTGAGGTGGGCAGCGGTGCTACCCCTGCACCCTCTCATTGTGAAATCCTGTTATGGGATTAGCTCCCTGTGTTGTCAGCGTCTTGGCTCTCATTTCTGAAGGATGGCGAATTGTTTAGTGGCCTGTGTGATTGCAAAACGCTGCTGGAGGAGCCAGGTGTTGTCTACATTGATATTGCTGCCTCGTGCATGCAGGCGGATTCTGGTTTTCGGGACTGGTATGTTCCCCGTGTCGCCAAAGGGCCAGGCATCGCATCCTGACGTTTGTACTGAAGGCATTGGCATTACACGATTATTGCAAAACTCACTAAGTGTCTCCATGCCATTCAGTTTTAAATCCTCTTTTTCCCCAGGCAGACCATGAGAACACGACAGGCTGGTTCCATGCTCTGTAATGGATGTTTTCTTCCCCACAAGCAAGTCTTATCCCCCTTGTTTTTATTAGTCTGACATAAGATGCCGTATAAAGTTCTTCCCTGAGTTCCCGCAGGAATTAGAGCAACCCTTTGTACTAACTTGAAGGCTTTCTGATCTCTTTTCAAATATGTTGTTTTCAGCCCTTGTGAGACAAATTCTCTCTTCCAGAAAACTATCAGCCATCCTCTCCAGACATTGTGAGATAAGAAGGGAGACTTTTTTTCACAGTTTATGTTGTCACACAGCCAAAGATACATGAAGATTTCCAAATTACAAACTTACTTAGAAAAGGGCAAATGTATTTGTGTTCAGTGGAGGAGCCTACATCATTTCTTCCGTTTGCTTCCTCAGACCTCTCACACACATACCTTAAAGTTATCAAACATACGCAACAAGCAGCTAGGTCTTATCCAGGTCCTGCTTTTGCCGGATGGTCTCAGGCTGGAATCCATATAAAAGAGGATTAGGTGAGAAGCATGTTGGTTGGGTAAAGGGATATCTTGGGGTGCGGGCAATAGGGACTCTACCACGACAGTTCTTGTTTAATGGAGCAAAGAATGTCTTTCTGAAATGTTCTTATAGGTCTTTGTTTTAACGGAAATGGACCGACCTATGTTCAAACCTTGCCTGGCTCAGCTGGGGTTCAGTGTCTCACCGTCCTTAGGTTTGAGTGCCTGGCAGGTAGGTGCAGGGGTTCCCCACCAAGGACTTTCTCTGCAGAGCCAAGCGCTTACCGGGGCTGACACCGGCAACATGCACAGCTCTGGCTCAGCTTTGCAGGGCCTGCCTGAATGCAAGGCTGCTGAAAATCGAGTGCCTAAAAATGGGCTGAGCTGGGCCGCAGAAGGTGAGTGGCATTTTAGGAAAGCTTGTTAGGAGTATGATGGTTTTTGAGGCACAGCTGAAATTTCTCCTCTTGCTTCCGGGTTTCCTAAAGGATGAAGATGGTAATATTTACAGGAGAAGGCAGGGGGAGTTGTGTGTCTGTATAAAGTAACCAATGTCCCTGTTTATTTTATTTTTATTATTATTTTTTTATTACACATTTTCAAGCATTTTAGCAAAGGAGGAGTGGATGGTAACTGTGGAAGGTAGTCTGTCACAGGAAACCTGGACCAATAATGCCATCCAGCGGTCAGCACACACTAACACACCTTCCGTCGCTAAGCAGCCCTGAATTCACCGGAACAGACACCAATGCTCAGTTCCACACCCCACACACTGTGTTACAATCATTCACGCTGTGTTTTTTCCCCTTGGTCCTATCAGAGCCAATGCTTACCCTGAAAAAGTAAAAGAAATGCTTTCAGAAATGGGAAATATTTCATTATTTTTGTGCATGACAGGGGTGAGGAGCCCTTGCCTGGGCTGACCTGGACAGTTCAGTTGCTGCCTGCTATCCCAGGCACAGAGTTTGGCACGCAGAGGTTGCTGAGCTGAAAGAAAGCTCTGCAAAGAAGCAGGGCGGTGGCTTGAAAGGGAGAGAAGCTGAGGGACCCACAGTCAAACCAATACTGTGATGGTATCTGGGAAGATATGGGTTGTGACTTACCAAAGTACTCAGAGGCGACCCTTCTGACATGGGAGCTCTCGTTGGCTGTGGTGGTAGCTTACAACAGGACCTGAAAGGCTTCTCCACCATCCCCATATGTATAGGATCTGGAGAATGTATTCTGAAAAAAAATAAAAATAACAGAGGCACCACCAGCAGGTCTCAGCTACCCAGAGCCAGGCACAAGTAGAATAAATCACCTGAAACGCCTGCATGCCTGATGTGTTCACCAGCACATCGTCACGATGAAGATCATGAATGCAACGTTGATCTGAAACACCTGGGCATTGTGCATGTAGCTGGTGCAGCTGACGTGGCTGTGCACAAAATGCCTCCAACTCACCTTCCCACAGCATGATGGAGCAGAGCCACCACGGTGGGGGTGGTCGCTCCAGCTGCAGAAAGCAGGATGAAGACGAGTGTTGATGAAAGCAGGCAGCACGTGGCTTTGGGCTCCTGGTGGCTGGTGGTGGCTTCGAGGTACTTGCTGGCTCTGGTCAGTGGGTGTCAGTCAGGCTCTGCCAGAAAGCAGAGCTGCCAGAGGGTAACTCCTACCTCTTTCTGAAATGGAAGACAATTAAAAGTGCACATCCAGAGCCAGTGCTGTGGAAATGGCGTTCCATGTCCTGAAGAGACTGGCCTGCTGTGGATCATTACAGGACAGCGTTCCCACCAGAAGTGCCTAGAGCCAGTACCACGGCAGGCACTCACACACCGTAACAGAAGAACGAGGACTACTTGGTGGAAGCTGGCTGGCCTGGGTGTTCACCAGACGGGCTCCGGCTGAAGCTGCAGGAAATATCTGTAGTGAGGATCGGGGTCTGGAGCCACGTCTGGCTGCATTGCTCCTGCCCACATGGAGCAGCTCGTTCAGTCTGACGAGCAAAGTTTCACCCTCCAGACCTCCTGCCACAATTGCACGTGGCGTTACTCCTTAGCCAGGACGATCCAGGCTAGGAAATCCCTGCTATTAAAAGTGTGCACATTAGCCTGGACCTTACTGACGGGCCTGGATTAGGCAGTAACTATGCATGCAGTTAGGAAGCGGTGCTAATCTCCGGCAGCTGGCTGCAGCGGCCTTCTCTTCCTCCGCGTTGCCTGCAGACCGGCGTATCTGAGCGTTTCGGAGCCGAGTGAAGTGGGCCACATGCCAGGGACCGTTAGGAGGCTGAAATGACTCCAGCTCTGGAAACGTACAGCGCCCGTCCTGCCGGGCCCACGCGCTCGCTACGAGTCCCCGGCGCCGACAAGCTGGGGAGCCTGCTGACAGGGCTGGACGTGGCTCAATGCAGGCACACGTTTCAGCGGATGCTGTAGCCTATTCCAGAACAGCTACGAAGCTTGGCCCTGGGACAGACACGCGGGCTGGCTTTTAAAAGTCTCTAGCAGCTTACAAGTGAACAGAAAGGGGACTTTTTCTTCTGTTCACCAAAACTAACAGTCATAATGCCTGAGTCCCGGATGGGAATTTGCGTATCTGCTCTGGGCACGCTTTATGAAAGCGTTCTGGATCATACTAACCCAGAGAGACGATGAGCCCCGTGTGTGCACGCTGGGTGCAAAGTCTGCATGCTTTTTCCTGTGGTGTACTTTGCGCTTTTGGCAGGCTGGAGATGTTTGCTGACCTATGAAAAAAAATCCCTAATGGATGCAAAGGTGGTCACATAAATATTAATTATGCAGCAGTGTGGCAGTTGTATTGTAATACCTGGCTAATGCATGTTGTAGCTGTATTCCCACTTATTAGTTGTTTGTATTAAAATAGCACCCAGGAGCCCCATTTCACTGACTGCTGTACGAACCCATGCTCCCTGAGTCCTGTTTCTTATTTGATCACCTCATGTCCTGGGACAATAAATCATGCTTTTAAAGATCCAAATCAAAGCACATCTTCATTATTTTGGAGACCTGCCTAGATGTATTCAAATACTTTTGGCAGGCTTGATTTCTTACTGGAGAAACATAGTAGTTTATGCCACTGAAACATTTAGGTAGTTTCTAATTGTATATTAATTAGCATTTTCACTGTGTTTTTGTACTGAATCAAATGGCTGCATCTCCAGGATTATCCCACACAGCTGAGTTAAGCAAAAAAAAAAAAAAAAAAAGCAACAACAACAACAAAAACCACCTCATTCTTTGGTATACTGACACCTGCTGTGTTATGAAAATGGAAATGTGGTAAATACTGAGGAGAGAGTGCAAACAGTTTGTGACAGGAAGAGCTGAAAAGTATATCCACGTGAAACTGCCTGGGAAGCTACTTTAGCATATGCTTATGTGGGTTGGAATCAAAAAGCAACTTGCATACCAAGTGACATTAAAAATTTAGTTACAACTACAAGGATTCACAGAGAAAATCCTAGCTAAAAGTATAAAATTGGGATTTTGTTTTTCTATGATGTAATTAAAATCCTTATTAGCTCATTTTTTATACTATATATATACATAAAACATATGAAAAGATATAGGCATTCCCTGAACTTCATTGATTTTTATCCTACCTGATATTTCAAGTATATTTTCCTGCTACCTCTTTTAGTTGCATTTGATTAGGTGCCAGGACTCTTCCAGTGGACAAAATAACATTCCTGAATGCATAAACATTTTGAAAGTCTCTAATTAATATACATATATATGCTTTTTTTCAGATGAGTTTTCTGGACAATATTCTGTCTTTGACCAGTTTTAAAGGTAGTATTTTCACTCACTCATGACCAAGTCTTTAATCTCCAGTAACATGAGGTGTGGCTGGTTCTGTCCCTCGGCAGAAGCCTCCCAGCGCTGAGCACTGCCCAACAACACACGTGTGCCCGTTCTCCTCATCACCACGCACAGGCCTGATAAGCGCTGGCCACGATGCCAGAGCTCGAGTGGCTCCATCCCCGTGGCTGCTGCGGTTGGCACGGCTGAGCCTGGCATCAGGCCGGGGAGCTGGGCTGGCGAAGCCTGGAGGCACGGCTATTTGCCAGAAATGGGGTGAAAGACTCGCAGGACTTTGGTCTGCCCCACGCTGGCCATGCCGACGGCCCTGTGTTCCCTTGAGAGCAGCACACCAGCCCCTGTGGGCCTGATTCTAGCTGTGGTGACCTGAGCGGCAGCCCGCCATCTTGCTTGCCCTCAGCCTTCTGCCCCAGGGGTGCCCAGAGGCTGTGGGGGCGGCCATGCCGTGAGGGGAGGTGCCCTCACCATGGCAGGCTGCGCATGGGGCAGACGCTTCCCATGGCTGCTGGTCACTGAGGGCACGGGCCAACCCCAGTGCTCAGTTGCCCCGTGCCCTCCATCAGCAGGGCCATGGGGCAGAAGCCACCTGGGGTAGGGTCAGCAGGGGGCTGCTGTGGGACCGGCCGAGCTCGGCACAAGCCCAGAGCCCCATTTTCACCCAGTTTTATTGGGCAAAGCTGTGCAGTGCCTTCTGAGCAAACACCATGCTCTACAGATCTGCTTGTAGGCCACTTCTGGTACTTCAGGTCAACGGAGGTAAACACTAGCAAAGCCTTACTAATATAAATTAAAACCTTCAAGTGTTACAGCAGAGCAGTGGCATGTTAGGAAGCCGACTGCACAAAATATTTGACGTCCAGCCCTTGGTGAATGTTGAAAAGAAAAAATAATAATAATAATAATAAAAAATCATCAGTCAGATCTTGAATAGCACCAGCGATTGCAAACTTGTGGCTGCAAGCCCTGTGCTGGGTACAAAGGTCTTCATCGACACTTACACAACCTCTCCTCCGAGTCTCACGTTTCAGGGTTACTCTGCTCATAAAGCAATGGAGAGTCAGGGAGTACAGCAGATCAGCTCAGTTCAGCTGTTAAAAGTGAATGATATTTTTAATCTTGTACATTCCATTTAAAGGCTTCCCAGGCTGGTGCTACTTTAATTACATGAATGCTTTGGTTATCAGCGCTACAATCACTTAATTGTACGGCAGGCTTTTCGCTAGGGAGCCACCATCACAAAGTTTCTAGTGAAATAGCATTTAATAATTTCCAGGGCACTTGTCAACTTCAAAATGCTCTACAAACATTAATTGAGTTAATTACCTCTCCCAGCGTCCCTTAGAGGCAGGCAAGTGTCATTACCCATATGTAATCAAATGGGAAGACATCAATGACACACGGTGTTTTCCCCAGGACAACGCAAAGGCTCGGGGTCTGGCGTGGTTCCTCAGCAGAGGTGTCCAGTGCTCTTTGAGATGCAGGGGAGCACCTTAAGGGATGTGCAGGGGGCTGAGGTAGGGAACAGCAGCACTCTCCTTACTCAGTAAGCCTGAACAAGCATGTGTATATTGTGTTCTGTGTGCATTAGGTGACTCCCAAACGCTGCAAGTCCTCGCTGGTGCCACAGCACAAGGTCACACCAACTGGAAATGCAGTTTCCACCTTTCCACAGAGAAGCTCCACATGAAAACACTGTGCAACCTGTCCTTTACAGCACTGAGAAGCCAATGCTCATCACTTTTGGGTGACAGGGGCTACTCAGCTGCTGAGCTGGAAGCATGAGTTAAGAATAGCCAAAGACCTGCACCAGGACCCACCCCATGGGGATTCTCCACCATTTGAGCCTGAGGTTGCAGAGAAGAGACAGCTGTCTGCTTTCCTGCGTGCTGGGGTGAGACCAGCAGTCTCCTCTTCAAAAACACACATTCAGGGTTATAAAGGAATATTAATCAAAATTCATGTTGTTTCTGTTTGTTTTTCTTAATAAAAGAGAATAAACATAAAAACAGCATTAATGTAGATTCATGACCAATGATCTTGATGGGGGAGCACCTATGCACACAAGCTCAGGTGATCTGGAATGATATCTACCAATATAATATTAGTTTCATCCTTCATCTTCCCATAAGACTCATCACAAGTAAAAATACTATGTATTTGAACAAGGTGTCAGAATTATGGCTGCTGTGGGAATCACAACCCTCAAAATGTCTCTAATTTTTTAATTCATATAAAATCTTGATCTGATTGCACGTTAATCTGCTGGAGGGGCTTTATGCTCAAGATACGCCATATTTTTACAGTACATAAGGGTTTGGGATTTTTTGTTTCTACGCACATTTTGCCCAGAAGTTGATGAGCTTCTATGTAGATTAGACTTCTATTAACCTACATTACATGATAATTCATTTGTCCTTTAAACAAGAACATTAGGAGACAACCAAGGCTCTCCTCTCTTGAAACCTAGCTCTTCAGAGATACCTGTATGTCTACCATTATGCACTGCAAGCAAACCTTTTGATCCACACTAAAAAGTGCTTCACTCCCTTGTTAAAACAGATGCATTTTGCAAGCAACTGCAGAACAGGGTGAATAGGGAAAACCGTGTGTCCGCCCAGCCCTAAGTCTGTCCCCCTGTATTTGTTTCACCCTTCTGGGCTCCAGGTCAGCCCCCTTTATCACCATTTTATCCATAAAGATGCAGCCAGGCCCAAAGTCTAGGCTTCTTCCAAGCCAGGACAAGCAGAACAAGGTTATGGGGCAAAAGGGGATGTCAAACAAAGGTGGCAGAGTTGTAAAAGACAACATGCTGTTTTTCATGTTGGCTAGAACTTGTTTTACCTCAGTTCATACTACCAAAGTTAGCAATCACATATTGCACTTCTTCTTTTCTGTCTCCTTTGAGTTTGATATTCCAAACACTAAAATAAGGAATTGCTAACAAACACCCTGTTTCCACTTCTTTGTGGTGGGTTTTTCACAAAACTGTTCCCTATTGGTGAGACTTCAGAAGGTAAATGGGTTAAAAGGAAGTATGTAGGAGAAAGCAAATCAAAAACCTTTCCCTAGCTTCTTCTATAAGACTCTTGTGAAACAATACACTTGTAAACCAATACTTTTGCATTTCTATTGCACTTGTGAAAGAAAAGAGGAACAGAAAACACTCCAAAGGGTGAGGCCATGAACTATATAAGATTACTGATCTCTTTCTCCAAGTGCCGTAGAAACTCTTGTACATAAGTCCTTGAAATTTACCTCTCTCCTTTAGCCTTCCACTGCTGATCTGTTCACCATGCTGTCTCTCAGCACGTCATCTTTGTTGGCTGCTTTCCGTCTAACTTAGGCAGCAGGCATCTCAGGGTTCAGGCTTTTTTTCACAGGTAAACTGCCCATTGCTGCTGCCTAATGTGATCTCTGAAATAACTTTTTAGAACTCATTCACTTGACATATTAAGAGGCCTGGCAAGGCCTGGCAACATCTGGTTCTTAGCCCTCTGTTTGCGCTACTTTCATGCAGAGGCATAAAAAAGGGCAGATCTTGAAAATTTACCTCCAGGAAGGAAGGAATAAACCTGGCTGATATAAACATAGGTGGATTTGGAGACTGGCCTAAAAGTAAGAAAAAGTATTATGGCACAGCACTCAAGATGTCCATCTTTATGAAAGGACATTGACAAAAAAGATAGTGATACAAGAAGCCAGAGGTGAATGAAAGGAAAATGAGTCACTACTATCCTTTCATGTTTACAAACCATTAAAAAAATCAAATGAAATTTGCCCTGCAGGCACTGGAATTTTTCCTTTTGATCTAGCCAGCATTCAGGATGCTGCAGGTTGTGCCATGCACACAAATTTGTTTGCTCACCAGTAGTTTACAGAGCCTTTGCTCTCCAGGCGCATCAGAAACAAACTCCAGGGAGCTGAACTACTCGCAGTGCCAAGATGCCTCCCAGATAGGAAGCAGTCCAGGATTCTTTCCAGGATTAAACAAATGCTCTTCTCTCAGACAAAAACTCTCTGTGTTTCTTGTTTCCTCTGCCTTTTTTTTTTTTTCAAGTGGTGATACACACCATTCAAACGATAGTGAACATCAGGACTTCTTAAGCTTCTAGGACTCATGGCTAAGCCTAATGTGTGAAACAAACCCTGTACTTCTTTCCTGGCCATAGGGCATTCTCAGCCAGGTGTCTTAAGACCACCTGGGCTATAAGTGCTTTACCTCTCAGTCATATACACAGACTTCCTAAAGTAACAGGAACTTTAAAAACATTTTTGTGTTTCTGATTTAATGTCTCCATCAGCAACGCAGCAGGAAAACAAGCAACGTGGGTTTGCCAAGGGAATTCATTACATGCAATCTTTTATTCCTAAAACACTCAAACGGTTGCAGATCTCTGAAAAAAAGTGCAAAGGTGCATGCTCCTCAAGTCTGATGTTAACTTTCCCTTAGAGTCTAAGGTGCATCAGTATTGCATCTACATGGCAAGGGCTTGGCAGCTGGGGGGCTCCAAAAGGGACACGCCACTGGCCAGAGCTGAGCCCATCAACTCACTAATGCTAGTTGCACCTCTGTGACAGCAGATTTAAGAAAGGGAAAAAACTGCTGTGCAACAGCAGCTGGGAGAGCCAGGAGTGAGAAGCAGCCCTGCAGCCCCCAAGGTCAGTGCAGCAGGAGGGCAGGAGGTGCTCCAGGCATGCAGCAGAAGTTCCCCTGCGGCCTGTGGAGAGGCCCCTGGTGGAGCAGGCTGTCCCCCTGCAGCCCATGGGTCCCACACGGAGCAGATCTCCACGCTGCAGCCCCCCCGTGGAGGAGCCCCCGCTGGAGCAGGTGGACGTGGCCTGGAGGAGGCTGCGGCCCATGGAGAGCCCCTGCAAGGAGCAGGCCCCGGGCTGGAGCTGCAGCCCGTGGAGAGGAGCCCACGCAGGAGCAGGGGGTCTGGGGGGAGCTGCCGCCCGTGGGGGACCTGTGCTGGAGCAGTTTGCTCCTGGGGGATGGACCCCGTGGTACGGAGCCGTGTGGGAGCAGTTCTTGAAGAGCTGCTGCCTGTGGGCAGCCCCCGCAGGCTCAGTTCGGGAAGGACGGCATCCCATGAGGAGACGAAGCGTCAGGGACTGACCGCAGCCCCCATTCCCTGTTCTCCTGAGCTGCTCAGAGGGGACGTAGAATAGGGTGGATGGGGGGAAGGTGTTTTTAGTTTGCTTTAGTTCTCACTGCTCTAGTCTGTTCTTGGTAGGCAAAGAATTACATTAATCTCCCTATACTGTTTTGCCTGTGACTGTAACTGGTGAGCAATCTCCCCATCCTTATCTCAGCCCATAAGCCTTTTTTCATATTTTCTCTGCCTGCTGAGCTGTTCATTGGCATTAAACCACCACAGTCCTTTCTGGTGCCCAATGTGGGGTTTGAGGAATTTGAGATAATCGGGAGAGGTAATGGGCAAAACAAGGACTGGACATTGCCAGAGTGTAATAACTGTGGAGAATTTGTGCAGTAGTGTGGTGGAGGGACAAAGGGCAGGATGCTTGTAGGTTGTCTACCTTTGTCAGGTCTATGATGATATAATGATGTGGGGAATTCTTTTTGTTGGTGTGAGTGAAGTTTGTGAAGATTCTGTGATTAATGTATATTTTAATGATAATTCTTTTTAAAAAAAATGTTTTTTGTCACCTCTCTCCAGCACTGATCCAAGGCTACACCAAGAGACTCAACCTGAAGCAGAGCTGTCTACTGGATACCCTGCCTGTTACACTGCGGGTATCCTCTACATGCAAAGGCATCTCTAAAAAGCCTACAGCACACCAAGGAAAGCCAGCAGCTGAGCAGCACCAGCTTCAGACTGTATTTTTGAGTTTTCTGTACAGGGAACCAAACATCTTTTGGACAGGAGGGCTATTTTGAAATACAGAGCTATTCAGAGGGAACTTCAGGGCAGTATTCATGCTTTAAACAGGAGTTCATGATGTGATATAACTCAAGTTGCGGTGATGTTGCAAGATAGCCTCTGGGGGTGAGGATATAGTTAAAAAAAATAAACAAAGTGCAGAAAACACCTCACGGAGGCACGCCCCCCACCAACCGCCCGCCCGAGGCGCCGCCATTACACAATGCGCAGCTACAGCCGCGCGGTCTGGGGCAGCTCACCCGCCCATTGGCCCACGGGCTGGCGCCGCCGATTGGCTCCCGCGCAATAACTCCCTCCCTCCGCCTCTTGATTGATCGGTTCTCAGCCTTATGACTGCGCGAGGAGAACGGAGGGCGCACTCTGATTGGCCGCGGTGCCGGCGGCCCACTCTATATATGGTCGGCGGGAGGGGCCGTCCCCTCAGTCCGCGTTCGTTCGCTGAGGGGTTGGGGAGGTGGCGCAGCTCTCCGCCCGCTGCGGGAAGGAACATGGCGATGCTGAAGGCCGTGTGCGTGATGAAGGGGGACGGCCCCGTGGAGGGCGTCATCCACTTCCAGCAGCAGGTTATGGCTGGCGGCGGGCGGGAGCGACCCTGCTGGGCTGCGGCTGCGGTGCTGAGTCATGGTGAGGGGCGGGCGGCAAGGCCCGGCCCTCCCCTCCTCACCTCACCGCTGGGGGTTTGGGGGTGTGTCGGGGTGTGACCGTTGTGACCGTTAGTGCACGAGGCACTGACCCGCCGAGCAAGGTGAGGCTGCCTATGGGCCAGTCTGTGGAGGAGGAGTGGCGTTTGAGTTGCTCGTGCTTGTAAACAGACATGAGCAGCCTCAGAAGTAATCTGCTGATAAATCTATTACCTTCATCTTTCGGGGTCTTCGAAAGCTGCCTGGACATGGCAGTGGGCAGCCAGCTGTAGGTGGCCTTACTTGGGCAAGGGCTGGAGCAGGTGACCTCCAGCAGTCCCTTCCAACCTCAGCTGTTCTGTGGTTCCTCTTGCTTGGTGATAGCTAATAAGAATGTTCTAGGTGGCTAAATACAGCATTTCATAGAAAATCTACCTTTGCTGGCTTATGGACTCAGTTTAGCAAGGTAATTGCTTATGTTGGTAGCTGAACTTACAGCGGCATTTTTACTGCTTTAGGTTGTCTAGGAAGCCTCACCTGACGTGAAGCCTTCTGCTGTGGTTGTTTCAGCAGTTATAAACTCTTTCTCTTACAGGGTAATGGACCAGTAAAAGTTACTGGAAGAATCAGCGGCTTGTCTGATGGAGATCATGGGTTCCATGTCCATGAATTTGGAGACAACACAAATGGTAAGATGTGCATCCAGGCTTCTGAGTTACAGCTGTACTGTGATTGCTCAGCTTTAAAGAGCTTCTTTTAGTGTTACAGCAGCAACTAGTATTAAGTGTGCTTAAGTTTCATGACTGCAAATCTGATTTAAGAAATATGGTGTTTCCTAAGGAATTGATTCTTATTAAATACATTAAACATGTTTAGGCTAGTGTTCAGGATGTACTATATCAAGCATTAACCTGAATACTTTGACATTCTAGTCTTAAGAAATGAGAACACTTGCATCTAAGCCCAGAACACTCTGGAATGAATAATTTTAATTTAGTGAACTTGGAGTAATGTTTGACATTGTAATAGTTCCTTATATCCAAAGGATCGGTGGACCTAGCTGGAGAGTAGCTGTTTCATTAATGATTTTACTTCCTTGGGCTACAGGAGTACTACCCTGGTACACTGTATGAGCAGCAGATTTAAGCTGGTTATTGCAACAAGTCTACTTTGGCTGCGTTTTGTTTCAGGATGTACCAGTGCAGGTGCTCACTTCAATCCTGAGGGCAAGAAGCACGGTGGACCAACTGATGCAGAGAGGTGAGTTTAAGGGGCCTGACCTCTTACAGGTTAGCTGCATTTCCTTGCTAGGAAGGCAACTTCATGAATAATGCTGGGGTAGTACTAGGAGAAAACTAGTACTTCCAGCAGGACTTCTGAGGTCAGTTAACAATGTTCAGTAACTGTAGGGCAGTGTTTTAGAGACCTTAGCTCCCAGTGTGTGTGAAATGTAGTTTCTAGTGCATTCTTGGTTATATTGTGGCCTGGGGAGAAGAAGAACTAAGGGCTCTTGGTGAGTGTTCCTTAGGATATGAGTGAAAAGGGGAGAGAGTTCATGTGTTAATACCTTATGTAGTCAGTGGTGCTCTGCTTCTGTTTTGGGGCTGGCTGTTGACAACAGAGGCCCTAAACCGTCACCTGTTGAGCTGCACACAGGCTCTTCGTGTGGTATAGGGGGGTCATCAGTTCTGGACAAGTGCTGTGGCCAACTTGCGGTGTTGGTCAGGCTTTCAGGCGCTTGCATCCAAGCTGTACTTGCAGCTTCTGATTGATCAATCCATAGTGGAGCAAGCAGTTCAAGCAGGCTGGCTGCTAGCCAGCTGCCTGGCTGAGAGCAGGATGAGATGATGCGCTTACGGGCTTCACAGGCAGGCCAATGCTCCAGTGCTAAAGGTCACAGCTGCATGAACACTGTGGCTTCTGCTGGGCCTGTTTTGTCAGACCCTGCTTTTAGTGTAACTGTCTGCTCAGGCAGCTCTAGGCTGGGGATTTCTCTGCAAAGGTAAAAGAACCAGGTCGTGACTGTCAGTCTGCAGTTGGGGCGGGTGGTAGTAAAATTTCCTGAAAGCTTACATCAAACAAATCCCTAAAGGGAAAACTGCTCACTTATGTGAGCATTTCCTCATTTTATAGGGCTGTGTTAAAAATGTGGAATTTGCACCCTGCTCTCCAAGAAGCCGGTAGTCAGCATGCAGCTGAGCTGGTCGCCCTGTGCACGGAGAGTTTGTCAGAAACAAGCTGGTGTTGGAGGCTCTGGATCCACAGTGTCTTGCAGAACACCAGCTTCAAGTGAATGCTTTATTTGGGGTGGATGTGCAGGGAACGAGACACTGGAATGACCAGCAGGTCTGTGAAAACTGAGCTGACCGAGGATTAGTTTTTAAAGCAAGATACAGCGAACCAGCTCTGATCGGAACTGTGTAGAAGAGTGTAATGCTGTCCGTATGGAAAAACACCAGGCAAACTTGAGTTTGTCTCAGAATCATTCCTAGTGCTGGTTAGAGCTCAGCCAGCACTTATTGCATCCCCTTTGACCTAGTGCTTGACAAACTGCTTTTACTAATCCTATTTAAGCTTAAAGCCTGCGGCTGCTTGCAGAATAGCTGAGTTGTGCTATACAGTAGAAGTTGCGTATAGGAGCAGTGTTTATACCCAGCCTTGTATGTGCAGGAAAGGTTTAGAGACTGAACTGAGAGCTCCCTTCTGAGCAGGCAGTCACCTTCCATCAGCGCAGAGGGGTTGTGAGCTGTAAAAGTTGTGTTACTGGCTTAGCTGGCCAGGCAACAACAGCACTTCTTCCCCCAAAGTGGGTCAAAATCTTTTGAACTGAAGGAGTTAAAGTAGTGGAAGTAATCAAGGTTCACTGGTGGTAAATGAAAACGTGTGCTGCGAAAGATAAGGTGGTGGAGTCCTGGAGTGTAGTAACCCTGGGTATTGTATAGCCCCGACCATCCGTTAGGGCTTTCGATTTAACCAGGGTTTCTGTGAGTTCCTCTGTCTCTGTGTAGGCACGTGGGCGACCTCGGCAATGTGACTGCTAAAGGAGGAGTAGCAGAAGTCGAAATAGAAGATTCCGTCATCTCTCTGACTGGACCACACTGCATCATTGGACGCACCATGGTGGTAGGTGTCTTGCTGCCTACTTGGGTGCTCTAAAGAGCTCCAGGGCAGCACTGCCAGTGAGTGGAGACTTCTTGATGCTGGAGGCCAGTTCCTGGTGTGTTGTATGACTTGTAGTGCAAGACTTTGAATATGGGGGGTTCTTTGGAGCCTTGCCTGAAAATACTTTATGTATTCTCACTTCGTAACCGTGAGATATTAATTTTCTTCTGGCCTTCTTGAGGATATTTTTCTCTGTTTCAGTTTGCTTCTGGTTGTGCACGATTAAAGCAAACTGAGCTGAGGAAGGAACTGGCAATGAGGCCCGAATGCTGCCACTGAAAAGCCCGTCAGTGGTCACTTCCCCTTGGGGCTTTGTGCGCCTCTCCTGCACCAAACAGACTTGGTCTGATGACCAGGCACAGGAGATGGGGGGTGTAACAGCGCTGGGCTCTGCGCCTTCACAGCAGTGGTCAGCCTTGTGCTGCGAGGGTGAACTTGGGTTGCGAGTCCAAGTTTGTCACTGGATTAGTAATAACTTCTTGAGTCCTGGGGTTTTGGTGACTTCCAGTTCAGACAAACTCAGCTGAAGGTGATGAATTGTTCTGGGCAAGTCTGGTCTTAAAATTTTCAGCATGAGTACCAGTTTGGCATCCAGGGTTACAAACTGGGCAGGTGCTCGCTGTTGTGTAATGCCTTGCTGGTAGCTGGCAGTGCTGCTTGTCACCGCTTGTGTGTGCGGTGAAATACCTTGATTCATGTTACTGCGTAACTAACCAGCATCTTCCATTCTCTTCTAGGTCCACGCAAAAAGCGATGACCTGGGTAAAGGGGGAGATAACGAGAGCACGCTAACTGGAAATGCCGGACCTCGTTTAGCTTGTGGTGTCATTGGAATAGCGAAGTGTTAAGTGTTGTGCCTGAAATGCTTAAGATGGCAGTGAGAAATGGGCTGTTTTTCATTGTGGTCGCTGTACTTGCTCTTCCTCGTTCAAGCAAAAGATTTCAGTTAATCTCACTACTACTCTGCATTCTTGAGTATCAGTTAAACTGGTAAAGACTGACTTAATTTTGTATCATGTACATTGCAATTAAAGTGATGTTGATGGAAAAGCTCTGTAGTCTCCTGCTAAAGCACCTGCTGTAACCATTCCAAGTACGATCCTCACTGCAACAACTCCCGTTCTGTGTAATGGGAGATGGGTGGTAGTGTCACACGCTGAACACAAAGCTTCTAGTGTACGGTGGGGTTTGGAAGATGAGGAGCCTCAGGAGCTCTGCCAGGACTACTCACCAAAGAGCAGTAGGCACAGTTTGCCATGTTGTACGTTTCAAAGTTGCATAATAAACTTGCTGGCAAATATACCTTGGTCTTGCAGTCTATTTAAAAAAAAAAGCTACCAGCCGATTTGGAAACATGGAAGGAAGGCTTGGACTTACTAACATCAGTAGGTACTTGCTAGGCACCAACAGCATCCAGGAAAATGCTTTGAGGTAGCAACCCTGGAACTGTTGACCAGCTCAACTGGTACATGAGTAGCAAAGAACTTGTGTGTTCTTTTAAAAGTACTCCACACCCTGTAGTAGTAACCTGATACCCAGAGCATATTGCATATTATGTACCCAACTTCGTGCAAATATCTTAAGTGCTGGGGGAGCTGTAAGCATCAAATGGTCTGACACAAAGATGTCATTGTGTGGACCTCAGGGTGTGTGGGTTGGAGTGTTGTGGGCAGGTGCCAGAGCTTCCCCTCAGTGGAAAAAGTCTGGCTGCATTGGTGAAGGCATCTCCTCCAACCTCCATGGAAGCATCTAATATGGAATGGGTCTTGACTGAAAAGAAATACCAGAAGTATTTCTGGTATGAATAGCCAGAAGTTCTGTATTCAAATTCCTGAAGCTACACAGTGGTGTAACCACTGTGTAGTAGTGCCAGCTTTAGGTTTCCTTGTATGCACCTCTCAGACACAGATTGACAAGTCTTTTAATAGAAAAATATTAGTTTTAATGAAGACTTGCATCAACATTCCTTTATCTTGTACATAAGTGAGATTCATGGAAGTAGTTGGTTGTGCTTCTAGAGACGCCCGAATTCCAGTGTTAGCATGGTTTGGAATGGCTTTTCGTATAGCAAGAATACTGTAAAAAAAACACTTCAATCTTGCATTGGTTACAGGTGGTAAATGGCTGTGAGTGCAGCCCCTACCCACCTGCACTTCTTCCCGGGGGTTAGCCTGCACTCCCCTTAAGCTGCAGCAGAAGGAAGCTGGTAAATGCACCTTTCAGCTTGCTGCGTAAGCATCAGAGAGTCCAGAACGCTCTGAGTGTGCGCAAATGCCACCAGCACCTCTTTGTGTTTGAGAAGCTCAGAGGATGGCTACGTCGCCTGCCCAGCACAGGTACCTGGTGAGCTGTAGTGCAACGAGAGCCGTGGCAGCTCCACGGCTCCTCCTCTCCCTGCCCTTCTTTGGGAGCTTCGTGCTCAGCTGCCTGCCGTGGTGGGCTTAAACGGCTGAAGTCAGCGCTGTACTGAAGGATGGAGGTGCAATACGTGGTTAACACAAACACACCTGTAACCGGCAGGCATAGGCTCAGTAATCAAGGTATTAACTGCTAACACTATAATGCTAACACCATAATGCTCTTACTGGGAAAGGATGCTTACACTGAGCTGACTCATCCAAAAGCCAGAAATTGGGCAGTTGATACAGGAGTAGGATATAGTTATACAGGTGATGCCTCCCAGCTGGTTCATTGTACAACTGCTGTTTCCGAAGGCAGTAATAAATCATTCTGCAAAGGACATTTACGGTTCATCCTAGGTGCTGTTCTCAACTTCCTAAAAAGGGAGAGAATGTGAGGTGGCATTTGTGTGAATTGTAACAGATAAGCCTTCCATCTCTGTCATTCTTGTCTTAAAATCTTTTAATAAAGTGTATTTGTTTTAAAAAAACTACCTCCTTACAGAATTATGGTAGTTCTTACTAAGTGTCTTAAACATAAATGTCTGGCTGTGTATGAAAAAAGTTCCACTGGCCCAGCATGAAACAAACATTAAGGACACAAGTTTCAACACATGGAAGTTGAGTTCACTACAAGTATGTAAACAGTTTTTTTTTCTCTCTTTATTCTGCTATTGCAAGAACATAAAAATATATGTCCTCTCCCCAATCCATAACGCCACATTTGCTTTCCCTCCCCTCTCCCTCCCCCAGAAAAAAAAAAAAACAAAAATCCCTCTGCCGCAGAGCAGCTATGAAAAAGTACTGATGTAAGAAAGCAGCTGCCCTTCACTTAGGGAAAAATAACCCAACTTTAAAAGTAGAACACACCTATATCAAGGAGAAAAAAAAATATTAAATATGCACAGGATTCATACAATTTTTTCCACTACACCTCTAGAGCGTAACAAGCTTCAGCTGAACGCCTGGTGCGACGCGAGCCTCGCGGTTCAGTGCGGGGGCTGATCGGAGAGTGCGATTCAGCGTGGGCTTGTCAGGGCTCTGGCTCTCCCCAGAATAATGTAGCGGTCTTTCAAAACTGTTTGCACCTGAAGGGCCAACCACGAAGAACTAGGATTCGCCCTCTTAAAATCTGACAAAATTATTTAAGTAATATGGCGAGAAGATGGTAAAAACTTACACAAACACAAGAATAAGCGTTCTTTTTTTCCATCAGTCCAATAGGTACAACACTAGGTGAGTAAAAATTTTAAACCTACCTCTTGCAGGGTTACAGGAGGTAGACATCATTAACACAGACAACAGTAGCAGCCCAGAGTTGTGTGAACGAACAGGCAGCATTTTAAAATCCTTGAGCGAATCCCCGACCTTTTCCCAGCCCCGCTTAAAAAAAATAGGTTAGCATTTCATATCGTGTTTTGGTGTCTTTCTTTGATTTCTCTCACCCCACTTTCCAAAAAGCATCAATGAATAAACAGTACAAAAGATGCTGAACTGGTGCGCTCCCTAGCCCAGCACACACAATAATTTCATAACATTACAAGCAGAGTAGACTAAGTATGTCTGAAGGTGTCCACTTTTTTTTAAAAAAAGGCTAATTAGGGCAACATTTACCATAAAACCAGCTGAAGGGGGGGAAAAAGGAAAATAAAAAAAAATAAAAAAAATGATTGCATTGCAAACACTAAACAGTTACCTCTTCAATTAACATTTTAAAACTAAGTTTCACCTAGTATGGTCAAGTAGAGCATTAAAATGTAGCAATCTAAAAATCAAGATGACTATTACAATTAAAAATTGCTTCTGTGAATAGCTACACAAACAGATGTATTTCTTTAAACAAATATAAACAAAAGTCTAATTTAGACTCCAGTACAGCATCAACAGTTCAAACTTTAAGATGTTGAACAATCCTTTTCCACTTCAGTGCAGTGTAGGAAGAATAGCACACGTTAAAGTTTGTTACGAAAATAGAGTTTATTAAAAACACATCCCTATTGTTTTGAGGAGCTTTCACCATTACCTTTTCTTAAATTAAAAAAAAATAGAAAGCACTTCTACTTCTGATTTGTAAACTTTTTAAAGTCAAAACTTTAAAAAAGTTACAGCAAAAATGGGTAATATTTTAATCATATCTTCAGTATTTTTGTGTTATGTTGTGGCTATTTTAAATAGAAGGGAAGCAATCAAATTGCTTACAATTCCCCACCGACTACTGAGGGGCTGTGATATAAGCAGAAGCAAATATAATACAGCAGACTGTACAACTCTAAAGCTCTACACTCCCACAAATGTCACTGACAAATTCCAGTCTCTAACGAGGAGCCTCGGCAACTGAGCCCATATCCTTTTCAGCTTGTTCCACAGATGAGGTAGCCTCAGATGTTAACGCTTCGTCAGGTTTTACACCTGAAGGTTCAGACTCTCCTTTAGGAAGTTCTGAAACAATGTCTGCGTCCTCCATTTTGCCACCATGAGATTCATGGTTTTTGTCGCCATCTGCCCTGTCTGTCATCTCGGCTTTCTCCTTGCCTCGGTTCTCTTCCTTGTCTCTACGAGACTCCCTATCTCTAGAATCTCTCTCTCTGTCTCGATGTCCACTGGACCGCCTATTTCTGTCCTCCAAGTCTCTATGCCTGTCGCGCTCGGGGCTTCTTCTTCCCCACTCTCTCCTTTCCCGATTACCGAGTCGCTCGTGATCTCTGTCATCATTGCGGTTGCCGTAGCGCTCGCGATCGTTCTCTACCCGATTCCCAAAAGATCTCCTTCCGAACCTCTCCTGGTCTCTGTTGGGAGTGAACGTCTGCCTGTCGTTCCTGAACTGCCTCCCGTCTCGATTATCCTCAGGTCCGCCCGGCCCTCCGCTGCCCGGCATCCCCCCGGGCCTCACAAAGTGGCCCGGCGGCGGGAAGGGGGTTTTCATCCCGTGAGGAGGAGGCATCCCGAAGCCCCCCGGCCCCGGAGGGGGCCCTCTGTGCATCATGTGGGGAGGCATGTGGCGCGGCGGCATCAGGGGGAAGCGCTGCAGGGGCGGCGGGGGCATCCCTGGCGGTCGCTGGAGTGGTATCAAACCGGGCCGCGCGCCCAGGAGGCCGGTGGATGGAGTCTGCAACCCAACAACAGGGGCGGGCGGGGGTGGCGCGACGCCTTGGGTGCCTGAAACAGAGGAACAGACGCACGAGTTAGAAGAAGAGCAGGGGAAAAAAGCGCTTTCATCCGTTCAAAAACATTCGGAAATTCTCAAGAAGTGAGGAACACAAGAATTGTGTGTGGGGAGGGCAGCGGGCAAAGCGTCTTGTGCTGGTTTGCATACCGTAAAGAGCACGCCGTCTTAAACAGAAATTTCTTTTGTGCTATGAATAATTACTGTTGGAATGGATAGTAACTATTCACTTATCCTTAAGGCCTCCCTTTGTGAAGAAGCCATCGCTGCTTTGCAGGTCAGAGCTCCTCCTCACCGCCAGCCCAGCGTCTCGTGTTGACTGCCGGCCAAACACCTTCCCAACAGGTTACGCTTCCTAATTACAGGCACATCATCTGCTTTTGCTATCTTTGAAACTTTTCTCCTCTGTTACAAACACGATCTAAGTCGTATGTATCTAAGCTGTTTGAAATGTGAACTGTGTCATCAACAAGATTTCCGAGGAGCGGAAGAGGCAGCAGGTAACAGCGAGTGATGAAAGCAGAGCTAAGGCCAGGTCAGGGCTGCGGAAGGAGCAGGAAATTGCACAGTTCAATTTACCGTTCCAGAGAAAATGCATAAAACAAACTAAGTTTAGTTTTCGTAAAATATAACTTGCAATGTAAAACTAAATGGAAATGCAAGAGGTAATTTCTGGATTATTATTAATTTAAATACAGTTTTGTATCTTTTGTAGTACATATCCAATGCCAACTATTTTCCACTCTTACTCGTGGAGTACTGGAGTCTTGGCTTTAGCATGGTCTTCAGAAGAGGAAACCCAGGACCTCCCAAAACATCCCACTTTCAGAAAGCTCAGCCCAAAGCCTGCTGACATCAGCACGAGGAGCTGCGATTGAAAACGGAGGAGTACTGAGCTCCAGATGAGTACTTCACACCTCTGTGTATGCCAGCTCCTCTCGTGTGGCTCCAAAACTTTGTTTAAATAAGTAACACAGTTGTCTCATGTCCTCTGTGGTTTTTACGCCAGATCTACCAGCCCTGGGCCCTTCTGCTCATTAGCATTTTACCTGAAAATAAGCTTCGTGTATCTAAGAAACCATAGCTATATATACCATACATGTATATACACATATACATATTTAAAGCAAACTCCAAAATTAAAGAGGTCAGTAACAGTTGCCAGACTGAGCAAAAATCTCTCCTGCTCCATCTTGCTTTCCTTTTTAAAATGTGTTGAGACTACACTGTTTTATTTGCGTGTCTTAATAAAAATGAAGTTAAGGATGCAGGTTACGTGAAGGTTTTTAAATCCTGCCCTTGGGTAAAACTGCGATGTTAAATAGGTATGTAAGTTAATATTGAAATTAAATACCTGGCAGCGTCACACCAAAAACTGCACTTGGAGTGAAATCATAGAATCATTAGGGTTGGAAGAGACCTCCAAGACCATCTGGTCCGACCATCCCCCCACTACCAATGTCACCCACCAAACCATGGCCCTAAGCACCACGTCCAACCTTTCCGTGAAATGGAGTGGCCGTGCCATTTTGCAGATACCCCACGTTCCAACCAGCCATCCCAGCTTCCCTCTTCCTGCAAGTAATTTATTTAGCATTTCTATCCCAGCTATGCGTGAGCCTTCTGAAGAGCTATTGCCTGGTCACCACACTGCTTCTTACCCTAAGAACATCTCTTAACAGAAACCTTTTTATCTCAGTGTTCTTCATACTCAAAGGAAATTACGTTTTGTGATCAGTAAACTCAGGTAGCAAAGACGTGAATATTCCTCCAGTCCACGGTATCACCTTACCTTCCCCTCCAAGCAGTCACTTTAAGACACGGCTTGATGTGTCTCACTCTTTGAAAGAAATGATCCATCAGCAACAGCTTGTTTTTTTCTGGGGGGTTCCTTTTTGTTTATAAAATGAGCAGCCCTCCCTCCTCGTGTTCATAATCAGGCTGTAAGTCACCTTGCTTAAACTTCTCCCATGACTTACTACTACAGAGCTGGCAAGACAGACATACGGCCAGTGACGCCCAGGAACTTTATTTTGCTGCATTTTGAGGTTTGGGGATATTTTTATGTAAATTCATCCAGAGAATTTAAAAAATAAGGCAGAAAGGAATAACTGAGACCTAATGAGCTGAAGGGGACAAGCATATGTTTTCACTCTACAGCAGCAGAGTAGGTGAGGTTTATGACAGCACGAATGTGAGACAAGTGATAAAAGTTTTTTTAATTAAACAAGTTATCAGTCATTTAATTTCTCAGCTGTACTTCTACATAAAATTATGCACGGAAGCAGCACAATGGTATCTGGAAAGTCATTCTCTTTCAATCTGGATTGCATCATTAAGGTAGCTGAACGCTTTTTGTTTTGAGTAAGCCCTCTCAAATTTTCAGACTGGAGTACAACGTAGAAAATACTACTTGTTTCCTTAACGTGCTAACAAATTAGGCACTGATTAAAAATTTATTCCAAAAGAGCTTTCCAGAAATACATCCAAATTTACTGAAAATGGTCAGTAAAATGAGCGGTACAGATCATGTGCAGCACCTGGGAATATTTAAAGCTCTTTGTTGCTCTATATAGAGAAAAACAGTATGCAAAATTTAAATAGTTTGTCAAACTAAAAAGAAATAGCACAGCTCTTAGAGAAGCAATTAAGTGATTTAATGACCATCTCATACCTGTGCAAATGAGCGATTAAATTTATCTGCCCCAGCCTGTATTTTATTAATTTGTTCATAATTTAAGCCTTTTTGTAGTTAACCTTGTCATCTTGCTTATGGATATGGATCTTCAGCCAGACCTCTCACCAGCTGCTTATTCTCCACAAGCTGGCTAAGCCATGGCTTTTTATTACAAGACCTGGCTTCTACTGCTGGTGACATAAAATCCTCGGACCTTACACCTAATATGTTAATTCTGTTTAAACGTGTAAAAACACAGACTGCTTTCACAACTTCTTGTTACTTGTGACTTTTACCATTGATGCATAACAGAAGATCCTCAGAACTTGACAAGAGTTTAACATGAAGAACTCACACTAGAATGACCCCATCATCAACCACCTGAGTGTTTCCAGAGATGTAAGAACAATCACACAGCATCAAGTTTCGTGCTTTCACTTTACTCATAAAGCATAGCCCGAAATGCTACGGCTGTCCTGAAGAAGTGTCTTCTATCCATAGAGGTCCCAGTAGCTGCTTTTAACTGTTCTGATAAACTATGTAAAAAGCCAGATTTCCGTGTCACTGTAATCCCGTTTCTGATCATCTTCTCTTCTGGCTGGACAAAGCCCATGGTGCCTTTGTGATAATCATCAGTGTTAAGACAGAAGTGCAGCACCTGATTTTTTTTTTTGTTTTTGAACTGAACTCGGCTCAGTAAGTGACGACTGCGTCTCATAATTGTTCAATTACTTCTCAGTTGTGTTGTTAAAAGAAAGCAAGTGGAGGTGTTTTCTGTATCTAACATACAAACCCTACTTGAAATATACCTCCTTCTGCAAATGGGACAGAAGTACATATGAGAACACAAAGTCAAAAGCCTAGGGATCTAGCAAAACAACAAAATGAAAGGTTTACACAACGACATTGATGCTCTCATTCTGCAGCATTCAACATGTCACACTGGATTCTCCAGTAGGGAATTCTGCATGTTTAAACTAGAACGTTAAATACTATCAGGAACATTAAATACATCGTTTTAAGTCTTGTCTTTTTCTGGTGTTTCATAAGGAATCCTTCAGAACACGTCAAGAATGTAAGGAAGCCTAAACTTTAAGAGTCTAAATACCAACTCACAGCTTAAATAACTTGCCGTAAGTACCAACAGTTTTCACCGTCGTCAACGCCCACCACTGAAGCCAGTAGGAACTTGCTCCTATTCATGTAAGATGCTTCAACAAGGAGGCAAGAGTCAAACTTGCATGTGGATAGTGTTGATTGCTGGTATTTGATTTCTAAAATTCCTTCTTTATACAACATAAATTGATCCAGGTCAAGGGATTTATCAAGGCAAAACTGAATTCCATGAATGGTGCTTGAGAATTCATGTTCCCTTACCTCTGAATTCCCATTCAGTATTATGAAAGCAACATTCACATATATGTAATTAGCAAATGTGCAGTGTTTGTTATGCTTTTCAAACGAGCTATCGTAAGTTGGAAATGTGTTAGGTTTGTCATGGTTCATATCCTGTATTAACAAAAAGCTCCTACTTCTTTTTTTCCCCATACACAGTTTGTAATAGTTTAATACTCAGATGAGCTCAGAAAATTGTACACTGTCTTTTATAATTTAATAGATATTACAAAAAGACCATGGCTACTGAAGAGCAATCCAGCAAGGGAGCAAAGACAAGTAGTTCAGCATGCGTTAACAGGAAATGAATACCAAGCTCATTGAGAACTATGGTATATTATTCTTTGATAATATGTAATTATCATTGTAGAAATTTTGGTATAAAGAGCATTAGACCAGAACCTACAAACTGCAATGTGGTGTGTGTAATCAAGATAATAGATCACAGAATCTGAATATTTGAAACACAGCATCTGCAACAGCGATTTATTACTGGTCCAAATTACAGCATTTGCTCAACACTAAGAACAAGCTGACGAATCAAAAATGATTTAAAAGCCTGTCACTTTCTGCAGTATGTACACATAAAAGGAGTCTAAAATATCTGCTCAGCAGAAGATTTAAAAATGACATGAGCACACACTCACAAAACCGGTTACAATCTGGATAATCTTGTTCAAATTAAGAACAAGAAGCTGTAACAACAGTGAATATGACCAAGGATACAACTAAAACAAAACAACCTGAAGGTGGTTTTTAGAAATAAGCACAAAAAAACAGACGTAATGTCCACAAAAGATCACTTCTCTGAAGCACAAACACGCCTTTGTTGGAAGTGATGAAAGAATTACATTGGAGGAACGAATGAAATTAGTGGAGGTGGAACAATGTAACTTACATTACTAAGAAAGCATATGAAAACTTACAATAATCAATTTAGAATTACTTTGTAACATATCTTCCATATAAAAACTGAACAGATAGATAAGCTTAATTTCAAAATTACAAAAATTAGAAAAGAGCTCCTCCGTTTGTACAGATTACATAAGGTATTCTCAAGCAAGGTTATTAAATTTGGCTTTTTGAGAGTCTCTTCAAAGCAATCTTCATTCCTTGCATTCAGCTTGCTGCAGTAAGTTCTTCTATCCTGCCCAAATATCCGAAGAACATTTCTTCATTCTTCTTGTTAAACTACTCAAGCCCCTTCATCCCTACTTCCCCAAGCAGAGTCCTCATGCCATACTTCATGATGCTGTCACACAAATCTTTCTTCCACCTTGTTATCTCAGCTTGCACAGCCCCATCATGGGCACATTAAGGAGCAGTTTAAGAGGACTTTGTGAGAAACTACTCACACGATCAGTCATATATTCAAATAGCTAAACCATATACTTGTAAACACAAGTTTGTTTCAGCTGAAGCATTTCATTTCCCTCGCCTATACTTCCCCATGGCTAACTGAGGGTGATGCCGCAGCTATTCACTTATTTGTCCAGTTCATTCACCTCTGACCTGTACAAGACTGTGCACTAAGGCTACATTTAAACCATCAGGCCTGCAAGTCCTTCTGGGCTCCAGGACTGGGATGCAGACGTAGACTGCATCTCCCATCCGCACCCATGGTGAAACCCTGGCACACTCCACCTCCCACACTTTGATTGCCCCAGGAGTGAGACCCGACACACAGAATGAGAAGGAAGGAATGACGATGCAGCCTGGCCAGCTCCTGAATGCAGGTGGTGGGGAGGTTAAGACTTCAAGGGACACTGCTCTGCAATCTAGATCAGCATGTACGGTGGTAAA
Source organism: Cygnus atratus (assembly GCF_013377495.2). Taxonomy (NCBI): domain Eukaryota; kingdom Metazoa; phylum Chordata; class Aves; order Anseriformes; family Anatidae; genus Cygnus; species Cygnus atratus. The sequence goes on from NC_066362.1 coordinate 110,545,747, forward strand.
CATCACCTCTGTCATGTTTTTCTTCCCGTTTAAGGAGAGATCACATCTGGACTCTCGCATGCAGAGTTAAGCTCAATTGTTGAGTGCATCAAAAGTGTTTCATTTGTGTTAACTTACTGGAAAGCCTTGCAAGAAAAAAGACTGATAATAATCTTTTACTTTTAATCATATAAAATATTATGATCTGTTTTTTCCAGTTTTCTTGTATCACACACCTCGTGGTGAAAAGTTCCCCTTAACTCTGAGATGTCAGGATGGAAAGATTTTACCCAACTCCTTGATTTAGTACCTTCTTGAAATAAGACACTTAAGTAAATGCATTTTATGTTGATGAGTAAACACACAGATCTCTTAGCTGTTCAAGTCTACATTGTCAGCTCACACATTAAGACAGACTTGCAATCCCATAAAAAGAAAAAATTCTCCTATCTGCTTGTTGATGAGACTGAACATTGAGAGCAGATACTCTGACCCCATGGGCAGCTCTATCCTCTTTAAGTACTTGGTAAACAAAATAATAAAAGCAAAGGCAGATTCTCCATTCTCAGATTTATCAAATTCAGCTTCCTTAAATTTGCAAGAAAGCTACTGTCTGAATAACTGACATGAGTATTTCATTTACTTCACTCCCATCTTCATTTTATAAAATCTTTTTCTTCTGTGTATAACAATGCATGTAGCAAACCGCAGAGTAACTTAATAAGTTTCAAAAGCTTGGAATAAGAAGTTAAGCCATACAAGACAAGGTACTATGAAATTCCAAGAAATCTGGTTTATACTGTATTACAAATACTAAAAACGTCATTCAGTCATTAGGACAAGAATGTCTTAGATATATAGTCCAATAATCCTTATCGCTACTAAATTCTCTCAACCTGTGGTATCCCTGCAGGATTATTTTTATTTATTTTTAAACTTTTCTCTACTTGTTAAATATCCAAGATCCTCTAAAACAATTAGGTGCTGGTCTTGGATGTCTGCTTTGATGGATTTTAAGACTGATTTTCACAGAGCAGAGGCACCTCGGTTTTAAAAAAAATCCCTTTAAAAGGGATTTTGTTTTTCTAACATTAAGCAAACAAAAATCACTAGTCAAGAACTGAAAAATGGAGTCATCACATCCAATAGCGTAGCTCAGCTCTCGGGGAGACAAATCCTTCTTTGTTTTGCAGTATACAATGAAAAATTTCTGGACAGAAACACACTTAAAAGTGTGTTTTCCATTTGCTTGTCGGGCTCTCTTTCAGAGGTGTGAAATACCATAAATATAAACCTCAGTAGGAAACGTCTTTTGAGTGTATTCTTGACACTGACGCATGAAAGGACGCATTGGTAAGGCAGCATATAGGTAAAAAGGTTTCAGAACCTGTAATACCGCAGGACTAAGTAATAGCTTTTTTAAAAACCATTTTATTAAGATAATTTATTCAATACATAAAAAAAGTATACTGTATTTTCATAGATTAAAAAATACACTAAAATAAATACTGTTCCTCTGTAAGATATATTTACAGAAACCTCTATACATGTAATAGTTGAGTGTAAAACACAGTTCATATGCCATACAGATGTTTTGTTGTAAATTACTTTTCTATATGGTATAAGCCTCAATTTATTAAAGCAGACGGCATGTCATTCTGTCCTGAATTTGTAACTTAAATGTTATGGCTTTTTTGTTTCTTCAGAAAACAAATCTTGAATAATAGAAGTTTTACTGCTTCTTCCATGCAAAATCAAGCCTCTAAAAATTATTTAAAGGCCAAAAAGAAGGACAGAAAATTTTTTAAAATAGAAAAATGTGCTTTACTTTCCCACAAACTAAGTCAGTAGCAAAATCAAAATGTGAAGAATATATACAAAAATGAACTTACCAAGAAGCGGAATAGCTTGGGTGACAGGAGCAGGTACATTAGTAGGTGCTACGGGAGGCGGAACAGTCCCATATATTTTGGAACTATCACTAGTTTCAGCATTTCCTCTGGATCCAGAAACCACTGTTGGGATGGGATTTCCTACAGATGCATCTTTTGTAGTGTCTTCATTGACTCCAGCTGCTGTAGCTAAGGAACAAGGCATTGGCATATTAAAAAATACATCAGCTTCTCTGCTTGCATGATACCTTCCTTCTACTGCTGCTTGTTCAAGGTTTAAACACTTACAGTTTGGGATGTTTACTGCTGGAGTGTGAGGAACAGATACTGGGGGAGTTATAGGTGGTGGTGGTCCAGGAGGAAGGAAGCCTATAAAAAAAGTACACATTAACAGTGAGCACCACTTTAACAAAATGTCGTTGTGTTGTTTATATGGCAGATACTGTTACTTGCTACGCGGTTAAACAAAGAACTTTATTACTAGGTAAACATATATAGGTACCTGGAGGTAAATGCATTGGGTTAAAACCAGGTCGTAAAAATGGAGGTGGTGGTGGCGGTGGCACGCCAGGAGCAAATCCAGGAGGCGGGATTCCTAAAGGCGCTGTGAAAGCAGGAGGTTGGAGCGCACCAACCACAGGAGGACCTGATGGATGTGGTGGAACCTAAGGAAAAAAGAAGAGAAAAAGCATGTTACCTCAAGGCTGAATGGATTATTTGCTGTTCAGATGTGGACTACTTTCCTCTGTGTTCAGTTCATTAAAACAAAACAATTTGAACTACCTTAAATCGCTTCACAACAAGGTGATCTAATTAGCAGTCAAAGGATTCTTGCAACTTACAGTATCAACATTGATCTCGTTTGCCTCTGTTCTTGAAGAAAAAATGATTCTTTGTGGTAAACTGTTATTAACGTATGATGATAATTCATCTAAATATACACCTTACACAGTAGCTGGAATTCATTTTAGCATTCAGTATGATGCCCTACTAAGCTACCGATCTGAAGCAATTTAAAGCTTTTTTCTTCTACCTGAGTTTGTATGTTAGAGTGGTTTGTTTCAAAGCAATCAAAACAAAAAAGCTTAATCAAAATGTTTTGCATTTAAAATTTGTTTACTAAAGTGAAGGAGAGCTGTGTAGTCAAGTGACCATAACTGACTCATCTGCACGACCATCAAACCTTCAGAACTACTTCACCAAGACCTATCTTTTTTTTTTTTGTGTTGTTATTTCTGCAGTAAAGAAGGAAAAGTCTTTCCTATCTTATTCTCAGAACTGAAAGAAATGAACTAAGCAAAATGTTCTCCTTAAACCTGCAGATGTTTAAAGCTGCCAGGCACCTGATATCACTTCAGATTTCTGTTTCAGCTTCTTTATCAATGGCTAGTGAGCTGAGGCATGTTACAGCTTGTACCATTAGTATTTCAAAATCAATTACAAGAAATAGGCTCAAATTCTTTGATTATTAGGCTTTAATATAGAACTGCATCTTTTAATTTTAAATTCATTATTTATCTTTGGTTTATAACAACATGCTGATTAAACCCTGGCCTGAAATTAAACTAAATTAACAGGATCTGAGACACTACTGGGTGTGACAGGAGAAACCGCTGGTCAGGTAACAATGTGAGAAGCTGACTGAAGTTACAGGTGGCACCATGAGAGACAGTTGGTTGGATTCTGCGGGTGGTTTAGGGAGTGTTATGCGAACAGCCGCCAAACCTCACAGATAACCAGACAGGAGCACTGGGGATCTTCTGAGGACTAGGACCTCGCAAGGCCAACTTTGAAGAGTTGAGCATAATCCAGGAATATCGTGTGTGGCTGAGATTTCCTAGGTGAACATTAACTTTGAGTAATCCTAGAGCTGTTTCCATTAAATCCCAGCTAAAGCTTTAGAAAAAGCGCTCTGAAAACAGTAACCTAACAGTCTCGGTAGGTCCTTTTGTTTGCAGACACTCCTGCAAAGAAAAACAACTTGAAGGAAGTTAGACATAAAGACAGAACTGTTGACTGCACAAACGTTCCGTGAAACAAGTGTGTACATAGTGCGTGCAATTGAGCAGGGGTATCAAGTAAGTAAGAGGTCTAAAACTGGGGGAACTTCTAAAGTGTTGGCAGTCCTGGAGTAGTGAAAAGCTGAGAAATGGTGTATGAAGCACGTGTATGCAGTGGCTTCAGAAGGGATGATGAATAGTAAAATATTGTGATCTAACAAGAATAGAAGTAACAAAGGAGGGTGACTCAGATACATATTAGACGATGTTCATACCTAATTACCAAGGCATACTTATCTTTTTTCCCCAAAATGTAACCCTCTAACATATGATTGTAAGTAACAAGGTAAAACCTTTCCTTTAAGCAAAAAGAAAAAAAATGTGGGCAGTAAAAATCCATGCATAAATGTCACAACATCTAATTTAAAATATAAAGTTTCTCTGTTTTATAAAGAGACGGAACCAATGGCCAATAAATACTAACAGATAACAAAACCAAAAGTGGTGAACAGTTTCACAACAATAGCTAGTGGACTGGAAAAAATGAAGTAACAGAAACACTGCTGAGAAGACCCTTTATTAATGGGGAGACAAACACTGGGGAGAAACTGGTATTTTATTAGCAACACTGAAACTGGAGTAATTGACTTCTCTGTAACTGTGTAATGAAAACCACCAGCTACATCTCAATGAACATGTCTTAGGGTTTGGCCTGTGTCCAGACAGAACTACTACTGACTGCATAAAGAAGGCTCAGGGGAGACCTTATTGTACTTTACAATCACCTTAAAGGAGGTTGTAGCAAGGTGGAGATCGGGCTCTTCTCCCAGGCACCAAGTGATGAGGGGAAATGACCTCAAGTTACACCAGGGGTGGTTTAAGTTGGATATAGGAGAAATTTCTTCCCTGAAAGGGTTGTGTGGCATTGGAATAGGCTGCCCAGGGATGTGGTTGAGTCACCATCTCTAGAGGTCTTCAAGGAATGTGTAGACATAGAACTCAGTGGCATGGTTTAGTGGTGGACTTGTCAGTGCTAGTTGAAAGGTTGGACTAGATGTTCTCAGAGGTCTTTTCCAACCTGAATGATTCTGTGATTCTCAGATTGAGAACTGAAGGAGTATCGTTGGCCCAGTGACCTAAAGTAGCACAGTCTAGATCCATGCTCCAAGACAAGTAAATACATATTTAAGAGCACCTGGAGTCTCCAGTGGAAAGGCTGGAAAGGAGCCTGCTGGTTTCAATATGAAGAGTATAGGATGGATACTGGATCAATGCACGACTACTATATCCAGTTAAGTGAAGGAGCATGAGAGGTTTGGTAATGTATCAGGAAATTCAGTAGGTACACACATCTCAGATCGTGGTTTCTGGCTGAAGTCCCATCAAACAAACAAACAAAAAACAGACTTGGGGTTGGACTGGTAAACAGAGGGAAGGTAGCCACAGCAAATCCCTGAACTTTTTTTGAATTTGTAACCCAAGCAAAGCCTCAAGCATGTTTTGTTGCGAAAGAACGGCAGTTTTGGTATGGCACCACCAAGCTTTGCTAGGAAAATGGAACATCAAGTTGCCCATAAGCTTGTCAGTGAACATGTAACACAACCGACATCACAAGTGCCATTAACCGAAACCGACTCTCAGCAACCAAGAGATTGACCTAACTTGATCTTGGACACTGCAATACAACTTAAACACAGACCTACCCTCAGAGTGGACCACTGAGGTGGATCACTCAAGACCTGCAGAGTGGGACCAGATTCAGCAATGGCTGAGAGGTCTGAATCTATAGGCAAGAAAAGGGCTCACTCCAGCGGCACAACACAACAATATTCCACCTATCTTGCCAACAACCCAGGGCCGTGCAGCTGAAAACATGCTGTGCGTGCTATCAGGCCAAAGAACCAGACTTACCTATGAGGGCTATCACTTGTAAAGGGACATTATCCATTTGAAACACCTTACTACTGGGTAGATTAATGGGTCCCTGTGGTACTGGCTATGACGGGAGGCCAGGCTACAGGCAGCTGCACCCTGCACAGGCAACGTCGAGCAGAGCAGGGCTCCTGTGTGTGCAGCCCATACAATGGAGGCCTGTTTGGGCTCTGCCAGAGAAAGTAATAATGCAGATCCTTCTGATCCTAATGTTTCATTGGGACATCATCAGGGCTGCAGGCAGATCACAGAGCTTACAGACAGTGCCATAAGGGACGGCTGGATTTGTCAGGTGGTTAGCGGTGTGCTCTGTGAACCACGACACTTCCCACTTCCCAATCAGAAAGAAGCATCTTATAGGAAAAGGACCTTGCAAAGCCAATAGCACCTAAGTAACCATATCCAGGAACAGCATAAGGACAACGTTACTTAGGTAAAGGTATCATAAATAGCAGAACTGGTTATGGACGCAGCATAACTGGGATCAACGTGGAAAAACTGATTAAGCTAGAGTTCTGTACTTGTGAGGAGACTGGAATAAAGAGAGGAACAACCATAACAAAAAGAGGGTAAAGAAGTGAGAAAACAGAGAGTAAGGTATGGGAATGATGCAGTCAGAATTGTTTGGGTGTATCTGTCAGGCAGCCTTATGCTTGATCATCCCAGCCCAAAAAAATTCAATGCATCAAACCTGTTCTGACATATCACATGTACCAAACCTGCTTATCTGGTAAGAGGAACCGGGGTGGACAGGGTGTTTTCCCTGGCTGAAAAGGAAGCAGATGGACAGATCGCGTACCCTGGTATCACTGAACTGGTGCCCATTTCCAGGCTGGACAGAATCAGCAGCTACCCAGCTCTTGTAACAGCCTCCCCACATCTTACAGTCCTGAACACATTACTTTTACCACTAGTACCATTAATATCATCACAGCTGAACTTAATTTGCAAGTTTTAAGAACTATTTACAAATTAATAAACTCTTTTAGTTTTATGACACCCCAGAGAAGACAAATGAATTGATCAAGTATAACACAGCCTAAAAAGAAGTTCATAGCAAAACCAGAGATAAAGGCCAAATACAATAAACCAGAGATAAAGACCAGTTCTCTGATCCTGGCCTGAACTTGTACAGGTGCAAGTATCTTTGCCATGGTAAAAAAAAAAACAACACTGAAGTTGGCAAGGCTGAGACAAACTATCACCACACTCATATATTCTGAAACTGGTTGATTTTTTCTTTCGTTTTCTTTTCCAGCACGAATTTAAAGGAAGATAAAATTGCTAATATTTGGTACAGTTAATTCTAATTAAAGCTAATTACATCTAATGGCTATTAAAGCTCTCTGAAATTTGACATTTGACTCAAATGTTCATTTCCTTAAAATGCCTTAGAGCATTTCATGAATTCTGTGCCAAAACAACACTGAATTCAACTTACTATGTTCTCAAATCAAGTAACTGTTAAATAGTGTCTTCAAATAATGTGAGTTTTTGGTCTTTACTGAGTGTCTGTCATATTGCGATTCATAATTTTTCTCAATATTTAAAATAGATTTATTCAAATTTCTTCCCACTTGGAAGAAGGTATACTACTATCTTAACAGTGACAAGAAAGAAACTATTATAAAACTAGTAAGACTTTTACCTACAAATAAAGCTAAAAGAAATAGACTGTAAAACACTAAAGGGAGTAATTTTTGTCACATACTACTTAAACTAATGGTAAAATTTCAGTCAGCGTTGTTTTAACAAACAAACATACAACATCAATTTTGACTAAAGAACCATTATAACAACAAAGGCAGAATATGAAATTTTTCAAATGCAAATCCCAAAGGTTGTTCAAAGAGAGTATACACAATATGAACCAAGATGAAAGCGCTATGCTATTTTAGAAGGTCTATAGCTTATTTAAACCAGTAGTAAGGAAAACTAATTAGGAAAACACAGAAAAATAATTAACGCATTCATAAAAAATGAGAGGGTGCAATTAATCTCATTGATAAAAATAATTTACTGTAATAATTTATTCAGACTGAAACATTCAGATTGAAATTCAGGTATTTAAAGTGCAGTCCTACAATAAATATTACCAACAACGTAAGAAGCGTATGTGGGTCTGCCACATTAACATTAAAGCAGCAGTGAGGTTTCGGAGAAAATTGTCCATCATTCCTGCTAACTACATGCTGATTCATTTCCCAGGGCCGTCCTGGTACATGCAAACTACATCCTTTTTCAACGAAACCAAACCAGATACTCTACTCCTGCTGGGCACAAAAAAAATTAGGGTTTGGATCATCTTAAGTTTTTCAAGTCTTCCATTGCCACTGCAACTTAGCAGAAAAAGGAAGAGTCTATTCAACTGTGTTGCTCCTCTAGGTAAAGAAGGTCAAGTAGTAGATTTCAGGTGCATACTGGATTTATGGTGCAGGAAAGTTATCTACATAAGATGTCAGCACAGCCAGTCTGCTAACAAGAGCACTTTTAAGCGGGGACAACAACACAACAAACATGCACACAAGATCAACTAGTTATTCACCGTATTTTCTCCCTTCTATTTAATTTATGTATTGCCATAGTAAATAATTATCTAAATTAAGTTTTTGTTCAGATATCCAGAGCAAATTGGAAGCAACTCTCACCTGTGGAGGAGGTACTGTAATTGGTGCAGGCATGGGAACGGGAATTGGAACAGGTAAAGCTTTAGGTATAGGTGACACCGGTTCATTATGTGTAGCTTCTGCACCTCCATTTTGAGCTACTTCATTTTCAGACTTCTTGGGAATCCCCTTCCACTCTACAAATAAGTTATATATGAATCAGTGCAGAAGAAGTGGACAAGTAGTCAAGCCATGTAAAAGCCATATACTTTGTGATGTTTACAAGAATGAGCTAAACAAAGCATTTTTTTTAAGATAATGAGAAGCACACAGAGCCAAGAAACATTTACATGTATTTCTGAGAAAAAAATCCAATGTCTTCGAACACAGTTACAACAAATCACTGACAAATGGCAAGTAAGTTTATTCTTTTCATTAGTCATTTAACAACTCTTTGCACTCAGAGCATTTATACATGTCTGAGATTTTGACGTTATCTATAGCAAAAACAGTGAGGCTGTTTTGGGACAAGCTTTCAACAGATTCCGTTATTCTATGGCAAGAATGAAGCTGTTTTTTTTTTTTAATGATTTGAGAATTCATTTCTGAAAAAAATGCATTTTCAAGTCTTGAACAAAGGAAAAGGAGAATACAACAATGAACGACTGCAACAAAATAGGAAAAGGAAAATATGAAACAGCTTTAAGCTCATTTTAGAGAAGAAGTTGGCCCCTATTGTTTGTCAGAACTTCTTGAGAAAAGACAGCTAAAGAGAAAGAAAGGATCAGACAAGAGGCATTAGTTAGACAGACTTAGATTTAAAAACACACTCTTATTTATGTGTATTATGATGAAGACATGTTACTATTTAGAGTAATAACCACCCAATTAGGGCAAGTTAGACAGAATGACACAATCCTGAAATGGTGTTTTGGGAGCGAGACAGAACACCACACAATGGTTGCACTGTTAAAGCCAACACAGTAGTCTAGAGCACCAGTTCAAGGAACCTTAAGCAACTTCATTTTCTTAAGTACTGCATTCATTTAGTAATAAAGTACATTCATTTAGTATTACTTTTAGAAATCACAACAGCCAGCATGCTAGCAATTCTATATTAATTTGAAGCTGCTGATTTTTAACAGGTGTAATTTTCTTAATACATTCTTAATACAAAATAGAAGCCTGTTATTTTCACTGCTTTACACACAAAACAACAAGAATTCTAGTTAGGTTAAGAAAAATACAAAACTTGCTAATGGAACTGAAACTGATCTAAGTAGAAAAATAAAAGGCACTTTTAATGGAAATTATTAAGTTGCTATCATCAGCTGCTATACAAATACTCCAAAGGCAGGCTCCTCTGCTAGAGATACCTCACACAAACCAGTGGATCACCAGGCTGGCTCTGAGACTAGTGAGCACTTGCAACATTGATTACTATCAATGGCAAACCCCAGTGCAGCTCAGTTTGTCTGGTATACAAGTGCAATTTTAGCCCAGGCCAATAATCCAGCTGCACAACACCTGCCTGTTGAGGACTGTCATTAACTGACAAAGTCTCTCTAATCTACTGGTCACACATCCTGCTCTATGTAGCCATTTCAACAATTTCACAAGCACCTCAGACTCAGAAAAGTTAGCCACATCAAATTCAGTGTATCAGTAAAAAGGACAATTTTTAAAAAGCATTTAAAGATGTAGCAATACCTTACCTGGACTAAGAGTTTCATTGTCCAACATTCCTCCTTCACAGAAACTTTCAAGATCTTCAGGTTTCACTTTGTCCCATGGTATGTAAGTAACACCTAATTCTACATCCCAATACTGCTTGTAATCTGGCTTTATTCCCTTATTCAAAGCCCATGCAATCTTGGGAAAAAAAAATAGATGCGGTTAGTAATGTTTTGATTTTAATGGTTTTAATAATCTGTTATCACAAAATAGCATTACCAAAAACGGCTACAAAGCAAACAGAATACTCTAATTGAAACAGCAGGAAAAAACACTTTGAAAATAAGTTTTTTTTAAAGGCACAACTAGCTCTTATGTCTTGGCTTGTCTCTCGCACAGAATTTGTAAAAATTTATACAGGCAGTTTCTTTAAATGTTCCCCCATCACTGTAATAAATTTTATTCCCCTTCAGAAGACAGTGCCACTCTCTAATATGGTGTTCTGCAAAAGGTAAAATTTCACTAATGAATGCATTCTTCCTTAATTATTAGCACTATTTGTAGGATTATAACTGTGTTTAATTATAGATGGTAAGACAAATAAGCAGCAACAACAAAAAAACATAGTTATGGGTCCACTGGAATGACTAAAAGGACACCATTTTTGTTGTTCAGATACACAATCACTGACAGTCTTTCACAGAAACTGATACAAGTTCCTTTAATCACATGACAGAACAAGAAGAATACTTAATCAAAAAAGGGGTTCATTCACATACATTTATGGAATATCATATGCAGACTACATAAAAATCTGAAATATCAGAAAGTCTAGATTATAAGAAAAATGATTCCAGTAATTACAGCAATTTTAGAACAGCCTGACATTTTCCAAGAAATACCTTTATAGATTTCTGATTGACTTTGAAGTTGCCTCGGCTCAACTTTTGTAGGGCACGATAAGCATCTTGTCTGTGGACCATTACAATATAGGCACATCCTCTAGGCGGTATCATCTGTTTGTATTTTAAGGAAAAAAGAGTTTTTGCTAACAGTAACAGAGCAATGAGCAACACACAAGTGTTACATTACAGTAAGCTAGAACACCAGCAAGTGTTTCAAAGACGACTATTAAATATGAAAGAGAATGTTAGTTTAAGAGGCTAAAATAGCCAGCATCTTCTGAAAATAAAAAATTCTAATAAATTAGAAGCAACTTCTTATGCAGGAAGTTTTTAACTCTATTAAATGTTAAAATATGGGTTCCTGCTGCATATTTAATCCTTAAAAATTTTAAATAGTCATGTATATGGAAGCGCTACGGCATTGGAATCAGTTAATCTGTTGGAAGAAACAAGAATACCCCCAACTTTATTCCAAATAGCACAAATTGCTATCTGCACCTTCATTCAGTTTCACCTGCAGTTTTGTAATAAATTCTTATTCTTTGCAATGGATTTGAGAAAAGGCTTCAATGATGTTTTAACAAAATTTGGGAATAGCAAGAAAATTAGTCACATCTTTTAGTTTGTTTCAATAAAATATCATAGCCAATGGAACATAGCTTTTATTTACATATAAAATATCCTTAATACAGCAATATAATAATGGTTTTCTATGCTTATGTCTAAAACGACAGAAGAGAAACTAGCAAAAGAAAGAACACCAGCTTGAAGTCCTATTAATTCCTATGATCAACCACAAAATCGAGCAGACAAGGAACTCAGTAGGTACAGGAACCTCTCTCTTCAATGACCCTTTCTCATTCAATTTCCTCTAGAGAAAGCACAAGTTGCATGAAGTTGCGGTAATTAAGAAAATTATCCCATCCCAGAGGCATCACTATATAAAGAGCAAGCAACTAAAGCAACTGCCCTTTTTTCTTTTTCGTCCCTCAAAGTCGCCACACAAATTGAGTCTACACATTAGAAAACACAATCATAAAGGAAATGACAGCTCTTGAATCTTCTGTATGTATCAAAAATAAAGGTAGCTTAGAACAGTCTGAAAACCATTTTTGAAAGCAAAGCTTGCACTGCACCGTTTATACTTACATTTATTGACTCAATTGGGCCAAACTCCTCCAAAAGACTTCCAACATCCTGTTGCGTAGTCCTTTTGTCAAGTTGTCCTACCCAAAGCGTAGTGCTACAAACTACAAAGAGTTAACACAGCCTGTAAGAGCACTTGTAAATACACACTTCATAAGCCAAAATAGTCATGTTAAAATAGCCAGTTACAACAAAATGAAAAAGCCAAATGAAACAGAACAACAACAAAAAACGTATCTTTAGGAGTATTTGACAAAGGCCTCTTTCTTTTCCTGCCCAGAGCTGAGTTAAAAGTGAACCACAGCGACTGCATCAGAATCCCTGAACTGCACATGCTGAGAAGCTGTCCAGTTAACTACTATGAAAATGACTTACAAGTTCTGATGATCATCAGCTCTGCAAATAATTACAAAAAAGGAAAGTATGCTTTGCTCTCAAGATTGCTCCATGAAATACCCTTACGCATGCAATGGATATTTCACAACAAGGTAACTCTGCTAAGTATGAAATCCAAACTATGGGCCAGCATCACAATATGGGTGGTACTTACTAGCAAGAAGAGAATTAGATTGTTTATGGTGACCTGCATGCTACTAGTGGAGTTTTCCTCCAGAACGCAGTGACAAACTACAGTGAGTAGCAGAACTTTTATCATCTTTAGCAACCTAGTCAGTGCCATTTCTCTCAATGGTTAAGTGAAAAATTACTGAAACAAACTTTTTCTTTTGGGAGAAAGTAATCAATACGATTATTTCACTCCATTCTTGAAGGCAATAAAAAAGCAGATGAGCACATGGTATCACATTGCCTCAAGAGTACCATCACAACATTCAGTATTCCCCTATTTTTCCCCACTACCTGATACAAAATCGCTAACATAAAAGGTATTATATGACAATCTGAGAGAGATGTTGGTAAAAGCTATCTTACACCACTGCCATTAAATATTTTAAATTAAATTTTAATTCTTTGCAGTCTCTTTAAACTACTGTTATTGCCAACCACAAGGTTTTGGCTAGTTAGAACTCTGTATCTTTTGTCCCTTTTATACAAAAAGATTGATTTGATATGATTTGATGCCCCCAAGAATATTTAGAAGACAGCTACTACATTGTCTACAAACACAGGCAAAGCCAACATTCTTTAAGAAGTCGTGACATTAGCCTATATGTTTTCAAGGTCAAAGATCTCCTTCAGGTTGGAGAGATACGCAACACTGAATCATTAGAAAATATCACAACCATGCACTCAGCTTCTTGTGCTCAATTTGCTTTACATTGTATGGCTTGAAGGAAAGAAAAGAAAAACATAGTGTTTCATCTTTTTCTTTTCCTACCTTACAGCTAAAATACTTCTGACTTAGAGATATCCCCAAAGGCCCAATTGTCTATTATTAGTGTAAGGAAGAACAGAAATGTGATGGATTTGATTCTTGACAGCTTTAAAATAGTTCAGAAAATAATTCACAGTACACTTTACTTCCATTTTGTTTGGCTGAGTTTTGGAGATCATATCAAATAGCACAAACCGCAAGAAAAAGGGATGGAGAGGGAAAGAAGGGGTCAGATCAGAGAAAGTATTCCAAATGGTACAAAGCTACGCAGTGTCTTCAGTCCAGGGAGAGAAGGGAGAGTACCTAAGACATAGCTAAATTTTTTTCAGATTTTAGCTTTCTTGCTCTTTGACGTTACAATTATATACCATCAATGAAGTGATGCTTATTTAAACTCTGATTTCTAGTACTATGAAAAATGGAACCAGAGCAAGAACAGACAATGGTTAAAAATTACACAACCTGATATTTTTTTTTCCCTGTCACAATATACTGGGCTATCTCTGGTGTGTTCTTTGGGAAGATGGTAGTTTGATAAGTAAAAAAAAAAATTAACACACATCAGATTTAGAGTTGTCTTCTGGGAGATTCTCATCACACATCATATACTAAAGGTAAGTGGACTAGTCAACATTAAAAAAAAAAGTCTAAGTAATGTATCTTTTCAACATTTACAGTTTTTCTAAAATACCTAACTTTGTCTTGCTAGTATTTCCTTTTAATTAGGCACAGTAATTACAATATAACGCCTTCAACTTTACAGAACTCTAAAATTCATTACAGAAAACACTGGAAACATGCACACAAAAAAATTGATGTATGAATCACAAAGATGCTGAGCATATGAAAAATGGTACTACAAGAATTTTCACAGTTACAGCAATTTATCAATGATAAACAGAAAAAGCGAACTTACCACTAACAGTTTCTGATTTGATCTGTGGAAGGCCTTTTGATCTACGTTCTCTCTCCCTCTCACGTTCACGTCTCTCTTGTGACCGAGACTTAGGAGAGTGTCGGCGTCTATCTCTGGACCGTGATCGAGATCGACGATGACGTGACCTTCGAGAGCGTGAGCCCGATCTTGAACGCCTCCTTTTAGGTGACCTAGTTTAAACCAACAATTTACTGTTTTTGTTTGTTTAATTTATTATTATTATTTTACTCCTTACAGAAGGGGAAGGAATTCAACTAAAGCCCTTGACAGCTTTGAATACCAAGTTTCACTAGTGTTGTCCATACACAGAATCATATATGGAACAGTAATTTTGTGTAAGTAATCCCGAGATTAAATCAAAATGAGACTTTCTTGCTAAACTTGTGTTTTGGCATTCAGTAATAGAATCCAACCTGCACAGCAGAACTAGGCACTTCTGAGAAGTGGTCCCCAAAGCAAGTAAGTATGCTGAGTGAGGGTCCCACAAAGTCAACACAAAATACAAGTAACAAGACTGTCCTAAGGCACTGAAAATGAACTCCTGCAACAGTCTGAGGAATTAGCTCACCTCTAAACTATTCTCTGCTGTCTCACAGTTAGAAATTATCACCCCCACAGTAGATTTGGCAGCACAGAACCAGATTCTCTGAGCTCCAATCAGCCTAGCTCTCCCCAGTACTCAGAATGCCCTTTCAAATCTTTGGACATGATACACCTAAGTTCCTTATGTTAAAATCCAATACTCAATATAACATATACCCTCACTAAACTAAAAGAGATCTCACTAATTTACCTTGATGCAGATCTAGATCTTGACTTTCTGCTGTCAGAAACATGTCGTTTTCCTTCTTGAATAGGTGGCTGTTCCACTTCCATGTCCTAAAATATTAAGTTTGACTGGTGTTACAGGTGCAAGCATTTTATCTTGTTTTGTGCCTATACTGAATTATGTTAACAGCACTAAAACTATATTAAATACATATATAAAATTAAAATATAATGCCATTCTCCTCAGAAACCTCACCACTACCAAAGCCACCAACAGGAAGATAGCCTGGTAGTAAATTAATTTAATACAACCACTGAAAAACACAAGAATAATCTGGACAAAATTCTCATCTTCAACTTGTAAATCGTTTCTCCACATTTTCCTTTATTTCAGCACCATACAGATGTCCAAAGAATATCATTAAAGTCAGTCAGCAGATCCTGCTCTGTGACCAAACTCATAGGCCCTGGCAGGAAACATCTGAACAGACAATTTGTTAGAATTTACTGATTCAACACACTTCAAGACTAGCAAACTAATTAGGAAGATATCTTGAGAATTCTCTCTTTACTACAAGTGGAAAGCAGAAATTATTTATAGAACCTGTGACATCACAGGTCACCACATAACGACAGCTTGGTATCATTTCTTTTTCTCATTTTAGAATTTTCCTTGGAATAAATGAGGTAAATATATTCAATTCCTGTAAGAAATTTAGAAACCTTTTTTTTTTTAATACAGGCTTATATGGAGACTTGTTCTTTGATTTCTTCTTAGCAGGCACCATACCAACAATATCCTCTGACGGACGGAGGCATATACATACATACACTTTGAATTTTTAGAACTTTTACAGACTTCCGAGTTCATTTTCTGTATTTCAGAGTCCACCAAACCCTTTAAAATTAGCTTTTTCAAGCTGTTTCTCCCCAGAATGGGATTGCCTTGTTAGAACTTCTCGGAACAAAATATTCCTTAAGCATGATGCAGACAGGAAAGGGATGATGAGGGGAAGCAAGAACTCAGTGGACAAAAAATGCAATCCAGAGTCTGATACTGAAAGAAGCATACAGTATACATATGCTGTTTTTGCTAGATTCCTGAAATACCTAACTCATCACGTAGCACTGTGGCTATCCAACATTCACTCAGATGAACAAACCTCACAGCCACCACTTGAGGTAGTTATCATGAAATTTCCTCTCCTGAACAAATTATGTACATTTGATAAAGACAAGTATTAGAGAGCACTGTAAATTAAAAACGTATTTATTTCAAAGGGTCCTCACCTGCTGATGTGGTTTTTGCATGTGTGATTCACTCTGTACTGGGAAAGGAGACTGAAAAGTTTGCTGCACAGGTGCTGCTGGCGGAATCACAGGCTGAGCCATTGGTGGAAACTGTGGGGTAGGCAGAAGACCAAAACCTGGCATTTGCCCATTAGGAGGAAGTGGGACCTTTCAAGAACAAAACACACAAAACCCTTCAGTTAGGAAAAATATATTAGGTTTTCCAGAAGTAAATTTGTCTCTCTGCTTCAGAATCACAATAAAAACCCAGAAGTCTGAGAAAAATGAAGTAGGTCAGGCGGTTATGCGTATAGAATAAAAAACACATTCTTCAAAGCTTAACTAGAATAGACAACAAAATTCTCTTTACTGGGAAAGCTGAAGGACTAAGCCATATTCACTTTTCACTAACAAACATCACTTCCTTGCTTCTCCATCAAAGAAAAGTACAAAACACAGAAGACATAACAGATAAGGGAGAAACTAAAAAACCCTGAAGTTACCTGGTGGCGCATTGGATCCTGTTGCATTCCCATCATTCGCTGCTGAAAAGGATCCATATTTGGGAGTTGAGGAAATACTGGCTGTTGTATACCTTCTCCTGGAAATCCACTAAAAACAGTAATATTTTGGTGAGACAAGTCAGCAGACATACAGACTTATTTTTGCCTTTATTTGACATACTTGTACGCACATTTACACATTCTTGTTTTAAATTTAGACAGAAAAAATATATTATGATCCCATTTCCTCTCTAGAAAGTGAAAACAAAAAGAATGTCTTCCTTATATTTTCTCCATTTTAAGAGCAGTCCTTTAACATATAAAGAAGTGCTACAAAAAAAAATTTAATTCTCTTTCTTCCCCTTCCTTTCTTATATTATCTTGCTAAAGCCGTAAGTTTATGGAAATTTTTCATGAAGGTTGTCTACCTTTGGCTAACTATCCTCTTCTCCAGTTCATCTTGTGGGACAAAAGACAGTGACCATACTTTCACTGGGAAAAAAACCTTTTCATTTGAGAGAAATTTAGGGCAGAGAAGAAAGGGATATGTATATCACACAAGGATCACAGTGATACCATTCACTTCCTGATTCAACACACAGAATGGACAGTGCTCAGGGAATTAATGAGGTCCGTGCAGTTAATAGAGCCTGTTTAAAGGATGCAGTTTGTGTAAGAAAACAAACAGGATTTCAGGAAGATAAAGAAATCTAATGGTGATGTGAAATGAAACTTTGTACTATTTTAAAACACAAGCACCATACAATTCTTACATGATTCTGGACAAATCAGTTTTTCATACGGATTTGAAAATACCTCTGATTTTCAGAGGATACCTCTGATTTTGTTTGCCCAAAGTGAGACTTCTGGAGTCCAATTTTCAGAAGCATCTTACGCAAGTATAAGACAATAAGGACAGAGGCTTAGAAGTGCTACAAACAGAATATAAACAAGCTGAAAAGCCTAGTCCATTGATCACTAGTTGGGCATATACAAGCAGTGGATATATTTGACCTACCACATCTTTCTGTACTTCAGAGTTCCCATCTATATTACAGGGAAAATACTACCAATTTACTTACAAGGCATTTTAATTAACTAATTAATACTTGTGGAACATTAAAGTGATAAAACACACCAAGAAAGCTGATGACAAAGTTAGTGATTTTGTTTTTCAGAGCAGGGTTTGGATGGCATAAGCAGAAAATAAGACATGGGGCCACATACTGAAGCAGGGAAAAAAGAAACATTGACTAACCCAGGTATTGAGCACCATCCAGCCTGTGCACTGAATGAGAGAGAGGTCCTGTGGAAAAAACTAGTATGTGATCATGTAATTTAAGACTTTATCAAAATGCATAGCAAAAGGGAAAGAGGAGTCCGAGTTAGTTTGCATGGGTATTTAATCTTCGAGATTTTAAAGCTGCAAAGTCAATTTTCTTTTAATAGCTAATGAATCAAACTTTGTTTATTAAAGCATCTTTTCCCCAGCCAGCAAAGCAATCCAGCTGCTTACTAACAATGCCCTGACACGCTCAGCAGTGCAATAAAGATACAGAACTCATCTTGAAAGCAAAACTGAGCTTTTCCACTAAATACACTCCTCAACCAATAATGCAACATGCCAAACCCACACTACATCACCGAGGTTTAAAAAAAAACACAAGTTAACAGCATTTTAACTTTGGACTGTAACAGTTAACCACCGAAGTAACTTGAAATTTTAATAAGCTTTGTAACCTAAAAGATTTTTTTTTTTTAATAACAAACATGGTTTAACTTTTATTCTGACAAAAAAAATACTTACAAAGCTGGCTGAGAAACTGAAGGAGAAGGAGCTGAATCTTCTTTCTTTGAATCTTCCACTGCTTCTGGCTCATCATCGTAGTCAAACCGATCTAGCAGCTTCTAAAAGGAATTACAGTGAGCTTACTATTTTTGCCATATTTTATACTACTGGAAACCAAAATTCTAACAGCTCTAGAATTAAAGAAAAGGTTAGAAGCAGGAAAAATATTGAAATGAACTAAGCTGTTCAAAATCAGTTTTAATAAGCTTCAGAAAATGCTAAGTCTATAAAAACAGGAAGGCAACCTCCACATTGAAGACAAAAAAATTTGCACCGTTTCCCCCCAGCATCTGGAAGACATTCAGTTATCCACTAAACTATCCACTAAGCTTCCTGTTGAATTGAAGATGTTAAACACAAGGAACAAAGGAAAACTTACTTTGTCAAAGGATGTTTTTTGCTCAGGTGGTGCGAAAGCAGCTTTTTGTTCTGGTGGTTGAGATGCTGTAGTTTTCAACTGAGCAGTAATAGCTTGAACCTGAGCCATCACAGTGTTATCTATGACCGGTGACTGGGGTTTTTGAGGCTGCTGAAAAGTCTGAAGAATTTGCTGAAGCTACAAAAAAAAAGCATAGAGTATTAAATAAACGTGATTGTATATATTACTATTAGAGCTGTAGGATATAAATTTTGTATCAAATTAGCCTATAGCATAGAATGAACACCAACAGCATAGGATGCATACAACCAATAACCTGACTGAACTATGAAGGTGGAGAACTTTCAGCGAGACCAGAAGTCATTTTTAAATTACATCAGTGGCAAAATTCAGCACATCACAAGACTTTAGTATTTAGGCCTTCCAACACTGAAGCTGTTTAATTGAGTGTACCAAACAATAAAATTCAATTTTCATTCTAGGTATTCAGCCTAGTCTTGAAACTTTGTAACTGTACCAATTCAGAACTAATTCTTTACTAATACATAACTGACTTTTCCTGAATACAATCATCTCTGGATAGAAAGGCCATGGAAGATTCAAATACTGACTTCAGCTCTTACAAGTTTTCCATTTAAGACTCAGGGAGTGTTTTTTTGTTTTGTTTTGTTTTTCATTTTGCTTCAAATCAAGAATGTTTCTTCCATCATTTCCCCACCCTTCATCTTACATATAAAGACGTTACCTGCTGTCCTTGCGTTGTTTGAAACAACTGAGCTACAGCTGCAAAGGCATCAGAACTGGGCAACTGTGGCATTGTCGGTACTGAATTAGCAGTGACTTGAGGGGGCTCCGAAGTAACCTTTGCTGGAGGGGGCGGTGAACCTAAGATTTCCATAGGAATGAACAAAAAGCTTCATTACTCAAAAATTGTACTCAGTGTATACATCTACCTCCTTGAAACACCCGTCTATCCACAGTAGCTTATTTAAACCAAAAAAATCAAGTCCGTGCTCCTATCTGAACTACCCCAATTACATGTTATATTCATTTTGCCTTCAACTGCTCTATTCACTGCTCACATCTCTGCGTTGGATACACTACAAAAATACACTTATAAAGAAAATAAAGAAAAAAAAAAGCCTATCTGAAAGCTAGTCCAGCATGGTATTTTAGATGACAGCTCGATGCTTACATTTTTACAATTGTAGGAAAGTTAAGAGCAAAACTACTAAAGACAGCATTAAGCAATACAAATCAATACACTTAAAATATTGGTTCCATTTTCAAAGTTTAAAAATCTGGACTCCTTTTCCAGGAGTATTTTAAATAAATCATTTAATGATTCACTTCAAGAAAAATTGAGTTTTCTAATCATATTCCTTTGAAATATTGATAACTATTTTCTAGCAGTAGCAGAACTTTTGCTGGGAAGTCTGGTAATAATTAAAGGTTTCTAAAAATTATTTCCCAAGCAACTCTTTCCTTTGGCAAGGTTTGTTCACATGCCACTTCTGCAGAGACATAAGCCAAGCCTGCATCTGCTAGATAAATCCTCCCATTGTATAAATCACCATATACTAACTCTTCCAGAAAAAGTTTCATTTCCACTGAACTCCACTAAAGAGACCACCTTTTAAGGCATGCTATTAGCTTTGTCTACACATGCAGCTTTTCCATTCTCTTTGCTTTAAGTAACAATGTTTTTTGTTTTTTTAACAAACATTTTGCTAGTACAACATAAATTAGCAGCAATACCAGCAATTTCTCCATGTTGTGAGGTCTATTCTTCAGTGAAAATATTTTAATGAAATAGTATAAAATTGTACAATGGAATAAAGTTTAAAAATATATATATTTTTTTGAGAAATTAAGCTAATGTTTGCTTCACAATATCAACTTCTTTAAACCCATTCATCTGTTTGCAGTTTAAACTACTGCAGTGTTGATAAGCAGCAAGCAGAGTCAAATGTTGAATAACATTTTCCCAGCAGTCAGATGTTACATAAAAATTCTGCAAAAAAGATCCATGATTGATTTAAAATATACTTTAACTCCCAAATTACTTCCTGTATATATTCAGAGGGATATTTACTTGCTCAATGGAGAAAAAAAATCTCTTTTTGGCTAAACAGATTTTGCAGCATTATAAGTGAAAGAGATTCTATTTCATATAATGCATTAATATATTTATTATTAATCATTAGCATGTTTATTTCAGGGCCAAATTATCCCCTCTGGTGTATGTGAATAATCTGACTGAAATCAGGATGAACATCTACATAAAAGGCACCCAATCCGTTAGCTAACAGCAGTGAGACAGAGACGGAACAATAGTGCACTTGTCTGTTATAACCGAATGAAACCACATAGCGAGCAGTCTGCATCTGAGTTGAGTTGCTAAGATATTTCCCCCCTACCTCACCATGTTTAAAAAATACATCAATAGATACATTTTCCTGAACACCACCGGAGAAGATTCTATTTATGCTACTATGCATCATTATTTTGTTGTCTGTCACCACACCTCATTCACATTATTACATTTTTGCCAGTCCTATTCCAACATATACAAGTGCAGCAAATATTGAGGTCACAAAAACTAAGACTGAAATACAGAAACTCCAAAAGATGACCCTCCAGAGAAAGAGGGATTTGTGGTATGCATTTGCTCTTCCACAATTCAATAACCTCACTACCAGCTTTTTATGTGGCATAAAATAGGTCAGTGAAAATATTGTGGGAGGGCAGTCATTACTTTACTCTTTAGGTCAGTGGTTTTCTACCAGTAGTCCGTGTAAAAGCCTATCATCAGTCTTAAATTTACCGTTCAGGAATTTGGATTTGAAACACCAGCATAAAATGTTTTGGGGTCTCAAACTGAAAGATATTAATAGCTGTTGCTTTCAGACATTAAGATGATTCAGTGTAAGCTCTTACACTGAGCATCATGCTTTATGGATCCAGATTCTAACATTAAAAAAATGGACATGAGAATTATAAAACTAAGAAGCAACATAAAAATATTTCAGACTAAAGAAAAGATTATTTTAAGAGTGAACATTAAGTCATCTTTATGGAAAACATGTGCATCCATATGCACTCACACAGTATTCATTTGAGCTATTTTGAAAAATGATCATTCACGTTCTGATAACTTCTGAAGTACAGTATCAGTATGGGCTACAGCTGGCCCACATAGTTGTGACAGCAAAGTTGAATTTATTAACACGTTCCTGTTGAAACTACTAGTAGCACTTGAACGTGCAAGCAAGAGTTTCTAATACCATTCGCCTTTCTAAAACAAGTAGAAAAAGCCATAATGTCATTCATACCTTCATTATTAGCAGCATTTTCTGTCATTGGAGCAGCAGTACTAGTTCCTGCTGCCATATCCAGAAGGGGTTGAATGATCTCAATTTTAAAAACACCATTTTTCTGCCAAAGGTTCAGGACACGGACTATTTTACTCTGTCGAAACAAAAGCAGACATCAATGCTAAATACAGCTTTCCTAATTCACAAAGTCCAAATTCATCTTTTTTTTTTTTTAATGTTGAGAAGAAAGGGTTGATCAGTATAG
This sequence comes from Cygnus atratus, assembly GCF_013377495.2. Lineage (NCBI taxonomy): Eukaryota > Metazoa > Chordata > Aves > Anseriformes > Anatidae > Cygnus > Cygnus atratus. Next base: position 110,568,522 of record NC_066362.1, read on the forward strand.
TAGTTCAACAGAATTGGGCATACCTTTTAAATAACCCTCTATGTTGTCACACAGGTCAGCAAGACCTTGCATATGGCAAAGATACAACCTGCCAACTTATTATCCCCTTGTGCCATTTTTCTAAAGCTGTTCTGTCCCGTCACAAAATCCAGGTTTGATAAACAGTAGAAGAAGTCACATCAGCCCCACCACCATTTCTTCACAGTCATAAAGGAGTGAAACAAACAACAAATGTTATGAGAAAGAAAATGAAGATGAGCTGGAAAAGCCCAAGGGAGAGAGGGGCAATTAGACCATAAAATACTAGAAGTTTCAAAGTTAGCAAAGACTGTTTGAAACTTTTTCTACTAACCCAACCAATTCTATGTTGGCACCAGAAAACTCATCTCTATCAGTATTCAAAAGATCAGGAAAGCGGGTGGAAAATTCTCTAACTGATCACTGAAGGAAGATTAAATTAGAACCTCTGACTGACAGCTGTTACTTTAAGCTTGCTCTTTTTTTATCTTAATAAACCTTAAGGAACAAGCTGGAAAGTAGTCTTTCCTTCCTTAGCCTAGCATTAAACAATAAAACCTGACTAGATGTGCTGCTTCAGGTATAACATACAAACAGAAATCAGAATAAATGTTATATTTAATCTTGGCATACCCACCCTTTTTATATACTTAGTCATCTGACTTACACATATACATTTTAAGTACTTCTCAGTTCTAATGCAGCTTCCAAGAATGAGTTGATTCTGTTCTTGTTTCAACAGTCAAATGCCTTACTGTGTTTCAGTTACATACACCCATGCAAATCCACTGGTACTGTCATAAGCTAAATGATTGAAGAATTTAACAAAATATTTCTACAATAGTATCAATTAAGACGGAAACTTGGAATGGCTATTTTTATACAAGATTTTGGACTGAAGAACAGTTAAACTTTGAAACAGCAGCATTTTTGGCCTCAACTATTCTATCTCTCTGAAAGACTTGAAAATCCCACACTTATTTCAATCCCACACTAATCTTACAGAAAGGCTGTTAAAAATACAAATATCATTCTGTTCTGATATCAGCCACGGTTATTCTGCATCTACAGGTCATTTTTTGTTTAGGTTCTAGATATTCATGCATTAAGTTTCAGAGTATCAGACTCAGTCTAAAGGTCTTCAGTTTCCATCCTAGAATACAACACAGTATCAAAACATTTCAAAAGCTTACTTAGGAAGTTAGAAAAAAAAGTCACTTAGAAAAAAAGTATTTTGCTCTTAGTGTTGCAGTGAGTAGGCAATTTTCTGCAAACCAACTGGCAACTCCTAAAATGCACTTATCTCAGAAGCCTTTTGAATGTGTTCCAACAGAGCGCATAACAGCCATCTTCTGTTGGTAGCAACTGGGACCATCAAGAAATTAAGGATAAACTAAGAAAACTGAGGCCTTAAATAAGTCTTCACAATGGAGAAAAGCAATTAAATTCTCAAATGCGGGATCTGTCAAGACTGAAGAAATAGAGATAGTCATTTTCTTAGAAAAAGTCTAGGGGCAGAACCTTCACTTGCTACAACTCTGGCACTTCTGCAACACCTTTCTGTGGGAGACACCACCTTCCACACTAAGTTTTCCTGAAGAAGCCTCAAGAAGAAAAGTTTTGGCATAGTCACAAACACTCACACACTGTTCATGTGTCTGCATACACAGAGCAAAAGTGATGAATGTAGGCAAAATATTTATTTTTTGGTATAACTTAGAACTTCCATTTAACTGTTAAATTGACAATCTTTCTTGTCATGTTTTACCATCTTATATAATAAATAGTCACTACAAGGACATAGAGAATCACCAAATTAGCTTGCGTGTAAACGGAAATGTCACAAGAACGCTTATCAATTCACAACAACACTTGAGAAATCATAGTTGTACCTTGTCTTCAGATGGACAGAGATACAAATACTGGAATGTGGCAGTAATATTTTTAGAGAATCTTGGCCCAAAGACATCCTTGTCCGTTCCAAACTGGTGACGAGACTGACGAACAATAGAGTCAATAACATACAATCCAGGGACTTTATATTCTGGTTTGCACTGAAAACAAAAAAATTGTCCTTTAGGCAGTGATACTCAGAAGACAGCATGCATTCACCTCAGTTCCCTACAAGGAGTCTACTCTTAGTATATTAAGGTAGGGAAAAGAAACACATCAACACCATTACCATTTGTTTCTAAAACTAGAGGCTTCAGCCTATGTAGATCATGGATGGTATAAAAACAAACAGAATGATGAATTTCAAACTGACCACAGATCTAATGTTTATGGCAGCACCACCAAAAAACACTGTTCTTCTTTTGCAGGTTTTCATATTAAAAAAAAAATGAGTATTTAAAAAATAAGTATTTAAATAGATTCAATAGTAATAGTTATTCAAGACAACAAAAAGTGAACTGTAATACCAGGTTCATATACAAATTTCCACAAAAAGATATAGACTCTATTTTACAGTATTGAAAGAAGTTGGTATTGTGCATCATTAATGAGCTAAAATGACAAGTAAGAAAAGGTTTAAGAATTTTAATCTAAAAAAACCTTTTAATTTATATAACAATAACTTTCTATACAATGTAGTATTTTCATTAAGTTGGAGAAAGGGGACACGAACATTTTTATAGAAACACAAGCTACAGTTGGGCGTGTATACAGAAGAGACTTGTGTATCGTGCTTGGGTAGAATCCTTTTAGTGCTTTACTTTTGTTGATAGAAATCGAGAAGGAAGAAAAAAAATGCTTTTACATTTGGGACAGAGTAAAATACAGCTGCCTAACTTGACGCAGCCTTCACCTTCCCTATCACTGCTTTTAAAGTACCTTTAGCTTGAAACAACAGATCTACTACTTTCCTGTACAGACTGTCACAATTGTGTTGTCAAGCTACCCTACACTCAAATGCACTGGACTTCTTCCATCAACTCTATGTTCTGGTATTTAATGCATCTTGCAGAAGAACTTCAAGTTCTTCTCTTCCACAAATGAAAAGGTATTTTTCCTGTTCACTCAGAGGAACTTATGTTAGGCAGTATGCAAGTTTCCTTTTAGTGAATCATTACATTCTAGCCTGTTGTTTTACATGCCTACGCAAGTATAAAAATTGTATTTCCTAAAATATGTATCATCTTCACCAGTGAAAATCAGTTTCAAGTTCCATATCGGTAGTTTCCTCCCTACTTGCTGATTGGAGAAGTTTTACAATACTTTTTTTCTTCCTCTTCCTAATGTATATGGAAAATTCAAATGAGGAGATTATATACTCAAAGAGATATCAAAATATATAAAACCCTAAAAAAACTGATTGTTTCTGTCAATCCCTGAATAACAGTACCCTTTTTGGCTATTTACCAGCATTATTAATAATATGTAGTAACAGATGCAGACAGGTTTTTTTATTACCTTTTTGATAAACTTCTCTACAATCTGGACAACGTGTTTGTAGAGCTGGAAAATAAATACATAAATTAATTTATCAACTACTTGACAGTGACACAGTTTTAGAAGTATTTTAACTCTGTGCTTACTATCATTTAGGAAGGACTACAAAAATATTGAAGTCACATTTGAGAAAGAAGCATGTTAGAATTAATCAAGCTCTTTAGCTAATGGAGAAAAAAAAATCACAGAGCCATCCTTTCTACAGAAGTGTTTCAACGTGTACACAAAAGACATACTGCTTCTCCAGTATTACTGAGAACTTTCTGGATTTACTTTACAAGCAAGTTCAATACGTTTTAATATGTTACGACTCAGTTGCATGGTGCAACATTTAAAGTTTTATTACACAGAAATCATAACATTAGAAAGGGTGGCATTAAAAAGCAACGATTCAAAAAAATGAAGCTGGCATTATGCTACTAATCTAAAACCAGATGATGATGTTCACCACCCACTTGTTTCTTAATGCCAGCTAGAATAAAACATCCATGAAGCTAAGACTGGGAAGTCTGGAGATGCGTTTGCTTAGAAGTAAAATAATAACACATTGCTACTGTTATTGTTTTATTTTTAGGCTATTGTACCTTACCTTAATAGCTTTAATGGCAGCTTTTGTGATGAGAATCATTTTTGCTCGGGAAATAGGAGGTTTCATCTCCATCAATGAAAAGAGCTGAAGAGAAAAAGAAAACACAAACAAATATTAAAAATGTATTATGAAGTTTAAGCTGTTATCCAAAAAGACAACATTTCAGACAACTGATTACAGATGTTCCAAGTTACACATCACTGCAATGTTGGCTGGCCTTTGAAACAAAGAGACTACCAAGCAGATCTTTCTAGGCAATGTTCAAAGCTGTTTTCCTTGTGAAGTAGCCCACATTCATCAATTTGCAAGATAAGGCTACTGTCAAAGTCCCACTTACGTCCAAAACCAGGTATCTGCTTATAGTATAGGAACCATTTTACAGAAGCAATATAAATCAATTAACTGCATCTTGATTTAAATTAGCCTGAACATCTCCTTAAAAAATAGAAATGTTAGGATATCCTTACAGATAGCTAGACTGACATAATCCTATAATCTTAAAATAATTTGCATAGAAGTATGCCAACTTTTGTCCATCAAGGCATCAAATCATTGCTAAGTTTTCAAATTACCCTGTTATATATATATAGACATTGCAAATGTCTTTAACTGAGATACTTGGTTTGCTATGAACATCCCATATTATTATTAAAGTTAACTGCACCAACTGTTTCGTAGAATCCTCTGCGCTGTTCTCCATACTAATGCTGCCCAGTGGAAAAGTTAGATCCTCAAGGACAAAGCTTTCAGAAGCGACTAGTCTTAATACAGATGGTAATTTGTGGCACTCTGTGAACCAGACTTACAGAATAATCATATCCTAGTTTCTTTAAGCATAGCCCAGGTACACTATATCAAAAAGTTGTAATCTTACCAGAATTTAAGAACCCCAAGTGGTGTTCTGTTAAGAATGTTAAGTGCAAAAAGGAATTTAAATCTAGTAATGCAGAATCCAGGTTGTTATTTTTTTTTCAAGTCTACATTCACTGAAAGCACATTCTATACTCAAAACAGATAGGATACAGGTAGGATATCCATCTCTTTAAATCCGAGTGTGACTCCAAGCTAAAAAAACAAACTTCACATTCACAAATGGCATCAGTGTGACTTGCATCTCACATGAGGAAATTTTATTACAAAACAGTTTCACAAAGTTTTCAATCTTGGCATTGAGAAAAAAAACACCACTTGGTCTTCCAGTGTTAACCATGACTCTGGAAGCAAAAACTAAATTTGCATTTCAGAAACTGAAAGAAACTAAAACCTGGATGTAGAACTGTCACAGCTGGTACCACAGAGAGCTGAGGAAAGAGAACACCGTGTTCTCCCCAGGTCCCCAGCACCATCTCAGTGGCATAACTCTCCTACTCTAATTTGCTGCGTGTAGAGCTTTTTAAGAGAACAGGGAAACAGGAGATTTTGGAAGGGCTGTTTTTCAATACCAGTCCTACAGTCAGGCACCCAGAAGCATGCACTGCACACACATGACACCAAAATCCTGTGCACCTTTCTCCATTTCCAGCCTAGCCTACCTACTCTGGATCTACAGTGAACTGCATGTACTCCATAAGCTGCTGTTGTAATTTCCCATCGTAAAAATAGCCGATTGCTGAAACTACACCATATGCTACACTATGGTTTTATGGCGTACTGTGACTGTTTCTACTCTGCTCGTCTGCAGACCTGGAAGCACAATCCACGTCGGCGTGTAAGAACAGTTTTCTCCAATCTTCTTTCCATCTTCCAGGCAGAAATAGAAGCCAGGATGTTCCAGTACTACTTTTTAACTCCTCCTTCTGAATCACACCTCATAGTTAGGTGCTCTCACCCCGTTAAATATTATTTTCTATTCTTCCCACGAACTTGATTCGTTATCTAAGCTGTGGCTTACTAAAGGCAGAAAGAATCCTCATATTGTCATGTTTTTTGTAATGCAAGGAACAGATCTTCAACATTTCCTACACAATCATTTCTACCTTGAATTTTTCCCCACAAATCATAGAAAAATGTTTTGCATTACGTGATTTTGTTTATCACAATGAAATAAAGAAAAACTAAAACCCTTGAATACTAGTCAAAAATGTAATAAATTGCCTGCCACAGAACAAAGTACAGAATAAAAATATCTTCATTTGACAGTGTAATGGAAAGCAAGAAGTCATTTATAAATCGCTCTTGTTTTTCTACGAATTTAAAGGTTCAAGATATTTTTGAAGTGACCAACTTAGGCAGATTTACCTGTTGTCTCAGTTAAGGAAAAAAAAAGTAGGTATGTTTATGCAGAAGGCAAAAAAAATTACAGCCAATTATTTGAAGGCAAGTAGATTGACAACTTATTAATTCATCAGTTCAAAAAGAAAGCTTTACACCAATAAAACATAAAGAGTAAGCAAGAATATATGCACGTAAACTTTTAATTATATTCCTATTCCAAGAGATAGGAATGAAGAAAAATTGTCCTTCAAGAGAGTGGTAGCCAGATATCCTTTCCAACACCAACAACAAGTCAAAACCATGGCTTTTCGTTACAAATCTCCATAAAAGGCAAGCTCCAGTGCCAGAATATTTCATTTTAAAACCAGTCAAGCTGTAAGACACACTTCAGCTAACATCTCTGCTTGCTGACAAATCACAGTATGGCCAAATGCAATCTGTCTGATAAAAGACAGAAGGAGAGAGGTGTCTGAGTTTTAATTTCAATTCTGAATTATATTTTTCTATTGAATAAGTGCAAAGGCTCGTGATGAACAGAGCCAATGCTTACATTAAAACTATGGAAAATCTGTTTCAAGATGCAATGAAAAACAAAATTAACAAAGTACCCAACACCCACAAACGGACCACCAGAAGGCTTGAAAAATGAGGTGGAGCAGGAGAAAAAGGAGCCAACATTTCAACACCCGGCACTCCATATCCTTTCCCTTACGCACCAAGAAGCGACCAGCCCTGCAGAAAAAGGAGCCAGCCCCGTGTTCCAAGAACAAAGAAGCCAGTGTGAAAGCAGCACTTCAGCGCTCCTTCTTCAGGAACACCACAGGAGAGAACCAGGAAACTGGGAGAGCTCATAGCAGGACAGATGACAATAAACAAGTTGCGGAAAAAAAGGGGAAAAAAGAAAAAAAATGGTGTCTGAAAAGGTATCCCAAGAATGATGTTACAACTGGGGGAAAAAATGCAAGGAGCACAAAACTGCTAGAGGGCAGGAAGAAGGGAACCAGCTAGATGCAGTGAAGTAGCCAGGGAGGATGCAATAAACAACATGGTAGCTTCAAGAAGGCACTAATTAAAGAACACGAGAGGCTGGAACTGAGGCTAATAAGGCAGGAATAAACAGAAGCTTTGGAAGAACAGGACTGAGCAGATGACTGTAAATTGTTCATTTGCTGTTACAGACAGCACTCTGGGCAACAGCAACAAAAACACAGTAAAAGCAATGAGGTCAGTACATGCGGATATTTCCAGAGAGTACAGCCCAGGATGAACTACAGCTGAAACATCTATCAGATTAAGATGAAAATATTCTTATACGTAAACACACATACATACACACACATTTGTATATATACTCTGCTCTCTCTTCACACACACAGCTAGCTTTTTGAATGGCACACCAAAACTTCCTTGCCTTTTGGATTTTCTTAAGATTTTAGAATACCAAATGAGTATTTTAAACCTGGTTTTTACTTAATTCTCACTGTAACAGTTACATGTGTCAAAACGGTGTTGTAAAGAAGGGTAAACCTAAAATTTAACAGCCTTACTAGTTCCTTATGAATTTTCACTGTTAGAAAGGGAAATTGTTCAGTATTATGCCCATTCAGCTACACTTAAATCCTTTTTCATACACATTCCCAGAACCAATGTATGCCAAAAAAAAAAAAAAAAGTCTATTTTCAGAGGAGTCTTCTTCCAAGAGTACTGCAATATCTAATTCCTCAAAGCGCACTATGATCAATTCAAGAAGCAACCTAGGTGCAAAAGCTTAGCTTTAAGAGCACTTCCAGCACGCTGCCTCCAATAGTAGAGCCTGTGACCTGCTCGGAAATGACTTGCTGCTCTCGCCACTGCATTCCTACCAACCATAACCGCATGTTTGGGGAAAAGAAACAGCTCGTAGTTGCTCCCTGCCTTCCTTCCCTGTATAGTGACACTGCTGTTTAAAGGAACAAGCAGAGGCTACTGCCCCTCAAACAGCTCACCTGGCAATCAAGTCAAATGGGTATCCCATTGCCAAGGATGGGGGCACAACAGGGCAAGAGGTAGCAAGGGAGAAGAAATGAAGTGAAACCTTCTTTTAATGAACCCAAGGACTATTCAAGACTTGCACTTTTGTTTACTTTTGGTAATTTCAGTAGTTTAAGACGAATTGTATCCTGCCATCCGTGTGGATCTTTTCACACACAAGGGAAAAACAAGGTAGAATAACTAACAGAAAGACTTAGCCACAAAATGCTATCAAGATCATCATCAAAGATCATTAAAAAACCTCACTGTTTCAGTTAAAACCATCCTACCTCTTGAAAGTAGTATGAAAAAATGCACGGCTGTTTTACACAAGCTCTGGCTTAGGATACAATTCAATTCAAGAATTTGTGAACATTTCTGGAACCTCCCTCTCTGTAACTGACAGTCTGTGTGCTGTGGCAGCATGTTTTTTAAAGAACCATGTTTTTAAAGGGATCTTTTCTTTGTTGCTCTGTATCAACCCATGTACTACAAAAATAAAGGAAGTAATAAAGAACCTACTAAACTCAAACCACAATACAAAATACTCATTCAAGAATATTTCTGCACACTTTTCATAACAGTATGGATATATAGGACAAAATACCTCTAAAGCCAAGAATCTCAAAGGGAGGAAAATCACCTCCTAGTTTTCGGAATAATAAATGCAACTAAATACCAAAAAAAGAGCCACTCCTTAAAGCTTAGCAGATAGTAAAAAGGTGATGACCTGTTCTGCATGCTATTTAAAGGGCAAGCTAGTAAACATCCCCCCAGATCAATGTAAAATGTAGAAGTACTGGAGAACACGTGGCAGAACTGAGCAAACTAACAGGGCCTTCCAACTTAAACTGCAGAACCTGCTCTGGTTCATATCGAAGGTGTAGGGTGAGGTGCAGTAGAAGTAGGTAATGGGAGAAGGAACAGGATGATGACCTACAGAATCACAGGATGGTTTGGTCTTTAAGGTCCCTTCCAACCCATCTGATTCCAAGCCCTCTGCTGTGGGCAGGGACACCTCCCATTTGATCAGGTTGCTCAAAATAGTTTTTAGTTTTCCAAAAACCAAATTATACATTTCTGCTATTCTACCATCAATGCTTTTTGAGGGTTTATTTTACACAGAAGCATGAGAAACTATGTTTTTTTTAAACATAAGAGAGATGCTCTACTTGGAAGTTTGCCCACAGCCCTACCTTAGAACCCTAAGAAGACAGCACGTCTGGCACAGCATATCTTATCAAGAAGAGAAAGATGAAATGCAGGAATACTATCGGCTTCACTTTATTACTGAGTTCATTACAAAAAAGGCAAAATCAGGCTGTGATGTGTGCGTGCCAGAAGAGATTAACAGACGCCCAGAGGGATGAGAGGCCTTGCAGAAGGACCTAGACAGACTGGAGCACTGGACAATCAGCAACGGCATCAAGCTTGACAAAGGCAAATGCCAGGAGCTGCACCTGGGACGGAGAAGCACTGGCCACAGGCACAGCCTGGGAGAGGAGTGGCTGGGGAGAGGCTCAGCAGAAAAGGACCTGGGGGTGCTGGTCGACAGCTGGCTCAGTGTGAGCCAACAGTGAGCCCTGGCAGCCAGGAGGGCAAATTGCATTTTGGGGTGGGTTACACACAGCACAGCCAGCCGGTCAAAAGGGGCGATTCTCCCGCTATATTTAGTGTTGGTGCAGCCTTACCTTGAATACTCTGTGCCATTCTGGGCTCCACAATATAAAAAGGATGTTAAGGTCCTTGAAAGCATCCAGAGGAGGGCAACGAAGCCGGTAGAAGGGCTGGCAGTCATGTCCTGTGAGGAGGGGCTGAGGAGACTGGGGTTGTCCAGCCTGGAGAAGAGGAGGCTGAGCGGCGACCTCACTGCTCTGCGACTCCCTGAGGAGTGAAAGTGGAGAGGGAGGTGCCGGCCTCTGCTCCTGGTCACCGATGACAGGGCACGCAGGAACAGCACAAAGCTGCTCCAGGGATAGCTCAGGCTGGACATGAGAAAACATTTCTTTACTGTGAGGGTGGTCAAACACTGGCACAGGCTGCCTAGAGGGGTGGCTGATGCCCTCATGCCTGTCAGTGTTCAAGAGGCATTTGGGCAATGCCCTCAGTAACGTGCTTTAACTTTTGGCTAGCCCTGGAGCAGGCAGGCAGTTGGACTAGACTGTTGTCGTAGGTCCCCTCTGACTGAATCATTCTATCCTACTCTATCCTAATACAAATAGCCAGAGAAAAGAAACAGCTCATACATTTCCCAAAACTGAAACTACTAGGAAAGAAGTGAAACAGTGACATCCTGTGAGACTTACCCCATTGGCACAGAAGGAAAAAAAAAAAAAATCAGGCTTACAATCTTTGTTGTGTTTTGAGCTTGATGCCTGATCTTAAGTCTGTTTATCTGTTTTAAGCACCAGCTAACATATTAGGAAGGTAAATACCTTTTAAGTAATGCTGACTTCTCTGGCTTTGCTCTCCTGCTTAAGTCTCTTTACTATAAAGAGATCTATCTACAAATATGGAGGTACGGCTCAGTTTTATATACTCACTAAATAAAACCCACAGAAAAGGAGCAGGAGACATAACCTACCGAAAAAATGCAGTGTTTAGTGGATATCAAGCACTCGGGTCATTGTTAAAATATTCTCACTCGAACTTCCTTCTCCAATTTTAACAGAGGAGTCTAACACGCCCTCAACAATTTTAGCACGACTCACGTGTCCAAGAACATTTCTTTAAGCGGGCTTCACACACACATATGATACAGTCATACTCTGCATATTATTACTCTGTATATTCACTTGTTATTTTTTGAAATATATTTATGCATTTAGAAACCACACAAGACAGACAAATGGCAAGTCACTTATACAGATATAGTATAGTTATTTGTTCACGTACTTAGAGAAAAACGGATGGTAGAAGACATGACTACCAAGCACAGACAGCACAATAACAGTAATGGTGCTTTGTTAACAAAATCATTCATGACCAGATCTTTAAGAGGTCAGATGTTTAAAAAAAATACACATGGGTCCAAAGAAAACCAGTTAAACACATTTTCCTTCCCCTATAAAACTCATTGCTTCCTTTCCTCCTAAGGTCTCACCCAGTTCTTCCTTGAGCTGCTAAAAAAGGAAGATAACAATGTCTACCAAACTCCTGTTCCTACGCTATGTCTCAGAGGATCAATGTAAGTTTTAAATTCTTAACCATCAGCTGTGAAGCATACCAAGTATTAGGTGTCACAGAAGATCACAGATCACCATAACATTCACGGCAGCCAGCCTATATTCTTTGGAAAATAAAGTGAGATTTAAATTTGATCAGATATGAACCCCAGCAAAAGAATACTCGATCCACTAAGCTATTTCTACGGCCTAGAAAGACTATTCACAAATTCAGAATCACTGGGGAGAAAAATCTTGACCAAAATAAACAAAAAAAAAAAAGCACAGTCAAATGGAGATGACAGCAGAAAAGCACACAGACAAGAACTTTATTTTCTACACAAACGTTTTTGAAACTTATCTGCCTCTTCGGGTCAGTGCTATGTTCACTAGTCCGGCATGTCTCCTGAAAAACTTTTCATCTCATTTCTTCTCTTTCCAAGAATTTCCAATAGAACATCACAGTTTTCCATATTCTTGGAAACGGTTTAGTCCAGAAGAAACAGACACAGATCTTTCACTACCAGAATGACGATGATACTTCAACTAATGGGATGCAGTCATAAAAGCAACAAAGCAACTTCTGTCCCCAAAGAGCTGCACACTACTTCTGCAATGATTTCAGTCTCCGTCACCCACTAAAGAAGGACTAAATTCTGCCTAAAACTCTAGAAGCACTCTCTTATCCTTCTTGTCCTCTACACCATCCAAACATCATTTGAAGGGTTGCTTGAGTAACTCTCCCAGGACACGTGGGAGACAACGCTCACTTAAAAATACACTCTGTAGCACCTTCTGGAATATAGGATATATTTTAGTCAGCTGCAACAGGTAGCAGCTTTCACCATTTTCTGAAAGAGACGGGGGGGGGGGGGGGGGGACGACACAAAATGCACAGAAGGCTGTGACCTTTGTTTTTCCTCCAACCACACATATTGACAGCTGTGTTCTTCCTGCTTTGCCATACATCAGAGGGAATCTAACCAGGATTCGTGAATTTCAGTAAATTGCTGAAGAACCACTGCAAAGGACGTCCTGCTAACCTCTGTTTACAGGTATTGGGGTGGGGAGGGGATGAACAGGGAGCAACAGAGAATATAGGTTACCCACATCTCACTCACCAAAGTTAAAACCTTTGAATGCCACCCTCTCCATAGAGGGAGATGGAGCTTGCTGGCAAGGGCAAAATGAAGAAGAAGACAACTGGGGGGAAGGGGATTGTAACAGAATACACAAAAGGTTGTCTACCACTAGCGAAAGATAGCTGTACGGAACAAAAATACAACTGACTGGTTCACTGACTAAAGATAAATGGTAAAGAAGAAAGCTGCAACTGGAACTTAAAATAAGCTGCCCACAAAATATCTATTCCATTTGCGGTCTAGGGGGATATCAACTGTTGTAGTGGTACAGATTACCTGCTACCAACCTGAGACATATGATTAAATGAATGTACTGCATTACTCAATACAAATATAAGATTACAAAATAGCAGACTTGACTTTATCCCACTTCCACCAAGACCGTAAAGAAGTCTCTACTTCTGGTCTCAAACTTTTATAAACTTTAAGTTATCCCCCAATTTTTTCAGGGTAATGAAAAGGAAACATATATCCCCTAAATTCAAACATGACAAGGATTAAAACTTTTACAAACTGTGGCAGATGTGTTTTTGTTGTTTTAGGAAAACATTCACTTGCTTTCTTAAAGATGTATCTAAGTTTTGTACCATTATCAAATTACCTTTTGTGATTTACTTATGCTGCACTGTGAATGTAACAAACCATATACATCAAACAATACACGAATTCTAACTCTTTCTTCCAAGACACAATTTGAACTAATTTCCTCAGGGAAAATACACTATACTACATAACCGTCAAATCCTACCTATTCAGTTGGTAATATCTGCTCAGAGCGCAGCTGGATAAAAGTAAAGCCGTAAACACGTTCACTGAATACAAAAAATGTGCCCGCTCATTAGAAAAATGAGAATTTTAGAGCACACCGACAGGTAAACTTGCATTCAAAACAGAGGTACAAAGAACAGGACTTGAAGGAATGGGCAACACAATCAAACATGATCAAATTGCGCAACCCCTGTAAGTTACCACCCATCACCAGAGCCAAACTAATGGACTCGGAGTGTTCTTTTGTAGCTTGCCACAATTGCTAAGCGCAACATGCAAGCTCAAAGCTCAGTATTTAAGTTTCACCTCACAATTCAGATGGGCAGCTAAGATCACATACTTATCACAATTAGCTAACAGGCAGAAACTTGTTACTTCACTGCAACATGATCGTATACAGTCAGAAGCCTGTAACTCATAGGCCAAAACCTGAACTTCTGAGCGAAACCGGAGTCAGCCAAAACTATGAACGATTCGTACAGAACTTCAGGCAAAACAAACAGTACAGCTTGCACTAATAAGAATGTTGCTGGTGCTTTTCTCTTTTTTGAGAAGAAGATACCAATACAATAGCCCAGAGGATGCCTAATTTACATGACTTGAGCTTGGACCTCTCACCATTTCAGAAATCACTGTAATCACCAAACTTGCCCCCAAAATCCCAAAAGATCATATGACCACCTGAAGCAGTAGCTCACGTCTCCGCTGGCACACAGACTGGCTGAGAGCTGGCAGCTGCCACCTCCACACCAGAAGGGACAGCAAAGCTGGAAACGCCTCCCCTCTAGCATACATGGCAAGTCCAGAACCAAACGCACGGCTGTTACAGTTGAAGTTGCCATTATAAAACCACAAGTCCCTTTCTACAATGGTATTGTACAACTGTCAGACAGTATGTTGAGGAATCCTTGACCTACAGGGTATTTGGGGACAGCCCTGATCTTTGTTGTTGAAGCTGTTTTACTCTCAATAAAATAACTATTCGACTAGCAAAGACTAATACCTCTGCAGTCCTTACGTCATTTATGCATTTTAAGATAGTCTTATGGACAAAATGAGTCCTCAAGCACTCGCCAGCCTGCCCTATCCCCACCACCCTGTGAAAATGTTGACAACTTTTGTAAAACTGCCCTTTCTCCGCTTTCAGTGAGAAAACCCAGAAAGGGAGCAGTATTTAACGTAAATCTTTCCCTCCTCAAAAAAAGCTTGAGCTGTTTCAAACTTTATTTCAATCTGCATTGTTTTGCATGCAGTTTCAGGCAGCATACATTCTGTAAAGCCAAAAGGACAGCTGAAGAACTTTGTGTTCTTAGCTAACACCATAAACACACCTTCTAAGAACAGCACAGTAATTACAAAAAACATTAAATTTATTAACACTCTAACTTTATGCACAAGCAGTCCTATGGAACTACTCCTACGTGCCAATGATTGCAGAAGAGGAGTTTTTCCAAGTAGTTTTCTTCTCCATAACTGACATTGAAATAAAATCCAGCGTTTCAATACCTTTCAGCTTACACAATAAATTACACAATAAATTTCTGATTGTATCAAACAAAATAATTATGCTTTTGCTTCATCTGAAAGGAGGATGCATTAATTAAAACATTCCTATTTCTAAAACTGTGGTTAGTCACAGAATACCAAGGCACACTGATGTCAACTCCAAGTCGCACATGCTTTCAACCCCAGATCAGCAAAAAAAGAGTGGTTTTTATCGCATGAGAAACACGAAGCACTACCTGTACAATTAAGTTTTATCAGGTAGCAACATTTTGAAATGAATGAGGTAAAAGCAATCATCTGCTAGAATTTGTTTATATTTAGTCAGCTAAGAATATTTCTGCGCTCTGCATGAAAACTGAAAATGCAGCACGTGTGCCATTCTGCTCCAATGTTTTTGGGAAGGTTTTTTGTATGCTTTTTTGTATGACTGGTTCAACACGTAACATGCACAAATGAAAGAAATTGTTAACAGGACACACGTGCTATCTATTTTTTACTTTGTACTGTTATATATATGTTTTTTTTTTTTTTAACAAAGAGTGGATTTTTGGTCGAGTGTGTATGATAAGCAGTCAGTTGCAGGGAGTGAACTTTACACAGCATGACTTCATCACATGAGGGTAGCCTGCCATTTTTCTCGATTCCGTTCACCAAACACGCACGGCAACCTTCAAAATGCACTAAACGCTCCGGGATAGGTCCTGGCTTAGTTTGAACTGGTTATTTGCGAGGAAGATAGGCACGTTCTGTAGCCCATACCTGACCTGCAAGAGTCAAATCTGCAAAGCGAGGTCTAGCTGGGAATTGGTTTAGGCCGAAAAGTTTATAAAATAGGGGCTGAAGCGTTTCCTTCCACAACACGGAAAGCCAGCCGTTGTCCATTTCGTTCCAAACCCTGACTGGCTGAGTAAGAATCACAAAAAGCCACCGGAGGCCGACGGGGGCCTTCTGTTTGTGAGGGAAGAGGGCTCCGAGCGCCTTTCCAGCCTGCCCCCACGCCGGGGCAGCCCCCCAGCCCCTCGCCCAGGCGGCGGGCGCGGAGCCCCCCGGCGCTTTCCCCCTCTCCCTGTCCCACCCTGCCGGCCTCCACCTCCGCCCCGACCTCCCCTCACCCCCCGCAGGCCGCAGCCCGGGCGTTACCGGGCCCTTCCCCAGCGCAGGCCGCGGGCCGGGCCCGCGCGGCCCAGAGCCGGAAACCGAGCGCTGAGGGGAAGGCGGAGGGGGGGGGAAGGGGACAACGATGGCGGCCGTGCCCCCCTTCCCTCCTTCCTCCTCCTCCTCCCCTCCGCCATGCCCCCGCCGCCCCCCGGCTCCCACCTCCTGGTTGAAGGCGTTCACGGCCTCCATGTTGGCGGCTGGCTGCTGCGGGCGGGCGGGCGTCCGCGCGGGGGAGGGGCGGCCGGGCGCCGCTCAGGGGCTGCGCGCGGGCATGGCCGTTGGGCGGCCCCCCCCCTCCTCCTCCTCCTCCTCCTCCTCCTGCCCCCTCCCCTCCCCGTCCGCCTCCTTCCCGCCTCCCGGTGCGGCGGGCAGGGCCCCGTCCGCTGCCCGTCGGCTCCCAGCGGGATGGCGGAGCCCCCACGCCGCGCGCGGCACGCCGGGATGGCGACACGGCCCTGCCGGCAGGGGAGGGGAGGGGAGGGGAGGGGACGGAACCGACGGGAGCGCGCGCGCCGAGGCGGCGTCACGTGACCCGCGGCCGGGGGAGCTCCCCGGGCGCCGCCATGTCAGCGCCTCGCCCCGCCCCCGGGGAGGGGAAATGGCGGGGAGCGACGGACGCGGGGGAGCGACGGACGCGGGGGAGCGGGGGAGCGGGGGAGCGGGGGGGGGCCGCATCGCGGGGGGGGGGGGGGGGAAGTGGCTCTTTCCGTGCTTACCCTTGAAAAAAAATTGCCCTTTTAAAAAAAAAAAATTCCCGTAATTGTGTCTTCTAGGTTGTCTAGAAGAACTGAGGAACCGCCGCTTGTTGGTGTGTTTTGTGTGGTGGGAGAAGCTACACCGGTCATCCCACACATTGAGCAGCCTCTCAGTTCTGTCCCAAACTCAAGTGTTTTGCACCAATAAAAGCATGGGTTAATCAATGATTACATTCACACCAACTGTGGAGCTAATGTTCATGAGAAAACCATACATCCTACCAGATGTGGTTTCAAGGACAACACATGGCTACAGCACCTATTAAAGAGCACCCTTATTAAGCGCACTGTTAACTCACAGAACATCACAGAATCATCTAGGTTGGAAGAGACCTCCAAGATCACCCAGTCCAACCTCTGACCTAACACAAGTCCTCCACTAAACCATATCACTAAGCTCTACATCTAAACGTCTTTTAAAGACCTCCAGGGATGGTGACTCAACCACTTCCCTATAGAAATGCATTACTACTGTTAGCGATTTGAAATTCGTATAGTTCCACGTGATACGCTATGTTCTATCAGTTCACTCTGATACATCAGCTAGAGAGTGTAAATATTATTTAATTCTTTAGTCTGATGCATCAGCTAGGGAGTAAATTCAACTGTTCGGTCTGATACGTCATCTAGGGAGTAAATTGGAAAGGTGGGGATGCAGGGTGTCACAGAAATCTCACAGAAAGTATATTTAGCTTTATTTAATGTTCCGCAATTGGACTCTGCCTGGTATTTAATTGAGTTTTTAATAAAATGCAAATTGCTTTTAGGAGTCTTTTTCCTCCTCCATCAATATATGGCTGTTCTGGAATTAGTCCTCTTTAAAAACAAGTATTATAAAATTCAAGTTAAGAAAACTGACAGGAATGAGACCTCTTGTTCTCAGAGTATGAAACCTCTAAAGCACAGTTTGAATACAGCTGTTATTCAGAGGAATTTTTAAAATAGGCTCTAGTAGCAAACGGAAAGCTCTTTCGTATGCCACTAATTTCCATAGGTTGAAATCAAAAATATCGAAAGCCCTAGCTTTCATAGTCCTTTCTGAGAAGATGGAGAAGAATAAAAAAGGAAGGTAATACTGTCCTTCCACTGTCAGTGTCTTTGCTGTGTGAGACTTTTTTTGCTAGTTTCAACATGGCACGTTGCCTCATAAGTAGCTTTTACTACTATTCTTGCTCATGTCACTGTTCAAAAATTCACAAAAATCAAGGTAGGTCCTCCTGCCACCTGAAAAATACAAACAATGGTAGAACTGGAGTATGTGATGAGTGACTGAAAAAGTTCGTTGTTGCTCTCCAGTTCTTACAGCAGTTGAAAAGCTCTTTGAGAAGTAAGAATCACTTCTTTGGGGTTCTTGGCCTAGGGATAGATAGTGAGTTAATGAGATGCAACTTCCTGAACTGGCAAATAATTTTCAGATTTGAAACCTGGATGTTAATTGGTGACGGCTGTTCCTGTAATGTCAGCCATCGCTGAGTACCTGGCATTAGATTCCGTCTGTATATACTTGGTAATGCAAAGGTATCTCTCCTAACGCAACATCAGTAACTTATGCAGAGTACAGAAAGAACAGTCTTCCCAGGACAGGAAAGGCTGTGAGTGGTACTGGAAATTCATATCAAATTTGGTAGTTCTTTTGCATATTCAAACCTTTCAGGTTTCTAATATTGTGTATGTGCCTGCAACAAGGTATCACTACAGGTTGTAGAAGTGACTCCTCTAAAACTGAGTGTTAAATGCATTCTGGTTTCCTCATTGCTATGTATGTATTTGGCCGTTTTTATTATGAATTGGACCAGATGATCTTGGAGGTCTTCTCCAACCTTAATAATTCTACGAATCTTCCTTAAAAAGCACAAAAGCACCTGCTTTTGTATGTACTGTGTTTGTGTAATTACATTTTATAATCTGTGGGGGGAAATAGTCTAGGCATACCCCAATGTGTTTCAAAATTCTCTAGTAAAAGCACTGGTAGGTGCAGTGCCTTGCTGTTGGATGGGGCTGGCTGTTAGTGCTTGCTTTGCTGTGCTGAGCTCCATGCTCATTCCACTACCTAGCTAAAACCTGTTGTGGTTCATCTTTGCTATAATAAGGTCCTGGTTCTGCTTTCAGTACAGAGAAATCCTTAGAACTTGCAGAGTTATCCCTGGCAACTTCTGTTCATTGAAAATGAAATTCTGATTCCCTGGGGGCTGAATGTTAGGATTTGGGGCTGAGGAAGGGTGAAGCAGGTTAATGAATCAGGATTTAGCCTTAAGTCGGGTTTTATTGGGCTATGGTTTTGCTGTTCAAAGCATATCTGCTTCATCAAGATAATATGCTCAGCAATTTTAAATTAAAACTTGCCATTGCTTGTATTATGACTACCTGTTGAGACAAAGGAGGCAATTGTGTAATTTCTTAATAAAAAACATTTTCTTTGTTTGTGCTTTTGTCAGTTCTACACTTGGAGATACTTGAGCTCACAGCAGGTGTATTATTTAAAACTGGTTTTGTAACAACATTAGGCATTGTACAAATATACAGTGCACGATGCCTAGTATTATTTTGTATATTTGTACAATATCAAGGATGGCCTTTGCCTCAAGGATCATGCAATCCAATTTGCCTCATAAAGCATTTCTAACAATCGTTTATATAATACATATTTTTAATCATTGTTCCTTGTTATTCCATATATCTTATCTTTAGCAGTTTTGATTTGTCATGGTGCATGAGTTCGGTTATGTTCAGCTTGCTTACTTTTTGGTTTTTGACTGAAGGGCAATAGGTATGCACTCCACTGTGTGGAAATTGTGCTTGAGAACAAATTATGGTTACTTGATGTAATAATGATTCTTTTTGTCTTTTGTGCATAAATTTCATCAGATGGTAGTTTTATTCAAGTCTGTTGATCTGAAATGTTTTTGAATTCACTATAGTCCTTGTCATTCTACATAAAATTAAGTACAAGTGTAACTGAATTTCACTTAGTTGAGCATTTAGGAAGTTTTACATAATGATGTCTTTTTTTTTTTCTTGTACTGATGTCGTCTTGACCTTTCAAGCCGTTCAGAAGCCTAACTTTGCTCCTTCTGCTAAATTATTATAAGCATTTTGCATCTTTATTGACAAAAATATTGACAGAAATCATCCATTAAAAAAAAAAAACAGTCATATTCCCTGTTCTTTGTTTATCTGTGTCTGATTATCAGTGTTTCTCTGACTCATTCAATAAGGATTAGTTACTGCTTGCTTAGCGTTTTGTCCATGATCCATGTCCATGTCCATGATTTGTTGGTGTAACTTAGTTTATGGGGCAGCTGCTTTTGACTATTATTTCCTGAAGTCCTGTATTCTATAGAAAGACAAAACTGGTTTTCTTGATAGCTTCAGTATACTGCTGTGGTTTTGTAGTCTTTATTAAACTAATACTGCGTAAGCTTACTGTGATCTATAGATATTTGCACTCTGGGTGGATCTACCTCACATCATGGGGAAGGATTTCCTTATTCTCTAAATGTTGGCACCAAATACAAGCAACACTAAAAATATATCCCTGAAATCGATAGGTCTTTGACGGAAGAGTATGTCTCTCCCTCGCCATTTATCTGTACTCTCTAAGGATTAGACTTGTAGGGCTGGCACTGTGATTCCATGATGGAGTCAAACCTTTTATCAATGCTGATCTTCCATTTTTTTACTGTTTGTAGACTTAAGTATTACTGACAGGCAGACTGTAGTGGAATTGGGCTTGAGTGCCTTTGGGGGAACTTCATAGCACAGACAGCATTTTACCTGCCTGCTCAGTGGGGTGGATCTGTGTGCATAAGCTTTGGGTGGAGCTAGTTTTCAATAAAAAAGTGTTTCTGCAGACAGCCCTGTAGTGTAGACAGCTGGATCTATGATGATTGCACTTAAGATAGTCTAGCTATGGGACTTTCTCTTGTATTCTTAATGAAGACCAAGGTTTGAGCCTGGTGCAAATACTTCTTTCTGGTCAGTGCTTACTTTTGTACTATTTGTGGAACCAGTTTAGAACAGTGGAAATTCAGTAATTTTGTCTGTTGTGATCATCTAGGTTTTTATGCTCTGCCATAATTTTACTAGTGTGGACTTTCGTATAAAAATAATTAATAGTTGTTTTCTAAGTATTGATGAGACAACATCTAAAAGTGCTGTTGATGGATATCTAACTGCTGAGGGTGTGGCTTGTCTGTATCCGATGCTTAGTGTAACCATTTATTTTAATATTTTGCAGATAAGAGGAAGCCTCCGCCTTTAACAACATACCTTTGATAACCATGTGGAAATGGGACAGCCCATTAATTCCCCACCTCCAGGGAATCTTGAATCTTACCCCAGTATTTACAGAGATTCCAAGCCATACACCAAGGTAGTAATAAGGAGCACATTTGGCAAGATCTCTGTGCAACTCCTTGTTAAGTAAATAGAGGTTTTGCACATGAAAGTCTATAGGATAGAACATTAACCTGGTAGAAGACAAACTGTCATTTGCATTTTCTGTGGAATCTAGACTTTTCTTGCTTTTGCCAGTAGACACATGAGAACAGACACATGAGAACAGAGACTGGTGAGAGCTAATAACCATTAAACAAAGATTGCAGTGTTTAGCTATGGTTTAAGACATGATGTGAACATACGGAATTTAAGGTACAGGGCAAATGAACAGACAGGAATATGTACTATATGTGGCGATTATTTAACGGGTTGTCTGACACAATGTGGGGTTTATAAGAACAAATGTTTGTAACAAATGTGTTCATGTTGTCACATTAAGTTATTCAATGTTTTCAAAAACTTGTACAATAGAAAGCAAGTCTTTTATTAGGAATCACAAACCACCTTTTTTTTTTTTTTTAAGAATCAACATTCTTAGTTTGAGTTAATTTCTAGGAATGTGTGTAAGCCAATAGCAATAACAATTTTATAAATGTGAAAGCGTTCACCACTAGTACAACCTCTGCCTATTTCTCTGGCATCTTTGTGGTCCTCTTTCTTTATGCCCCTCCCTGTTACATGTTGTACAACAAAGTATTTTGGATTCAATAAAATTTGACTTCAGAAGGTTTTTTCCTCCCCACTCCTCCAACAAGTGAGTTGAGAAGCAGCAAAAAACTGTTCTTGTCTATCTGGATAGGAATTATGTTTCTTGTTTTGTGTGTTTGCTTGTTTATTTAGGAGAAGAAAAATCACATTACACAGTTAACAGACGCAGAAAATGCTGCCTTTATGAAATCAACTTTCAGCTTGCTGTGTTTCGTGTGAGGAAAACCTAGGCATATACGCTTCTCTAGCACTGATGCGTATGTAGCAAAAAAACTTTTACATTGGATCAAACCTTGATGTCCTTATTTAAGTTCTGTACTTCGTTATTTCACTGAGATGCATCTTCCACAGGTTTCAGTGGGACTTTATAGGATTCAGTGATATGTTGTTGTGGGACTCAGTTCCTTTACTCTGTGCATAACCTCCTACTGGCATCTGTGGATCGGAAGTGTTGGAGGCTTTGTCCCTCATGATTATGATAAACCCCATTATACTTACTTCAGGTCTCAAAAGAGTGTGTGCCAAACATCCTACACGGAAACAGTAATAAATGGCACCCTTTGTTCCTTCTTAGCTTCTCTTTTTCCATCTCCATATTGTCTAGGGTAAAAGTGGTGGTGGATTTTGAACTGATTTTTGTGTGTAGCGTTGTATTCTGTTGAACCTGTGTTAAAGTACCTCATTTTATATTATCTATATCAGGCATTCAAAAAAACACATCCACATCCAGTCCTTTCTTCTTGGTATGATGAGGGAGACTTAAAAATCACCAAGAACAATAGACTTTTAAAAAATTATTTGCTTTCTATCTTTTGGAATTTTGCCTTTTTTTTTTTTTTGGTGTTTCTTTGTTATATACTGCTGAGAAAATTTGGTTTTATTTATTTTACCAAAGCCCAAGATCATCACGTAGTTGCTACTTCAGAAGATGGGATTTTAAGGCAGACAAGTGTCTAGCAGTAAGTGTGTTTACCATGGGAATGTAATCATGAAGTAGATAAGGAGGCATATGTATCATAGAATCATAGAATATCCCGAGTTGGAAGGGACCCATAAGGATCATCAAGTCCAAATCCTGGCACCACACAGGTCTACACAAAATTTTAGACCATGTGACTAAGTGCACAGTCCAAACACTTCTTAAATTCAGACAGGCTTGGTGCAGTGACTACTTCCCTGGGGAGCCTGTTCCAGCACGCGACCACCCTCTCGGTGAAGAACCTCTTCCTGATGTCCAGCCTAAACCTCCCCTGCCTCAGCTTGACACCATTGCCTCGGGTCCTATCACTGGTGATTAAGGAGAATAGGTCACCTGCCTCTCTACTCCCCCTCGTGAGGAAGCTGTAGACTGCGATGAGGTCCCCCCTCAGCCCCCTCTTCTCCAGGCTGAACAGGCCCAGTGACCTCAGCTGCTCCTCGTACGTCTTCCCCTCTAGGCGCTTCACCATCTTCGTCGCCCTCCTCTGGACACCCTCCAACAGTTTAATGTCCTTCTTGTACTGTGGTGCCCAGAACTGCACACAGTGCTTGAGGTGAGGCCGCACCAGCGTAGAGTAGAGCGGGACAATCACTTCCCTCGACTGACTAGCAATGCCATGCTTGATAAGTAACATTCAATTTTATCACTTCTAAACAGATTGTACAATATACTAGTAAACACTTCTTATCTGATTATACTTGAGAGGGGAGAAAAAATCCTGTGCAAGCGACAATGACTCTTGGCTAAGTTTCTAAAATGTGGCATCAGGTAGTCCTCTCTGTATAAATGGGAGATGCATGGATACATTGCTGAGACGTGCTTGATTCAAATACCTACTTTCAGTAGGATTTGGTGTTGTTGCCATAGTCTAACAACACAGTGCTGCCAGGTTCTCTGAAATTCTACTGAAGTGCCCTAAATGGGATGTGAACTTGATACTTGATTCCTTGATACTTCCGAGAAATACCAGTGACACAATCCTTTTTTTGTTACATCGAGCATTTCAGGCTTCAGCATGTTGATGTTGGGAACACAGGGTAAGAAGGACTTTCTGGGCCACTGGTGCAGCTGCATCCAACTGAGGCAAATAACATTTGATTAAGATCTTTGTAAAAGCAAAGCTTTGCGTTTATCCTTCCCTGCTCTGCGAGCATTGGAAGGATGCTTGCAGATGTGACAGCTCTGACCTTTAGGAAGAACTTCTAGATAGAATTTCTTCACAATAAATCTATGTGCGCTTATTCTTTCTCCACTACTAACTGTAGAGCAAATAATTCTTTTTCTTTACAGGCTTTACTCCAAGTCGTTACAAAAGACAAACAAGACAGAAAAACAAACAAACAAAACTTTTTTTTACCACTTCTCTTGCATTCCCCGTTGTGACCAGAAGATGGCATTTGTATACCACGAAGAAGGGGTGAAGGAGTCTAAAACAAATTTCACTTAAATTTTGTTTTGTTTCATGCAGTTAGCATGAATCTTTATATATATATATATATATATATATACATATTTACAGATTTTGATACTGTTAGAGTGGACTTATCTCTGACCTTGTATATGAGTTGCTGTTGACATTTATCCAAGTATAAATGTTTACATGCAGACCTGAATGAAGGATCAAGGCCTAAAGGGTATATCTGTGTGTGTGGTCATAACTCTGGGAACTACCTGAATGGTGAATATGTTGACAAGTATTGTTGCTCACTCTTTTCAGTAAATATCTTAGGGAAACGATAACTCACAGGATAAAAGAACACTTTAATCTTGTAGCGCATGAGGAGCGCAGATTCAAGAACAAAGTCCAGGAACTTGTTGCTCCACATGGAAACTTCTTATTTCTTTATTCAGTAATAAGGATCTGATTTGCCCCTGAATTCAGAAAGCGATCATCAAACAAAAAATTTGCTTTTTTGCTGTTGTTTAAAGAGAGTTTAAAACAGTCCAAAAATGGTTTCTAGCACTTTCTTCTCTTCTAGCTGAGTTTTTGTGCAGCATGTTAATGCCCGGTATAAGGAATGATTTTCCCCTTTAACATTTTTTGTATTTATGCTTGCTCATCCTCCCCAAATTAAGGCATTTATATCATTAGCAGATACTGAGTTGCCCTGTTTTCCATTATAACTGATTTCTCACACCTGTTTGTGATGAGCCATTCCAGTATGAACCTATTTATCCCTGCGTAACTTCATCAAACATCATGGGTATTACTCTAAACTACACTGGTTAAAACAATGCAGCTCTTCTATGTAGCCAAGTTTGAAGGGTTGGAGCACTGAATTTGCATGTAGGAGAAGGGCCAGAGCAGGGGGAAGATATAAAGTGGCTGTAACCTATCTAGGCAGCTTCCCAAGGCTGACAGTGTATTTTTGTGAGGATCACGGGGCCCATCTAAATCAGCACAGGAGTCAGAGTGGTTCATCTGGCCTGCTCTGCTTGGTGTGGTAGATTCCCTGGTCTGGTGCCTATGGCAGTCTTACAGGGTAGTGATATGGGGAGGCTGGGTCACAGCTCTTTGAATAAACCTTTTATCAGTGTCTTCCAGGGGCTCACTGATGTTTTCAATTCACACCAATAGCCATACTTACAGGCCCTTCATGACATTCTGTCTGTTTCACCTGCCATTACCCACAGCCTTCTTCCCCCTACCATTTTTTTTGCTGATTTATTTTTAGAATTTACTTCCAGGCCCTTTGCTTTGTTCTGTGTAAAAGCAGTAAGCATAGTAACAGAGAATGCCAACTTGTCTTCAAGCTTCCCCAGCCCATGCATCCAGGTTAGGTCAGAAAAATACTCGCTAACAACTTGAAAACATTTAATGTATATAATGTAATGTAAGAAGATTCATAACACGGGTTCTCCTGAGCTGTCTACCTATATTTTACATATGTACTGCACCATGGCCACTAACAGCGAGTTTATTCCCGATGTTACATGCAAAAGATAATTGCAGAAGATGGTTTATCCCCTGGCACTGATGGTAGTTTTGCGATTCAAGACCGAATTAAGCAGTGTGGAACCCCAGCATGAGCTTCAAAGAGCCACATCCAAGCACTAAGCACATGAGCCATTGGAAAGGGGTCTTGGGCCTTAGGAAGTATGAAGACTGCAATCAACAGACAGGAAAGCAGTTGGAAAATGTCTGCTGTCGTCTGTATGCCAATGTCAAATATTTGACCACTGGCAGGAGATGAAAGATCATGAGCTGAGCAAAGGAGGAAGGGCTGTGAGAAGCACTGTGGGTGGGCTGGCTTGCTGATGGTCCCAAGCAGGGTCTTAGTTGGAATGAGGCACAATTGTTTTCCAGACTTCATGCTTTCATTTATTTTTTTGTGGAAATCAGGTCTCAGTACTTTGACTGGATGTGTGTAGGTGCTAGGTAGTGAGTTGTAAGCCTTCTTTTGCTGTTTTGCTCCATTAGGTCAAAGGCTTCAAACAGTACTTGGTAGTGTGAGTGTACCTGTTACTAAATGCATGTGCTATGCACTGCCTTCTGTAACCATGAACTGTTCAGCTCAACTGTTACTTCATTTGCAAAACTCACTGCTTTTTGGCAAAACAGAAATACAGTCATTTCAAATATACATAATTATCAAAACAGACCTTGCCAAAATAAATGTTACTCTGCACGTGTGACTCTTTCCCCTACTTAAAAGGAGAACACACAAGTTATATGATGGGTATGTGGTCTGCCTTGCTACTCTGAAAAAATCAAGTCCTACAAAGAAATGGCTGATATAGCAGTCTGCATTGTATGTAACGGAGATGGGGAGGTAGGATACTGTGGCAGTTCTGGCATCTTTTTTGTAGCTATGCTGCAGAGTCCTTGTGCTACTGCTCAGCCCCTTGGCCCTTGCACCCTTCTGTAAGATGTAATTGATGGTTCCTCTAGGGTGAATTCATTACTCACTTGGACAGTCTCAGAGGGGTTGGCATTTATGAAGAGATGTAAAGGTCTATACGTGTTCCACTGCGAAACAAGGAAATAGGAAACTGCAGTACATACTGCTGTGTGTTTGACTCTCCTTAATATGTTAGGAGATGTATTTACATTTCACTGGGTAGAGTCTAAAAACAGCTGCTGAACCCATTAACTGAAATTAAGTCTATCAAAATAACAATCCACCGGTGAGGTGATTTTTTCAGCTAATTGCATAGCCTCCCACAAAACATATGTAGGCTGTTTTAACTTAAACACACAAATCCCATTGTGAGCATGTGAAGTTATCATACAGGGTGCTAATCAGTCGGGTCTGCAGATGGGAGCCCTTTATTTTTCTGCAGAAAAGCTGTATTGTTTGTGTCAGTATAACTTCCTGACAGTGTGCGTATAGCACAACTAGTGTTCTGCCACCATGGCTGGGATGGAAACACAGCTGATGTACTTTGCTGAGACAACCAGAAGGTTCTAGTTAGAGAGGTGTTTGGTTGGTTGCTGAAGCTCCTAGATTAGTTCAAGACTACTCTTGAAATCCTTCTGTGAATGTAAAGCAATCTTTGGTTACTTTGTGGAGATACGTAGAGGTAGCCATCCCAGGCCTGAGTGGTGGCATATTAAATTTTCAGGCAGTATATCCTTCAGCTGCACTTGTTATTTACAGAGATGGCGAATTCTACTTTTGAAGGAAGGCTCAAAGCTCTCTTTAAAAAGAAGTAAATGCAAAAGTGTTTCCTGAAGCTACAAAAGTATTTAGAAGACTGCATCCCACAAAAGTCCACAGGAACCAGATGGCCATGAGACACACTGTTTCTTGTGGGAAGCAAGACAGACATCTGGGAGAAGGACCCTTGTCAGATGTCCCAGTGCCGCCCACCTGGGTAGGTTCAAATATTTTTTAAGGTAGGATTTTGTCCTCCAAGCCATTCAGACTCTTCTGAGAATGACCTACCGATACGTGAGTAGCATCCCGGCACCATCAGATAGGTCCTGATGAGAAGTGGTGTCTGCTAGCTGCTGACCAGTGTGGGCCCTGGGTAGTCTAGTGATATTCCTGGGTGGTTGATGTGTACGGAACTGGCCTGGTTTATTCAATAATTGTGATCTGGGAAATGAAGCTTGTTCCTCCTTGAGCCATCCATCTCTCCTGCAGTTTCTATTTGTAGGGATATGCATCTACCATGCAAGCAGTGGGGCTGACTGTAAAGCAGAGAAGCAGGCCCCTCTCAGCTTTAATGCAGTTAGCATAGGTAGCAAGAACAGAGAAGACAAGACTCCAGGGTGACCTGTGGAAAACTGCTGGAGGGTCAACATTTCTGAGCCCCAAGCCTTCCTGCATCTCAGGGAAATTAAGACATTTGGGTTTTTCAGAATTTTTGTTTTGAATTTCCTGTTAAAAAGAGCAGTATTACTCTATTTTGTCCTGTTACTCTGCAGACTCATTATATATTTGCAATATTTTGCCTTGTGAGAGCTTGCTGTAACTATAGTCTGGCAATAGTTTGGTTTCTCTGCTCTGCTGTTGCTAGGCGATGAAACACTAATAGCAATTTGCATGACCCTTTCTTTGGATGATATCAACACGCAGAAATTAATGCCACCCAAAGCTGGTGATGTGACCATCCACAACCAGCCTCCTCCTCCTTGCCTGGGTCTTGCCTCTGATCCTGCTTGAAATGAGTTATGGTGTGTAATTTGGTAGGGAGCGTGTAAAAATTGAGTACTGACACGAACAGGACATACTGGCTGCCCTGTAGGCCCACGGCACGCCATTCCCGGCATTGCCTCAGGCCTTCAAAGCATTTAGCCTGTATGTTCGAGCGAGCACTGGCTTGTAGCTCCTTTGTTTTCAGGTGGCCACTCCTGACATCCTTGTACTTATAGATGTGTCCTTTGTACTCTATAGTGCAACTAAGGAGTTTCTATAAGGAGATTCGCAGTACGTTATCTGAAGTGAGTTATTTACACAAGATCACTGTAATACTTCCTGTTGACCTACCATGTAAGTGGGTATATAAATAGAAGTGTAATATGTAAAATGTTATCCTAAAGTTAAACCAGAATAGATTGATAACTTCTGTCTTTTAATTTTAGTATATTTGCAAAGACTCTTCTGATAACATAACTATAACTACACTGCTTTCGTCAGTGTGATCCTTGTCCTGCACGCATGTATAAATGTGCATCATTCTCCTAATGATTATATGGCTGGGGCTTTTTGTGTGGTGAGACATGTACGTTGCAAACGTTTTCTGATATATTAGTTACTTTATTCTGTTTTCCTGTGATTAATCTTTATCTACAAATATGAGGTATGTTGTAAAAATATAACTTTGTAGTGGATTCCAGGAAAAATATCTTGCCACGAGCTTACAGATCTGGAAACATGTTAATGTTGAATACATGTGGCTCTAAATAAGATTTTTATTTAGATATTTTACTTGAATGTAGTGATTGAGGCATACTTCAGAAGTAATTATTTCTGACATTTGGAAAGATTCTTAAAACCATTCTGTATTTTTGCTATTAATGCTATTTGGAAACCAACCAACTGGAAATGAGATACATTTTGCATGTATGGTGAAGAAGCGTGCGTTAAGCTTTGAATGAGCATGACATTTGCTAGCATTTTATTTAGAATACCAAGAATCTGAAGCTCATGTCATTATGCTTTTTGTATGCATTTTTGTTTATTTTGAGTATTTTTTGTGAAATCAGGCTTTGCTCTAGTCAGAGGATAACTTGTTTATATCCCTCCTTGTTGCTTAACTGATTGGCTATTGAGAGCCCAAACCTTTAACTCCCTCAAGTACTGATCCTTATATATATGTACATATAAATATATATATGTGTGTATATATATATATATATCATCCTGTCCTATCAGTAGGGTAGCTTCTAGAAATAAACTTTTATAACAATGGACTCATTTTAAATATTATGCTTTTAACATATTTGTGCACATCTTTGATCCACATAAAACTGCTTACTCTGTTTCAAGAAGAAGACCTATTTCTTTTCAGCTGTCTTATTTTTTTATCCTATATTACTGTATTTTAGCAGTCAGGCTCTCCACATAAGGAGCATGTATTTTATACCATAACTGTAAGCGATTCAGAATGCTGCAGTGCACTTAATAACTAGGTATTTCATTATAATCCTCCCGGTACATAATCTTCACTGTCTGTCAGTCGATTGGGTTTTCATGCTCACTTGACTGTCTGACACAGTAAAACTGCTTCTATGAGGGACTTGCAGGATTATTGGCATCAGAAACAAGCTTAGAGCACTCTGGGTGCTCAACACTCAGTTTTCCTGCTCCATCTCAGGTCTCTTTAGGGGCCAGAAGGCAGCTCAAGGTACCCTGGTCCTGCAATCGAACATTCCTGCAAAATCAAGCTTGTTACTGATGGCTCTTACTACAGCAGTAATTTTAAGCTGTGATACTCCTGGTTCTGAAGGGTTGGGAGTTTCGCACGATATAATGCAGGTGTGGGAAAGGGCTGCCTCGAAAAAGTAGGATGTGCTTTATATTATACGTAGCCATACGTAGTTGTCTTTCTGTAAATTATTTATCCCGTTGCTGTGCATGCAGCTAACACTTTGCCATGCCCAGATGGTTTGAAACCACTGCGTCTAAGGATATGTGGGATTTCAATTCCTTGACCGAAAGGGGGAGCAGATGTTCCAGATGATTTGCCAAGCTCCCTGTCTAAAATGCACGTGAGGGAAAGAAGAGGGGCACAAGGTCTTCAAAGGTTAGAGCTCATTTGCCATAAATGAGGTGGATATCCCTGACTGAAAGGAAGATGAAGCAATTTAGCCATTATCCCTTTTCTAAACTTTTGTGCCAAATTCCATGCATGCTCAGGAGCTCAGCACCGTTGCAATGAAGAAACCAAGAATTTCTGGCTTTTGACTGTGTACCTAATCAGTAGGTATATAAATATGCCCCTGGATTCTTTGCATAAACACAGATTTATCCATTTTGTCCTTTCCATGTCTTACAGCTGCTTCTCATCTTCATTGTAAATCTGCTTCTCTCTCCCTTTGAATTTCATACTGACAATCTTGTGACTAGACCTTCAATCATTTTCCATGGTAAGTGAAGCTGGGTTTGTCAGGAGATAAAATATTTTATTAGGTGAATGCATATAGCTGGAAGAAACTCCAGGCAAGCTAGTGAAAGCTGATCAAACTGTATCAGTGGATTGAATGAAAGATAGTGTCTCTGCCTATAAAGAGTGCTTTGCTTCACCTTTTCACTGTCAGTCTTCCAACAACATAACTTCTAATTCCAATGGCAAATCTTCCTCCTGCTTCTTCCCAGAGAATCTTGTTCATTACAAAAGAATAATTCCAAATTGTGGTTCGTAACGCCAGATGGGCTACTGTGATGCTCTAGCCCTCCTTTGTGTTTGAGACACAGCATCAGGCTTCTTCCTGCTTGAAATAGAAAGTTTTTTTTTAAAAAAAAAAAAAAAGAAAGAAAAAAAAACATCTGATTTTGATTTAAAAAATTCCAAAGAAGGAGAATTTGCCATAGCACCTCACTGGGTTGCTGCGATGGTTAATTACCCTTACTGTTAAAAATGTGTGCCTTGTTTTATAGCTTGAATTTGTCTAGATTCAGCTCTTAACCGCTGGATCTCATTATAGCTTTGTGAGTGTGCACTCATACTTCTGAGCAATAGAGACTACAAACAGTCATCATCTCCTTCTGCTAGGCTAGAAGGACTGAGTTCTTCCACTGTGAAGCGTATTATTTAGGTCTTTAATCATTCTTTTCAGAATTTTCTTCGGTCTGCCCACTTCTTGAGTTGCGGAGAACAGAACCAGATGTGGTTTTCCAGATGGGGTTACATGAGTGCAGGATATTCTGATAATTTAACAACTTCTTTCTTTCCTCCTCCTTCTTTTTCCTTTGTGTATGCATTTATGGGCCACACTTTATATAGACTAAGATGTTATTTTTGATAGGCAGAAATATCCACCCAGGGCCTGAGTCACATTCTCTCTTTTGGTCATTCAAGTTAAGAGCAAACAGGGAGTGGCAGGGTCTGAATGATACCAAAGCCAAATCTTTCATGTGCAATTCCTCTTCCGTGCCAAATCTTTCATGATACATAGTGTTCATCAGCCAGGTGGATAACCGAGTGCTGATTCAAGAGAGAAAGTGTTTGCTATAGAAACAGGTGCAGAAATGAATAATCTACTGAGTTTTGTAATAGTCAACCTGATATCCTGGCATATTCAAACACATCTTTGAGTGGTGCTGCAGTCACATAAATGCACAAACCCATAGCTATTTTTTTTTCCCTTCTCAATATCTCTAGAAAGTCTACCTGTAAAAATGTGAGGGCTTTATTGGCTTCAATTTTTCCATTGAATTACTTGCAAGGACATGCTTACTGGAAATTCTCTGCAAAGAAAAAAAAAAGTGAATAACTTTTTATAGTCAAAATGGATTTGATCATCCCACACATATTTAGGACCTAATTTGTAAAACTTCCTGATAAGGACTAGTATGATTTTGTTAAACAGGAGTGTTCATATGAATATGGACTACCAATGTAAACAAATGGTTGAAGGAGCACATATGTTCAGAGCTAGACTAAATGTCCTACACAACACTGACATAAAAAGCCACAAACCAAGAGGGGAGAATGTAAAGAGCTAGCACTTACGTTCAGGACAGTTTCATGACTTTTGGAGGCCTGAGTAATGGTTTTTAGATGCCCAGCTTAGTGCAGGCTCTGCAAGTGAGATGGCCGAGGAGGTGAGCTGACAGTGCTGGGAGGCTGCTTAGAGTCTGTAGGTTCAGGATCTTTGTGCAGAAACAATGAAGTAGGCTGTTGCTAGCACTTCTGGACCGCAAATCATGTAAGGGAGAAGCAACAAGCTGAAAATAAACAGAGCAAACATCCCTTTTGAGTGTGCAGAAGGCACAGTGGAGATTCAGCTGTGGGCTGAAATGCAAGTGGGATGCAAGCGAGCCTTGGAAGGAGGGCTTTGTACAGAGTCCCCAGGCTTTCCTAAGGAAGAGCAAAAGAACAAGGCTAACAAAGAATATATATGTAGTGCAGGAAAACTTTGGATCATTTAGAAAAGAATTGCACCAGAATATCATGCATGAACTACGCTATCAAGAGCACCGTCCCGCATTAAATAAACACTGTCTGCGTGCTATGTTTGTTTCCAATCATTGCTTCCTGCACTGATTCTGTGGCTGTGGATTTGCAACGACCCCTTTGGACCAGTGAAGCTGTGTGGCTGGGACTGGGGCTGCCCGAGGAATTTCCTCCTCTCCTCTTCCGAGCGCTATCTTGACAGCTGAGAGCAGCCAGAGCACTCTCGCCGGCACACCCTGAATCTGCACATCTGGAGAGTGTAAGCTCTGCTTTCCTTGTGAAACATGCTCAGCTCAGGAATTTACTTCTCCCAGCGGCCTAGCAGAGCCAAAGTCCACTGACTTTCAGGGCACGATGTAAGGCCCATCTGTTTGCTCAGATCTGTGCCGGAGGGTCTGGCAGCGAGGCTTATGGTTAACGTGTCCCGTGGGAGTCTGTGCGAGAAGAACAGTGGCCAGCGCGCTACGTGTCTGTTTTTTAAACAATCTGCATGCGTGCAGACTATCTGGAAGCTAACAACTGCAGGGAAATTAAACAAAATAATTTAACCTTACAGGCATTTTACAGTGAACAGATTCACTGAAAGGACCCCCTTTTGCTGCCTGTGCCACTAGGGTTCTCCATGCGTGACCAAGAGCGTGATCTCTCCTCGGCTCTTCTTCCTTGGTCCTGCAAAGGAATCACCTCACAGACACTTCCGTAACGACAGACTGGCACACATTATATGCTCAGGATTGAACCAACCCTGAATCATCGAACAGAAGAAGCTGTGTGACACAAAGCCCTTATTAAAACTTAAAGAATTTCAAGGTAACAAAGAAAGAAATGTATTTCTTCTCTTTTTTTGTGTTCACTCTGGTTGGTCCTTCTTTTAAGCACTGCAAGCCTGGCATCCAGCTGGGTTACCTGTTGACTGAAATACCTGTAGACTAAATGGAGGGTGGTGAACAGGTACTGATTAACTCCTTCAGGCTTTTGTCATAGATATAAAACCAGGGGGAATCAGAAGGTGTCAAAACGTGTTAGAAAGTACTTTAGGCCACAAGTACCGTAGTTCCAACGTAAAAGCTCTTGTAGAGCCCCTGATGCTGTATAACCGTGTTTCCACTTGAAATCAGACGTGTTCCTCCAAGTTCACCTCCATTCACCTCTGCTCATTGTGGCCTTTTGCTTCCTGTGCAGCATCATCAGGTCCATCCTTACGCTGTTTCTGCTTCCACAGCTTGTCCTCTACACCTGCTGCAGCCTTCTACTGCTTGCAGAACTCTAGAGCAAGGACCAAAAGCCAGGTCTTCTCCTTCTTTCCTGCATGAGCTGTCCTACCAAAACACAAATCTCATAAATAAACTAATTTTGCAAGTTAAAGATAGACACACATAGATTATTATGCTAATTGGGAATTGTTAGAAATTTCAGATACCAAGTCCCATTTAGGTAAAATCACTCAAACAGGATTCACTATTTATTTTTTCTTTATTTATTACTAAGCTAATATCACTTTGGAAATGTTTCAGGACTGTGCCAAGTCTTGGAGGTATGTCAAAGTATTCATCTCTTAAAAAAATGCACACTTCATATCTGGAACTCCCAGCTCTGAATTTTTGGTGTGGTTTCAAGTTAGAAAAGTGGCATACAGAGCAACATGACTGGAGCAAGTTAACCATGACATACAGGTGAGATTTGCAGTAATCATGCAGGAAGTCTATCTGCATATAATGGAAGGCACTTGGAAAATTAGTATTTTCAGTTTCAGAGCACCAAGATAAATTTTTGTAGCTGAATACAAGACTGCATTCATGTCAAGGTTTTTAATCTGATTAAATATGTAAGGTTTCCCAAATTCTAATTAACACTAACTATACTCACAAGATTTGTATTTATATCAGTTTTATGATGGGATTTGTATGACCAGCAGTTAGAAGGGTGACTGGATGAACTTTTTTTTTTTCCTTGACACACTATGCCATCAGGGAGGTGTGTCACTCCTTTTGTATGTCAGAGATGAAGTCTTGTGTAGTTCACAGGCTGCATAACTAGTAGATCCTTAGCCTATAGGAACCTGCATCTATTAGGAACAGAGGAAGCTGGGCCACAGCTGAGAAGTGCAGAGTTGCTCTACATGAAATCCTGGCTTTAACACGGCACTCCGTACCTCCCTTGAAGGAAGGAGCACAGCAAAGTTGCCCCCTGCACGCACCTGGCTACATACAGGAATAGGCAGCTTGCTGCCCCTGTCCGTGGAGAAGTCAGGGGCAAAGCCTGCAGCAGGACTAAAGCAGGACGGGCGGAGGCAGACACCGGTTGGACCTGAGCGCCTCAGAGCCTGTCCCTGAGCCCTCAAGCCCTCCCAGAGCCCATATGTACAGAGTACATATCCATAATAGTTTTGTGATAGTGTAACGTGTACTTTCACCACTGCAAAACTGTGCTTTCCAACAATCCATTCAGTCATAAGAAATTCTTTCAGGCTTAAACAAAACATGGAAATCTTAGTTCAGGAGTGAGTCACTGGTTTGTTCACATTTTAGCACTGATGTAAACAAGGTGCTTGGAACTTGTCTTGCAAGAAAGCATTTAAATAGCTGACTTGCTTCAACCCCAAAATCAGTGATTACTGTAGTTGCGAGCACACAGCAGCCACGGGCTGATGGTGCTCAGCCTGCAGCAACAATGGGAAAATTGCCAGTCCTAAATCACGCTCTGCAGTACTGGCACATTTTCTGATTTATTGCCAAGGAAAAGGAGAAGAGGGAGATGCAACCTCATGGCTTGCGGGCATCTTGATTCTGAATTTTCTTCATGGCAGGTTACTTACTTGAATGTTGTCTAGCATTGCATTTACCATTTATAGGATCATTTGGACTAGTGTCAGTCCCTACTCAAATCTAAAGCTTTATTTCGACTACAAGCTCATTTAAATTTCTCTCGGAGCACATTAACAGTGTACCAACGTGACACCAGGGATTGACCTGGCAGTCCATTGTGGAGGTTTTGACAGCATTTGTAATACCTTGTGCCTTCTTCTGCAAGCCCTCCTTGGCTGCAAGGCCATTGCATTGCAGGACCCTTAAGCTGAATTTGGCTGTACTTATTTTTAAATTTCACATACGTGTGTGTGGTGGTCTAGGTTGTTGTATTGACAGTCCAGTATTTGAGTAACATACTTTTTCTCTACTGTTATTGAAAAAATTACCCCGGGGAACTTCAGGAGAAATGCAGTATGAAAAGACACACTAATTCCAGAGATTTACAAAAGTCTGATTTCCTTTTCCTTTACATGTCCTCCATCACTGATATCCAAAGGCTTTTTAAAATATAAGGACTTCCAATAGGCATAATTATGCAATGCTCTTGCGTTCCCTCACACGTAAATGGAGCTTAAATTTGAGGTGCTAGCTTTTGACACCATGTGCTGCAAGAAGGGCTTCACAGCTATTTAAGTTCAAAAATGGAACTTCTTAATTAGTGGAATGTGAAAAAGAATAACAACATCAACACAGCTACCCCCTGCTGCCTACTTTGATATTAAATTCAATTTCTCTTATGATACCTCCCAGTCATCACACACTCTTGACTCTTATATCAGCTGCACAGAGCTACATTAAAGAGGCTGCAGGGCAGAGAGCAAGCTGAAGATTTCAGTGGGAGCACAGGGAAAGCTAGATCAGAGCTCAGAGAGACAGCAGCAGATAAACCCATTGCCAACACGTTTCTGTAAAAGTCAGCAAATAGTTTCAATGCTTACTGACTTAAGCACTTTTGCACCTATATTCGTCCCGAATATTTTTGAGGACAAACGTTTGTTCGATATTTTTCAAACACAAGCTTTAAGCTTACGAAAGCTTAACTGTGAAAGTCCCCTTCCTGCTGCTGCTGAAAGGTGAAGTAATCTTTCTCTACGATTACAAGACCACAAGGATTTAGGAATATGACTGTGAACATCAGCCAGACAGTGTCTGCAGCATTCACCCATAGGAAGAGAAGTCATAACGTTATTAGTCGATCCTGGCCATCACTGCTGCGCTGGAAGAGCCGTGTCCTTCACTGCCGTCTGCACTGCCACATGCAGGGGCACGGGCACCCTTGCTGTACCGGGTGCATCATCTGCTACTGCAGACTTTTACTGTGCCAGTAAACGTAGAAGGTCCTCAGCAGCCTGAACTTGGACCGGGATTTGAGCACTGCAAAAAACATGCCCCATAAATCCGTCAAGAAGAAATGGAAATACATTCCCTCTTCAAAAACTATAATAAAAACAATCTTCTGAATAAATATCCCTGTAATATCTGAAACCCAAATATGAGAAACGTGGACACCTGTCCAAAAAAGCACCCTAAAAACCAAGCTGCTATTTTAAAGCAGAAAGAAATGCTGAAGAGAGAATAAGCAATAGCAGCAGAACTTTTTTTAACCTGAGGTATCGGTACTAAGCCAGTGTTCCTCCTGCAATCCGGCTGAAGTCAGCAGTTAACCATTGCCTTCCAAAGGCCTGGTGATGGTAGATGGAGCTTTCCATTTTTAATTTGATCTGAAGAGAATTTACGCATTGCTCCTGTGCAGCACGTTTACAAGTTTACCCGCTTCTTAATTTACCATTGTGCTGTTGAAAAGAGACGCAGTTTCTTCCTTCCTTTGCTCAAGGTCCTCAGACCGCTCCAGAAAGCAATTAATATGGATTGCACACGCAGGTGAGGCGTAAGGAGAATTCAAGCATCCCCGGCGACGGTCCTGTGCTCCAGCAAGGAGCATTTGGCAAGCTGCCACCGGCAGCTGCACCAGAGGAGGCACCAGCAAGGTGAGACGAGCCTCTCTGCTGATGGGCTCTCAGGGTCATGAACATTTCTTTTGCAGGACCACGTTCTGCTGCTGGACCAGCACTTTCCAGCTCTGTCCCCAGCCGCATCCTCCCCTGGTGTGGCAGCAGAGCCTGGGAACACAGCCATAGAGCTTGACCCCACAAAGGACACAGCCCTTGGCACTGGGGATGGGGCTCGGGGGCCTCAGCCTTCCTCAGGACTGCAAAACTCCCTGTCTGCCCACCGACAATGCATTTTACTATGGTATTTTAGAATGGTGCAGACGGCCAAGGACAATACTGTCAGGGTAACTCTGAATTTCTTTGCTTTCACAGATTTAAATCAAGCTTTAAATTATTTTTAGTAGCTTGTTATTACAGCTTTTGCAACCTGAAGACAGACTACTGCCTTTAATTCATTAGTAATTTCAACAGTTAATCAGAAAATGTCATTACCTAGGAGGACTGTGGCTCAAAATAAAGCACACTGGAGTTAAATTTAAATTAAAGCGTGGACAGAAATGAATGCAGCCTTTGATCCCCCTTCCATCCAGACTGCACCCTGATGGGCACAGCTGGACAGGATAGAAATCGTGAGAAGGGAGCAGTCTCGCCTGTTTAAAAGGGCACTGTCAACTCATTACGTCCTCAAGTTGAGCAAATTAAAAAAAAAAAAAAATTCACGGGGTTCTTTTGGAGCTCCACTAACGTTTTCTGCACTGGCCACTACTTGCCTGTTTAATTTTTAAAAGAGGCTGATTTTCAGGTGTTTGACTGAAAAAAAAAAAAACAGCCTACTGTTCACAACTGTTTAACCTTCACGGTGGCCCAAAACCACCTTTCTGTTAGCTGAGTGAGAGCTGTGAGCCTAAACAAGGGCATGTACCTCTGCCTGCCTGTCTGTCTGTCTGTCTTTCAGCATAATCCTTTGGGCAAGCTCAGGGCCCACTCGGCAGGTGCCAGAGCCC
Organism: Cygnus atratus; assembly: GCF_013377495.2. Classification (NCBI taxonomy): domain Eukaryota; kingdom Metazoa; phylum Chordata; class Aves; order Anseriformes; family Anatidae; genus Cygnus; species Cygnus atratus. Next base: position 110,607,152 of record NC_066362.1, read on the forward strand.
CACGGTGGCAGGGTGGCACCAGCAGGGATGCAGGCGCTGAAGGCGATGCCTTGGGGCACGTGGTGTCCCTGCCCGCCTTCCCTAACCCACGAGGACTCAGTGGCAGTACTGTGCCCTCCTTCCGTGCATACCGAGGATGGTATGCGAGGAAGGATTTTTCCCCTTCCATTCTGCAGTACAACTTTTCCCCCCCATACATCCGTGTTGTTAAAAAGCTCATGCACACCACATCCTGATCTGCGGAAGGATGGGGTCACCTTCCCTGCGAAGAGCGGGGCGCCCCGGGCACCTCCCCGCTTCCAGCTTTGATTTAGGCAGCGTCAACAAAGCTATTTCCTGGACCGCTCACAATTGGCGGGAGACAGATTTACCAGCCCCAGCTGATTCAGCGGGGTTGGGACAGTCCAATAATGGCGCGAAATTCGGCTGAGGGTAAAACTAGGGACGTCGTGGCATCCAAGGGGACCCCAGCTGCTGGGAGCATCGAGCTGGCACGGCAGCCGGCAGCCCAGAAGTGGAACCATGGTGCGTGTAGCCACAGGGAATCGATTCTGGAGGCTTTGATAGAAGTTTAAGGGAGCTAAAGTGGGGTAGGGGAAGGTAGCCAGCTGTGCTCCAGAAGGGTGTAGAGTGAGTCTGCCTCCCTGGTTCTCTTTCCCTACACTTTGCCTTGCCTAAAGGCAGCCCTGGCTGTGTTTTTGTCCTGAATACCGGTGGCTTGGAAGCCTGGACTTACACGGGAGAGGCTCCCAGTTGTCATTCGCTACAGTCGGGAGGGTAAAACTACGATGTTTCTCAGCTCTGGCTTGAATTAGGAAGTTTTACCAGCGTAGCCTTGTCAACGAAAGCCGGTGTGAGAGGAGCACACGGCTAATCAACACCTGTGCCAGCCGAAATCCTATTAGCGCTGCGGTTGGGCTCCGGAGGAGGAAGGGAGCAGAGGGCTTCGGCTCAAGCAGCGTTCAGCGTGGAGCGGAGGCAGAGCGAAGGCTAGCAGACGGCAGCACGGCGTAAAACCGCTCTGACATTTTTTAACGAGTGAAAGGAGAGCCTAAAAAAAAAGAAAAAGGAAAGAAAAAAAAAAGAGGTGGCACGGGAGAGCAAGCCCCCTAGCGGGAAAGCAGCCCTGCGAGCCGCCGGCGGGGTTTTCGCTGCGGCCAGGTACAACAGCATCCTCGGGGGGATGCTGCAGGCAGGGCTCCCAGCTTGCCGTCCGACACCCCGCTGCAGGCAGGTCAAAGTCTTTGGGGGTGTGAGGGTGGAGGGTGCGAGCATCCCAAAGGTGGCAGTGGAAGCGGACCCCACTCCCCGGCCTTCCCTTTCCCTGTCCGGACGGGGAAGGCGGGCAGCGAGCCCCCAGCCCCCGGGGCAGGGCTGTGCGACCCTCCCGCGGGCCGTGCAAGCGCTCCCTCTTCTCGGGGACGAAATTACCGCCAGCCCAAAGCGGCGGCGGCAGGAGGAGGAAGAGAAGGAGGAGGAGGAGGCGGAGGCAGAGGGAGGCGCCGTCCCCAGGCAGAGGGGCGGCAGCAAGGGGCCCCCCCTCGCCCCGCTCCTCCCCTCGGCGCCCTCCGCCGAGCAACTTTGCTGCCGGGCGGCTGCACGGCCGGGGGATGCCGGCGGCGGCGGGGGACGGGCTCCTGGGCGATGTGGCGGGCGGCGGCGGCGGCGGCGGCGGCGGCGGCGGCGGCGGCGGCGCCGTGCCGGGTCCGGTGGCGGCGGAGGGCAGGCTGCTGGCCGCCTGGCTCAGCGCCGCGGCGCCCCGGGAGCGGCTCCGCGACTTCCAGCACACCAAGCGCGTCGGAGGCTACCTGATCGGCAGGAAGCTGGGCGAGGGCTCCTTCGCCAAGGTCCGAGAGGGGCTGCATGTGCTCACCGGAGAGAAGGTACCCGGCCGGCCGGGGAGGGCTGGGCACGGCGGGGAGCGGCGCGGGGAGGGCGGCGGGGCGCTCTGCTGCCCCCCGGGGATGCTCCGCTGAAGGCGCACCGACCCTTTTTCCCCCTCCGGGTTGCCCGCTTTGAGTGTCGGCACGGTAAAACCTTACCCCCCACCCCCGCCTTTTTTTCCCCCCTCGGGTGTTAGTAAGAAAAGTCCGCCGAGGGGCTCTGCTCCTCGTCTCTTCTCCCCAGCCCTTTCGTGGAGCCTCCTGCCCATCGATCAGGATGTGCCACCGCGCGATAAAGCAGAGGGTGCTTTAGTTGGATTCACCAGGCTTGGGACCCGCAGAGGAGTTATCCTGCTCCCGTTAGAGCCGCCCTGTTGGATCAGACCATGTAACAAAGCTCTACCTAAAGCAGGACACCTTACCACTGCCGCAAGCTCCCTGGACCACCAAGACTAAGCACCTCCAGAAATTCCCTCCTGCACTAGCAGCACCCTAAATATGCTGTCGGTACGGTTGCATCTTCATAGTATGCGTTCCTGCACTCCTGGGTCCTTTTTCTTTCCCCTTCCAGTAAGTTTGTCGTGGAGTGAAATTTAGAGTTAAGGCTCTGAATTTCATCGGGACAAAAAATGGTAATGTTAGTGATTATTATCATACAGGAACGCAAGAGGAAAATAATTTTGTGCTCTTCTGTTACCAAGCGTGTGCTTCTCCTTGGTAACAGATACATCCAATGATCCTCCCGTTGATAAAAGGCACATGCACACACACGTCCTTCCCACCTCCACTTTTTTGGATTGCTACATTTATCTCAGTCTGTTAAGAGGAAAAAATAAAAAGGCCCACCACACGCCCCTCCGTCTCAGCTCCCAGGCCTGCTGCCTTCCTTTTTTTTTTCCCCCAGTTTCTTGAATAACACATGTTATGACAAAGTGCCGAGCAGAAACTCTAGGAGGATCACCCTTCCCTCCTGCTGAGCCCCCGTGTCCTTATTTGTGGCCGGGTGCGATGATCTCTGAGCTCTGCCTGACCTGATCTTGTACTGCGGGGTCAAAGGAGGCGCTCGCTGTCGGCTTCAGTGGGTAAAAGGTTGGTCGCATAGCTTCAAATTCACACATTCAGGGTCCGCCCGGTCCGCCCAGAAAAATCACCTCTTTAATTTCAGGTATTTATGGATGAGCGATTTGAGTTAACGGATGGGAGATAAGGGCAGCTAATGACTTCCTTCAGGTGAGGCCCTATCTCAGCGAGGTGCCTCCCTCTAACCGGAGGGGGGAATTGCTTTCCGTCCCACGCGTGACCCCACGTGAGGATCTCACAGGATGGTAGGGGTTGGAAGGGACCTCAAGAGATCATCAGGTCCAATATCTTGCCTGGCAGAGAGAGCTGATGGACACTCAGCTCTTCTGGGCATGTTCTTCCACCACGCTTTTGCGTGGCCTCCAGCCAAAGGAGGCTGAAACGTGCCCAAACTGGATCTGCCTCGCAGCTGCCGGCAGCTCTGCCTACACGGAGCCCACCACAGGCGACAGAGCTCTGGCTGTAACATGAGGAAGAGAAGAAAAACATCTGCTTACCCGGGCTCCTTTCTTTGGGAGTGCATTTGAGAGGAGGCTGGGGCTGGCAAGCAAGCGTGTGCATCGAATGGGGAGGGAAGGCATGAGGCAGTGGGAGAGCTGGGATCAGCGGCACCGGGTCGTGGAAGGAGGCCCTGTGGGAAGAGGCCACCAGAGGCCAAGCACAGACCTCATCTGGGGTGGAAACCATGGTCAGGCTGGCATTATCAGGGCTGCCCGGGAGCGCATGACTATGTGACAGTCACCCTTTGCCACCTCTCCATACCCACCTCCGTCCCCCAGCTCAGGACATCCCCCTGGAGCAAGGCTGGGAGAGAACATCACCCTGTTACGGCCTGACCCCTGGTCATTGGGGTGAACCAGAAACTATCTTCCAGTCCGTTCACTTGCAGAGGAAAAGTTAACCTGCAGGAGTGTGTAGTCAGTGCGCCTGCAAGTGGCGTTCAGCAAAGTGAGCTGTGGAAACAAAGCCTTCTCCTGCGGACAGCCCGCTGGATCGTCCCAGTCACTGCATTTTTCTAGGCTGATGTTTTATGAGTCTATTATTCCAGGATTAGTGCCTGCATGTATTTTCAGAGGAAAAAAAATAATAATTGACATCTGATTTTTGTTTTGTAAAGCAAGGGCGCTGTCTGAATTTCAATAAAATTGCAGCGACAGTGTGAAGTAGGGGTCTTACTGCTAATGCCTGGTAGCCGGTTTGGCACAGCCCAAGCTGTTACGGTCACCAGATTATCTGACTTCAGCCAGGGGTGCCCAACCAGGTTTTGATTTGCAGCAGACTTTAGCAACTCTGGAGGAGTTAATGCGCATTATTGTTTCAGAAAATTGTGTATTTAGAAATGAAATCTGTGGATTAATGAGTCCCCAGCTAGGCTCGGATCCATTGCACTGACACAATGCATTGTACAGAATCAAGGCAATGCGGAGCAAATGCCAAAAATCTGCCATTACCTCACCCTGAAATCGCTAGGAGCTAAAGAGGTCTTCAAGAGAGCATGAGTGTGCTGTGGGCCAAGCGCTAGTTGCTTTACCAGCTGCTCCAAGGGCAGCTGGCTGGATTATGCATTTGGAGTACAGCGTGTGGGACTGCAACCAACAGCTCTTACGAGCGCCTGAGCATGGGAGGGTGAGCTAAGGTGAGATCTTAAACCTTAGCTGCGAGTGTCTGCAGCGCTGGGCTTTAAATCCAATCCGTTGCAGTGCTTCTTGTGGTTTATGTTACCATACTGTAAGGCATGTTATTATTTTCTGGGCTTGAAAGATGTTTGGTAATGCCTGATGCAATTAAGTGTATTTTAGCTGAGCATGGGAGAATGCTGAACAGATTATTCTTTCCATTGCTTTTGAACAAAAATATCACAGCCTATAATCTAACATTTTGGAGTAAAAGGCTGATTTGTCAGATCAGCTCAGGCAGTCTTTATTGCCAGTCCTCAGGAAACGTAGTTTCTCTATGAAGAGCAGGCCAATTTAGATTTAAATTGTGGCTACGAAACCCTGCTGAGCTAGCTGTATTGTTATTCAGCTAACTTTTGCAGCCTGTGCACAAGATACTCCCGGATTGTTTCAAGCTTGAGGCTCGGCATGGTCTATCTTTGGGCAGCAGAAAGCAGGCAATATCGCAAGATAATATTTTTGTGTAGTTTCAGACAGCTGAAATTGGGTTCCTGTCAATGCAGAGGGGTAATATGCTCTACTGGTAGACCAGACGGATTGTGTTATCCACTGCGGACCCCAATGAAATGTCTCAATAACTCCATACAGCATCACAGGATGGCAGTATGTTGAGGGGAGAGAACGGCGTGAGCATGAGTCTTTATAAACAAACTTGACCCGAGATTGCTTTTGTCTACTTTTAGGTACAATCTTTAGCTCGACAAAAAAAAGACATTGAAGCAAATTGAGTCATTTGACTTCTCATCCACTGAAAAACGTGTTTATCAGCTTCTTTAGCGCTATTGTTAAGCTCAAAAAGGGGACATTTTTAGTTACAGTGAATCGAGTGGTTTTCTGGTGTTTTGTAACAATGCTACTTAGTGGGAAGTGGCTGCTAAAAATACAGTTTACCAGCTTCTATGAAGGCAAAGCAATTAATATCGAAAGTGGCCTTATCACAAAAGAGTTTGCTTTCAGAATGCTTTTCTGTGTTAAAGTTGCTAAAAAAACCAAACAAACAAAAAAAAAAAAAACGAAAAAGCTGCATTTGAGATTCCTGGAAGTGCCGGGGCAGGCTGCGTGGGCAGTTGCACCCTAGGAAAGGAACAGGGGAGGTGTTCTCAAAGGGCACCTGGGCAGCGGTCCCGCAGGCTCTGTCCCCTGCTGGTGGCACATTGCTCTGCCTGCGTTTTGCAGAATTACATGCTGGCAGCATCGCAGGTGCGTTTCTGCTGGAACATCATGGTCTGTTGTCACCTTCTGAAGCAGATCAATGGGTGCAAGAGCTGGGGGGAGCTGCACGGCTCCGCACCTCTGCAGTGGGTGCTGAGCCATGGGGCTCAAGCTGCCTCAGGGAGGCAAAATGGGATGCAGAGGTGGTTGGGCAGGTTGTGTTGCTGCCCTACACTAGCCAAGGCTGTTGGCTCCTGAAATCCTTGCTGTGGCGGGGAAGGCTGTCAGACAATCTGTACCCTAGTCTCAACATCCCGTTTCTAATCCCTTGCTGGCACCGAGGACATTTGTTGAGTTGCTTATGGGCTCGCTACCAGAAGCAAAGGCTGGAGTGATGTGTTTTGCATAATTCCTATCTTCCAGCAGTGTCCCCTAGGAAACTCACCAACCCGTCAGGATAATATAGCCAGATGGACACAGAGAAACATGGACAGAAGTAATGCCAGCACACATCAGTAGATGTTACAATGCCATACACATTTTATGTTTTCCATTTTATGCAAAGTTAACACATGCTATGGAGTTAAATTTGCCTTGAGTAAATTCACTCTTTTCCTCTTATGTTCTGCCATGGACTTGAGGGAATTGGGGCTTGACTTGGTGGCCAAAAGCCTTTGGGTGCATTGGCAGTTGAGATTTTGCCTTGTTCCTGCCCTCGATAGCTGTGCCACCCCTGTGACCTGTTTGGGAAACCAAAACCTGGTGGGGGCTTCACATGAAGGACTTCTGCATCAGGATTTGCAATCATCAGCTGTGCCTGTATCCCAAGATCCAGGGCTGCCCAAGTAGTAATGCTGGCTTGGGAACAGAGAAATGTGATTTGTACTCATACGTAGTCAGTTCTAGGATCATAAGCTTTCTGAGTTTGGGGGGCTGTGTGTGCATGGGGGTTGCTTCCAAGCCATTTTACCAAGCAAGTGGGCCAGAAAGTTACTTCACTGTAAATAAAAGTTGAGTTTCTAATGTGACCATTGGTCTTTCAGTTCAACCATTTGTTTTTACTCCCAAATACTATCAGGCTGCAGATTGTCCTTCCTCCAGTGATAGTTGTATATCAGTTTCCTCAATGCATTTGTGCTCTCACTGTAAGTATTTAATTAGTAGTTCTCTTCTTAGCTGTTCCTCTACATATTTTAAAATTTTATCTATACCCCAAAAAAAAGCTTGCTTAAGAAAGTACTTACCATAAATTTGCATTGTGGCTTTCTTCTGGGATTTTTATTAACAGCTGCCAACTGTTACACCTGGATGATGTGTTATGATGCCGCTTTTAATTATATGCACCGAGGAAGTGAAATGAGGGTGTTTCTGCAGCCTTAATTTTGACATTTCTGTGCTTCTAAGTGCTTGCTTTCACAGCTTTGACACCATTCTTTTCACAGAGGTTTGTGTACGTGCACGCAGATGCATAATTTGTATTGAAGCCACTAAACACATGCTTTCGTTAACATGCGATACTTCAGAGAAGGATTTCAAGGGGGCTGTCAGGGTTGCAGTGACATGAGTAAGGACTTGACTGGAAGCAGGACCAGACAACCAGATGCTTTGTCAGCACAAAGTTCTCCGAAGCGTGTTCATTTAAGAATTTGAGCGCGGGGCAGAGTAAACACCAGACCGCTGGTGTCTCTTGTATGAGCACCTGCTAACAGTTGGTTCATCGGGAGAATAACCAGTTGTAACAGGCACTTGTTATAAAGCCACGCTCTTGACTCTAACCCTTTTCTGTGTTGCATGCTTGGAGTAAGCAAGAATAGGCCTGAATAGGCAAGAGAGCCTGTTCCTTATTGCAGTCTGCTTCTTCCAGGAAGCTTGTTTTAATATTTATCAGCTGTAGCTTGCAACTTGTTCTGCAATGAGCTGAATTGATGCACATGTGGCAGTTGCTTATCCTCTTGAGATAATCTGCTTTCAAGTTTACATTCAGCAGTTTTAAGGACGTCACTAACAGTGCATGTCAGCAATGTGCTGCTTTTCATACAGACTGTTATAATTTTAGTGGCATAGGCAGGATTGAGGGAAGCTGAGTGTTTAGGTTGAATTGATACCAGGTGTAGTTCTTCTGTGGCACTCACATCTGGATCCCTGTATTTGTTCTCACAAGTTTTGTGTTTTTAACATATTTAATGATGTGTAAAGCTGCGAGCCTGTTTTTGTAGGCATGCATTACCTACAAGAGTGTTAGTAATTAAAACACGTCTTGCAGTTTGCTACATCTCTTTTCACACTAATGAGCTGGGGAATGCTACCATAGCTTCATGCTTTTCAGTGGACATAACACATTAGGCATCTTCGCCCCTCTGACCTTGTGAGTTTTTTGTTAGCCTGCACTGGGGAAAGTGGATGTTATTAACTTGTTTACCTCACAAGTGAAGCAGTCATGAGGTGACGTGATGGCCCTTCTGGTGACTGAATTGTAATAATAGCCTAAAAGCCAAGCTGTTGTGTTGTATAAACAACAATAGACAAATAGGCTGAAAGTTCATGTGCTGATTACGCTAGTCTTTGAGATCTTAGAGAGGGATCTAAAACCATCCATACCCGGTGGTTATGTAGATATTGGCCAGAAGAAGAGTTACGTGGGTTGCTGTGTTGGTGCTCCCCTGGCAGCATGGGGTACAGCTGGACCAGTATAGATGCAGGCTATCCCGAATACCTTCTGCTGGCAGCATGGTCTCACTTTGCACTACTTCTCTTTCAGATTGGCTTAACTACTATTTTCAGCTAAGCCGAGGAGCAAAAACCTCAAACCTCTTCATTCTGTGTCTCTGTAAAACCTTTTCTGCTCTACTTTCCTGATGTGCTGTCTGTTGGCCAATCTCCTCGAGGGCATGAACTTAGCAGTGCCAGTGTTTTCAGTGGGCTGATGGAGCTGGCGCTGATGAAGAGAGACAGGGAGTTTTTTTTCTGTAAGTTTTACTGCAGAAGGAGAGAAGCTGCAACCACAAGCACGACCCTGTGGCCCGTGCTAGGACAGAGGTGCCCATTTCTAAGCTGTTGAGGTGAAGCACTGCCAAAATTGTGTTTGGTGTTGGTGCTTGTAGGGGACAGAGTCAAACCTCCTCCTCCTGAGGGGAAAGACCACTTCAGGAAAGAGTGGTTGAGCATTTAACGTGGTCCCCAAGGGAGACCACCTACAAAAGCTGGTGCTGCTTCAACCAAAGCTTTCTTTTCTGTGCATGCTCTGCTGCAGTATTGCGCTGCCGAGCTGCAAGTCTGGCACTTCCAACGTGGGACCCAGTCAAGCTCTTCTCGTTCCTGGTGCGAGATCAGGTGCCACCAGGAAAATCACTGCAACAAAGAGAACTAAAAAAAGATAAGTTACATATAATGAAGTTCCTTTGCTTTCTGCCTGTTGTGGAAGATTGTCATGGAAACATTTTCTTTCTTTCTTTTTTTTTTTTTCAAAGGATAAATTTATTTTCTGTAATTAATGTCCACAGAACTAAGGGAGAGAACATATGTATAAAAAAACTTTATTGGCAACATCCTTTTCTTGGTTCCCAATGGTTGTAAATGTTTTATCTACTGTATTTTAAATCGCTATAACTGGGCTTTGAAAGCAGTGGTTCTTGTTGATGTAACAAACGTATTTTTTCTTTTTTCCCCCCTTTTTTCCCCTCCTTTTTTTTTTAATCATAAAGCTGTATTGGTGTTAAGGCGCTTTAAATTAGGGACACTTGGTCTTCTGTAAGTCCAGTTATGGATTTGATCACTAAAATGTGAAGCAGGGACTGCTTAATATGAAACATGCCACAGGGCCATGATCACACAAGAGGCAAGCAGCATTAGCCGCAAGGTTTCTCCTATGAGGAGTGGTGCTGGAGGAATGTTACTTGGTATCACTTCTCCGCTTTTGTTTCCGCACAAGTAATCCGAGATCCTCATCCATCTCACAGTGACAGAAGACGTTTTCAGCGTTAAAAAAGCGAGCTTTAGTTTATCAGAAGCAGCTGGATAGGATACGGTTCATTTGTGACCGAGGCATGGAGCATGCCTTGCTGTGCTCCAGTGCTCGCTGCTTCCTGTTGTCCTAGCAGCTTACTGGGGCCGTGTCTGGGTGAAGAGGACCTCTGGTTCCCCAGCAGTTGTCACACAGCTTCCTTCATGCTGGTTGTGAGTAGCCATCAGCTTTGGTCAATGTAAAATAAGGACCTTGCTCCTCTTAGCAGGCTTTCCCTCAGCTGCAGTGGATGCACATCAGGCCCCTATGTGCTCGTGTAACAGGACCTGAAAAACATCTTTCCCTCTAGCTGTTAATACCTTGAGCTCAAAAGAGATCTCGAATTGAGTGATGGATGGTCTTTTAGCATGTCAAAGAGCCCTTTTCTGCAAAATAGCTAATATTTGGAAAGTGATACCAGGCAAATATTTTTACATTTCAACAGCTGGGCAAATCCAGCCATTTCAGGCACTCAGATACACGCTTTCTTCTCACAGCACGTGGCCCAGGCCTGAAGGCTGGTTTTGACAAGCTCGTAAGGATTTTTTGGGGAACCTCGGTATCGCATCCTCGTTTATCTCTGCTTCTGGCTTTCTGCCGCCGCCACGTCCATCGGTCTCTGCATAATCTCTCTTGACTTGTGTAGATATCGCTAGAGGCCAGCGAGGTAAAACGTACTCCCGTCCCTCAGGGGACACTGTTATTGCTACCCCCTTAATTAGCTGACCAAGAGAGCAGTGAAAGGTCACTGGAATTGGTTTCTTTCTGCCAAAGGCTAGGCAGATCCCACCCGTGACCCACTCAGGACAAGTCGTGTGCCCTGCCTGTAGATGTGCTGGCGCTGTAGCAGCACGGACTCCTGCTTACCAGGCTCCTGTGCTGGGCTCTGACTGTCCTGCATCCATACATCATACACATTCTGCTGGTTTGGACATAGAGCTCCAAGAAAAAGTGTAATTTGTGGGGATTTCCATACAGAACATATGGGAAAGGACAGAATTGCTGCAGCCCCTTACCTCAAAACCATCTCCTGGCAGTCACTGAAGGTCTGGCCGTGTCAGCTGGCAGAGATGCTCGCAGATAAGGGTATATCATTCAGTTTGAAAATGGAGTGAAGCAAAAGATGAGGGGGAAGGAGGTAGTTAGCTTTATGGAAACAGCAGAGCAGAAGTATGTCCAGCAGAGGATATCTGTAGTTACCTGTGAAGTATGGCTTGATGTTACCTGTAAATATGGCATGAAGTAAAAAGCATGTTGAAGAGAAATATGGCTGGGAATGGCTCTCCTCCAGTGAAGCTGAGCTGCTTTGTGGAAATAGACCATGTCGAACAGGGCATTAGTTGTGTGTTAGATCAGCAGTTACCTCTGTTTCCTTCCTGACTGACTGAAGGAGGAGGAAGCATTGCAGAAATATGGGGAATGCTGTACCACGTAAAAGGGCATGAAGGTAGGTCACGAGGAAGCTCTGACCAGTCTGTGCTCACAGCCTTGCAATATTGACTGTTTTAAAGCCTTCATATGGTCTGCCCTTGCACATAGCATGGTGGGAGCAGCCTCATAGTATGTCCTTACAAACACCAGTCCCTTGATACATCAGGACTCTGGCTCCTCACGGAAACACTAATTCGACTGTGCTGATGCAATAGGCAGCAGCAGCAGCGTGGGCGAGTAGGGCTGTCTGCAGGAGCATCAATATTTGCCTGAGTCCTCGTGACACTTCGTGTCTTCTGTGCCACAGAGCTCAAGAAAGGATGTCGGAGGGAGCTTTCAACATTTGCATCCCTTGATGTGACTGCTGATTGCTCCCAGAATATCTTGCCTAGCTCAACTCCAGTCTTCCCGTGCTGTGCCTTGCCCCGTCTCTGCTGGGACCAGAGATTCTTCTCACCTGTACAATCACTAAAGCTCGAAGGGATCATGGTGGTCATCCGGCCTGACCTCCTGTGTAAGACAAGATCTAGTATTCTCTTTGGGCGTATCTGTATCAATGTCTTGTTGAGCCATTGCACACTCAGGGGGCAGGGGGATTCAAAATCTACTTTCATCTCTGTAAGATAAGATGTTCCTGTCACTGCTTCACTGCACCTAAAAAGCATGGATCGTGCTTACAGCCTGAGTTTGCTCAACATTACCTTTTGGGCAGTTAATTTTATTTTATTAAAGAGCTGCCTGTTATCAGCAGTCCTTTCCTCCTGCAGGTACTTGCAGAAAATCGTCGTCACTGCTTAGTTTTCTCTTAATTAAAATTTTTGAGCTTCAGTCTGATACTATGACAAGAAGTTCTTGGACCTCAGACTGTTCCTGAAGCTCTTTTCAGAACTCTTTGCAAACTTTTAACATCATTCTTGAAGTGCTTGCGCCAGAACTAGATATAGTAATCTAATAATAGTCCCCAGTGCCATGTACAGGTGTAATTAATACCTTTTCTTACCTTAAGAAATACATCCTGCTTATGCTTTTAAGGATTACATTTAAGTTAGATGTGACATCAAGAGGGTTCATTTGCTTATCTGAATCCTTTTGCACATTGCTGGATACTGTTGTCTTTGCATTTTAGGTAATGGTAAGATTTTTTTCTTATCTCCCAGTGATTTGATTCTTTCCATTCAAGCTACCTTCAGTCTGAAGTATACAAATGAGCATACTGTGAGCTATTTTCCTGTTTATAAAAGTTTATTCTCCTTTAGGGGCTGATTTAAAGCTTTCCTGACTGTCTAGGCTGCCAACAGAGAGAGTGGTCCCCTGCGTACTAAGACATTTATCCTGTGCTTATCTCTCCAGCAGCTGTTTTTATCTCTTGCTAAACCCCAAACTCTTGGCTTACACTGTCATGGACTCTGAAGAGAAGACAATATTTTAACAGAAGTGACTCCTCCCTACGTTTTTTAATTGTTGATTTTACTAATTCCAGAGCAAATACAAATGAAACAGAATATATAATTCAGCCGTCCTGCAAAGAGCAAACACAAAAGTTATCAAAGGCTGAACATCGCCACTCAACTGTGAAGCAGAGAGATGATACTGCTTGTTTAACATGAAATCTCAATGCATCTCTAATTGTATTGCTACTGAGAAGCCTTTTCAGTGTGTGTACATGTACATGCATGCATGTTTAACTCAGTCTCTGATCCTCCTATTCTATTCATAGCAGGCACACAAGGCAAGTATAAAAGGTATCAGATGGTCATGGTTGAATGGTTGGTCTTTTCTATCCTTGATAAATAGAACAGATGTCATTCTTGTGGAAAAGTCTGCCTTCATGCGTTGCTGTAGGTTTGGATGATTGCTTACTTCCTTGAAGTGAATGGCTAGGCTGTAAAGAGAATGGTTAACAAGCATTTATCTTTTTGTAACACTTTTAGAATTGCTCTGCAGTCTTCTCTGAGAGCAGTTCTTGAAAGGATGCTGGTGTTTGTTAAGGAACTGGGCAGCCGAGCAGGATAGCCAAGGGGAGTTCCTCCAGAAGTGCCACCCCAGAACCACTTCAGGCAGATCCTCTGAATTGGCTGCTACGGGCTGCTGGGTAATTTGGTGAATGCCAGTGTCAGGCCATGGAGAAAGTTAAATTTGTGTTTCTGAAATGGTGCATGGACTCATCCACGTCTGACAGTCGTAGCAGAAAAGCTCTGACTTCTCTCTGTCCTGACCAGAGTATGCGTGGTCCTTTCTGAAGGTGTACAGCTAATTGATTGCTGGTATGCATCTACTTGGATGACCCTTTAATGCTTTATTTCTTGGGATATTGGTACTTATGATCTATGAAAATATTCCCCTGATGTACTATAGAATTTACCAAGCTTTAACAGTTAAAGCAAAGAATAAACACTGTCCGGTGAAAGAAGTTAGCGTTTTCTAATCCTTGGATTCAGTTATGAAAAGCAACTTATTATATGCCTGGTTGGTTGGTTGGTTGCCCGACCTGAGATACCCTGAAAGGGATTGCTCTCAAGAATATGCTGAGAACTGGGCAGGCTTCAAAGTTAGGTCTGTTTAGTATGACCTAAATTGGCCCCCCCAAATCACCATCCAGCTTTGAAAACTAAGCTCAGATTTTTGTAGTGAGAGCAGTGGTAATTACCAAGCAAGCTACAAGTGATGCCAGACACCTGTCACCAGAAGGAGGGAAAAAAAGAAAATGAATTCACTGCATGAGTTGTTTTGGGCACCTCAAAAAAGAAGTGGAGATCGACTTACACTAACTATGGCTGTATGAAATATCTACATGGTCTGGCTCTTTGTCTCATTCTCCTCTAAGCATAAATCAGGAAATAAAGGTTTGGTTTATGGTGGAGGCTCAGTCCTTCCCATTGACTGTCCTCCTGGCTGCACCCAGTAACCTGTGGCTCTGAGTTTCATGTGAATGGTCAGGGTGCACTGGGACAGTGCTGAGAACTGTCTCTGTTGCCTGTCTTGGCATCATCTCCAGCAGGGCTGCCACCAGGAGTTCCTGGAAAAAAAAAAAAAAAAAGAAAAAAGGAGGGATGTGGAGGTGGGGAGGGGAGGAGGTGTCCCTCCAATAGTCTATAGCTGAAGTTTCTCCTCTTGTGTTGTGTTGGTCTTCTGGCCAAATCCCACAGTGCCTGCTGGATTCTTATTCAAACCAGCTTCCTCTCAGTTCAGCCGGAGCTCCTTTTGGCAGAGATCTGCAGGAACTGGCTTCCTCTTATTAAAAGTTAGGAGCGAATTTGCAGAAGGAAACTATTCAAGTGGCTGGATAAGTGGGAAAACTCTTTAAGAGTCCTCTAAATATCATACCCTGATTTTGCAAGGTCACGTGCAGTCTTCTGTTCTCTATAAAGTTAAACATGTTATAACATTTTTTGTTAGGCTGGGGCTATTGCTACGAAACTGTTCTTCCAGTTGTTACTGCAAGCGTCTGACATGAGTATTGTTTAAGACCTCTTGACTTCGACTCAGCAAACAGGCCATTGAGAAAACCTGTTTTCTGGCAAAGTGGAAGGCTTGCTTCCATTGAGATTCATCCGCCTGCCAAGAGACAGCCTGCGTAAAGGCATCCAATCTGGCAAGCAAGAAACCTGAGGCGAAATTAGGACCTGGGTTCCCTGGGTGCTAACATACCGTGTGACTGAAGTCACTGGTAGTCATATGCTTGCTAACTTAGTTTAATTCGGGCGGAATGATGGTGTGTCTTAACTGGATAAAGCCTGAGATTCCCCAGGGAAAAGCTAGGTAGTGAGAGGTTTTTGTTGCAAAATCATAGCTTGAATAAAGCTCTTTGCAGCTTTGGAAGCAAACAAAACCCAGTAGCTTAAAACACACACGCACAAACACCACCCAAAAAACAAACAAACAAAAACAAACAAACAAACAAACAAAAACACTATTACCCTCCATCAATTTTGCATATATTTGAAAATCAGCTCCATAGCAGGCTTGGCTTGCCACCCCCTCCAATGTTCTTTTGTTTTGTGTGTTTGTTCAACTTCATTGTGGTATCCAACATTTGGTTTCACATCAGCAGGACACTGCAGGAATACCTATCAAAAGTATTACTCCTTGACCCATGGTTTCTCTGAATGTCACTGTTGGAGTTACAAGCCCTAGAAGGGGCAGGGGAAGGGATGACTGTGGCTTCAGCACACCAAGCACCAGGAAGTTCCTCCTTCCTACCACAGCATCCCCACCCCCAGTTTTGTGGGCCTGGCGTGCTGTCAGGGCGCAGATCTGGGGAGCTGGGACTGCACGGTGTGTCTCTCGCAAAGACATACAGGCTGCCCCAGGGCTTCTCCTGGGAGATGGCAGGGTGAGCCCAACAGAAACCCTTTGTGTGCTGCGTGCTGGGTCAGCCCGAGACAGCGTGTGTTGGAGGAAAGGCAGAGAGAGCTTTGTCAGCAGGATACTGGGTATGGATAGCCTTTTGTGGGGTGGTCTGCTGAGGTCTGTCTGTTGTCAGGTCTGAAGGCAGGGGTCTGTCTTTTGGGCAAGTCATTCCTTCCGTAATAAAGTTTTTCCCTGCCTTGTGTTTGAGGAGCAGAAGGGAAGGATGGAATAGGCAAGGAGGAACCAAGGCATTGTTTGTCCTCACTTGGGATCATGGGGAAACTCCAAACGCTTCCCCTGAGCCGCCTTCCGTGCTTTGTTGCAATTTTATGTGTGAAGGTATGGCTGTTTATAAAGAGCATGCAAAATGTGCTTTCTCTGGATGCTGAAGCCCTTGCTCCCAGCTTTCTCCAGGCAACATCTGGTCCTTTAAACTGTCTCTTCTTGCTTTTTCTCAGGGCCTTGCTGTGACTGTTTTTGTGCTGTCTGGTGCCAGCCAGCTCCACCCCCTGCATCTATCTTGCAGCTTCAGAAACCCTCCTGAAGCACTAAGTGGCAAAAATCCTCCTCCCACGCGTGTCAAACGTGTGCCTTTGTTTGGGTGATGGCACGTGCCTGTATTTGCCGATGTTGGTTTAGCTGCTGGGTTCTGCAAGCAATGCAACCGTCTCCTACAACTATCTTTGGAGAATAGTGGTGTTTACACTTCCCCCTCACCTCCGTTCCAGTACATTTTAGCCCAGCCTGAACTATTTTAGTGCAACGATCGAGAGAAGCAGCAATTGCTCATATGATGTGTCACACCATAAACTTCAGGAAAGTAATTCATTCCAACAGTAATTCTAGGACTCTGGAACCAAAAATATGGCCTATTACTCATCTTCGTATCTCATAACACAGAATAACCTAAACCATTTATTTATTTACATAGCAAAGACTTAGCCAAAAGCAAAGTGTTGAATGTCAAGAGCCACTGTTGATACATATTCAGAGTAATTACTTGCTTTATCATTTATTTTTATTTCTATGCCAATATTGGCTGGCAATTCAAGTCAGGAGATAAGCGTGATGCAAAGAACCCCCACGTGAAACTTGGGAGAGCAAAACAGAATAATTGTCATATCTTGAGTAGGTTATGAAAGCTTGAATGTGTTTGCTTTGTGGTTAGCTAGCATCTACAGAATTTTCTGTACTGAATGCTTTTTCCTTCTGCATGGATGAAAATTTCAGGTGTATGCGTGCATAGGCACCATACATGAGTCCGTGTATATTAAATGTGTCAGGGCACATTCCATCTCCACTTACCTCAGTGTAACTCTGGATGAACTCAAAATCAGGGATATTGAGCTAAGTCAACCCTGGAGTTGCTGAGCGCACAGTTTGATCCATAGATTTCCTCTGTATGCTTAAGAATTAATTGTAAATTGGAGAAAAATCCAAGAAACTCAAACAGGCAAAAACAAAAACTAAAACAAAAAACCTACAACAAAACAACAACAACAACAACAAACCAAACCACCGGAGCTCTGCCTCACAGTGCTGACCCCCTATCATGGGATGCATTTCATTTAGGAAAGAAAAAGGATCCTACAAGAAAACAAAAGCAAGAAGAGCAGTGCAAGGGAAAGGGCATTGACTAGAAGAGCAAAAGAATAAATGAAAGGAGTTGTAACGAAGATGAGCTGGGATGAAGAGAGACAGAGAGTCACAACAGCTAGAAGCAATTATGAACACCTGTATGACAGTCAATAGGATGCTTATGTGTTGGGTCAACTGTGTATTTTTTTCTTTAGATATATGGAGGTTTCTTTAAAGCTTTTGAATTGTCCCTGAGATGGAGAGAGGGGCATCCATCTGAAATATTTCTGGAGTACCCTGTGCTGCAACATGGAACTAGGAGAGGAGGCAAGGTCTTGCTTGCACTGTCCCAGGAGCAAGCAAGGTGTCACAGAAGCTCGTGCCCTCTCTGATATGAGAAATGCAAGCTTTCCATAGTCTTAGTTGGTGTTTTACTCTTCTCTTTCCCCTATGCAAAGCTGTTGTTGAAACAAAACTGTTATTGCTTCTTTTGTCAGCTGGCTGTTAGCTGTGCTGGCGGACCTCTTGGGCCCAATGCAAGCGAAGTCGAAGATATGGAAAAAGTAGCTCAGACTCAACGTTGGGTCTGAAGGCAGCTCTGCTGAGATAGATAGGGTGCCTGACCAAGCATCTGTCAAAATCAAGGAGAAGATTCATCCTTAAGACACAGATAGCTAATTCTTTGTGATAGCGAAGAAGTTGGCAAGTAGTCATGTAGCTGGCTCTGCCTCCTGGGTTCAGGTGTTTGCCCATGTTACCCACAACCGTGCTCAGCCTGCGTAGGAGATATGCATGTGTTTAGTAATGTGCTTTTTTTAGTCAATGAGTTCAGGATGACTTCCTGATATGGACAAGAGGTTACTGCTCCATTTTGTTAATAACCCATGTTGTATATCCTGCAGCTGTGGAAAACAGCAGCATTTTGGTGTGCATTGTTTTCAGCTTTAGCAGAGGTTGTGTTGTGCTGCCAGCAAACAAACCGGTATATCATGTTTCTGTTACCCATGAATTTGTTTGTCCTCACCAGAATAGCTTTTGTGGTTTGCTGTCCAAATAATCCATGCGAGCCTCTGTGTTCTTGGTCTTATTTCATTAGATTGAAGAACATACTAATTTAAGACTGTTTCCTTGGTGAATCACCTGAGGCTTTCAAAAATGGTTAAGTAAAGCTCTGATTTACCTGTTGTCTTATCTTAAAACAAAATGATCTTTCTTTAATGTGACTAGTCAGGAACGTAGCTTCCAGGCATTTATGGCTCTGATGCTGTTCCACATTTCACCCAGGCAGCTGTCATGCATGTGGTGTTTAGCCTTGCCTTCTTATCAAGGGTATTTCATTAGAATCATCTTTTGACAGCAGAAATGTATCCAGCTAATAACGTATACCACGATGCTGACTTCTGTTTGTTAAGACAAACTATTAAGCCCACACTCCTGTAGTTTTATTCCTCAATTCATCTGCTGATAAAAACTTGACTTTGACTCAAGGAGTTTGTGTTAAAGAGTCTGGGTTCATTTTTATTTATTTATTTATTTATTTAGCTTCAATTTTCTGAAGGAAAACCAAATTGTTTACTAATTCAACCTTTCTTTTTCTTGTAGATAAAGGCGAGGCTAGCCAAACTGGGAGCTGTCACATGCCTTATGTGACACTTTCTCATGCGGGGAGGGCAGCTAGGCATTTTGTGAACAACTTTGTCTCCCTGTTGCCCAAGACCAGCAGCCCACAATGCCATGGATTTTAACGATGTAGTTGGCTGTAGCTGGAAGCGAGCATTCTGTGAGTAGGTAGCTTGTCAGCCATGAGGAGGGATGCTGTATGAGATGGAAATGGATGGAAGAAACCTGTTTGGCTTGAGCTGCTGTCTGGGTGTTGAGAATTAGCAATTGGGTCAGTAAAACTCCAAGATTTTCCCCGTGTTTGTTATTTCTTCTCATTGTAGGAGTAAGGTAATGCAGGAGATCCTCCAAGGCCAAATCAAGGCACGCAGCAAAGACGCAAGTGTAGCATCTTTGTGCCTCCATCAGGGAAGGCAGAGGGATTGTTGCATTTTTTCTGCCTTCTGTTGGACCTGTACGTGTGCAAACAAGAACCTTTCCAATCAGTTTCATGTAAAATTCAACATCACTCGGGAATACTAAGCACTGTATTTCCCTCCCCTCATCCTGACAAACAACTGTCACTTGGGTAATGATCAGCGAGCTGTTGGGGCTGGTGCATGCGTTAAAGGACTTCCTTTGTTGCAGAGCTCTGAGGAAATGAGGGGCAGGGGAGGAGGATCCAGCAGTGCCTTTTGTTGCTCTGCTGGCATATGTTGTTAAATCATTGTCTGGCGCAGATGACCTGGAAGTCTGCAGCACGCACTCTAAGTAAGAAATCTCAATAAATAAATATCTATAAATTTGAGGCAGATAAAGGCAGATACTAATTTATTGCAATTGTTTAGTGCCTCCATTAATTCATTAAAAGGAATCAGATTCTTTAAGCATAGAAAAGAGTGATATCCTCACTGGTCCCATCCTTTTGTTCTCATGTAGTGCCTGCACCAGCAGCAGGAATGAAAGCACTTCGACAAGGGCTAGACTGTGTCATAGGCTGTGGTGCAGTGTCTCTTTGCTTTTATTACGTACTTTCACGATGGGCTTCAGTGGACTTGGACAGCTCTGAGTGGTATGCAGTTTAGTACCTGCATTTAAAAAAAAAAAAGTCTTGCCTTCTTGGATTTTGCAAAGTTGCTCAGTTTTAAAAGTAACAAGGGGATTGTCTTTCCTGTATGTTTTAAAAAAGAAAAAGAAATGTGCCAAGAGAGTGGTACCAAAACAGTGGTTTTTCTTAGTAATTTTTTTTTTTCTTTCCAGTCATGTAAAACTAACACTTGGCTATAGTTTCAGGAACTTGTCATGGAAGCATATCATCTGAAGTCACATGTCCTAAGCCAGGAAAAGCCAAAAATGAGAGTTAACAACTTGTACATACCAGCTTGGAGACTTTTTGAGATAGTAGATAAAATTAAATGTCCAGCATTAAATATGCTTAGTATTTGGGAGTGGTTAATGAGATCATTGTCTTCCCTTTGTTACCTATTTCCTTGCAATAACTTTTGTCTGTCACCGCACAAGGGGGTAATTGTCAGTGGAGGCTGGGGTTGCAAAATCAGCTGTTTCTCTGACCTGGGCAGCTGTGCCTGAAACAGTGGCATATCAGCTGGGAATTACACCCCTTTATTTATTTATTTATTTTTATTTTTGAGGTTGTTTGTGCAGGTTTAAAGCAATAAATCATCAGTGTGTGACTGCTCATAGCCCCCCTCTCCTCTGTTTTTCACTAGGTGGCAGTGAAAGTAATTGACAAGAAAAGAGCCAAAAAGGACACTTATGTCACCAAGAATCTGCGACGGGAAGGGCAGATCCAGCAGATGATCCGCCACCCAAATATAGCCCAGCTGTTGGATATACTGGAAACTGAGAACAGCTACTACCTTGTCATGGAGCTGTGCCCTGGTGGCAACCTGATGCACAAGATCTATGAGAAAAAAAGACTTGAAGAGCATGAAGCACGCAAATACATCAGGCAGCTTATTCTGGCAGTAGAACATCTTCATCGGGCAGGAGTAGTCCACAGGTAATCTTTAAAACCCTCTCTGGAAAAAATTTACCTCAGAGCCTCAAAGTGGTGTCTATGCATGTATTTATATAACAAGGTGACTTCCTTTTGAAAGTGTATTCCAGCCAGCTTTTCGGCTACTCTTTAAGATATTGTTTAGTTGTTCATATTTTAGACAATAAAGATATCTCTAGAAAGCACTTATCTAACTGTTTAACTTCAGAAGGAGTGCACAGGAGCTGCACCAACTCCATGTCTTTAACCATAGGCCTGTACTACATCAACATAGGCCTGTACTACATTAGTACTATTTTGCTTCTTTGAAGCTCAGTACCAACATTAACTAATGTATGGGTTCACTGTATCTTTGAGGAGGTCATGTCTGCTGTTTTGCTGGTGGAAATACAGCAGTATAGGGAGATGAACTGATTTGCCCAAAGTCTGTCAAGGATGAAGCCTGAATGGGTTCACAGAAGTCCCTTGCTTGTGCTTCTCTGCTCTTTCCACTATTGTATCGCCCCAACAGGACCTCGCAAGATTGGAGAAAGGAAAGTACAATCCAGAGTATGCAGCTGTTCCGTTCATCTTGCAGTGTCTTGTCAGGAGAAATCCAGAGCTGCTGTACTGCTCTGTGATGCGTTTCTTTCTTTAGGACTTTATTTTAATCAGTGCATAAGCAAGATGTTTACCTGGGCTCAAGGGGAAACAGGACAAGTTAATCAAATAGAGGTCTGCTAAGGGTTTCGGAGTAAGGAATAGCCTTACTGTACATCTGCCTGAAGCCCATGAGCAGCACCTGGCAGAGGCTGGGAACGCACAGGTGGAGATACCACACATGATTGCCTGCCCCTATTTCCTTCTCCACTTATGTGCTCTTGGCTGCTATGGAGACAGGAGGATGGTGGGCTGATGTACCTTTGGTCTGACCCAGTATGTCTCTTATTCTGTTCCTAGGTGTATTTATAGGAAGTTGTCTAAGAAGGAGACTACACTTTCTAAATTCGGTATGACGGGAGTGAAGTCTGAACTCCCACAGATTTGCCACGTGGCGCTGAGCAAGTCATGTAGGCCCCACCCTCTCGGGTAGCAGGAGCGAGGCACCTGCAGATCTGGGACTTCTGCAGATCTGGGACTTAATACAGCCAGCCTACGCTGCTAGGCCCAGCTCCACACGCCTGGAAAGCTGCTTTTTTTGGTCTCAAGGTCTCTCTGCTTGTTCCCTGCGGTCCTTTAGGGGTAGGTGCTACGTGCACCTATAACCTCGGGTGCACTGAGGTCTTATCTCGAGCTAAGCTTCTGGTAGCACTGCACTATAAATATTTGAGCAGCAGCCAGGTCTTGTCTGCAGGTTCTCTATCAGCAGCTGAACTGCTGATCTCTTTAAATTATTAACCCTACAGTTTGGGGCATGGAAAAGGAAGAAGTCTATTTATTGCTTTAAAGGATCAATTCATATCCTGTATGTAGGGAGACGAGGTGCAGGGGAAGAAAAAGGTCAAAGTTTCTGAGAAGGGCAGAGAAAAACCTGTCAGGAACAGATGAGGATGTTGAGCTTCTAGCAGCAGCACTGAGTTCAGCAGCAGCAGTACCTCTCACAGAGAAATCTGCCCTCTGCTTAATGGCATGGTGTCCAGTGTGCTTATGGGGGGCTGGCAGGACTGGCTTTGATTCCCTTGCTGGTCAGAGGATCCAAACCATCATTATACATCTGGATAACTAGCAGGTCTGATTCTGGTTATACCGATAAAATATTTTCTCTGGCTTAACTGTTAGCATCTTGACTTACTATATTAACAAGGTATGTAGAGCAGCACAGAGACACAAGAAAAACACGGGCAGCCCAATCCAGATTTCTTCTCCCATCCCTCCATGTGCAAGAGAGGGACAAAGACTAGTAGTCACTGCAGGAGTTGTCCTTCAGCTTCTTGGGCATTTGACCGTGGCAGTTCTAAAAACAGACTACTTAACTGAAGAGGGGAAAAAATAGTGCAGAAGTCTGATTCATGCTCACCCTGGATGAAATGACAGTGTTCTGTTGTTGTTATTGTTGTTATTTTTAAAACAGGTAAAAATAACAGAGCTTTCATTGAGGTGGTGATCTGTGGGTGTTCACATTCGCTGTGTGTGAAACAAAACACGGCATTGTAGGCCAGGAAGCGGTCTGCTGTTTGCCTCTCTCAAAATGCTTTCATCATTCACCCTGAATCAGGCAGAGCATTGAAAAGTATTCACTGAACCTTTGATTACAAAAGTCACCGGCATTTTTGTCCGCATTATTCAGGGAATAATCTAGATGACTTGCCCTCTTCTATAATTCAGGGTGGAAAAAAAGCCAGAAAGAAGTTGCATGAAATTTGGTTACTTTATTTGATGAATATTACTCAGCCGGCTTCATGATTTACAATCAAGACTTGGCACGGCAGAAAAGCACTCTGATCTTTGGACAAGAGCTGGGACCCAGAACTCAAAAGAAATGCCTCTTTTAGGAAGCAGTGTGACGTGCAAGCAGTCAAAAAATTTTCAAGAAACCTCACTCTAATTAGAGAGATTAAAAAAATAATTTGAGTTTGACTGTATTATAAATTATAAATATTTCTTCTCCTATGAAGTATGAAAGCTGCAAGTACCCCAGGGTAGGAATGGCATCTTTGATGAGGAGTGTCCAGGTTTCAGTGGCCGCTTTCTGGAGAAAGAAATGCCGCTATTCTAAATATAATTCCATGTAATCACTTGTGTTTCATTGCTTTTATCAGAAGAGCTGGCTGGTTGCTAAAAATACCCTTGCAACAAGCTCGACTGTGAATCAGGTAGGAATATTTATCTTTCCCTCTGACAGAAGAAAACAAACCCAAATGGCAGTATCTGGTGAAGCTTTCTCTTTTCAGGGGGTGTTTACACAGGCCTTCATGCTGTCAAAAGGCAGGATGAACAATAAGCCCCTCGGGAGCATAAGGACAACAGAGAAAACGAAGTGAAAGCCTTGGTGCTTGCAACTGCATCCCACAGGAAATTCTCAACAACCCTTTTAAAGTAATTTTAACAAAATTCAATCCCATTCAGTGCAATTACTGTCAGGATGTCAAAGAAAAGAATTTAATAATGTATTGGTAGCAAAGGTAGCTTTCTGTGTTCCCCCTTTTTCAGTCTTCGTGGCAGTATATTCATACCTTCCACTGCCATTTTGTAACTAAAAGCAGATCAGGAGTTTGAGAGACATAAGAAAATACTTGAGGTTTTGAGTGGAGTTTGTATATTTTTCCATAATACCCTTCTGCTCTTTCCCTAACACACCAAGAAGAGTAAGGTGGTATAATGATAAAGTTGCTTAGGGTGCTACAGGAGTCCTTCTTTGGTACCCGCTAATTTGATGTGTGTTGGCTTTGGTAACTTCCATCCCATTAATTTTAAGTGCCAGTAATCTGGCTGCTGATGCAGTATTTATGACAGATCCTGCACTACAGAACAGTCTCTTTTTGAAGTGCAAAGCTGGTTTGTCTTTCTATTTTATGTCAGATTTCAAAATTACCTTTGGGCATTCTCTCTTGGACTGCTCTGCTGTAAACAAACTAAACATTATTTTAGTAAAGACAATGGAACGAATTCCGCTTTTACAGAGTCAACCACATTGAATTCAGTGACTTTCTGGCTGATAGAAGAATCAGGCTCAGTAAACAACACTGATAGCAAAGCAGTGCCTTTGAAATGTGTGTTAACATGATGATGAACCCAAAACTCTGCACCCTTCCCAGCTCTTTCATGGGCCTACAAAGTGAGCTTGTGGGTTGGTAGTTGAGATGTGATTTTTGATGGCACAAGCCTAAGGTAGTTTGCTAAGTGAAGCAGGCTCGTGTTGCTCAGTGTAGTCACTGGCTTGAGTAGGGGTTTCCAAAGTGGTCTGTGAAGCTCCAAGCAAACCAGGGAAAAATCAGCTCCATCAACAGAAGAACAAACTCCAAACCTAAACGAGCCATCCTATGAAGCACGTCCCACTCTGAACTGAAGGTCTCCAGCAACTGCATGTCTTCTCCCCACCTCAGTTCCACATGCTGTGGTACATGTACAGCTGCATGGCCCTCCCAGTCAGAAAGCAGCTGTGTCCTGTTGAAAAGTGCAAGCCACTTGCAAAATTGCAGGAACATCTGGGTCTACAGGGACCTGCATATATGCCTAACGTTTAATTGCCCTGGATCTTCCCATTGACTTCCAAGAAGGACTTGAAGCATTATGTGTGTCATAGCAAGCAACTCACATTCTGCCTTGCAGTATACTGCCATTAAAAAACGTGCAAAATGAAATCTCACCAGAATACATATGGTGGGATGTTTGCTTTTGTTCGTTTGTCAACCCGTTTATAATGTTGTGCAAGAAATTCAGTGTTCCCTAACTTTTCAATGTAATGGTGCTATTTTTTTCCATTGCAATGAATTAATGGAAGCATTCAAACAAAGTAGCAACTGAGCAAGCCTGTCTGTAAATAATGATAATAATAATATAGTAATAATAATTAAAAACAAACAAAAACACTTATGTTGGAACCAGATTGAATTGACGTAATAAAACATTTAGGAACTTGAGGGAAATGAGTGCTGTCTCTACAGGATGATCTTAAGACAGACATAAAACCAGATTGTACAACCACACTTCTTGTCAAAAAGAAATAGCGGGTGATTTGGCGTACTGTTAAAGTCACTTAAAGTATTCACAGAATAAGCCCTCTATCCTGTCTGACGAGCAGGCTGTGTTTGCACTCCTGCTGCCCTGGCCATGGGTGCCAGGTTCCTGCCGTATGTTGGTACCAGCCATCCATGAGCACTGCTGGTGGCCATCCCAGCAGGATTAGGCTGCAAGGTGGTCCTGCCTTGAGCCCTCTGGAGAGTCCATGTCTGTGTAGCAGTGGTTCTCCAGCTATGGTCTAGTCTGGCTTTTCTTGGTCTGGTTTTGTAAAAGCTTTTGCTTTGTGTTTCTGAGACAGGTTCACATGGAATATTCTTGTTAGGTTGTACCAAAGAGTGAAAATATGTTATCCTAGTTCCCAGGGTCACACCAAAAAAAAGGGCTTTCATGTTGACGTGGACTGACAAAAATGTGGTACATATGAACTATTAGATCAGCTACCACTTACTGGCAAGTCTGCTGACGATAGACATATATGGGTGAATGGCTTAAATTAACCAGGTCTGATTGCACTCTATACTGAAGCTATATTTAATTTTTTTTTCCTCTGATAGCTTTAAGATTCCCTGTAATATTTATCCTTAGTTTTATTTTTTGACCATGAATCCTTTTAAATATCCTGTTTATTTTTAGCTCTTCTGTCACTCATTTGTTATTCTAATTGCCTGCATGTCTTTTCGCCTCAACTTACAGCTTTCATCTTTCTGTTTTCTTTCCTCTAGTTTTAAAAGTTTACCTCTTTTTAGCTAATGTTTAATGTACTCAGAACTTCCAAATTGCCTTGCTTCTTGCTTTGAGAGGTTGTACTGAGTGTGTCAGTGTACGACTCGAAGTCCCACTTCGTTCTGTTGGTTTTTCAAGTCTTTTTTCTTTTCCATACTGTTTTTTGGCACTCTCTCTTGTTAAATACCTGGCCCCGATATCTTTCTAGAGGCTAATCACCCTGTCTGTGGAAAAATCTCCATCTGCAAGCAATAAAGGCGTGACACGTGAAGAAATAAGCCCTTTTTTGACAGTGGGGGGAAGTGGAAGTGGGTTGATCTGGATCCATCTGGCAAGGCACGTCACTCTTGTACCAAGCAATTTCTCAGCCGTGGTGGTTACCATACGGCAGAAGCTCCCTTTGGAGGAGGCAGAGAGGTGGTTTGTAGCGCGTTGCAATGCATGGAGTTTCCTGCAAAGAGAGGAATGCCACCGAATAGCAGAGATTTGCAAAATATTCTTCTTCGATAGGCTTATGTATCATTTCCCCTCTTTCTTTTCATGCATGAAGCAAGGACAATCTGCAAGAAGTGCTAACTAGGGTATGGAAACATCTGTTCAATAGGGAGAAGGTCCTTGTGATTGTACAGGTGAAGTGGGTGTCATCCTACATGCAAATATTCTTCTTTCTTAGATTTATTTGAAAGATAGCATGGACATAAAATGAGGGGAGAGGAACATTTAAAAAAAAAGGCTTGGAGTTGGTCACAGTTATTTTCATTTCCCAGATCCTTTCCTGTGAAAGTGCTTTGTTTGGTTTGGTTGGTTTACTTGTCTTATTTTATTAAGCTTATATCTTCATCTGCAACAGAGGCATTCTTCATTACTCCCGTTTCCTTACAAAGGCAAAATAACATGGATGTCACTGACTTCCCATAATTATAGCTGATGGCTTTATTATCCATTTTTTTTCCGAAGTGTACTGAGAGAAACACCACTGGCAGTCTGAGCTATTGATATCCTGGCATGCTAATAGAAATATTTTATGTCTGGATTGTGGAAAAATTCTTGTAAGAAAGACACAAGTAATTCCTAGAAGTCATGGGCAAGTTGTGTAGCAACCTAAATGATTTTTCATATTATACTTAATGCTTATACTGTACTTAAAGCATTTATTTATTTATTTATTTATTCACTGTTTTATTTTTAGAGAGAATAATCTTTGGGATATTTTTCTTATGTAGAACATGGTTTAGAAATTCACAACCACATTGTTAAATGATGAAAGAGTACATGTAAAGTGAACTAAGTGCTAACAAATACATGTCAGCAGACTGGTTGGTAGTCTTGCAGAAGATGGCTGCTTTCATTTTATGCTCTCTCCCCCCCAAATTGTTCCGGGCCCTAGTCTGTGAAGTGGTTCTGGGAAGGTCAAGCAGAGTAGCATGGTGGAGAAAGCACTGAAGTGGCACTCAGAAAACTTGTGTGAGGACTTCTCTCAGCTTTTTTACTAGCATACATGATGGCACTGGGCAAACCATTTCAACCCCTCAGCCTCAGTTTTCAGCTCTAGCACATGAGAATCTTAGAATTGTGGAATGGTTTGGGTTGGAAGGGGCCATCTAATTCATCTAGACCATCCAGTTCCAACCCTCCCTGCCATGGGCAGGGACACCTCCCACCAGATCAGGTTGCTCAAAGCCCCATCCAGCCTGGCCTTGAACGCTTCCAGGGAGGGGGCATTCACAGCTTCTCTGGGCAACCTGGTCCAGTGCCTCACCACCCTCACTGCAAAAAATTTCTTCCTTGTACTATATTTCATCCTTATACTAGCATTCTAGTGTTGACCACCTCTGTAAAGTGTTTGGATGTCTCATCCCCATGGGGAGGCTGATTCTGGTCCCCAGAATTGTAGACAATATCAGAGAAGAGACATTTGGCTCCTCAAATCTCTGCAGTTTATTCTCCAGTTACAGCCAATGAAGAGACTTTGGTTATGAGGAATAATGAGAAAATGACCTCCAATTCAAAAACATATTTGAAATGTTTCCCATGTACAAGGTTTCTGCAGGCTTATAAGTACACGAGAAATTCAAAGAATCTGATTAATTACAAGATTTACTGACAAACGTTTGTAAATTCATTCTGTGCATGAAGAGTTGGTGTGAACCTGTATGTGAAAGTACTGGTAATTACGGAGAGGAGACAGTGCATGGGGCTTTCTGCTTTGAATTTGGAACTGTGTGCACTGCTTTCATAATACCCATTATTATATATATGAATCTTGTAAATGAACTGATGAGAGTGATGGGAAGTTGCTTCATTATTTCGGAGGCTCACTCAAAATATTTTGTTTCTTTCAGAGACTTGAAGATAGAAAATCTGTTGCTAGATGAAGACAACAATATCAAGCTTATTGGTATGAAACTAGTTCGGCAATTCCAGTAATTAAAATTGGTAGTTTTATAAAGAGAATGTTAAGACTTCATAATCCTCCATGTGACAACTGCTAATGTTGCTGCAAAGAGGAGCTGGGAGAGTATAGATAGCAATCAAGCTGTTCCTGACAGCATTTTGTGAAAAAATGTTCCAAATAATTCAGCTTTAACTGGGTATGGGCATAATCCTTCATCTTCTAACCAGCGGCTTTCCTGTTTAAATCAGGTACTTTGTAAAGAATTAGAGAACTGACACCACAGAAGTAACTTATTTTATTATCTTTATAATTTTGCATTTACTGAGTTGGATTCTGCCCCCATATGCATATGCTTCCGCTGAAGTCGGTGGGAGTTGCATGCATTTTTAGCATCTAGCAAAATTTGGTCCTTTATTTATATTTGTTAAGTTTGCTTCCAGAACCCAATAAGAAATTGTTTTAGAGGGCCATTAAAAATATAAAAAAGATCGACAATAGAGACTTGATTGTATTCGGGTGTCAGTTGTATGCAGTACTCAATTCATTCAAGTTATGTGGACGTTTTAGATTAATCATTTGTGGGTATAGTCTCTCACTGCCGTTGTGTAATTGCCATTAATGTTAATGTCTGCACTGAAAAGAAAATATGCCTTTCACTAAAAAAAAAAAAAAAAGATTATATTTATTTCTATGCCTACACTCTTGCCAACAGCAGTGTCTGTGGCTGCAGACTTAAAACACTTGACTGACTTCCTTTCTTCGAAAAGTTTCATCACCTGAAAAGTGATGAAAAACGCTTAACATTCAGGTCAAATGGACAGTCTCTGTAATGTATAAAGCACATACATCTCGAAACAAACAAGAAGAGCATGGTTAATGAAATTTGAAATACTCAAAAATTACTCAGGGAATTTGGCCTCTAGAAGAACTGCCATGACTTCTAGTCGTTACTCTGCAGTGAATCAAATGTCTCTGGGAAAATAAAAGCAAAAGAGAATGCTGCATTACCTCAGTTACGGGTCAAAGGATACTGATATGTTACCATGAATCATTCATCAGTAATGATGGATACCACCCATTATCTTGATTTAGCAGATAAGTGAGACCAGATGGTTTGCAACAGTGCTATATGAACATCTGATAGATTTTAAAAATTTCTATAACTTTCCTGTTATTGGGTGTTTGATTACACAACAGTATGTGAACTTGACATCCAAAACCAGATCTAATCAGATGATATGTGTACAATTAAAACTTACATGCCAAAAAATAACTTCAGAGCTGTTCCTGCAGTTTTGTTTGCTTCAGTTGCATGGAAAGGTCTCCTCACAGTGGGTGGTGTGGGACGTATAGAGAAAGAGACAGATCTTCCGTAGCCTAGCTAGCTGAGATAAATTGTCCTCAGGTCTGCAGCCTGATGTTTTAAACGAGGCAGATTGTACACAGTATGTATTTTAAAACAAAGCAATTAAATTGCACCGTCCAACAGGGTATGTTATAAAAAAATAAAGGTTGCTTTATTAGTAATAATTTCACTGTAAGTAAAAACAGTTTTAAAGTCACAGTCTGCTCAAACACTTGTGTTTTATCAACAGTCAGCTTAAGTCAATTGTTTCATCTCCTCCCATTCCCAAAGGAAAACCTCTGATCTAATTTTCCAGAGAAGTCACTATTTTATTAAACAACCCCAAACAGTTAGGATTTGTTTTCCCATGTTTCACACAAGCTGGCTGTCCCGTGTCCTGCTTCTGCACAACTCATGCAAGGGAAATGTTCCAGCACATGTCTGTGTCTGGTGGAATAGACCTGATAATTTACTTCTTTTCCTCCTCCATGCCTGTTCCCTCACTCATCTTATTCCGCATTTAGTAAAATATTTTATGTAGTCTATCTTTCTAGAAATGTGATGAATCAATTGTGTTGTCAGGTAGTGCTGCCCAGGAAGGTTCTTCACTAGAGAAGAGTATGTTTAGAGGAGTTATGTGCTGCTTGTCATGCTTTCAAGAAGAGACTTTGAGCTACAAAACCAGATGACATTAACTGCTTTGCAGTAGGAGCTTAGTCTCCATGTCTTGTGCAGCAGCAAACACTCTAGTATCTAGTGAAAATGTTCTCTTGTAATAGCTGTGTAATATTAAAAAAATAGGAAAAAATAAAATAAAAACACAAAGAAAAGAGAAGAGGTGAATGGAAGACGAAAAATATAGCATAAAGTGACACTGGCGGTCCCTGATTGCTCATGCATTTCAGTGAGAACTGAATCCCCTGAACCCCTCTCTTGACACAGCTGCTTAGTGACACCTTGCTTTTTGTTACTCTTTTTAGCTACGTGATAAGATGGTTTAGAATATGTGTTTAGATAGTATTATTAGAAAAATTCCATTTGCTGTGTTAAGTGGACTTGCTGCTAGCTGCTTGGTAAGTCTCAAATCGAGGAACATCAGGATTAGCAACGCCGGAAGTGATTCACTTCTCTTTATCTACCATCCCATGGTGGTAGGTGACTGATAAAGGTGCCACAAAAGGCCACTCACAGACCATGCAAAGTCCTCGGCACTCTGCTCAAGGACCTACGGCACCAAAAGGACCCTGCCTATAAGTAGCTCTACTGAGGTCTGTGGAGCTCTACTGCCATAGACAAAGGTCAACCTTGTTCACGATCTCTCACTTTATTCTAAGGCTTGTGCTGTTAAATACCTTTTTCCATATTCCAACTGTCACAGCTTCAGAGATAGCCATGTATCCATAGCTTAATGTTGATTTTCTGGAGGCGTTGAAAAGTAGTAGTGCAATGCGATACTTCGATAGTATGAAGAGTGGGGGTGGTGGAGCTCCCATGTCATAATATTTACTCTGGAAAACCAAGTGTGGCCTTTGATCTGAATTCTGTAATTAGCTAGGCTTATTGAAAAAAAGCCCAAGAAAGAGACAGGAATGGCAGTAAAATTATCAATGCTGGTGGTAATACCATTCTTACCATGATAAAAATGCATCCTTACTACAAATGACCCTGTGATCACGATGTGCTGCCAAAGTATTCATAACAATATTCCCATTTCTTTTGCAATAAAATCCCCGTCCCCAGTATGCATGCATTTGCATGCATTTTTAATTTCAACAGGAACTAGCAAAAAAAAAAAAAAAGTATACCAGCCTGGTTGTAATGAATGGGCTGAGAAAAAGTCAATGAGATGTTTATAGTTTAAGTAAATAAGATAGTGAAAACTTTCACTAGAGGATACCTCTGTTGATAATGATAAACAGATGCTGGTTTATACCAGATCAGAACATAGCCATTATGTATTTTGAGTGTGAAGCATTATGTTACAGTCAAGTAATTTTGAGGTGGTATGTCACAGTAGGGTAAAGACCATGAGTAATACCCTGCAGAGGTATTATTTCTAGTTTTAAAAAGTATTTTACAGCTGACATAACCTATCTCAGGCCATAGCTAATAAATAAATTAATTAAGTAAACGGATCCTCAGAAGTATTTGTATAAGCCCCAGGGATAATACATATCTAACAGAGATGATTAAGCAGTGTCCAGAGACAATTGTTTTCCATCAGAGGCAAGGAAATTGCCTTGATCCTCCCTACAGTTTTTACAGTGCTGTCCAACAAACCCCTTTGAGCCTCTTTGGCTGTTTAAATGTGGTGCTGCTGTGCTTGCCTCCCTCTCAGAGAGTCAGCCAGGCAAGCAGCAAGCACTCTGCAGTCATTTGGACACTCCAACCCACATAGTCGTTTTTGTACTTTTTTTTTTTTGGTAAACATTATTCATTTTTAGCCCGGTTTCATAAGGGAACAAGACTTATGTGAACACCCCAGCAGTGTGCTTTTAATATCTTGAGGGACTCTTGTCTAATTTTAGCCACATTTGGCATAGGGTGAATCCTAAAGGACAGGCCGTTACTTCAAGTCTCATGAAAATACGTAGGCAGATAAGGGACAGAGACCCTAACCAGTGACTGGGTGGAGGGCGGCATGGGCTTAGCAGTAGCCTGTTATATTTGGCCTCCAGGATGCAATGCTTTTAGCCCAGCCGGGCAGGTGGGTAGCACACACAGAAGGCTGTTTTATGAGACACGTGGATAAAAGACATGAGTCTCTAGGAACAGGATTCAGTGCTCTGCTTCTCCACACTGCCCTGTTTATGTATAAGACAATTTTCATTTTAAACACACCTACATTTGGGGAATTTTTAAGAAGAGAGGATGAATGAAAAAGGAGACAAACAGATGTCAGTGTTCTTAATAACAATATTTTTGTTGAAGCTGTCATCAGTAGGAAGCTATTAATAAATGTGAACATCTTTGATTGTGACCCCTCTAGATCCTCTGCTCCTGGATATGATGCCCTGCTGCAAAGGCAGACTTCCCAGCCTGTCAGCTTTGCCTGTATCCTCCTCTTCCTTGCCAGTTTGCCTCACTTCTTCCCCTTTATCATGTCAAGTTGCTGCCTTCTCCCAAGACCCTCTGCAACCTCTCCTCACCTTCCCTTGTCATCTCCAAGGCTGTAGTTTCATAATTGCTCTCTACCAAGCCAAGTGTAGGCTACCACTAGACAGGGCGGGCTTGCACACCCCTGACTGCACATTGCCCCCAGCCTCTTCTGCTGCTGGTGTGACCGAGCTGCAAGCCCATTCCACAGCTGCTTTCTGCGAATTTCTTTCCTTGCTGAGTGGTTTAATTTTTAAGATCCTTTCTTAAAAACAGCTCACCCTGCAGCCATACCAGCGCTGGAGCAGATGAAGGAGGTTGGGAGAGCTCCCTTCTTGGCGCCAGCCTGGGCTTGGGTTGGCTGAGAGCACTTGTGAAACTGCAGCCTCCTCTGGTGCGGGGAGACTGCGTCTTGTTCCTGATCAGTTCATGATGCCAGCCTTTGCCAGTCCCTTGCTATTACTGCCAGCAGAGAACATCAGATACACCCAGGGGCCAGAAATACAATAATTCAAGACAGAAGAGGGGGAGGGAGAGCCAAATCAACACATTCCCCTTCTTGCTCCAAAATCTCCCTTGTGTTGCTTCAGAGCTGAAACGCCGACTCTGCAACCCCATGTGTTTGTGAATCACCACAACAGTCCCAGAAACCAACCTCCCTGCCTTAAATCTGATGGCTCCTTTAAAAGATTTAAAGGAAAAATTTGAAGAAGCAACGCTTGGCCTCTTAGCAGCAGTACGGAGCCCATGACAACCCAAGGCTGCTTTCTGCCCCATGCCCATCATGGAGTGAGGGCATGAGACAAACTCAGCTCCAGTTGCTGCCATCCAGTTCCCAGTGAAACATAATTGCTTTGTCTGTGAAACTGATGATCGTGTGTGTTCTAAGATGTTTTTTATTGCTTGTTGAAATCTCTTTTTATTTAACACAAATTGTAAAAATTTTTCATGTGAATGATTTTTTCTTAGACAGTTCGTTGCTTAGCTTTTGAAAAAAAAAAAAAGTACTTTTTTCCGTGCTGTTTTAGTGCTTTTTTACTGTATCTATCTCTTTCATAACTGTGTCTCTATGCTTTTCACAGACTTTGGACTGAGCAACTGTGCAGGCATCTTGGGTTATTCTGATCCATTCAGCACCCAGTGTGGGAGCCCAGCATATGCAGCCCCTGAACTTCTGGCAAGGAAAAAATACGGGCCCAAAATAGACGTTTGGTCCATGTGAGTTACTTCTCTAGTTTATAATTGTTGTTACTTGTCATCATTACGCATTGCTCAAATGAGAAATAAGCAAGAAAATCTGTTTAATTAGCATGACTCTGTGAACTAAGTTGTGCAGATATTTTGATTTAAAATAGAGCTGTATATAGATTGGTAGAACACATAGCATGGCAAGGTTGCAGTAAAGTACAGCTTCATCAATGACTTTGAGACATAGTAGAAAATACAGCTCTCACACAAGAGGAACAACATTTTGTTTTGTTTTCCCCAAAGGATCTTCAAACTTTTACACGGTCTCCATGCATTGTCCACAGTCACATCTAGCAGGAAATGTGAAATCTAGTCAGGTCATCCCTTTGAAAGCATAGTAGTTAAAAGGGAAGAAGACATGGGCAGAAATTTTGTGAGCCTGAGCACTTAGTAGCATTCAGGCAAAAGAACAGGCTAAAATCACCTGTGCCGGAGAGGGAGAAAGCTATAAATGTGTTCTGGAGTCAGTGAATTTATCTGCAGTACTTTTTTTAGACTGTGTAACTCCCACTGCTCTCCTGCTGGCCATGGCCATGGTGTCAGTTATTGTCTCTCCCTGAGAGGAATTAGGTGAGATTAGCTGAGTTTTAGCTTTTGTATTAGGATCTGAATATTTTCCCTCACCAGTGAACTGGGGATAGTAAAATACAAATCAATTTAAATGAAGTAATAGATTTTAGTGGTTCCCTAGTTTAAGTATCTGGAATACTCTGAAAACATAAAGTGCTGTATAAGTGCTACTACTGCTAAGAAAGTTTGGCCATAGTTTATATATGAGACTAGGACCTGGGTCAACTTCATCTCTCAGGTTGATCTGGTCAGCACCCTGTGACACCTTAATACTCTTTAAAACTTCCCCCACCGGAGCCTGATCTGCAGTCTGTGTTCCAAGGAGACCTGCACCTAAACCATCACATGGCTACTTCACTTCTCGCTCCAGCAGTGGGCCATCCCTCCACATCAAGGGGGAGATTATCAGCCCTGAGGAATGCAGGCACTCTTACTGGGACTGGAATGCAGACAAACAGAGCACAGTCATTCCTGTAAACCATTTAAACTTCCCCAGTAATAATATCCTGCTCTTTTTTTTAAAAAAAATTTAAGAAAGAAACATACAGTTAACCCCTACCCTTCCTCGTAGCTGAACAAATGCTTGCTGTGATCAGTGGTTCATAATAGCACACTGGTTTAGATTCTTTCTGTTCACATACATTTATTCAGCAGACTGGGGAAACAAATTCCCAAAAGGAAGGAATTCCACTCACTTGAATTTAAAGCCCTTTTGCGAGAGAGAAGAACAAGAGTACCCAACCCACTTTTCATCACTGACTCTGCTGGGTAAAAACAAGCAATAAGTTTTCTGCTATGAAAAAATGTAATTGTTCATACCTGATCTTTGAGCTGCACCAGAGGCCAGTGGAAGCCTTTGGGCATCAAGCCAGGACTTGCGATGTACCCATTGACATGGGCAGTTGTACCACACCCAGGGAAGCAGCAGGATAAGGCCCCTGAAAGCACTTTAAGTATTTATGCAGCCTGAGGAGAGACATAATTGTGGATTGGCATTTAGCTGAGAACTTGCCTAACAGCTGGACTCGGTTCTGTGACTCCCAGCTTATGTCTTACACATTGTGTGACCCTCCATGAGCAAACCTCTGTAAACTCTTGCCCAAATCATTGTGTGCAACAGAAGGAGAACACTTTTCATCCTTTTTAGTAGTTGTTAGGCACTGAAAACAGTCACTAAAACTTCAAACTAAGTTTTTTCTTGTTCCTGATCATTTTGGTTTCTTATATTGTATGTTTTCTTTAGTGGGGTAAACATGTATGCGATGTTGACTGGAACGTTACCTTTTACTGTGGAGCCATTCAGCTTGAGAGCTTTATACCAGAAAATGGTGGACAAAGAAATGAACCCTTTTCCCACCCAGCTCTCTACAGGTAATCAAAGGAGTATGTTTGTACCTATTCAGATCCAGTTGGTTGGAACCATTGCATTGAATTCTGGATTGTGAGTCATGCTACCAGCATGGCATGCTAATCGTGAAAAATGTTCTTTTTCATTTTATTCTCCAAAAGATCTGGGGGTGTTGGTGTAGTATAACTCCTTTTGTTTTGACTTTTATATGTAAGCTGTAGAATCATCAAGTTGTACAGAATATGAGAGAGGAACAAGTCTGTGAAAATCTGTGAAATTGCTTTCAGAAAATAGCTGGTCAGTTTTGCATGTTTGGATGATTTTAGTGTAGGGTATGGATGCATGAACTCATTATTTTGGAATAACACATTCCTGGGCATTATCATGATTAAAGTTGAGTGATAAGCTACCTTGATTGACCTCACATTCATTATGGAATAATGACATGCACTCAGAAAGTTATTTTGGGACAGTAGCCTGTGATAACCTTCGTGTGTTCAGAAAATGCAAAATTGTCATTGCATTAATATTAGAAATATTAATTCCTTCTTCAAAGCCATGTCACTAGGCAACAGAATCATGTTTCAGCTTATAGCAAGACTGTGTCAGCATTTGGAACAAACTATGTTTTGTACTTAGGTTTTATTTTTGTATGCTAAATTTGATGCTCATGGAGAGCTTCTGTTCTTATCTGCAGACAGTTTGCAAGGGACATTCAATAGATTTAAAAGACTGCAAATAGGAAAAAATTGAAAGATCATACGTTTTCACTTAGATCACTAATAATGGCAAACCATTGCCATGGGGTATAAGAAAAAGCCTTTGAAAGTTGTGTCACAAGATGAGTTCTCCAAGGACAGATTTCCCTGCATGTGGAAGAAGTAGATAGTTAAGGATTTTCTCACATGGTTTGTCTGTGAATCAAGTGGCGTACGTTGTTTCTCATTTGCTCAGCATCTGTATGAAGTACATATTTTCTGCCAGCAGTTCATGTTGCTGGCATGTTGTAAAGTGGTAGGTTTACAAGTGAGCTGGGATGCTTCAAGTCTTGCCATGTATTTGATGCAGTTAGAGTGTTTGGTATTTCCATTCTGAGGACTCCCCTGTAGGATTCAGTTGCACAAAATTGCTATTTTAATGTTCTAGCACATGTTCTAAAGCCCCACTGAGTAAATTAAAAGGCGGATTATACTGTATAAAGCAGATGACAGCTTCATATTGCATTGATCTGGAAGCCAAATCCTTCATCAATTGCAAAGTTACTCTTGAATTCAGGGACTTGGATATAGTAGTAAAAATTTGCCAAGTTTGCCAAATATTTTACCAAATGGACCTCCCACAGTGAGGCTTCTACCAAAAAATAGCTGTTGTAAAATGACTGTACAGTCACTTTGATCCAATGTACTGTTTCCCCAATTGTTTTATTTCAACCACAGTCATTCTTTAAGTGGGAGGTTTCACTGACTTCACAGGGACAACTCCTGTGTTAAAGTCTGAATCACCCATGAAAGGCCTGTAGAAGACCAGACTTTGTGTAGCAAAAAAAGATAACATTACTTTTGACAGGTTTCATTTTACTGTTTCAGTCATCCTACAATTTTATCGTGGAGATCAAATTTTCCAACAGTCATGTCCTTGTAGAATTTGTGGCTCACTAACAATATGGTCTCCAGTGAAAACAATATTTTATTTATCCTGTGAGAACAATAGCAGCTTGAACTTTCAGAGATGATGGAAAATTAATGGAACAGATTTAAACATCTTAACCTTTACTCACTGTGAAAAAGGTATCCATCAGTTCTTGATTTAAGTCAACAGGCTTGCACATTCACCAACATGGCAAAGTGCGATTTAAGATGACATTTGTTCTTGCCACAGCTAGGCTTTGGGTCAGTAGATAGAAAATCTCCTCTGCCCTGCAAATTGTTTCATTAGTTAACTCCTTAGGTATATGGATCTTTTTCTTAAATCAGGTTTTCTTTTTCTGTTAATTCACACAGAGATCACAGAAGAGATTTTTTGCAGTAGTCTGTTTTGCTTGTTCATTATATTCTCTTTCAACATTTAATTTCACAGCAACTGAATGCAGGGTTCATTGTAAAAATAGCTATTCTTATCACTAAACAAGAGTATATTTTATTTGTATTAGTTACAGTTTTGTGTGACCATGGACACCCGAAGCAACTGTGTAGCAACAGGGAAAATTTGGGGTTAGTATTTGATTTTCCCACTTAGGAAACTGTTTTTCGTTAAGCTGCTTAAACAACACAGCTGTCTGATTATTGATTTTAGGTGAGCTGAGTTCAGTTGTTAAGTAAGTTGGTATTCACCTTGCACACATTGCTTTTTTTTTCCTCAATGTACTGCTTCTGTGTGTTTATGGTCTTCCTTTTGGAACAGAGTAGTGCAGTGGAAACTAGAAGAATCTCTCTAAAAAAGGAGTTTTTTAAATCCTTAGCTCCTTTAGTTGATAAGTTTTCTGTATGGATGATGGTTTTTTTGTTACAGAAACCCATGTCTTTCATAGCTGAGAGTCTAAAAGGTAGCGTCGACTGACACGCTACTTTCTTGTGATTCCCTTTTGAAAGCCTATCAGACACTAACCACTGCACGTGTGGCCACGTATCCCATGCTTTTGGAGCAGAAATGAAGTGTCACTTTTTATGAGCATTCAGAAGTCCATCACTTAAAATCCAGGAATACGTGGGTCATCTGGTGACTTATATTTCTTCTGTGAAGTACAGATTAATTGCAAACAGTCAATCAAGTCAGTACTGGGAAGTTTCCGCACCTCAGCTAGATGTTACCACTGCCAGGAGCAGAGAGGCAGTGTTGTCAAGCCGAGGTCTGTGTAAATTCTTAAGAACAGCAAGCAATCATCTGCCCACGTCTGTAGTTCTGAGCTTACTTATGGCTTTATGAAGTGAAATGACCTTATTTCATTTTCTCTGGCCAGTTGTGTAAGCAGCACCTGTATACCTGATTTTAGCCAGGGCCCACTCAAAGCATGGCATTCTCTAAACAAGACACTAAGCTGTTTTTGTTCATGTCAAAGCAAATGAAAGAAGCAGAGGTCTTGTAGTTCATACCTGAAGCACTCTGTGTTTCTGTTCATTACTGAACTCAATACACTAAAGGAAGTTTAAAGGGAGATTTTTTCTCATGGTACTCGTCTGTCATTTGTCAAAAGAGCAAACTTTGCCCCAAAGTTACACCATGGAAACAAAATTCCATCAAGTGCAGGTCACTGGCTAATCAGATTAGTGCTGTCCTTGAGTTCGTTGTAAATGAGGCCCTCACATTCCCTCACATAATGAAGCATTGGAGGGATAATTCACAGTGTCCTTTGTTCACGAAGCTACTTGGTTCAGCATGAAAAGCTGCTTCAGATGCCATGGGTCCAAAAATCGATTCATTATCTTCATGTTTGTTTCCTGGGGGATTAATTTATCTGTCCTACAGCTGCATGGCTATCTGAAAAAGACCCAGTCTTCCTCACACCATCTAACAGCTCAGGTGAGCAAAGGTGCTGTTAAAAATCCCTACTGCATCACCTGGGACCGGCTGGTGAGGGAACCTCCCTGGAGGGCTCTGACTCTGTTGTGCTTTGTATTGCTTCACAGACCTCATTTACTTTGTCTTTTGACAAGGGGAAAAAAAAGATTAAAGTTTTTAAGGAGCCGTTGGCTGATTTGGGGGCTGAGGGTGTTGGCAGTCGGTTTGGAGAGGGATTGCTTTGCACTGAGAAGCATGCTCTGAGCCCGTGGGATGCATGCGGCTCCTAACAGGGCAGCACTGGGAAGAGAGGAACTCAAATGGCAGAACAATGGGGCGATTGTTTCACATAACAGGGGTCTGCGCCCAAGACGTGTTGACGTGTGGGCTTTCAGGGTACGCAGGGAGCAGTCCTAACATTGGCTTCCAGGAGATTTATGAACTTGGATGTAGTTTCTTCCTGCTGTTTCCACAATATTGCTGTCATAGGAAAATAACAAAAATGTTGGGAAAGATTTAAAGTGAAGTACCTCACATAAATCAGCTATTTGTGAAGAGGGAGCTTAGAAAAAAAAATGAGCTCGTGCCTAGCTGAACTGGTAAATACATAATCATAACTCTCTCTCTTCCAAATATAAACTTCTCAACACTAGGCCTGCACTGAAACAGATATCCTCTCAGGGCCTTCTCTGGCTGATGTTTGATGGTTGCAGGATGGTGAACACAGAGGTTACCCAAGCTGCCTAGAGTCAACACCTATCACGTCTAACCTTGATTTATTTGATGAGAAACCCTCCCTTCCTCTCCTGCTGCTCTGCTCTGGCACATCAGCCCATCCAGCCTGTCCCTTGTTGCGGGTGGGCTTGGAGACCTGAGAATGCTTGGGTGGACAACCAGGCAAACATGAAGAAGTCTTGAAGAAAAGAATTTTATTCTTAAAGGCAGCGGTGCTTTGTCTGCGCGGAGGCTCTGTCTGTGAGAGGAGCAGTGCATTTTATATGCCTAATGAGCAAGGCAGTTCTGGCAAAACTTTTATACATGAGACAAGACTCCATTTAATCTAAAACACCGTTGTTAAATCCAAAGACTTGAAGTGGGGTTAAATTTTTCAGTTCTCAGAAACCCTACCAAGCTGCAGGCAAGGCATAGTGGTGGTCCTGTGCTGCTACTGCCCAAGGTCTCCATGCAAGGTCTCCAAGGTCTGGAAACAAGTAGATGAGACACTCTCAGGAGAGTCTGGGAGGGAAGCTGCAGCTCTACTGCAGAATGAGGTGGAAAAAAGCCTCTAAGATGCCATCCATATGAGTTGGAGAAAACTGCTGGAAACCATCATTTGTGTCTTTTGTTTGCCATTGACTTTGTTCAGGGTGCACTCAGCATCTCACTGGACTGTATCATTCTGGTTTTGGTTTTCCCAGAATTAGGTTTCTTTGTCTTTTGTTTAGAGAATGATAGAGGACATAGTTAACTCTTTATTGTTTTGTAGCTGATAAACTAAATCTAACCTTGATAATTTAAGGAGTAAAGACCAGAAATAGTTAACATAGAGTTTATTTTCAGCTCAGATATTCACTTCTTGTGAGTCTTTTAGCAAATCACTTGATGTCATTGTTCATAACCATATAAGAAGCACATTACTTACAAATATTGGAAAATTACTTTTGAGGCTTTTCATAAGAAAATCCCAAGGTGTCGTGGAATGTCATTGAAAGTTGAAGCTATGGTATTTGAAAACAGAATAAAGTCCATTAATTTTACTGTACCCTTTTAATTTTGCTAAAATCTCCTGCAACTGATTGTAGTTTGGATGGAAATCATAAGGGAATTTCTCGCCATGTCAATGGGAGCAGAAAACCCAATTCTCCATGTCTTCCCTCCCAGCTCTGCATCCCTTCCCTCCCCTCCACTCACTCCCAGTCACTCTCTTTCTACTCTAAACAGAGTATGAGTGATTTGCCTCTAATCTCACTCCAGTCTCCTGTCCTCAAACAAAAATTTTGACTAGCATGCTCAGAAACTTCAAACAAGCTCTGAAACAAAAATTTCTTTTTCTCCTCTCCTTATGACTTTATAAATCTTCGTTTAATTTAGTTACTAATCTCTTACCAGGCTTTCCTTTTTCTCAAGAACATTTGAGCATACT
Organism: Cygnus atratus; assembly: GCF_013377495.2. Lineage (NCBI taxonomy): Eukaryota > Metazoa > Chordata > Aves > Anseriformes > Anatidae > Cygnus > Cygnus atratus. The sequence goes on from NC_066362.1 coordinate 110,648,943, forward strand.
AGAAGGAAAAGGTTGATTTTTAGTATATTCTGTGGTCAGGCTACACAGCATAACATCTCATACCGTGTTAAGTCATATGACATAGCTCTTGTTTTTTCTTGATTTCTTCACAGCGGCCATAAATTTTCTACGATCTCTGCTAGAGCCAGATCCTGCAAAGAGACCAAATATCCAGCAGGCACTTGCAAATCGGTGGCTTAATGAGAATTACCCTGGGAGAGCACCACCTAATGTAACATATCCAAACAGGTACTGTGTGAAAGAGCAGAGAAAACCTGCCAGTGTGTACATTCGTTAAAATGTGAACAACTCTAGTGCTGCAGTTTCGTTCCTTGTGTGACAGTGTCCCACTGCATTTTCTGGGATTGCTTTTTTGACTCAATCCTTAATTTTTTTTTCAGATTGGCCATTAAATATGTGTTTCCTGAAATGACCAAAACCAAACCTTAAATTAGAAGCTGGCATATGATGCATTTGTGGGGTAGTCTGGGGTACATATCAGGTGATTAATTGGCTGCAGACCTTAGAGTAGATGTGCGTGAAGATATTTTGTTGGTTCTGATCTTGTTTGTCAGTAGACCCATGCTACTTTTCCAGTAGAGGCTATACCTATTTGTGATACATATGTGAGGTTCTGTGGATTAGGTAAATGTGCAAACAGTGGTGAGAAAAGTCAGAGTTAAATGATCTTCATTTGTTGGTTGTTGATCTTGAATACCTGTGCAATGCTAAATGCATGACTACATGCAAACAGGTAGCAAATCTCATGGTTAGTCAAATATCAGTCTAAGGAAAAACAAACAAACAAACAGGAAGAAAGAAAAATACTTCTGGTCCACTTTGGTTAGGAATAATCTTGCTTGATTTTCAACATCCCCCAGCATAGAGTTCACATGACTAAGTCAACATGGGCTCTCATTACAGTCAATGGAGAAAAATAAGCGCACATTTTACAGAATGATTCATCTGACTTCTTTTTGATTCTGTAGTAGGATGACATTGTGCCCAGGAGATCTGAATTTCTCTCCCATGAATGTAAATAGAGCCTCAGGCAACTCACTTAGAAATGTATGTCTATATTTGATCAGATAAAACTTCCTTCCTGCATCAAAGCCCTTCAGCACACACAATCTATTACCTGCAGAGGATTCATTGTAGTAGTTACTAGCTCTCAGACAAAGATCCAAAGTAGTACTGAGGCAAAGACAGCAACTTAAAGCTTGATTTTGGTGCTTAGAATCTGACAGTGCCCCAAAATTTCAGTCATAACTCACTAAGAGGCAAGTCCCTAAGAGAAGAGCCTAACTTCCACTCCACAGTTTACTCAAGTGCCAGGTACCTGATGTAGAATACACCTAGGGGCAAGACAACCTCTCTTTGTGTGAATGCCTGAACCATTGTCCTCTACCCAATATGATTTCATGGTCATCAACTAGGCTATCTCTTTGTGTTGGTGCCCTGACAGACTCAGTGCCTAGGCAAGCTCAGACCATGCATACAGACAGCCTTGAGCATTCACTTGAGGCCACAGAACTGCCTCCCCATCTGTCTTCCTCTCTGGTCACCTGCTAGCCAGGTGAATAGAACATGTTTCAGAGCTGTAGGTCCAAACCTTGTGGGGTTGAGAGGTACCTACAGTGCCAGTCTCTTAGTGCTGAAGCGCTTGATACTGCTGACAACTGGGCTCAGGAGATCAAACTGGGTCCCAAAATTCAGGACAGCCTTCAGGAATTTTTGGAGACCTTTCCTTTCAATGTTGCTGTCTTATAGGTCACAGTCCTGTCTGCTACCTGAGTCCCCTCTATATGTATAGGGAACTGAGGTGCCCTCATTCAGCAGTAGGCATTTCCCTTCCTGAGTTAGCATTCTAAGTATAGCATTGTGGAGAATCACTGTGACTATGCATTTCTTTGGCCTGAGGAGAATAATGTCTCTCACTCTCAGAATATGGCTGGATAGTTGTTGAGCAGCTTGGATGCTTGTTTTCCAACGGGTGCCATCACTAGAGCCATCCACTGAAACAATTGTGAGGCTGGCTGCCTGCAATCCTCAGGCCTACGTGGACAGAGTATAAAAATGGCCCATAAGAATGATTGTTTTGCAGGGAATAAGATAGAGAACAGACAGACTCATTATCTTAACATTACTGCCTGAAATTTAAGGGCAATTGAGTTAATTTGAGTAGTGTGCTGTACAACAAAAGGAAATCTGAGTTTCCATGGTGCTTTGGACTGTACCGAAGTGCACTGTACATATGAACACTGTATGGTAAAGAAAGGGAAAACAAGTGTAAACTGAATGAGTCGTTAAGCTAATGAAATCACTGTCATAATGAGCCTAATCAATCTGCTAAACGTGGCATCTGTTAAGTGAATGTAAGTGTAACTGAGAGCTGTATGGGTGATTTAATTCTCTTGCTGCGTGTCTTATCTGCAGAAGAGGAAAAAAAGAAATATGGTTTAAATGTGATTTCAGAATTCTTTTGAGTTTCTAGGTACATTTTCATGCCTTGGTTTCTGAGTTCTTAGCTTGAAGTTATCAGCCCTTAGACAGGCTGTGGTGGAGGTGTCACTTTAGAGCTTGATCTCTGGTGCAATTAGGTCGGAGACTTACGAGAGAGGCCAACCTCTATTAGGAAGAATAGCTGTGCAGTTCTGTTTATGGAGTGCCCATTAATCATTCCCTCCTAACGACAGACAAATGAAATGTAAGAATGGAATAAAATGCAATATTGAACTAGAGAGAGAGCACGTTTGCTCATGCATATATGTGGATATAGTGATGACCATAATTCTTTCCTATTATAAGCACTTTTAAAGGGAGTGTCAATGTGAAGAGGTACCCTTTGCTATTAAATAAATCAGCTACATTTTTTTTCTCATTGCATAGTTTTTCTTATTTTTTCTATTTGAAAATAAGAGAAAAATAGCTACTTCTTTCAGAACACAGGTTTTATGATGAAGTCAGTGAAGTTGTAAAGGATAAAAGCTATGATTCTTTCTTTCCCTTCATTTTTTTATAATATTTTTTATTTTTAATTTAATTAAAATTTAATTAGTTTAATTAGTTTATACCTAAAGCTTGACCTACCTAGAATTTATAGAGCCTTACTAAAGCCTTATTGGGCTTATTGCTGCAAAGTTTGAAATATTTAAAGACCTGACTTGCCTCCTTTGAGTTTGCCTCCAAAAGTACTGCTAGAGTCAGCTTCAATAGAGTTTCTTTAAGTTTCTGTTAGTGTGCAAACATGGGTAAGATATTATCTGTTCTGAAAAATCAACTACCAAATATTCTAGGAATCACTTTCTCTCTTAATCATGCTTTTTATAGCACAAACAAGAAACTGTGTTCTGTTCTTGCAGTCCTCTTCTACCATTTTAAGGTAACCACCTTTGTTTCCAAGGCAGCAACACTATAGGAAAGGGGAGAACATGAAGATAAGGTAGAAGAACAGCAGAAAATGCATTTTCAGGCAAATATTTTCTCAGGCTTTTTATGACCTTGTTTTTGTTAAAGAGGCAAACAAATATTTCCCATTTTGCTGGGCACTTCGAGTAGAAATTGCTTGAATTCTTTTTGCTGTCCAAATGCCCTAATGTGCAATGGCCAAGATAAGTTTTGATTATGAACTTAAAAAAAAACAACACCCAAACTTTTTTTTTAACTGCAGAATGAATGTTCATTAGCATGCTGAATAAAGGAAAACAGTTATTTAAGATTTTCCATATTTTGTTTTTCATCTTGTTTAAGTCCTTATGTCAGACCCAGACTGCTCTCTGGGCATTCCTCACATCACAGGTGTACAGGACAATGGTATAGGAGAGCAGGGGTGAGAAAGGATGAGAATTATCCTTTCGAAGGGGGAAAGCAGGTTGTAAAAAGGCTCATAACCTAAGCTTCCCTTAGTTGCCTTAGCCAAATATTAGGCTTGATATTGGGAGCAAAGAATATCCTTTAGAAAGCAGACAGAATCCAGCATTTCTTTGGAGATGGGTGGAAGTTGACAGGTACATCTGGGAATCTGGCCAGCATATTTAGATGTCTAAACAGGAGGAAAGTTTTTTGGAAAAATTGTTTTTAACTTACACTGTGAAAGTGCTTTGCTATTTCCACAGCCTGCTGTACTGCATTTCTCACCTTGGCTAAGTCTATTATGGACTTTACAGAAAAGCACATCCATAAACTCATGTTGTCTTTCTGCTTCTAACCAATATGAGTATAGCAGGAGTTTTACCATTTTGGGAGCTGCTGTAATAACCCTCCCTGTGTGTCACCTTTCTCTGGGGCGAAATGCTCTAGCCACCTAGTACATAAATATTGTGCAAAAGGTGAGGGGTGAAGCTGAACACTGTGGTGTCTTTAAAAGAGTCATTTCAGAAAGGAAAATGTAGCCATCTAAGTTGGATTTTACATCTTTTCCTTCAAAACCAGGTGGATGATCTTGACGGTCTTCACTGGTCAGATCTAGGGTGACAAACTGAGACATCCAGGGCATCGCGGTGCCATTTCATTTCATGGTAGGATGTGAGGCCACTGTGGCTTGGTTTGTTCAGCTATCACAGTGTGCACATGGTTCCCAAGTAGTCTGCCTTTCTCCTCACAGCCATGTTACTGAGCTTTTCAGGTCCCTTCTCTGCCACTGCTAACAAGGCTCTGTCACTGGGAGGACAGTACGAGCAATGTGCTTCACCTCTCTTTCTGCAGAATCCACCTGGAGGACCTCAGTCAAAGTGTGCTGCTCCATATGACTGAGAAGCTCGGCTACAAGAACAGCGATGTCATCAACACTGTGCTCTCAAACAGGGCAAGTCACACGCTTGCCATCTACTTTCTGCTTAATAAGAAGCTGGAGCGCTATTTGGCAAGCCTTAGGGTAAGTGCTGCTTGGTGTTGATTCTTTGGACAAGCAGGTGAGAGGGTAAAAAAGTGCTTAAAGTTTCCCTGCTCTCTTGCATTTGATCTCAAGGTATTGCCTCGATTTTTATTCCTTCATACTAAAAGCATTATTTCCAAAGATAATTCCCCCAGCTGCTGAGGTAATTGCTTATAGGCTTGATGTCCCATGATTTCGTGCTTTTGAAGATCTTTCCGTAGAAAACTAATGATACAGTTGCCACCCCAAGGTAGGATGTTGTGCAGGCTGTGCCTAGTGTGGTATGCAGTCTGGCCCGCTTGACTTTGCAAGCATTCTCCCAGGTCATTTTTTCTCTTCTTTAGTGCTGCTCTCCTTAAAATCCAGTGACAGGGCTAGTACTGCACAACTGCCCAGCTCATGCAACTGGGAGCCCATTTGTGCACAGGCCCTGGAGGGGACATCCCTGAGAGCCACCAGGCTGCAGTGTGCTCCCTCCCTCTGCAGCAGGAGTGCTCTGTGTGTGGCTGAAAGGGAGCTGTCACCTTGCCACACCACCCTTTCTTGTACGTCTGAGGGAGCTGAGCTCCCTAGCCACATTGTGCATGGCACTTGCTCAAGTGTTAGGATGGGACAAGAGCACCAAGGCAAGCTGCAGCCATGGCTATCTCTCCACACAGCTATCTGTGGTCTGGCGAGGAGTCTTAAACAGTTAAGAGTCTGTAGGCTCCTGCATGACTTGTGTAGTCAGTAGGGTGGGCTGTATTCTGTTTGAGCAACCTGGTGGAAGGGGTTGGAATTAGATGATCTTTAAGGTCCCTTCCAACCCAAACCATTCTGTGAATCTGTGTTTGGAGTTTTCTTTTTGACATGTTTGTTTCTTTGAGAAATTATCCCCAGCAGCACCTTAGTTTTTCTCTTCTCAGTTCTTTTAGCAAGCATGTTTTAATGATGATGCCGTCAATATTTAAAATGTAATGGACCAAATTCACCACATCCATAAGTTGATGAGACTACTGAATGCCAAATGTGGATATGGTCCATTAAGCAGTAGCTAAACATTAGCTTTCTCTAATTATCTTATATACTTTAATTTTCCATGCTTCTCTCTCCACAGAAGTCTGAAGGCCAGGACAACATTTGCCACAAGAACCAGCTATACCAGATAGAAAAGTACAAGGCAAATAAAGACTCCTATGAGGTAAAGCTCATTAAAGCTTCTTAAGGTACTTTGAAAGCAGGCTGAATTTGAGGATCCCCAGCTGTTGGGATTAAGACAATGAGTTTCTGGAGCTGTGAAGAAAAAAAGAGATCTGTGATCTTGCCTGCACAGGGCAATTCTCTCAAGTTCTTTTTGAAGGAACAAATAGCAGACCCTTAGGGGGAAGTTTAAAGACAACTTTCAGCTTTCATGAGGAAACTAAATGCTCTGTTTAGCAGAATAACACAAACATCTTCAGGGGGCTCCTTAGTTTCATTATGAGTTGCAAGTTGCTGAAGAAGACTATAACAGCATTGCCTTGAGTCTAAAGATGTTGGTGGTGTAGGGCAGAGAGCTGTGTGACTGCCAGGGTTCCCTCTCCCCAGCGACTTGCCACAGATCTGCATAGCAGAGTGCAATGTCCTGACTTGACTACTAGAAAACATAAAACTGTATTAGTACAAAACTCTGTCTGGGTGAAAATTTTGCTTCTCAGCGGAACTGATGCAGAACTAGCCCACTGTGTTGTGACACACTTCCCTTGGCCAGAGAAAAGATTTAACCAGATTACCTTTCACTCTGTCTGTCTCCAGTCTTTTTGCCTGCAATAGAGGAGGTAATTTATATTAGAGGAATACATAACAGATATTAGGAAGCTTCTTCTGTGTGGATTTTTCTTCTTTGGCTGTTTCTTTGCCGAGCACTAAAATTACAAGGGTTGTGTGCATTGTGCAAGTCCTATCTAACAACAGAAATAGCAGTATTCCTGAAGAGTTTACCTGTTTCAAAAGCTACTTGTCAATGTTGGATTGATGATCTAATTGCAGGGACAGATTTGTATTATGGCTGGGTTTGTTTATTTTAAAGACTGCTTGCAAATTTCATAGAAAAGCTGAATTGCAAGCCAGATGGATATATCAGGGCAAAGTACTTCTCATTCTTTCCTTACATAAATCAGAACCACCTCACTTAACGTCTGTCAGCAGTGGGTAGACTAGATAAATCTCGTATTTCAAAACACTGTGGCAGTTTACTTGCATGGCTGGCTCACTGTGTCTGCATCCACACCACATGCAGGCAATTCTGCAGCGAGGCTTGTCTGGGCACCTGCACGTAGCCAGGAGAGAAATGCATGCTCTGTTTTCATGCTCTTCCTGAAATCCCCATGCTCCTGGAAGGGAGCTGATGTTTGGCTTCTGTAAGGATCATTGAAAACTAATGATGGTGTGACTGTATGACCCCAGTTTTGTTTGTATGCACAGTGAGGAATAAAGACTCCCTCCAAAGCCTCTCCTGCATTCAGAGTTAGTCCCAGTGTAGCTATTTAAGGGATGAGGGGGTGTCCTTTCTTTCCTGAAATAGTTACCTTGAAGCAATCGCAGTGCAGACACTGTGATAATAATACAGTATAATATCTTTCAACATGGGCATAGCTGAATATAAAGCATGTTTATATCTCTTTAGCTGTGTTTACATGGGGGGATTGTATCACACTTACTGTACCAGGACGGTTAAAACAGCACGCTTGGGTGAACACAGACCCTGAGATGCTCCTGCCACTTGTAACTGTGGGAGACGTTTCTTCTAAAATGCCTTCAGGGGGACGGGAACCCAGCCATGGAAGTGTCTGGATCGCGCTGCTGGGATCAGTGGGTGCCTTTGGGACTCAGAGATGCAGAATTCATAAGCTCAGAGAAATCTGTGGGCTGTAGTTAGGGTTCCCTTACCATCCCCTGTTTCCAGACTGGAACTGGGAGGTACTGGTCCCTGGGCAGATAATGCAAAGGAAGCATCGCTGTGTGTTGCCATGGAAATGCCATGGAGAGAGGTGGTAGGGTTCAGCAGAAGCAGCTGACTGAATTTCTCCCACCTCACTCCCGCCATGTGAAATGAGGACTTTCCCTCGGGCTGGGGGCTGCCTGCCAGCAGGGGCAGGCAGCACGGCACGTGTGCAGCAGACGTGCCCAGACCCTCTTTTCCCTTCGGTTTCCTAAATTCACATGGTAGCATTGGCGTGCTGGGGTGGAGGGTGAGGAGACTTGCTGTCAGGGCTAAGCAGACGCGTGTTTTTGCAGGCTGGCTTCACTTGAGCACTCAGGGCACTTGGGCAGTGTAGGATAATGGAAGGAGACAGCAGTCTGTCTGTCTGTCTGTCTGCCTCTTTTTTGTTGCAGAGGGCTCAGGTGATGAGCAGTCATCCCTACAGCAAAACCAGGGGACCAGTACTGGGGCTATCTGCTTCCCTCCAAGTAGCTGGTGGGCTCAGGCTGGAGGAATTTGTAATTATAAGAACTTGTGTCATTGTCCTATCACAATATTAGGCAAGGCCAAGGCAAATACCCATTATCTTCCTTCCAAGTTCGTTGCCAGGACTAGGATAGATTTTAGGGTCGAGGTCAGGACAGGAAATAGCAGAGGCTGATGTAATGCCGAACCTATTCAAGTATAACATACCGGCACAACTCTTTCATTGTGCAACAGCATGCCATTGCACGGCTGCGTATAGCACGGTGAGGACTGAACTTTTATAACTCCCCTGAAGGAACACTTCCTTTCCTTTTTAAAATATAATAGCATGCAGCACCTTGGGAGTTTAGGATTTTGGCCGTTTCCCCTCCCACCGCTATCATCAAAGAGAAGCAGTCTTGGTAAATTTTAAAAATAAGGCTATTTACAACATTCATCCAGGGTAAAGTAATTCATTGCTAATGCCGGATGTATGAATTTGCTTTTTCATCGGCGCTTTAATTGTACGGTACAACTGTGTTACCACTGCTTATAAAACATTACAGCAGTGTGAAAGCAAAGCCAGGGGCACGTGGCACGTGTTTGAGAGGAGAGCAGTGAGGAGTTCTGGCTTGGCTCTCGCAACATTAGGCTAAGATGCTTGCAGCGCTGCAATGTCCTGCATTCTGACAGATGCTGCAGCAGCCAAAATGCAAATTCTTTCCTCGCCTATCCAAAATAGCAAAAAGCCCTTAAACAATCGTGATTGGCTCATGTAGACTTTAAATAGTCACCACTTGGTCTCATCCTCACAAGTACCTTTAAAAAAAAGGTAGTTGGTAGAACCCAGTCTCTGCTGAACTTGGCAGCAGAGTTTTACAGCCTTGAAAGCAAAAAAATAGTTTGGTGGGCTCAGAATTAAATGCACAGCTCCCACTGACTTTATTGTCATAGTCTGTTATTCACACAGCATTATTGTTATTACTGCTATTGTTGTTATTACTGTTGTTATTATTTCATTGTCATCAATAGTGACTGTGCTCGCCAAGATAGCGTCTGGGACTGATCAGACATTGCATTGTTCCAGGCATAGCACAAGCAGGGAGGAATAAATGCTCCGTACCTGACATGGCTACAGCCTCTAATGGCAAGGGGGACAACATCAGGTGAACAAGGAGGTATAACGCAAGGAAAGCAATGACAGCTCCAGAAAGTGTTGGTTTCTTTCTGTGGAAGAGTTAGCCAGCTTTAGATGGCTAAAGGAAAATAAACTGGAGGGAATAAGGGATGTGTGGAGAGAAGGCTGGGGAAAAAAATGGGTGTGTGGCAGTACACGGAGGGGAGGAAGACAGGGAGGAGCTCCCAGAGGGTCCCTGGTTCTCTCTCCCCCCCAGTTACTTCACAGCTTCTGTAATAAAACTAAAGTCTTAGTTTGTCATTTCCTGAAGCTCTTCCTTCTGACTCTGTAATTTCCGAAAATTCAAAGATCAATGAGCCCAGCAGTGCCCAGACACCATCTACGCAGTGCCCAGTTCTGTCTGATGTGGCAGTGATCATAATGTGTGCTGCCTAGTTATTTTCCTCTTATGTGTCTTAACATGTTTCCAGAGTTGTTTAGTGGACGAAACAAACAAACAAACAAACTGTCTTGTACATCCTTACTTCCCTCTCTCACATTTATGCACATTACTTTGCATCACACAGATGCCCCACTAAAGAAACAGCCCCAAAGCAACCAAAACAAAAGCCCCACTTCTTTGAGATTCACATCTAAAACAAAAAAACCACACAAGTTTGTTCAAGAAAAGTGGGAATTTCTTGAAGTCTTTGAGTGATAGCAAAATACAAGCCATGAATCGGATGCCTGAGGTTTAGAAGTAAAATAGTACCCTTGGCTGCCTCTGAAATCACTGGCCAATAAGGAGCATTATGCAGCTTACAGAACCTAGTGATTCCTGTTGTAGAGATACAGTGCATTTTTACTGTAAAGCAACTCTTCAAAAGCTGGAGCCTGGTATTGTTTTCTCTCTGTCATCACTGGGCATCAAAATTATGTTTTCGGATGTCCATGTTTGCAATCCCAACTTCATTGCTGCATTACAGCATAACGCACACGTAAAATCAGAGCCTGTGGATGCACAGCAAAGGCCATGTTCCTCAAGATCTTGCCCAGAGAGGAGATGAGTGACTCAGAGAGTTTAAAATTCTTTAAAGCTGTGCAGCTTACCTTTGGAAATATCAGAGGAAGTGCAATAAACAGGAATCAAAGACCTTTTTCTGTGTTTAAATGGGCAGGCATATTTCAGATCTGAAAGAGCACAAATCTGCATCTACTTGGTTGAACGAGGTCTCCTAGGACAAATGACGTCTGAACAGAAAGCTGTCCTTTTTCCTTAATTTTCTGAAAGCACCTTTTCCTCTGTGGGTCAGCACAGATGGGGACCCTGACACCGTGTCAAATGGGTCAGAGGAAAATGTGATGTGGAAGATGCAGTTATTTTGAGTAACCTGTACAAGTTCCTTGTAAAGATATTGTTTTCAATCTGACTTCAGTAACTGGTGTGCTTATAACTCTGGGGGGTTTAGGACATTTAAACTTCCTTAAGTAAACCAAATTGTTCTTGTTTGTTTTACAACCTAAAGGACAAAAAACTCAAAGAGCAAGAAAAGAAAGGGGAGATTCTTCACCGTCAGCTCCCAAAGAAAGCTGAGAAAAGTCCAGTTTCATATAGACAGCCTTCTTCCTGTCTTATCTCACAGATACAGAACACCAAGGCTCTGCTGAGGGACCGAAAAGTTACCAAGGCTGGAGGTGCAGAGAAAGGTCAGTGAGAGAAATACCAGCGTGTCTCTGTGCGCTTGTGCCTTCCCGTGAATGTGCTTGCATGGGTCTGCCTGTACCAATACGAGTGTCTTACGTGGCATATGGTTGTTAGTAAATATTCGTGTGCTTGGATTTGCTGCCTGCTCTGGAGGTGGTGATGTGAACGGGGATGGAATAATGTAGTCAAACTTTGAACAAAACATCCTGAGGAAACCATGACAATGTTCAGCAGTCATGAATCTTCACTTTTACTTCTGTTTTTATGTGACAGAATTTCCACTGCGTTTAAAAAAAATAAATAAAAAAATCTTTTCCTATTTTTATGTGCTTATACAAAATCATCTGTACTTCACATTGGCACTTTGAAAGCATCAACACCCACCCCAGATCAGTGTTGGGCTGCTCACTGACAAACCAAAGCTGATAGGGAAGTTTCTTTCTGCCAACAAATGCATTTTGCTCAGAGAGGAAGGAATAAGGGGCAGCACAGAAAGAAATTGCTGACCCTGAGGAGAGTGCTGGTACCCGTGGCCTCCTTTGAGAACTGATGGCAGCAGCTGATGGTGGAGGGAAGAGAGATGGGCAGCCAAGAGGAAAAGCAGCAGGGACTGCCGACCATTGTGTATTTCAAACAGTGAAAGGAGGAGGAAAAGCATTAACAGGAAAAGATGAGACAGACGTAGGAGAGAAAGCATTAATAATGCAGGGGAGGAGGCAGCCTGGGGAGTGCTGGGTGGGACCTGCTCTGAGGATGGCAGGACAAAGGAGGAGGGGAAAAGTGCAGCCAGCAGGGAAAGTGGGGCTGAAGGAGTGCATATGTGGGCAGGACGTAGAGGGGAGCAGGAAGGTGACGTAGCTGGCTGTTGAACAAGAGAGGGTAACTAAAGACCAGCACGGAGAAATACAGTGACTTAAAATGTTGATTGTGGTGTCAAGTGGTTATTTAGACCCTTGGCTTAGGGTGTTTTCATGGCCTTTCTCATAACTTCATAACTTACCACTTGATGCTTTCAACGTAAAGTGTCAAAATGGTGTTCATTTGGCAGCATGGGCACCTCTGCTGTAAGGCAGCAGCAATCTGTAGAGCTGGTCACAAATAGGACATAATTTTTTGAAAAAATAATTTTAAAAAAAAAGGTAAAAAAAAATCTATTTTTCAGAATTTGTCACTACTTTTGGGAGGGAGGCACAGCAGGCAGTAAGCAGCTGATATTTTTTCCTCTCTAGGCTTCTCCTTGCTTTTTTGAACTGAAACCTGAAAATCACCCAGATCTCAACTAAAGCATTTCTTTGCTTATGGAGACTGTGTTTTGATGCTTGTTAAATCAAGCGGTCAAATAATTTGGACCAGTTTTGGAAAGAGACTAGTCAGATTAAACCCGGCCTGCTTTTCCCAAGCTACTCTCAATGCACATGATTTCATCCCATACACCCATTGACGTCTCAACCTCTGCCAAGACCATCCCTTTCAAAAGACATACATGTGAGATTTGTGGCTATTACCCGAGGGCTGCAGACCTCAGTAATTTTTTATCCCTTGTTCTCTCAGTGTGAGGGTGGGAGAAGTCATGGACAGTGATGAACTGCCAGTCTGCTATTCTTTCCATTAGGGGGAATCTAGCAAAGCAGACTCCTTGGCTAGCTTTTCCTAAACACAGCGAAATGTTTTTTTGTGTGTTTTTTTGTGTTTTTTTTTTTCTTGCAACTAGCTTGGCGTGAGTGCCAACATTCTGTAGAAACTGAGTAGATCTTCTCCATGGGCTGTTTTGTATTATTGGGCCAAATCCTGAAAAGATTGTTCCATTTATATTCGGTCCTTGCTTGGGGAAGATTCTCGCTGAAGTCAGTGCAGCAAATCTGTTCCAACTGTAACAGCCTGAGTCTGGCCAATGCAGTTACTCCGTATTTACATGTGGGAAACCAAGAACAGATTTTCTTCCAAAATGCAAGTAGAGACATTAGAAATTAACTCACTGTTGTTCCCTATGTCTGTAGGTATGTCAGTGAATACAGTATGCAGACCCAGCTAAAATCATGCAAAGGAGAAATGTGAGATTTCTCAGACATTGCCTTAGAGGATATAATTATTACAAACAGCTGAAGACATCAGTGGTTTTCTTTTTCATGTCCTTGTCTTACTCACTTCAAGCGCCCTTCCTGCATTTGAGGAAAGTGGCAGATAAATTACCCATGAAACAACAGCGTCAGTATCTAATAAGGATCAGGTTCTTTGGTGCCAAGTTGAATGTATCCCTAAGGCCGTTTGTTTTAGCTGGTGCATTTGTCATGCAAATTTGTTAAAGGTGATGTCTGATGCTATCTGCCATCAGGCAGAGAAGGCAGTGCCATTGATTGCCATTTGCTCTTCTGGTTCCTTTTCTGGTTGCTTTGTAGACTCCACAGGCGGGTTAAGCCCTTTCCACGAGCCCGTGGTTACCAAGACGGGCTGCGTCACGTCCAGCTCCCTGGAGTACTTGGAGGTCCAGCCACCGCTGCCCAGGACCCCGCGGCTCCTGAAGAGGCAGGATTCCCCGCAGCAGGAGCCAGCCCGGGCCGGGAGCCGAGCCAAGGACTCTCCTCTCATCCTGAATATTGTTCACTCGTTCGAGTCCGTCGATAGAGAAGACCAAACAGACCAGGTTTCCCCCTCCCACCAGTACAAGATTTTAGGCTCGCCCATGAATTTCCCTTACAAAAGCTCAAGTGAAAGGACACTCTCCCCGCTTTTTCAGCCAGGAAGTACGTCCCCCGCCCACCCCACCCAAGTCTCTTTCACGTATGAGGAAAAAGCATATCCCGCGAAGGAAGAAGCTGTGTCCCCTACTCAGCTGTTTTCCAACAACCCCTTGGGCAGCCCTAACTGTGTTAAAAGCAGGGGCAGGTTCCCCATGATGGGGATCGGACAGATGCTGCGGAAGAGGAACCAGACGATGCAGTCGGCGAGTGACAAGCCGCTGGAAGCACGGATGCCTCAGCTGCAGCAGATGAGCCCCACGCAGATCACCTTCAATGCTGCAGACACTGTCAGCGGCCAGTGTTAATCTGGCAGGCCAGGATTTGTACTGCTGTTGTCTGGGACCTAGCCTTTTTAATTGTTAAAAAGAGGGGAAAGCCACAGGCATGTTACCGTCGCTACGTAATACACTACAGTTGTCCAGCGTAGAAAATCTGCTTGTAAGGAAGGGGTTGTCCTACGTAATAAAGATGAAAGAAGAGGGCTCTGCTTGTGCTGTTAGGAAATATTAGCATTTGGCATCTGACTGTACAGTAAAACATGTCTTGGAAGAGCCATGTCAGTCTGTGCTTTCACTGCTGTGATCTAGTATTGCAGTAAGTAGGCTGGAAGAACGGTGAGCATTAACAGTTTGATTCATCAAGGTAATCGGTGTGGTGCCATGAGTGCTGGTCCCATCAGAACTGGTGGTAAGACTGTCCATGCTCCACCTGCCTGTGCCACACTGTATGTTGTGCTCTTACAGGCATTGCTCACGTGGCTCGACAAGTGGAAAAACTCGAGATGCTGTTTCCAAAATCAACTTGCTAAAAAGCACTGCCAAGAAGATAAAGTTGGTAGAAGCTTGAATAAAGACATGGGTGACTAAACATTTAGAAAAAGGGGGAATATTGAAAGTCAAAGCAGCTCTTAGTTAATTACATAAAGTAGCTAATAATGAAATCATTTTTTTCTAAGGAAAATGATTTAATGATGTCATTCAGAAGAAACACGATTATTTAAAAACAAGGTACATCACATGGTGATTTACCACACAGAAGGCCCGTTCATTTCATGTAATGGTTTTGCAAGTGGATGCTTTAGGCAGTAATCCCAACTGCAACACGCTGTGTTTAAACAACCCAGTCACCTCCAATTTTTGTAGCTGTACTAGCTCCACTCCTGTGTGCAGGATTGTATTAGCCCCTGTTACAGCAACAGAGCACTGGACATACCTGAAGGCTTTTCTGAGAGACTGCAGTGAATTAAAGAGACTAATAAAGCACACGTGAATCTGTACCAATGCCGTTTTATACTGCAAGATTGGTAATGCAGTGGTTACCAAAAATTTGGTATCGTTATGAGCTGTGAAGATTAAGTTTCTTAAAAGGCAACATGTTCTGCATACTGGTCTTGTTTTTCTAAGTAAATGATACATTTGAGAGGTTGGCAACATTTTTTGGTTCTGTTTTTGTGTTCTCACCATTTCCTATAAACTAGAAGGTTTAGCCAAAGACTATGCTTTTATTTCGTCTGTACTGTGCTTGCATATGTGTTTGTGTATATGGGAAATCTCAGCAAAGCTTGTACTAATCTGGTCCCCCCCTGGGTACCCCACTGCTGCCCACCCACCTCTCACCATTCCACAAACGAGGCAGCAGAAGCATTGCCCTCTTATTGGGGTCTTTACTGGAATATAGGGATTTTGCATCAGTAGGAACCCACGCCCTATTTTTATCAGTGTTACTGCAAATGATTACGGAGCCCCGCTGCTTTGGTTTCTGTACAAATATGAAGAGATTCCCTTGTTTGAAAAGCTTTCCTTCCAGTTTCGTGAGGTGCAAAAGGACTGGGGGAGGAGGGTCACCAGAGGTGGTGAAAGGGTCCCCAGCAGAGCCCATAGCTGAGTGCATATTCCTCATTTTCAGTGTAGCTTAGGCTAAACACCAAAATCTGCAGGGAAAAAAAAAAAAAAAAAAGGCATCAGTTCAAATACTAACAGCACAGATAATTGGACTGTTCAGTACTGTTCAGTATTTTGAGGGCTTGCTAGAAAAAACAGCAGAGCATGAATGCTCATCCCTGCAGATGGGACCTTCACCTTGGTTTCAAAGCAGCCTGTCGGGTTGTATGGGGTAGTCTGCATGCTTCCTACTGTACTCTTAAGGGTAGTGAGGACATACGCCTCTGTGGTAGTTAAGGCAGCTCTAAAATTATATACATAGAAATCCTAACTTATTAAGAAAGCCCTGAAATACTTTTGCTTGTCTCGAGATTGAAAGTTGCTATCTTCTATTTGTACAGAACATCCGTATATCCCAGGGGTCCATTTCCGCTCTTCCTTTTGTTTAAAAACATCAAACCATTTTCTTTTCTTTCACACTAAGAACATGTTTGTGCTGCAAAGCTAGTGAGCAGGGACAACTGAAACACCGTCGTGTGTGTGCATCTTGTGTACCTGATGGCAGATACTGACTTGAATTACAAACTCAGGTTTATTTGGAACCCAATAAAAGGTTGGGGGAGGCAGGAAAGAGACGTATTTTTTGTGAAAACCCAGTAAATATATGTAAGAATCAGAATGAAAACAGAAATGTTAAATCTTTTATTATATTTATAGAGAATATATGAGTACTACACTGCTAAAACATAAACATGTATCCAGCTTAGACAGTAGCTATGTACAGTCAAACTGCAGTGACCATGTAAGGGACTTATTGAAATACAGTAGTGGAAATTCCAGGGGAAAAAATGTATTTGTTATCATTATTAAATATATGTACTTTTTGAACAAGATTGCCATGGAGTGCTGACTTTGTTTGTGAGGTCACTATATAGCAAGGAACATGTAAGTACAAAGCAACCAGCAAAACACCAAGGTGACAAGAGGATTACCAGTGACTTTACCTTCTCCTGTCAAAGGCTGTTCCTTTGCAAGGGCTGCTGATTTGCCTATAAACCCTGAGTGAGCTAAAAGGTGGGTGGTTAGTACAGGGTGGGATTTCCCTAGTGTAACATTAGCCCTCTTCAGGTTGCACATCTCATCTGTGTTCATTATCCAAGTTGTTTGTCACCAGTGAAGGCTGATAGGAAACTCCAACTCTCCTTACCTTAAAATAGAGATTTGAAATAGGGGAATGAATTGCTCCCCAACAGTGCCTAGCTGTTTGAGTTACAAGAAAGGGAATAGAGTCAGTGAATTCAGATGGGACCTGAGCTCTTGGCCATTGAGGTGAGTCCCACAGATAAGAATTCACACTGGTACAAACAGAAGTATTTGTTGATCAGCTTTCTGTGCCTCTAGAGTATATTGCTTGGAGTTGTAAGGACCTTTGCTAAGTTCAGCACAGCCATGCAAACAGACTATCAAGCTTACAGCTTCAGCTTGAGCATTTCTGTTGTTGATCTCACAGTTCTTGTAAGTACTGTTTCTTCCTCCTCCTACCTTTTTGATTTTTTTTTTCTGTATGGCAGCTATTCTGAAGACCTCCAAAATCAGCAGAGGTCTCTTTCAGTTGTTTGCAGTAGGCTTGGCACCAAGCCCATGATGAACCTGTTTGACAGATCCGAAAACACACCTTACACTTCAGGTCATGCCCATGGGGAAAGAGAGCACTTCTGAACGTTAAGTGCAAGGTGAAAGCACTGTGGCTACTGGGGCCTTTTTGAGGTGCTATTTATGTCCGCAACCCAGTGGAGTCAGTGGACCAGTGGTGAAGCACTTGAAGAGCTTTGTAGACTAACTGATCACCGGACAGCAGCTCAGGATCTGTAGTAATAAAGTGGTTTTTAGACTTTACTGCCTAGGAAAACTGGTGTCAAATTTATTCAGCAAGACAAAGAACACAGCATCTGTCGCTAACGGTGTTGTTCTTTGTCATTGCCTTGTAGGTAGGCTGATAAATATTAAAATTGCAGAATAATGAGGTTTACAAATCCTTAAAGTAACTAGCAGTTCTTTTCATGCTTTTGCACTTTACCTCATTTGATCTTTGCAACAAAATCCCTCTGCGTAACTGCAAGATGATGGATCGTGTTTTCAGATGACTCCTCAATCCTCATTGCACCAGTAAAAGGTTTTATCAGTGCCACCCCAGAGACAGCCAGGCACAGATCTGGTTAATGTGATTCTGGACCTTGTTTATCAAGAAGAAAGCAGAAATTTCAGGGAAGCTATTTCTGTGTGCAGTAGTTTTGAATTTGCCTGCCTTTTCCCTGCTTTTTTAAATACTCAGTAAACTTTCCCTTTTGTTCTCCCCCACATACCTTCCTGAGCATAACAAAACCACTGAGTGTAGCACCAGTACCTGTTTTTCCTATTAAAAAGCTATCGTAGCTCTGTGGAACGAGAGCTATAAATCACTCATGCACAAATACGGCTGTGTGGCAAATTGATTCATAGATGTGACTCCTACGGTCCTTAAGCAAGCTCTCTACCTCCTGGTTGTGTGGCTTGTTCGCATCTCAGGCGGCCTCCAGCAGGAACAGTGTTGGGGGGACGCTGGGAGATGGTTCAGCTTAATGTCCTCACTGTTTGTCAAGAGAACCATGCTCCCTCAGAAGGGAGGTGTGTATTATTTGCAGCAGGCTTTCTGTCAAGGAAGGTTCTTGAGTATTCATTCCTAAAACACTGGCATTAGCATTGTGTTTCCTGGGACATGTGTGCATTACGTGTACTTGTCTTTCACAAAGATGGCTTGCAGATGTATGTAGGGGGAAAACAGGTTACATCATTCTGAGTCCTTTAAATATTTAGTATCAAATGAAGCTTGTAATATGATGCTTTCTATTATTTAGGTACAGGCAATAATTAGTTGCTGTTAGCAACAAAGGGTATCAGGATAGAGCCTAAAATAGGATTTGGAGTTCATATGAGCTTCCCTGCGGTGTGGCTGCTGATGCTGGGACAGTGAAATACCCAAGAGAGAAGAAATAAGAAGAGTTTTATTGATTAAAGGTGAGGTGCTAAACTTGTTTCAAAATTTTGGTTAATATTCTAAAAACAGGACTAATGCATTTTTGAGATGCTAAAGAAATATGTTTATTAATGTTGTATGAATAGCACTCCTACTTATAAATGTAAAAATCCCGCAATTTATTGTGTTTCCTGCAACCAGTAAAGATAATATGCCATCTAAAACAAAGACAAGAAAAGAAAAGCCACCAGAGGCTTTATTTCAAAATAGTTTCAATCTTTCATAGAAGGAAACAGAGAAGGAAGTATTGTCTTGTGCTTGTAGCACAGGGCTGACTGTTAGCCAGAAAGGTTTTTCTCTTCCACCTCTACCTGCCCCAAGACAATTTGTTCCCTGCTTACCTGTCCATGAACTTGAACCCATATTTTCTGTGTGTCTCCCTGAGCTAACTTGGGTCTCCTTCTGTATCTGGTCAGTGAGCCACATGAGATCTGTGGAACTTTGGAGACCTCCTTTGGCTGAAGGCAGCCAGGAGTGTTCAGACCTCATTTGGGAGAGACTGATGGATGGATGGACAGACTGATCTGTGATATACTTGTGAAATACCTTTTCCACCCCATGTAGATATGAGTGTTATTTCGGGAAGGTATCTGACACATACTGATATCCAACAAGGGAAGGAGCTATTGCTTGGGCTCTAGTGTAGCAAACCTCCCTTGCATGGTCTGTGCCACAGGTCCCTGTGACACCACAGGCAGGGCCGTGAGCACTGCCAAAAGTTTAGCCACTTGAAATCACTTTCCTTTTTTTTTGACTGCTACAGTCTTTGCTTTTAAAACACTGTTTTAATTCAGCTATAACATTTCTGCCACTCCCGAGGACAGTGTGTGTGTGTAGTGGGGGACTACATATTTACAGTCGCCAGGCTCATGAGCTCTTGCAGCTTCTTTCTTTGACTACAAAGGAGCTGTGGGTGGCCTTTGTGCTGGGAAGCTGTCTGTCTGTCCCCCTGAGAGCCACCCACATCCCCCTGTGGTGGCCAAGTAGAAGCTGGGGGGCGGACAGCGAGCTACCGAAGCCTTTGAAGGAATGATCAGAGAGTTTCTGCAGTGATGTTGCTGCATGCAAAGGGTGCTCAGTGCCACCAGGGACACCAAGAAGTGCCCATGGGTCCTGGAGCTCATCCTGTGAGAGGCCACCTCTGCAGTTTGGGAGTGCTGGCCCGAGGTGCATCCATGAGCCTATCCTTCAAAAACTCCTGCACAGGGAAATGGGAAGTCACCCTTGAAGACAGTGCAGGCCAGAAGTTCCCTGGGTACTACCTCTGTAGCACTAGGTACATCTTCCACACTAATACTTTCATCGGGGCACTTGCCGTCATTCCCCCAGCAACAGTTCCTCTCTTTTATTGATTGTCACTTTCCAAGGAGCAATTAAGTGAAACGTTGGTGCAGAACAGTTTCAGAGGAGGGAAGATGTCCATTTTCATGGTATGTCTTCCGAGTGGAGGAGTTAGCTATCCCAACAGAAAATGTCTGAAATATGTGCTTAACTCTCCAGTCCCTGTAGAGGCCAGCAATTTGTTATGGTTTATGGATTAATTAGATTTTACTTCAAACCCCAGGGCTATTGGTAAAAACTTCAGGCTTTTTACTGATGGGTTTAAGGCTTACCTTCTTAATAACCACACACAACGCAAAACTCCATATTCAGTTACTTAAGCATGCAGTAACATTGCAAGTTACAAAACCAGTTTTATTTACGAAAACAGCAGCATAGTGGGTGTTGTGACCAACATTTTAATGTACACAGCTGTTTTCTCATGTTCTTTTGAAGAGGACAGAAGGGAAGAAGAAGCAGCCTCTTTTCCCTCACGTGGCAGGCAGCATCTACAGAAGGCTGGGGGGAGCGGTCCAGCACTGTGTGCTGGGGGCAGCTCTTCCAAGGGACTTTCCTGGTCTTTGTCACCCCTAAAACAGGCCTTGAAACAAGCATGTTGGTGAAGGGTGTAGAGGGCAAGACGTATGAGGAGTGGCTGAGGTCCCTTGGTTTGCTCAGCCCAGAGCAGAGCAGGCTGAGGGGAGGCCTCATGGCGGCCTGCAGCTCCCTCACGAGGGGAGCGGAGGGGCAGGCGCTGAGCTCTGCTCTCTGGGGACAGCAACAGGACCCGAGGGAACGGCATGGAGCTGGGACAGGGGAGGCTGGGGGTTAGGGAAAGGTTCTGCACCCAGAGGGTGGTCGGGCACTGGGAGAGGCTCCCCAGGGCAGTGGTCACGGCACCGAGCCTGAAGGAGTTTAAGAAATATTTGGACCATGCTCTCAGACATGTGGACTGATTTTTGGGTGGTCCTGTGTGGAGCCAGGAGTTGGACTTGATGATCCTTGTGGGTCCTTCCAACTCAGGATATTCTGTGATCCTATGATCCTATCTTTCTGCATGCTTTTTGGCAACTTTCCTGCTAGCTCAAAGCAGTATTTCCCATTTCTCCCCCAGCACGAATATGCAGCTTATCCTCAGGAGAAAGCACAAAATCAAATTGTTCCTATGAGAAAATTAACAAGGGCTCCATGGGGCTCCCTCCCTGCAGCTCATGCCTTGACCTTGATATGTGCTATATGCACATGGGAAGAAAGCACAGTGGCAACTGGCACCACTGAAGACCACAGACCAGACTGTGAGTGCCTGATGGACGGCATCTCCTAGACAAGAAGTGCAGCTTCCAGCAGTGGATGTCTACGCTGGTGGGTGATGTTTGGCAGGTGACATGGGGTGTCCTCACTGCAAACCACTCACTCACACTTACCCATCAAATTGAGCCCATTTATGGTGCCTCAGGAGCCACTGGAGGCAAATGGAGCCTGGGAAATGCCGAAGGAGAAGTTAATAAGTGACACTTCCCTCAGAGATTGAGTGTCCTGAAGAGAGAGGTTGTGTTTGCACAAACGACCTCAGGGTATAATCTGTGTCTCTGAAAGTACTGCTGAATGCCAGCTTTTTAGGTAGAGATGTCCTTCATTTGGGCTTGTTTTGTGTGTTAGGGGGGAAAATGTAACTTTAGCCTTCAGCCAACTATATACTAGTGTTCATGGATAAGTCCCATATTGGTGTGTGTGACTACATGCAGCAAAGGCTTGACAGAAGCCATCTCGACAGAGACAGTCACGTTTTGCTCTCTCCTAGAGTCACTGCACTAATTATTAACTCGGAAAAAAAAAAAAAAAAAAAAGAGTGGCAGGCAGAGGGAAGACAACAAGTAGATAAGAAGCAATTATCCCATAGTTTGAACCTCTCAAAATCACGGCTGCAGCTGGATCATCCAACTCTTTCTTCTCCAGCCCATCACCCCCCTCCAGCTCTGCTGACTTGTTTTCTGCCCTCTCCCACCCTGGGGCTGTTTTTCTGGCACTTCACAAGGAATGACTTCTGGAGCTGACCTAGCTGAAAAATAATTAACTTATTTGCCAGGCTGGTTTTCAGCTAGAGCAGCTCCCTTAGCCCAGAGAGTTTCTCATTTAAGAGAGGGGACAGGAGGGCAGAGGTGGGGTGGGGGGCCCCTGTCCACCAGCATGCCAAGGCAGCTCCCGTGACCAAAGCCAGGTCCTGCAGAACTGCACCCCCAGATGCTCTTCTCCCAGGTGGGACCTTTCAGGACAGCTCACGAACAGAAATCAAAGGCTTTGTTCTTTGTCTCAATGTGAAAACAGGTTTCAGATGTGAAAGAGCACAAATCTGCACATGCTTGCTTCAGTAAGGGGTCTGCCTCAGCCCTTGTAGCAGACCTTGCTCAACCCTTCGTGTACATGTCCCCAGAGGCAGCAAAAACTCTGTTTCTCATGTGTGGGAGAACAAGGACACCGCGAGCTTGTGCTAAGGTGTAATCACAGTTGGCAGGAATGGAGCTGAGCTTTGTCAGTGCGTGGTGGTAACTGTGACAGGTTACCAGTGCTTCTCTCCCAAATCTCTGAAAGGTATCACTGCTATTAACATTTCTGCAGTCTTGAGGCTCTGGCAACTGCACTAGGTGGCTGGGTGCAAAACCCCATGTAGAAAAACGTTGATGCCTGGGCAGTGAGAGTGTTTGAGAATATAAAGCTACCTAAAAAATGTGTCCCAGATGATGCTGCGTAGCCAAGAGAATTTCATGTGCAGAAACATGTCTGAATAATTACTATTTAGTCATTATTTCCTATAACAGAGCAGTACAATTCAGAGAGAAAAAAAAAAGACTTTTTTTTTTTTTAACTCAGCAAAAACTGCCCAGAACTAGGAGTAAAACGCTTGTTTTGTGTGTGTATGTGTATCACAGTACATAAAAGAAAGGCAGCTCTTACCTCAACAGTGGTTTTTGCTCTCCCAGGCTTTTGTTAGGCCAGTTCTGATGCCTGCACAACCTCTTCATTTTGAAGGAACATGTAGCAGGGCAAAGCCCCAAGGGTTTCTGGGGCTACTGCAACCTCGGTTACCCATGTACCACATCTGAGGGCATGGATTTAGGTAAAACAAGAATGCATCTGGTCCTTTTCCCAAAACCAGTTGCCCTTCCTGAGCTTGGAAAATAGGTGGAACTGCTGCTTTTAAAGCCATGCCTTATCCATTCCAGCAGCTGTGTTATGGGTTTCTCTTCTGACATGTGTGTCCCCCTGGGCTCAGGTGCCTCTGTGCAGAAGCAGGAGGAGGTGGGCTCTGCAGTCTCTCCTTGGGGAGGGACTCTGTATGCCTCACAGCCAAAACTGCACCGTAGCAATCTTGGCAGATATTTCAGAGCGTCTGTCCTATCAAGAAACCACTGGAAAAGGGAAGTGGGAGGATTATTTGGGGTCTACATCTGCTGTCTTTACTGTACATCTATGGAAATGGAACTGGGGCAAAGCAGAGCTCCAGAGCAGGACTGGTTGTCTTGTGCATTACAAGCATGATATATTACCATGCCCTAGGGACCCCTTTCACAACTTTTCATTTAAATATTTATCCATGGATGCATCTGGATGTGACCCCCCGTCCTTTTGTGGCGGCTGGGTGAGGAAGAGAGCCTTTGGGAGCACTGGGAGTTTCACATGGAGCTGTGCTGATGGCTTCGCATCAGCAGCACCTGGTTAAAAAATACTTGCCTTGCTATCCTGGGACCTCTCTGGATGCAGTTATTCATCACTGGTGCTTCACAGAGCGCCTGTCAGGTTGTAGATTCAGCTCCTTAAAGCTGCTGAAATGAGGCATAAATCCGTGCAGTTGTTACCCACGGCTGTCGCTCCCCTTCTCCGCCGGCTCCGATGTCACGCTGACTTGCAGAGGGGCCAGGGACGGGGCAGGGCTGTCTGTGCAAATTCAGCAAGGAGCTGACAGTGCTTTGGTACGGTTTGTCTCTAATCTGGCAAATCCCATGGATGCTCAGAGTTTTCTTTTTGTCAGAGCTGCTCCCTCTTTTCCAAATGGAAAAGATGACATATTTAGGTCTGCTCTCCAGAAGGGCACTTTAAACTACCTACAGCTGACTGCAGTCCCCGAGTTTTCACGTGCGGAGGCACCAGCAAAGGAGTCACGGGTCTAAGGTATGTGCTAGCCTCAGCTCCAAAACATGTTCGAGCAGAACTGCATCCTGACCCCTGCAATGCTCACGCCTAGAGCAATAGGTAGAGTGATGAGAGATGCTTCTGCTCCAGCCTCTCCTTCTGAGGAGCGAGGCTGGCAGATGGCCTGGGGCTGCGATTAGAGCATGTAGCACACTCATTGTGCCTGCGAGGGACAGCAAAATGCTCCCTTCCCCCTCAGCCCAGGTTTTCCCTGGGTTCATTCTTGCATTTCAGATTCTTCACTTGGACCAGAGAGGATGCGCTTCTCCCCAGGGGCTGCACACCCAGGCGTGCCGCAGCTGCTGAAAGGCACAGCGTTTCACTCAGCAGATCCTGTGTTACGGTGCTGATGCTGCTACCCGGCCTCAGGTCCAGATGCAGCTGGGAGCCCTGAGATGGGAACATGAGGTCTGTCTGCACCCACCCCCGCAGACGTACCTGGGGACCCTGCATACCCGCAGCTCCCACTGCCTTCTCTGCCTGTGGAAATGAGTCCCTGAATGAGCCATCACAAGGCTTTAAATATAGCACAGTTTCCTGTGGGGATGAAACCCTCTGTAGGGCGAAGAATTGGAGACCTTCCACGGGAATCTGAATCCAGCCGTTCCCCGATGAATGAGCCCAGACTCCCACCACCTCCACCAGTGACAGGGGCCTGATCCATGTCGTGAGGGTTTTTCCCACTGCAGGAAATCCCACCTGGCCTGTGCACTTATTTTTAGTTGAGAGGGAAAACCTGTCTTTGCCTTCAGACAATGCACATCAGCATGAATAAAAAGCTTTCCAGAAAGCCACCCAGCACCTGTTGCTTAGTGCTCAGCTGAAACACTAATCCCAAATTGGTGACTTTGCAACAGTCTCCATAGTGATTAATTGTAATTTGCAGATAGGGCACTGTGACTTGACAAGGGAAATTGGATGCAGAAGCAGGAAGACTCCTTGCTTATAAAAACTGGGGAGAGACACAATTGATTCAGTGCATCTGTTCTGTGTTATTTATTATTGCTGCACCTCAGCCTTTCCTGTTCTGCAGGAGGGGGTTTGGGCAGCACCACAGGGCTGATGCAGAGATGGAAAATTCCCTCTGTAACCCAAATGGATGAGTTCATGCAAGACAACGCTTGCCTACCTGCCGCATCTGATTCAAATGCGTGAGTGGGGCAAAGACGCAGGCTGACAGCACCAGAGAATGAAAATCCTCGTGGTGTTGGCAGCAGCATGTGCTGAACGTTCATCCCAGGAGATGGGGATGTGATGTCCACCTGATACCACTTGCTGCCTGTACTGTGGGACGCTTGGGCTTGGGCAAGCTTCTTATGAGAATGATTCAAGGATAGCTAACCGTTATGGGGAAGAAAGGATATCATAAGACAAACTTCCTTCACTTATTTTGTCTTTGCAGATGTCTTCTGGGAAAGTCCAGCATCTATCTGCACGCACAGACAACTGCTCTTCTTTCCAGCTCATCCTTTTCTCTGGATATTTTCCACTTCTCATATTGTGGTTGCCAGGAGAGCAGCTTGCATGGATCGTGTCATCTTCAGGGAGTCCTATCTCATCATTATTCAGTTAACTGCAGTCCTCTGACTGAAGATGCTAAATCCCTAGCTCACAGCCAGATTAGAAAAGTGATTAGTTACCTGTGCATCCCATGTTAGAAGTATAGGATTATATGGCAATTATAAGGGATCAGACTCAGCCTATTTAAAAGGATGCTGATATCTTAGAAATATTTTTTACAAGCATTTTACACTGAGCCTCCTTACCTCAAATCTTTTCAGGCATGTTAAGTGAAATTTTGAAGTTGGTTTCTTAAAACCATTATGTTTTGTATGTCGTGCTTAAGTGATTGGGGACAAGGAAGGCAAACTGCTGGCAATTACACTTGTCAGTGAGGTCTCAAGTCCCAGGCAGCACCATGGTGATGACACTGCTTAGGCCCAGGTACTGACCAGAAAACATGATAGGGCTGTGTGGTTTTTTCCCCGTAAAAGAAAAATTAACTGATGTGTTGGAGCTGCTTCAGAGTTTTAAAGATTTACTGAGTATAGAATATTTTTTAAATAGCTACTAATATATCTTGAGGGTTACAGTCATGTATTCATGCATTCTTACTATATGTAAATATTATTGTATGTGAATATATAACTCACAGGTGAGGGTGTGTTACCTGATTCACCCAGGCTTGCACTATTATTAGCTTTTTTCTGTCCTTCAGCGTGTCTGTCTGTCTTCTCCAGTCATTTCTTCACTGTTGGCCAAGCTGAGCCGCAGCAGACAGGGATGCAAGCAGTCAGAGAAATCACATAGTTCCTTGAAGTTTCATGAAAATACACAGGGAGGTAGAGGAGAGAGCCACTGCTTGTCCCCCAGAGAAGGGCTGCAGGTTGCACTCAGCTTGTAACACCAGCTGGGTGCCTGCCATGAGCACCGGAGCCATGGGCAAGCTTCAGTCAAAGCCCACATCCCATCAGGCTCCACAGACGCTGGCCATGGGACTGTGGGTGCGTAAGGGTCCCTTCCAACTTGGGATATTCTATGACTGGTCTGTGGGAGGCCTGGCTTTGTTACTCCCACTGCTCGTGCAAATACTCTACCACTCTTTTACTTTTTCATGTAGTGATCTCCATCTCCACACCTCTAAAATGCAACCAGCTACTTCCAACTGGCAATTACAGTTGCCATCTCGATCCTTTTCAAATCCTACAAAAAAAGAAAGGGCTTTTATTTTTCTTTTCTTTATTTTTCCTTCTTTTTTTTTTTCTCTTTCTTTAATTCAGATTCTAAAAATCCTTGCGCATAACTTCTCTGTATTTCTCCCTAACCTGTATTTATTGTGTAAGCTATTCCTTGGGGAGCAAGTAGCTGTGAGTCTGTAAGATGCCTCCTAGGGAGGCGGGCTTTTTCTGGTGATGGGGAGCCGTGATTCTAACAGTCATGAAAAGGGAGATAAGATCAAAATTGACTAATGCCTTCTCTGTTGCTCATCAGGCCTCTACCTCAGATGCATATGCTGATGCTGGCCAGCACAGGCTACAGGAAATGCTCATAACTGCTGCACCGAGGCACTTCATTTAGCCCATGAAATTCGTGAGAGAAGCTTCTTTCCCAGTCAATGGGGAGATGCAGGCTCCTGCTCTGAGTCAGCTGATGAAGGAACATGACTGAAGTGATCTGAATTGCCCTCGGCAGGAGCCAACCTGTCTCTGCTGACTGAGGGAGGTGGCTGAGTACCTCCATATACATCTTCAGAGAAGTTGCAGCTTCTATTAAAAACTGCTTCTTTAGCAATGTTGAGTCAAGTGCACTCAGCCTCCTCTACAGCAGGCCTCTTCTCCTGCAACTTTATTCCTCGTATCAAGCATAGCTGCATAAACAATACAAAAATACTCTGTCTTGTAGCAAAAAGGCCTTCCAAAGGTGCAGTGCTTGAATACAGGACAACGGGAAGGGGCGGAGGGAAGAAGCTTTGTTTATTCTTCTTTACTTGTCTTCCAGTACTTTTCCTTCTCACTTCTTTGGGAAAGGAGAAAGGGGAGAAGGTAGGCAGGCCCTGAAAGGGCTGCTGTGAGCAGTGACTTGCAGGGTCTGTGGGAAGCTGAGGAAGGAGAAACAGATCCTGATAGAGGAGGTTGAGTGAGGCTGAATGTGCAGGAGAGTCCCCAGGTGGTTGGTTTTGTGGCAGAGCTGGAAGGGTAAGGCTAGGACTAGAGTTAACAGCGAGACAAAGGCTGCATGAGGCCTTGAGATGAGACTGGGGTCAGTGAGGTTGCTGCAGCATGAGTGAAAAGGGGAGTTACGGCAGCAGGAGGTGGGACTGGTGTGGCGAGAGTGCAAATATGGATCAAGGATGACCTCTAAGAGGAGAGAGGGGATTGCGTTTCTCAGATAGAGATGTAGCAGAACCTGGAGGGAAAATGAGCACCATAAACAAACATCTGTCTTCTTCCTGATAGGCATCTCGTGAGAGAGAAAGGATGCACTTCTCCCCCAGCACTGGCACCCAGAAACATCTGAAACCCACAGTCTTGTTTGGCCATTCCTTCCTGTAGGAAGGAGCTGCATATGCATTGAATGCCAGCAATCACTCTTACATTACAGCAGCAACTGAAGAGAACAGCATGGGGTTTACTGGGCAATAAACGTCCAGCTGGCACATTATCTTCCTGTGAAGTGTCAGACCGATGACCCAGGGACACCGCTGTTTTACAGCAGTCATTCCTGGGGAGAGAAGCCAAATAAACCAGGAGATCCCTCACCCCCAAAGCATAGTGAGATACCAGTCCTTGAAATATCTTGCAGTACAAGCAGAACTGGTGTATCTCCATGCTTTAGGCTACAGGATCATCCTCCCTTAAATCAGAGAAACGAGCATTAAAAAAAGAGAGAAAGGGAGAAAATAGTAAAATAAATAAAAGTATTTTCACTCAAATACCAGCTGGAAGAAATCAGTGCTGCTTCACTGAACTCAGTGGACTTAAAGTAACCCACAGCTCGCCACAGCCATGAACCAACAGATCTCATCTTGGACTCAGGCTCTGACCCAGACTCAAACATTGGAGATTTTTTTTATTGTTGTTTGTTTAACTGCTTCCTTTAAGAAAAGGTATAAAAACTTTCTGGAAAAAAAAAAAGGATTAGGAATGGCTCTTCTTGGATAAGGAAGGCTAATGTTTTTTTCTATTTTTGTCTTTCCCTTTGTTCTCTAATCTTTTGCCGATGCTAATGGTTCTAGTGGTATAGGTTGCTCTGTGTGCCACTTGAGGATAGAAGGACTGCTCTTATCACTTGTCTAAGGCATCACAAAGCTTGGCAGAAATCCTGATCTTCAAGGGTTGGTGTTATTTACATACATACTGTCTTTATCTGTCCTTAAACTGACGTCTGGAGTATCTGTGAAAATGGTTGCTTCAGCAAGATTTTGGGAAGTTTCACGATTGCCAGTTTTTAATTCATTCCTTCCCCCCCCCCCCCCCCCCAATTAGTGCAAATCAGGTATATAACTATATTTTACATTTTACATAAAGTTAATATTTACATTTTAAAATTCAAAACTTCTTAGATCCTAGCTAAGAGAAGCAAATATTGTTTATATGGGGACACAGCTAATGGGGATACTCTCACCACTTGCATGTATGGCAGGATCTGGTGGGAGGTAGGAAAGGGGGGTGAAATAGGGGGGTAGCTCGGGACATTGCAGCTGTGCCTGTCTGTAGCATGCAATGCTAAGGGGAAAAGAACAGTCACAGGCTGTAAACTTGCTCCAAATGAAAAGCAGACAGCTAGAGAGCCAAAATTCAAGAAAAATACATGGACAACCGGAGCAGGGTGAGTTACTGCTCTGTTGCTAGGTGATAGATCTGTTATCATGCTAATGACAATAAAAGATGATACTGGTACCAATAAAGCATCTTTCATCTGAGAATTACCAAGGGTTCTCCAGACAGCAAGGCTGTATTATTCCCATTTTCCAGAGGCACAGACAGAGATGAATTGATTTGCCAAAGGTCACCCAAAGCATTACTGATGGATTTCAGAATACAAAATTGTCCTATTTTAGTTCTGTTAGGCCAATGACTGTCATAAAACCTTTCTTTGAGAGCAATCCCTCCCCCCTCACCTCATCAATCACCCCTGTGTCCCGCTCTCCTGAGGGGACATCCTCCCCTGTCTTGTTTGTATTTCTGGTCTTGTTTAGATTACAAGATCTTCTGGCCCGGGAGTGTGGCTTAAAAGGGACTGAAGGGCAGAGCAAATGCATGGGCCAAACCATGCTGTTCTACATACATACCTGGCACTTTCCTGTCCTCTGGCACTTGGAAGTAAATATGCTGTGATAGGCCTGAAAGTTTCTTGTCAGATACTATCTTGTTTGCCCTCGGTCTCTGACTTATAACAACAAATGGTGTTAAGCACCCATTTCTCCTGGATATTCTGTCCAGGAAAAGTGCAAGGGGCTCCTCACTGGCAACAGCTGTGTGACTTCTGTGTGAAGGGCTTCTAGGTTGCCCCCCATGACTTTGTGTTAGACAGTTATCTCCATCAAAGGCCAGGAAATGCCAAGGGGCTGTATTAAGAGAAATGCAAACGCTCCTGAACCCACTGAAAAACAACTTTCTCTATCTGCACATCTCTTCCCAATACTGGGGCTCCTTAGGCATGAATCAGTAAAGACATGAGTCAGGCGTGATTTTGTCTGTCATTGTTTCCCGTTAGAGATCATGAGGAACACACAAGCGAATCTAAATTCTAGCTCTTGTAGGAAAATAGCATTTCTGATTTCCATCTGAAGAACAGAATTTCCATGATGACGAGGAGTAGTCTCCAATTTGCTGATGAGCTGATACAATCTAGCAAGGACAACAGGGCTAGAAACACAGAGGGGATGCCTACATAAGTGATTTTACTCTGAGTCATTGTTCCCTCAGGGGTCTGGGCTGTGCATATATTCCACCAGGTGTTTCCTATGGTGCTTCCAACGGTAAACCCCCAGCAGCTCCCACTATATCTAAAACCCAGGCTTTTAAGACCTGTATTTCCCTTTCCTCATGTGTAAAATAGGGATGCATCTCATTTGTCCCTGACTGTCACTGTGAAAATTTAGCTAATCTTTCTACAATTCAACAGAGATGCAAATTGCAAGCGCAGTAGGTGCTAAGCATTTTAATGACTCCTCTCTCCTGTTTTTCCTACCTCTCAGAGTCTTGGCAATTTTTCTCAGTCTCAAGTATTTCAGCACAGGAGGACACAGCCCCAAAGCAACTGAAGTGCAGGAGCCACACAACAGCTTTGTGGGCTTTGTTCAAATTATGTAAAAGACTAAGACAATTTAAAACCTCAGGGCATGTCTGTAAAACAGATCCTACTGGAGTGCTAAATCCTCCAAACTAATGTAAGGCTGCCACTAACTAGCTAAGAAAATGTCCCAGCCCAGCAAAACATTCATGTGCTTTACTGGATTGGGGCTTTTTCTCCTTTCCATGGGAAAAAAAATATAGAAAAATGTGAAATGGCACTTTTTAGGTAAATGCACACCCTGGCGAAGTAGAGATATTAGCAGCAGTGGAGTGTGGAAAGATCAGCTAAGGAAAACCCTGCTGGCAGCCTCATGGCACTTGCAGTGTAAGTACTGCTCATAGATTTCATGTTATGCTTGAACCTAGTTTGCAGGGGAGCCTGAAAGCCCTGAACAGGATTAACTCCTTCTAAAAGGTGGAGATGCCGGATGGATGGGTAAAGGCTGCTCTGCTTGAAGCACTCCAAAATGTTGCCTGGATATTGCCTATCACCTTTGCAGGAGTTAGCTCAGTTCTGCACATAACAGCTGCAAACAGATGTGGTGTCTTTGGTGAGCTGCATCCTCTCCATTTCTCCAAAGATTCAGTGACTTATCCCCATGGAAAGACTGCTGGCAGCAAAACTTAAGTAGGTAGCATTTTAGTCATTGAATCTGGTGAGGGAATCTGGCAGTCACTTCTTCCAGCAGCTTTCCTAACTCTTGAGCTTCCAGTTTCATTGAATGCCAGTGTGCCCCACTCCATGGCCCAGGGAGTGTGATGGGCAAGAGGCCGTCTCTCAAGCTTCAGCTCTGGAAAATGCTTTTTTGCAAAGTTCCCCAAACACTCTCCAGAAGAGCTTGTTCCCAGATGTGCTATGATGGGACTGTATGGCCATGTCCCACAGGCCAGGCTCAGTCCCTGAGCTCTCCCATCAGAGGGGACAGACACAGCCAAATAACACTGCAAAGGAGCTAGGTGTGGAGATAGGGTATAGCAAAAGGGAGGCAGAATGAGTTGATCTTAGGCATAATTGTTTAAAGCTTGGCAGTAGGGCTCATCTGTGATAATAAAACTGCCACCCCTTCACTCCCAAATCATGACATAGAGAAACAATGCTTATTTTCAAACAAGCCCTGCAATCCAGATAAGGGCTGTGTGCAATTCATAGGAACATGTTTACATTTGGGAC
Source organism: Cygnus atratus (assembly GCF_013377495.2). NCBI lineage: Eukaryota > Metazoa > Chordata > Aves > Anseriformes > Anatidae > Cygnus > Cygnus atratus. The sequence goes on from NC_066362.1 coordinate 110,681,211, forward strand.
ACTAGAAGGAGGTTAAGCAGGAAAAATAGCCTCAAGCTTACATTACCATTTTCTGTAATTTCCACATTCAGACCAAAACCAGTAGACCAAACCAGTTCAGAATTGCTCCAGGTTTACACCAGTTGCTCAACGTGGACTATGCTCCAGACAGGTAAGGAGGACACAAACACGAGAAACTGAATTATTTGCCTTTGATTTGCAGCCAAGACTTCCCTCAGGCGGCCCCTTTCCAAAATCAATCCTTGGTTTTCTCAGCTACAGCTCTGGTGGAAAGCTGATGGCTAGACAAGGTCCCACAGATATATCCCAGATAAAATTGTCTCATAGCCGAGGTCTCTCTGCAGCCCACCTTTCCCTTTGGCAGCCCCTTTCAAGCCTCACACTGATAGTCTCACAGCACCAGACTCACCCTGAACCCTAAGCCCTAACCTCACTTGAAAAGTAACGGATGGACAACCTTTGGAGAGGGCAATCAGTCTAAAGATACCTTGCTGCCAAGCTCTCTTGGCAACCCAGATTTTCTTTGGGCAGCCCCTTTCCAGAACAATGCCAAATGCAGCTCCATGATTTCTCCCTCTCAGTCCTAACCCTAACACAAACTTGCAATTGACTTAAGGCATGCAGCAACAGGCATCGATCAAATAAAAAGTACCTTGCATCCAAGCTCTCTTGGCAGGCCTAACCTGCCTTTCACAGATGTCTTCTGCACCCCAAGACGACAGCACCTTCAGCCATTTCCCCTTCTTAACCTCAACCTGAAGACCAAACCTAACACTAACTGATGATCAATCTTTGGATAAGGTGCCTCAGGCATTGCCCAAATTGAAAACTAACACACAGACAAGTACTCTTGGCACCACACTTGCTTTGGGCAGTCCCTTTCCCTCCCCCCAAAAGCTGCAAATCCATGTGGCCTTTGTCCCTCAACTCTAGGCCTACCCCTACCCTTATCTGAGGGACAGCTTTTGAACATGGACTTCCAGATACAGACCATACAAAAAGTATCTCATAGCCAAGCTCTCCTGGAAGACTACTCTTTCCTACTCCATAATGAATGTACATCCCAATACCTTCGTCTCTGAACTTTAATCCTAACCATAACTCTACATGAAGGCTAACCTTTGACAGGTCACCCAGACATATTCCATGCAAAAGATACCTCACAGATGATCCCTTAGCAGCTCACATTTTCCCCAAGCTGCTCCTTTCCATTGCAATGAACTGATTCTTGCTCTTTCAAAGCTAACCCTGGCCCTGACCACAATGCTAACCAATGACTGAGCTTCACACTAGGCACACAATACCCAGACAAAATATATTGCACAGGAAAGCTATCACGGCAGCCTGTTCTTCCCTTGCCCAGCCCCTTACCCACCCCACAGCAGGTGAGGCTACCTCCATACCTTGATCCTAACCCTACATGAAGGACTACCTTTGCACAAAGTTACCCAGGCATAGCCCAACCGAAAAATGTCTTGCAGTCAAGCTCTCTTGGCAGCTATCATTTCCCTTGGGCATGTTTTTTTGGAGCTCTTGAGGAGCAGATGAATCTCTCGATGTATGTCCTCCATGTGCATATCTCTGCTAACTCAGTTGAGTAAGATTTGGGACTCCTGACACTTTTCTTTAGGAAGATCCCACAAGGTGTGGGAAAGAATTAAAGAACCTGAAATGAATATACTGTTTGTTTAAATATTTGTAAGGAACCAAAGAGAACAGGATTTTAAAGGAACCAACAATGCATGCACATCCTAAATAAAGACCCGTGAGAGAGCTGCTTGTTGCTTTATGTATTACGTGAGTTGCTGGTATGCCTGGAAGACTTAGTCAAGGACTAGTGAAGAATTTAGGCTAAGGGCTGTGTAAATATTTGCTATGAAGACAGCTCTTCTCTGAAGGATACTGCAGCCTACAGCAAATAAATGGAGAGGGACCAAGTAACAAGGGGTTAATTTTGGTTAGCGTGAAAACCTGTCATCTCAGCATCCAGCGGCCAGAAGCCATGCCTAGTTTCTGCAGGCCCCACAAAAGGGAGTGTTTATGTGGGGGTTAGGAGGAAAAGGCTAAATTAGTTTTACAGAGAACTTCCCCTCAAGTACCACGGGGAAATCAAGCAGGGCCTGCTTGCTAATGCAGTGCATGTAGCTCTCCTGGCAGACTCCTTGGAGGTGGGAGACGGCCCATCAGCACCGAAGGGAGGCGAGAGGCTCGGGCAGGGCCGCCAGGCCTCACGTGTGCGGCGGTGAAGAAGGGAGGCAGGGCCAGAGGGTGGGCTGGCTCTTATGTTCATCTCCCTCCGCTCCCCACGGGGACCGCGTAATATATCAGTCTGCTTTGCATCAAACAGCTGTCTGACAACAGCCTTCCTGAAAGCGAAAAGAAAAAAAAAGCAAGAGTCCTTAAAATTCAGGCTCTGGCTCTTGCTTTTGTCAATTGTCCTTGTCAAAGCCCATTTGTCAGAGGCTGTGCTCTGCAGGCTGTCACGTCACACGGCTCGGCACCCATGGCTCCTCTGCTGTCCCACAATAACCTTCACAGCAGATGAAAGACTGAGCCTTTCTTCCTCCCCATCTCCTTGCTTTTTTCTTTATAAACCAACACTCATTTATTAAAACGGCATTTATACAGAAAAATTCCTACAATGAATGTACTGGCTTCATAAATGGTGATGCAGTAGGTCTAGATCTGCACTAGTGTTTTAAAAGAGTCCGCAGCAATAATACAGAAACAAAGGACACACTAGAAAAATAATTCCAGGGATGGCATGGATTATAAAATGCTGCCACTTGTTTCATTAACTTGTGTCAGCCTCGCATGGCCACACACATGCCAGCCTGCACTGAAAGACGACTTAAAGGCATTATGGTCTCAGCTTCCCCTGCAAACGATGGCCCCTGGCAAATGTTTCTGAATCCAAATGTCTTCTGTCACCAAAGACTGAAAAATCCCTCCATGGTACATCAGTGCCTGTATCTGCCTCTGGCTAATTTCTGCTATCTGTTTATTATTTTTGTTTCAGATCCTCATGTTTTCCTGAGCATGATAGGTACAACACAGGCGTAATGGCATTTTCTGTTAATTCTGCGTTTAACAGAAGAATGCAACATTGCTCTGGGTAGTTTGTTTGTTTGTTTGTTTGTTATGATGGTAATTTCTTCCCTTGGAGGAGGAAGGATGCAAATTCCAATGGTTCACATAATTCATTGTTGTCTTTTTATTTTTTAAGTCACAAATTAAAGTGGGAGGTTCTGATACTACACACTCTTACTTTTGGTTGAGTCCCTATTACTTTACATTTTTGTCTGTGGAGCAGCCCAGTGCAAACGAGAAGACTAACCTGGGTGGAGCCTTTCTGATTTGGCATCAGTGGATAGTGTGAAATCTCAGTGGAGAAACCTGCAGCACCATCAAGCCACGTGCAATGATCCTGTTAAAATCACAGGGAAGGCTTGCATAAAGACAGGGCCAGACCCGAGATGGATATAAACCACCTCAGCAGAGCCAGCGTAGGCACCGAGTAGGAACACGGCCTGAGCACCAGGTGGCCACAGGATGACCCTACACCTGTAAGGTGCTCTACCTGTTAAGCCCAAGAGGGCACTGCTCTTCCCCTTTGGCTGACAAGAGCAGGTATCCCTGTGCAAGCACAAGGAATGAATTACTGTGAGGGCATCTAGTCACAGAGATGTGTCTGTCTGACCTCCTGTGAGCCAGGCTGAGTTAATTTCCTCACAGCCCTATTAGTCTGCCAGACCCCTTGGAGCAGTGGCAGTGGACTGGGTGGTGTGCCACTCCTCGGCCACCAGTTCTCCCCTGGGGGCTGATGCAAATTGCATCAGACCAAGCAGCACACCACCCCTCCTTCTATCCCTGCAACAGGGATGACAATTTCCAGACCAGGAGCAATAAACTTTTAGATCACCCCACCACAAATGACCAGGGGCTGGCTGGAGGCAGCCTTGTTTATCAGTAATTATTTCTGGTGCAGGTTTCTCTCCCAAAGTCTCCATGTGGAGGGCTTTTTTCTTGTGCAAGGTGTCACTTCCACGACCAGGAGGTGACAATCCCAGCATCCTCCCTGCTGTGTCTCTGCACCAGGCTCCTTCACATCCCCGGTGGCTCCCAGGTTAAACTGCTGCACGCTGAGCTTTTGACAGCACTGTATGGCTTCAAAAGCAACAGAGGCCTCTTTACCAGATCAGTTTATGGTGTTCCTCCTCTAAACATAACATATGGAAAAGCCATTCACTTTCTGCTCAGCAGAGGGGTTTTTAAATAAAATGGACTCTTCACCATAAATATGTCATGATGTTTGTAGGACACATTGGTATTACAGATCCCACTTGACATGAGTCATTTCAGGTTGTATTTAAATAGGAGTGGCTATATCTTTCCTGCAAGCATAAGTCAGTTAAAAGTACCCTGTGGTTACTGCTTTGAAAATGCCTTAAAATCAACTTAATCTGATCACAAAAGGTAGGTCAATGGTGACAGTCTCATCAGAACATCCAGCTGCATAGCACGACTGCATGGAGGTTGGTCCCTGCACATCACTGGCAGCAGGACTTGCCATGAAGAGAGGTGGGCTGCCTTTCTGAAGTCACTGCAGCAGCCCCACTGGCCCTCGAGCTGCCCTCGCTGCTTCTCAGGCTGCTGGCACAGAAACAGCTGCTGATGCCTTCACAGAGGCATGTCCAACACCACCGGTGTTCAAGCACAGGACAGAACACCTCTGCTTTGGACTCACACTACATGTTTGATCTACAAGATGTGCTGTTTCCAGCCACAGGTCCAGTTCCAGAGCCTCAGCCTCCCCAGCATGCAAACTACACCCTAGCCCCAACTGTGAGCCTTTTCCTTTACAATTTACTTCTTCCAGAGCTCTGCAAAGACAGCTCAAGACACAGAGAGGCTTTATGAGAGTTTCAAAGCAAACTGCTGTTTCTCCATAAAGAGAAAGAACTCAGGTCATAGATCTTTGGAGAAAGAGCAAGTTCCCCCAGTGCTGGGCTTCTCAACTTCCCTCCAACCTCCCTCCAGAGGCTCAGGTTGTACACTGGAGCCTGAGCGCCAGGTTCGTGACCTGTCTTCTCAGGTCCTGTACATTTGTCTCTCCTCGCTACAAAAGCCAGCTCAGCCATAAGGGGGGCCCTGGGGGCCCTTGCATGCCCAAACATCCCTGAGTGACCTCATTTGGGATCCCCATGCACCCCTTGCCCGTGGGTCTGGGAGCCCCATTTCAGCCCCATGGCCTGCCCCATGCTGCCTCCTAGGCTGTGCCCCTGCCAGTCCTGGTGCACTCACTGGGCTTTGTGGGTGGAGCAAAAGGGAATTGTTTCACCTGTTGGCAGGGCTGGTTTGATCTTGAAAATCCTGTTGGGAGAGCTGGCTTTCAGAGTTTTCATTTTTCCTTCCACACTGTTCACTCACTTGCAAACAGGCTCCTACTTTTCCTTCCCTTTCAAAACTTTGTCACTAAAAAGGGGAGAAAAGTTGCTCCTAGGATAGGGTATCTAATGCAGAGAATGAACAAAGCCATTTGTTATCATCTCACCAACACTGTGTCACAGGCTGGGTAATACAGGGGAAGATAAAGCCCATTCAGCTCTGATGAATGAAGTACAGCAACTTCCAGAATTGCCACTGACCATCTTACCACCATCTGACCCCCTTCTGGCAGGCTTAGAAAACGTCACAAGCACTACAGACATGAGTGTAGCCCCACAGAGCTTTTTGTCACCTTGCCTGGGAGCCCTGTTCCCCAACAAACATTGCAGAACCGAGAGACAAACACATGCTGATGAAGTTTATAAGCACAGCAAAATCTCCTTCCTTATTAAACAGCTGAAGCAGCATCCCAGTTTTCTTCCAGCTGCTGCAATCCCCTGTCACTAAAGGCTACCAAATCACACTAGCCTTTCTAGAAATCATCAGGTGGGATTAACCCCAGCCCCTCTCACCACTGCCCTGGCTGGGGTCTTTGCTTCCTCCAGCCGGGTTCACCTCAACATTGCCCCTGCTTCTGATCAGCTCCAGGGCTTGAGGCCAGTGTGTTTATACTCTTGCTGTGGGGGATTCCTCCTGCCAAATGCTTCACACACCAGCATGGTTTGTGCACTGCAGCGCAAGCTGGAAGCCTGTCAAGTCCTCTGTTCATCTTCCAGGAGCCAGAAGTGGTGCACTGTCCACCTGGCTGTGTTGTAGTTCATGCTACTCACAAGCTCGCAGGGAGGAGAGCTTGTGAGATGGCTGGACCCTTTCCAGTGCCTCTTCGTGGCACAAGGTACAGCCATGGCTCTACCTCCCCTCTCTGCTCCCACTGCTCTCCTGCAGCAGGCTGGTATTTCAGGCTCGCACGTGGCTATTGCATGGCTTCAAAGGGATCGTGCCAGTATTGTCCTCTGAGAGCCCCACAAGCACCTGCAGCAAACCTGGTGAATTTGCAACATGTCTTTATGCTCCTGCTGGCTCCAGCAGCAGGCTCGCTGCTCTCCAGTTGCTCCGTGCCTACCACAGGGGAGGATATCAAACAGTCCTGGTGGGAAGCCACCAAGTGCAGTAGGAAGATGAACACAGTCCTAGCATAATTTTCCTTATTAGGCTCATAGCCAGCCTCTTTCATTCACCAGCTAATTTTTAATGGCTGACATAAGGGTCACCTATAAAACTGGGCACTTGGTGATTAGACCTGAGCAGACTTTCTGCACATCGATGACACTCTCTGAGGGTCTGCTTTGTCCAATTAGTAAAGTCTATTGTGCAGAGAGTGTTTACTGAAGAAGTAGCTGGTCACTCTAGAAAAGGAAATTCACGATTCCATTCATTTAAATTATTAAAATTATTTATGAAGCCTTAGGCTCATAAATGACAAACATACAGCCAATAAATTGTGTTTTCTCTCATGCAGTTCTCATGTTGTATGACACACTGATCCATGAACATTACTTGGGAAAAGTGGAGTGTTTCTGCTATCACCATGATCATCTAAGTCACACAATGGCATTTGGTTACTCCTAAGTGTATTATAAATATAGCCACCTGCAAGGTCTCAGAGCTGGTTTGTGGATTTTCCTTCAGCTCACGGTAGGAAAGAGGGGCCAGCAGTAACTCTGAACCCTGAATTCCCCTGGAGTCTGGATGCATTTATAACCACTGATGCAATTGCACTCTCTCTTTCATTGGACATACAAAAAGAGCTAGACGTAGACTTTGACTCTAGTCCTGAGCTCTTCTCAGACCCTCACCTATTCAGGCTAAGGGTGTAAACCCAGCTCTGCAAAATAAAATGAGGTTTCAAACTCCAAAAGTCAAATGTAAGCTTTCTCCTGGCATGGAGGCCCTGGATGAAGTGCTAAGGTAGGAGAGTAAGGAATGATGCAGTGCCAAGTGATTGCTGGCATTTGGCTACATTGTTGAGTGAGCTTCACATAAGTCTATTTAAACCAGTTCCATTGGGAAACGAAGATGATTAATTTGTCCTTCTGTACCTGAGGGGAAGAACTGATGGAGCTGCTCTGAACCACAGCTCAGTGGATCTCCTCTCATTGCTGTGCTGAAGAGTGGATTAAGACCCTGCCAGGTTCTGAAATCTAGTCAAGTCACAGTTACAAGATGGCATTTTACAGTGAAATTCATTTTGACATATATATATTTATTTGATTTATTTATACAACTATATATACATATACGTGTATGTATATATACACAGACATATTAAGGGGAAATGAAAATATGCCATGTCAGCTTCTTACAAAAGGACGCGTTAATTCACATATGAAAGTCTCCTGGCTGTTCAAGTGAAGCCAGGACGCTGACTTAAAAACCCACCCCAAACAAAGAAACTCTAGCAGCTCTTGAAAAGTCACAGACGTGGTCAAAGGCCCTTATGTCTTATTATTTCCACACACACGTTCGTAATTTCACTGGGCCAATTGCTTTTGATTGATTTCACTTCTTTGAGACACCACACATCTGGAATTATTCAGGACATTACTGTATATAATGTTATGCTAGAATAATTGTTCCATTTAGCTTTATCCCCTCTGCTTACAAAATCTTAGAGGAACTTAAAATGCTCTTAACATTTGTGTGTGCACATTGGCCTGTTTGGTTTATGAGTCTGAATGACAGGATGAAAATGACACGTGTAATACTTAACCAAAGACTGACTCTGTACACACAATTCAGGAGAATTCAGATTTAATACTCTTACAGCAGTGTTAATGTTCTTTACGTATGTGTCTTCTCATGATCCGTGCTTTGATATCCTCATTTGCACAGCCCAAGATCTGGTGCCAGGATTCAGCTCACTGAGCTCTGCAAACCTTTGCTTGCTGCATTAGGGACTTACTGTAAGTAAAAGTATTGCAGATCCACCCTGTGATTGCATGCTATGTCCTGTCCAGCTTGCCTGTCAAAGAGGTTAAGGAAAAAATGTGCTGGTTTAATAGACAATGATGCATAACTCAGCTTATTTATAGAAGAACAGGAAAAGGAAGATACAAAATACACAGAACAAGTCTCCTATGGTGACGTAGGATTAACTTCTGCATAGTTAGAGCTGAACTGACCGGAAGGAAAAGGGTGTTTGCACTTGCTATAGGTTGTGTGTGGTGAATGAGGATGATGTCAGGGTATTTGTTTGGTATGTGTATTAAGGGAAAAGAGATTGCTCATGCCTTGCTATCAGAAACGTTTGGATTCCTCAGTCTGTCTGCTGTTTCTGAGTGGGTCTTTGGAGGACAGGACAACCTGCCTGAGCTCCAGCTTTCCTCATAGAGAGAGGTGAACAGATACTTTAAAAAGTGTCCTGAATTTGTCAGAAAAGCTGGCAAAAAAGATGAGAGAAAAGTCTCTCAATGGAACATTCACTGTTTTTTTCACCATGGCGTGATCACTACTGCATTTGATTCCTAAGGGACTACCAACTATCCCACATCTAAAAGCAGTGTGAGTAAAAACTTTGTGTTATTTATAATTGTTTGGTAAAGAAAGAATGTCTATGAAGTCTCTTAGGAGATATGAACTGTTACAATTCCTTCAGTGTGGAAGAGGAGCCATGCCAAGTGAGGACATGCCAAAATGTTAAAGATTTCACTACCCGTTGCCAGTTGCATTTTGGATTTTTTGTTCCTCCAAATTTAGCCCAGTCATTTTGAAAATTAACACATATCTATAGTGGAAAGGATTTCCAAAAAGGCCAAAGTGATAGCTCTAGCATACTTCTGACTGGCGTATTTTTGCTAACAATGTTTTGTACAACCATGCAACGCAGAAATTGTGCCTACCATACACTTGAGAACCCATGCAAAGTTGAGGCTGGTTTAAGATGCACTGCCCATGCCATGTTTTCACAATGCAATCTGTGCTGCTTTTTGTAAGGTTCGTTTGTTTGCAAAGCCCTGTCCATTTAGCTAAGACCTGGGCTGGCTGGAGACTGGATTTGTGTGACAGGGACTCCTTCATACAGCTGAAGTTACATTAGTGAAAATGTATTTAATGGCTACTAAACAATCGTTAAGGACTGATGCACTGGTGGTTATGGACACCTTTACGCCAGTACAGCTAAATCTGTGTTAAGGACTGTAGAAATGCCACTCTTTTGGCAGAAAGTGCACTGCTCATCAAAACTGTGTTACCAGAACAGAAGGCAAGCATCCAGCAGCCATCAGGCTCTTTGCAACTGATGGGCTCTCCCAGCGCAAACTGATGAAGCACAGGAAGAGGAATTATCCATTTTTTTTTCTTGCCTCTATTTTGAAAGGATTTGATTAACATTTAAATAAAAAGTTAAGCAGTTGCCCTGTGTTGTATATCATGCACATTTGCAACTACCTCCTGTTTAAGTTAGTTGACTGTTCAACCTTTTGCCTTTCTTTTTTATAGTTCTCTTGGTAGCTTCCTTACCTCATTAGGCTTTTGAATTCTGAAATAAAAACTCAATGCTTGACTTTTCTGTCCCGGGTCTGTTTTTAAAACCCCTTTTGAGGACATTAAATCAAGATCAGAGCCAATAACATTCTGCTTTAGGAGCACAGAGTGACTATTTAAGGTGTTTGGGACCTCCATATGATCATTTATCATAACATTATTCCAGTTCAAATGCTTAATTATAGAATATTTTCAAATCCCTTTCCAGAAGCTCTATAAATACCTCAGCAACATCTAAAGACCAGTTTGGCTGCCAGTAACTAAAACTGTCTTTTCATACAAACTAGCCTTTTCTTTCTCCTCTGCTAACACATGTCTGTGTTTTGCAAGTAGGAGCCCATAAATGTTGTGTCCTTTCTTTGGTCAGCTGGGTGCCACCAGGGGCTGAGCATCGTGCTTTGCAGACTTTGCTGTGTTCCTCCCTCGCTCCTCCCAGGTGGCAGGCAAAGGGCCTTCAAGGCAGGGAAAGGTGGAGATTGAAGTTTCTCCCTGTCTTCCTCCTTGTGTGCTTGTCTCTGCTGTCCTCACCAGAGGCAGAGCCTGGCTTTAGTTCCTCATCACTTCCATCCAATACGTGCTGCCATATGTGAAACGAGGGCACAGCACACTGGAGGAAGATACACCTACCTGATGGTGTTGCTCTCAGTCACAAGAAGAACAAGAGACTGTTGGACAAGGACCCCACAGGTGTAAAGCTAGCAAAGGGAAATACTTCCCCATTAACACACATTTTGCCAGAAGAACACAATGCCATAAATATGACCAAAGCGGAAGTTTTACCATGAGTCTAAACCATGAGTCAGACATGGAAAATAGCCATCGTTATCCCAGAAAAGATTTGGAAAACATTGCAAAGCATTTAGGATTCACCACCTTGGTCAACTGCCCACCTTCAGCCCTGTCAGCAGGGATTTCAAGATGCTTTTGCTTGAAAACCAGTGCCGGGGGAGACATTTTGGGGTTATAAGCAGGGTGACTTTTCCCTTTCTCTTTCCTTCCTATGCAAGTGTAATGGAAATCTCACACAAAGTAAGAGAACAGGAATTTTTTTTCCCTTTCCCAGAGGACTGCAGTGAGGGAATATGTATGCTTTGTGGCCTCAGGACATTTGGTCCCCCTTTGGCCCCTTTCTGAGGGAGCTGGGACCCCACATGCACCTGGCTGCTCCAGCCCCACTGAAGACGTTCAGTGGTCAAAGCAAGCCATCTTAAACCCAGCTTCATGGACACTAGTTCTGCTGGACTTAGTTGTTTTCACTGTCTAGAGTACTGGAAAGCAACCTAAAAGCAGACATTTAACACATGGATGAGTGATATTTATAAGACTCCATGTGAGACTGGGGCAGAGCCATGTATATATATTGGCAAATAGTAAATTCATTGAAAAATGTGGCCTCAGTGTTTCTGGAACCACCAGTGGCTTTAGAACTGTTTGGGCTGGAAGTACATTTATTTTGGGAAGAGATTCATAAAACTGCCTGCAGGCTGGGAGACGGGATTCAACTCTCCTCAAGCAGAGGAAGGAAAAGAACTAAATTTACCCACAGCCCAGCGAGTCCTTTCAGCCCTGAGATGGTGAAAAAAAGGAGATATTTCTTCTTGCAGTTTTTAATACCCCAGCTTTTCATTTTGTTTGCTTTTCTTCCACGAGCCCAGAAATCAGCATTTTGCTCAGGTTGAATGGGTTATTTTGTGCAGAAAAGAATGCTTTTTTTTTTTTTTTTTTTCTTCCATAAGAAGAGAGTTTGAAAATCTTTCATAACTTAGTTCAATCCAGAGGGATTTTCAGATGATTTGCTTTGTTTGGCTGATGTACTGAAAAAAAATCACTTTTATTTTCTTAGCCCTAAGCAGCATTCAGTGAGCTCTTTGGCAATGCTCTGTATCTAGTCTCATCATTTAATGGTGAATCTGAAGAATTAAAAAGATAAAGGAACATTTTGCTCTTACAATTACATTTACATTTTAATTGCCAATCCTCTGCCTTTGACAGCTTTGCATACTTGTAACCGGTACAGTTGTAGCTGCACCCTTCCGAAAAACACACGGATAACATTTAACATACCATACAATGTTTTCCTGCTCAGGATGATATGGAATCCAGATCAGCCCTACAATTAATATAGGTGTCTACCCTGAAATCCTTATCGCATGACAGTAGTAAAGTAACAAGAAACTGGAGTGGCATCGATTATGAAAACAAATCAAAATCTCTATCATGCTCGAACACCAGTGAAACACTGAGGTTTTCAAGGTGATGTATGTTAAGTTGAAACCATTTGTGGAGAAAGTGTGAGGTTAGAGTCAAGCGCTTGCACCTTTGGTTGGTTAATCATAATCCTGGCAAGTCAAGCAAGTCATAGCAAGTGACCGTGCTTACAAGGATGGCTGCATCACCTACCTTGGCAACATAGTCTAAAATCTTTAAAATGTGATTGTAACCCAGGGCAAAACTGAGTAGTGGGAGGTGCACCTGGAACTCCATGGCCTGGGAAGGGCCCTGCAGTGCCCTGCAGGGCACATCTCACCTCAGCTGGAATCAGATCTTGGCAACAGTGCAAAAGTGCTACAAAACCTATATGCACTTGCCCAACTGACACTGAAAACAAGAAGAATAAATAGAAACTAAAAAATTTTAAAAACCCTTCCTACTGCTAGGAAGATGTCAAGCTGCTCTGCTTAAAACCTTGGTGGCAGCTAAGGGAATGATGCTGAAACCTCACACCCACCGTACTCCAGCCCCACAAGCATCTTAAGATGGGGTTAAAAGTTCAGTGTGTGAGCAGGTCCTACTGATGCTGAGCTGCTTTATTCTGTAATTCTCGAGATTCTTTCACTCACCTTTCTGAGAGTCTAATGCCAACATTTCTCCTAGTGGCATGACTTAGCAGGTGTGACTCTTTCTCCTGGGTTTATTCATGGTCTTTTTAGTAATTTGCTGTGATTTTTCTGGTCAACTGTGTTGCACCTGGCGGGTGGAACACATCATCCCACAGACTGTAGAAAATGAGAGAGATGTTTGTGCTGAGCTGCAGAATAAAGAGAAGAAATAACCCTTGCTAGAAAGCCAAAATATGAGTGTGCTTGAGTCAAGGATGACACCATCTCCTGGCCCTATTTCGACTGGCTCTTTTCCAAGACCACCCACTTTCAATCCTTGGTCTACATAATTGGCCAGCACCCAGCAGACTTGCTTTAAATCTTTGCCCCTTTTGGTTCCCCAAACCTCTGCCTGACAAACAGCTTTAAAATTCCCATCAATAACTCTGCACTTAACCATAACAGTGCATGCAGGTTCCCTTTCTCACATGCACTAGAGGACCTGGAAAGAGCACAGGTAATAACTCAAGCACCATCCATTTTGGTGGTCCCCTCACACCTCCAAAAGAGGCCCCCGGGTTGCGTCGGGTTCCAGAAATACCACCTGATAAGCAGCGACTTTCTGAAAGGCTCCAACTCTGCATGCTCGCTGCAAAACCACTCGGTGCGCTGAATAAACTCCTATAAAAGTCAGCAAAGACTGTGAGAGGAGCTGTGGGGTGTCCTCTGTCGCTGTAGCAGAGTTTTCACATGGCTGGGAGCCCCTGTGCACACCACGGGGAGGCAGGAGGCAGCTCCCAGGGCCTGGCTGCTACATGGCAGCACGGGGTGAGGCTGGGCATGAGGCTGGATTACAAACTTCTACCGCATTCAGTGAAGTTCAGGATTTCGTCTTTTGTGTTTTTCTGCTCAGAAAATATCATAGAATTATAGAATCATAGAACATCCCAAGTTGGAAGGGACCCACAAGGATCATCGAGTCCAACTCCTGGCACCACACAGGTCTACCCAAAAATTCAGACCATATGACTAAGAGCACAGTCCAAATGCTACTTAAATTCCGACAGGCTTGGTGCAGTGACTACATCCCAGGGGAGCCTGTTCCAGTGTGCGACCACCCTCTCAGTGAAAAACCTCTTCCTGAACCTCCCCTGCCTCAGCTTGACACCATTCCTGTGGGTCCTATCACTGGTGACTAAGGAGAATAGATCGGCACCTGCCCCTCTGCTCCCCCTCGTGAGGAAGCTGTCAGCCGCGATGAGGTCTCCCCTCAGCCCCCTCTTCTCCAGGCTGAACAGGCCCAGTGACCTCAGCTGCTCCTCGTATGTCTTCCCCTCTAGGCGCTTCACCATCTTCGTCGCCCTCCTCTGGACACTCTCCAACAGTTCAATGTCCTTCTTGTACTGTGGTGCCCAGAACTGCACACAGTGCTCGAGGTGAGGCCGCACCAGTGCAGAGTAGAGCGGTCTCTGTCTTTCTCTCCATCTCAGTACCACTGCATCAGCATATGCTGGGGGACACGAGCGTCCTGCTCAGCATACCGTGGTGACTTTAGGTATGTCTAGTCACCTAACTGCAATTAAACAGTAATTTCTATTTCTGCTTAAGCACATTCAGTGTATAACTACATATGTACAGTCAAGATTCCAAGTCCTATGGTGACTTTCAGATAACTTTTAGTTATTCCCATGTGTGAGAGTTCCAGGACTGAGACCTGTATAGACAGGGAAACACTGAAAACGCAAACACAGACTTAAAATACTGTCTGGAAGTTTTATTGCTGTTTTTGTATTACTTTAATGTAACTCTGTATTCAGAACACATATGACTTCGTGGGATGTAAACCTCTTAAAGCTGCTGACTGAAGAAGGGATCTCTCATCCTCATCCTGTTGGCTATTTACTGAAGGCTCTAAATTGTAGGCAGAAGAGATTTGGACCAAAGTTATTTAAAGTTTCACTAGAAAAAATCTTTTCTATCGAATATTCACTTAATGAAAAAAGCATATACAATTTCAGGCTATTGTTACTGCAGAAAACTTTCCCTGACAGTCCAAACTTTTCTTCTCCAACCTTCTTTCCTTTCAGTACTGGTAGAGACTAGAAGAATTTGGTACAGCCTCATATCTTTACCCAGCTGTGAGTTTAAGTCTGAAGGACAGCACATGTTGTTATCTCTTTAAATCAGGTGTGTGTAATTCCTACCTATGAGCTGTGCATTTATTTTTTGTCCAGCCTTGATAGCAACTAATAGCACACTGCTAAGGAAGTCTTTCTGGTTAGTAGCATGAGGAAACCATAAAGATGCAGCTGGGATCCCGGTAACAGCCTTTATTGGGTAGGTATATAAACAAACACAGCCTAGCTCCATGTGCAGCTCTGAGCGGTGGTGCCTTCCATGGTAGAAAACTGGGAAATGCAGCGGGAGGTCCCAAAGATGTCGTGAACCCCACTCTGCAGTGCAGGACTGTGCACAGGAGCTGCCGGGATCAGGTCCCTGTGGTTTGGTGCTCATCCGGGCTGGCTGTACCAGGTCCTGAAGTCTCTCAAGGCTTCGGGGTGCGTGGAGCCAGCTTTCCAAAGTTGTAGGGTTCAAGTTCAAGCAACGCAGTGCCTAAGTTCCTTGCTGTCCTAAATTAAAAGAGGGTTAATGTTGAAGGAGCAAGAACATTTTACATAAATATTCAAGCACATTTGTATGTCCCAAGTTTGGCCTGAAGAAGGAGTGACTGGCTGCCTCCGCAGGGCTTTCCCATGTGGGCTTTGCTGGGTAGCAAGGTGCCTTCAACACAAAGGCAGGGGATGAGGTTTTTACCCCACTAACACCACCCTGCCTGGAGGAGAGTGGTGGCCCTGCACAGCCACTTTCTGCTGCCACTGTCCCTAATTGATGTTTAGGCAGCATTTTAGCTGAAACAGACACTTTCTTATAGTATTCCTTGCAGGTGGACACAACCAGACATGAAAAGGGACTTCTGAGAAAAAAAGAGTGAAATTATGTCAATATGAACTTTGGGGCTATCTTTTGACTTTTTTTTTTTTTTTTAATCAGAATAAAACAGGTTATGAGTTGCCTTTTGGAAATACGCTATCTCTGTACATACTTGCCTAGAATTTGAGTGGAAAAAAAAGAAATCATGATGCTTGTATTTTACCCGAGGTCAAGTTTCTACATAAAGGAGAACAGTGTGAATGATATATATGTAAACAGACGGCATTCCCAATGTGTGGACCTTCGAGTCCGGGAAATTAATGACAACTCAGAACCCCATTCCTCTCCAATTTCCTCCGCTAATGCACATGAACCAGTTGGAGTGCACAATTAGGAGAAGGCTGCCTGTTTCCAATTAGGTCAGAAGAGAGGACCTGCCTCTTTCCTAAATGAATTGCAGATAAAGCTTGCCAGGAGTGGGCCTCCTTCTGTCCATGCTGGCATAAATCAGGGACAGCAGCAGCAGCCTGCAACATCACACTGGGGCAAAGCGGGGTCCAGCCTGCCCCACATGTGCTGCCTGCCTGCCCGAGGGTCCCACCCTGCTCTGGAAGGGTGGCCACGGTTTGGACTGACTGGCTTTGTCCTCCTTTTTTTTCCACCATTTTCCACTATTCCTGGGTTTATAATGCCTAGCACATCTGTATTTCATTCCCTCCCTTCAGTCTGGAGGGTCGGTGTGGGGGGAAGGTGGTCTCTCTTTCAAAATCCTTGTCAAGAAAATGAAGGCGCTGGAGCAATTTGAAGGGGAATGGCAAGTTATTTTTGTTGACAGGATTTCAACAAGTAACAGTTCTGGCTAATTACACTGTAATTGAATTGGCATGTTAGTACGGACTTCGAGGGACTCTCTTTAGTTTTTTATCCATTACAAAGGGATTTTGAAATATGGGCTGTTTTGCTTTAAAAAGAGAAACAAAGGAAATAAAATTGAGCAATTGAATTAATTTGCCCAACTCCCTCAGGCCCAGGCAACAGCAGTTACCACTGGAAACCCAGATACTCCCATATGAGGAGCACTCAGAGAAGCTGTATGAAAGCAGACCAGGGTAACTGGGTGCTGATCGCTCAGCATTAGCTGCAGCCTGGTTTCCCCTACCAGTCACGACAGAGGTTTTTTTCTGTCCTTTTCATGACCTAAAGCCCTTGTTTCACAGTCATTTTTTCATTATTATTTTAAAAAGGAGAGAAAATATCTGTGTATTCATTTGGGAAACAAAAATCTCAGTTTCAGATCCACATTAAGGAGAAGTTATAAAAGTTCAGCCTTTCTTTCTCTTCCCCTTTATATTTCCGAAGTTAGGCCAACTGGTGCTTCAACCTAATACTGGGAGAAAGATTTCCTCTTGTCCAGGATGTCCTAAAATTGTCCAGTCCTTGTTCTGCAGCATCTGGCATTGAATGATGATGGAATATGAAAGATGATTCTGAACCTAAGGAAATGAGAAAAAAAGCTCTGCTTGCATGAGGATGTATCAACATTGTTTCTATAAAATGTATGCTCTACAGTACAGTAAAGTTTCATTTGACTGCCTGTAGGTGTTCAGCTTAAACTGCATGCACAAGGACAAAATGTATATACTTTGGTTCGTGCATGTCCACACAGTATGGGAGACCTACGTTGTGCTTTCCTCTAACAATAAATACATTCAGTGAGGCTTAAAAACACATCAAAATCTGCACAGAATTCCAGCTTCCCTTACAAGGTACTGTGGTTTTAATGTGACACCACTGTAGATACAACACAATATGCTGATTTTGCCTTGTCCTTAATGGCCTCATCCGGCATCATCTCCCAAATGCTCTTTTACACAGTAGGTGCTTCACTTTCTGTGTTAAATGCCACCCAACACAATCTCAGGGGAAACGGTGCATTTATATCGAACAAATCCCAGGTGAAATCATGGTATTTCTTTCATCATGAAGCATGGTAAAATGCTATATTTGCAGAAGAGCAGCTGTGAAAGCTGCGGCATGGTCGCACTTAGGGTGCACACATGCTGGGGATGTGTCCCATCCTTACCCAAAACTTAGTGGTGCCTGCAGTCCCGAGCCCTTTAGCATCCATGGCCTGGCTTCACCCTGCTGCAGTAGGGCCATGACTTAGTGGGGCCGACCTGACCAATCGCTGAGGTACCAGGGTGTATCACACACAGTTCACATACTGCTCCATCCAGCTTCCCCTTGCAGTACTCAATGTCGGTATTAAATCTCACATGAACTCCTCTGCAAATGATGGATGGAAGGGAAAGAAAGGGAGCTGGGGCCTTTTGTGTGAGTTCATGCACAATGACTTAACATGGCTCCTACGCTGAGTGCCAGTGCAAAGAGACTCTGAAAACACATTCAAAATGCATTTTAAGAACCTCAGAGGTGCACAGGCCTTTTGTGGATCCTCTGCATGGGGTTAGCTTCATGATCTCTGAGTTATCCCTAGAAAAATAGCGACTAGACATAGCCCTCAAAACACTGCGGTGTTGTTATTACAGCGGGATGTATGGTGCAGTTTGATGTATGCATCCACTGATAGCAGTGGAAAAACTTCCATTCAATTGAGTGGGCTGGAAGCCAGGCCCACAGTGAAGCCTTGTCTGTAGCTGTTACTGTGATGGTGGATTCTATAACAACTGTATCATAAAACACTTTACAAAAGAGTCATGAACCCTGGGAAAGAGTAGGGCTTACAGAGTCTATTTAAACAGAGGAAGTTGCTCAGTGACTTGGCAGCAAAGCATGACCCCCAGTTATGGGTAACTGAAGCCAGCATCAGAGAAACTACATAAGCAGATAGTTAATATCAAGGCTCACATCTTTCCAGTCTGTTACTGATTCTGAGCTGGGCCTAGAGATGGATAAGAGGAAAATAAAAGTGATGTGTGATGAGGGTGACAGCCCCCTGCATGCAGAGAGGCCGGGCATAGCTTTTTGCAGTCTGTCAGGTCACTGTTTGAAATTGCAATTTCAGTGAAATTAATAGCTAAATTCCTCTTCACGTCAGTGGGGCCTGAGTTTCCCATTTTGGACCTATAAAACGTCAAAAGGTGAAGTAAAGTAGCAATCGCTGAAAGAAAGAATGCAAACATAAATAGAACAGGGATGAATTAAGAGTTAACAAATATTCTCTCCCAGTCATGTGGAAGATCTGGAAGAAAAACACAGTGTAAGGAATAAGTTAATCCCCAGGTTTCTGGTTCTGGATGATAAATAAATGTCTGAATAAAAGGAGAAAGAGGAAATGAGAGGCAGAAGCACATAACTTTTCACTCAGAAGGGTCTGAATCTTGGCTAGGAGAGGGCTATAGCGTAAAATCATTTTCTTTTATTCTCAGGCCAAGGTTTGGTGGAGCGGAGGCTTTAGTGACAATATTGACTTAAATAGGTGCCTTTCCTGGCCTCATATTTCCACTCCTGAGCAGCAGCACACTGTTCCTGTACTTCATTGTTACAACTGTTTGTGGAGCCATGCTGTAAACACACTCAAATAACTGATGGGGTAAAAAAGAAAAGTTCTAGGGGAATTTGTTGGCAAGATGGTGATGCTGTCAGCCCTGGAATGGGCATGGACCTGGTGACACCAAGATGCTTGATGTTTAAATGTTCTCTGATTAGCTTCATATAATCCTTATCCCCATCCTCCTTACCGCAGAGGAAGGTTTCACTTGCATGGTGTGATTAGGGCAGTGAGTTTGGTACTCTGCCTTGCATGAGCTGTAAACAAGTCTGATGTGCAAGCCCAATCACATGATTCGTGTATCTTATTTTCCCCTTTCTCATGTACTGACCTTCCTTTTGGCTGTGGTTTTTCCTCCCTTTCTCCACTCCAGGCTTCTTCCAAAACCGTCACTAAATACTTTTTCTTCATTTGGCCCAGTTTTGGTTCATCTGTACCAATTTTAATATTTCTGATATTAGTATCTGGGTAATATGTCCTTATATCTTGTTGGCCTTGCAAGGTCCTACTCCCCAAAGACTCTCCGGTGCTTCCCTCCAGGTATCTGTGAATTTGGGCCATTACTAACTAACACCTCCTTAAATCACCTGCAAAATCCAGCCACTGCTAATGGGCACTACCTGCAACTTTTGCCAGTTTCTCATATGTTATCTCTCGGGTCCAGAAATTTTTCATGTCCTCACCAGTAATTTTCATGTCCTGTTCTGTTAATTTAACTAGGCCAGGGCTAAGGCCTTGACATCTGCCTACAGCAGAGGAAGAAAGGGAAGACAGTGAGATAATAGATCTCAGTCACTCACTATCAGCCTGGGAGACTGTGCTCAGCTGGGTTCTCCAGGGATCTCTCCTGGAGCCCATGCTACTCAATATTTTCCGTAATGGCTGATGAGATCGATAGGACACTTACAAATATGCAGATACTACAAAGCTGTGCAAGACTGTAAGCCATCTCAAGGACTGGCACAGAATATAGATTAATCTTGTCCAGCTGGGGAACCAATCTGGAGAAATGTTAGTTGCAATCCAACAAAAAGGTTGGATGGTTTATTGATTACAGGATGATCTTGGATCTGTAATGACAAACTGCTGAGAAGAAAGCACCCAGCGGTGAGAGATATGGACAGGAATGCCGTGCATAATACAACCAAAAATAATCCCCTTACCCTGTTGGGCCTGGTTGTGAAGATTTTGGTTGGACTACTTTGTCTAGTTTTTAGGGACAGTTCTCTAAGAAAGGTGTGAACTGGATAATGTTTCAGAGGAGAGCAACGAGAACCAGGTCTAAGAAACAAGACTTGTGAGGAAGTCGTGGAGGAAATGAAAATATTTAGACTAAAGAAAAGAAAATGAAGGGAAAGACGCCAGCAGTCTTCAAATGCATGAAAGGTAGCTGCACAGAGGAAAACATAAACTGCTCTTCATGTGCTCAGGGCACGGAGGAAGAATTAATGGCCTCACGGGAAGATTTAGGTTAGTTGGGAGGAAAACTTTCTAATGAGCTTTGGACAAGGCTCTGTACCAGTTTGCCTGAGAAAAACAGAGAAGCTCCAGCAGGGAAAGTTTTTGAGAACAAGCTGAAGTAACATCTGTCAGGAGGGGTTAAGTACAACTGATCCTGCATATAAGCTGTGAGACTGACCTTGTGGAGTCCCTTCCAGCCCGCTCCTCTCTCAGCCCATGAATGTTCCCACAGCGAAATGAGAATTTGCTCAGTATATCATTAGCCTGTCTGATCAGAGCCATCCGCTGCAGTCAAGGCTCCTTTGGCTGTTCCTCCAGAAGGAGAAACTGATGGTAGAATTGGGGATCCGTGACAGAAATCCGTTTGTTTACAAAAGGTGGACAAAACCCTGTTGCACTGAATCCAGTAGAAATCCTACAGCAGAGGCCAACTTCTTTGCTTACAGTTTTCAGAATCCTTTCAGCCAACTTGCAGATCAAAAACATTCCCAGAGGAGTGTCAAGCTAGTGTATCCCCAGTGCTGAGTCAAGCTGCATCTGGTGTTTTTTTACTGCCTTCTCTTTGACTTCTTTCCATCTTTCTGCTATTCCCCTTTTAAAAACACCCAGGTCTTCACCCTCCTTTTTTTCCTCCCTGCATCACATTATCCCTTTGTACGTGGTTCCATTTTGTGAAGGATACCTGATTATGTAGAGGCATTTCATTTCTTTCAATCTGTTCTTTCAATAATCAGAAGTGAAGGGGGTTACTTAAACATGCACATTCAAAAAGATTTAATTCAAATCAAGCCAATATTATGAATGACTAAAAACTCCCCGCAAACTGTAAAATGGCAACATTTGCAGGCGACAAAAATGACTTAGTGTTAGTCATGACTGTGAATGATGATTTGGGTGAAGAGATTGTGAAGAGAAACCTAACAGAGCTAGGTGAATGAGAAAAGAGATATTCAGTTTAATGCTGGAGCATGCATGGAGCCTTGAAATTATGCAGGTGAACTCTGCTAAGGCTGGAAAAAAAAACACAAAGTCAGCTGCAAAACAGTTCATACCAGTGACAGATGTGCTATTCCTGTTTAACAAGTACTTTTGGGCTCTTTTGCCTGAAGAGTAGTCTCCTCGCTCACGTTAATGGTGATGGTTCTTTAAAAAACACTAAGTTAAGCAGCAAAGAATAAAATATATTTATTCTAAATGGAGAGGCAATTACCTCACCAATGTTCCCCTGTGCATAAAAATCTACACGCGCTGCTCAGTGGAGCTACAGTAACCTGCTCTTGCAAGTCGTTTAGCACGTGGGATTGAGTTGTTTTTAACTGCTTGTTGAATTACCTGGGTTTCAGCTCTCAGCCAGTTCCAGATGTAACTTAGTTACGAGCTAAAGCAGAGAAGGCAGAAAAGTTGTGGGTTTCAAAGGAAGCCTGAAAAGCGCTTTCCATTTCTGATAGGGTATTTCTGATCTGAATTGGAATTGTTCTCCAACTGGGGAAAAAAAAAAAAAAAGTCACTGAGAATGCACCATTCAGACCTCTAAACAGGTTCTCCCAGATGGAGGTAGACCTGCTTTTGGCTGGTTTTGGCTTAGTTTCTACCTATCAGAGGCAATAATAGATTGTCTCAACATTGTCTCCAGCTAATATGAGGGGACAGGTTAACACCCATAATAACCAGGTTTGTTTGAAGTCTTTTGGTATGCGAAAAGGTGAGATTAAGCGAGATTTTTAAAGGATGGCTTGTCCTGAGTTAACTGAGGATCGTGGTTTGGGTTTGGAGAAAGCCCTTCTGACCCCTGCTGTTAGTTTTGGGGAAAATAACGTTTTCAGCAGCCAACAGCAACGCAATCCTGGAGGCTGACCTGGAGAAGAAACGGTATCGCCGCGAAACATCAGTGAGTGGAAAGCCAAGTACTTGAGGCTGAACCAGCCTTTACTGGTTGCTGCAATACAGCAGCTGAAACTCCCACCAAAGCCCAGGGCAAAGAGCAGGCGCTGGGCAGAGCCCTGCAAGCAAATCTCCTTTACTGCATCTAGCACATTCTCTCTCATCTGGGGGCCTCAAAGTCCCTTCCTCTGCTCTGGATCTGAGCATGCTACTGCAGAAGCAGGGCAGAGCAGCTCCTCTTGTTCCTGTGACGAGAAATAATAGCAGGTAGAGTTTTCTGCCTCATTCTCTTGCTTTTCCCATGCTCCTTTCTTTTTGTGAGAGCGCCAGAATCTCCGAGAGCTCAAACATACTGACCTGCTATGCCCCTGAAAATAATTACCTGTGTCCTTTAAGCAGTTCCCCTGTCCACAGCTCTATTCCTGTGCATTTGCACTGACTCTGCATTGTGATAGCAATGAGGCACTTGTGTCACCTCCACAGGCACGTAATGGCAGGCTTTTGGGTAGTCTTGATGTGAAAACTGACCCTTTGCTCAGCCAGATGTACTGCTACGCAGCAAGGAAGAGGAAGAGGATTGCTGCTTGCAGATTAGAAGATTTTTAGCATCTCGATCACCAGGAAAGCTGGACCCTCAAAAGCAACCCACACCCATGCTTCTGAGTCCTATAAAATAAAGCTGTGATGGCAATTAAAAGCAAAGCCAAGCCCAGCTCTGAAGATACCACTTAATGCTTTGCAAATGTGCATGTTTTGTTCTGTCATATTTGTTTGCCAAATTCTGGCCTGATGCAATTTGAAGCAGCTGGGACCTTTAAGCCCTGTGGTGACTCTGGCCTTCCTAAATCGGAGCTTTTGGCACCGTGCTGTTCCTGGTCACCACAGGACTCTGTCTCCTTTTCTTCTGGCAACAAGGGCTGCGTAGCTGCCACCAGAGCCTTTAACACCTCCAGGTGTCCCCTGGTGTCACTCTCCTGGACACTGGAGAGAAGCTGGCTGGTTGAATCCCACCTCTGCCTTCCCCCACCCCCCCCACCCCCCCCACCCCCCCCTTTTACAGAGCTATGGGAGAGACAAGGACATAAACTCATTCAAGTGCCAAAGCTCCATGCTTTCATTATCTTCAAGCCTTGGCTGTTGCTTACAGTGGCTTTCCTGGAGTGCTTGGTACCCAGTGTGGGTGCCTAAATCCCACCCTGGGGAGGGTGATGTCAGCCGTTCCCACATACCACAGCTATATGCTGCTTCGTGGTGCTTCATCCCAAAGCTGCTAGGATTCTGCCACCTAGCAGGACATCACCCCTTTGAACAGGCCAGGAAATATGGGATTCCACTTTGTTTGCTGCTCACAAGCAATGAAGCTTGGGAAGTGAGTCAGAGGAGAACACACACGTGCTCTCTGGTGGAGGAGCACAGATGCTACAGGGAGAGCCCACCTATCCAGGTCCAAAATAGGCTGTGACAGCGAGCATCGTGAACCAACAACACACTAAAGGTAGAACAACTGCAGTCAAGTGCTGGGCTGAATACACTGAAGAAGCAGCCTAAAGAAGAGCTAAAAAGCTAGTTCCTGTATTACATGCAAAATGTTGGCTCTCCAGGCCCTAGTAGACTGTGTGCTGCACTGAGTTGCTGACTCCTGTGATGAAAACCCAATGGGAAATAAGTCCAGTCAGCACATACATTACATCACACTTTTATTTTCATCTTCCTTTTATTTTTTTATTTTTTTTTTTTTCCCCATTGTGATTCAAATACCAGTCTAGGGAGGTCATTCAGAGAACGGATTTGTTCTTTGCCTATCTGGCTGGAAACCAGTGTCAAACTTCAGACATGGCTGTGCTTTGAGACCCATCCAAGGCAGAAAACACAGTGTTTAGATATCCTTTATGAAGATTTGACCTCTTCTTTCACTGTTCTGTGGTGAGTTACCCACTGGACTCTGGCAGCGAGGTATGTTTTTCTGTGCTGACAGAGCCATCGCAGGCAGAGACAATGGCACTCCAGCACATTCAGGTCATGAGTTCTGCTTTTCACCCTGTGATGGATTAAAAGCTCATAGACATTGCTGGAAAGACTCCCAGTGACTCCAACAGTCTCTGGAGCAAACCTGCACACAGCGTTAATACCTCACGGTAGGCTGCAGCTGCACATCAGGCAATGTTCGGAGCAAGGATGAAATCCAGCCTCGTGTCCTCAGTTCAGCAGATCACTGCCGCATGTAGTCACAGGGGAGAAAGAGCACGTACAAAGTCAAGTAGGGGTAAATTTACTGACTAGGAGGGTTTGACTGTCTCATCCCATTAGCCATGTCTGCTGCCACACGTATGCTCTCAGCTGTGTGGTGTGGCCACGTAACTCCTGATCGGCCCTTGCTCTCCAGCCATACAACAGCTGCATCCAGCCCTACACGCACACAGAAATGCCCCTGTGGAAGTTGTTTCAAACCCATTACAGCTGTGACCTTGCAGAGCCCAGCTCAGCAAGCTGGCAGAGCCAGTGGCACCATGAAGCTGCTTTTAGTGCAGAAGAGGCCACTGTAAAATTCCTTTCTCCTTTCTAGTTATGTCTTTCCTAGAGGAAGTTTTTTGACATGGCTTTGGTCCAGCTGGCTCTCTGAGGAAGACTTTCCACAAATCTGTTGAACACATAAACTTGCTCTGAACTTCATGATATTTTTTTTAAATTGACAAAGTTAAACACGTCAATTTTCAGTTGGTATAATGAAAGTAAGGAGAGGAAAGAAGTAGTTTTATACATGCGAGACCTCTTGTTCTTAAAAACAAAATGGAAACTCAAAACCAATCAGTGCTGCATATGGGCCCAAATGATCTCTGCAGGCAATGGGAATGCAAATAAAGAGGGTTATTTTAAGAACTCAATAAGTAATCAAGTTCCCATTTAGGTTTGGCTGATCACAAGCAAGTGAATAGCTCCTTCAAAAGAAAAAAAAAAAAAGGCTATTTCAGAGCATGTAGCCTTGGAAAGTCATTGCAGTAGTTAGCCTTTAAAGTAGTTCGCTGCCTCTCTGTAGGAGTTAATTGAGGGACAAAAGGGAATAAAATAGGAAGCATATCACTTTGTTGATGTGTGATGTGTGCCTTATCTGTTACTGAAAGCATTCTACAGAAGGAAAAAGGGAGTGATCTTCATGGCACAGTGAGGCCTTTCCACTGACACTCTTACAAAGGGTCTGAAGCAGATAAAAACCTTCTCCAAAATATGTCCGGATCATCCTTACCCTTCTCGAGGAATGAGAGGAATGAGAACTATTGAGATCTCTTTGAAAGGAGCTGATCATGCCACTGTCTCAAAGCAAAGTGACTCCTGAGGCCACTTAAGGTCTTAGAAATACCACTTTTGGCCTAGAGCAATAGATATGATGGACTAGCAATAAGAAAATATGACTGTGACTGCAGCACACCTACCTGTACTGGCAGCAAGGGATTTTTGGTAACAGAACAAGGGATTTAGGGGAACATGGATGTGTGAAACAGGAGAAGCCAAATTCAGCCCCAGTGTAATCAGCCCAAATCTTAGCCACATGAGACTCCATTTGTTTTAAGCATTCCCCAAACTAAAGTCATGCCCTCCTCTGGCATGTGGCTACATATCTTCAAGGCAATAGGTGCACAAGTCTCTTCTGGGTCTTACCAGACCCCTGGGAGCACAGCCACAAGGTCCCTTCTTGAGCTGGGTGGCTCTACAGCAGCTCTCTGGTGGCTATTGAAGGAGTTGTGTGTCCCTCAGAGCCATCAGGACAACTGGGCCCATAAAAGGGATCTGGAGACCAAACAGCATTTTGTGAGGTCCCCTCTACCACCTTGGCAAAGTGAGTGGGTTCCTGAGCTTGACAGAAGCTAGATCTGACTTTCAGCCTCTCACTCGAGACCAGCCAGCTAATTCAATCTGCAAGTCTGACTAACTTGAGTCAGAGACTTTTGTACCCAGACAGGGTAATTGCTTAATAATCCAATTTAATTTCTGTTGAAGATGTATTCCTAGAGTAAATACAATTATTTAGACACGCAACAGCAATTCAGGATGAGCATAACATAGAAATTAGTTATGCTGAGCGATTGTCCAGCAGGGCACACTGGATGTTTTGTAGCTGTACGCTGATGGCAAAGATGTCTCATCTTGTAACTGAGGAGTCACCCCAGCATCTTCTCAAGGTGAGGACTGACATAAAGAATTTTCCAGTCTGGTCATCTGCATGGAAAATGGGTACAAATGGACAAATACATACAATGAGCAGACTGAAAGAAACTCTATCTTTTATTTTAGTTTTGTTCTGCTCCTCTAAAAGTCAGATGAATAAGTTGATTGGTTCTGGAAAGCCATTTTTTTTGTGTGTGTGTCTGTGTGTACATACAGATATCTGTCTACATGTACTATTGTACAAAATATACCAAGAACCTGCATATTCTCAGAATTAGTAGCCCTTTAGGCTGAGGGCTAAGTGCTATTTCTTTTGAATAAAAGGATAATTATGGCTCATTAGTAGACTAGGTGCTCTGTTCTCTTTCACTTTAGAATATTACATTTTCTTTCTATTGAAGGAATGCAATATCATGCTGAAATAAATGCTGAAAAGTGCAGTATAACTCTAAATACCAGTAAGGAGAAGAAAAATGCTTTTAGGCCTAGAGAAATCCTCTTATTCTTTAAACGTTGTGGGTAAAATCTTGGACATACAGAAGCCAAAGGCGAGACTCCCACTCATTTTACTGGGGCCAAGATTTCAATATGCTTTGTGTATTCTCAGTGTGTACAACTTGATCCCTTCTAAAGAGATTTATAGCAGACAGAAGAAACTACAATGCTATAAAATGTTGGTGTGTACATACAAAGTGAATTAATAGACACACAAGATTTTGGCACTTAAAGTTGGGTTTGAAAACATAACCCTTTATCAGCTCGAGTAAATGCATGTAGTAAATCCTGGTAATTCCTGTGGAACTGCTTGCACATTTTTGAGACTGTGGTTTCTGGGTATTACACGCTTTGCTTGCCGAGCGCCAGAGCCTGCAATCAGCGGCAGCTCTGTCTGAGTCAGGACTAACAAGCAAGCCCCAGTAATGCGTTGCAGAATATTCTGCTCCCTGTGTGTTATCTCTGCAGACATTAAGCATAGATGTTAAATCTGGAAACTTTCTGTGGGGAATTCAATCCGTTTCCAATACACAAAAATACTGCCTATATGCTGAAGCAGGCAATCTCTCGTTTGCAGAAAATTCATACACCTGGATACAATGCAGAGTTTTAAACTATCACTCCATGAATTTTGCATGAAGAGGAAATACAACTGAAGGACTCTAAAAAAGCTGTGACATTTCAAACAAATAGCCCACCATTAAACAAATACATCTGAGATTCCTACTGGTAATAAGAGGGAGAAATCATATCTCTGTGTTATACGCTCAAAATTAATCTTGAAAAAGATCTGTAAGCAACCCAATATCCCTGTCGGTTATGAAAGTGCAAGTTGACTATTGATCTGGAATGAAAACAGATTTTAACCTCAGGACCTCCTGTGAAGTGGAAAGGCTGGCCGATGGGCAGGTAAGGGTACATCTGGCTCTCAGCCTGTCATCACAGCAGGTCAGGTACTTTTGCCCACAAGTCCAGCACCTGGGAAGCAGCCATTGTGTCACTGGAAGCACTTCCAGCTATCATCATCTTCTGCCCAGCCATCTCCTACCATATGGAGAGGCTGACTGGGTGGAAGGGGATCCTGCCAGAGCCTCCTGGGGAAGGCCCAGAGCCCCAGCAGGGCATGCAGGAAATGCTTCATCAAACAAACAAACAAATAGATAGACTGTGGATCCAGATAGCTTTTCACGGGAGCTACATGATTGCTAGTTGCTGCTGTTAGGTCTGTTGGGGACACGAAGTGGCATGTGATGATGCCACCAGCTTGACAGGGACGTGCCTTTGAAGCGATTATGTGAGCTGTGTGCCCTGCCAGGGTAGAAATGAGCCTGTAATTACTATGTGGGGACAGGCCAGGGGCATGGTGGAGCTACCTGCCTGGTGGCACCAAGGTGAGCACCACCAACCAGCCCAGCAATGCTCCATCACCTCCTGATGGCCTTGTCACCGCTCAGGCCACCCGGGCCTCCACAGGATGGTGGGCTCTCCCATGACACTAGTGGCATGCCAGTGGCAAAAGCAGTCACTACAGAAAAGGTTTGATCTCACACCAAACAGCAAGCACCCTGAGGCTTATTCCTGCCCCAAATTTCACTAAAACTGGGTTTTACAAGTTGCTGTGTCGTGGCACTTTGCAAAGTGTAAATTGGAAGCGCACAGAGCAGTGCCTTTGTAGGCAAACAGGGCAGCCATTATGTGCCTGGCAGCACGCAGAGCCCTGAACACTGGGGGCTGTTTTATTGAGGGAATAAATGCAGGTCAGAGGGGTGAGGTTGCCCTCTCCTCGCTGAAAAAGACTCTGGCCAGTGACCAGGGAGAGCTCACCAAAAGAGACTCTTCCATCTCTTTCAGGCAGGTTACTTTTCAGAGGTAAAATATTCAGGCTGGTAATAAAGACATTATTCTGCAGCACCGCCTATGCATTTATCTAAATGCCCATAAACTGTCGGACTGTAAAAGCAAAATGTTTTATTTAATTCCAAAATAGACTTGCATAACCTTAACTCTCAAGCTTGGCGAAAGGAAAACATGTGTATAAAATGTGCTATCCAGGATCCAAAGGCAGTACATTTTCAGCCTTAGGCTTTTCCACAACTGTTGTGCTTGGGGCTACAATTAAACTTTTCAACTTTGAAGAGAAATATTTTTAAAATGAGAATAATCCTCCAAATTATTCTGACACAAGTTGGAATGTTTACTTTTCATAAATCAATGAGGAACATTTCCACACCCGGTGATGAACTTTAAACAGGATTCAAGGTGCTGCGAGAAATTTACCACCTAAAATACTCAGGCCAAGGCAGCATGGGGAGCATTTCAGTGACAGGCAGCAGCACATGATGGAGTTAGTCAGGGGAAAGATTTATTTTCTTCTCTTTGTAGGAAATGGATTTCCTAAGATCTTCAAGCCATTGAAACACAGTTCCTAACACTTTAACAGTCTAGGACATGCATTATATACATGATACTCCCTTGCATATTTTGCAAAGGATTAGAATGATTAGTAGATATTGTAAGAAGTCGCTGACATGAGCAGTATGTGCTACAGATGGTTATAAATACGTCAGTAGAAGCTTGCTTCAAAAGATTTCATTGACCAATGGTGTCTTTCTTTCTTTCTCTTTTTTTTTCTAAGCACACTGAGATATTTTAAGGACATCCATTTCGTGGACATTCAGTGTAATGGTGGCATTGAATAACCAGTCATTAGATGAACAACAAGAGAAAAGCTATCAGGGCAAATATATATACTTTTAATGTATGAAAGTAGCGTGATCAGAAGAATTGTCCATACACCCATGTTTCTGGGAAGGGAACAGCATCCACTGTTAAGTTAGCCATGCTTTTGAGCATGGGCAATAGGAAGCGTTCCCACACCCTTGCTCTGCCTTTCACACACCTGAGCTACCTACAGGCTGTCAGTAGGGCGGGCAGACAATTATCTCAGAAGCTACTTAGACCTTGGCTGTCCCCACTGAGGGAGCTGTGAGCCAGTTCGCTGGTCACTCATGTCAGCCAACCCACCGCAGCCCATGCCTCAAGGAGCCAGCTGTCCACCTTGTGCTCTGACCAGGAGAGTCCATGCCTGAATGGCCAAGCCAGAGCTACCTGCAGACACCTCTTTGAAGCCCTGGCATGAGAAACAGAGCATCAGGGCAGCCATAAGACATGCATATGGGCTCTCCGCTATCTGGCATTTTAAGGGGGTGGCTGTTCACAGGTGTTATGGGGAGGTATACACCAAACAGGATGGGTAAAACCTTCTCCTTCCCAGCAGGCAATCTCTGCTTCTGGGGATCAGAGGGCTAGAAATAATAAGAGGCACTTTAAATCACAAATTTAAAGAAGTCAAAGGTCCTTCTTTAAAGTTTGCTCTAACCACTTTCTCCCCAGATAAATTCCTCCATACTTTAATTCCCAGGATACTTTACTAATTTTCATTTGTTGAACTATTTCAGTTCAATCTGAGTTCAGAGCAACAATTTCTCTTTCACACTCAACTCCCCACTTCTTGCCCTGCCCAATAATCAGAAGCGTACCGTGATATTAAGTACACAGAATGCTTTTTGGACGTCTTTTGTTTCTTGTTCATACAAAAAGGAATGACTAACCTGCGCTCAACCATGACTGTCTGCATGACCAGGACGTTTGCCACCATGTGACTGATTAACTCATATACAGAGAAAGGTAAATTGTGAAAACCATTTTGCCTTTCCAAAGTAGTACTTATGCTCCTGCCAGGCAAGGGAATAATTGTGATCCTCTTTATATCAAAATTTTAAAAGAGGTTGGTACAAAGCAAACAGTAAAATGAGCTTAGAGGATTCCTAACTTGATCACAGAATGATGTATGCAGTCTTCTGAAATATTTGCAATTTTTTAGAATCAACAAATTGCCTAAAGATTCAAGCCACACAACAGGCAAATCATTTCTGCTTGACATGTTATTACAGTTTCCTTGGGCTCCATCCGTCCTTCACCCAGCTTGTAAATTCTCTGGGTCGAGGAACGCCTTCTTACCCCCTGTTTGTAGAGTCCCCAGCACCAACAGGTCCCAGGCTGGTGGTTATTGTCATCACAGTAATAATTAAAAATATCAGATTTACAGTGGAGCCCCTGTAGCCCTTCTGAGGTTATGCAACTCTGCTTCCCTTAACTTTGCAGCCCAGTTTGCAAACTGTACTTATTCTGGGGAGTTTCTGACAGAAGCTTGTCTTTTAGCGAGGACTTAAATCTACGAATAGTTGCTATTAGACTGTACCGAAATGCCTTCTTGAACAAGGGTGCACTGAAGTCCACACATACATGCTTTGCTCTAGGTGGTTTTCAAAGCCCACTTCCCTGGAAAGATGTGTTGCCTTACTACTCTCCAGGCCCTAATTTCATGCACTCGTGAGCCAGAGAGTTTCTCTGAGGTGACGGAGGTCCTCTTCCAGAGTCTGCAGTAGTCTCCCAGCCACGTCGTTAGTGCCCTTGGGAAGGAAACGTGGCCCCATGCAGAAGGAACCAGGCTTCCTACCTGGACGTTGAGTTACTGGAACTGCAAATACTGTACTTTGCGTTAGTCATGAAAAAAGGTCTCAAGATCCCTTCTGCCAGCATCCGTGGCCAATATGAAGCATCAACGGCACATGCTGCTATTCTTGCTGGGATTATTACTAATATGCATTATAATAAGAAAGCTGCTCCCTACTCCTAATGAGCAGAGAGGATTTAAACATCTCCCTTGAAGAGAAAACAGGTGATTCATCTCTCTTACTGGGAGGAAAGACTGACATATGCTGAGCATATTGTACCCTCTCTTGTGAAGCTATAAAGCTTCCTCTGTAGGCAAGGATCACTAAGAAGAAAATGCCTTCCTTTTCTCTCCCTTCCCCCCCAAATGGAAACCATTTGATCCTTCCCTACGTTATAAACAAAGCTGCCTGTGTGCAATTGAGAAGAGCTGTTCAAAGATGTGAGATGTACAACTGAAGTCAACCACAGAAAGAACGGCTGAGGCTTGGCTACAGCTAATTAAAGTCATTCCCTTACTTATGCTGGAAACCCAGACGACCTAAAAATACCTTGGCTCTTTTTTCTGCCTCTGATTTTAGGCATGTGCTCTGCGTTTATTTCTTTTTGGTGGCAGAAAAATGTTACCTAAGAAGTTGCCTCTCTCTTTCTTTCTTTTTTTTTTTTTTTTTTACCTTTTCTTTTTCTTCTTTTTCACATGGGCTTTTCATAAATCCTTTTCTGAAAGCCAGGACACAGATTTTACAACAGTTGGGGAATAGCACACATCTGATACGTTGGTAAGGTATATTATAAACTATAGCCATTTGTCTGTTGAAAAAAAATGCAGGTGCCTCGTTTGTGGTGGGATTTTTTTAGACTGCAGACCAGCTAAATAGCTGAAGCAAGATTCTTACCCTTATTTTTTCCAGTTTGTCACACAATTCTAATACCATCAGCTTGACTTCTGTGAAATGGTCCTGAAATTGCTCACACCCAAATTTTTTCTTTGAGCAGAAGGACTGGATTAACAAAAGGAATGTTGCTTTACACCATACTGACGTCTGTGTATGTGCAACATTGGCATCTCGGAGAGAGCGTCTGATCTGATCTGTCTGGCTAATTTTGAAATAAGTCAAGAGAAGTGCTCCAGCTTACTCTTGATGTCTTTTGTTTGAGGCCTGGGTCATAAAAACATATTGAAGATCATGGAATCTGGAGGATGAATTTTGAAAAGTTTTCAATAAAATGGGTGTTTCATCATTGTTAGAAACACAGAAGCAGAAAACAACTATTTATAACAGCTTTTAGGTTGTTGATTGCTCTTTTCATTTTTATTAAGTAGTAAGAAAAAAATAAATAAATGACCTGCCAGTCACACTGGCATACAAAATACAAAAAGAAGTTGATGATTGAAAAATGTATTTTTTTCCCAAACATGGTCATGAAAATGCTATCTTTAACCAAAACTTCAAATGTCAAACAAAATGATGTGTCAGTTTCATTTTTTTATAAGCTTCATAGCTGATTGGAAACAAGATTATATTTTCAACCTTTTCAGCTGAAAATGTTGATTGAAATTAAATATCTACTCCAAAATAGCAAATTTTGCATATTACATGAGCAACAGCTCATTCTTGTGCATATAAAAGTAAGCGTTTCATGGTATGGCTGTAATACTTACACTACAATCCAAGATGTTATGGAAGAAGAAAGCAACAAAAATAAAACCATCTAGTAAAAGGACCATGGTACGACAAGAACAGCAGAAAGCACACGACCCATTCTTGCCTCTTATAGTTATTAAGTTGCAGCTCTTATTCTCGCTTTTGCAAAATCAGTCAGAAACTTTAGTCCACAGGGGATTCTCACAGAACACTTAACATACTTCCAATTTATTTTATTTTGTGGGTGCTCTGCCCTTGCCTTTGGGGAGCAAGCGCCCTGTGAAGCTCCAGCAAAGCAGCTTTCTCATTCTGGCATCCTGGGGCTGCTGCAGTCACTCTGGACACCCAACACTCCCCTCTCCCGACCTTTTGGGTCCGTTTCCCAAGCCCAGACACCGCTGCATCAATAAAGGGGCTGCTCCAAAGCAGTTCCCCCCAAGTTAGCTCTGCAGTCCTGGCATTTGCCTCCTGCTTCCCTTCTCCCTTTTTCTCCTCTCTGTTTGCTCAGCCTCTTCCAGGCCGACCAGCAGATGGGGAAGAAAGTGCTGCTCTGACAAACATGTTCATCATTTGGATAGTCTGCAAAGCTAAACATGTGTGGGAGACCCTCTTGAATATACACACCCACGCACTGACAGGACTCCTGCACAGAGCACTGAAGTGTGCTTTGAAGCCTGGAAAAGACAAAAACTACCTGCAAAGCAGCACCAGGTCCTTCCCCTGCAACCAAGATTCTCTAGGTATGAAAGAAGCTCCCCCGTGGGCTACCAAAGAGCTAAAAAGCAGGTGAGCCTCACCTGGACCAAGCCCCACATCTGAGGGCCTGCAGAAGGAGGGATGTACTAAGGGTTGTACTTTACAATGCCAGCTCGGCCTCATGTGGCCCCAACAACCTGTCCCATCCACAGCCTGTCCACCCATCACGGCATGCAGTGTCCTTGCAACATCCAGGGCTCCCTGTGTCCCTGCAGCATCCAGGAGCCTGGGGTAGGGGGGGCAGAGTAGGTCCCTCGCCCCTGTCCCATTGCTGCCCCCAGGCATGGTGCTTGGAAAGCTCCTTCTCACATGCTCAGCTCACAAACCTCCCTCTCCACTCCTCTGCCCTCCCTTTGCCTCCAACTGCTCACGTGCTGTGGGGAGGTATGCCAGCTTTCCCGGGTGATGCAAGGGATGGTGAAACAAATGCAGTAAAAAACTCATTAAAAAGAGCTACCTCCTGTCAAAGCAAGCCCTGAGCTCTGAATGGAGACCAGAGTTCAGTGGGGTTTAACAGAGAAAAGAAAAACCCTAGACCTTACACTTTCTGCTACAAAATTATATGAATAACCACACTTACACAGAGCATATAAGCACACATGTGGAAAGACTTGCAGTAAAGTATGATTAAGACCCTCAGCATTGCCAAAGCTGAGCAATGGCAAGCAGATGTTTCACAGGGCCTTTTGGTACAGCAGCATCATGGCAGGAGGGAGTTGTGCCTCTCAGAGACTCTCAAAAGCCCCTTCTTGACTCAATCCTATATCTCTGGGAGTTTTCTCCCTTTCACTGCACCCTTGAATTTAAAGGAGATCATGAAATGTAGAGAGATGATGTGATTTGCCCAATCCTGCATGTTAGGTCAATAGTACGGTCCAGGAACAGCCACAGACATCGCTTCATGGAAGGCTGAAAGCTGCATGGCTTCCGGGACAGGCAGTCTCTGCATAAACTGAAATAAATTGCCTAAAGTGGCAGCTTGACAAAAGGGTCAGGGAAAATATATTAAATTAGTCTCCAGAGCAGTGTCTGCCCAAGTACTGAAATCTGAGTTATCCGAACCAAATACACTGAAACAAACTAATATATGTATATATATGTATATAAATATAAAAGGATTGCAGATAAGAGAAATAGGTATGTTGCTCAGAGTTTATTTTCTTACTATTGAAGCTGAATTTTGAGTGGCTGCACGCCAGACAAGGCACGAATTTACCCCAGTCTGTCAAGTCACACCATTTTGCTGCCAGCCCATGCTTGCCTCCAAGGTCTCTGCCCAGTGCAACCGGAGGGCTTCACCTTCCAGACCATGCGGGCTGCCCCGAGCAAGGAGCCATGGGCCAGCTCTACGTGGACATGACCCAACACGAGGCTGTGCTGGGGGTCCTGTGGCCATCGGGATCACAGCACCATGCTGTGCCCCTGCCAGCAACATTGCCTGCAATGCAGCTGCTGCAGCCCTGCAGGGCCACAGTGACCCCTCTGATGCCTGGGAGGCAGAGTGCCCAGGTGTGAAGACCCCATATCTTTCTTCCCCACATATTTTTTAAACTTAGATTGCTAAAACAGTAAGATTTTGCTCCTCTAGGGGCAGAGAGTGTCTTTTCTGCAGACGTGCAATCTCTTCTCAGACAGATGTTAGGAGGTGAAAATATTTTCCTTTTGGGTGTTCTTTTTTACTCCCTCTCTGTGGCACAGTAAAAAAATAAAAAAAAAATAAAATAAAGACTGCAATAACTTTCTGCCAATGCTTTCCCTGGGTCCTGGCAAAGGGTGTGCAGCTGGCTGAGATTCTGACTAGTTAATCACAGCCAGTGAGGCTTTAACCTTTAAATATCTGAGAAGGGGCCACCTGTAACAGATATAAGGTTTGAATTTATGGTCAAGTTCCTATGGAGAATTTATGGTACTTTTCCCCAACATTTTTGTGTTTGACTGCCATAGTGAAATCATGCTACATAAAAACTGTCAAAAGACTTGCGGAAGATGGACAGAAAAAGGAAAAGCAATTGAATTACTAAGTGTAAATAAATTCAGAAAACAAGTCAGAAGATTCCAATTATAGCTGAAACCTTGGGTGAAAGAAACTTCAAAACATCAAGATAAATGTCAAACACTCGCCCCTGGAAGTTAGATTGCTTAGAGCAGGTGAATATTTTTTTCCAAGCAATAAAATCACAGAAAAATATCATTCTGGGTTAACCAAAGCTAATCACAACTCCAGGTCAAAGTATCATACATTGATTCAGTATGATAGGAAAAAAAATAGCAATCAGAAAATTTCAAATGTTTCAGCTCTGTTTTCATAATGACATTTCTAGCTTCTCGTTTCACAATAACATCTTCATTTCAAATTGACCTGAAAAAGATTTTCAAAAAAGGGATGAAGCACTCTGATCATCCTGAGGCAATTCCCTCCTTTATCCTTCCTTTCTTTACTGCTAATGAACCAAATCAAAACCCCAAGCCATTATCACTTTAGCCGTGTTGTTTAAAAGAAGAAAGAATTCTTCCAAGAAATGGAAATCTTTTGTATACCAGCCACCTAATATTTTTTCCTGAGTTACAGATCAATACAATACTGGTTCTCTTTGGATTGTGGACAAATCTAGTAAGTGCTGAATTCGTTTACTCCAGAGCACTTTCAGCAAATACCAAGGATGCCCTCATTAATATTCCACAAAGGTTTCAGGATCAACAGTAGCATGCATAATAGTATTTAATGACAGCAGGGCTTATTATCAGAACAATTTGGCCTCATCTGGCCTCTTTTGGCAAAATAACATGCATAATAAGGTATGTTAATATTAGGCTCTTTGGCAGGTCTTAGAAGATGAGACGGTACAGCTGGCAGGATGAAATGGAAGCAGCTGGAAGAGGAAGACTTGGTTTCTACATATTAAAACATTTGACATTTGGTATCTGAAGGGAACACTGTTTGTTTAGAGCTAATAAATAACTCGCCAATGATGACAACTTGTAATGACAGCTTTTATTATGGTCTGGTTAATCCTCAAATTCAGCTTTGTCCTTTTAGACCATCTGCCGTCAATTTTTTGTTGTTGTTAAGTGTCGTGCACTTGAAAAGTTGTAGCCATGCAAATACAGAGCGCGTGTCCTGGAGTCGCTGCTTGGTAGGGGGCAGAGCTAGAAGACAAGCAGAAATGAGCGCACAGATATCCAAATGGGCAAGCAGAGATGTTACCATAGATCATATGGTATTCCCTCCAAGACGGCAGTCAGCAGATGCTGGTTTGTGTGGAGGTCTGGTTGAATGCACTTTTCTTCGAGCATTCACTTTTCTAGGCATGGGAAAATGCCACTTCTCTTCCCACTGGA
Organism: Cygnus atratus; assembly: GCF_013377495.2. Taxonomy (NCBI): domain Eukaryota; kingdom Metazoa; phylum Chordata; class Aves; order Anseriformes; family Anatidae; genus Cygnus; species Cygnus atratus. The sequence goes on from NC_066362.1 coordinate 110,718,656, forward strand.
TGAATGTGGCCTGTTTCTGCCAGAGAAATCATAAGCCTCTCTCTCTACAAACATCAAACACATGCCAGCACCCATGATGCCTTCAAAGCCTGCAGTGATAACTAGGCAAGGCCATACATATTTCTTGCAGACACAGCTGGTCAGTGTGGATGCAATGTTGCTGTTTCTGTCATGGTCCTCATGATGTTTGATGTCACTCACTTTTGGTACATCATTGGAGCTAAAATTAGTTCACAGAAGAGAGTGCTTTACACAGAACTATGCAGAAAATAACCTCTGCATTCAAAATCCTGGCTCCAGTGTAGTGACAGGATTGTCCTGTCTCCTTTATTCCTATACCTAAAATACTTAAAAATGAGGTATTTTTTCACCTTACTGAAAAGAGCCACACTATGGATGCCCTTTCTGAAACCCGTGTGGGAGCTGCTGAGGTGCTGCCCTCCTGGGAAATGCAGCTGCAATGCTGTCTGTGCTGGAGGAGGATGTTGCCCATTTTCTCAGGGCACTGTGGTTTGCTTAAGGATATCTATTTACTAGCTTTCAGAGACCTAGAGACAGGTCAGAGGAAGCTATAGCCTTAAAAGTCGTGTCCCACAGCACATCTCCATAATCCTGTGGTACCTCAGACATCTCAGTAGATCCGTCAAGGTTTTCCTGGCTCACACTTTGGAACTGAGATAAGTAGCTGGCACTTTGAGCTTCCACATACTTTGCTGGATCTCCACATTGAGAATCAGCACTCTACTCCCACTGCAATAAAGATTTCCAGCATGACCTTGAGTGAAGTCTTCAACTTCTTTGTCCCACAGGATTCCTACCTGTAAATGGGAGTAACATCCTCTGTCCCAGACAAGCACTGTGAAGTTAACTTCCCTTGCATTGCTATAAAATGCCTATCTGGAGAACATTTATCATACAGGCCATACTAAAGAAACAAATGTTTTAGGCCAAAGAAAAGTCATTTGTAACACTGTAGGTAGTATATACATAAAAATATTCTTCAGTTTCCCTTAGGGAAGAAATAAAAAACTTCCAAATGAATAGTTCAGCCTTCATCTGTGTGGGATTTCTTTTGTTGTTTAATGAGTAAGATCCCAAGGAAGAACTGACTGCCCTTTTCAGACACTTTTTCGTGTAGCGGAGTGTTTTTTCACCTGTTAATTGATTTCCATCACATTACTCATGTTATGAAGTACACATCACAGCAGCCTTTCCTGAATATTAAGTGCAATATATAAAAACAGGTCTGTCTACTGATCATGCATTTAATCATATCTAATAATGCTTAAATATAACCATGGAGAGTAATTAGAATCAAGAGTGCACATCTTACTACTGATTTCACAGCACTTTTTTTCTGTGAATTTGCCTTTGAGATAGTGAATGAAATGAATCAAGCAGAATATTTTAACACACTGCTGCTTTATGAGCAGCCTAGGATGACCAGTAATTCTCAGCATATTTAGAAACAGGCTCTAATTAGGCCACTTACATTAGTCAGTCAAAATCAATGTTTACATAAAAAGCCTTCAAGTGAACACAGCAGAGTGAAAAATATTATCTTTTTTTTCCACCTGGGCAGATTAGATGGTTGTGCCTGCCAGGCTGTCTGCTATGTGTATTTCTATCAGTGCTGAGGAGCTGCCTAGTGGCCTCAGCACTGCTCAGCCCAAGGCGAGGCAGGCTGCGAAGAAACAGGTCCCGCCCAGGGAGGCACTTTCACCACGTACAGCATGGTTTCCTGATAGCACCCCGTGGTCATCGCACTAGGAGGACAGCAAATTACTTATTCATGTGCTATACTGCTCCTTTTTGAGCAGGCTGGTGATGTTCCTGGAGAGCCTGGCCCAGCAGCACTCTGTATCTGCATCAGTACTCAAGGAAACAGCATGCCAAAATGGTCTGGTTGTTCATCTGCTGCTGCATCCCATCTCCAGTGTCAGTCGCATGTGGGATAAAGGTAAAGTTCCCCCATGGAACTGGGAAGGTTTGATCTCTGGAGAACACCATGAACCCAACCTCTTGTGAGCAGCTTGGTAATTCCTTTAAACTCATGAAAATTTCCCTTTTTGGGTTTGAGAAGAGTCCACTGTGTCCTGTCTCTGCTCTGATATGGCAAGCTCATAGTGGCAAGAGGCCATTGCTGTGGTGAAGGCATTAGCCTGTGTCCAGCTCTCCTGGGGACATCCTCTGTGATGCTGTGCAGCTACCTGCATCGTTTCCTTTGGTTACCTCTCTGTAAACAGGGCATGTGACTTCCTTGTGTGCAGAGATGGTTTGAATTTAATAAAGCTCATAACATCCTCAGCCAGCAGAGTTATAATAGCTGAGAGACACGCTTACAAATATGTCAACCCGGAGGTCAAACATTTCTGCAGTTATGTCCATGTTTTCTAGTACTGCTTCAAACCAGCTTTGTCCACAGGAGTGTAGAAACAGTATCCCAAAGGGGTTGGAAGTCCTGCACATAGCACTGGTGCCTTCAGCAGCTCACAGCTTATTGGTGTTACCTGAGGTAGCTTTCTCTGTCTCTAAAATAACTCTTTATAAAGCACTTACAAATTTAGTGACAAAGGCTAACAGGACACTGAAGAAATTCAGAAATTCAGGACGCTAAACATTGTTTTCGCACTACTCTGGACATGACCATTACAGAAACATACATCAGGAAAGCCTCATAACCTGATAGTCCTAGCTTTTTTTCCAGTAACTGAGCCACAGATGTCCTTTACAGATAGAGCAATAAAATACATGTAAATGTTTGTTGCTGTGTGTTTCTTTTTTAAATCTGTCTCACTCCCATCTTTCATTGGGACTTTGATTTGACTTCTTAGGAAAAGCAATGAAAAACCTTAATTAAAATTTTGCTGCTCCCTGGACATCTGTTCTTGACTGTTATATAAAATATTACACATCGTTATAAATATACATTCAAATTTTATTTTAAACACATTAGTAATTGGGATTTTATAGGGCCATAGTGATTTAAGCATAAGATTGCAGCAATAGAGACATATGCGCACACACATGGCCACAATCCTATATAGATGTCAATATATGTATAGAATGTATATGTATGTATATGTATATATATGTGCATATGTAGGATTTTGTGATGTCAAAAAATTCTGGGAAAGCTTTTTGTCAAATAAACAGTCAACTTTTGCATTTACAGTGTGTGCTTTGCTTCTAATATTCATGCTAGACTCACCATTGCTCTTGCCACTGCAAAAAAAAAAGACTCAAACGTCCTGTAAGTGAGGGTATTCAGGGACAGCAATAACTTGCAGCATCTTTCATCCTTTTTGGTGCTTTACAAATGGATATCTGCTACAAGGCATGCATACTAAAGCGCCTCCTAAGGATGCATTTGTAACCACTAGTCCATTCATGCTGCATCTAATGCATCCATCCGTTACTGTCAATGCTGCAAAACTTAAAATGTTGCAAAGAAAACTGCCAAGGCTCATCATTCATTTATTCACTTGTTCTGAATGATCCAATAGATGCGATTTTTTTTCCCCAGACACTTTTGAAAGAACTTGCAATGGGTTTAAAAATAAAAGCCTCCCTGCAGTTATGAACCTAGTTACCATCAGAGACCTGATCCATCTCCAGGGTAAGTCTAAGTAGTCTCAGACTTTCTGAAACTTCCCTATGATCACTGCATGTCATATGAAAAATGCACGGCTAATTAATAGCAACTCTTTATTGGAAATTGTTCCGAGTATGAATCACTCCCACTTAATGTTCAGCTAGAAAGTCTAGGAGCAAGAGCCCTTGAGCATGCTGCCTCAGAATTGCTACTGCATTTCCAAGGAGTCCTGCTTCAGAACAAAGGAGACAACATGTGGCAGTTTCTCTCTTTACAGAGCTAAACACTCCAGACGAAAGCTGAAGGTGAGGAATTGGCCAGAGCAGTGCTAGCAGAAGGAAAATCTCAGTATTTCTTCCCATGTCATGTCAGACAACATGGGACAACGAGTGCAGCAAATCAACTGCTCCACAGATTCTGTCAGATGGGTTGCTTGATCAACTTTGTACTTTCCCTGAACTCCTATCCCTCTCTGTTTTCATTCTTTCTTCCTTCAACATAGTCTCTGGAGCTACTGCATTGGCCTGTCCCTTTTTCAGCTCAACAGCACAAACTCGAAACGAAAACAGTCTGATGTTGCCAACTCACTGAATAAGTAACATTTTGTCCGGAACAAGCAGCTTCGGTGCGCCTATTACCCAGCCTAGTGCACAGATCACAGGGAAGAACCCAGGTTAGATTCATGGCACGTTGCCCTGGAGCTTGAGGGCCTGTGGCCTGGAAGTCCACAATGACAGCCAGGGAGATCATAGCTTCTGTAGCACTGCGTGGGCCACAGCTGCAAGTGTTGCCACCTCTGGGGGTCTGGCTGAGCTGGGATTCTCCTGCACTCTCTGAGAAGGACCTAGTGCCTGAAGGCTTAATTTCTCATGGGACTGTAATGTGCTGAGCAGATTTTGTTTGGGATTGTTGTTTTGAAATTAACCTTCCTTGGAATTTCACAGGTTGTAGAAAATTGCTAATATTTATGAATTTGATCTGGTTTGGGGTCAAAGACATTAAAAAAACGTGTAGCTCAGACATCCTGCTTTCTAGACTGTTTAAGCATTTGTGAGAACAAAAAATTATGGGGTAGTCTCAAGTAGAAGTTTGACATGGATGTGTGAAAGTCCATGAGATACGTTGTCATACAGTCTGTGGGACACACTGGTCTATTGTATGCGGATGTGTCTAATGCTGGATTTACCTAAGCAAGACAAGGCTTCACAAAATGTTTGCTCTTACCCTTTGGTGGTCAACGGGGGAAAATCTCATGTCCGTGTTGAGTTACTGCCTTTAGCTCGCACGTGCCTCTGCATTGGCTGCATCAGTAGAGGCCCGTTATTTAGTGCTATATGCTGTATTATTTCACAACTTCACATGAAATTTTTTCCTGTCCTCGTTTTTCAAACACTCTTGTAGGTCAGAGGCAATAAAAGGGTCAGATGAGGAAGGATCCCCCCTGCAAAGGTACCTTAAGGAATTTCAGGGTGTTTTGTAAAGTTCCCCAGCCACATGAGAGATATGTCCAACGATTCCTTATAGCTAAATGTCTCAGCTGGGCTTTGCATCTCTTCAGCATTATATCTGATATATGCCTGATGGATTTTCAAAGCCTCCAATTTATTGGTGTAGCTATCAGGAAGATGTGTAGGTCTGAGGCCTCAAAGCAGACATCAGTTTCGAGTATCGACATGTATCATGACACTCTGGTTTAATTAGTATTACAGAATAGGTGAAGAAAATCTGTCTTAATAGCACCCTATCTCGGGAAACAGGTGTCTCTGGGAATGATGTAATACACATAGGAATTAATAGAGTTTGCATCAGATATCGGAGGTGCCTTGCTCCGTGAAAAGGGATTAAAACACAGATAAGCCTCCCTTTTGCAAGCCTGGGAAATGATTACTGGAGCCAGTGAAACAGCCTGAGCTGGTTTGTTGTGCACAGCTCAGCAGTCTGAAGAGCGCTTTATCCAAGCAGTGTGTGGCCACTCTTTATGGGGCAACAGAAACCTCAGATCAGGTGTTGGTCCTGGCGAATTAACAAGGGATCTCGTAACCACCTGACATAACCATGGATTTCCATGTCTTTCTCTAAAGCTTAACAGAAGCCCAAGCTTCCTGTCTTGGTGACTGAAAGAGACTCTCACACTCCATACATGACCTGGTGCAACCAAAACCCAGCCGTGCCACCAGTGCACCATGGGGAGGTAACTTTCTGCTCGCTTCTTCACCTGAGGCATCAAACCCCAGCACTGCAGGCCCTTATACAGCAGACCATACTGAGCTGCAGGTGGGTGACAGGGAGCTGTCCCTGGCCCTAAAACCAGCAGCCAGCATGAAGAGCTGCAGGATGCAAACTATACCCTGGCAGTGGGAGAGGTGGTGAAGGATGTGCTTATCTACCCTCTAGGGAAGAAAACAGCTTGTTTCATGAAGGAGTGGACGTGGCAAGTCTGACCTAAATCTGTGACAGCTCTAGTGCAGCAGACTGGAAACTCAGTGGCAGCTCCAGATAAATTAAAAATGGGGCAGGCTTTTGTTGGATTGTGGAAATGATTAGCATGAAACATGATTGTGTCGTACTTAATTGCATTAATTGAATGTTCCCACATCACATTTCATATTCAGAGCGCTGCTGAATATTGTATGGAAAACAGCCACACAGAGGGGAGCTGAATGTTTAGCCTAGCAGGGAGAGAAAGATAAAGATTTTCTGATTGTGAAAGCATATGGATATATCTGGAATGATCCTGTATGTTGGGTGTTTCCTCTAAAATGAGCAACAGGTGAATAGTCAAGTGCTGGTTTTCATTCCTAGGTTCTAGAGTTAACTCCCACATACACTTTTCAGCAAGGCCAGGAATCAGACTCATCAAGAGGCTGCTTGCAGGTTCAATCAAGCCTCACTGACAGATGGTACAGTGGGTTTGTCTGAGCCACATCTCAGGCTTTTCTTCTTAGTTAACTGTATTAGCTAAAAATCAGAGCTGGCTAAAACCTCCTATTTTGCATATTCAGACAAATGCTCTAAATCTTCTTACACCCCTTCAGTTCTGTAAGCCTTTGAGGGTAATTTTGCTGAGAAGGATGTTTGTAATTCTGAATTTGCCATAGGCATTTTAACTGGAACAGCCAGTATCTGTTTGGAGCTAGTTTGGGTATTTTATGGGAACCAATTTTCTTATGAATATGCTTATCAAGCTCTCAAGTAGGTAATTGTTTAAATCTTTCATCAAGCTCTACACAGATAAATACATACTCACTTTTAAGGGAGAAATCATTTTTCCTGACAAGCACAATGACTGGCTACTTCAACACAAGTTCTTTGTTGTCTGACTGAAAGGTCAAGTTAACAAGTTCAAGCCAGTACGACTGCTCCAGTCAATCCACTGTGCTCCACTGTATGATTTCCTAAATGAGCCTATAATTATTTTAAATTGATGGATCTGAAAGGCACTTCCATTCCAGTATCTTTTTAACTTTAGAAATTGCCAGGCTGATACTCAGATATCAAGTTTCAGGCAGCTACCGCAGGAAAGTGCTGAACCATGGTCATCACACTCTATTTTGATCTAATAAGATCTATTTTGATCTAATGAAGGTTCCTGAGCACACAGAAAATGTGCCTGCAGTACAGGGGGCATTAGGCAGGCGTCTGAAGTTGCGGGGACAGAAAAGCTGAAACAGTTTCTGGAGCGGACATGAATGCTTCAGCTTTGGTGGCTAAGTGTGACAATTTGGGCAGGTGGCTGCCAAGTCAGAGGGGTACCGGTGTGGACCCACCTATTCCTGCTCCAGAATGGATGCTGGGTGGGTCACAGCACCCCTGTTCACAGCACACCCTGTTCCCCCTCCTTTTTTGGCCCATCTCCTGGCTCAAGAGCTACAGTTCTCATCACGCAACATAAGGAGTTAGTCCCAACATTATAAGATAGTTTAAGAGTCAATACTGTACAATCAGGGTCAAAATCCAAATGCTGTGTAGCAATGTGGCAATACAGATACAGAGTGTTTGCTGTTGTGTCGGGATACTACCCGCAAAACCAGGTGCATTGGTCCTACTGGAGGTGTTAGGAAAGATCTCAGCACTTCAACCAAACAAAATGCTAAAGTAATACATAGATATTGGCCAGACTAGAGAGTTTGCAACTGGCACAAAGCTGGGAGTGAGCACTGCCAGTCATGCCAGTAACGTTTGGTACAGGGACTATGCTGAGAAAGGGTGGCATTTCAATGCTGCAGATGATGCCTAAGCTAAGCCTACATGTATGGTCACTACATTGCACAGCTATACCTTCTAATCTACCTTGGGACTGATGCTGACAAGTCACACAGCCAAACAGTCCCAGTTGCCCTTAGCTGGGAAGTTGTCGCTCCCTCTTGGCAAGCTCTGAAGTGCTCCAGTGGGAAGTGGAAATGTGGTCAGCAGGGGCAATGGCAGGCTGTTGGACTTTCATGTCTTCAAGCCCTTGCTTTGATTAGCTTTCTCCTCACCTGCTCAAGATGGCAAAGTTTATAATGCTGTGTCTGAAAACAGAAATATTATTTCAACTACTGGCACTGTCTACATGTACATGGGAGAACCCTGTTATGTTTTTCTGCTGGAATTGTTTGAATTGAAATGTTACTTTTAGAGACATTTCAAAGATGATGATGTTTTGTAATAGTTCATCATCTCGAAAATTACAATCCATTTCCACTTCTTTCATGAGGAAGGCAGTAGGTTGTCTGCAAAAATCCTGTGTCCTTGATTTATGTGTTTCAATTCCTGTATTGTTTGCTCATTTTCTTCAAAAAGAGCAAAACACTGTCATGCCCTGCTCTTATCACCTGCCAGATACCACTGAGCACTCCTTGTTCTGCTGGCTCATCTTCCTCAGACATTATGTTTGGTCATAAAACGGTCTCCTCCAGCAGCTGTATTGCCAATGAAAATCCTTCATACGCCATGTATTAGAATTTGGCATGTTGTACACGTGAAGGAGTCAAGGTTATGAAACCCAGGCGTACAGCATGAGTTTTATAAGTCAGTGTCCGTGCCTCTAAATAATGACACTGTGTGTTTTTAGAGGAGTCTATCTTCATTCAGATTTCCTTGCCCTTCTGTCATTGCTGATCCTGTTTGCAATGCCTTGGGCTTTAGATAAAGGGGAAGGGATAGACACAAATCGCAGGGACATCTTGGAAGCCAAAGAGCAGGAGAGCTTCAAATGATATGTCGCCTGATATCTGTCATCTCAAGAGTCCCACCCGTTCCCGGGGGATGTTGCCTCTCTTTGAAATCAGTGATATTTTCTGCTCCTTCCTTCCCGCAGTTCCCAGAGGAAAGCCCCCCATGCAGTGCTGAGGGGAGGTGGAGACCCGCCACTCCAACACAAAGGTTTCAAAAGGATGGGACTCCAACAGCCTGAAAGGCAAAACGAAAGCTGAGGGATATTTCCTCTTCACCCTGTTAAAAGGTGAAAAGAGACTAGCAGGGTCTCTTTTCTCTCCTTTTTGTTTGCAGCTGAAGAGGGGCTGGGGCTCAGCTGGGGGAGTTCCTCTGCTGGAGGAGGCTGCTGTAATTGCTTTTCCAGCTGGACTGCTTGGAGGCAGCCTCTCCTGCACCCTGTGAATGAGGACCCTTTATTTACATGCCCCGAGCACAGAGACACTTAGGGAAAGGCCAGGGCATAGACATCGTCCTGCTAGATTTCTAACAGATACAAGGCTCTCGAGCACGTGAGAAATTTTGGGTGCCCTTGCAAAGCCAGAACCACTCCCATTTAGATACCAGTGTGTGATCAAGCAAGTTCATAGCTTGAATTAATGGACAGGGCTCACACAGCATTGCAGTCAGTTCGTGGGCTTAGGGAGAAAGCAGAGGTTTCCCCCAGAAAACCATAAATGAAGCACTGCTGTGGGGTCTGCTGAGGGTTGTCTCCAAAGAGAAATGGAGTATTTTCCTTATGGTGAACCACAAGAGAATGTTACTACATCCTGCTCTTTGTATGGCATATAAATAGAACAAGGAAAGGAATGACTAGTTAACTGTTTGACCTCAGTTCAGAAAAAAAAAAAGCTCCCAAGAAACCTCAGGAACTCACCCCATTAAGCATACAGGAAAATGTCACAGATCTGGTACCTTAATTATATGCTAATAGCATCCTACTAGGAAGAAAAGCTTCAGATGTCTGAAGGAAAAATGTTTGACTGAAAGGGGTTGTGTATGCTCACATAGCATTTCCCAACAACTATCACTTCTTTCTTTTTTGTCTTTTTTTTAGCATTTGAAAAACAAAAAAAAAAAGAAGGCTGAAGAACTAGGTGAACCTTTGACATTTGTGTTTGATTTTCAGCCCCTAGGCATGAACTGAAAACAAAACAAATCCTGCTGCAGATTTATTCGTCAAATGTGCAGACTTTCAATGACCCTTCTGTTCATAATACTTTTCTGATTTGAGTTTTGCTAATATTGCAAAGGGCCTTTACCCAACACTTCCTGGTGAACTTGTCTGCAAAACACTTAGTATTTTTCTATAGACTTATTTGCTCCACATGAAAAAAAGTCTCAGCTGGTATAAATATGTAGCAAGGTTAATGAAAGTATGCCCAGATATTCAATGCAATCGCCTGATATGACTTTGATTGACTGACTGATTTGTTCGAATTATTACTTCACAAGGACTTTTGCATTACACCTGAATGCTCATTGAGTCCTCTACTAATACCAGAAGCTAATGATTACATTTAATTGGGCAGTTCTTCTGACTAATATTTACATCCATTTGCATGCAGTGCACTTATTAACATTGGAATTGTGCTGTATTTGATTGCTAAATATTCTTTTGCAAAACTTTTGACTGAGGACCTTGGATTACTCATCGTTTCAAGCCTCAGTTTGATTGGTACTTCAAACCAGGCCTGAAACTGCAGGCAAGGAAGCCACGAATTGTCTGCTGGATCCCAGAGGAGTAGGAGGCAGCCTGGCATGCCCAAGTCTTTCCTTCAAGAAGGTTTAGAAGTGGGAGATGTTTCATGGGGCTCCAGCTGGGGAGCTAGGACTCCTCTCCTGGTAGAGCTCACTGTGGGAGCAGAGGAGCCTCAGCTCTTATTACAAGGCCTGCAAAACAGCACATGAGATGTGAGCAGAGTCAAAGTTGCTTGCATGTTTTAAGAATTACAATAATGAAAGGAAAAGAGATTTCAATGTCTGGAAATAATTAGAAAACAAACAAACAAACAAACAAACAGTTCCGGAAAGACTACTGAATATTCGTAGCCAAAAAAAACAAAAAAAAAGCCTCCATCATGATGAAAGCAATCCCTAAAATAATGGTAGAAAACTTGTCTTTGTCTCCACTGAGTTGAAAAAATATTTGAGCCCAGAATGCCAGTTCCAACCCCAACTAGCATGGGACTCACGTGGCAAAGGCTGCATGGAGAAACTAGCAAAACTGGCGATGGCAGAACAGATACTATTGTAAAAGAATTAGTGCGTTTCCAGGGAGAAGTCATTATTCCGGAATAAAATTCTTTATATTCTTTTATTTAAGAATAACACAAAGAGGTTATTCCAGGATAGCTATGTGAAAGCCTAATGTGACAGTAGGTCTTCCAGTTATTTTATCCAAATGGGCAAGTCTTTACTTACAAGGATAGTCCCGCTGACTTCCCAAGAGTGTCTCATATATGGAAATGCTGCAAACTTGAGATCTCCACCTTGCTTGTTACAAAAACATTACCAAAAAATGTCTTTTGCTCCCATTTTCTTCCTCTTTCCTCCCTGGGGATGGCTATTTTTTCCTTTTATTAATTTTGGGGTCTACAATTCTCAGCAAAGTCTATGTGATAATCCCTATAGGCTTTATTTAACATTCAGGAAGTAGCACTGCTACTTGTGCAATAAAAAGGGTTTTGTTTTCTACCAGAGGGCATACATTGAGTTTATTAGATTTAATTTATTGGATGAAAAAATGTTTTATTTAAATTATGCTAAAAATATTAGCCTTGTGTGTGTCACAAGGATTAGCAGTCATGGGACACAACAACATGGTTTTAAGAGACGTAGAATAGAGACAGATGAAGCTAACCTGAGGCATTCTTCTTGCTAGATGTGCTGTTTACTTCAATATAAGCAGGCTATATGGGCTAGCCAAAAGCAAAACCCCATTCAAAGCTATTTGAGGTGTGTTAGCTTTACTTTGAGATAGTCTTGCCAAGATTAGCCATATCCTCCTACCACTGGGGTTAGCTTTAGCAGGTTTGTTTAAGGACGAAACACAAGGACTGGGTTCCTTGTTGATACCACTCACAGGTATTAGCTTTTGTCTGTGAAAAAGACATTTCCCCATGGTATCTTCCCGTTGAAAACATCCCAGTCCGGGAGCCTGTTGGTGTGAGCAGCCCCCCTCCACCTAAGGGAAGAGGTCCCAGCCCTTCTCCACCATCTTCCTCCTCCTGCTCTGCCTCAGGCCACTTGCTTTGCTGCTGCCCTCCCTTCAGCTGATCAGGTGGTCATCAGATTCAAACTCACCAGTATGACAGAAAGCAGCAAAGGAGTAACATTCTTCTGTTGTGCTTTTGGTAGTATTTTTTTTTGTTTGTTAGTTAGTTTGTTTGTTTCATCTAGCTGAGCTTGGCCAACCCTACAGCCTCTAGATCCCGTAGTCTCTCATACCTGCAGTCCCCAGAGTGGCAGGTCCCAGCACCGCCTGCTCTTGGAGGTGCCATCCTCCTCTCTGAGGCACTTCTCACTGTTCCTCCTCCACCTCTGGTCCTTGTGTTGGGAATGGGATGTAAATGTCTTTTGCAATGCTACGTAGAGCCAGGCATTTTTGTATCTAAAGATGCATTCCCCTCCTATTTTATAGCTAAATAGCTCAAGTACAGGTAAAATAGGTAATTTTCTGGGTAGGACACACGATGCTAGAGGCCCCGTTGGATTGACCAAGCGTACCAACGGTCAAACTGTCAATTAGACATTTGCTCCATGAAATTCATGATCACTAATATATAAGCAGCCTTTTAAAGAGAAAATTTGCCTTATATTATTAATGCCTGACAGGCCTCATAGCGAGTTGCTCTGCCTGTACAAGCTTGTTCCTCCCACCACCTCCATCCCAGATGAGGGGATGTGGCCATCACTTCTTATTAGCATTATGTGATGCTCTCTCTGCCAATTAATAGGAAAGAAGTTGTACATATGTCCATAGGATCTGCATTGAGATCTAATAGAGAAAAAGTGTCTGCATGTGCTCATTAGTGCATGAGGAAGTGGGCGTGTGTCTGTGGGCATGTTCGTCTGTGCGTGCAAGTGTGTCTGCACACAAGTGTTCACAGGCCTGTACGTGCAAAATGGAGAGAGACAAACAGGCTGTATGCTTGAAGCAGCTGGAGTCCATGTGAACAAAAATGAACAACAGGAGCCTCTGTTCAATCCGAATGGACAAATGGGGTCAGGGAAGTTCTCCCAGACTCTCTGCTGATCACTTCAGCTCACACAGCAGCACTGAACGCGCTGCTCGTTACTCGTCTACTTGATGGAGCTTCTAACTCTTTCCAGATGAATGTTGTTTATTTAGCTTATTGATTAAACCAGCTGCTGCAGCTAACAGGAACTTCACATTTTCCAGAAAGACAGATATGAAACTTTACAAACTTTAAAACTGGTGACCCTTTCCCCTGCCCCACTTTCAAGAGGATATAGCTGGTTTTTGTGAAGAGAGGCAGCTTGTGCCACACAAGGCTGAGCAGCCCCACGACCAGGAGTCCTGGTGGGGAAATGAAAGGAAGTTCTGCTTGAAGGAAATTTCTGGAGTTTGGGTGGCTGCTTCACTTTTTAAAAAGAAAATAGATAATTTCCTTCAGCATGAAAACAAAGGTGATATCAGAAAATACAGTCACTAAAACAGCTTCATTTACAAAAATGTTTTGACTGCCTTGCCATGCTGGTGAGTGACCTGGTGCACTGGACAAAACGCTTTGGACTTGAATGGAGGAGCACATGGAATGTCTTGGCAGCCACTGCAGCACCACCTGCATGGGTAACATGGCTCTCAGTGACCATGTGAGGTTACCTGCAGACTGACTTTCCTGGGGATTCGTCACTGGAACACCTTGTGAGCATGCAAGAGCTAAGATCCCATTCCCTCAAGGTGTAAAGCTGCCTTGGAAAGCAGGGAACAAGAAGTTATTTGGACAAGCCAACAGAGCAGCCTGGTGATATACCTGGAAACAGGGCTCAGCTCACCTCCGCATTTGGTATTATAGGCACAAAGCCAGCTTTCCTCAGTTAGCCATGCCTGTGGCCTTCGTTTTTTCAGTGGGAGGTGACATGGTTTCTTTCTTTGAGGAAGTTTTTGACACATCTGTGCACCTGGATCAGTCATGACCAGTGCAAAACTGCATTGGTCCAGTTTTTACTGAAATCACACTCACTCCCTAGCTGGCACTCTGGGGCAGATGAGGAGGCAGCAAGCATTGCACAGCTTCCTCCTGGCTCGGTCTGCCTCACAGCTGCACACATCCAAAACGCAATCTCACTGTCTGATCGCCCACTGATCAAGGACTGTGTAGTGGCTCCATCAAAGTAAACTGCAAAGTTTTCCTTGATTTTAACATGAGAAACTGGAGACTCCAGATCACTCAGTCTGCCTTTCCTCTCTGTTTAGGACATGCTGGTCTTACAGCATCTCACTGTCATGTACGAGCAAGGTCTTTGTTTCCCAACCTTCAAATACATTCACCAGCCTATTCAAGACAGCTGAAAATCCCTGGAGGATAAAGGGGCAAAAGGATAAGTCTTATTATCAGGCTGCTGAACCTGAATAACTGCTATGCGGCCATACAGCAGCCTTAGTAGTTCATGCACAAACATCTGAAAAGAGAAGTTGGGCAGAGTCTAAACCAAACTGCTAAAGAGCATGATTTCTTACTATGTCCCATCCCCAAGACAATGAGGAGCCCAACCAGCCGAGATAATCAGTTAGATATTAGGACACCCATCAGAAAACCCAGCATACAGTCTTAAACTGCAGGATTTCCTGTGGAGTGATGACTGATCTCCACTCCCTTTGCCATTGTTGCAGGAACTCTAGCTGCTCCGTGTCCTCTGTCACACAAGTACCAGATGAGCACTGTCATGTGCTGCAGTTCTTCTGAGGCTATGTTATTCCCAAACATATAATGATTTAATTCTGCCCACCTTTCCCTCAGTAGTACATTCTATACTGCCTTCCCACCACACTGCTGTATTTAAAAAAGTCTATAGCCCTCAGTTACCTTGGAGACTCTTACTGCATTGTCAGTCTTATCTGAAATGTCCGCCAAAAAAGTTATTACAGGGAGAGACAACAGGCAGTCAGGCAAGCCCATCTCCATAAAACAAAAATCCCAGACAAGTACTGGCACAGTGCATATGAAACACATTCAAATGCCAGCTTGTAGGAGACTCAAAGCTGTGTGATGAGGCTGTGCCACCGGCTTTCCTGTGCACTTCTCCCATGCCTGGTGTTTCTCCCCATGAAACAACCACCCTTTGCTGGTTACACTTCAGAGAGAGGCACTGGGACTTCCGCAGACAAACACAGAGCAGCCTGGAAGGAAGTTGCCTTCTTGTTCCTTCCTGATAGGGAGCTAATCCCAGGGAGTATCTGACTGAAAGCTATACATCTCGAATGTGCTCCCTTCTGCTAAGAAAACATCCAAGGGAGGACATCTTTTCTACAGCTTGGAGAAATTCCAGCAGCTTGATAAAACATGACCACTGTGATACGCAAAAAATCCCAGAGGAAAAGATAACTCACAGTGATCTCTCTGCTGGATGACACGTGGAACATGTCCTTGGGCTCCTATGCTTCATTGAACCCTAGAAGCCTAGATTCTTCTAGGTTGGAAAAGACCTTCAGGATCATCACGAGATATCTTACCACACCAAGCAGAGAGTTAACAAACAACTATTTTGCTGTGAGATGCCAACTTATCTGTAATAAATCTAATTGAAATGGTGATTTTCTTCAATTCTTTCTTTTCCTCCAGGAAGAAAGGGAATTACAGCTGTGCTGGAAACCAATGTGGATAAAATGACTGAATTTGTGAACTTTTTGAAAGGTCACTTTAGCAAAAAAATTCAGTGCTTGATCCTCCTTCTTCTACCACCACTGGCAATGTTTCCATTAGTTTTGATAGAGGCATGAGGAGCACTTCAGAGCAGGCATCTCAGACAGAACTGACCTGAGTAACCAGAATGAGAAAATAGGAACAAGACTGAATGGAAATCAAGAATTACCTATCTAGGTTAAGGTGAGCAAAAGACACAGGTCAACCTAAAAGCAGTAATGAAAAGTAAATGAATGCACTGCACTATTCAATGCTGTTGAAAAACAACGACAACAACAAAACAGGTAAGTTTGGTAATTTTTATTTAAGTTTCACGTAGGATATTTTCTAATTCTGGCTTGTAACTACACTCAGCTTATTTTCTCTTCTGCAGTGTACTCATGATGAGGCACACGTTCATGCACACAAGCATACCAACAAATATAGACAAGTTTTCTTGTTTCCTCATTTAGTACCCCCATTCACTGCAACTTTTTCAATTCCCATCCTAAGCATAAAAGTCTGAAAGGTACAGAACTTTTTAAAAGCAATCCTCTCAGCCATGCCACCCAGCGGTACTTCTACGTCACCATTTTCTGTCAGTTCCTTCTGCGTCCTTTCCACCCACCAAAAAGACTTCTCAAAAGAAAGCAGAGGGCAGATAAATACTACTCCCATTTTGTGCTGTGTGACTGAAGTGTGACTTGCAACTTGTTCATTTAGAAACTGGAGATGGATGAAGAAGTGAAGGAACAGCTGACAAGCTCTTCTCCACCCCAAACAGGAGAATGCCCTCTTCAGTGTCTGAAAATCACTTTTCCCATATAGCATCCTGAGACTCCAAACACAACAGTTTTGCTTATGTTATTCAATCCTTTTCTTGTTAAAATAAAGGGCAAAGATCCTCACTGGCTTTAATGAAGCTAGGCTCTTGGCTGGCTCGTGTGAGCCAGCACAGTCCCTGTATGGGCAGACTGATTCCCCTTAAAGCTGTGACTACCAAGGATGGGAGTGCACTACAGGGACAGCAGGTGAGAAGCACGTTTATTAAAAGCCATACTGTTAATGCAAATAAAAGCAGATAGCATCTCCACTTGAGCGAACGCAAACCCCTAAGAGCTTCTGAATATCCTGAGAGTTTTAATGACCTGTTCAGTGCTTTAGTGATTTTGTCACTTCAGTCACAATTCAATAGCTTTAGCCATACAATAAGGCTGCTATCTATAAGGGACAGTATTTCTCAGGTCTTCGCTAAATAATAATTTAAAATGGCTTTCTTTTTTTTGTTAGTGAGTATGATTTTTGCAAGCCAAAAATCCCAGAGGAAAATAATGGATTTCACCAGAACTCATAGAGGTTTTGAAGTGACTCCAGTGTGAAAGTATTTTTCTTTCAAGCAGTAACTCTACCCATATGTGTATTTTGATCAGTATCAATGTCATCATCTGTGGTAAGGCAGCCTCAAGGTGCCCCAGCCAGGCTCAGGGGTTCGTTCTCCTGAGCTTTGGTGACAGTCAGCTGAAGAACTGTAGCAAATAAAAGGCAGAGGAAGGATGGAGAGAAGAATGTGATTGCATAGGAAAGTGTAGGCATGAATTTGTGAAAATACTTTCTAAACAATATAGTGGTTTTAAACCAACATGCAAACACAGTAGTCACCAGCATCTTCCAGTGGCTTCTTGTTATTTCTACAAAATCCCTTGAGGAATGGAGCATGAGAAGAAACACATACGAAGCTGTGGTATAATTCCTAAAACTGTACAGGGCACCGTGATAGCAGACTCTGTTATTGGTTCCCAGAGATCAGATGCTTTCCAGGAAATTACACCACCTCCAATTCTACTCCCTCCAGATATGACAGCTGTGGTGTCCAGGCTCCTAAACTATGTGAAGCCATTTACTGACAGGGTTACCATTGTATTGTTTCTGTTTTCAGAGATAACATTCACTCTTCCCAAGCAGAACAGAAAAAAAAAGTAAAAATAAATAAATAAATAAATAAACACACAAAAGCACACAATCTCCAAGGAGAAGAATGTGATCATCCCCGAAAATTCTGTCATGTGCCATCAGGGCAGACAGATGTCATTGTAGGGGTAAAACAGGCAACAAATCAAGAGTTCCTAGGGCTCTTACTGCAAATATTCTGAAATATATTTGAGAAACCAAGGAGGAAATAGAAACTAAAAGATCT